>NC_139227.1:92328019-93795869 GCF_055691185.1 Crinia signifera
TAAAAATGTTGATATGGATGGTATTTTTTTTCTGACTGCGATTTCAAAACCATGCACCAGAATCAACTTCTTTCAACTCAGTAATGCATTTTGGATGTGTACCTAGAGTTTAAAGCAGAAAAATAGGAACTTTTAGAATTTTCATTTTTTGACCAAAACGACACGTCCGGAGCTGATAAAAATGTTGATATTAATGTAATTTTTTTTCTGACTGCGGTTTCAAAACCATGCACCAGAATCAACTTCTTTCAACTCAGTAATGCATTTTGGATGTGTACCTAGAGTTTAAAGCAGAAAAACAGGAATTTTTAGAATTTTCATTTGTTGACCAAAACGACAGGACCGGAGCTGATAAAAATGTTGATATGGATGTTATTTTTTTTCTGACTGCGATTTCAAAACCATGCACCAGAATTCACTTCTTTCAACTCAGTAATGCATTTTGGATGTGTACCTAGAGTTTAAAGCAGAAAAACAGGAACTTTTAGAATTTTCATTTTTTGACCAAAACGACAGGACCGGAGCTGATAAAAATGTTGATATGGATGGTATTTTTTTTCTGACTGCGATTTCAAAACCATGCACCAGAATCAACTTCTTTCAACTCAGTAATGCATTTTGGATGTGTACCTAGAGTTTAAAGCAGAAAAACAGGAACTTTTAGAATTTTCATTTTTTGACCAAAACGACACGTCCAGAGCTGATAAAAATGTTGATATTGATGTAATTTTTTTTCTGACTGCGGTTTCAAAACCATGCACCAGAATCAACTTCTTTCAACTCAGTAATGCATTTTGGATGTGTACCTAGAGTTTAAAGCAGAAAAACAGGAATTTTTAGAATTTTCATTTGTTGACCAAAACGACAGGACCAGAGCTGATAAAAATGTTGATATGGATGTTATTTTTTTTCTGACTGCGATTTCAAAACCATGCACCAAAATTCACTTCTTTCAACTCAGTAATGCATTTTGGATGTGTACCTAGAGTTTAAAGCAGAAAAACAGGAACTTTAAGAATTTTCATTTTTTGACTAAAACGACAGGACCGGAGCTGATAAAAATGTTGATATGGATGTTATTTTTTTCTGACTGCGATTTCAAAACCATGCACCAGAATTCACTTCTTTCAACTCAGTAATGCATTTTGGATGTGTACCTAGAGTTTAAAGCAGAAAAACAGGAACTTTTAGAATTTTCATTTTTTGACCAAAACGACAGATCCGGAGCTGATAAAAATGTTGATATTGATGTAAATTTTTTTCTGACTGCGGTTTCAAAACCATGCACCAGAATCAACTTCTTTCAACTCAGTAATGCATTTTGGATGTGTACCTAGAGTTTAAAGCAGAAAAACAGGAATTTTTAGAATTTTCATTTGTTGACCAAAACGACAGGACCGGAGCTGATAAAAATGTTGATATGGATGTTATTTTTTTTCTGACTGCAATTTCAAAACCATGCACCAGAATTCACTTCTTTCAACTTAGTAATGCATTTTGGATGTGTACCTAGAGTTTAAAGCAGAAAAACAGGAACTTTTAGAATTTTCATTTTTTGACTAAAACGACAGGACCGGAGCTGATAAAAATGTTGATATGGATGTTATTTGTTTTCTGACTGCGATTTCAAAACCATGCACCAGAATTCACTTCTTTCAACTCAGTAATGCATTTTGGATGTGTACCTAGAGTTTAAAGCAGAAAAACAGGAACTTTTAGAATTTTCATTTTTTGACAAAAACGACAGGTCCGGAGCTGATAAAAATGTTGATATTGATATAATTTTTTTCTGACTGCGGTTTCAAAACCATGCACCAGAATCAACTTCTTTCAACTCAATAATGCATTTTGGATGTGTACCTAGAGTTTAAAGCAGAAAAACAGGAACTTTTAGAATTTTCATTTGTTGACCAAAACGACAGGACCAGAGCTGATAAAAATGTTGATATGGATGTTATTTTTTTTTGTGACTGCGATTTCAAAACTATGCACCAGAATTCACTTCTTTCAACTCAGTAATGCATTTTGGATGTGTATCTAGAGTTTAAAGCAGAAAAACAGGAACTTTTAGAATTTTCATTTTTTGACCAAAACGACAGGACCGGAGCTGATAAAAATGATGATATGGATGTTATTTTTTTTCTGACTGCAATTTCAAAACTATGCACCAGAATTCACTTCTTTCAACTCAGTAATGCATTTTGGATGTGTACCTAGAGTTTAAAGCAGAAAAACAGGAACTTTTAGAATTTTCATTTTTTGACCAAAATGACAGGACCGGAGCTGATAAAAATGTTGATATGGATGTTATTTTTTTTCTGACTGCAATTTCAAAACCATGCACCAGAATTCACTGCTTTCAACTCAGTAATGCATTTTGGATGTGTACCTAGAGTTTAAAGCAGAAAAACAGGAACTTTTAGAATTTTCATTTTTTGACCAAAACGACAGGACCGGAGCTGATAAAAATGTTGATATGGATGTTATTTTTTTTCTGACTGCGATTTCAAAACCATGCACCAGAATCAACTTCTTTCAACTCAGTAATGCATTTTGGATGTGTACCTAGAGTTTAAAGCAGAAAAACAGGAACTTTTAGAATTTTCATTATTTGACCAAAACGACAGGACCGGAGCTGATAAAAATGTTGATATGGATGTTATTTTTTTTCTGACTGCGATTTCAAAACCATGCACCAGAATTCACTTCTTTAAACTCAGTAATGCATTTTGGATGTGTACCTAGAGTTTAAAGCAGAAAAACAGGAACTTTTAGAATTTTCATTTTTTGACCAAAACGACAGGACCGGAGCTGATAAAAATGTTGATATGGATGTTATTTGTTTTCTGACTGCGATTTCAAAACCATGCACCAGAATTCACTTCTTTCAACTCAGTAATGCATTTTGGATGTGTACCTAGAGTTTAAAGCAGAAAAACAGGAACTCTTAGAATTTTAATTTTTTGACCAAAACGACAGGACCGGAGCTGATACAAATGTTGATATGGATGTTATTTTTTTTCTGACTGCAATTTCAAAACCATGCACCAGAATTCACTTCTTTCAACAAAGTAATGCATTTTGGATGTGTACCTAGAGTTTAAAGCAGAAAAACAGGAACTTTTAGAATTTTAAATTTTTGACCAAAACGACAGGACCGGAGCTGATAAAAATGTTGATATGGATGTTATTTTTTTTCTGACTGCAATTTCAAAACCATGCACCAGAATTCACTTCTTTCAACTCAGTAATGCATTTTGGATGTGTACCTAGAGTTTAAAGCAGAAAAACAGGAACTTTTAGAATTTTCATTTTTTGACAAAAACGACAGATCCGGAGATGATAAAAATGTTGATATTGATGTAATTTTTTTTCTGACTGCGGTTTCAAAACCATGCACCAGAATCAACTTCTTTCAACTCAGTAATGCATTTTGGATGTGTACCTAGAGTTTAAAGCAGAAAAACAGGAATTTTAAGAATTTTCATTTGTTGACCAAAACGACAGGACCGGAGCTGATAAAAATGTTGATATGGATGTAATTTTTTTTCTGACTGCGGTTTCAAAACCATGCACTAGAATCAACTTCTTTCAACTCAGTAATGCAGTTTGGATGTGTACCTAGAGTTTAAAGCAGAAAAACAGGAACTTTTAGAATTTTCATTTTTTGACCAAAACGACAGGACCGGAGCTGATAAAAATGTTGATATGGATGTTATTTTTTTCTGACTGCGATTTCAAAACCATGCACCAGAATTCACTTCTTTAAACTCAGTAATGCATTTTGGATGTGTACCTAGAGTTTAAAGCAGAAAAACAGGAACTTTTAGAATTTTCATTTTTTGACCAAAACGACAGGACCGGAGCTGATAAAAATGTTGATATGGATGTTATTTTTTTTCTGACTGCAATTTCAAAACCATGCACCAGAATTAACTTCTTTCAACTCAGTAATGCATTTTGGATGTGTACCTAGAGTTTAAAGCAGAAAAACAGGAACTTTTAGAATTTTCATTTTTTGACCAAAACGACAGATCCGGAGCTGATAAAAATGTTGATATTGATGTAAATTTTTTTCTGACTGCGGTTTCAAAACCATGCACCAGAATCAACTTCTTTCAACTCAGTAATGCATTTTGGATGTGTACCTAGAGTTTAAAGCAGAAAAACAGGAACTTTTAGAATTTTCATTTGTTGACCAAAACGACAGGACCGGAGCTGATAAAAATGTTGATATGGATGTTATTTTTTTTCTGACTGCGATTTCAAAACCATGCACCAGAATTCACTTCTTTCAACTCAGTAATGCATTTTGGATGTGTACCTAGAGTTTAAAGCAGAAAAACAGGAACTTTTAGAATTTTTATTTTTTGACTAAAACGACAGGACCGGAGATGATAAAAATGTTAATATGGATGTTATTTGTTTTCTGACTTCGATTTCAAAACCATGCACCAGAATTCACTTCTTTCAACTCAGTAATGCATTTTGGATGTGTACCTAGAGTTTAAAGCAGAAAAACAGGAACTTTTAGAATTTTCATTTTTTGACCAAAACGACAGGACCGGAGCTGATAAAAATGTTGATATGGATGTTATTTTTTTTCTGACTGCAATTTAAAAACCATGCACCAGAATTCACTTCTTTCAACTCAGTAATGCATTTTGGATGTGTACCTAGAGTTTAAAGCAGAAAAACAGGAACTTTTAGAATTTTCATTTTTTGACAAAAACGACAGATCCGGAGATGATAAAAATGTTGATATTGATGTAAATTTTTTTCTGACTGCGGTTTAAAAACCATGCACCAGAATCAACTTCTTTCAACTCAGTAATGCATTTTGGATGTGTACCTAGAGTTTAAAGCAGAAAAACAGGAATTTTTAGAATTTTCATTTGTTGACCAAAACGACAGGACCGGAGCTGATAAAAATGTTGATATGGATGTAATTTTTTTTCTGACTGCGGTTTCAAAACCATGCACCAGAATCAACTTCTTTCAACTCAGTAATGCATTTTGGATGTGTACATAGAGTTTAAAGCAGAAAAACAGGAACTTTTAGAATTTTCATTTTTTGACCAAAACGACAGGTCCGGAGCTGATAAAAATGTTGATATTGATGTAATTTTTTTTCTGACTGCGGTTTCAAAACCATGCACCAGAATCAACTTCTTTCAACTCAGTAATGCATTTTGGATGTGTACCTAGAGTTTAAAGCAGAAAAACAGGAACTTTTAGAATTTTCATTTGTTGACCAAAACGACAGGACCGGAGCTGATAAAAATGTTGATATGGATGTTATTTTTTTTCTGACTGCGATTTCAAAACCATGCACCAGAATTCACTTCTTTCAACTCAGTAATGCATTTTGGATGTGTACCTAGAGTTTAAAGCAGAAAAACAGGAACTTTTAGAATTTTCATTTTTTGACTAAAACGACAGGACCGGAGATGATAAAAATGTTAATATGGATGTTATTTGTTTTCTGACTTCGATTTCAAAACCATGCACCAGAATTCACTTCTTTCAACTCAGTAATGCATTTTGGATGTGTACCTAGAGTTTAAAGCAGAAAAACAGGAACTTTTAGAATTTTCATTTTTTGACCAAAACGACAGGACCGGAGCTGATAAAAATGTTGATATGGATGTTATTTTTTTTCTGACTGCAATTTAAAAACCATGCACCAGAATTCACTTCTTTCAACTCAGTAATGCATTTTGGATGTGTACCTAGAGTTTAAAGCAGAAAAACAGGAACTTTTAGAATTTTCATTTTTTGACAAAAACGACAGATCCGGAGATGATAAAAATGTTGATATTGATGTAAATTTTTTTCTGACTGCGGTTTAAAAACCATGCACCAGAATCAACTTCTTTCAACTCAGTAATGCATTTTGGATGTGTACCTAGAGTTTAAAGCAGAAAAACAGGAATTTTTAGAATTTTCATTTGTTGACCAAAACGACAGGACCGGAGCTGATAAAAATGTTGATATGGATGTAATTTTTTTTCTGACTGCGGTTTCAAAACCATGCACCAGAATCAACTTCTTTCAACTCAGTAATGCATTTTGGATGTGTACATAGAGTTTAAAGCAGAAAAACAGGAACTTTTAGAATTTTCATTTTTTGACCAAAACGACAGGTCCGGAGCTGATAAAAATGTTGATATTGATGTAATTTTTTTTCTGACTGCGGTTTCAAAACCATGCACCAGAATCAACTTCTTTCAACTCAGTAATGCATTTTGGATGTGTACCTAGAGTTTAAAGCAGAAAAACAGGAACTTTTAGAATTTTCATTTGTTGACCAAAACGACAGGACCGGAGCTGATAAAAATGTTGATATGGATGTTATTTTATTTCTGACTGCGATTTCAAAACCATGCACCAGAATTCACTTCTTTCAACTCAGTAATGCATTTTGGATTTGTACCTAGAGTTTAAAGCAGAAAAACAGGAACTTTTAGAATTTTCATTTTTTGACCAAAACGACAGGACCGGAGCTGATAAAAATGTTAATATGGATGTTATTTTTTTTCTGACTGCGATTTCAAAACCATGCACCAGAATTCACTTCTTTAAACTCAGTAATGCATTTTGGATGTGTACCTAGAGTTTAAAGCAGAAAAACAGGAATTTTTAGAATTTTAAATTTTTGACCAAAACGACAGGACCGGAGCTGATAAAAATGTTGATATGGATGTTATTTTTTTTCTGACTGCGATTTCAAAACCATGCACCACAATCAACTTCTTTCAACTCAGTAATGCATTTTGGATGTGTACCTAGAGTTTAAAGCAGAAAAACAGGAACTTTTAGAATTTTCATTTTTTGACCAAAACGACAGGACCGGAGCTGATAAAAATGTTGATATGGATGTTATTTTTTTCTGACTGCGATTTCAAAACCATGCACCAGAATTCACTTCTTTCAACTCAGTAATGCATTTTGGATGTGTACCTAGAGTTTAAAGCAGAAAAACAGGAACTTTTAGAATTTTCATTTTTTGACCAAAACGACAGGACCGGAGCTGATAAAAATGTTGATATGGATGTTATTTTTTTTCTGACTGCGGTTTCAAAACCATGCACCAGAATCAACTTCTTTCAACTCAATAATGCATTTTGGATGTGTACCTAGAGTTTAAAGCAGAAAAATAGGAACTTTTAGAATTTTCATTTTTTGACCAAAACGACAGGACCGGAGGTGATAAAAATGTTGATATGGATGTTATTTTTTTTTCTGACTGCGATTTCAAAACTATGCACCAGAATTCACTTCTTTCAACTCAGTAATGCATTTTGGATGTGTACCTAGAGTTTAAAGCAGAAAAACAGGAACTTTTAGAATTTTCTTTTTTTGACCAAAACGACAGGACCGGAGCTGATAAAAATGATGATATGGATGTTATTTTTTTTCTTACTGCGATTTCAAAACCATGCACCAGAATTCACTTCTTTAAACTCAGTAATGCATTTTGGATGTGTACCTAGAGTTTAAAGCAGAAAAACAGGAACTTTTAGAATTTTCATTTTTTGACCAAAACGACAGGACCGGAGGTGATAAAAATGTTGATATGGATGTTATTTTTTTTCTGACTGCGATTTCAAAACCATGCACCAGAATCAACTTCTTTCAACTCAGTAATGCATTTTGGATGTGTACCTAGAGTTTAAAGCAGAAAAACAGGAACTTTTAGAATTTTCATTTTTTGACTAAAACGACAGGACCGGAGCTGATAAAAATGTTGATATGGATGTTATTTGTTTTCTGACTTCGATTTCAAAACCATGCACCAGAATTCACTTCTTTCAACTCAGTAATGCATTTTGGATGTGTACCTAGAGTTTAAAGCAGAAAAACAGGAACTTTTAGAATTTTAATTTTTTGACAAAAACGAGCTGATAAAAATGTTGATATTGATATAATTTTTTTCTGACTGCGGTTTCAAAACCATGCACCAGAATCAACTTCTTTCAACTCAATAATGCATTTTGGATGTGTACCTAGAGTTTAAAGCAGAAAAACAGGAACTTTTAGAATTTTCATTTGTTGACCAAAACGACAGGACCGGAGCTGATAAAAATGTTGATATGGATGTTATTTTTTTTCTGACTGCGATTTCAAAACTATGCACCAGAATTCACTTCTTTCAACTCAGTAATGCATTTTGGATGTGTACCTAGAGTTTAAAGCAGAAAAACAGGAACTTTTAGAATTTTCATTTTTTGACCAAAACGACAGGACCGGAGCTGATAAAAATGATGATATGGATGTTATTTTTTTTCTTACTGCGATTTCAAAACCATGCACCAGAATTCACGTCTTTAAACTCAGTAATGCATTTTGGATGTGTACCTAGAGTTTAAAGCAGAAAAACAGGAACTTTTAGAATTTTCATTTTTTGACCAAAACGACAGGACCGGAGGTGATAAAAATGTTGATATGGATGTTATTTTTTTTCTGACTGCGATTTCAAAACCATGCACCAGAATCAACTTCTTTCAACTCAGTAATGCATTTTGGATGTGTACCTAGAGTTTAAAGCAGAAAAACAGGAACTTTTAGAATTTTCATTTTTTGACCAAAACGACAGGACCGGAGCTGATAAAAATGTTGATATGGATGTTATTTTTTTTCTGACTGCGATTTCCAAACCATGCACCAGAATTCACTTTGTTTCAACTCAGTAATGCATTTTGGATGTGTACCTAGAGTTTAAAGCAGAAAAACAGGAACTTTTAGAATTTTCATTTTTTGACCAAAACGACAGGACCGGAGCTGATAAAAATGTTGATATGGATGTTATTTGTTTTCTGACTGCGATTTCAAAACCATGCACCAGAATTCACTTCTTTCAACTCAGTAATGCATTTTGGATGTGTACCTAGAGTTTAAAGCAGAAAAACAGGAACTCTTAGAATTTTAATTTTTTGACCAAAACGACAGGACCGGAGCTGATACAAATGTTGATATGGATGTTATTTTTTTTCTGACTGCAATTTCAAAACCATGCACCAGAATTCACTTCTTTCAACAAAGTAATGCATTTTGGATGTGTACCTAGAGTTTAAAGCAGAAAAACAGGAACTTTTAGAATTTTAAATTTTTGACCAAAACGACAGGACCGGAGCTGATAAAAATGTTGATATGGATGTTATTTTTTTTCTGACTGCAATTTCAAAACCATGCACCAGAATTCACTTCTTTCAACTCAGTAATGCATTTTGGATGTGTACCTAGAGTTTACAGCAGAAAAACAGGAACTTTTAGAATTTTCATTTTTTGACAAAAACGACAGATCCGGAGATGATAAAAATGTTGATATTGATGTAATTTTTTTTCTGACTGCGGTTTCAAAACCATGCACCAGAATCAACTTCTTTCAACTCAGTAATGCATTTTGGATGTGTACCTAGAGTTTAAAGCAGAAAAACAGGAATTTTAAGAATTTTCATTTGTTGACCAAAACGACAGGACCGGAGCTGATAAAAATGTTGATATGGATGTAATTTTTTTTCTGACTGCGGTTTCAAAACCATGCACCAGAATTCACTTCTTTAAACTCAGTAATGCATTTTGGATGTGTACCTAGAGTTTAAAGCAGAAAAACAGGAACTTTTAGAATTTTCATTTTTTGACCAAAACGACAGGACCGGAGCTGATAAAAATGTTGATATGGATGTTATTTTTTTTCTGACTGCAATTTCAAAACCATGCACCAGAATTAACTTCTTTCAACTCAGTAATGCATTTTGGATGTGTACCTAGAGTTTAAAGCAGAAAAACAGGAACTTTTAGAATTTTCATTTTTTGACCAAAACGACAGATCCGGAGCTGATAAAAATGTTGATATTGATGTAAATTTTTTTCTGACTGCGGTTTCAAAACCATGCACCAGAATCAACTTCTTTCAACTCAGTAATGCATTTTGGATGTGTACCTAGAGTTTAAAGCAGAAAAACAGGAACTTTTAGAATTTTCATTTGTTGACCAAAACGACAGGACCGGAGCTGATAAAAATGTTGATATGGATGTTATTTTTTTTCTGACTGCGATTTCAAAACAATGCACCAGAATTCACTTCTTTCAACTCAGTAATGCATTTTGGATGTGTACCTAGAGTTTAAAGCAGAAAAACAGGAACTTTTAGAATTTTCATTTTTTGACTAAAACGACAGGACCGGAGATGATAAAAATGTTAATATGGATGTTATTTGTTTTCTGACTTCGATTTCAAAACCATGCACCAGAATTCACTTCTTTCAACTCAGTAATGCATTTTGGATGTGTACCTAGAGTTTAAAGCAGAAAAACAGGAACTTTTAGAATTTTCATTTTTTGACCAAAACGACAGGACCGGAGCTGATAAAAATGTTGATATGGATGTTATTTTTTTTCTGACTGCAATTTCAAAACCATGCACCAGAATTCACTTCTTTCAACTCAGTAATGCATTTTGGATGTGTACCTAGAGTTTAAAGCAGAAAAACAGGAACTTTTAGAATTTTCATTTTTTGACAAAAACGACAGATCCGGAGATGATAAAAATGTTGATATTGATGTAAATTTTTTTCTGACTGCGGTTTAAAAACCATGCACCAGAATCAACTTCTTTCAACTCAGTAATGCATTTTGGATGTGTACCTAGAGTTTAAAGCAGAAAAACAGGAATTTTTAGAATTTTCATTTGTTGACCAAAACGACAGGACCGGAGCTGATAAAAATGTTGATATGGATGTAATTTTTTTTCTGACTGCGGTTTCAAAACCATGCACCAGAATCAACTTCTTTCAACTCAGTAATGCATTTTGGATGTGTACATAGAGTTTAAAGCAGAAAAACAGGAACTTTTAGAATTTTCATTTTTTGACCAAAACGACAGGTCCGGAGCTGATAAAAATGTTGATATTGATGTAATTTTTTTTCTGACTGCGGTTTCAAAACCATGCACCAGAATCAACTTCTTTCAACTCAGTAATGCATTTTGGATGTGTACCTAGAGTTTAAAGCAGAAAAACAGGAACTTTTAGAATTTTCATTTGTTGACCAAAACGACAGGACCGGAGCTGATAAAAATGTTGATATGGATGTTATTTTATTTCTGACTGCGATTTCAAAACCATGCACCAGAATTCACTTCTTTCAACTCAGTAATGCATTTTGGATTTGTACCTAGAGTTTAAAGCAGAAAAACAGGAACTTTTAGAATTTTCATTTTTTGACCAAAACGACAGGACCGGAGCTGATAAAAATGTTAATATGGATGTTATTTTTTTTCTGACTGCGATTTCAAAACCATGCACCAGAATTCACTTCTTTAAACTCAGTAATGCATTTTGGATGTGTACCTAGAGTTTAAAGCAGAAAAACAGGAATTTTTAGAATTTTAAATTTTTGACCAAAACGACAGGACCGGAGCTGATAAAAATGTTGATATGGATGTTATTTTTTTTCTGACTGCGATTTCAAAACCATGCACCAGAATCAACTTCTTTCAACTCAGTAATGCATTTTGGATGTGTACCTAGAGTTTAAAGCAGAAAAACAGGAACTTTTAGAATTTTCATTTTTTGACCAAAACGACAGGACCGGAGCTGATAAAAATGTTGATATGGATGTTATTTTTTTCTGACTGCGATTTCAAAACCATGCACCAGAATTCACTTCTTTCAACTCAGTAATGCATTTTGGATGTGTACCTAGAGTTTAAAGCAGAAAAACAGGAACTTTTAGAATTTTCATTTTTTGACCAAAACGACAGGACCGGAGCTGATAAAAATGTTGATATGGATGTTATTTTTTTTCTGACTGCGGTTTCAAAACCATGCACCAGAATCAACTTCTTTCAACTCAATAATGCATTTTGGATGTGTACCTAGAGTTTAAAGCAGAAAAATAGGAACTTTTAGAATTTTCATTTTTTGACCAAAACGACAGGACCGGAGGTGATAAAAATGTTGATATGGATGTTATTTTTTTTCTGACTGCGATTTCAAAACTATGCACCAGAATTCACTTCTTTCAACTCAGTAATGCATTTTGGATGTGTACCTAGAGTTTAAAGCAGAAAAACAGGAACTTTTAGAATTTTCTTTTTTTGACCAAAACGACAGGACCGGAGCTGATAAAAATGATGATATGGATGTTATTTTTTTTCTTACTGCGATTTCAAAACCATGCACCAGAATTCACTTCTTTAAACTCAGTAATGCATTTTGGATGTGTACCTAGAGTTTTAAGCAGAAAAACAGGAACTTTTAGAATTTTCATTTTTTGACCAAAACGACAGGACCGGAGGTGATAAAAATGTTGATATGGATGTTATTTTTTTTCTGACTGCGATTTCAAAACCATGCACCAGAATCAACTTCTTTCAACTCAGTAATGCATTTTGGATGTGTACCTAGAGTTTAAAGCAGAAAAACAGGAACTTTTAGAATTTTCATTTTTTGACTAAAACGACAGGACCGGAGCTGATAAAAATGTTGATATGGATGTTATTTGTTTTCTGACTTCGATTTCAAAACCATGCACCAGAATTCACTTCTTTCAACTCAGTAATGCATTTTGGATGTGTACCTAGAGTTTAAAGCAGAAAAACAGGAACTTTTAGAATTTTAATTTTTTGACAAAAACGAGCTGATAAAAATGTTGATATTGATATAATTTTTTTCTGACTGCGGTTTCAAAACCATGCACCAGAATCAACTTCTTTCAACTCAATAATGCATTTTGGATGTGTACCTAGAGTTTAAAGCAGAAAAACAGGAACTTTTAGAATTTTCATTTGTTGACCAAAACGACAGGACCGGAGCTGATAAAAATGTTGATATGGATGTTATTTTTTTTCTGACTGCGATTTCAAAACTATGCACCAGAATTCACTTCTTTCAACTCAGTAATGCATTTTGGATGTGTACCTAGAGTTTAAAGCAGAAAAACAGGAACTTTTAGAATTTTCATTTTTTGACCAAAACGACAGGACCGGAGCTGATAAAAATGATGATATGGATGTTATTTTTTTTCTTACTGCGATTTCAAAACCATGCACCAGAATTCACTTCTTTAAACTCAGTAATGCATTTTGGATGTGTACCTAGAGTTTAAAGCAGAAAAACAGGAACTTTTAGAATTTTCATTTTTTGACCAAAACGACAGGACCGGAGGTGATAAAAATGTTGATATGGATGTTATTTTTTTTCTGACTGCGATTTCAAAACCATGCACCAGAATCAACTTCTTTCAACTCAGTAATGCATTTTGGATGTGTACCTAGAGTTTAAAGCAGAAAAACAGGAACTTTTAGAATTTTCATTTTTTGACCAAAACGACAGGACCGGAGCTGATAAAAATGTTGATATGGATGTTATTTTTTTTCTGACTGCGATTTCCAAACCATGCACCAGAATTCACTTTGTTTCAACTCAGTAATGCATTTTGGATGTGTACCTAGAGTTTAAAGCAGAAAAACAGGAACTTTTAGAATTTTCATTTTTTGACCAAAACGACAGGTCAAAAAAGCTGATGAAAATGTTGATATGGATGTTATTTTTTTTCTGACTGCGATTTCAAAACCATGCACCAGAATCAACTTCTTTCAACTCAGTAATGCATTTTGGATGTGTACCTAGAGTTTAAAGCAGAAAAACAGGAACTTTTAGAATTTTCATTTTTTGACCAAAACGACAGGACCGGAGCTGATAAAAATGATGATATGGATGTTATTTTTTTTCTTACTGCGATTTCAAAACCATGCACCAGAATTCACTTCTTTCAACTCAGTAATGCATTTTGGATGTGTACCTAGAGTTTAAAGCAGAAAAACAGGAACTTTTAGAATTTTCATTTGTTGACCAAAACGACAGGACCGGAGCTGATAAAAATGTTGATATGGATGTTATTTTATTTCTGACTGCGATTTCAAAACCATGCACCAGAATTCACTTCTTTCAACTCAGTAATGCATTTTGGATGAGTACCTAGAGTTTAAAGCAGAAAAACAGGAACTTTTAGAATTTTCATTTTTTGACCAAAACGACAGGACCGGAGCTGATAAAAATGTTGATATGGATGTTATTTTTTTTCTGACTGCGATTTCAAAACCATGCACCAGAATTCACTTCTTTAAACTCAGTAATGCATTTTGGATGTGTACCTAGAGTTTAAAGCAGAAAAACAGGAACTTTTAGAATTTTCATTTTTTGACCAAAACGACAGGACCGGAGCTGATAAAAATGTTGATATGGATGTTATTTTTTTTCTGACTGCGATTTCAAAACCATGCACCAGAATTCACTTCTTTCAACTCAGTAATGCATTTTGGATGTGTACCTAGAGTTTAAAGCAGAAAAACAGGAACTTTTAGAATTTTCATTTTTTGACCAAAACGACAGGACCGGAGCTGATTAAAATGTTGATATGGATGTTATTTTTTTTCTGACTGCGATTTCAAAACCATACACCAGAATTCACTTCTTTAAACTCAGTAATGCATTTTGGATGTGTACCTAGAGTTTAAAGCAGAAAAACAGGAACTTTTAGAATTTTCATTTTTTGACCAAAACGACAGGACCGGAGCTGATAAAAATGTTGATATGGATGTTATTTTTTTCTGACTGCGATTTCAAAACCATGCACCAGAATTCACTTCTTTCAACTCAGTAATGCATTTTGGATGTGTACCTAGAGTTTAAAGCAGAAAAACAGGAACTTTTAGAATTTTCATTTTTTGACCAAAACGACAGGACCGGAGCTGATAAAAATGTTGATATGGATGTTATTTTTTTCTGACTGCGATTTCAAAACCATGCACCAGAATTCACTTCTTTAAACTCAGTAATGCATTTTGGATGTGTACCTAGAGTTTAAAGCAGAAAAACAGGAACTTTTAGAATTTTCATTTTTTAACCAAAACGACAGGACCGGAGCTGATAAAAATGTTGATATGGATGTTATTTTTTTTCTGACTGCGATTTCAAAACCATGCACCAGAATTCACTTCTTTCAACTCAGTAATGCATTTTGGATGTGTACCTAGAGTTTAAAGCAGAAAAACAGGAACTTTTAGAATTTTCATTTGTCGACCAAAACGACAGGACCGGACCTGATAAAAATGTTGATATGGATGTTATTTTTTTTCTGACTGCGATTTCAAAACCATGCACCAGAATTCACTTCTTTCAACTCAGTAATGCATTTTGGATGTGTACCTAGAGTTTAAAGCAGAAAAACAGGAACTTTTAGAATTTTCATTTGTTGACCAAAACGACAGGACCGGAGCTGATAAAAATGTTGATATGGATGTTATTTTTTTTCTGACTGCGATTTCAAAACCATGCACCAGAATTCACTTCTTTCAACTCAGTAATGCATTTTGGATGTGTACCTAGAGTTTAAAGCAGAAAAACAGGAATTTTTAGAATTTTAATTTTTTGACCAAAACGACAGGACCGGAGCTGATAAAAATGTTGATATGGATGTTATTTTTTTTCTGACTGCGATTTCAAAACCATGCACCAGAATCAACTTCTTTCAACTCAGTAATGCATTTTGGATGTGTACCTAGAGTTTAAAGCAGAAAAACAGGAACTTTTAGAATTTTCATTTTTTGACCAAAACGACAGGACCGGAGCTGATAAAAATGTTGATATGGATGTTATTTTTTTCTGACTGCGATTTCAAAACCATGCACCAGAATTCACTTCTTTCAACTCAGTAATGCATTTTGGATGTGTACCTAGAGTTTAAAGCAGAAAAACAGGAACTTTTAGAATTTTCATTTTTTGACCAAAACGACAGGACCGGAGCTGATAAAAATGTTGATATGGATGTTATTTTTTTTCTGACTGCGGTTTCAAAACCATGCACCAGAATCAACTTCTTTCAACTCAATAATGCATTTTGGATGTGTACCTAGAGTTTAAAGCAGAAAAATAGGAACTTTTAGAATTTTCATTTGTTGACCAAAACGACACTACCGGAGCTGATAAAAATGTTGATATGGATGTTATTTTTTTTCTGACTGCGATTTCAAAACTATGCACCAGAATTCACTTCTTTCAACTCAGTAATGCATTTTGGATGTGTACCTAGAGTTTAAAGCAGAAAAACAGGAACTTTTAGAATTTTCTTTTTTTGACCAAAACGACAGGACCGGAGCTGATAAAAATGATGATATGGATGTTATTTTTTTTCTTACTGCGATTTCAAAACCATGCACCAGAATTCACTTCTTTAAACTCAGTAATGCATTTTGGATGTGTACCTAGAGTTTAAAGCAGAAAAACAGGAACTTTTAGAATTTTCATTTTTTGACCAAAACGACAGGACCGGAGGTGATAAAAATGTTGATATGGATGTTATTTTTTTTCTGACTGCGATTTCAAAACCATGCACCAGAATCAACTTCTTTCAACTCAGTAATGCATTTTGGATGTGTACCTAGAGTTTAAAGCAGAAAAACAGGAACTTTTAGAATTTTCATTTTTTGACTAAAACGACAGGACCGGAGCTGATAAAAATGTTGATATGGATGTTATTTGTTTTCTGACTTCGATTTCAAAACCATGCACCAGAATTCACTTCTTTCAACTCAGTAATGCATTTTGGATGTGTACCTAGAGTTTAAAGCAGAAAAACAGGAACTTTTAGAATTTTCATTTTTTGACAAAAACGAGCTGATAAAAATGTTGATATTGATATAATTTTTTTCTGACTGCGGTTTCAAAACCATGCACCAGAATCAACTTCTTTCAACTCAATAATGCATTTTGGATGTGTACCTAGAGTTTAAAGCAGAAAAACAGGAACTTTTAGAATTTTCATTTGTTGACCAAAACGACAGGACCGGAGCTGATAAAAATGTTGATATGGATGTTATTTTTTTTCTGACTGCGATTTCAAAACTATGCACCAGAATTCACTTCTTTCAACTCAGTAATGCATTTTGGATGTGTACCTAGAGTTTAAAGCAGAAAAACAGGAACTTTTAGAATTTTCATTTTTTGACCAAAACGACAGGACCGGAGCTGATAAAAATGATGATATGGATGTTATTTTTTTTCTTACTGCGATTTCAAAACCATGCACCAGAATTCACTTCTTTAAACTCAGTAATGCATTTTGGATGTGTACCTAGAGTTTAAAGCAGAAAAACAGGAACTTTTAGAATTTTCATTTTTTGACCAAAACGACAGGACCGGAGGTGATAAAAATGTTGATATGGATGTTATTTTTTTTCTGACTGCGATTTCAAAACCATGCACCAGAATCAACTTCTTTCAACTCAGTAATGCATTTTGGATGTGTACCTAGAGTTTAAAGCAGAAAAACAGGAACTTTTAGAATTTTCATTTTTTGACCAAAACGACAGGACCGGAGCTGATAAAAATGTTGATATGGATGTTATTTTTTTTCTGACTGCGATTTCCAAACCATGCACCAGAATTCACTTTGTTTCAACTCAGTAATGCATTTTGGATGTGTACCTAGAGTTTAAAGCAGAAAAACAGGAACTTTTAGAATTTTCATTTTTTGACCAAAACGACAGGTCAAAAAAGCTGATGAAAATGTTGATATGGATGTTATTTTTTTTCTGACTGCGATTTCAAAACCATGCACCAGAATCAACTTCTTTCAACTCAGTAATGCATTTTGGATGTGTACCTAGAGTTTAAAGCAGAAAAACAGGAACTTTTAGAATTTTCATTTTTTGACCAAAACGACAGGACCGGAGCTGATAAAAATGATGATATGGATGTTATTTTTTTTCTTACTGCGATTTCAAAACCATGCACCAGAATTCACTTCTTTCAACTCAGTAATGCATTTTGGATGTGTACCTAGAGTTTAAAGCAGAAAAACAGGAACTTTTAGAATTTTCATTTGTTGACCAAAACGACAGGACCGGAGCTGATAAAAATGTTGATATGGATGTTATTTTATTTCTGACTGCGATTTCAAAACCATGCACCAGAATTCACTTCTTTCAACTCAGTAATGCATTTTGGATGAGTACCTAGAGTTTAAAGCAGAAAAACAGGAACTTTTAGAATTTTCATTTTTTGACCAAAACGACAGGACCGGAGCTGATAAAAATGTTGATATGGATGTTATTTTTTTTCTGACTGCGATTTCAAAACCATGCACCAGAATTCACTTCTTTAAACTCAGTAATGCATTTTGGATGTGTACCTAGAGTTTAAAGCAGAAAAACAGGAACTTTTAGAATTTTCATTTTTTGACCAAAACGACAGGACCGGAGCTGATAAAAATGTTGATATGGATGTTATTTTTTTTCTGACTGCGATTTCAAAACCATGCACCAGAATTCACTTCTTTCAACTCAGTAATGCATTTTGGATGTGTACCTAGAGTTTAAAGCAGAAAAACAGGAACTTTTAGAATTTTCATTTTTTGACCAAAACGACAGGACCGGAGCTGATTAAAATGTTGATATGGATGTTATTTTTTTTCTGACTGCGATTTCAAAACCATACACCAGAATTCACTTCTTTAAACTCAGTAATGCATTTTGGATGTGTACCTAGAGTTTAAAGCAGAAAAACAGGAACTTTTAGAATTTTCATTTTTTGACCAAAACGACAGGACCGGAGCTGATAAAAATGTTGATATGGATGTTATTTTTTTCTGACTGCGATTTCAAAACCATGCACCAGAATTCACTTCTTTCAACTCAGTAATGCATTTTGGATGTGTACCTAGAGTTTAAAGCAGAAAAACAGGAACTTTTAGAATTTTCATTTTTTGACCAAAACGACAGGACCGGAGCTGATAAAAATGTTGATATGGATGTTATTTTTTTCTGACTGCGATTTCAAAACCATGCACCAGAATTCACTTCTTTAAACTCAGTAATGCATTTTGGATGTGTACCTAGAGTTTAAAGCAGAAAAACAGGAACTTTTAGAATTTTCATTTTTTAACCAAAACGACAGGACCGGAGCTGATAAAAATGTTGATATGGATGTTATTTTTTTTCTGACTGCGATTTCAAAACCATGCACCAGAATTCACTTCTTTCAACTCAGTAATGCATTTTGGATGTGTACCTAGAGTTTAAAGCAGAAAAACAGGAACTTTTAGAATTTTCATTTGTCGACCAAAACGACAGGACCGGACCTGATAAAAATGTTGATATGGATGTTATTTTTTTTCTGACTGCGATTTCAAAACCATGCACCAGAATTCACTTCTTTCAACTCAGTAATGCATTTTGGATGTGTACCTAGAGTTTAAAGCAGAAAAACAGGAACTTTTAGAATTTTCATTTGTTGACCAAAACGACAGGACCGGAGCTGATAAAAATGTTGATATGGATGTTATTTTTTTTCTGACTGCGATTTCAAAACCATGCACCAGAATTCACTTCTTTCAACTCAGTAATGCATTTTGGATGTGTACCTAGAGTTTAAAGCAGAAAAACAGGAACTTTTAGAATTTTCATTTTTTGACCAAAACGACAGGTCCGGAGCTGATAAAAATGTTGATATTGATGTAATTTTTTTTCTGACTGCGGTTTCAAAACCATGCACCAGAATCAACTTCTTTCAACTCAGTAATGCATTTTGGATGTGTACCTAGAGTTTAAAGCAGAAAAACAGGAACTTTTAGAATTTTCATTTTTTGACCAAAACGACAGGACCGGAGCTGATAAAAATGTTGATATGGATGTTATTTTTTTTCTGACTGCGATTTCAAAACCATGCACCAGAATTCACTTCTTTAAACTCAGTAATGCATTTTGGATGTGTACCTAGAGTTTAAAGCAGAAAAACAGGAACTTTTAGAATTTTCATTTTTTGACCAAAACGACAGGACCGGAGCTGATAAAAATGTTGATATGGATGTTATTTTTTTTCTGACTGCGATTTCAAAACCATGCACCAGAATTCACTTCTTTCAACTCAGTAATGCATTTTGGATGTGTACCTAGAGTTTAAAGCAGAAAAACAGGAACTTTTAGAATTTTCATTTTTTGACAAAAACGACAGGTCCGGAGCTGATAAAAATGTTGATATTGATATAATTTTTTTCTGACTGCGGTTTCAAAACCATGCACCAGAATCAACTTCTTTCAACTCAATAATGCATTTTGGATGTGTACCTAGAGTTTAAAGCAGAAAAATAGGAACTTTTAGAATTTTCATTTGTTGACCAAAACGACACTACCGGAGCTGATAAAAATGTTGATATGGATGTTATTTTTTTTCTGACTGCGATTTCAAAACTATGCACCAGAATTCACTTCTTTCAACTCAGTAATGCATTTTGGATGTGTACCTAGAGTTTAAAGCAGAAAAACAGGAACTTTTAGAATTTTCTTTTTTTGACCAAAACGACAGGACCGGAGCTGATAAAAATGATGATATGGATGTTATTTTTTTTCTTACTGCGATTTCAAAACCATGCACCAGAATTCACTTCTTTAAACTCAGTAATGCATTTTGGATGTGTACCTAGAGTTTAAAGCAGAAAAACAGGAACTTTTAGAATTTTCATTTTTTGACCAAAACGACAGGACCGGAGGTGATAAAAATGTTGATATGGATGTTATTTTTTTTCTGACTGCGATTTCAAAACCATGCACCAGAATCAACTTCTTTCAACTCAGTAATGCATTTTGGATGTGTACCTAGAGTTTAAAGCAGAAAAACAGGAACTTTTAGAATTTTCATTTTTTGACCAAAACGACAGGACCGGAGCTGATAAAAATGTTGATATGGATGTTATTTTTTTTCTGACTGCGATTTCCAAACCATGCACCAGAATTCACTTCTTTAAACTCAGTAATGCATTTTGGATGTGTACCTAGAGTTTAAAGCAGAAAAACAGGAACTTTTAGAATTTTCATTTTTTGACCAAAACGACAGGACCGGAGGTGATAAAAATGTTGATATGGATGTTATTTTTTTTCTGACTGCGATTTCAAAACCATGCACCAGAATCAACTTCTTTCAACTCAGTAATGCATTTTGGATGTGTACCTAGAGTTTAAAGCAGAAAAACAGGAACTTTTAGAATTTTCATTTTTTGACCAAAACGACAGGTCAAAAAAGCTGATGAAAATGTTGATATGGATGTTATTTTTTTTCTGACTGCGATTTCAAAACCATGCACCAGAATCAACTTCTTTCAACTCAGTAATGCATTTTGGATGTGTACCTAGAGTTTAAAGCAGAAAAACAGGAACTTTTAGAATTTTCAATATTTGACCAAAACGACAGGTCCGGAGCTGATAAAAATGTTGATATGGATGTAATTTTTTTTCTGACTGCGGTTTCAAAACCATGCACCAGAATCAACTTCTTTCAACTCAGTAATGCAGTTTGGATGTGTACCTAGAGTTTAAAGCAGAAAAACAGGAACTTTTAGAATTTTCATTTTTTGACCAAAACGACAGGACCAGAGGTGATAAAAATGTTGATATGGATGTTATTTTTTTTCTGACTGCGATTTCAAAACCATGCACCAGAATCAACTTCTTTCAACTCAGTAATGCATTTTGGATGTGTACCTAGAGTTTAAAGCAGAAAAACAGGAACTTTTAGAATTTTCATTTTTTGACCAAAACGATAGGACCGGAGCTGATAAAAATGTTGATATGGATGTTATTTTTTTTCTAACTGCGATTTCCAAACCATGCACCAGAATTCACTTCTTTCAACTCAGTAATGCATTTTGGATGTGTACCTAGAGTTTAAAGCAGAAAAACAGGAACTTTTAGAATTTTCATTTTTTGACCAAAACGACAGGTCAAAAAAGCTGATGAAAATGTTGATATGGATGTTATTTTTTTTCTGACTGCGATTTCAAAACCATGCACCAGAATCAACTTCTTTCAACTCAGTAATGCATTTTGGATGTGTACCTAGAGTTTAAAGCAGAAAAACAGGAACTTTTAGAATTTTCAATATTTGACCAAAACGACAGGTCCGGAGCTGATAAAAATGTTGATATGGATGTAATTTTTTTTCTGACTGCGGTTTCAAAACCATGCACCAGAATCAACTTCTTTCAACTCAGTAATGCAGTTTGGATGTGTACCTAGAGTTTAAAGCAGAAAAACAGGAACTTTAAGAATTTTCATTTTTTGACCAAAACGACAGGACCGGAGCTGATAAAAATGTTGATATGGATGTTATTTTTTTTCTGACTGCGATTTCAAAACTATGCACCAGAATTCACTTCTTTCAACTCAGTAATGCATTTTGGATGTGTACCTAGAGTTTAAAGCAGAAAAACAGGAACTTTTAGAATTTTCATTTTTTGACCAAAACGACAGGACCGGAGCTGATAAAAATGATGATATGGATGTTATTTTTTTTCTTACTGCGATTTCAAAACCATGCACCAGAATTCACTTCTTTAAACTCAGTAATG
The DNA here is from genome assembly GCF_055691185.1 of Crinia signifera. Lineage (NCBI taxonomy): Eukaryota > Metazoa > Chordata > Amphibia > Anura > Myobatrachidae > Crinia > Crinia signifera. The sequence continues at coordinate 92,350,427 of NC_139227.1, forward strand.
CATTTTGGATGTGTACCTAGAGTTTAAAGCAGAAAAACAGGAACTTTTAGAATTTTCATTTTTTGACCAAAACGACAGGACCGGAGATGATAAAAATGTTGATATGGATGTTATTTTTTTTCTGACTGCGATTTCAAAACCATGCACCAGAATCAACTTCTTTCAACTCAGTAATTCATTTTGGATGTGTACCTAGAGTTTAAAGCAGAAAAACAGGAACTTTTAGAATTTTCATTTTTTGACTAAAACGACAGGACCGGAGCTGATAAAAATGTTGATATGGATGTTATTTGTTTTCTGACTTCGATTTCAAAACCATGCACCAGAATTCACTTCTTTCAACTCAGTGATGCATTTTGGATGTGTACCTAGAGTTTAAAGCAGAAAAACAGGAACTTTTAGAATTTTCATTTTTTTACCAAAACGACAGGACCGGAGCTGATAAAAATGTTGATATGGATGTTATTTTTTTTCTGACTGCGATTTCAAAACCATGCACCAGAATTCACTTCTTTAAACTCAGTAATGCATTTTGGATGTGTACCTAGAGTTTAAAGCAGAAAAACAGGAACTTTTAGAATTTTCATTTTTTGACCAAAACGACAGGACTGGAGCTGATTAAAATGTTGATATGGATGTTATTTTTTTTCTGACTGCGATTTCAAAACCATACACCAGAATTCACTTCTTTAAACTCAGTAATGCATTTTGGATGTGTACCTAGAGTTTAAAGCAGAAAAACAGGAACTTTTAGAATTTTCATTTTTTGACCAAAACGACAGGACCGGAGCTGATAAAAATGTTGATATGGATGTTATTTTTTTCTGACTGCGATTTCAAAACCATGCACCAGAATTCACTTCTTTCAACTCAGTAATGCATTTTGGATGTGTACCTAGAGTTTAAAGCAGAAAAACAGGAACTTTTAGAATTTTCATTTTTTGACCAAAACGACAGGACCGGAGCTGATAAAAATGTTCATATGGATGTTATTTTTTTTCTGACTGCAATTTCAAAACCATGCACCAGAATTCACTTTTTTAAACTCAGTAATGCATTTTGGATGTGTACCTAGAGTTTAAAGCAGAAAAACAGGAACTTTTAGAATTTTCATTTTTTAACCAAAACGACAGGACCGGAGCTGATAAAAATGTTGATATGGATGTTATTTTTTTTCTGACTGCGATTTCAAAACCATGCACCAGAATTCACTTCTTTCAACTCAGTAATGCATTTTGGATGTGTACCTAGAGTTTAAAGCAGAAAAACAGGAACTTTTAGAATTTTCATTTGTTGACCAAAACGACAGGACCGGACCTGATAAAAATGTTGATATGGATGTTATTTTTTTTCTGACTGCGATTTCAAAACCATGCACCAGAATTCACTTCTTTCAACTCAGTAATGCATTTTGGATGTGTACCTAGAGTTTAAAGCAGAAAAACAGGAACTTTTAGAATTTTCTTTTTTTGACCAAAACGACAGGACCGGAGCTGATAAAAATGTTGATATGGATGTTATTTTTTTTCTGACTGCGATTTCAAAACCATGCACCAGAATTCACTTCTTTAAACTCAGTAATGCATTTTGGATGTGTACCTAGAGTTTAAAGCAGAAAAACAGGAACTTTTAGAATTTTCATTTTTTGACCAAAACGACAGGACCGGAGCTGATAAAAATGTTGATTTGGATGTTATTTTTTTTCTGACTGCGATTTCAAAACCATGCACCAGAATCAACTTCTTTCAACTCAGTAATGCATTTTGGATGTGTACCTAGAGTTTAAAGCAGAAAAACAGGAACTTTTAGAATTTTCATTTTTTGACCAAAACGACAGGACCGGAGCTGATAAAAATGTTGATATGGATGTTATTTTTTTCTGACTGCGATTTCAAAACCATGCACCAGAATTCACTTCTTTCAACTCAGTAATGCATTTTGGATGTGTACCTAGAGTTTAAAGCAGAAAAACAGGAACTTTTAGAATTTTCATTTTTTGACCAAAACGACAGGACCGGAGCTGATAAAAATGTTGATATGGATGTTATTTTTTTTCTGACTGCGATTTCAAAACCATGCACCAGAATTCACTTCTTTCAACTCAGTAATGCATTTTGGATGTGTACCTAGAGTTTAAAGCAGAAAAACAGGAACTTTTAGAATTTTCATTTTTTGACCAAAACGACAGGACCGGAGCTGATAAAAATGTTGATATGGATGTTATTTTTTTTCTGACTGCGATTTCAAAACCATGCACCAGAATTCACTTCTTTCAACTCAGTAATGCATTTTGGATGTGTACCTAGAGTTTAAAGCAGAAAAACAGGAACTTTTAGAATTTTCATTTGTTGACCAAAACGACAGGACCGGAGCTGATAAAAATGTTGATATGGATGTTATTTTTTTTCTGACTGTGATTTCAAAACCATGCACCAGAATTCACTTCTTAAAACTCAGTAATGCATTTTGGATGTGTACCTAGAGTTTAAAGCAGAAAAACAGGAACTTTTAGAATTTTCATTTTTTGACCAAAACGACAGGACCGGAGCTGATAAAAATGTTGATATGGATGTTATTTTTTTTCTGACTGCGATTTCAAAACCATGCACCAGAATTCACTTCTTTCAACTCAGTAATGCATTTTGGATGTGTACCTAGAGTTTAAAGCAGAAAAACAGGAACTTTTAGAATTTTCATTTTTTGACCAAAACGACAGGTCCGGAGCTGATAAAAATGTTGATATTGATGTAATTTTTTTTCTGACTGCGGTTTCAAAACCATGCACCAGAAACAACTTCTTTCAACTCAGTAATGCATTTTGGATGTGTACCTAGAGTTTAAAGCAGAAAAACAGGAACTTTTAGAATTTTCATTTGTTGACCAAAACGACAGGACCGGAGCTGATAAAAATGTTGATATGGATGTTATTTTATTTCTGACTGCGATTTCAAAACCATGCACCAGAATTCACTTCTTTCAACTCAGTAATGCATTTTGGATGTGTACCTAGAGTTTAAAGCAGAAAAACAGGAACTTTTAGAATTTTCATTTTTTGACCAAAACGACAGGACCGGAGCTGATAAAAATGTTGATATGGATGTTATTTTTTTTCTGACTGCGATTTCAAAACCATGCACCAGAATTCACTTCTTTAAACTCAGTAATGCATTTTGGATGTGTACCTAGAGTTTAAAGCAGAAAAACAGGAACTTTTAGAATTTTCATTTTTTGACCAAAACGACAGGACCGGAGCTGATAAAAATGTTGATATGGATGTTATTTTTTTTCTGACTGCGATTTCAAAACCATGCACCAGAATTCACTTCTTTCAACTCAGTAATGCATTTTGGATGTGTACCTAGAGTTTAAAGCAGAAAAACAGGAACTTTTAGAATTTTCATTTTTTGACCAAAACGACAGGACCGGACCTGATAAAAATGTTGATATGGATGTTATTTTTTTCTGACTGCGATTTCAAAACCATGCACCAGAATTCACTTCTTAAAACTCAGTAATGCATTTTGGATGTGTACCTAGAGTTTAAAGCAGAAAAACAGGAACTTTTAGAATTTTCATTTTTTGACCAAAACGACAGGACCGGAGCTGATAAAAATGTTGATATGGATGTTATTTTTTTTCTGACTGCGATTTCAAAACCATGCACCAGAATTCACTTCTTTCAACTCAGTAATGCATTTTGGATGTGTACCTAGAGTTTAAAGCAGAAAAACAGGAACTTTTAGAATTTTCATTTTTTGACCAAAACGACAGGTCCGGAGCTGATAAAAATGTTGATATTGATGTAATTTTTTTTCTGACTGCGGTTTCAAAACCATGCACCAGAAACAACTTCTTTCAACTCAGTAATGCATTTTGGATGTGTACCTAGAGTTTAAAGCAGAAAAACAGGAACTTTTAGAATTTTCATTTGTTGACCAAAACGACAGGACCGGAGCTGATAAAAATGTTGATATGGATGTTATTTTATTTCTGACTGCGATTTCAAAACCATGCACCAGAATTCACTTCTTTCAACTCAGTAATGCATTTTGGATGTGTACCTAGAGTTTAAAGCAGAAAAACAGGAACTTTTAGAATTTTCATTTTTTGACCAAAACGACAGGACCGGAGCTGATAAAAATGTTGATATGGATGTTATTTTTTTTCTGACTGCGATTTCAAAACCATGCACCAGAATTCACTTCTTTAAACTCAGTAATGCATTTTGGATGTGTACCTAGAGTTTAAAGCAGAAAAACAGGAACTTTTAGAATTTTCATTTTTTGACCAAAACGACAGGACCGGAGCTGATAAAAATGTTGATATGGATGTTATTTTTTTTCTGACTGCGATTTCAAAACCATGCACCAGAATTCACTTCTTTCAACTCAGTAATGCATTTTGGATGTGTACCTAGAGTTTAAAGCAGAAAAACAGGAACTTTTAGAATTTTCATTTTTTGACCAAAACGACAGGACCGGACCTGATAAAAATGTTGATATGGATGTTATTTTTTTCTGACTGCGATTTCAAAACCATGCACCAGAATTCACTTCTTTAAACTCAGTAATGCATTTTGGATGTGTACCTAGAGTTTAAAGCAGAAAAACAGGAACTTTTAGAATTTTCATTTTTAACCAAAACGACAGGACCGGAGCTGATAAAAATGTTGATATGGATGTTATTTTTTTTCTGACTGCGATTTCAAAACCATGCACCAGAATTCACTTCTTTCAACTCAGTAATGCATTTTGGATGTGTACCTAGAGTTTAAAGCAGAAAAACAGGAACTTTTAGAATTTTCATTTGTCGACCAAAACGACAGGACCGGACCTGATAAAAATGTTGATATGGATGTTATTTTTTTTCTGACTGCGATTTCAAAACCATGCACCAGAATTCACTTCTTTCAACTCAGTAATGCATTTTGGATGTGTACCTAGAGTTTAAAGCAGAAAAACAGGAACTTTTAGAATTTTCATTTGTTGACCAAAACGACAGGACCGGAGCTGATAAAAATGTTGATATGGATGTTATTTTTTTTCTGACTGCGATTTCAAAACCATGCACCAGAATTCACTTCTTTCAACTCAGTAATGCATTTTGGATGTGTACCTAGAGTTTAAAGCAGAAAAACAGGAATTTTTAGAATTTTCATTTTTTGACCAAAACGACAGGTCCGGAGCTGATAAAAATGTTGATATTGATGTAATTTTTTTTCTGACTGCGGTTTCAAAACCATGCACCAGAATCAACTTCTTTCAACTCAGTAATGCATTTTGGATGTGTACCTAGAGTTTAAAGCAGAAAAACAGGAACTTTTAGAATTTTCATTTGTTGACCAAAACGACAGGACCGGAGCTGATAAAAATGTTGATATGGATGTTATTTTATTTCTGACTGCGATTTCAAAACCATGCACCAGAATTCACTTCTTTCAACTCAGTAATGCATTTTGGATGTGTACCTAGAGTTTAAAGCAGAAAAACAGGAACTTTTAGAATTTTCATTTTTTGACCAAAACGACAGGACCGGAGCTGATAAAAATGTTGATATGGATGTTATTTTTTTTCTGACTGCGATTTCAAAACCATGCACCAGAATTCACTTCTTTAAACTCAGTAATGCATTTTGGATGTGTACCTAGAGTTTAAAGCAGAAAAACAGGAATTTTTAGAATTTTCATTTTTTGACCAAAACGACAGGACCGGAGCTGATAAAAATGTTGATATGGATGTTATTTTTTTTCTGACTGCGATTTCAAAACCATGCACCAGAATCAACTTCTTTCAACTCAGTAATGCATTTTGGATGTGTACCTAGAGTTTAAAGCAGAAAAACAGGAACTTTTAGAATTTTCATTTTTTGACCAAAACGACAGGACCGGAGCTGATAAAAATGTTGATATGGATGTTATTTTTTTCTGACTGCGATTTCAAAACCATGCACCAGAATTCACTTCTTTCAACTCAGTAATGCATTTTGGAGGTGTACCTAGAGTTTAAAGCAGAAAAACAGGAACTTTTAGAATTTTCATTTTTTGACCAAAACGACAGGACCGGAGCTGATAAAAATGTTGATATGGATGTTATTTTTTTTCTGACTGCGATTTCAAAACCATGCACCAGAATTCACTTCTTTAAACTCAGTAATGCATTTTGGATGTGTACCTAGAGTTTAAAGCAGAAAAACAGGAACTTTTAGAATTTTCATTTTTTGACCAAAACGACAGGACCGGAGCTGATAAAAATGTTGATATGGATGTTATTTTTTTTCTGACTGCGATTTCAAAACCATGCACCAGAATTCACTTCTTTCAACTCAGTAATGCATTTTGGATGTGTACCTAGAGTTTAAAGCAGAAAAACAGGAACTTTTAGAATTTTCATTTTTTGACCAAAACGACAGGACTGGAGCTGATTAAAATGTTGATATAGATGTTATTTTTTTTCTAACTGCGATTTCAAAACCATACACCAGAATTCACTTCTTTAAACTCAGTAATGCATTTTGGATGTGTACCTAGAGTTTAAAGCAGAAAAACAGGAACTTTTAGAATTTTCATTTTTTGACCAAAACGACAGGACCGGAGCTGATAAAAATGTTGATATAGATGTTATTTTTTTCTGACTGCGATTTCAAAACCATGCACCAGAATTCACTTCTTTCAACTCAGTAATGCATTTTGGATGTGTACCTAGAGTTTAAAGCAGAAAAACAGGAACTTTTAGAATTTTCATTTTTTGACCAAAACGACAGGACCGGAGCTGATAAAAATGTTGATATGGATGTTATTTTTTTTCTGACTGCGATTTCAAAACCATGCACCAGAATTCACTTATTTAAACTCAGTAATGCATTTTGGATGTGTACCTAGAGTTTAAAGCAGAAAAACAGGAACTTTTAGAATTTTCATTTTTTAACCAAAACGACAGGACCGGAGCTGATAAAAATGTTGATATGGATGTTATTTTTTTTCTGACTGCGATTTCAAAACCATGCACCAGAATTCACTTCTTTCAACTCAGTAATGCATTTTGGATGTGTACCTAGAGTTTAAAGCAGAAAAACAGGAACTTTTAGAATTTTCATTTGTTGACCAAAACGACAGGACCGGACCTGATGAAAATGTTGATATGGATGTTATTTTTTTTCTGACTGCGATTTCAAAACCATGCACCAGAATTCACTTCTTTCAACTCAGTAATGCATTTTGGATGTGTACCTAGAGTTTAAAGCAGAAAAACAGGAACTTTTAGAATTTTCTTTTTTTGACCAAAACGACAGGACCGGAGCTGATAAAAATGTTGATATGGATGTTATTTTTTTTCTGACTGCGATTTCAAAACCATGCACCAGAATTCACTTCTTTCAACTCAGTAATGCATTTTGGATGTGTACCTAGAGTTTAAAGCAGAAAAACAGGAACTTTTAGAATTTTCATTTTTTGACCAAAACGACAGGACCGGACCTGATAAAAATGTTGATATGGATGTTATTTTTTTCTGACTGCGATTTCAAAACCATGCACCAGAATTCACTTCTTAAAACTCAGTAATGCATTTTGGATGTGTACCTAGAGTTTAAAGCAGAAAAACAGGAACTTTTAGAATTTTCATTTTTTGACCAAAACGACAGGACCGGAGCTGATAAAAATGTTGATATGGATGTTATTTTTTTTCTGACTGCGATTTCAAAACCATGCACCAGAATTCACTTCTTTCAACTCAGTAATGCATTTTGGATGTGTACCTAGAGTTTAAAGCAGAAAAACAGGAACTTTTAGAATTTTTATTTTTTGACCAAAACGACAGGTCCGGAGCTGATAAAAATGTTGATATTGATGTAATTTTTTTTCTGACTGCGGTTTCAAAACCATGCACCAGAAACAACTTCTTTCAACTCAGTAATGCATTTTGGATGTGTACCTAGAGTTTAAAGCAGAAAAACAGGAACTTTTAGAATTTTCATTTGTTGACCAAAACGACAGGACCGGAGCTGATAAAAATGTTGATATGGATGTTATTTTATTTCTGACTGCGATTTCAAAACCATGCACCAGAATTCACTTCTTTCAACTCAGTAATGCATTTTGGATGTGTACCTAGAGTTTAAAGCAGAAAAACAGGAACTTTTAGAATTTTCATTTTTTGACCAAAACGACAGGACCGGAGCTGATAAAAATGTTGATATGGATGTTATTTTTTTTCTGACTGCGATTTCAAAACCATGCACCAGAATTCACTTCTTTAAACTCAGTAATGCATTTTGGATGTGTACCTAGAGTTTAAAGCAGAAAAACAGGAACTTTTAGAATTTTCATTTTTTGACCAAAACGACAGGACCGGAGCTGATAAAAATGTTGATATGGATGTTATTTTTTTTCTGACTGCGATTTCAAAACCATGCACCAGAATTCACTTCTTTCAACTCAGTAATGCATTTTGGATGTGTACCTAGAGTTTAAAGCAGAAAAACAGGAACTTTTAGAATTTTCATTTTTTGACCAAAACGACAGGACCGGACCTGATAAAAATGTTGATATGGATGTTATTTTTTTCTGACTGCGATTTCAAAACCATGCACCAGAATTCACTTCTTTAAACTCAGTAATGCATTTTGGATGTGTACCTAGAGTTTAAAGCAGAAAAACAGGAACTTTTAGAATTTTCATTTTTAACCAAAACGACAGGACCGGAGCTGATAAAAATGTTGATATGGATGTTATTTTTTTTCTGACTGCGATTTCAAAACCATGCACCAGAATTCACTTCTTTCAACTCAGTAATGCATTTTGGATGTGTACCTAGAGTTTAAAGCAGAAAAACAGGAACTTTTAGAATTTTCATTTGTCGACCAAAACGACAGGACCGGACCTGATAAAAATGTTGGGTACTTATGTAGTAACTGGGCTGCCGATTTCTAAATCGGGTCGGATCGGGAGATCGCATCGCATCGCATGCGACCATGCGATTCGATGCGATGCGATGCGATGCGATGACCCGATTTTTCCATAGGAATCAATGTTAAAATGGACTGAGTCCATTTTAACATGGAATTCAATGGGAAAAATGGGTCCTTTTCATACCCCTACTATCCAAGTGGGCATGGAGTTGGATATAAACCTGTGGCGAGCGTAGCGAGCCACCGAGCCCGAAGCGTGGCGAGCGAAGCGAGCCCCGCGAGGGGACGAATACCGTCCCCTCGCGGGGCTCGCTTCGCTCGCCACGCTTCGGGCTCGGTGGCTCGCTACGCTCGCCACAGGTTTATATCCAACTCCATGCCCACTTGGATAGTAGGGGTATGAAAAGGACCCATTTTTCCATAGGAATCATTTTAACATTGATTCCTATGGAAAAATCGGGTCATCGCATCCGATATCGGATGCGATATCGGATGCGATGCGATGCGATATCGCATCGCATCGCATCTGATTGTATGCCTTAACTTAAGGCATACAATCAAAAAATCGGCAGCCCAGTTACTACATAAGTACCAAATGTTGATATGGATGTTATTTTTTTTCTGACTGCGATTTCAAAACCATGCACCAGAATTCACTTCTTTCAACTCAGTAATGCATTTTGGATGTGTACCTAGAGTTTAAAGCAGAAAAACAGGAACTTTTAGAATTTTCATTTGTTGACCAAAACGACAGGACCGGAGCTGATAAAAATGTTGATATGGATGTTATTTTTTTTCTGACTGCGATTTCAAAACCATGCACCAGAATTCACTTCTTTCAACTCAGTAATGCATTTTGGATGTGTACCTAGAGTTTAAAGCAGAAAAACAGGAACTTTTAGAATTTTCATTTTTTGACCAAAACGACAGGTCCGGAGCTGATAAAAATGTTGATATTGATGTAATTTTTTTTCTGACTGCGGTTTCAAAACCATGCACCAGAATCAACTTCTTTCAACTCAGTAATGCATTTTGGATGTGTACCTAGAGTTTAAAGCAGAAAAACAGGAACTTTTAGAATTTTCATTTGTTGACCAAAACGACAGGACCGGAGCTGATAAAAATGTTGATATGGATGTTATTTTATTTCTGACTGCGATTTCAAAACCATGCACCAGAATTCACTTCTTTCAACTCAGTAATGCATTTTGGATGTGTACCTAGAGTTTAAAGCAGAAAAACAGGAACTTTTAGAATTTTCATTTTTTGACCAAAACGACAGGACCGGAGCTGATAAAAATGTTGATATGGATGTTATTTTTTTTCTGACTGCGATTTCAAAACCATGCACCAGAATTCACTTCTTTAAACTCAGTAATGCATTTTGGATGTGTACCTAGAGTTTAAAGCAGAAAAACAGGAATTTTTAGAATTTTCATTTTTTGACCAAAACGACAGGACCGGAGCTGATAAAAATGTTGATATGGATGTTATTTTTTTTCTGACTGCGATTTCAAAACCATGCACCAGAATCAACTTCTTTCAACTCAGTAATGCATTTTGGATGTGTACCTAGAGTTTAAAGCAGAAAAACAGGAACTTTTAGAATTTTCATTTTTTGACCAAAACGACAGGACCGGAGCTGATAAAAATGTTGATATGGATGTTATTTTTTTCTGACTGCGATTTCAAAACCATGCACCAGAATTCACTTCTTTCAACTCAGTAATGCATTTTGGAGGTGTACCTAGAGTTTAAAGCAGAAAAACAGGAACTTTTAGAATTTTCATTTTTTGACCAAAACGACAAGACCGGAGCTGATAAAAATGTTGATATGGATGTTATTTTTTTTCTGACTGCGATTTCAAAACCATGCACCAGAATTCACTTCTTTAAACTCAGTAATGCATTTTGGATGTGTACCTAGAGTTTAAAGCAGAAAAACAGGAACTTTTAGAATTTTCATTTTTTGACCAAAACGACAGGACCGGAGCTGATAAAAATGTTGATATGGATGTTATTTTTTTTCTGACTGCGATTTCAAAACCATGCACCAGAATTCACTTCTTTCAACTCAGTAATGCATTTTGGATGTGTACCTAGAGTTTAAAGCAGAAAAACAGGAACTTTTAGAATTTTCATTTTTTGACCAAAACGACAGGACTGGAGCTGATTAAAATGTTGATATAGATGTTATTTTTTTTCTAACTGCGATTTCAAAACCATACACCAGAATTCACTTCTTTAAACTCAGTAATGCATTTTGGATGTGTACCTAGAGTTTAAAGCAGAAAAACAGGAACTTTTAGAATTTTCATTTTTTGACCAAAACGACAGGACCGGAGCTGATAAAAATGTTGATATAGATGTTATTTTTTTCTGACTGCGATTTCAAAACCATGCACCAGAATTCACTTCTTTCAACTCAGTAATGCATTTTGGATGTGTACCTAGAGTTTAAAGCAGAAAAACAGGAACTTTTAGAATTTTCATTTTTTGACCAAAACGACAGGACCGGAGCTGATAAAAATGTTGATATGGATGTTATTTTTTTTCTGACTGCGATTTCAAAACCATGCACCAGAATTCACTTATTTAAACTCAGTAATGCATTTTGGATGTGTACCTAGAGTTTAAAGCAGAAAAACAGGAACTTTTAGAATTTTCATTTTTTAACCAAAACGACAGGACCGGAGCTGATAAAAATGTTGATATGGATGTTATTTTTTTTCTGACTGCGATTTCAAAACCATGCACCAGAATTCACTTCTTTCAACTCAGTAATGCATTTTGGATGTGTACCTAGAGTTTAAAGCAGAAAAACAGGAACTTTTAGAATTTTCATTTGTTGACCAAAACGACAGGACCGGACCTGATGAAAATGTTGATATGGATGTTATTTTTTTTCTGACTGCGATTTCAAAACCATGCACCAGAATTCACTTCTTTCAACTCAGTAATGCATTTTGGATGTGTACCTAGAGTTTAAAGCAGAAAAACAGGAACTTTTAGAATTTTCTTTTTTTGACCAAAACGACAGGACCGGAGCTGATAAAAATGTTGATATGGATGTTATTTTTTTTCTGACTGCGATTTCAAAACCATGCACCAGAATTCACTTCTTTAAACGCAGTAATGCATTTTGGATGTGTACCTAGAGTTTAAAGCAGAAAAACAGGAACTTTTAGAATTTTCATTTTTTGACCAAAACGACAGGACCGGAGCTGATAAAAATGTTGATTTGGATGTTATTTTTTTTCTGCCTGCGATTTCAAAACCATGCACCAGAATCAACTTCTTTCAACTCAGTAATGCATTTTGGATGTGTACCTAGAGTTTAAAGCAGAAAAACAGGAACTTTTAGAATTTTCATTTTTTGACCAAAACGACAGGACTGGAGCTGATTAAAATGTTGATATGGATGTTATTTTTTTTCTGACTGCGATTTCAAAACCATACACCAGAATTCACTTCTTTAAACTCAGTAATGCATTTTGGATGTGTACCTAGAGTTTAAAGCAGAAAAACAGGAACTTTTAGAATTTTCATTTTTTGACCAAAACGACAGGACCGGAGCTGATAAAAATGTTGATATGGATGTTATTTTTTTCTGACTGCGATTTCAAAACCATGCACCAGAATTCACTTCTTTCAACTCAGTAATGCATTTTGGATGTGTACCTAGAGTTTAAAGCAGAAAAACAGGAACTTTTAGAATTTTCATTTTTTGACCAAAACGACAGGACCGGAGCTGATAAAAATGTTGATATGGATGTTATTTTTTTCTGACTGCGATTTCAAAACCATGCACCAGAATTCACTTCTTTAAACTCAGTAATGCATTTTGGATGTGTACCTAGAGTTTAAAGCAGAAAAACAGGAACTTTTAGAATTTTCATTTTTTAACCAAAACGACAGGACCGGAGCTGATAAAAATGTTGATATGGATGTTATTTTTTTTCTGACTGCGATTTCAAAACCATGCACCAGAATTCACTTCTTTCAATTCAGTAATGCATTTTGGATGTGTACCTAGAGTTTAAAGCAGAAAAACAGGAACTTTTAGAATTTTCATTTGTCGACCAAAACGACAGGACCGGACCTGATAAAAATGTTGATATGGATGTTATTTTTTTTCTGACTGCGATTTCAAAACCATGCACCAGAATTCACTTCTTTCAACTCAGTAATGCATTTTGGATGTGTACCTAGAGTTTAAAGCAGAAAAACAGGAACTTTTAGAATTTTCATTTGTTGACCAAAACGACAGGACCGGAGCTGATAAAAATGTTGATATGGATGTTATTTTTTTTCTGACTGCGATTTCAAAACCATGCACCAGAATTCACTTCTTTCAACTCAGTAATGCATTTTGGATGTGTACCTAGAGTTTAAAGCAGAAAAACAGGAACTTTTAGAATTTTCATTTTTTAACCAAAACGACAGGACCGGAGCTGATAAAAATGTTGATATGGATGTTATTTTTTTTCTGACTGCGATTTCAAAACCATGCACCAGAATTCACTTCTTTCAACTCAGTAATGCATTTTGGATGTGTACCTAGAGTTTAAAGCAGAAAAACAGGAACTTTTAGAATTTTCATTTGTTGACCAAAACGACAGGACCGGACCTGATGAAAATGTTGATATGGATGTTATTTTTTTTCTGACTGCGATTTCAAAACCATGCACCAGAATTCACTTCTTTCAACTCAGTAATGCATTTTGGATGTGTACCTAGAGTTTAAAGCAGAAAAACAGGAACTTTTAGAATTTTCTTTTTTTGACCAAAACGACAGGACCGGAGCTGATAAAAATGTTGATATGGATGTTATTTTTTTTCTGACTGCGATTTCAAAACCATGCACCAGAATTCACTTCTTTAAACGCAGTAATGCATTTTGGATGTGTACCTAGAGTTTAAAGCAGAAAAACAGGAACTTTTAGAATTTTCATTTTTTGACCAAAACGACAGGACCGGAGCTGATAAAAATGTTGATTTGGATGTTATTTTTTTTCTGACTGCGATTTCAAAACCATGCACCAGAATCAACTTCTTTCAACTCAGTAATGCATTTTGGATGTGTACCTAGAGTTTAAAGCAGAAAAACAGGAACTTTTAGAATTTTCATTTTTTGACCAAAACGACAGGACTGGAGCTGATTAAAATGTTGATATGGATGTTATTTTTTTTCTGACTGCGATTTCAAAACCATACACCAGAATTCACTTCTTTAAACTCAGTAATGCATTTTGGATGTGTACCTAGAGTTTAAAGCAGAAAAACAGGAACTTTTAGAATTTTCATTTTTTGACCAAAACGACAGGACCGGAGCTGATAAAAATGTTGATATGGATGTTATTTTTTTCTGACTGCGATTTCAAAACCATGCACCAGAATTCACTTCTTTCAACTCAGTAATGCATTTTGGATGTGTACCTAGAGTTTAAAGCAGAAAAACAGGAACTTTTAGAATTTTCATTTTTTGACCAAAACGACAGGACCGGAGCTGATAAAAATGTTCATATGGATGTTATTTTTTTTCTGACTGCAATTTCAAAACCATGCACCAGAATTCACTTTTTTAAACTCAGTAATGCATTTTGGATGTGTACCTAGAGTTTAAAGCAGAAAAACAGGAACTTTTAGAATTTTCATTTTTTAACCAAAACGACAGGACCGGAGCTGATAAAAATGTTGATATGGATGTTATTTTTTTTCTGACTGCGATTTCAAAACCATGCACCAGAATTCACTTCTTTCAACTCAGTAATGCATTTTGGATGTGTACCTAGAGTTTAAAGCAGAAAAACAGGAACTTTTAGAATTTTCATCTGTTGACCAAAACGACAGGACCGGACCTGATAAAAATGTTGATATGGATGTTATTTTTTTTCTGACTGCGATTTCAAAACCATGAACCAGAATTCACTTCTTTCAACTCAGTAATGCATTTTGGATGTGTACCTAGAGTTTAAAGCAGAAAAACAGGAACTTTTAGAATTTTCATTTGTTGACCAAAACGACAGGACCGGACCTGATAAAAATGTTGATATGGATGTTATTTTTTTTCTGACTGCGATTTCAAAACCATGCACCAGAATTCACTT
Source organism: Crinia signifera (assembly GCF_055691185.1). Classification (NCBI taxonomy): domain Eukaryota; kingdom Metazoa; phylum Chordata; class Amphibia; order Anura; family Myobatrachidae; genus Crinia; species Crinia signifera. The sequence continues at coordinate 92,365,441 of NC_139227.1, forward strand.
CTTTCAACTCAGTAATGCATTTTGGATGTGTACCTAGAGTTTAAAGCAGAAAAACAGGAACTTTTAGAATTTTCTTTTTTTGACCAAAACGACAGGACCGGAGCTGATAAAAATGTTGATATGGATGTTATTTTTTTTCTGACTGCGATTTCAAAACCATGCACCAGAATTCACTTCTTTAAACTCAGTAATGCATTTTGGATGTGTACCTAGAGTTTAAAGCAGAAAAACAGGAACTTTTAGAATTTTCATTTTTTGACCAAAACGACAGGACCGGAGCTGATAAAAATGTTGATTTGGATGTTATTTTTTTTCTGACTGCGATTTCAAAACCATGCACCAGAATCAACTTCTTTCAACTCAGTAATGCATTTTGGATGTGTACCTAGAGTTTAAAGCAGAAAAACAGGAACTTTTAGAATTTTCATTTTTTGACCAAAACGACAGGACCGGAGCTGATAAAAATGTTGATATGGATGTTATTTTTTTCTGACTGCGATTTCAAAACCATGCACCAGAATTCACTTCTTTCAACTCAGTAATGCATTTTGGATGTGTACCTAGAGTTTAAAGCAGAAAAACAGGAACTTTTAGAATTTTCATTTTTTGACCAAAACGACAGGACCGGAGCTGATAAAAATGTTGATATGGATGTTATTTTTTTCTGACTGCGATTTCAAAACCATGCACCAGAATTCACTTCTTTCAACTCAGTAATGCATTTTGGATGTGTACCTAGAGTTTAAAGCAGAAAAACAGGAACTTTTAGAATTTTCATTTTTTGACCAAAACGACAGGACCGGAGCTGATAAAAATGTTGATATGGATGTTATTTTTTTTCTGACTGCGATTTCAAAACCATGCACCAGAATTCACTTCTTTCAACTCAGTAATGCATTTTGGATGTGTACCTAGAGTTTAAAGCAGAAAAACAGGAACTTTTAGAATTTTCATTTGTTGACCAAAACGACAGGACCGGAGCTGATAAAAATGTTGATATGGATGTTATTTTTTTTCTGACTGTGATTTCAAAACCATGCACCAGAATTCACTTCTTAAAACTCAGTAATGCATTTTGGATGTGTACCTAGAGTTTAAAGCAGAAAAACAGGAACTTTTAGAATTTTCATTTTTTGACCAAAACGACAGGACCGGAGCTGATAAAAATGTTGATATGGATGTTATTTTTTTTCTGACTGCGATTTCAAAACCATGCACCAGAATTCACTTCTTTCAACTCAGTAATGCATTTTGGATGTGTACCTAGAGTTTAAAGCAGAAAAACAGGAACTTTTAGAATTTTCATTTTTTGACCAAAACGACAGGTCCGGAGCTGATAAAAATGTTGATATTGATGTAATTTTTTTTCTGACTGCGGTTTCAAAACCATGCACCAGAAACAACTTCTTTCAACTCAGTAATGCATTTTGGATGTGTACCTAGAGTTTAAAGCAGAAAAACAGGAACTTTTAGAATTTTCATTTGTTGACCAAAACGACAGGACCGGAGCTGATAAAAATGTTGATATGGATGTTATTTTATTTCTGACTGCGATTTCAAAACCATGCACCAGAATTCACTTCTTTCAACTCAGTAATGCATTTTGGATGTGTACCTAGAGTTTAAAGCAGAAAAACAGGAACTTTTAGAATTTTCATTTTTTGACCAAAACGACAGGACCGGAGCTGATTAAAATGTTGATATGGATGTTATTTTTTTTCTGACTGCGATTTCAAAACCATACACCAGAATTCACTTCTTTAAACTCAGTAATGCATTTTGGATGTGTACCTAGAGTTTAAAGCAGAAAAACAGGAACTTTTAGAATTTTCATTTTTTGACCAAAACGACAGGACCGGAGCTGATAAAAATGTTGATATGGATGTTATTTTTTTCTGACTGCGATTTCAAAACCATGCACCAGAATTCACTTCTTTCAACTCAGTAATGCATTTTGGATGTGTACCTAGAGTTTAAAGCAGAAAAACAGGAACTTTTAGAATTTTCATTTTTTGACCAAAACGACAGGACCGGAGCTGATAAAAATGTTGATATGGATGTTATTTTTTTCTGACTGCGATTTCAAAACCATGCACCAGAATTCACTTCTTTAAACTCAGTAATGCATTTTGGATGTGTACCTAGAGTTTAAAGCAGAAAAACAGGAACTTTTAGAATTTTCATTTTTAACCAAAACGACAGGACCGGAGCTGATAAAAATGTTGATATGGATGTTATTTTTTTTCTGACTGCGATTTCAAAACCATGCACCAGAATTCACTTCTTTCAACTCAGTAATGCATTTTGGATGTGTACCTAGAGTTTAAAGCAGAAAAACAGGAACTTTTAGAATTTTCATTTGTCGACCAAAACGACAGGACCGGACCTGATAAAAATGTTGATATGGATGTTATTTTTTTTCTGACTGCGATTTCAAAACCATGCACCAGAATTCACTTCTTTCAACTCAGTAATGCATTTTGGATGTGTACCTAGAGTTTAAAGCAGAAAAACAGGAACTTTTAGAATTTTCATTTGTTGACCAAAACGACAGGACCGGAGCTGATAAAAATGTTGATATGGATGTTATTTTTTTTCTGACTGCGATTTCAAAACCATGCACCAGAATTCACTTCTTTCAACTCAGTAATGCATTTTGGATGTGTACCTAGAGTTTAAAGCAGAAAAACAGGAACTTTTAGAATTTTCATTTTTTGACCAAAACGACAGGACCGGAGCTGATAAAAATGTTGATATGGATGTTATTTTTTTCTGACTGCGATTTCAAAACCATGCACCAGAATTCACTTCTTTAAACTCAGTAATGCATTTTGGATGTGTACCTAGAGTTTAAAGCAGAAAAACAGGAACTTTTAGAATTTTCATTTTTAACCAAAACGACAGGACCGGAGCTGATAAAAATGTTGATATGGATGTTATTTTTTTTCTGACTGCGATTTCAAAACCATGCACCAGAATTCACTTCTTTCAACTCAGTAATGCATTTTGGATGTGTACCTAGAGTTTAAAGCAGAAAAACAGGAACTTTTAGAATTTTCATTTGTCGACCAAAACGACAGGACCGGACCTGATAAAAATGTTGATATGGATGTTATTTTTTTTCTGACTGCGATTTCAAAACCATGCACCAGAATTCACTTCTTTCAACTCAGTAATGCATTTTGGATGTGTACCTAGAGTTTAAAGCAGAAAAACAGGAACTTTTAGAATTTTCATTTGTTGACCAAAACGACAGGACCGGAGCTGATAAAAATGTTGATATGGATGTTATTTTTTTTCTGACTGCGATTTCAAAACCATGCACCAGAATTCACTTCTTTCAACTCAGTAATGCATTTTGGATGTGTACCTAGAGTTTAAAGCAGAAAAACAGGAACTTTTAGAATTTTCATTTTTTGACCAAAACGACAGGTCCGGAGCTGATAAAAATGTTGATATTGATGTAATTTTTTTTCTGACTGCGGTTTCAAAACCATGCACCAGAATCAACTTCTTTCAACTCAGTAATGCATTTTGGATGTGTACCTAGAGTTTAAAGCAGAAAAACAGGAACTTTTAGAATTTTCATTTGTTGACCAAAACGACAGGACCGGAGCTGATAAAAATGTTGATATGGATGTTATTTTATTTCTGACTGCGATTTCAAAACCATGCACCAGAATTCACTTCTTTCAACTCAGTAATGCATTTTGGATGTGTACCTAGAGTTTAAAGCAGAAAAACAGGAACTTTTAGAATTTTCATTTTTTGACCAAAACGACAGGACCGGAGCTGATAAAAATGTTGATATGGATGTTATTTTTTTTCTGACTGCGATTTCAAAACCATGCACCAGAATTCACTTCTTTAAACTCAGTAATGCATTTTGGATGTGTACCTAGAGTTTAAAGCAGAAAAACAGGAATTTTTAGAATTTTCATTTTTTGACCAAAACGACAGGACCGGAGCTGATAAAAATGTTGATATGGATGTTATTTTTTTTCTGACTGCGATTTCAAAACCATGCACCAGAATCAACTTCTTTCAACTCAGTAATGCATTTTGGATGTGTACCTAGAGTTTAAAGCAGAAAAACAGGAACTTTTAGAATTTTCATTTTTTGACCAAAACGACAGGACCGGAGCTGATAAAAATGTTGATATGGATGTTATTTTTTTCTGACTGCGATTTCAAAACCATGCACCAGAATTCACTTCTTTCAACTCAGTAATGCATTTTGGAGGTGTACCTAGAGTTTAAAGCAGAAAAACAGGAACTTTTAGAATTTTCATTTTTTGACCAAAACGACAGGACCGGAGCTGATAAAAATGTTGATATGGATGTTATTTTTTTTCTGACTGCGATTTCAAAACCATGCACCAGAATTCACTTCTTTAAACTCAGTAATGCATTTTGGATGTGTACCTAGAGTTTAAAGCAGAAAAACAGGAACTTTTAGAATTTTCATTTTTTAACCAAAACGACAGGACCGGAGCTGATAAAAATGTTGATATGGATGTTATTTTTTTTCTGACTGCGATTTCAAAACCATGCACCAGAATTCACTTCTTTCAACTCAGTAATGCATTTTGGATGTGTACCTAGAGTTTAAAGCAGAAAAACAGGAACTTTTAGAATTTTCATTTGTTGACCAAAACGACAGGACCGGACCTGATGAAAATGTTGATATGGATGTTATTTTTTTTCTGACTGCGATTTCAAAACCATGCACCAGAATTCACTTCTTTAAACTCAGTAATGCATTTTGGATGTGTACCTAGAGTTTAAAGCAGAAAAACAGGAACTTTTAGAATTTTCATTTTTTAACCAAAACGACAGGACCGGAGCTGATAAAAATGTTGATATGGATGTTATTTTTTTTCTGACTGCGATTTCAAAACCATGCACCAGAATTCACTTCTTTCAACTCAGTAATGCATTTTGGATGTGTACCTAGAGTTTAAAGCAGAAAAACAGGAACTTTTAGAATTTTCATTTGTTGACCAAAACGACAGGACCGGACCTGATGAAAATGTTGATATGGATGTTATTTTTTTTCTGACTGCGATTTCAAAACCATGCACCAGAATTCACTTCTTTCAACTCAGTAATGCATTTTGGATGTGTACCTAGAGTTTAAAGCAGAAAAACAGGAACTTTTAGAATTTTCTTTTTTTGACCAAAACGACAGGACCGGAGCTGATAAAAATGTTGATATGGATGTTATTTTTTTTCTGACTGCGATTTCAAAACCATGCACCAGAATTCACTTCTTTAAACGCAGTAATGCATTTTGGATGTGTACCTAGAGTTTAAAGCAGAAAAACAGGAACTTTTAGAATTTTCATTTTTTGACCAAAACGACAGGACCGGAGCTGATAAAAATGTTGATTTGGATGTTATTTTTTTTCTGACTGCGATTTCAAAACCATGCACCAGAATCAACTTCTTTCAACTCAGTAATGCATTTTGGATGTGTACCTAGAGTTTAAAGCAGAAAAACAGGAACTTTTAGAATTTTCATTTTTTGACCAAAACGACAGGACCGGAGCTGATAAAAATGTTGATATGGATGTTATTTTTTTCTGACTGCGATTTCAAAACCATGCACCAGAATTCACTTCTTTCAACTCAGTAATGCATTTTGGATGTGTACCTAGAGTTTAAAGCAGAAAAACAGGAACTTTTAGAATTTTCATTTTTTGACCAAAACGACAGGACCGGAGCTGATAAAAATGTTGATATGGATGTTATTTTTTTTCTGACTGCGATTTCAAAACCATGCACCAGAATTCACTTCTTTCAACTCAGTAATGCATTTTGGATGTGTACCTAGAGTTTAAAGCAGAAAAACAGGAACTTTTAGAATTTTCATTTTTTGACCAAAACGACAGGACCGGAGCTGATAAAAATGTTGATATGGATGTTATTTTTTTTCTGACTGCGATTTCAAAACCATGCACCAGAATTCACTTCTTTCAACTCAGTAATGCATTTTGGATGTGTACCTAGAGTTTAAAGCAGAAAAACAGGAACTTTTAGAATTTTCATTTGTTGACCAAAACGACAGGACCGGAACTGATAAAAATGTTGATATGGATGTTATTTTTTTTCTGACTGTGATTTCAAAACCATGCACCAGAATTCACTTCTTAAAACTCAGTAATGCATTTTGGATGTGTACCTAGAGTTTAAAGCAGAAAAACAGGAACTTTTAGAATTTTCATTTTTTGACCAAAACGACAGGTCCGGAGCTGATAAAAATGTTGATATTGATGTAATTTTTTTTCTGACTGCGGTTTCAAAACCATGCACCAGAATCAACTTCTTTCAACTCAGTAATGCATTTTGGATGTGTACCTAGAGTTTAAAGCAGAAAAACAGGAACTTTTCGAATTTTCATTTGTTGACCAAAACGACAGGACCGGAGCTGATAAAAATGTTGATATGGATGTTATTTTATTTCTGACTGCGATTTCAAAACCATGCACCAGAATTCACTTCTTTCAACTCAGTAATGCATTTTGGATGTGTACCTAGAGTTTAAAGCAAAAAAACAGGAACTTTTAGAATTTTCATTTTTTGACCAAAACGACAGGACCGGAGCTGATAAAAATGTTGATATGGATGTTATTTTTTTTCTGACTGCGATTTCAAAACCATGCACCAGAATTCACTTCTTTCAACTCAGTAATGCATTTTGGATGTGTACCTAGAGTTTAAAGCAGAAAAACAGGAACTTTTAGAATTTTCATTTTTTGACCAAAACGACAGGACCGGAGCTGATTAAAATGTTGATATGGATGTTATTTTTTTTCTGACTGCGATTTCAAAACCATACACCAGAATTCACTTCTTTAAACTCAGTAATGCATTTTGGATGTGTACCTAGAGTTTAAAGCAGAAAAACAGGAACTTTTAGAATTTTCATTTTTTGACCAAAACGACAGGACCGGAGCTGATAAAAATGTTGATATGGATGTTATTTTTTTCTGACTGCGATTTCAAAACCATGCACCAGAATTCACTTCTTTCAACTCAGTAATGCATTTTGGATGTGTACCTAGAGTTTAAAGCAGAAAAACAGGAACTTTTAGAATTTTCATTTTTTGACCAAAACGACAGGACCGGAGCTGATAAAAATGTTGATATGGATGTTATTTTTTTTCTGACTGCGATTTCAAAACCATGCACCAGAATTCACTTCTTTAAACTCAGTAATGCATTTTGGATGTGTACCTAGAGTTTAAAGCAGAAAAAAAGGAACTTTTAGAATTTTCATTTTTTAAACAAAACGACAGGACCGGAGCTGATAAAAATGTTGATATGGATGTTATTTTTTTTCTGACTGCGATTTCAAAACCATGCACCAGAATTCACTTCTTTCAACTCAGTAATGCATTTTGGATGTGTACCTAGAGTTTAAAGCAAAAAAACAGGAACTTTTAGAATTTTCATTTTTTGACCAAAACGACAGGACCGGAGCTGATAAAAATGTTGATATGGATGTTATTTTTTTTCTGACTGCGATTTCAAAACCATGCACCAGAATTCACTTCTTTCAACTCAGTAATGCATTTTGGATGTGTACCTAGAGTTTAAAGCAGAAAAACAGGAACTTTTAGAATTTTCATTTTTTGACCAAAACGACAGGACCGGAGCTGATTAAAATGTTGATATGGATGTTATTTTTTTTCTGACTGCGATTTCAAAACCATACACCAGAATTCACTTCTTTAAACTCAGTAATGCATTTTGGATGTGTACCTAGAGTTTAAAGCAGAAAAACAGGAACTTTTAGAATTTTCATTTTTTGACCAAAACGACAGGACCGGAGCTGATAAAAATGTTGATATGGATGTTATTTTTTTCTGACTGCGATTTCAAAACCATGCACCAGAATTCACTTCTTTCAACTCAGTAATGCATTTTGGATGTGTACCTAGAGTTTAAAGCAGAAAAACAGGAACTTTTAGAATTTTCATTTTTTGACCAAAACGACAGGACCGGAGCTGATAAAAATGTTGATATGGATGTTATTTTTTTTCTGACTGCGATTTCAAAACCATGCACCAGAATTCACTTCTTTAAACTCAGTAATGCATTTTGGATGTGTACCTAGAGTTTAAAGCAGAAAAAAAGGAACTTTTAGAATTTTCATTTTTTAAACAAAACGACAGGACCGGAGCTGATAAAAATGTTGATATGGATGTTATTTTTTTTCTGACTGCGATTTCAAAACCATGCACCAGAATTCACTTCTTTCAACTCAGTAATGCATTTTGGATGTGTACCTAGAGTTTAAAGCAGAAAAACAGGAACTTTTAGAATTTTCATTTTTTGACCAAAACGACAGGACCGGAGCTGATAAAAATGTTGATATGGATGTTATTTTTTTTCTGACTGCGATTTCAAAACCATGCACCAGAATTCACTTCTTTCAACTCAGTAATGCATTTTGGATGTGTACCTAGAGTTTAAAGCAGAAAAACAGGAACTTTTAGAATTTTCATTTTTTGACCAAAACGACAGGACCGGAGCTGATAAAAATGTTGATATAGATGTTATTTTTTTCTGACTGCGATTTCAAAACCATGCACCAGAATTCACTTCTTTCAACTCAGTAATGCATTTTGGATGTGTACCTAGAGTTTAAAGCAGAAAAACAGGAACTTTTAGAATTTTCATTTTTTGACCAAAACGACAGGACCGGAGCTGATAAAAATGTTGATATGGATGTTATTTTTTTTCTGACTGCGATTTCAAAACCATGCACCAGAATTCACTTCTTTAAACTCAGTAATGCATTTTGGATGTGTACCTAGAGTTTAAAGCAGAAAAACAGGAACTTTTAGATTTTTCATTTTTTAACCAAAACGACAGGACCGGAGCTGATAAAAATGTTGATATGGATGTTATTTTTTTTCTGACTGCGATTTCAAAACCATGCACCAGAATTCACTTCTTTCAACTCAGTAATGCATTTTGGATGTGTACCTAGAGTTTAAAGCAGAAAAACAGGAACTTTTAGAATTTTCATTTGTTGACCAAAACGACAGGACCGGACCTGATAAAAATGTTGATATGGATGTTATTTTTTTTCTGACTGCGATTTCAAAACCATGCACCAGAATTCACTTCTTTCAACTCAGTAATGCATTTTGGATGTGTACCTAGAGTTTAAAGCAGAAAAACAGGAACTTTTAGAATTTTCTTTTTTTGACCAAAACGACAGGACCGGAGCTGATAAAAATGTTGATATGGATGTTATTTTTTTTCTGACTGCGATTTCAAAACCATGCACCAGAATTCACTTCTTTAAACTCAGTAATGCATTTTGGATGTGTACCTAGAGTTTAAAGCAGAAAAACAGGAACTTTTAGAATTTTCATTTTTTGACCAAAACGACAGGACCGGAGCTGATAAAAATGTTGATATGGATGTTATTTTTTTCTGACTGCGATTTCAAAACCATGCACCAGAATTCACTTCTTTCAACTCAGTAATGCATTTTGGATGTGTACCTAGAGTTTAAAGCAGAAAAACAGGAACTTTTAGAATTTTCATTTTTTGACCAAAACGACAGGACCGGAGCTGATAAAAATGTTGATATGGATGTTATTTTTTTTCTGACTGCGATTTCAAAACCATGCACCAGAATTCACTTCTTTCAACTCAGTAATGCATTTTGGATGTGTACCTAGAGTTTAAAGCAGAAAAACAGGAACTTTTAGAATTTTCATTTGTTGACCAAAACGACAGGACCGGAGCTGATAAAAATGTTGATATGGATGTTATTTTTTTTCTGACTGTGATTTCAAAACCATGCACCAGAATTCACTTCTTAAAACTCAGTAATGCATTTTGGATGTGTACCTAGAGTTTAAAGCAGAAAAACAGGAACTTTTAGAATTTTCATTTTTTGACCAAAACGACAGGTCCGGAGCTGATAAAAATGTTGATATTGATGTAATTTTTTTTCTGACTGCGGTTTCAAAACCATGCACCAGAATCAACTTCTTTCAACTCAGTAATGCATTTTGGATGTGTACCTAGAGTTTAAAGCAGAAAAACAGGAACTTTTCGAATTTTCATTTGTTGACCAAAACGACAGGACCGGAGCTGATAAAAATGTTGATATGGATGTTATTTTATTTCTGACTGCGATTTCAAAACCAATCACCAGAATTCACTTCTTTCAACTCAGTAATGCATTTTGGATGTGTACCTAGAGTTTAAAGCAAAAAAACAGGAACTTTTAGAATTTTCATTTTTTGACCAAAACGACAGGACCGGAGCTGATAAAAATGTTGATATGGATGTTATTTTTTTTCTGACTGCGATTTCAAAACCATGCACCAGAATTCACTTCTTTAAACTCAGTAATGCATTTTGGATGTGTACCTAGAGTTTAAAGCAGAAAAACAGGAACTTTTAGAATTTTCATTTTTTGACCAAAACGACAGGACCGGAGCTGATAAAAATGTTGATATGGATGTTATTTTTTTTCTGACTGCGATTTCAAAACCATGCACCAGAATTCACTTCTTTCAACTCAGTAATGCATTTTGGATGTGTACCTAGAGTTTAAAGCAGAAAAACAGGAACTTTTAGAATTTTCATTTTTTGACCAAAACGACAGGACCGGAGCTGATAAAAATGTTGATATGGATGTTATTTTTTTTCTGACTGCGATTTCAAAACCATGCACCAGAATTCACTTCTTTCAACTCAGTAATGCATTTTGGATGTGTACCTAGAGTTTAAAGCAGAAAAACAGGAACTTTTAGAATTTTCATTTGTTGACCAAAACGACAGGACCGGAGCTGATAAAAATGTTGATATGGATGTTATTTTTTTTCTGACTGTGATTTCAAAACCATGCACCAGAATTCACTTCTTAAAACTCAGTAATGCATTTTGGATGTGTACCTAGAGTTTAAAGCAGAAAAACAGGAACTTTTAGAATTTTCATTTTTTGACCAAAACGACAGGTCCGGAGCTGATAAAAATGTTGATATTGATGTAATTTTTTTTCTGACTGCGGTTTCAAAACCATGCACCAGAATCAACTTCTTTCAACTCAGTAATGCATTTTGGATGTGTACCTAGAGTTTAAAGCAGAAAAACAGGAACTTTTCGAATTTTCATTTGTTGACCAAAACGACAGGACCGGAGCTGATAAAAATGTTGATATGGATGTTATTTTATTTCTGACTGCGATTTCAAAACCAATCACCAGAATTCACTTCTTTCAACTCAGTAATGCATTTTGGATGTGTACCTAGAGTTTAAAGCAAAAAAACAGGAACTTTTAGAATTTTCATTTTTTGACCAAAACGACAGGACCGGAGCTGATAAAAATGTTGATATGGATGTTATTTTTTTTCTGACTGCGATTTCAAAACCATGCACCAGAATTCACTTCTTTAAACTCAGTAATGCATTTTGGATGTGTACCTAGAGTTTAAAGCAGAAAAACAGGAACTTTTAGAATTTTCATTTTTTGACCAAAACGACAGGACCGGAGCTGATAAAAATGTTGATATGGATGTTATTTTTTTTCTGACTGCGATTTCAAAACCATGCACCAGAATTCACTTCTTTCAACTCAGTAATGCATTTTGGATGTGTACCTAGAGTTTAAAGCAGAAAAACAGGAACTTTTAGAATTTTCATTTTTTGACCAAAACGACAGGTCCGGAGCTGATAAAAATGTTGATATTGATGTAATTTTTTTTCTGACTGCGGTTTCAAAACCATGCACCAGAAACAACTTCTTTCAACTCAGTAATGCATTTTGGATGTGTACCTAGAGTTTAAAGCAGAAAAACAGGAACTTTTAGAATTTTCATTTGTTGACCAAAACGACAGGACCGGAGCTGATAAAAATGTTGATATGGATGTTATTTTATTTCTGACTGCGATTTCAAAACCATGCACCAGAATTCACTTCTTTCAACTCAGTAATGCATTTTGGATGTGTACCTAGAGTTTAAAGCAGAAAAACAGGAACTTTTAGAATTTTCATTTTTTGACCAAAACGACAGGACCGGAGCTGATTAAAATGTTGATATGGATGTTATTTTTTTTCTGACTGCGATTTCAAAACCATACACCAGAATTCACTTCTTTAAACTCAGTAATGCATTTTGGATGTGTACCTAGAGTTTAAAGCAGAAAAACAGGAACTTTTAGAATTTTCATTTTTTGACCAAAACGACAGGACCGGAGCTGATAAAAATGTTGATATGGATGTTATTTTTTTCTGACTGCGATTTCAAAACCATGCACCAGAATTCACTTCTTTCAACTCAGTAATGCATTTTGGATGTGTACCTAGAGTTTAAAGCAGAAAAACAGGAACTTTTAGAATTTTCATTTTTTGACCAAAACGACAGGACCGGAGCTGATAAAAATGTTGATATGGATGTTATTTTTTTCTGACTGCGATTTCAAAACCATGCACCAGAATTCACTTCTTTAAACTCAGTAATGCATTTTGGATGTGTACCTAGAGTTTAAAGCAGAAAAACAGGAACTTTTAGAATTTTCATTTTTAACCAAAACGACAGGACCGGAGCTGATAAAAATGTTGATATGGATGTTATTTTTTTTCTGACTGCGATTTCAAAACCATGCACCAGAATTCACTTCTTTCAACTCAGTAATGCATTTTGGATGTGTACCTAGAGTTTAAAGCAGAAAAACAGGAACTTTTAGAATTTTCATTTGTCGACCAAAACGACAGGACCGGACCTGATAAAAATGTTGATATGGATGTTATTTTTTTTCTGACTGCGATTTCAAAACCATGCACCAGAATTCACTTCTTTCAACTCAGTAATGCATTTTGGATGTGTACCTAGAGTTTAAAGCAGAAAAACAGGAACTTTTAGAATTTTCATTTGTTGACCAAAACGACAGGACCGGAGCTGATAAAAATGTTGATATGGATGTTATTTTTTTTCTGACTGCGATTTCAAAACCATGCACCAGAATTCACTTCTTTCAACTCAGTAATGCATTTTGGATGTGTACCTAGAGTTTAAAGCAGAAAAACAGGAACTTTTAGAATTTTCATTTTTTGACCAAAACGACAGGACCGGAGCTGATAAAAATGTTGATATGGATGTTATTTTTTTCTGACTGCGATTTCAAAACCATGCACCAGAATTCACTTCTTTAAACTCAGTAATGCATTTTGGATGTGTACCTAGAGTTTAAAGCAGAAAAACAGGAACTTTTAGAATTTTCATTTTTAACCAAAACGACAGGACCGGAGCTGATAAAAATGTTGATATGGATGTTATTTTTTTTCTGACTGCGATTTCAAAACCATGCACCAGAATTCACTTCTTTCAACTCAGTAATGCATTTTGGATGTGTACCTAGAGTTTAAAGCAGAAAAACAGGAACTTTTAGAATTTTCATTTGTCGACCAAAACGACAGGACCGGACCTGATAAAAATGTTGATATGGATGTTATTTTTTTTCTGACTGCGATTTCAAAACCATGCACCAGAATTCACTTCTTTCAACTCAGTAATGCATTTTGGATGTGTACCTAGAGTTTAAAGCAGAAAAACAGGAACTTTTAGAATTTTCATTTGTTGACCAAAACGACAGGACCGGAGCTGATAAAAATGTTGATATGGATGTTATTTTTTTTCTGACTGCGATTTCAAAACCATGCACCAGAATTCACTTCTTTCAACTCAGTAATGCATTTTGGATGTGTACCTAGAGTTTAAAGCAGAAAAACAGGAACTTTTAGAATTTTCATTTTTTGACCAAAACGACAGGTCCGGAGCTGATAAAAATGTTGATATTGATGTAATTTTTTTTCTGACTGCGGTTTCAAAACCATGCACCAGAATCAACTTCTTTCAACTCAGTAATGCATTTTGGATGTGTACCTAGAGTTTAAAGCAGAAAAACAGGAACTTTTAGAATTTTCATTTGTTGACCAAAACGACAGGACCGGAGCTGATAAAAATGTTGATATGGATGTTATTTTATTTCTGACTGCGATTTCAAAACCATGCACCAGAATTCACTTCTTTCAACTCAGTAATGCATTTTGGATGTGTACCTAGAGTTTAAAGCAGAAAAACAGGAACTTTTAGAATTTTCATTTTTTGACCAAAACGACAGGACCGGAGCTGATAAAAATGTTGATATGGATGTTATTTTTTTTCTGACTGCGATTTCAAAACCATGCACCAGAATTCACTTCTTTAAACTCAGTAATGCATTTTGGATGTGTACCTAGAGTTTAAAGCAGAAAAACAGGAATTTTTAGAATTTTCATTTTTTGACCAAAACGACAGGACCGGAGCTGATAAAAATGTTGATATGGATGTTATTTTTTTTCTGACTGCGATTTCAAAACCATGCACCAGAATCAACTTCTTTCAACTCAGTAATGCATTTTGGATGTGTACCTAGAGTTTAAAGCAGAAAAACAGGAACTTTTAGAATTTTCATTTTTTGACCAAAACGACAGGACCGGAGCTGATAAAAATGTTGATATGGATGTTATTTTTTTCTGACTGCGATTTCAAAACCATGCACCAGAATTCACTTCTTTCAACTCAGTAATGCATTTTGGAGGTGTACCTAGAGTTTAAAGCAGAAAAACAGGAACTTTTAGAATTTTCATTTTTTGACCAAAACGACAGGACCGGAGCTGATAAAAATGTTGATATGGATGTTATTTTTTTTCTGACTGCGATTTCAAAACCATGCACCAGAATTCACTTCTTTAAACTCAGTAATGCATTTTGGATGTGTACCTAGAGTTTAAAGCAGAAAAACAGGAACTTTTAGAATTTTCATTTTTTAACCAAAACGACAGGACCGGAGCTGATAAAAATGTTGATATGGATGTTATTTTTTTTCTGACTGCGATTTCAAAACCATGCACCAGAATTCACTTCTTTCAACTCAGTAATGCATTTTGGATGTGTACCTAGAGTTTAAAGCAGAAAAACAGGAACTTTTAGAATTTTCATTTGTTGACCAAAACGACAGGACCGGACCTGATGAAAATGTTGATATGGATGTTATTTTTTTTCTGACTGCGATTTCAAAACCATGCACCAGAATTCACTTCTTTAAACTCAGTAATGCATTTTGGATGTGTACCTAGAGTTTAAAGCAGAAAAACAGGAACTTTTAGAATTTTCATTTTTTAACCAAAACGACAGGACCGGAGCTGATAAAAATGTTGATATGGATGTTATTTTTTTTCTGACTGCGATTTCAAAACCATGCACCAGAATTCACTTCTTTCAACTCAGTAATGCATTTTGGATGTGTACCTAGAGTTTAAAGCAGAAAAACAGGAACTTTTAGAATTTTCATTTGTTGACCAAAACGACAGGACCGGACCTGATGAAAATGTTGATATGGATGTTATTTTTTTTCTGACTGCGATTTCAAAACCATGCACCAGAATTCACTTCTTTCAACTCAGTAATGCATTTTGGATGTGTACCTAGAGTTTAAAGCAGAAAAACAGGAACTTTTAGAATTTTCTTTTTTTGACCAAAACGACAGGACCGGAGCTGATAAAAATGTTGATATGGATGTTATTTTTTTTCTGACTGCGATTTCAAAACCATGCACCAGAATTCACTTCTTTAAACGCAGTAATGCATTTTGGATGTGTACCTAGAGTTTAAAGCAGAAAAACAGGAACTTTTAGAATTTTCATTTTTTGACCAAAACGACAGGACCGGAGCTGATAAAAATGTTGATTTGGATGTTATTTTTTTTCTGACTGCGATTTCAAAACCATGCACCAGAATCAACTTCTTTCAACTCAGTAATGCATTTTGGATGTGTACCTAGAGTTTAAAGCAGAAAAACAGGAACTTTTAGAATTTTCATTTTTTGACCAAAACGACAGGACCGGAGCTGATAAAAATGTTGATATGGATGTTATTTTTTTCTGACTGCGATTTCAAAACCATGCACCAGAATTCACTTCTTTCAACTCAGTAATGCATTTTGGATGTGTACCTAGAGTTTAAAGCAGAAAAACAGGAACTTTTAGAATTTTCATTTTTTGACCAAAACGACAGGACCGGAGCTGATAAAAATGTTGATATGGATGTTATTTTTTTTCTGACTGCGATTTCAAAACCATGCACCAGAATTCACTTCTTTCAACTCAGTAATGCATTTTGGATGTGTACCTAGAGTTTAAAGCAGAAAAACAGGAACTTTTAGAATTTTCATTTTTTGACCAAAACGACAGGACCGGAGCTGATAAAAATGTTGATATGGATGTTATTTTTTTTCTGACTGCGATTTCAAAACCATGCACCAGAATTCACTTCTTTCAACTCAGTAATGCATTTTGGATGTGTACCTAGAGTTTAAAGCAGAAAAACAGGAACTTTT
The DNA here is from genome assembly GCF_055691185.1 of Crinia signifera. Lineage (NCBI taxonomy): Eukaryota > Metazoa > Chordata > Amphibia > Anura > Myobatrachidae > Crinia > Crinia signifera. The sequence goes on from NC_139227.1 coordinate 92,381,854, forward strand.
AGAATTTTCATTTGTTGACCAAAACGACAGGACCGGAACTGATAAAAATGTTGATATGGATGTTATTTTTTTTCTGACTGTGATTTCAAAACCATGCACCAGAATTCACTTCTTAAAACTCAGTAATGCATTTTGGATGTGTACCTAGAGTTTAAAGCAGAAAAACAGGAACTTTTAGAATTTTCATTTTTTGACCAAAACGACAGGTCCGGAGCTGATAAAAATGTTGATATTGATGTAATTTTTTTTCTGACTGCGGTTTCAAAACCATGCACCAGAATCAACTTCTTTCAACTCAGTAATGCATTTTGGATGTGTACCTAGAGTTTAAAGCAGAAAAACAGGAACTTTTCGAATTTTCATTTGTTGACCAAAACGACAGGACCGGAGCTGATAAAAATGTTGATATGGATGTTATTTTATTTCTGACTGCGATTTCAAAACCATGCACCAGAATTCACTTCTTTCAACTCAGTAATGCATTTTGGATGTGTACCTAGAGTTTAAAGCAAAAAAACAGGAACTTTTAGAATTTTCATTTTTTGACCAAAACGACAGGACCGGAGCTGATAAAAATGTTGATATGGATGTTATTTTTTTTCTGACTGCGATTTCAAAACCATGCACCAGAATTCACTTCTTTCAACTCAGTAATGCATTTTGGATGTGTACCTAGAGTTTAAAGCAGAAAAACAGGAACTTTTAGAATTTTCATTTTTTGACCAAAACGACAGGACCGGAGCTGATTAAAATGTTGATATGGATGTTATTTTTTTTCTGACTGCGATTTCAAAACCATACACCAGAATTCACTTCTTTAAACTCAGTAATGCATTTTGGATGTGTACCTAGAGTTTAAAGCAGAAAAACAGGAACTTTTAGAATTTTCATTTTTTGACCAAAACGACAGGACCGGAGCTGATAAAAATGTTGATATGGATGTTATTTTTTTCTGACTGCGATTTCAAAACCATGCACCAGAATTCACTTCTTTCAACTCAGTAATGCATTTTGGATGTGTACCTAGAGTTTAAAGCAGAAAAACAGGAACTTTTAGAATTTTCATTTTTTGACCAAAACGACAGGACCGGAGCTGATAAAAATGTTGATATGGATGTTATTTTTTTTCTGACTGCGATTTCAAAACCATGCACCAGAATTCACTTCTTTAAACTCAGTAATGCATTTTGGATGTGTACCTAGAGTTTAAAGCAGAAAAAAAGGAACTTTTAGAATTTTCATTTTTTAAACAAAACGACAGGACCGGAGCTGATAAAAATGTTGATATGGATGTTATTTTTTTTCTGACTGCGATTTCAAAACCATGCACCAGAATTCACTTCTTTCAACTCAGTAATGCATTTTGGATGTGTACCTAGAGTTTAAAGCAAAAAAACAGGAACTTTTAGAATTTTCATTTTTTGACCAAAACGACAGGACCGGAGCTGATAAAAATGTTGATATGGATGTTATTTTTTTTCTGACTGCGATTTCAAAACCATGCACCAGAATTCACTTCTTTCAACTCAGTAATGCATTTTGGATGTGTACCTAGAGTTTAAAGCAGAAAAACAGGAACTTTTAGAATTTTCATTTTTTGACCAAAACGACAGGACCGGAGCTGATTAAAATGTTGATATGGATGTTATTTTTTTTCTGACTGCGATTTCAAAACCATACACCAGAATTCACTTCTTTAAACTCAGTAATGCATTTTGGATGTGTACCTAGAGTTTAAAGCAGAAAAACAGGAACTTTTAGAATTTTCATTTTTTGACCAAAACGACAGGACCGGAGCTGATAAAAATGTTGATATGGATGTTATTTTTTTCTGACTGCGATTTCAAAACCATGCACCAGAATTCACTTCTTTCAACTCAGTAATGCATTTTGGATGTGTACCTAGAGTTTAAAGCAGAAAAACAGGAACTTTTAGAATTTTCATTTTTTGACCAAAACGACAGGACCGGAGCTGATAAAAATGTTGATATGGATGTTATTTTTTTTCTGACTGCGATTTCAAAACCATGCACCAGAATTCACTTCTTTAAACTCAGTAATGCATTTTGGATGTGTACCTAGAGTTTAAAGCAGAAAAAAAGGAACTTTTAGAATTTTCATTTTTTAAACAAAACGACAGGACCGGAGCTGATAAAAATGTTGATATGGATGTTATTTTTTTTCTGACTGCGATTTCAAAACCATGCACCAGAATTCACTTCTTTCAACTCAGTAATGCATTTTGGATGTGTACCTAGAGTTTAAAGCAGAAAAACAGGAACTTTTAGAATTTTCATTTTTTGACCAAAACGACAGGACCGGAGCTGATAAAAATGTTGATATGGATGTTATTTTTTTTCTGACTGCGATTTCAAAACCATGCACCAGAATTCACTTCTTTCAACTCAGTAATGCATTTTGGATGTGTACCTAGAGTTTAAAGCAGAAAAACAGGAACTTTTAGAATTTTCATTTTTTGACCAAAACGACAGGACCGGAGCTGATAAAAATGTTGATATAGATGTTATTTTTTTCTGACTGCGATTTCAAAACCATGCACCAGAATTCACTTCTTTCAACTCAGTAATGCATTTTGGATGTGTACCTAGAGTTTAAAGCAGAAAAACAGGAACTTTTAGAATTTTCATTTTTTGACCAAAACGACAGGACCGGAGCTGATAAAAATGTTGATATGGATGTTATTTTTTTTCTGACTGCGATTTCAAAACCATGCACCAGAATTCACTTCTTTAAACTCAGTAATGCATTTTGGATGTGTACCTAGAGTTTAAAGCAGAAAAACAGGAACTTTTAGATTTTTCATTTTTTAACCAAAACGACAGGACCGGAGCTGATAAAAATGTTGATATGGATGTTATTTTTTTTCTGACTGCGATTTCAAAACCATGCACCAGAATTCACTTCTTTCAACTCAGTAATGCATTTTGGATGTGTACCTAGAGTTTAAAGCAGAAAAACAGGAACTTTTAGAATTTTCATTTGTTGACCAAAACGACAGGACCGGACCTGATAAAAATGTTGATATGGATGTTATTTTTTTTCTGACTGCGATTTCAAAACCATGCACCAGAATTCACTTCTTTCAACTCAGTAATGCATTTTGGATGTGTACCTAGAGTTTAAAGCAGAAAAACAGGAACTTTTAGAATTTTCTTTTTTTGACCAAAACGACAGGACCGGAGCTGATAAAAATGTTGATATGGATGTTATTTTTTTTCTGACTGCGATTTCAAAACCATGCACCAGAATTCACTTCTTTAAACTCAGTAATGCATTTTGGATGTGTACCTAGAGTTTAAAGCAGAAAAACAGGAACTTTTAGAATTTTCATTTTTTGACCAAAACGACAGGACCGGAGCTGATAAAAATGTTGATATGGATGTTATTTTTTTCTGACTGCGATTTCAAAACCATGCACCAGAATTCACTTCTTTCAACTCAGTAATGCATTTTGGATGTGTACCTAGAGTTTAAAGCAGAAAAACAGGAACTTTTAGAATTTTCATTTTTTGACCAAAACGACAGGACCGGAGCTGATAAAAATGTTGATATGGATGTTATTTTTTTTCTGACTGCGATTTCAAAACCATGCACCAGAATTCACTTCTTTCAACTCAGTAATGCATTTTGGATGTGTACCTAGAGTTTAAAGCAGAAAAACAGGAACTTTTAGAATTTTCATTTGTTGACCAAAACGACAGGACCGGAGCTGATAAAAATGTTGATATGGATGTTATTTTTTTTCTGACTGTGATTTCAAAACCATGCACCAGAATTCACTTCTTAAAACTCAGTAATGCATTTTGGATGTGTACCTAGAGTTTAAAGCAGAAAAACAGGAACTTTTAGAATTTTCATTTTTTGACCAAAACGACAGGTCCGGAGCTGATAAAAATGTTGATATTGATGTAATTTTTTTTCTGACTGCGGTTTCAAAACCATGCACCAGAATCAACTTCTTTCAACTCAGTAATGCATTTTGGATGTGTACCTAGAGTTTAAAGCAGAAAAACAGGAACTTTTCGAATTTTCATTTGTTGACCAAAACGACAGGACCGGAGCTGATAAAAATGTTGATATGGATGTTATTTTATTTCTGACTGCGATTTCAAAACCAATCACCAGAATTCACTTCTTTCAACTCAGTAATGCATTTTGGATGTGTACCTAGAGTTTAAAGCAAAAAAACAGGAACTTTTAGAATTTTCATTTTTTGACCAAAACGACAGGACCGGAGCTGATAAAAATGTTGATATGGATGTTATTTTTTTTCTGACTGCGATTTCAAAACCATGCACCAGAATTCACTTCTTTAAACTCAGTAATGCATTTTGGATGTGTACCTAGAGTTTAAAGCAGAAAAACAGGAACTTTTAGAATTTTCATTTTTTGACCAAAACGACAGGACCGGAGCTGATAAAAATGTTGATATGGATGTTATTTTTTTTCTGACTGCGATTTCAAAACCATGCACCAGAATTCACTTCTTTCAACTCAGTAATGCATTTTGGATGTGTACCTAGAGTTTAAAGCAGAAAAACAGGAACTTTTAGAATTTTCATTTTTTGACCAAAACGACAGGACCGGAGCTGATAAAAATGTTGATATGGATGTTATTTTTTTTCTGACTGCGATTTCAAAACCATGCACCAGAATTCACTTCTTTCAACTCAGTAATGCATTTTGGATGTGTACCTAGAGTTTAAAGCAGAAAAACAGGAACTTTTAGAATTTTCATTTGTTGACCAAAACGACAGGACCGGAGCTGATAAAAATGTTGATATGGATGTTATTTTTTTTCTGACTGTGATTTCAAAACCATGCACCAGAATTCACTTCTTAAAACTCAGTAATGCATTTTGGATGTGTACCTAGAGTTTAAAGCAGAAAAACAGGAACTTTTAGAATTTTCATTTTTTGACCAAAACGACAGGTCCGGAGCTGATAAAAATGTTGATATTGATGTAATTTTTTTTCTGACTGCGGTTTCAAAACCATGCACCAGAATCAACTTCTTTCAACTCAGTAATGCATTTTGGATGTGTACCTAGAGTTTAAAGCAGAAAAACAGGAACTTTTCGAATTTTCATTTGTTGACCAAAACGACAGGACCGGAGCTGATAAAAATGTTGATATGGATGTTATTTTATTTCTGACTGCGATTTCAAAACCAATCACCAGAATTCACTTCTTTCAACTCAGTAATGCATTTTGGATGTGTACCTAGAGTTTAAAGCAAAAAAACAGGAACTTTTAGAATTTTCATTTTTTGACCAAAACGACAGGACCGGAGCTGATAAAAATGTTGATATGGATGTTATTTTTTTTCTGACTGCGATTTCAAAACCATGCACCAGAATTCACTTCTTTAAACTCAGTAATGCATTTTGGATGTGTACCTAGAGTTTAAAGCAGAAAAACAGGAACTTTTAGAATTTTCATTTTTTGACCAAAACGACAGGACCGGAGCTGATAAAAATGTTGATATGGATGTTATTTTTTTTCTGACTGCGATTTCAAAACCATGCACCAGAATTCACTTCTTTCAACTCAGTAATGCATTTTGGATGTGTACCTAGAGTTTAAAGCAGAAAAACAGGAACTTTTAGAATTTTCATTTTTTGACCAAAACGACAGGACCGGAGCTGATAAAAATGTTGATATGGATGTTATTTTTTTCTGACTGCGATTTCAAAACCATACACCAGAATTCACTTCTTTAAACTCAGTAATGCATTTTGGATGTGTACCTAGAGTTTAAAGCAGAAAAACAGGAACTTTTAGAATTTTCATTTTTTGACCAAAACGACAGGACCGGAGCTGATAAAAATGTTGATATGGATGTTATTTTTTTTCTGACTGCGATTTCAAAACCATGCACCAGAATTCACTTCTTTAAACTCAGTAATGCATTTTGGATGTGTACCTAGAGTTTAAAGCAGAAAAAAAGGAACTTTTAGAATTTTCATTTTTTAAACAAAACGACAGGACCGGAGCTGATAAAAATGTTGATATGGATGTTATTTTTTTTCTGACTGCGATTTCAAAACCATGCACCAGAATTCACTTCTTTCAACTCAGTAATGCATTTTGGATGTGTACCTAGAGTTTAAAGCAGAAAAACAGGAACTTTTAGAATTTTCATTTTTTGACCAAAACGACAGGACCGGAGCTGATAAAAATGTTGATATGGATGTTATTTTTTTTCTGACTGCGATTTCAAAACCATGCACCAGAATTCACTTCTTTCAACTCAGTAATGCATTTTGGATGTGTACCTAGAGTTTAAAGCAGAAAAACAGGAACTTTTAGAATTTTCATTTTTTGACCAAAACGACAGGACTGGAGCTGATTAAAATGTTGATATGGATGTTATTTTTTTTCTAACTGCGATTTCAAAACCATACACCAGAATTCACTTCTTTAAACTCAGTAATGCATTTTGGATGTGTACCTAGAGTTTAAAGCAGAAAAACAGGAACTTTTAGAATTTTCATTTTTTGACCAAAACGACAGGACCGGAGCTGATAAAAATGTTGATATAGATGTTATTTTTTTCTGACTGCGATTTCAAAACCATGCACCAGAATTCACTTCTTTCAACTCAGTAATGCATTTTGGATGTGTACCTAGAGTTTAAAGCAGAAAAACAGGAACTTTTAGAATTTTCATTTTTTGACCAAAACGACAGGACCGGAGCTGATAAAAATGTTGATATGGATGTTATTTTTTTTCTGACTGCGATTTCAAAACCATGCACCAGAATTCACTTCTTTAAACTCAGTAATGCATTTTGGATGTGTACCTAGAGTTTAAAGCAGAAAAACAGGAACTTTTAGAATTTTCATTTGTTGACCAAAACGACAGGACCGGAGCTGATAAAAATGTTGATATGGATGTTATTTTTTTTCTGACTGTGATTTCAAAACCATGCACCAGAATTCACTTCTTAAAACTCAGTAATGCATTTTGGATGTGTACCTAGAGTTTAAAGCAGAAAAACAGGAACTTTTAGAATTTTCATTTTTTGACCAAAACGACAGGTCCGGAGCTGATAAAAATGTTGATATTGATGTAATTTTTTTTCTGACTGCGGTTTCAAAACCATGCACCAGAATCAACTTCTTTCAACTCAGTAATGCATTTTGGATGTGTACCTAGAGTTTAAAGCAGAAAAACAGGAACTTTTCGAATTTTCATTTGTTGACCAAAACGACAGGACCGGAGCTGATAAAAATGTTGATATGGATGTTATTTTATTTCTGACTGCGATTTCAAAACCATGCACCAGAATTCACTTCTTTCAACTCAGTAATGCATTTTGGATGTGTACCTAGAGTTTAAAGCAAAAAAACAGGAACTTTTAGAATTTTCATTTTTTGACCAAAACGACAGGACCGGAGCTGATAAAAATGTTGATATGGATGTTATTTTTTTTCTGACTGCGATTTCAAAACCATGCACCAGAATTCACTTCTTTAAACTCAGTAATGCATTTTGGATGTGTACCTAGAGTTTAAAGCAGAAAAACAGGAACTTTTAGAATTTTCATTTTTTGACCAAAACGACAGGACCGGAGCTGATAAAAATGTTGATATGGATGTTATTTTTTTTCTGACTGCGATTTCAAAACCATGCACCAGAATTCACTTCTTTCAACTCAGTAATGCATTTTGGATGTGTACCTAGAGTTTAAAGCAGAAAAACAGGAACTTTTAGAATTTTCATTTTTTGACCAAAACGACAGGACCGGAGCTGATAAAAATGTTGATATGGATGTTATTTTTTTTCTGACTGCGATTTCAAAACCATGCACCAGAATTCACTTCTTTAAACTCAGTAATGCATTTTGGATGTGTACCTAGAGTTTAAAGCAGAAAAAAAGGAACTTTTAGAATTTTCATTTTTTAAACAAAACGACAGGACCGGAGCTGATAAAAATGTTGATATGGATGTTATTTTTTTTCTGACTGCGATTTCAAAACCATGCACCAGAATTCACTTCTTTCAACTCAGTAATGCATTTTGGATGTGTACCTAGAGTTTAAAGCAGAAAAACAGGAACTTTTAGAATTTTCATTTTTTGACCAAAACGACAGGACCGGAGCTGATAAAAATGTTGATATGGATGTTATTTTTTTTCTGACTGCGATTTCAAAACCATGCACCAGAATTCACTTCTTTCAACTCAGTAATGCATTTTGGATGTGTACCTAGAGTTTAAAGCAGAAAAACAGGAACTTTTAGAATTTTCATTTTTTGACCAAAACGACAGGACTGGAGCTGATTAAAATGTTGATATGGATGTTATTTTTTTTCTAACTGCGATTTCAAAACCATACACCAGAATTCACTTCTTTAAACTCAGTAATGCATTTTGGATGTGTACCTAGAGTTTAAAGCAGAAAAACAGGAACTTTTAGAATTTTCATTTTTTGACCAAAACGACAGGACCGGAGCTGATAAAAATGTTGATATAGATGTTATTTTTTTCTGACTGCGATTTCAAAACCATGCACCAGAATTCACTTCTTTCAACTCAGTAATGCATTTTGGATGTGTACCTAGAGTTTAAAGCAGAAAAACAGGAACTTTTAGAATTTTCATTTTTTGACCAAAACGACAGGACCGGAGCTGATAAAAATGTTGATATGGATGTTATTTTTTTTCTGACTGCGATTTCAAAACCATGCACCAGAATTCACTTCTTTAAACTCAGTAATGCATTTTGGATGTGTACCTAGAGTTTAAAGCAGAAAAACAGGAACTTTTAGAATTTTCATTTGTTGACCAAAACGACAGGACCGGAGCTGATAAAAATGTTGATATGGATGTTATTTTTTTTCTGACTGTGATTTCAAAACCATGCACCAGAATTCACTTCTTAAAACTCAGTAATGCATTTTGGATGTGTACCTAGAGTTTAAAGCAGAAAAACAGGAACTTTTAGAATTTTCATTTTTTGACCAAAACGACAGGTCCGGAGCTGATAAAAATGTTGATATTGATGTAATTTTTTTTCTGACTGCGGTTTCAAAACCATGCACCAGAATCAACTTCTTTCAACTCAGTAATGCATTTTGGATGTGTACCTAGAGTTTAAAGCAGAAAAACAGGAACTTTTCGAATTTTCATTTGTTGACCAAAACGACAGGACCGGAGCTGATAAAAATGTTGATATGGATGTTATTTTATTTCTGACTGCGATTTCAAAACCATGCACCAGAATTCACTTCTTTCAACTCAGTAATGCATTTTGGATGTGTACCTAGAGTTTAAAGCAAAAAAACAGGAACTTTTAGAATTTTCATTTTTTGACCAAAACGACAGGACCGGAGCTGATAAAAATGTTGATATGGATGTTATTTTTTTTCTGACTGCGATTTCAAAACCATGCACCAGAATTCACTTCTTTCAACTCAGTAATGCATTTTGGATGTGTACCTAGAGTTTAAAGCAGAAAAACAGGAACTTTTAGAATTTTCATTTTTTGACCAAAACGACAGGACCGGAGCTGATAAAAATGTTGATATGGATGTTATTTTTTTTCTGACTGCGATTTCAAAACCATGCACCAGAATTCACTTCTTTCAACTCAGTAATGCATTTTGGATGTGTACCTAGAGTTTAAAGCAGAAAAACAGGAACTTTTAGAATTTTCATTTTTTGACCAAAACGACAGGACCGGAGCTGATTAAAATGTTGATATGGATGTTATTTTTTTTCTGACTGCGATTTCAAAACCATACACCAGAATTCACTTCTTTAAACTCAGTAATGCATTTTGGATGTGTACCTAGAGTTTAAAGCAGAAAAACAGGAACTTTTAGAATTTTCATTTTTTGACCAAAACGACAGGACCGGAGCTGATAAAAATGTTGATATGGATGTTATTTTTTTCTGACTGCGATTTCAAAACCATGCACCAGAATTCACTTCTTTCAACTCAGTAATGCATTTTGGATGTGTACCTAGAGTTTAAAGCAGAAAAACAGGAACTTTTAGAATTTTCATTTTTTGACCAAAACGACAGGACCGGAGCTGATAAAAATGTTGATATGGATGTTATTTTTTTTCTGACTGCGATTTCAAAACCATGCACCAGAATTCACTTCTTTAAACTCAGTAATGCATTTTGGATGTGTACCTAGAGTTTAAAGCAGAAAAAAAGGAACTTTTAGAATTTTCATTTTTTAAACAAAACGACAGGACCGGAGCTGATAAAAATGTTGATATGGATGTTATTTTTTTTCTGACTGCGATTTCAAAACCATGCACCAGAATTCACTTCTTTCAACTCAGTAATGCATTTTGGATGTGTACCTAGAGTTTAAAGCAGAAAAACAGGAACTTTTAGAATTTTCATTTTTTGACCAAAACGACAGGACCGGAGCTGATAAAAATGTTGATATGGATGTTATTTTTTTTCTGACTGCGATTTCAAAACCATGCACCAGAATTCACTTCTTTCAACTCAGTAATGCATTTTGGATGTGTACCTAGAGTTTAAAGCAGAAAAACAGGAACTTTTAGAATTTTCATTTTTTGACCAAAACGACAGGACTGGAGCTGATTAAAATGTTGATATGGATGTTATTTTTTTTCTAACTGCGATTTCAAAACCATACACCAGAATTCACTTCTTTAAACTCAGTAATGCATTTTGGATGTGTACCTAGAGTTTAAAGCAGAAAAACAGGAACTTTTAGAATTTTCATTTTTTGACCAAAACGACAGGACCGGAGCTGATAAAAATGTTGATATAGATGTTATTTTTTTCTGACTGCGATTTCAAAACCATGCACCAGAATTCACTTCTTTCAACTCAGTAATGCATTTTGGATGTGTACCTAGAGTTTAAAGCAGAAAAACAGGAACTTTTAGAATTTTCATTTTTTGACCAAAACGACAGGACCGGAGCTGATAAAAATGTTGATATGGATGTTATTTTTTTTCTGACTGCGATTTCAAAACCATGCACCAGAATTCACTTCTTTAAACTCAGTAATGCATTTTGGATGTGTACCTAGAGTTTAAAGCAGAAAAACAGGAACTTTTAGATTTTTCATTTTTTAACCAAAACGACAGGACCGGAGCTGATAAAAATGTTGATATGGATGTTATTTTTTTTCTGACTGCGATTTCAAAACCATGCACCAGAATTCACTTCTTTCAACTCAGTAATGCATTTTGGATGTGTACCTAGAGTTTAAAGCAGAAAAACAGGAACTTTTAGAATTTTCATTTGTTGACCAAAACGACAGGACCGGACCTGATAAAAATGTTGATATGGATGTTATTTTTTTTCTGACTGCGATTTCAAAACCATGCACCAGAATTCACTTCTTTCAACTCAGTAATGCATTTTGGATGTGTACCTAGAGTTTAAAGCAGAAAAACAGGAACTTTTAGAATTTTCTTTTTTTGACCAAAACGACAGGACCGGAGCTAATAAAAATGTTGATATGGATGTTATTTTTTTTCTGACTGCGATTTCAAAACCATGCACCAGAATTCACTTCTTTAAACTCAGTAATGCATTTTGGATGTGTACCTAGAGTTTAAAGCAGAAAAACAGGAACTTTTAGAATTTTCATTTTTTGACCAAAACGACAGGACCGGAGCTGATAAAAATGTTGATATGGATGTTATTTTTTTCTGACTGCGATTTCAAAACCATGCACCAGAATTCACTTCTTTCAACTCAGTAATGCATTTTGGATGTGTACCTAGAGTTTAAAGCAGAAAAACAGGAACTTTTAGAATTTTCATTTTTTGACCAAAACGACAGGACCGGAGCTGATAAAAATGTTGATATGGATGTTATTTTTTTTCTGACTGCGATTTCAAAACCATGCACCAGAATTCACTTCTTTCAACTCAGTAATGCATTTTGGATGTGTACCTAGAGTTTAAAGCAGAAAAACAGGAACTTTTAGAATTTTCATTTTTTGACCAAAACGACAGGACCGGAGCTGATAAAAATGTTGATATGGATGTTATTTTTTTTCTGACTGCGATTTCAAAACCATGCACCAGAATTCACTTCTTTCAACTCAGTAATGCATTTTGGATGTGTACCTAGAGTTTAAAGCAGAAAAACAGGAACTTTTAGAATTTTCATTTGTTGACCAAAACGACAGGACCGGAGCTGATAAAAATGTTGATATGGATGTTATTTTTTTTCTGACTGTGATTTCAAAACCATGCACCAGAATTCACTTCTTAAAACTCAGTAATGCATTTTGGATGTGTACCTAGAGTTTAAAGCAGAAAAACAGGAACTTTTAGAATTTTCATTTTTTGACCAAAACGACAGGTCCGGAGCTGATAAAAATGTTGATATTGATGTAATTTTTTTTCTGACTGCGGTTTCAAAACCATGCACCAGAATCAACTTCTTTCAACTCAGTAATGCATTTTGGATGTGTACCTAGAGTTTAAAGCAGAAAAACAGGAACTTTTCGAATTTTCATTTGTTGACCAAAACGACAGGACCGGAGCTGATAAAAATGTTGATATGGATGTTATTTTATTTCTGACTGCGATTTCAAAACCATGCACCAGAATTCACTTCTTTCAACTCAGTAATGCATTTTGGATGTGTACCTAGAGTTTAAAGCAAAAAAACAGGAACTTTTAGAATTTTCATTTTTTGACCAAAACGACAGGACCGGAGCTGATAAAAATGTTGATATGGATGTTATTTTTTTTCTGACTGCGATTTCAAAACCATGCACCAGAATTCACTTCTTTAAACTCAGTAATGCATTTTGGATGTGTACCTAGAGTTTAAAGCAGAAAAACAGGAACTTTTAGAATTTTCATTTTTTGACCAAAACGACAGGACCGGAGCTGATAAAAATGTTGATATGGATGTTATTTTTTTTCTGACTGCGATTTCAAAACCATGCACCAGAATTCACTTCTTTCAACTCAGTAATGCATTTTGGATGTGTACCTAGAGTTTAAAGCAGAAAAACAGGAACTTTTAGAATTTTCATTTTTTGACCAAAACGACTGGACCGGAGCTGATTAAAATGTTGATATGGATGTTATTTTTTTTCTGACTGCGATTTCAAAACCATACACCAGAATTCACTTCTTTAAACTCAGTAATGCATTTTGGATGTGTACCTAGAGTTTAAAGCAGAAAAACAGGAACTTTTAGAATTTTCATTTTTTGACCAAAACGACAGGACCGGAGCTGATAAAAATGTTGATATGGATGTTATTTTTTTCTGACTGCGATTTCAAAACCATGCACCAGAATTCACTTCTTTCAACTCAGTAATGCATTTTGGATGTGTACCTAGAGTTTAAAGCAGAAAAACAGGAACTTTTCGAATTTTCATTTGTTGACCAAAACGACAGGACCGGAGCTGATAAAAATGTTGATATGGATGTTATTTTATTTCTGACTGCGATTTCAAAACCATGCACCAGAATTCACTTCTTTCAACTCAGTAATGCATTTTGGATGTGTACCTAGAGTTTAAAGCAAAAAAACAGGAACTTTTAGAATTTTCATTTTTTGACCAAAACGACAGGACCGGAGCTGATAAAAATGTTGATATGGATGTTATTTTTTTTCTGACTGCGATTTCAAAACCATGCACCAGAATTCACTTCTTTAAACTCAGTAATGCATTTTGGATGTGTACCTAGAGTTTAAAGCAGAAAAACAGGAACTTTTAGAATTTTCATTTTTTGACCAAAACGACAGGACCGGAGCTGATAAAAATGTTGATATGGATGTTATTTTTTTTCTGACTGCGATTTCAAAACCATGCACCAGAATTCACTTCTTTCAACTCAGTAATGCATTTTGGATGTGTACCTAGAGTTTAAAGCAGAAAAACAGGAACTTTTAGAATTTTCATTTTTTGACCAAAACGACAGGACCGGAGCTGATTAAAATGTTGATATGGATGTTATTTTTTTTCTGACTGCGATTTCAAAACCATACACCAGAATTCACTTCTTTAAACTCAGTAATGCATTTTGGATGTGTACCTAGAGTTTAAAGCAGAAAAACAGGAACTTTTAGAATTTTCATTTTTTGACCAAAACGACAGGACCGGAGCTGATAAAAATGTTGATATGGATGTTATTTTTTTCTGACTGCGATTTCAAAACCATGCACCAGAATTCACTTCTTTCAACTCAGTAATGCATTTTGGATGTGTACCTAGAGTTTAAAGCAGAAAAACAGGAACTTTTAGAATTTTCATTTTTTGACCAAAACGACAGGACCGGAGCTGATAAAAATGTTGATATGGATGTTATTTTTTTTCTGACTGCGATTTCAAAACCATGCACCAGAATTCACTTCTTTAAACTCAGTAATGCATTTTGGATGTGTACCTAGAGTTTAAAGCAGAAAAAAAGGAACTTTTAGAATTTTCATTTTTTAAACAAAACGACAGGACCGGAGCTGATAAAAATGTTGATATGGATGTTATTTTTTTTCTGACTGCGATTTCAAAACCATGCACCAGAATTCACTTCTTTCAACTCAGTAATGCATTTTGGATGTGTACCTAGAGTTTAAAGCAGAAAAACAGGAACTTTTAGAATTTTCATTTTTTGACCAAAACGACAGGACCGGAGCTGATAAAAATGTTGATATGGATGTTATTTTTTTTCTGACTGCGATTTCAAAACCATGCACCAGAATTCACTTCTTTCAACTCAGTAATGCATTTTGGATGTGTACCTAGAGTTTAAAGCAGAAAAACAGGAACTTTTAGAATTTTCATTTTTTGACCAAAACGACAGGACTGGAGCTGATTAAAATGTTGATATGGATGTTATTTTTTTTCTAACTGCGATTTCAAAACCATACACCAGAATTCACTTCTTTAAACTCAGTAATGCATTTTGGATGTGTACCTAGAGTTTAAAGCAGAAAAACAGGAACTTTTAGAATTTTCATTTTTTGACCAAAACGACAGGACCGGAGCTGATAAAAATGTTGATATAGATGTTATTTTTTTCTGACTGCGATTTCAAAACCATGCACCAGAATTCACTTCTTTCAACTCAGTAATGCATTTTGGATGTGTACCTAGAGTTTAAAGCAGAAAAACAGGAACTTTTAGAATTTTCATTTTTTGACCAAAACGACAGGACCGGAGCTGATAAAAATGTTGATATGGATGTTATTTTTTTTCTGACTGCGATTTCAAAACCATGCACCAGAATTCACTTCTTTAAACTCAGTAATGCATTTTGGATGTGTACCTAGAGTTTAAAGCAGAAAAACAGGAACTTTTAGATTTTTCATTTTTTAACCAAAACGACAGGACCGGAGCTGATAAAAATGTTGATATGGATGTTATTTTTTTTCTGACTGCGATTTCAAAACCATGCACCAGAATTCACTTCTTTCAACTCAGTAATGCATTTTGGATGTGTACCTAGAGTTTAAAGCAGAAAAACAGGAACTTTTAGAATTTTCATTTGTTGACCAAAACGACAGGACCGGACCTGATAAAAATGTTGATATGGATGTTATTTTTTTTCTGACTGCGATTTCAAAACCATGCACCAGAATTCACTTCTTTCAACTCAGTAATGCATTTTGGATGTGTACCTAGAGTTTAAAGCAGAAAAACAGGAACTTTTAGAATTTTCTTTTTTTGACCAAAACGACAGGACCGGAGCTAATAAAAATGTTGATATGGATGTTATTTTTTTTCTGACTGCGATTTCAAAACCATGCACCAGAATTCACTTCTTTAAACTCAGTAATGCATTTTGGATGTGTACCTAGAGTTTAAAGCAGAAAAACAGGAACTTTTAGAATTTTCATTTTTTGACCAAAACGACAGGACCGGAGCTGATAAAAATGTTGATATGGATGTTATTTTTTTCTGACTGCGATTTCAAAACCATGCACCAGAATTCACTTCTTTCAACTCAGTAATGCATTTTGGATGTGTACCTAGAGTTTAAAGCAGAAAAACAGGAACTTTTAGAATTTTCATTTTTTGACCAAAACGACAGGACCGGAGCTGATAAAAATGTTGATATGGATGTTATTTTTTTTCTGACTGCGATTTCAAAACCATGCACCAGAATTCACTTCTTTCAACTCAGTAATGCATTTTGGATGTGTACCTAGAGTTTAAAGCAGAAAAACAGGAACTTTTAGAATTTTCATTTTTTGACCAAAACGACAGGACCGGAGCTGATAAAAATGTTGATATGGATGTTATTTTTTTTCTGACTGCGATTTCAAAACCATGCACCAGAATTCACTTCTTTCAACTCAGTAATGCATTTTGGATGTGTACCTAGAGTTTAAAGCAGAAAAACAGGAACTTTTAGAATTTTCATTTGTTGACCAAAACGACAGGACCGGAGCTGATAAAAATGTTGATATGGATGTTATTTTTTTTCTGACTGTGATTTCAAAACCATGCACCAGAATTCACTTCTTAAAACTCAGTAATGCATTTTGGATGTGTACCTAGAGTTTAAAGCAGAAAAACAGGAACTTTTAGAATTTTCATTTTTTGACCAAAACGACAGGTCCGGAGCTGATAAAAATGTTGATATTGATGTAATTTTTTTTCTGACTGCGGTTTCAAAACCATGCACCAGAATCAACTTCTTTCAACTCAGTAATGCATTTTGGATGTGTACCTAGAGTTTAAAGCAGAAAAACAGGAACTTTTCGAATTTTCATTTGTTGACCAAAACGACAGGACCGGAGCTGATAAAAATGTTGATATGGATGTTATTTTATTTCTGACTGCGATTTCAAAACCATGCACCAGAATTCACTTCTTTCAACTCAGTAATGCATTTTGGATGTGTACCTAGAGTTTAAAGCAAAAAAACAGGAACTTTTAGAATTTTCATTTTTTGACCAAAACGACAGGACCGGAGCTGATAAAAATGTTGATATGGATGTTATTTTTTTTCTGACTGCGATTTCAAAACCATGCACCAGAATTCACTTCTTTAAACTCAGTAATGCATTTTGGATGTGTACCTAGAGTTTAAAGCAGAAAAACAGGAACTTTTAGAATTTTCATTTTTTGACCAAAACGACAGGACCGGAGCTGATAAAAATGTTGATATGGATGTTATTTTTTTTCTGACTGCGATTTCAAAACCATGCACCAGAATTCACTTCTTTCAACTCAGTAATGCATTTTGGATGTGTACCTAGAGTTTAAAGCAGAAAAACAGGAACTTTTAGAATTTTCATTTTTTGACCAAAACGACTGGACCGGAGCTGATTAAAATGTTGATATGGATGTTATTTTTTTTCTGACTGCGATTTCAAAACCATACACCAGAATTCACTTCTTTAAACTCAGTAATGCATTTTGGATGTGTACCTAGAGTTTAAAGCAGAAAAACAGGAACTTTTAGAATTTTCATTTTTTGACCAAAACGACAGGACCGGAGCTGATAAAAATGTTGATATGGATGTTATTTTTTTCTGACTGCGATTTCAAAACCATGCACCAGAATTCACTTCTTTCAACTCAGTAATGCATTTTGGATGTGTACCTAGAGTTTAAAGCAGAAAAACAGGAACTTTTAGAATTTTCATTTTTTGACCAAAACGACAGGACCGGAGCTGATAAAAATGTTGATATGGATGTTATTTTTTTTCTGACTGCGATTTCAAAACCATGCACCAGAATTCACTTCTTTAAACTCAGTAATGCATTTTGGATGTGTACCTAGAGTTTAAAGCAGAAAAAAAGGAACTTTTAGAATTTTCATTTTTTAAACAAAACGACAGGACCGGAGCTGATAAAAATGTTGATATGGATGTTATTTTTTTTCTGACTGCGATTTCAAAACCATGCACCAGAATTCACTTCTTTCAACTCAGTAATGCATTTTGGATGTGTACCTAGAGTTTAAAGCAGAAAAACAGGAACTTTTAGAATTTTCATTTTTTGACCAAAACGACAGGACCGGAGCTGATAAAAATGTTGATATGGATGTTATTTTTTTTCTGACTGCGATTTCAAAACCATGCACCAGAATTCACTTCTTTCAACTCAGTAATGCATTTTGGATGTGTACCTAGAGTTTAAAGCAGAAAAACAGGAACTTTTAGAATTTTCATTTTTTGACCAAAACGACAGGACTGGAGCTGATTAAAATGTTGATATGGATGTTATTTTTTTTCTAACTGCGATTTCAAAACCATACACCAGAATTCACTTCTTTAAACTCAGTAATGCATTTTGGATGTGTACCTAGAGTTTAAAGCAGAAAAACAGGAACTTTTAGAATTTTCATTTTTTGACCAAAACGACAGGACCGGAGCTGATAAAAATGTTGATATAGATGTTATTTTTTTCTGACTGCGATTTCAAAACCATGCACCAGAATTCACTTCTTTCAACTCAGTAATGCATTTTGGATGTGTACCTAGAGTTTAAAGCAGAAAAACAGGAACTTTTAGAATTTTCATTTTTTGACCAAAACGACAGGACCGGAGCTGATAAAAATGTTGATATGGATGTTATTTTTTTTCTGACTGCGATTTCAAAACCATGCACCAGAATTCACTTCTTTAAACTCAGTAATGCATTTTGGATGTGTACCTAGAGTTTAAAGCAGAAAAACAGGAACTTTTAGATTTTTCATTTTTTAACCAAAACGACAGGACCGGAGCTGATAAAAATGTTGATATGGATGTTATTTTTTTTCTGACTGCGATTTCAAAACCATGCACCAGAATTCACTTCTTTCAACTCAGTAATGCATTTTGGATGTGTACCTAGAGTTTAAAGCAGAAAAACAGGAACTTTTAGAATTTTCATTTGTTGACCAAAACGACAGGACCGGACCTGATAAAAATGTTGATATGGATGTTATTTTTTTTCTGACTGCGATTTCAAAACCATGCACCAGAATTCACTTCTTTCAACTCAGTAATGCATTTTGGATGTGTACCTAGAGTTTAAAGCAGAAAAACAGGAACTTTTAGAATTTTCTTTTTTTGACCAAAACGACAGGACCGGAGCTGATAAAAATGTTGATATGGATGTTATTTTTTTTCTGACTGCGATTTCAAAACCATGCACCAGAATTCACTTCTTTAAACTCAGTAATGCATTTTGGATGTGTACCTAGAGTTTAAAGCAGAAAAACAGGAACTTTTAGAATTTTCATTTTTTGACCAAAACGACAGGACCGGAGCTGATAAAAATGTTGATATGGATGTTATTTTTTTCTGACTGCGATTTCAAAACCATGCACCAGAATTCACTTCTTTCAACTCAGTAATGCATTTTGGATGTGTACCTAGAGTTTAAAGCAGAAAAACAGGAACTTTTAGAATTTTCATTTTTTGACCAAAACGACAGGACCGGAGCTGATAAAAATGTTGATATGGATGTTATTTTTTTTCTGACTGCGATTTCAAAACCATGCACCAGAATTCACTTCTTTCAACTCAGTAATGCATTTTGGATGTGTACCTAGAGTTTAAAGCAGAAAAACAGGAACTTTTAGAATTTTCATTTTTTGACCAAAACGACAGGACCGGAGCTGATAAAAATGTTGATATGGATGTTATTTTTTTTCTGACTGCGATTTCAAAACCATGCACCAGAATTCACTTCTTTCAACTCAGTAATGCATTTTGGATGTGTACCTAGAGTTTAAAGCAGAAAAACAGGAACTTTTAGAATTTTCATTTTTTGACCAAAACGACAGGACCGGAGCTGATAAAAATGTTGATATGGATGTTATTTTTTTTCTGACTGCGATTTCAAAACCATGCACCAGAATTCACTTCTTTAAACTCAGTAATGCATTTTGGATGTGTACCTAGAGTTTAAAGCAGAAAAAAAGGAACTTTTAGAATTTTCATTTTTTAAACAAAACGACAGGACCGGAGCTGATAAAAATGTTGATATGGATGTTATTTTTTTTCTGACTGCGATTTCAAAACCATGCACCAGAATTCACTTCTTTCAACTCAGTAATGCATTTTGGATGTGTACCTAGAGTTTAAAGCAGAAAAACAGGAACTTTTAGAATTTTCATTTTTTGACCAAAACGACAGGACCGGAGCTGATAAAAATGTTGATATGGATGTTATTTTTTTTCTGACTGCGATTTCAAAACCATGCACCAGAATTCACTTCTTTCAACTCAGTAATGCATTTTGGATGTGTACCTAGAGTTTAAAGCAGAAAAACAGGAACTTTTAGAATTTTCATTTTTTGACCAAAACGACTGGACCGGAGCTGATTAAAATGTTGATATGGATGTTATTTTTTTTCTGACTGCGATTTCAAAACCATACACCAGAATTCACTTCTTTAAACTCAGTAATGCATTTTGGATGTGTACCTAGAGTTTAAAGCAGAAAAACAGGAACTTTTAGAATTTTCATTTTTTGACCAAAACGACAGGACCGGAGCTGATAAAAATGTTGATATGGATGTTATTTTTTTCTGACTGCGATTTCAAAACCATGCACCAGAATTCACTTCTTTCAACTCAGTAATGCATTTTGGATGTGTACCTAGAGTTTAAAGCAGAAAAACAGGAACTTTTAGAATTTTCATTTTTTGACCAAAACGACAGGACCGGAGCTGATAAAAATGTTGATATGGATGTTATTTTTTTTCTGACTGCGATTTCAAAACCATGCACCAGAATTCACTTCTTTAAACTCAGTAATGCATTTTGGATGTGTACCTAGAGTTTAAAGCAGAAAAAAAGGAACTTTTAGAATTTTCATTTTTTAAACAAAACGACAGGACCGGAGCTGATAAAAATGTTGATATGGATGTTATTTTTTTTCTGACTGCGATTTCAAAACCATGCACCAGAATTCACTTCTTTCAACTCAGTAATGCATTTTGGATGTGTACCTAGAGTTTAAAGCAGAAAAACAGGAACTTTTAGAATTTTCATTTTTTGACCAAAACGACAGGACTGGAGCTGATTAAAATGTTGATATGGATGTTATTTTTTTTCTAACTGCGATTTCAAAACCATACACCAGAATTCACTTCTTTAAACTCAGTAATGCATTTTGGATGTGTACCTAGAGTTTAAAGCAGAAAAACAGGAACTTTTAGAATTTTCATTTTTTGACCAAAACGACAGGACCGGAGCTGATAAAAATGTTGATATAGATGTTATTTTTTTCTGACTGCGATTTCAAAACCATGCACCAGAATTCACTTCTTTCAACTCAGTAATGCATTTTGGATGTGTACCTAGAGTTTAAAGCAGAAAAACAGGAACTTTTAGAATTTTCATTTTTTGACCAAAACGACAGGACCGGAGCTGATAAAAATGTTGATATGGATGTTATTTTTTTTCTGACTGCGATTTCAAAACCATGCACCAGAATTCACTTCTTTAAACTCAGTAATGCATTTTGGATGTGTACCTAGAGTTTAAAGCAGAAAAACAGGAACTTTTAGATTTTTCATTTTTTAACCAAAACGACAGGACCGGAGCTGATAAAAATGTTGATATGGATGTTATTTTTTTTCTGACTGCGATTTCAAAACCATGCACCAGAATTCACTTCTTTCAACTCAGTAATGCATTTTGGATGTGTACCTAGAGTTTAAAGCAGAAAAACAGGAACTTTTAGAATTTTCATTTGTTGACCAAAACGACAGGACCGGACCTGATAAAAATGTTGATATGGATGTTATTTTTTTTCTGACTGCGATTTCAAAACCATGCACCAGAATTCACTTCTTTCAACTCAGTAATGCATTTTGGATGTGTACCTAGAGTTTAAAGCAGAAAAACAGGAACTTTTAGAATTTTCTTTTTTTGACCAAAACGACAGGACCGGAGCTGATAAAAATGTTGATATGGATGTTATTTTTTTTCTGACTGCGATTTCAAAACCATGCACCAGAATTCACTTCTTTAAACTCAGTAATGCATTTTGGATGTGTACCTAGAGTTTAAAGCAGAAAAACAGGAACTTTTAGAATTTTCATTTTTTGACCAAAACGACAGGACCGGAGCTGATAAAAATGTTGATATGGATGTTATTTTTTTCTGACTGCGATTTCAAAACCATGCACCAGAATTCACTTCTTTCAACTCAGTAATGCATTTTGGATGTGTACCTAGAGTTTAAAGCAGAAAAACAGGAACTTTTAGAATTTTCATTTTTTGACCAAAACGACAGGACCGGAGCTGATAAAAATGTTGATATGGATGTTATTTTTTTTCTGACTGCGATTTCAAAACCATGCACCAGAATTCACTTCTTTCAACTCAGTAATGCATTTTGGATGTGTACCTAGAGTTTAAAGCAGAAAAACAGGAACTTTTAGAATTTTCATTTTTTGACCAAAACGACAGGACCGGAGCTGATAAAAATGTTGATATGGATGTTATTTTTTTTCTGACTGCGATTTCAAAACCATGCACCAGAATTCACTTCTTTCAACTCAGTAATGCATTTTGGATGTGTACCTAGAGTTTAAAGCAGAAAAACAGGAACTTTTAGAATTTTCATTTTTTGACCAAAACGACAGGACCGGAGCTGATAAAAATGTTGATATGGATGTTATTTTTTTTCTGACTGCGATTTCAAAACCATGCACCAGAATTCACTTCTTTAAACTCAGTAATGCATTTTGGATGTGTACCTAGAGTTTAAAGCAGAAAAAAAGGAACTTTTAGAATTTTCATTTTTTAAACAAAACGACAGGACCGGAGCTGATAAAAATGTTGATATGGATGTTATTTTTTTTCTGACTGCGATTTCAAAACCATGCACCAGAATTCACTTCTTTCAACTCAGTAATGCATTTTGGATGTGTACCTAGAGTTTAAAGCAGAAAAACAGGAACTTTTAGAATTTTCATTTTTTGACCAAAACGACAGGACCGGAGCTGATAAAAATGTTGATATGGATGTTATTTTTTTTCTGACTGCGATTTCAAAACCATGCACCAGAATTCACTTCTTTCAACTCAGTAATGCATTTTGGATGTGTACCTAGAGTTTAAAGCAGAAAAACAGGAACTTTTAGAATTTTCATTTTTTGACCAAAACGACAGGACTGGAGCTGATTAAAATGTTGATATGGATGTTATTTTTTTTCTAACTGCGATTTCAAAACCATACACCAGAATTCACTTCTTTAAACTCAGTAATGCATTTTGGATGTGTACCTAGAGTTTAAAGCAGAAAAACAGGAACTTTTAGAATTTTCATTTTTTGACCAAAACGACAGGACCGGAGCTGATAAAAATGTTGATATAGATGTTATTTTTTTCTGACTGCGATTTCAAAACCATGCACCAGAATTCACTTCTTTCAACTCAGTAATGCATTTTGGATGTGTACCTAGAGTTTAAAGCAGAAAAACAGGAACTTTTAGAATTTTCATTTTTTGACCAAAACGACAGGACCGGAGCTGATAAAAATGTTGATATGGATGTTATTTTTTTTCTGACTGCGATTTCAAAACCATGCACCAGAATTCACTTCTTTAAACTCAGTAATGCATTTTGGATGTGTACCTAGAGTTTAAAGCAGAAAAACAGGAACTTTTAGATTTTTCATTTTTTAACCAAAACGACAGGACCGGAGCTGATAAAAATGTTGATATGGATGTTATTTTTTTTCTGACTGCGATTTCAAAACCATGCACCAGAATTCACTTCTTTCAACTCAGTAATGCATTTTGGATGTGTACCTAGAGTTTAAAGCAGAAAAACAGGAACTTTTAGAATTTTCATTTGTTGACCAAAACGACAGGACCGGACCTGATAAAAATGTTGATATGGATGTTATTTTTTTTCTGACTGCGATTTCAAAACCATGCACCAGAATTCACTTCTTTCAACTCAGTAATGCATTTTGGATGTGTACCTAGAGTTTAAAGCAGAAAAACAGGAACTTTTAGAATTTTCTTTTTTTGACCAAAACGACAGGACCGGAGCTGATAAAAATGTTGATATGGATGTTATTTTTTTTCTGACTGCGATTTCAAAACCATGCACCAGAATTCACTTCTTTAAACTCAGTAATGCATTTTGGATGTGTACCTAGAGTTTAAAGCAGAAAAACAGGAACTTTTCGAATTTTCATTTGTTGACCAAAACGACAGGACCGGAGCTGATAAAAATGTTGATATGGATGTTATTTTATTTCTGACTGCGATTTCAAAACCATGCACCAGAATTCACTTCTTTCAACTCAGTAATGCATTTTGGATGTGTACCTAGAGTTTAAAGCAAAAAAACAGGAACTTTTAGAATTTTCATTTTTTGACCAAAACGACAGGACCGGAGCTGATAAAAATGTTGATATGGATGTTATTTTTTTTCTGACTGCGATTTCAAAACCATGCACCAGAATTCACTTCTTTAAACTCAGTAATGCATTTTGGATGTGTACCTAGAGTTTAAAGCAGAAAAACAGGAACTTTTAGAATTTTCATTTTTTGACCAAAACGACAGGACCGGAGCTGATAAAAATGTTGATATAGATGTTATTTTTTTCTGACTGCGATTTCAAAACCATGCACCAGAATTCACTTCTTTCAACTCAGTAATGCATTTTGGATGTGTACCTAGAGTTTAAAGCAGAAAAACAGGAACTTTTAGAATTTTCATTTTTTGACCAAAACGACAGGACCGGAGCTGATAAAAATGTTGATATGGATGTTATTTTTTTTCTGACTGCGATTTCAAAACCATGCACCAGAATTCACTTCTTTAAACTCAGTAATGCATTTTGGATGTGTACCTAGAGTTTAAAGCAGAAAAACAGGAACTTTTAGATTTTTCATTTTTTAACCAAAACGACAGGACCGGAGCTGATAAAAATGTTGATATGGATGTTATTTTTTTTCTGACTGCGATTTCAAAACCATGCACCAGAATTCACTTCTTTCAACTCAGTAATGCATTTTGGATGTGTACCTAGAGTTTAAAGCAGAAAAACAGGAACTTTTAGAATTTTCATTTGTTGACCAAAACGACAGGACCGGACCTGATAAAAATGTTGATATGGATGTTATTTTTTTTCTGACTGCGATTTCAAAACCATGCACCAGAATTCACTTCTTTCAACTCAGTAATGCATTTTGGATGTGTACCTAGAGTTTAAAGCAGAAAAACAGGAACTTTTAGAATTTTCTTTTTTTGACCAAAACGACAGGACCGGAGCTGATAAAAATGTTGATATGGATGTTATTTTTTTTCTGACTGCGATTTCAAAACCATGCACCAGAATTCACTTCTTTAAACTCAGTAATGCATTTTGGATGTGTACCTAGAGTTTAAAGCAGAAAAACAGGAACTTTTCGAATTTTCATTTGTTGACCAAAACGACAGGACCGGAGCTGATAAAAATGTTGATATGGATGTTATTTTATTTCTGACTGCGATTTCAAAACCATGCACCAGAATTCACTTCTTTCAACTCAGTAATGCATTTTGGATGTGTACCTAGAGTTTAAAGCAAAAAAACAGGAACTTTTAGAATTTTCATTTTTTGACCAAAACGACAGGACCGGAGCTGATAAAAATGTTGATATGGATGTTATTTTTTTTCTGACTGCGATTTCAAAACCATGCACCAGAATTCACTTCTTTAAACTCAGTAATGCATTTTGGATGTGTACCTAGAGTTTAAAGCAGAAAAACAGGAACTTTTAGAATTTTCATTTTTTGACCAAAACGACAGGACCGGAGCTGATAAAAATGTTGATATGGATGTTATTTTTTTTCTGACTGCGATTTCAAAACCATGCACCAGAATTCACTTCTTTCAACTCAGTAATGCATTTTGGATGTGTACCTAGAGTTTAAAGCAGAAAAACAGGAACTTTTAGAATTTTCATTTTTTGACCAAAACGACTGGACCGGAGCTGATTAAAATGTTGATATGGATGTTATTTTTTTTCTGACTGCGATTTCAAAACCATACACCAGAATTCACTTCTTTAAACTCAGTAATGCATTTTGGATGTGTACCTAGAGTTTAAAGCAGAAAAACAGGAACTTTTAGAATTTTCATTTTTTGACCAAAACGACAGGACCGGAGCTGATAAAAATGTTGATATGGATGTTATTTTTTTCTGACTGCGATTTCAAAACCATGCACCAGAATTCACTTCTTTCAACTCAGTAATGCATTTTGGATGTGTACCTAGAGTTTAAAGCAGAAAAACAGGAACTTTTAGAATTTTCATTTTTTGACCAAAACGACAGGACCGGAGCTGATAAAAATGTTGATATGGATGTTATTTTTTTTCTGACTGCGATTTCAAAACCATGCACCAGAATTCACTTCTTTAAACTCAGTAATGCATTTTGGATGTGTACCTAGAGTTTAAAGCAGAAAAAAAGGAACTTTTAGAATTTTCATTTTTTAAACAAAACGACAGGACCGGAGCTGATAAAAATGTTGATATGGATGTTATTTTTTTTCTGACTGCGATTTCAAAACCATGCACCAGAATTCACTTCTTTCAACTCAGTAATGCATTTTGGATGTGTACCTAGAGTTTAAAGCAGAAAAACAGGAACTTTTAGAATTTTCATTTTTTGACCAAAACGACAGGACCGGAGCTGATAAAAATGTTGATATGGATGTTATTTTTTTTCTGACTGCGATTTCAAAACCATGCACCAGAATTCACTTCTTTCAACTCAGTAATGCATTTTGGATGTGTACCTAGAGTTTAAAGCAGAAAAACAGGAACTTTTAGAATTTTCATTTTTTGACCAAAACGACAGGACTGGAGCTGATTAAAATGTTGATATGGATGTTATTTTTTTTCTAACTGCGATTTCAAAACCATACACCAGAATTCACTTCTTTAAACTCAGTAATGCATTTTGGATGTGTACCTAGAGTTTAAAGCAGAAAAACAGGAACTTTTAGAATTTTCATTTTTTGACCAAAACGACAGGACCGGAGCTGATAAAAATGTTGATATAGATGTTATTTTTTTCTGACTGCGATTTCAAAACCATGCACCAGAATTCACTTCTTTCAACTCAGTAATGCATTTTGGATGTGTACCTAGAGTTTAAAGCAGAAAACCAGGAACTTTTAGAATTTTCATTTTTTGACCAAAACGACAGGACCGGAGCTGATAAAAATGTTGATATGGATGTTATTTTTTTTCTGACTGCGATTTCAAAACCATGCACCAGAATTCACTTCTTTCAACTCAGTAATGCATTTTGGATGTGTACCTAGAGTTTAAAGCAGAAAAACAGGAACTTTTAGAATTTTCAT
The DNA here is from genome assembly GCF_055691185.1 of Crinia signifera. Lineage (NCBI taxonomy): Eukaryota > Metazoa > Chordata > Amphibia > Anura > Myobatrachidae > Crinia > Crinia signifera. The sequence goes on from NC_139227.1 coordinate 92,409,121, forward strand.
TTGTTGACCAAAACGACAGGACCGGACCTGATAAAAATGTTGATATGGATGTTATTTTTTTTCTGACTGCGATTTCAAAACCATGCACCAGAATTCACTTCTTTCAACTCAGTAATGCATTTTGGATGTGTACCTAGAGTTTAAAGCAGAAAAACAGGAACTTTTAGAATTTTCTTTTTTTGACCAAAACGACAGGACCGGAGCTGATAAAAATGTTGATATGGATGTTATTTTTTTTCTGACTGCGATTTCAAAACCATGCACCAGAATTCACTTCTTTAAACTCAGTAATGCATTTTGGATGTGTACCTAGAGTTTAAAGCAGAAAAACAGGAACTTTTAGAATTTTCATTTTTTGACCAAAACGACAGGACCGGAGCTGATAAAAATGTTGATATGGATGTTATTTTTTTCTGACTGCGATTTCAAAACCATGCACCAGAATTCACTTCTTTCAACTCAGTAATGCATTTTGGATGTGTACCTAGAGTTTAAAGCAGAAAAACAGGAACTTTTAGAATTTTCATTTTTTGACCAAAACGACAGGACCGGAGCTGATAAAAATGTTGATTTGGATGTTATTTTTTTTCTGACTGCGATTTCAAAACCATGCACCAGAATCAACTTCTTTCAACTCAGTAATGCATTTTGGATGTGTACCTAGAGTTTAAAGCAGAAAAACAGGAACTTTTAGAATTTTCATTTTTTGACCAAAACGACAGGACCGGAGCTGATAAAAATGTTGATATGGATGTTATTTTTTTCTGACTGCGATTTCAAAACCATGCACCAGAATTCACTTCTTTCAACTCAGTAATGCATTTTGGATGTGTACCTAGAGTTTAAAGCAGAAAAACAGGAACTTTTAGAATTTTCATTTTTTGACCAAAACGACAGGACCGGAGCTGATAAAAATGTTGATATGGATGTTATTTTTTTTCTGACTGCGATTTCAAAACCATGCACCAGAATTCACTTCTTTCAACTCAGTAATGCATTTTGGATGTGTACCTAGAGTTTAAAGCAGAAAAACAGGAACTTTTAGAATTTTCATTTTTTGACCAAAACGACAGGACCGGAGCTGATAAAAATGTTGATATGGATGTTATTTTTTTTCTGACTGCGATTTCAAAACCATGCACCAGAATTCACTTCTTTCAACTCAGTAATGCATTTTGGATGTGTACCTAGAGTTTAAAGCAGAAAAACAGGAACTTTTAGAATTTTCATTTGTTGACCAAAACGACAGGACCGGAGCTGATAAAAATGTTGATATGGATGTTATTTTTTTTCTGACTGTGATTTCAAAACCATGCACCAGAATTCACTTCTTAAAACTCAGTAATGCATTTTGGATGTGTACCTAGAGTTTAAAGCAGAAAAACAGGAACTTTTAGAATTTTCATTTTTTGACCAAAACGACAGGACCGGAGCTGATAAAAATGTTGATATGGATGTTATTTTTTTTCTGACTGCGATTTCAAAACCATGCACCAGAATTCACTTCTTTCAACTCAGTAATGCATTTTGGATGTGTACCTAGAGTTTAAAGCAGAAAAACAGGAACTTTTAGAATTTTCATTTTTTGACCAAAACGACAGGTCCGGAGCTGATAAAAATGTTGATATTGATGTAATTTTTTTTCTGACTGCGGTTTCAAAACCATGCACCGGAAACAACTTCTTTCAACTCAGTAATGCATTTTGGATGTGTACCTAGAGTTTAAAGCAGAAAAACAGGAACTTTTAGAATTTTCATTTGTTGACCAAAACGACAGGACCGGAGCTGATAAAAATGTTGATATGGATGTTATTTTATTTCTGACTGCGATTTCAAAACCATGCACCAGAATTCACTTCTTTCAACTCAGTAATGCATTTTGGATGTGTACCTAGAGTTTAAAGCAGAAAAACAGGAACTTTTAGAATTTTCATTTTTTGACCAAAACGACAGGACCGGAGCTGATAAAAATGTTGATATGGATGTTATTTTTTTTCTGACTGCGATTTCAAAACCATGCACCAGAATTCACTTCTTTAAACTCAGTAATGCATTTTGGATGTGTACCTAGAGTTTAAAGCAGAAAAACAGGAACTTTTAGAATTTTCATTTTTTGACCAAAACGACAGGACCGGAGCTGATAAAAATGTTGATATGGATGTTATTTTTTTTCTGACTGCGATTTCAAAACCATGCACCAGAATTCACTTCTTTCAACTCAGTAATGCATTTTGGATGTGTACCTAGAGTTTAAAGCAGAAAAACAGGAACTTTTAGAATTTTCATTTTTTGACCAAAACGACAGGACCGGACCTGATAAAAATGTTGATATGGATGTTATTTTTTTCTGACTGCGATTTCAAAACCATGCACCAGAATTCACTTCTTAAAACTCAGTAATGCATTTTGGATGTGTACCTAGAGTTTAAAGCAGAAAAACAGGAACTTTTAGAATTTTCATTTTTTGACCAAAACGACAGGACCGGAGCTGATAAAAATGTTGATATGGATGTTATTTTTTTTCTGACTGCGATTTCAAAACCATGCACCAGAATTCACTTCTTTCAACTCAGTAATGCATTTTGGATGTGTACCTAGAGTTTAAAGCAGAAAAACAGGAACTTTTAGAATTTTCATTTTTTGACCAAAACGACAGGTCCGGAGCTGATAAAAATGTTGATATTGATGTAATTTTTTTTCTGACTGCGGTTTCAAAACCATGCACCAGAAACAACTTCTTTCAACTCAGTAATGCATTTTGGATGTGTACCTAGAGTTTAAAGCAGAAAAACAGGAACTTTTAGAATTTTCATTTGTTGACCAAAACGACAGGACCGGAGCTGATAAAAATGTTGATATGGATGTTATTTTATTTCTGACTGCGATTTCAAAACCATGCACCAGAATTCACTTCTTTCAACTCAGTAATGCATTTTGGATGTGTACCTAGAGTTTAAAGCAGAAAAACAGGAACTTTTAGAATTTTCATTTTTTGACCAAAACGACAGGACCGGAGCTGATAAAAATGTTGATATGGATGTTATTTTTTTTCTGACTGCGATTTCAAAACCATGCACCAGAATTCACTTCTTTAAACTCAGTAATGCATTTTGGATGTGTACCTAGAGTTTAAAGCAGAAAAACAGGAATTTTTAGAATTTTCATTTTTTGACCAAAACGACAGGACCGGAGCTGATAAAAATGTTGATATGGATGTTATTTTTTTTCTGACTGCGATTTCAAAACCATGCACCAGAATCAACTTCTTTCAACTCAGTAATGCATTTTGGATGTGTACCTAGAGTTTAAAGCAGAAAAACAGGAACTTTTAGAATTTTCATTTTTTGACCAAAACGACAGGACCGGAGCTGATAAAAATGTTGATATGGATGTTATTTTTTTCTGACTGCGATTTCAAAACCATGCACCAGAATTCACTTCTTTCAACTCAGTAATGCATTTTGGAGGTGTACCTAGAGTTTAAAGCAGAAAAACAGGAACTTTTAGAATTTTCATTTTTTGACCAAAACGACAGGACCGGAGCTGATAAAAATGTTGATATGGATGTTATTTTTTTTCTGACTGCGATTTCAAAACCATGCACCAGAATTCACTTCTTTAAACTCAGTAATGCATTTTGGATGTGTACCTAGAGTTTAAAGCAGAAAAACAGGAACTTTTAGAATTTTCATTTTTTGACCAAAACGACAGGACCGGAGCTGATAAAAATGTTGATATGGATGTTATTTTTTTTCTGACTGCGATTTCAAAACCATGCACCAGAATTCACTTCTTTCAACTCAGTAATGCATTTTGGATGTGTACCTAGAGTTTAAAGCAGAAAAACAGGAACTTTTAGAATTTTCATTTTTTGACCAAAACGACAGGACCGGAGCTGATAAAAATGTTGATATAGATGTTATTTTTTTCTGACTGCGATTTCAAAACCATGCACCAGAATTCACTTCTTTCAACTCAGTAATGCATTTTGGATGTGTACCTAGAGTTTAAAGCAGAAAAACAGGAACTTTTAGAATTTTCATTTTTTGACCAAAACGACAGGACCGGAGCTGATAAAAATGTTGATATGGATGTTATTTTTTTTCTGACTGCGATTTCAAAACCATGCACCAGAATTCACTTCTTTAAACTCAGTAATGCATTTTGGATGTGTACCTAGAGTTTAAAGCAGAAAAACAGGAACTTTTAGAATTTTCATTTTTTAACCAAAACGACAGGACCGGAGCTGATAAAAATGTTGATATGGATGTTATTTTTTTTCTGACTGCGATTTCAAAACCATGCACCAGAATTCACTTCTTTCAACTCAGTAATGCATTTTGGATGTGTACCTAGAGTTTAAAGCAGAAAAACAGGAACTTTTAGAATTTTCATTTGTTGACCAAAACGACAGGACCGGACCTGATGAAAATGTTGATATGGATGTTATTTTTTTTCTGACTGCGATTTCAAAACCATGCACCAGAATTCACTTCTTTCAACTCAGTAATGCATTTTGGATGTGTACCTAGAGTTTAAAGCAGAAAAACAGGAACTTTTAGAATTTTCTTTTTTTGACCAAAACGACAGGACCGGAGCTGATAAAAATGTTGATATGGATGTTATTTTTTTTCTGACTGCGATTTCAAAACCATGCACCAGAATTCACTTCTTTAAACGCAGTAATGCATTTTGGATGTGTACCTAGAGTTTAAAGCAGAAAAACAGGAACTTTTAGAATTTTCATTTTTTGACCAAAACGACAGGACCGGAGCTGATAAAAATGTTGATTTGGATGTTATTTTTTTTCTGACTGCGATTTCAAAACCATGCACCAGAATCAACTTCTTTCAACTCAGTAATGCATTTTGGATGTGTACCTAGAGTTTAAAGCAGAAAAACAGGAACTTTTAGAATTTTCATTTTTTGACCAAAACGACAGGACTGGAGCTGATTAAAATGTTGATATGGATGTTATTTTTTTTCTGACTGCGATTTCAAAACCATACACCAGAATTCACTTCTTTCAACTCAGTAATGCATTTTGGATGTGTACCTAGAGTTTAAAGCAGAAAAACAGGAACTTTTAGAATTTTCATTTTTTGACCAAAACGACAGGACCGGAGCTGATAAAAATGTTGATATGGATGTTATTTTTTTTCTGACTGCGATTTCAAAACCATGCACCAGAATTCACTTCTTTAAACTCAGTAATGCATTTTGGATGTGTACCTAGAGTTTAAAGCAGAAAAACAGGAACTTTTAGAATTTTCATTTTTTGACCAAAACGACAGGACCGGAGCTGATAAAAATGTTGATATGGATGTTATTTTTTTTCTGACTGCGATTTCAAAACCATGCACCAGAATTCACTTCTTTCAACTCAGTAATGCATTTTGGATGTGTACCTAGAGTTTAAAGCAGAAAAACAGGAACTTTTAGAATTTTCATTTTTTGACCAAAACGACAGGACCGGACCTGATAAAAATGTTGATATGGATGTTATTTTTTTCTGACTGCGATTTCAAAACCATGCACCAGAATTCACTTCTTTAAACTCAGTAATGCATTTTGGATGTGTACCTAGAGTTTAAAGCAGAAAAACAGGAACTTTTAGAATTTTCATTTTTAACCAAAACGACAGGACCGGAGCTGATAAAAATGTTGATATGGATGTTATTTTTTTTCTGACTGCGATTTCAAAACCATGCACCAGAATTCACTTCTTTCAACTCAGTAATGCATTTTGGATGTGTACCTAGAGTTTAAAGCAGAAAAACAGGAACTTTTAGAATTTTCATTTGTCGACCAAAACGACAGGACCGGACCTGATAAAAATGTTGATATGGATGTTATTTTTTTTCTGACTGCGATTTCAAAACCATGCACCAGAATTCACTTCTTTCAACTCAGTAATGCATTTTGGATGTGTACCTAGAGTTTAAAGCAGAAAAACAGGAACTTTTAGAATTTTCATTTGTTGACCAAAACGACAGGACCGGAGCTGATAAAAATGTTGATATGGATGTTATTTTTTTTCTGACTGCGATTTCAAAACCATGCACCAGAATTCACTTCTTTCAACTCAGTAATGCATTTTGGATGTGTACCTAGAGTTTAAAGCAGAAAAACAGGAACTTTTAGAATTTTCATTTTTTGACCAAAACGACAGGTCCGGAGCTGATAAAAATGTTGATATTGATGTAATTTTTTTTCTGACTGCGGTTTCAAAACCATGCACCAGAATCAACTTCTTTCAACTCAGTAATGCATTTTGGATGTGTACCTAGAGTTTAAAGCAGAAAAACAGGAACTTTTAGAATTTTCATTTGTTGACCAAAACGACAGGACCGGAGCTGATAAAAATGTTGATATGGATGTTATTTTATTTCTGACTGCGATTTCAAAACCATGCACCAGAATTCACTTCTTTCAACTCAGTAATGCATTTTGGATGTGTACCTAGAGTTTAAAGCAGAAAAACAGGAACTTTTAGAATTTTCATTTTTTGACCAAAACGACAGGACCGGAGCTGATAAAAATGTTGATATGGATGTTATTTTTTTTCTGACTGCGATTTCAAAACCATGCACCAGAATTCACTTCTTTAAACTCAGTAATGCATTTTGGATGTGTACCTAGAGTTTAAAGCAGAAAAACAGGAATTTTTAGAATTTTCATTTTTTGACCAAAACGACAGGACCGGAGCTGATAAAAATGTTGATATGGATGTTATTTTTTTTCTGACTGCGATTTCAAAACCATGCACCAGAATCAACTTCTTTCAACTCAGTAATGCATTTTGGATGTGTACCTAGAGTTTAAAGCAGAAAAACAGGAACTTTTAGAATTTTCATTTTTTGACCAAAACGACAGGACCGGAGCTGATAAAAATGTTGATATGGATGTTATTTTTTTCTGACTGCGATTTCAAAACCATGCACCAGAATTCACTTCTTTCAACTCAGTAATGCATTTTGGAGGTGTACCTAGAGTTTAAAGCAGAAAAACAGGAACTTTTAGAATTTTCATTTTTTGACCAAAACGACAGGACCGGAGCTGATAAAAATGTTGATATGGATGTTATTTTTTTTCTGACTGCGATTTCAAAACCATGCACCAGAATTCACTTCTTTAAACTCAGTAATGCATTTTGGATGTGTACCTAGAGTTTAAAGCAGAAAAACAGGAACTTTTAGAATTTTCATTTTTTGACCAAAACGACAGGACCGGAGCTGATAAAAATGTTGATATGGATGTTATTTTTTTTCTGACTGCGATTTCAAAACCATGCACCAGAATTCACTTCTTTCAACTCAGTAATGCATTTTGGATGTGTACCTAGAGTTTAAAGCAGAAAAACAGGAACTTTTAGAATTTTCATTTTTTGACCAAAACGACAGGACCGGAGCTGATAAAAATGTTGATATAGATGTTATTTTTTTCTGACTGCGATTTCAAAACCATGCACCAGAATTCACTTCTTTCAACTCAGTAATGCATTTTGGATGTGTACCTAGAGTTTAAAGCAGAAAAACAGGAACTTTTAGAATTTTCATTTTTTGACCAAAACGACAGGACCGGAGCTGATAAAAATGTTGATATGGATGTTATTTTTTTTCTGACTGCGATTTCAAAACCATGCACCAGAATTCACTTCTTTCAACTCAGTAATGCATTTTGGATGTGTACCTAGAGTTTAAAGCAGAAAAACAGGAACTTTTAGAATTTTCATCTGTTGACCAAAACGACAGGACCGGACCTGATAAAAATGTTGATATGGATGTTATTTTTTTTCTGACTGCGATTTCAAAACCATGCACCAGAATTCACTTCTTTCAACTCAGTAATGCATTTTGGATGTGTACCTAGAGTTTAAAGCAGAAAAACAGGAACTTTTAGAATTTTCATTTTTTGACCAAAACGACAGGACCGGAGCTGATAAAAATGTTCATATGGATGTTATTTTTTTTCTGACTGCAATTTCAAAACCATGCACCAGAATTCACTTTTTTAAACTCAGTAATGCATTTTGGATGTGTACCTAGAGTTTAAAGCAGAAAAACAGGAACTTTTAGAATTTTCATTTTTTAACCAAAACGACAGGACCGGAGCTGATAAAAATGTTGATATGGATGTTATTTTTTTTCTGACTGCGATTTCAAAACCATGCACCAGAATTCACTTCTTTCAACTCAGTAATGCATTTTGGATGTGTACCTAGAGTTTAAAGCAGAAAAACAGGAACTTTTAGAATTTTCATTTTTTGACCAAAACGACAGGACCGGAGCTGATAAAAATGTTGATTTGGATGTTATTTTTTTTCTGACTGCGATTTCAAAACCATGCACCAGAATCAACTTCTTTCAACTCAGTAATGCATTTTGGATGTGTACCTAGAGTTTAAAGCAGAAAAACAGGAACTTTTAGAATTTTCATTTTTTGACCAAAACGACAGGACTGGAGCTGATTAAAATGTTGATATGGATGTTATTTTTTTTCTGACTGCGATTTCAAAACCATACACCAGAATTCACTTCTTTAAACTCAGTAATGCATTTTGGATGTGTACCTAGAGTTTAAAGCAGAAAAACAGGAACTTTTAGAATTTTCATTTTTTGACCAAAACGACAGGACCGGAGCTGATAAAAATGTTGATATGGATGTTATTTTTTTCTGACTGCGATTTCAAAACCATGCACCAGAATTCACTTCTTTCAACTCAGTAATGCATTTTGGATGTGTACCTAGAGTTTAAAGCAGAAAAACAGGAACTTTTAGAATTTTCATTTTTTGACCAAAACGACAGGACCGGAGCTGATAAAAATGTTCATATGGATGTTATTTTTTTTCTGACTGCAATTTCAAAACCATGCACCAGAATTCACTTTTTTAAACTCAGTAATGCATTTTGGATGTGTACCTAGAGTTTAAAGCAGAAAAACAGGAACTTTTAGAATTTTCATTTTTTAACCAAAACGACAGGACCGGAGCTGATAAAAATGTTGATATGGATGTTATTTTTTTTCTGACTGCGATTTCAAAACCATGCACCAGAATTCACTTCTTTCAACTCAGTAATGCATTTTGGATGTGTACCTAGAGTTTAAAGCAGAAAAACAGGAACTTTTAGAATTTTCATCTGTTGACCAAAACGACAGGACCGGACCTGATAAAAATGTTGATATGGATGTTATTTTTTTTCTGACTGCGATTTCAAAACCATGCACCAGAATTCACTTCTTTCAACTCAGTAATGCATTTTGGATGTGTACCTAGAGTTTAAAGCAGAAAAACAGGAACTTTTAGAATTTTCATTTTTTGACCAAAACGACAGGACCGGACCTGATAAAAATGTTGATATGGATGTTATTTTTTTCTGACTGCGATTTCAAAACCATGCACCAGAATTCACTTCTTTAAACTCAGTAATGCATTTTGGATGTGTACCTAGAGTTTAAAGCAGAAAAACAGGAACTTTTAGAATTTTCATTTTTAACCAAAACGACAGGACCGGAGCTGATAAAAATGTTGATATGGATGTTATTTTTTTTCTGACTGCGATTTCAAAACCATGCACCAGAATTCACTTCTTTCAACTCAGTAATGCATTTTGGATGTGTACCTAGAGTTTAAAGCAGAAAAACAGGAACTTTTAGAATTTTCATTTGTCGACCAAAACGACAGGACCGGACCTGATAAAAATGTTGATATGGATGTTATTTTTTTTCTGACTGCGATTTCAAAACCATGCACCAGAATTCACTTCTTTCAACTCAGTAATGCATTTTGGATGTGTACCTAGAGTTTAAAGCAGAAAAACAGGAACTTTTAGAATTTTCATTTGTTGACCAAAACGACAGGACCGGAGCTGATAAAAATGTTGATATGGATGTTATTTTTTTTCTGACTGCGATTTCAAAACCATGCACCAGAATTCACTTCTTTCAACTCAGTAATGCATTTTGGATGTGTACCTAGAGTTTAAAGCAGAAAAACAGGAACTTTTAGAATTTTCATTTTTTGACCAAAACGACAGGTCCGGAGCTGATAAAAATGTTGATATTGATGTAATTTTTTTTCTGACTGCGGTTTCAAAACCATGCACCAGAATCAACTTCTTTCAACTCAGTAATGCATTTTGGATGTGTACCTAGAGTTTAAAGCAGAAAAACAGGAACTTTTAGAATTTTCATTTGTTGACCAAAACGACAGGACCGGAGCTGATAAAAATGTTGATATGGATGTTATTTTATTTCTGACTGCGATTTCAAAACCATGCACCAGAATTCACTTCTTTCAACTCAGTAATGCATTTTGGATGTGTACCTAGAGTTTAAAGCAGAAAAACAGGAACTTTTAGAATTTTCATTTTTTGACCAAAACGACAGGACCGGAGCTGATAAAAATGTTGATATGGATGTTATTTTTTTTCTGACTGCGATTTCAAAACCATGCACCAGAATTCACTTCTTTAAACTCAGTAATGCATTTTGGATGTGTACCTAGAGTTTAAAGCAGAAAAACAGGAATTTTTAGAATTTTCATTTTTTGACCAAAACGACAGGACCGGAGCTGATAAAAATGTTGATATGGATGTTATTTTTTTTCTGACTGCGATTTCAAAACCATGCACCAGAATCAACTTCTTTCAACTCAGTAATGCATTTTGGATGTGTACCTAGAGTTTAAAGCAGAAAAACAGGAACTTTTAGAATTTTCATTTTTTGACCAAAACGACAGGACCGGAGCTGATAAAAATGTTGATATGGATGTTATTTTTTTCTGACTGCGATTTCAAAACCATGCACCAGAATTCACTTCTTTCAACTCAGTAATGCATTTTGGAGGTGTACCTAGAGTTTAAAGCAGAAAAACAGGAACTTTTAGAATTTTCATTTTTTGACCAAAACGACAGGACCGGAGCTGATAAAAATGTTGATATGGATGTTATTTTTTTTCTGACTGCGATTTCAAAACCATGCACCAGAATTCACTTCTTTAAACTCAGTAATGCATTTTGGATGTGTACCTAGAGTTTAAAGCAGAAAAACAGGAACTTTTAGAATTTTCATTTTTTGACCAAAACGACAGGACCGGAGCTGATAAAAATGTTGATATGGATGTTATTTTTTTTCTGACTGCGATTTCAAAACCATGCACCAGAATTCACTTCTTTCAACTCAGTAATGCATTTTGGATGTGTACCTAGAGTTTAAAGCAGAAAAACAGGAACTTTTAGAATTTTCATTTTTTGACCAAAACGACAGGACCGGAGCTGATAAAAATGTTGATATAGATGTTATTTTTTTCTGACTGCGATTTCAAAACCATGCACCAGAATTCACTTCTTTCAACTCAGTAATGCATTTTGGATGTGTACCTAGAGTTTAAAGCAGAAAAACAGGAACTTTTAGAATTTTCATTTTTTGACCAAAACGACAGGACCGGAGCTGATAAAAATGTTGATATGGATGTTATTTTTTTTCTGACTGCGATTTCAAAACCATGCACCAGAATTCACTTCTTTAAACTCAGTAATGCATTTTGGATGTGTACCTAGAGTTTAAAGCAGAAAAACAGGAACTTTTAGAATTTTCATTTTTTAACCAAAACGACAGGACCGGAGCTGATAAAAATGTTGATATGGATGTTATTTTTTTTCTGACTGCGATTTCAAAACCATGCACCAGAATTCACTTCTTTCAACTCAGTAATGCATTTTGGATGTGTACCTAGAGTTTAAAGCAGAAAAACAGGAACTTTTAGAATTTTCATTTGTTGACCAAAACGACAGGACCGGACCTGATGAAAATGTTGATATGGATGTTATTTTTTTTCTGACTGCGATTTCAAAACCATGCACCAGAATTCACTTCTTTCAACTCAGTAATGCATTTTGGATGTGTACCTAGAGTTTAAAGCAGAAAAACAGGAACTTTTAGAATTTTCTTTTTTTGACCAAAACGACAGGACCGGAGCTGATAAAAATGTTGATATGGATGTTATTTTTTTTCTGACTGCGATTTCAAAACCATGCACCAGAATTCACTTCTTTAAACGCAGTAATGCATTTTGGATGTGTACCTAGAGTTTAAAGCAGAAAAACAGGAACTTTTAGAATTTTCATTTTTTGACCAAAACGACAGGACCGGAGCTGATAAAAATGTTGATTTGGATGTTATTTTTTTTCTGACTGCGATTTCAAAACCATGCACCAGAATCAACTTCTTTCAACTCAGTAATGCATTTTGGATGTGTACCTAGAGTTTAAAGCAGAAAAACAGGAACTTTTAGAATTTTCATTTTTTGACCAAAACGACAGGACTGGAGCTGATTAAAATGTTGATATGGATGTTATTTTTTTTCTGACTGCGATTTCAAAACCATACACCAGAATTCACTTCTTTAAACTCAGTAATGCATTTTGGATGTGTACCTAGAGTTTAAAGCAGAAAAACAGGAACTTTTAGAATTTTCATTTTTTGACCAAAACGACAGGACCGGAGCTGATAAAAATGTTGATATGGATGTTATTTTTTTCTGACTGCGATTTCAAAACCATGCACCAGAATTCACTTCTTTCAACTCAGTAATGCATTTTGGATGTGTACCTAGAGTTTAAAGCAGAAAAACAGGAACTTTTAGAATTTTCATTTTTTGACCAAAACGACAGGACCGGAGCTGATAAAAATGTTCATATGGATGTTATTTTTTTTCTGACTGCAATTTCAAAACCATGCACCAGAATTCACTTTTTTAAACTCAGTAATGCATTTTGGATGTGTACCTAGAGTTTAAAGCAGAAAAACAGGAACTTTTAGAATTTTCATTTTTTAACCAAAACGACAGGACCGGAGCTGATAAAAATGTTGATATGGATGTTATTTTTTTTCTGACTGCGATTTCAAAACCATGCACCAGAATTCACTTCTTTCAACTCAGTAATGCATTTTGGATGTGTACCTAGAGTTTAAAGCAGAAAAACAGGAACTTTTAGAATTTTCATCTGTTGACCAAAACGACAGGACCGGACCTGATAAAAATGTTGATATGGATGTTATTTTTTTTCTGACTGCGATTTCAAAACCATGCACCAGAATTCACTTCTTTCAACTCAGTAATGCATTTTGGATGTGTACCTAGAGTTTAAAGCAGAAAAACAGGAACTTTTAGAATTTTCATTTGTTGACCAAAACGACAGGACCGGACCTGATAAAAATGTTGATATGGATGTTATTTTTTTTCTGACTGCGATTTCAAAACCATGCACCAGAATTCACTTCTTTCAACTCAGTAATGCATTTTGGATGTGTACCTAGAGTTTAAAGCAGAAAAACAGGAACTTTTAGAATTTTCTTTTTTTGACCAAAACGACAGGACCGGAGCTGATAAAAATGTTGATATGGATGTTATTTTTTTTCTGACTGCGATTTCAAAACCATGCACCAGAATTCACTTCTTTAAACTCAGTAATGCATTTTGGATGTGTACCTAGAGTTTAAAGCAGAAAAACAGGAACTTTTAGAATTTTCATTTTTTGACCAAAACGACAGGACCGGAGCTGATAAAAATGTTGATTTGGATGTTATTTTTTTTCTGACTGCGATTTCAAAACCATGCACCAGAATCAACTTCTTTCAACTCAGTAATGCATTTTGGATGTGTACCTAGAGTTTAAAGCAGAAAAACAGGAACTTTTAGAATTTTCATTTTTTGACCAAAACGACAGGTCAAAAAAGCTGATGAAAATGTTGATATGGATGTTATTTTTTTTCTGACTGCGATTTCAAAACCATGCACCAGAATCAACTTCTTTCAACTCAGTAATGCATTTTGGATGTGTACCTAGAGTTTAAAGCAGAAAAACAGGAACTTTTAGAATTATCATTTGTTGACCAAAACGACAGGACCGGAGCTGATAAAAATGTTGATATGGATGTTATTTTATTTCTGACTGCGATTTTAAAACCATGCACCAGAATTCACTTCTTTCAACTCAGTAATGCATTTTGGATGTGTACCTAGAGTTTAAAGCAGAAAAACAGGAACTTTTAGAATTTTCATTTTTTGACCAAAACGACAGGACCGGAGCTGATAAAAATGTTGATATGGATGTTATTTTTTTTCTGACTGCGATTTCAAAACCATGCACCAGAATTCACTTCTTTAAACTCAGTAATGCATTTTGGATGTGTACCTAGAGTTTAAAGCAGAAAAACAGGAATTTTTAGAATTTTCATTTTTTGACCAAAACGACAGGACCGGAGCTGATAAAAATGTTGATATGGATGTTATTTTTTTTCTGACTGCGATTTCAAAACCATGCACCAGAATCAACTTCTTTCAACTCAGTAATGCATTTTGGATGTGTACCTAGAGTTTAAAGCAGAAAAACAGGAACTTTTAGAATTTTCATTTTTTGACCAAAACGACAGGACCGGAGCTGATAAAAATGTTGATATGGATGTTATTTTTTTCTGACTGCGATTTCAAAACCATGCACCAGAATTCACTTCTTTCAACTCAGTAATGCATTTTGGAGGTGTACCTAGAGTTTAAAGCAGAAAAACAGGAACTTTTAGAATTTTCATTTTTTGACCAAAACGACAGGACCGGAGCTGATAAAAATGTTGATATGGATGTTATTTTTTTTCTGACTGCGATTTCAAAACCATGCACCAGAATTCACTTCTTTAAACTCAGTAATGCATTTTGGATGTGTACCTAGAGTTTAAAGCAGAAAAACAGGAACTTTTAGAATTTTCATTTTTTGACCAAAACGACAGGACCGGAGCTGATAAAAATGTTGATATGGATGTTATTTTTTTTCTGACTGCGATTTCAAAACCATGCACCAGAATTCACTTCTTTCAACTCAGTAATGCATTTTGGATGTGTACCTAGAGTTTAAAGCAGAAAAACAGGAACTTTTAGAATTTTCATTTTTTGACCAAAACGACAGGACCGGAGCTGATAAAAATGTTGATATAGATGTTATTTTTTTCTGACTGCGATTTCAAAACCATGCACCAGAATTCACTTCTTTCAACTCAGTAATGCATTTTGGATGTGTACCTAGAGTTTAAAGCAGAAAAACAGGAACTTTTAGAATTTTCATTTTTTGACCAAAACGACAGGACCGGAGCTGATAAAAATGTTGATATGGATGTTATTTTTTTTCTGACTGCGATTTCAAAACCATGCACCAGAATTCACTTCTTTAAACTCAGTAATGCATTTTGGATGTGTACCTAGAGTTTAAAGCAGAAAAACAGGAACTTTTAGAATTTTCATTTTTTAACCAAAACGACAGGACCGGAGCTGATAAAAATGTTGATATGGATGTTATTTTTTTTCTGACTGCGATTTCAAAACCATGCACCAGAATTCACTTCTTTCAACTCAGTAATGCATTTTGGATGTGTACCTAGAGTTTAAAGCAGAAAAACAGGAACTTTTAGAATTTTCATTTGTTGACCAAAACGACAGGACCGGACCTGATGAAAATGTTGATATGGATGTTATTTTTTTTCTGACTGCGATTTCAAAACCATGCACCAGAATTCACTTCTTTCAACTCAGTAATGCATTTTGGATGTGTACCTAGAGTTTAAAGCAGAAAAACAGGAACTTTTAGAATTTTCTTTTTTTGACCAAAACGACAGGACCGGAGCTGATAAAAATGTTGATATGGATGTTATTTTTTTTCTGACTGCGATTTCAAAACCATGCACCAGAATTCACTTCTTTAAACGCAGTAATGCATTTTGGATGTGTACCTAGAGTTTAAAGCAGAAAAACAGGAACTTTTAGAATTTTCATTTTTTGACCAAAACGACAGGACCGGAGCTGATAAAAATGTTGATTTGGATGTTATTTTTTTTCTGACTGCGATTTCAAAACCATGCACCAGAATCAACTTCTTTCAACTCAGTAATGCATTTTGGATGTGTACCTAGAGTTTAAAGCAGAAAAACAGGAACTTTTAGAATTTTCATTTTTTGACCAAAACGACAGGACTGGAGCTGATTAAAATGTTGATATGGATGTTATTTTTTTTCTGACTGCGATTTCAAAACCATACACCAGAATTCACTTCTTTAAACTCAGTAATGCATTTTGGATGTGTACCTAGAGTTTAAAGCAGAAAAACAGGAACTTTTAGAATTTTCATTTTTTGACCAAAACGACAGGACCGGAGCTGATAAAAATGTTGATATGGATGTTATTTTTTTCTGACTGCGATTTCAAAACCATGCACCAGAATTCACTTCTTTCAACTCAGTAATGCATTTTGGATGTGTACCTAGAGTTTAAAGCAGAAAAACAGGAACTTTTAGAATTTTCATTTTTTGACCAAAACGACAGGACCGGAGCTGATAAAAATGTTCATATGGATGTTATTTTTTTTCTGACTGCAATTTCAAAACCATGCACCAGAATTCACTTTTTTAAACTCAGTAATGCATTTTGGATGTGTACCTAGAGTTTAAAGCAGAAAAACAGGAACTTTTAGAATTTTCATTTTTTAACCAAAACGACAGGACCGGAGCTGATAAAAATGTTGATATGGATGTTATTTTTTTTCTGACTGCGATTTCAAAACCATGCACCAGAATTCACTTCTTTCAACTCAGTAATGCATTTTGGATGTGTACCTAGAGTTTAAAGCAGAAAAACAGGAACTTTTAGAATTTTCATCTGTTGACCAAAACGACAGGACCGGACCTGATAAAAATGTTGATATGGATGTTATTTTTTTTCTGACTGCGATTTCAAAACCATGCACCAGAATTCACTTCTTTCAACTCAGTAATGCATTTTGGATGTGTACCTAGAGTTTAAAGCAGAAAAACAGGAACTTTTAGAATTTTCATTTGTTGACCAAAACGACAGGACCGGACCTGATAAAAATGTTGATATGGATGTTATTTTTTTTCTGACTGCGATTTCAAAACCATGCACCAGAATTCACTTCTTTCAACTCAGTAATGCATTTTGGATGTGTACCTAGAGTTTAAAGCAGAAAAACAGGAACTTTTAGAATTTTCATTTGTTGACCAAAACGACAGGACCGGAGCTGATAAAAATGTTGATATGGATGTTATTTTTTTTCTGACTGTGATTTCAAAACCATGCACCAGAATTCACTTCTTAAAACTCAGTAATGCATTTTGGATGTGTACCTAGAGTTTAAAGCAGAAAAACAGGAACTTTTAGAATTTTCATTTTTTGACCAAAACGACAGGACCGGAGCTGATAAAAATGTTGATATGGATGTTATTTTTTTTCTGACTACGATTTCAAAACCATGCACCAGAATTCACTTCTTTAAACTCAGTAATGCATTTTGGATGTGTACCTAGAGTTTAAAGCAGAAAAACAGGAACTTTTAGAATTTTCATTTTTTGACCAAAACGACAGGACCGGAGCTGATAAAAATGTTGATATGGATGTTATTTTTTTTCTGACTGCGATTTCAAAACCATGCACCAGAATTCACTTCTTTCAACTCAGTAATGCATTTTGGATGTGTACCTAGAGTTTAAAGCAGAAAAACAGGAACTTTTAGAATTTTCATTTTTTGACCAAAACGACAGGACCGGAGCTGATAAAAATGTTGATATGGATGTTATTTTTTTTCTGACTGTGATTTCAAAACCATGCACCAGAATTCACTTCTTAAAACTCAGTAATGCATTTTGGATGTGTACCTAGAGTTTAAAGCAGAAAAACAGGAACTTTTAGAATTTTCATTTTTTGACCAAAACGACAGGACCGGAGCTGATAAAAATGTTGATATGGATGTTATTTTTTTTCTGACTGCGATTTCAAAACCATGCACCAGAATTCACTTCTTTCAACTCAGTAATGCATTTTGGATGTGTACCTAGAGTTTAAAGCAGAAAAACAGGAACTTTTAGAATTTTCATTTTTTGACCAAAACGACAGGTCCGGAGCTGATAAAAATGTTGATATTGATGTAATTTTTTTTCTGACTGCGGTTTCAAAACCATGCACCAGAAACAACTTCTTTCAACTCAGTAATGCATTTTGGATGTGTACCTAGAGTTTAAAGCAGAAAAACAGGAACTTTTAGAATTTTCATTTGTTGACCAAAACGACAGGACCGGAGCTGATAAAAATGTTGATATGGATGTTATTTTATTTCTGACTGCGATTTCAAAACCATGCACCAGAATTCACTTCTTTCAACTCAGTAATGCATTTTGGATGTGTACCTAGAGTTTAAAGCAGAAAAACAGGAACTTTTAGAATTTTCATTTTTTGACCAAAACGACAGGACCGGAGCTGATAAAAATGTTGATATGGATGTTATTTTTTTTCTGACTGCGATTTCAAAACCATGCACCAGAATTCACTTCTTTAAACTCAGTAATGCATTTTGGATGTGTACCTAGAGTTTAAAGCAGAAAAACAGGAACTTTTAGAATTTTCATTTTTTGACCAAAACGACAGGACCGGAGCTGATAAAAATGTTGATATGGATGTTATTTTTTTTCTGACTGCGATTTCAAAACCATGCACCAGAATTCACTTCTTTCAACTCAGTAATGCATTTTGGATGTGTACCTAGAGTTTAAAGCAGAAAAACAGGAACTTTTAGAATTTTCATTTTTTGACCAAAACGACAGGACCGGACCTGATAAAAATGTTGATATGGATGTTATTTTTTTCTGACTGCGATTTCAAAACCATGCACCAGAATTCACTTCTTAAAACTCAGTAATGCATTTTGGATGTGTACCTAGAGTTTAAAGCAGAAAAACAGGAACTTTTAGAATTTTCATTTTTTGACCAAAACGACAGGACCGGAGCTGATAAAAATGTTGATATGGATGTTATTTTTTTTCTGACTGCGATTTCAAAACCATGCACCAGAATTCACTTCTTTCAACTCAGTAATGCATTTTGGATGTGTACCTAGAGTTTAAAGCAGAAAAACAGGAACTTTTAGAATTTTCATTTTTTGACCAAAACGACAGGACTGGAGCTGATTAAAATGTTGATATGGATGTTATTTTTTTTCTAACTGCGATTTCAAAACCATACACCAGAATTCACTTCTTTAAACTCAGTAATGCATTTTGGATGTGTACCTAGAGTTTAAAGCAGAAAAACAGGAACTTTTAGAATTTTCATTTTTTGACCAAAACGACAGGACCGGAGCTGATAAAAATGTTGATATAGATGTTATTTTTTTCTGACTGCGATTTCAAAACCATGCACCAGAATTCACTTCTTTCAACTCAGTAATGCATTTTGGATGTGTACCTAGAGTTTAAAGCAGAAAACCAGGAACTTTTAGAATTTTCATTTTTTGACCAAAACGACAGGACCGGAGCTGATAAAAATGTTGATATGGATGTTATTTTTTTTCTGACTGCGATTTCAAAACCATGCACCAGAATTCACTTCTTTCAACTCAGTAATGCATTTTGGATGTGTACCTAGAGTTTAAAGCAGAAAAACAGGAACTTTTAGAATTTTCATTTGTTGACCAAAACGACAGGACCGGACCTGATAAAAATGTTGATATGGATGTTATTTTTTTTCTGACTGCGATTTCAAAACCATGCACCAGAATTCACTTCTTTCAACTCAGTAATGCATTTTGGATGTGTACCTAGAGTTTAAAGCAGAAAAACAGGAACTTTTAGAATTTTCTTTTTTTGACCAAAACGACAGGACCGGAGCTGATAAAAATGTTGATATGGATGTTATTTTTTTTCTGACTGCGATTTCAAAACCATGCACCAGAATTCACTTCTTTAAACTCAGTAATGCATTTTGGATGTGTACCTAGAGTTTAAAGCAGAAAAACAGGAACTTTTAGAATTTTCATTTTTTGACCAAAACGACAGGACCGGAGCTGATAAAAATGTTGATATGGATGTTATTTTTTTCTGACTGCGATTTCAAAACCATGCACCAGAATTCACTTCTTTCAACTCAGTAATGCATTTTGGATGTGTACCTAGAGTTTAAAGCAGAAAAACAGGAACTTTTAGAATTTTCATTTTTTGACCAAAACGACAGGACCGGAGCTGATAAAAATGTTGATTTGGATGTTATTTTTTTTCTGACTGCGATTTCAAAACCATGCACCAGAATCAACTTCTTTCAACTCAGTAATGCATTTTGGATGTGTACCTAGAGTTTAAAGCAGAAAAACAGGAACTTTTAGAATTTTCATTTTTTGACCAAAACGACAGGACCGGAGCTGATAAAAATGTTGATATGGATGTTATTTTTTTCTGACTGCGATTTCAAAACCATGCACCAGAATTCACTTCTTTCAACTCAGTAATGCATTTTGGATGTGTACCTAGAGTTTAAAGCAGAAAAACAGGAACTTTTAGAATTTTCATTTTTTGACCAAAACGACAGGACCGGAGCTGATAAAAATGTTGATATGGATGTTATTTTTTTTCTGACTGCGATTTCAAAACCATGCACCAGAATTCACTTCTTTCAACTCAGTAATGCATTTTGGATGTGTACCTAGAGTTTAAAGCAGAAAAACAGGAACTTTTAGAATTTTCATTTTTTGACCAAAACGACAGGACCGGAGCTGATAAAAATGTTGATATGGATGTTATTTTTTTTCTGACTGCGATTTCAAAACCATGCACCAGAATTCACTTCTTTCAACTCAGTAATGCATTTTGGATGTGTACCTAGAGTTTAAAGCAGAAAAACAGGAACTTTTAGAATTTTCATTTGTTGACCAAAACGACAGGACCGGAGCTGATAAAAATGTTGATATGGATGTTATTTTTTTTCTGACTGTGATTTCAAAACCATGCACCAGAATTCACTTCTTAAAACTCAGTAATGCATTTTGGATGTGTACCTAGAGTTTAAAGCAGAAAAACAGGAACTTTTAGAATTTTCATTTTTTGACCAAAACGACAGGACCGGAGCTGATAAAAATGTTGATATGGATGTTATTTTTTTTCTGACTGCGATTTCAAAACCATGCACCAGAATTCACTTCTTTCAACTCAGTAATGCATTTTGGATGTGTACCTAGAGTTTAAAGCAGAAAAACAGGAACTTTTAGAATTTTCATTTTTTGACCAAAACGACAGGTCCGGAGCTGATAAAAATGTTGATATTGATGTAATTTTTTTTCTGACTGCGGTTTCAAAACCATGCACCGGAAACAACTTCTTTCAACTCAGTAATGCATTTTGGATGTGTACCTAGAGTTTAAAGCAGAAAAACAGGAACTTTTAGAATTTTCATTTGTTGACCAAAACGACAGGACCGGAGCTGATAAAAATGTTGATATGGATGTTATTTTATTTCTGACTGCGATTTCAAAACCATGCACCAGAATTCACTTCTTTCAACTCAGTAATGCATTTTGGATGTGTACCTAGAGTTTAAAGCAGAAAAACAGGAACTTTTAGAATTTTCATTTTTTGACCAAAACGACAGGACCGGAGCTGATAAAAATGTTGATATGGATGTTATTTTTTTTCTGACTGCGATTTCAAAACCATGCACCAGAATTCACTTCTTTAAACTCAGTAATGCATTTTGGATGTGTACCTAGAGTTTAAAGCAGAAAAACAGGAACTTTTAGAATTTTCATTTTTTGACCAAAACGACAGGACCGGAGCTGATAAAAATGTTGATATGGATGTTATTTTTTTTCTGACTGCGATTTCAAAACCATGCACCAGAATTCACTTCTTTCAACTCAGTAATGCATTTTGGATGTGTACCTAGAGTTTAAAGCAGAAAAACAGGAACTTTTAGAATTTTCATTTTTTGACCAAAACGACAGGACCGGACCTGATAAAAATGTTGATATGGATGTTATTTTTTTCTGACTGCGATTTCAAAACCATGCACCAGAATTCACTTCTTAAAACTCAGTAATGCATTTTGGATGTGTACCTAGAGTTTAAAGCAGAAAAACAGGAACTTTTAGAATTTTCATTTTTTGACCAAAACGACAGGACCGGAGCTGATAAAAATGTTGATATGGATGTTATTTTTTTTCTGACTGCGATTTCAAAACCATGCACCAGAATTCACTTCTTTCAACTCAGTAATGCATTTTGGATGTGTACCTAGAGTTTAAAGCAGAAAAACAGGAACTTTTAGAATTTTCATTTTTTGACCAAAACGACAGGTCCGGAGCTGATAAAAATGTTGATATTGATGTAATTTTTTTTCTGACTGCGGTTTCAAAACCATGCACCAGAAACAACTTCTTTCAACTCAGTAATGCATTTTGGATGTGTACCTAGAGTTTAAAGCAGAAAAACAGGAACTTTTAGAATTTTCATTTGTTGACCAAAACGACAGGACCGGAGCTGATAAAAATGTTGATATGGATGTTATTTTATTTCTGACTGCGATTTCAAAACCATGCACCAGAATTCACTTCTTTCAACTCAGTAATGCATTTTGGATGTGTACCTAGAGTTTAAAGCAGAAAAACAGGAACTTTTAGAATTTTCATTTTTTGACCAAAACGACAGGACCGGAGCTGATAAAAATGTTGATATGGATGTTATTTTTTTTCTGACTGCGATTTCAAAACCATGCACCAGAATTCACTTCTTTAAACTCAGTAATGCATTTTGGATGTGTACCTAGAGTTTAAAGCAGAAAAACAGGAACTTTTAGAATTTTCATTTTTTGACCAAAACGACAGGACCGGAGCTGATAAAAATGTTGATATGGATGTTATTTTTTTTCTGACTGCGATTTCAAAACCATGCACCAGAATTCACTTCTTTCAACTCAGTAATGCATTTTGGATGTGTACCTAGAGTTTAAAGCAGAAAAACAGGAACTTTTAGAATTTTCATTTTTTGACCAAAACGACAGGACCGGACCTGATAAAAATGTTGATATGGATGTTATTTTTTTCTGACTGCGATTTCAAAACCATGCACCAGAATTCACTTCTTTAAACTCAGTAATGCATTTTGGATGTGTACCTAGAGTTTAAAGCAGAAAAACAGGAACTTTTAGAATTTTCATTTTTAACCAAAACGACAGGACCGGAGCTGATAAAAATGTTGATATGGATGTTATTTTTTTTCTGACTGCGATTTCAAAACCATGCACCAGAATTCACTTCTTTCAACTCAGTAATGCATTTTGGATGTGTACCTAGAGTTTAAAGCAGAAAAACAGGAACTTTTAGAATTTTCATTTGTCGACCAAAACGACAGGACCGGACCTGATAAAAATGTTGATATGGATGTTATTTTTTTTCTGACTGCGATTTCAAAACCATGCACCAGAATTCACTTCTTTCAACTCAGTAATGCATTTTGGATGTGTACCTAGAGTTTAAAGCAGAAAAACAGGAACTTTTAGAATTTTCATTTGTTGACCAAAACGACAGGACCGGAGCTGATAAAAATGTTGATATGGATGTTATTTTTTTTCTGACTGCGATTTCAAAACCATGCACCAGAATTCACTTCTTTCAACTCAGTAATGCATTTTGGATGTGTACCTAGAGTTTAAAGCAGAAAAACAGGAACTTTTAGAATTTTCATTTTTTGACCAAAACGACAGGTCCGGAGCTGATAAAAATGTTGATATTGATGTAATTTTTTTTCTGACTGCGGTTTCAAAACCATGCACCAGAATCAACTTCTTTCAACTCAGTAATGCATTTTGGATGTGTACCTAGAGTTTAAAGCAGAAAAACAGGAACTTTTAGAATTTTCATTTGTTGACCAAAACGACAGGACCGGAGCTGATAAAAATGTTGATATGGATGTTATTTTATTTCTGACTGCGATTTCAAAACCATGCACCAGAATTCACTTCTTTCAACTCAGTAATGCATTTTGGATGTGTACCTAGAGTTTAAAGCAGAAAAACAGGAACTTTTAGAATTTTCATTTTTTGACCAAAACGACAGGACCGGAGCTGATAAAAATGTTGATATGGATGTTATTTTTTTTCTGACTGCGATTTCAAAACCATGCACCAGAATTCACTTCTTTAAACTCAGTAATGCATTTTGGATGTGTACCTAGAGTTTAAAGCAGAAAAACAGGAATTTTTAGAATTTTCATTTTTTGACCAAAACGACAGGACCGGAGCTGATAAAAATGTTGATATGGATGTTATTTTTTTTCTGACTGCGATTTCAAAACCATGCACCAGAATCAACTTCTTTCAACTCAGTAATGCATTTTGGATGTGTACCTAGAGTTTAAAGCAGAAAAACAGGAACTTTTAGAATTTTCATTTTTTGACCAAAACGACAGGACCGGAGCTGATAAAAATGTTGATATGGATGTTATTTTTTTCTGACTGCGATTTCAAAACCATGCACCAGAATTCACTTCTTTCAACTCAGTAATGCATTTTGGAGGTGTACCTAGAGTTTAAAGCAGAAAAACAGGAACTTTTAGAATTTTCATTTTTTGACCAAAACGACAGGACCGGAGCTGATAAAAATGTTGATATGGATGTTATTTTTTTTCTGACTGCGATTTCAAAACCATGCACCAGAATTCACTTCTTTAAACTCAGTAATGCATTTTGGATGTGTACCTAGAGTTTAAAGCAGAAAAACAGGAACTTTTAGAATTTTCATTTTTTGACCAAAACGACAGGACCGGAGCTGATAAAAATGTTGATATGGATGTTATTTTTTTTCTGACTGCGATTTCAAAACCATGCACCAGAATTCACTTCTTTCAACTCAGTAATGCATTTTGGATGTGTACCTAGAGTTTAAAGCAGAAAAACAGGAACTTTTAGAATTTTCATTTTTTGACCAAAACGACAGGACCGGAGCTGATAAAAATGTTGATATAGATGTTATTTTTTTCTGACTGCGATTTCAAAACCATGCACCAGAATTCACTTCTTTCAACTCAGTAATGCATTTTGGATGTGTACCTAGAGTTTAAAGCAGAAAAACAGGAACTTTTAGAATTTTCATTTTTTGACCAAAACGACAGGACCGGAGCTGATAAAAATGTTGATATGGATGTTATTTTTTTTCTGACTGCGATTTCAAAACCATGCACCAGAATTCACTTCTTTAAACTCAGTAATGCATTTTGGATGTGTACCTAGAGTTTAAAGCAGAAAAACAGGAACTTTTAGAATTTTCATTTTTTAACCAAAACGACAGGACCGGAGCTGATAAAAATGTTGATATGGATGTTATTTTTTTTCTGACTGCGATTTCAAAACCATGCACCAGAATTCACTTCTTTCAACTCAGTAATGCATTTTGGATGTGTACCTAGAGTTTAAAGCAGAAAAACAGGAACTTTTAGAATTTTCATTTGTTGACCAAAACGACAGGACCGGACCTGATGAAAATGTTGATATGGATGTTATTTTTTTTCTGACTGCGATTTCAAAACCATGCACCAGAATTCACTTCTTTCAACTCAGTAATGCATTTTGGATGTGTACCTAGAGTTTAAAGCAGAAAAACAGGAACTTTTAGAATTTTCTTTTTTTGACCAAAACGACAGGACCGGAGCTGATAAAAATGTTGATATGGATGTTATTTTTTTTCTGACTGCGATTTCAAAACCATGCACCAGAATTCACTTCTTTAAACGCAGTAATGCATTTTGGATGTGTACCTAGAGTTTAAAGCAGAAAAACAGGAACTTTTAGAATTTTCATTTTTTGACCAAAACGACAGGACCGGAGCTGATAAAAATGTTGATTTGGATGTTATTTTTTTTCTGACTGCGATTTCAAAACCATGCACCAGAATCAACTTCTTTCAACTCAGTAATGCATTTTGGATGTGTACCTAGAGTTTAAAGCAGAAAAACAGGAACTTTTAGAATTTTCATTTTTTGACCAAAACGACAGGACTGGAGCTGATTAAAATGTTGATATGGATGTTATTTTTTTTCTGACTGCGATTTCAAAACCATACACCAGAATTCACTTCTTTAAACTCAGTAATGCATTTTGGATGTGTACCTAGAGTTTAAAGCAGAAAAACAGGAACTTTTAGAATTTTCATTTTTTGACCAAAACGACAGGACCGGAGCTGATAAAAATGTTGATATGGATGTTATTTTTTTCTGACTGCGATTTCAAAACCATGCACCAGAATTCACTTCTTTCAACTCAGTAATGCATTTTGGATGTGTACCTAGAGTTTAAAGCAGAAAAACAGGAACTTTTAGAATTTTCATTTTTTGACCAAAACGACAGGACCGGAGCTGATAAAAATGTTCATATGGATGTTATTTTTTTTCTGACTGCAATTTCAAAACCATGCACCAGAATTCACTTTTTTAAACTCAGTAATGCATTTTGGATGTGTACCTAGAGTTTAAAGCAGAAAAACAGGAACTTTTAGAATTTTCATTTTTTAACCAAAACGACAGGACCGGAGCTGATAAAAATGTTGATATGGATGTTATTTTTTTTCTGACTGCGATTTCAAAACCATGCACCAGAATTCACTTCTTTCAACTCAGTAATGCATTTTGGATGTGTACCTAGAGTTTAAAGCAGAAAAACAGGAACTTTTAGAATTTTCATCTGTTGACCAAAACGACAGGACCGGACCTGATAAAAATGTTGATATGGATGTTATTTTTTTTCTGACTGCGATTTCAAAACCATGCACCAGAATTCACTTCTTTCAACTCAGTAATGCATTTTGGATGTGTACCTAGAGTTTAAAGCAGAAAAACAGGAACTTTTAGAATTTTCATTTGTTGACCAAAACGACAGGACCGGACCTGATAAAAATGTTGATATGGATGTTATTTTTTTTCTGACTGCGATTTCAAAACCATGCACCAGAATTCACTTCTTTCAACTCAGTAATGCATTTTGGATGTGTACCTAGAGTTTAAAGCAGAAAAACAGGAACTTTTAGAATTTTCTTTTTTTGACCAAAACGACAGGACCGGAGCTGATAAAAATGTTGATATGGATGTTATTTTTTTTCTGACTGCGATTTCAAAACCATGCACCAGAATTCACTTCTTTAAACTCAGTAATGCATTTTGGATGTGTACCTAGAGTTTAAAGCAGAAAAACAGGAACTTTTAGAATTTTCATTTTTTGACCAAAACGACAGGACCGGAGCTGATAAAAATGTTGATTTGGATGTTATTTTTTTTCTGACTGCGATTTCAAAACCATGCACCAGAATCAACTTCTTTCAACTCAGTAATGCATTTTGGATGTGTACCTAGAGTTTAAAGCAGAAAAACAGGAACTTTTAGAATTTTCATTTTTTGACCAAAACGACAGGTCAAAAAAGCTGATGAAAATGTTGATATGGATGTTATTTTTTTTCTGACTGCGATTTCAAAACCATGCACCAGAATCAACTTCTTTCAACTCAGTAATGCATTTTGGATGTGTACCTAGAGTTTAAAGCAGAAAAACAGGAACTTTTAGAATTATCATTTGTTGACCAAAACGACAGGACCGGAGCTGATAAAAATGTTGATATGGATGTTATTTTATTTCTGACTGCGATTTCAAAACCATGCACCAGAATTCACTTCTTTCAACTCAGTAATGCATTTTGGATGTGTACCTAGAGTTTAAAGCAGAAAAACAGGAACTTTTAGAATTTTCATTTTTTGACCAAAACGACAGGACCGGAGCTGATAAAAATGTTGATATGGATGTTATTTTTTTTCTGACTGCGATTTCAAAACCATGCACCAGAATTCACTTCTTTAAACTCAGTAATGCATTTTGGATGTGTACCTAGAGTTTAAAGCAGAAAAACAGGAATTTTTAGAATTTTCATTTTTTGACCAAAACGACAGGACCGGAGCTGATAAAAATGTTGATATGGATGTTATTTTTTTTCTGACTGCGATTTCAAAACCATGCACCAGAATCAACTTCTTTCAACTCAGTAATGCATTTTGGATGTGTACCTAGAGTTTAAAGCAGAAAAACAGGAACTTTTAGAATTTTCATTTTTTGACCAAAACGACAGGACCGGAGCTGATAAAAATGTTGATATGGATGTTATTTTTTTCTGACTGCGATTTCAAAACCATGCACCAGAATTCACTTCTTTCAACTCAGTAATGCATTTTGGAGGTGTACCTAGAGTTTAAAGCAGAAAAACAGGAACTTTTAGAATTTTCATTTTTTGACCAAAACGACAGGACCGGAGCTGATAAAAATGTTGATATGGATGTTATTTTTTTTCTGACTGCGATTTCAAAACCATGCACCAGAATTCACTTCTTTAAACTCAGTAATGCATTTTGGATGTGTACCTAGAGTTTAAAGCAGAAAAACAGGAACTTTTAGAATTTTCATTTTTTGACCAAAACGACAGGACCGGAGCTGATAAAAATGTTGATATGGATGTTATTTTTTTTCTGACTGCGATTTCAAAACCATGCACCAGAATTCACTTCTTTCAACTCAGTAATGCATTTTGGATGTGTACCTAGAGTTTAAAGCAGAAAAACAGGAACTTTTAGAATTTTCATTTTTTGACCAAAACGACAGGACCGGAGCTGATAAAAATGTTGATATAGATGTTATTTTTTTCTGACTGCGATTTCAAAACCATGCACCAGAATTCACTTCTTTCAACTCAGTAATGCATTTTGGATGTGTACCTAGAGTTTAAAGCAGAAAAACAGGAACTTTTAGAATTTTCATTTTTTGACCAAAACGACAGGACCGGAGCTGATAAAAATGTTGATATGGATGTTATTTTTTTTCTGACTGCGATTTCAAAACCATGCACCAGAATTCACTTCTTTAAACTCAGTAATGCATTTTGGATGTGTACCTAGAGTTTAAAGCAGAAAAACAGGAACTTTTAGAATTTTCATTTTTTAACCAAAACGACAGGACCGGAGCTGATAAAAATGTTGATATGGATGTTATTTTTTTTCTGACTGCGATTTCAAAACCATGCACCAGAATTCACTTCTTTCAACTCAGTAATGCATTTTGGATGTGTACCTAGAGTTTAAAGCAGAAAAACAGGAACTTTTAGAATTTTCATTTGTTGACCAAAACGACAGGACCGGACCTGATGAAAATGTTGATATGGATGTTATTTTTTTTCTGACTGCGATTTCAAAACCATGCACCAGAATTCACTTCTTTCAACTCAGTAATGCATTTTGGATGTGTACCTAGAGTTTAAAGCAGAAAAACAGGAACTTTTAGAATTTTCTTTTTTTGACCAAAACGACAGGACCGGAGCTGATAAAAATGTTGATATGGATGTTATTTTTTTTCTGACTGCGATTTCAAAACCATGCACCAGAATTCACTTCTTTAAACGCAGTAATGCATTTTGGATGTGTACCTAGAGTTTAAAGCAGAAAAACAGGAACTTTTAGAATTTTCATTTTTTGACCAAAACGACAGGACCGGAGCTGATAAAAATGTTGATTTGGATGTTATTTTTTTTCTGACTGCGATTTCAAAACCATGCACCAGAATCAACTTCTTTCAACTCAGTAATGCATTTTGGATGTGTACCTAGAGTTTAAAGCAGAAAAACAGGAACTTTTAGAATTTTCATTTTTTGACCAAAACGACAGGACTGGAGCTGATTAAAATGTTGATATGGATGTTATTTTTTTTCTGACTGCGATTTCAAAACCATACACCAGAATTCACTTCTTTAAACTCAGTAATGCATTTTGGATGTGTACCTAGAGTTTAAAGCAGAAAAACAGGAACTTTTAGAATTTTCATTTTTTGACCAAAACGACAGGACCGGAGCTGATAAAAATGTTGATATGGATGTTATTTTTTTCTGACTGCGATTTCAAAACCATGCACCAGAATTCACTTCTTTCAACTCAGTAATGCATTTTGGATGTGTACCTAGAGTTTAAAGCAGAAAAACAGGAACTTTTAGAATTTTCATTTTTTGACCAAAACGACAGGACCGGAGCTGATAAAAATGTTCATATGGATGTTATTTTTTTTCTGACTGCAATTTCAAAACCATGCACCAGAATTCACTTTTTTAAACTCAGTAATGCATTTTGGATGTGTACCTAGAGTTTAAAGCAGAAAAACAGGAACTTTTAGAATTTTCATTTTTTAACCAAAACGACAGGACCGGAGCTGATAAAAATGTTGATATGGATGTTATTTTTTTTCTGACTGCGATTTCAAAACCATGCACCAGAATTCACTTCTTTCAACTCAGTAATGCATTTTGGATGTGTACCTAGAGTTTAAAGCAGAAAAACAGGAACTTTTAGAATTTTCATCTGTTGACCAAAACGACAGGACCGGACCTGATAAAAATGTTGATATGGATGTTATTTTTTTTCTGACTGCGATTTCAAAACCATGCACCAGAATTCACTTCTTTCAACTCAGTAATGCATTTTGGATGTGTACCTAGAGTTTAAAGCAGAAAAACAGGAACTTTTAGAATTTTCATTTGTTGACCAAAACGACAGGACCGGACCTGATAAAAATGTTGATATGGATGTTATTTTTTTTCTGACTGCGATTTCAAAACCATGCACCAGAATTCACTTCTTTCAACTCAGTAATGCATTTTGGATGTGTACCTAGAGTTTAAAGCAGAAAAACAGGAACTTTTAGAATTTTCATTTGTTGACCAAAACGACAGGACCGGAGCTGATAAAAATGTTGATATGGATGTTATTTTTTTTCTGACTGTGATTTCAAAACCATGCACCAGAATTCACTTCTTAAAACTCAGTAATGCATTTTGGATGTGTACCTAGAGTTTAAAGCAGAAAAACAGGAACTTTTAGAATTTTCATTTTTTGACCAAAACGACAGGACCGGAGCTGATAAAAATGTTGATATGGATGTTATTTTTTTTCTGACTACGATTTCAAAACCATGCACCAGAATTCACTTCTTTAAACTCAGTAATGCATTTTGGATGTGTACCTAGAGTTTAAAGCAGAAAAACAGGAACTTTTAGAATTTTCATTTTTTGACCAAAACGACAGGACCGGAGCTGATAAAAATGTTGATATGGATGTTATTTTTTTTCTGACTGCGATTTCAAAACCATGCACCAGAATTCACTTCTTTCAACTCAGTAATGCATTTTGGATGTGTACCTAGAGTTTAAAGCAGAAAAACAGGAACTTTTAGAATTTTCATTTTTTGACCAAAACGACAGGACCGGAGCTGATAAAAATGTTGATATGGATGTTATTTTTTTTCTGACTGTGATTTCAAAACCATGCACCAGAATTCACTTCTTAAAACTCAGTAATGCATTTTGGATGTGTACCTAGAGTTTAAAGCAGAAAAACAGGAACTTTTAGAATTTTCATTTTTTGACCAAAACGACAGGACCGGAGCTGATAAAAATGTTGATATGGATGTTATTTTTTTTCTGACTGCGATTTCAAAACCATGCACCAGAATTCACTTCTTTCAACTCAGTAATGCATTTTGGATGTGTACCTAGAGTTTAAAGCAGAAAAACAGGAACTTTTAGAATTTTCATTTTTTGACCAAAACGACAGGTCCGGAGCTGATAAAAATGTTGATATTGATGTAATTTTTTTTCTGACTGCGGTTTCAAAACCATGCACCAGAAACAACTTCTTTCAACTCAGTAATGCATTTTGGATGTGTACCTAGAGTTTAAAGCAGAAAAACAGGAACTTTTAGAATTTTCATTTGTTGACCAAAACGACAGGACCGGAGCTGATAAAAATGTTGATATGGATGTTATTTTATTTCTGACTGCGATTTCAAAACCATGCACCAGAATTCACTTCTTTCAACTCAGTAATGCATTTTGGATGTGTACCTAGAGTTTAAAGCAGAAAAACAGGAACTTTTAGAATTTTCATTTTTTGACCAAAACGACAGGACCGGAGCTGATAAAAATGTTGATATGGATGTTATTTTTTTTCTGACTGCGATTTCAAAACCATGCACCAGAATTCACTTCTTTAAACTCAGTAATGCATTTTGGATGTGTACCTAGAGTTTAAAGCAGAAAAACAGGAACTTTTAGAATTTTCATTTTTTGACCAAAACGACAGGACCGGAGCTGATAAAAATGTTGATATGGATGTTATTTTTTTTCTGACTGCGATTTCAAAACCATGCCCCAGAATTCACTTCTTTCAACTCAGTAATGCATTTTGGATGTGTACCTAGAGTTTAAAGCAGAAAAACAGGAACTTTTAGAATTTTCATTTTTTGACCAAAACGACAGGACCGGACCTGATAAAAATGTTGATATGGATGTTATTTTTTTCTGACTGCGATTTCAAAACCATGCACCAGAATTCACTTCTTAAAACTCAGTAATGCATTTTGGATGTGTACCTAGAGTTTAAAGCAGAAAAACAGGAACTTTTAGAATTTTCATTTTTTGACCAAAACGACAGGACCGGAGCTGATAAAAATGTTGATATGGATGTTATTTTTTTTCTGACTGCGATTTCAAAACCATGCACCAGAATTCACTTCTTTCAACTCAGTAATGCATTTTGGATGTGTACCTAGAGTTTAAAGCAGAAAAACAGGAACTTTTAGAATTTTCATTTTTTGACCAAAACGACAGGTCCGGAGCTGATAAAAATGTTGATATTGATGTAATTTTTTTTCTGACTGCGGTTTCAAAACCATGCACCAGAAACAACTTCTTTCAACTCAGTAATGCATTTTGGATGTGTACCTAGAGTTTAAAGCAGAAAAACAGGAACTTTTAGAATTTTCATTTGTTGACCAAAACGACAGGACCGGAGCTGATAAAAATGTTGATATGGATGTTATTTTATTTCTGACTGCGATTTCAAAACCATGCACCAGAATTCACTTCTTTCAACTCAGTAATGCATTTTGGATGTGTACCTAGAGTTTAAAGCAGAAAAACAGGAACTTTTAGAATTTTCATTTTTTGACCAAAACGACAGGACCGGAGCTGATAAAAATGTTGATATGGATGTTATTTTTTTTCTGACTGCGATTTCAAAACCATGCACCAGAATTCACTTCTTTAAACTCAGTAATGCATTTTGGATGTGTACCTAGAGTTTAAAGCAGAAAAACAGGAACTTTTAGAATTTTCATTTTTTGACCAAAACGACAGGACCGGAGCTGATAAAAATGTTGATATGGATGTTATTTTTTTTCTGACTGCGATTTCAAAACCATGCACCAGAATTCACTTCTTTCAACTCAGTAATGCATTTTGGATGTGTACCTAGAGTTTAAAGCAGAAAAACAGGAACTTTTAGAATTTTCATTTTTTGACCAAAACGACAGGACCGGACCTGATAAAAATGTTGATATGGATGTTATTTTTTTCTGACTGCGATTTCAAAACCATGCACCAGAATTCACTTCTTTAAACTCAGTAATGCATTTTGGATGTGTACCTAGAGTTTAAAGCAGAAAAACAGGAACTTTTAGAATTTTCATTTTTAACCAAAACGACAGGACCGGAGCTGATAAAAATGTTGATATGGATGTTATTTTTTTTCTGACTGCGATTTCAAAACCATGCACCAGAATTCACTTCTTTCAACTCAGTAATGCATTTTGGATGTGTACCTAGAGTTTAAAGCAGAAAAACAGGAACTTTTAGAATTTTCATTTGTCGACCAAAACGACAGGACCGGACCTGATAAAAATGTTGATATGGATGTTATTTTTTTTCTGACTGCGATTTCAAAACCATGCACCAGAATTCACTTCTTTCAACTCAGTAATGCATTTTGGATGTGTACCTAGAGTTTAAAGCAGAAAAACAGGAACTTTTAGAATTTTCATTTGTTGACCAAAACGACAGGACCGGAGCTGATAAAAATGTTGATATGGATGTTATTTTTTTTCTGACTGCGATTTCAAAACCATGCACCAGAATTCACTTCTTTCAACTCAGTAATGCATTTTGGATGTGTACCTAGAGTTTAAAGCAGAAAAACAGGAACTTTTAGAATTTTCATTTTTTGACCAAAACGACAGGTCCGGAGCTGATAAAAATGTTGATATTGATGTAATTTTTTTTCTGACTGCGGTTTCAAAACCATGCACCAGAATCAACTTCTTTCAACTCAGTAATGCATTTTGGATGTGTACCTAGAGTTTAAAGCAGAAAAACAGGAACTTTTAGAATTTTCATTTGTTGACCAAAACGACAGGACCGGAGCTGATAAAAATGTTGATATGGATGTTATTTTATTTCTGACTGCGATTTCAAAACCATGCACCAGAATTCACTTCTTTCAACTCAGTAATGCATTTTGGATGTGTACCTAGAGTTTAAAGCAGAAAAACAGGAACTTTTAGAATTTTCATTTTTTGACCAAAACGACAGGACCGGAGCTGATAAAAATGTTGATATGGATGTTATTTTTTTTCTGACTGCGATTTCAAAACCATGCACCAGAATTCACTTCTTTAAACTCAGTAATGCATTTTGGATGTGTACCTAGAGTTTAAAGCAGAAAAACAGGAATTTTTAGAATTTTCATTTTTTGACCAAAACGACAGGACCGGAGCTGATAAAAATGTTGATATGGATGTTATTTTTTTTCTGACTGCGATTTCAAAACCATGCACCAGAATCAACTTCTTTCAACTCAGTAATGCATTTTGGATGTGTACCTAGAGTTTAAAGCAGAAAAACAGGAACTTTTAGAATTTTCATTTTTTGACCAAAACGACAGGTCCGGAGCTGATAAAAATGTTGATATTGATGTAATTTTTTTTCTGACTGCGGTTTCAAAACCATGCACCAGAATCAACTTCTTTCAACTCAGTAATGCATTTTGGATGTGTACCTAGAGTTTAAAGCAGAAAAACAGGAACTTTTAGAATTTTCATTTGTTGACCAAAACGACAGGACCGGAGCTGATAAAAATGTTGATATGGATGTTATTTTATTTCTGACTGCGATTTCAAAACCATGCACCAGAATTCACTTCTTTCAACTCAGTAATGCATTTTGGATGTGTACCTAGAGTTTAAAGCAGAAAAACAGGAACTTTTAGAATTTTCATTTTTTGACCAAAACGACAGGACCGGAGCTGATAAAAATGTTGATATGGATGTTATTTTTTTTCTGACTGCGATTTCAAAACCATGCACCAGAATTCACTTCTTTAAACTCAGTAATGCATTTTGGATGTGTACCTAGAGTTTAAAGCAGAAAAACAGGAATTTTTAGAATTTTCATTTTTTGACCAAAACGACAGGAACGGAGCTGATAAAAATGTTGATATGGATGTTATTTTTTTTCTGACTGCGATTTCAAAACCATGCACCAGAATCAACTTCTTTCAACTCAGTAATGCATTTTGGATGTGTACCTAGAGTTTAAAGCAGAAAAACAGGAACTTTTAGAATTTTCATTTTTTGACCAAAACGACAGGACCGGAGCTGATAAAAATGTTGATATGGATGTTATTTTTTTCTGACTGCGATTTCAAAACCATGCACCAGAATTCACTTCTTTCAACTCAGTAATGCATTTTGGAGGTGTACCTAGAGTTTAAAGCAGAAAAACAGGAACTTTTAGAATTTTCATTTTTTGACCAAAACGACAGGACCGGAGCTGATAAAAATGTTGATATGGATGTTATTTTTTTTCTGACTGCGATTTCAAAACCATGCACCAGAATTCACTTCTTTAAACTCAGTAATGCATTTTGGATGTGTACCTAGAGTTTAAAGCAGAAAAACAGGAACTTTTAGAATTTTCATTTTTTGACCAAAACGACAGGACCGGAGCTGATAAAAATGTTGATATGGATGTTATTTTTTTTCTGACTGCGATTTCAAAACCATGCACCAGAATTCACTTCTTTCAACTCAGTAATGCATTTTGGATGTGTACCTAGAGTTTAAAGCAGAAAAACAGGAACTTTTAGAATTTTCATTTTTTGACCAAAACGACAGGACCGGAGCTGATAAAAATGTTGATATAGATGTTATTTTTTTCTGACTGCGATTTCAAAACCATGCACCAGAATTCACTTCTTTCAACTCAGTAATGCATTTTGGATGTGTACCTAGAGTTTAAAGCAGAAAAACAGGAACTTTTAGAATTTTCATTTTTTGACCAAAACGACAGGACCGGAGCTGATAAAAATGTTGATATGGATGTTATTTTTTTTCTGACTGCGATTTCAAAACCATGCACCAGAATTCACTTCTTTAAACTCAGTAATGCATTTTGGATGTGTACCTAGAGTTTAAAGCAGAAAAACAGGAACTTTTAGAATTTTCATTTTTTAACCAAAACGACAGGACCGGAGCTGATAAAAATGTTGATATGGATGTTATTTTTTTTCTGACTGCGATTTCAAAACCATGCACCAGAATTCACTTCTTTCAACTCAGTAATGCATTTTGGATGTGTACCTAGAGTTTAAAGCAGAAAAACAGGAACTTTTAGAATTTTCATTTGTTGACCAAAACGACAGGACCGGACCTGATGAAAATGTTGATATGGATGTTATTTTTTTTCTGACTGCGATTTCAAAACCATGCACCAGAATTCACTTCTTTCAACTCAGTAATGCATTTTGGATGTGTACCTAGAGTTTAAAGCAGAAAAACAGGAACTTTTAGAATTTTCTTTTTTTGACCAAAACGACAGGACCGGAGCTGATAAAAATGTTGATATGGATGTTATTTTTTTTCTGACTGCGATTTCAAAACCATGCACCAGAATTCACTTCTTTAAACGCAGTAATGCATTTTGGATGTGTACCTAGAGTTTAAAGCAGAAAAACAGGAACTTTTAGAATTTTCATTTTTTGACCAAAACGACAGGACCGGAGCTGATAAAAATGTTGATTTGGATGTTATTTTTTTTCTGACTGCGATTTCAAAACCATGCACCAGAATCAACTTCTTTCAACTCAGTAATGCATTTTGGATGTGTACCTAGAGTTTAAAGCAGAAAAACAGGAACTTTTAGAATTTTCATTTTTTGACCAAAACGACAGGACTGGAGCTGATTAAAATGTTGATATGGATGTTATTTTTTTTCTGACTGCGATTTCAAAACCATACACCAGAATTCACTTCTTTAAACTCAGTAATGCATTTTGGATGTGTACCTAGAGTTTAAAGCAGAAAAACAGGAACTTTTAGAATTTTCATTTTTTGACCAAAACGACAGGACCGGAGCTGATAAAAATGTTGATATGGATGTTATTTTTTTCTGACTGCGATTTCAAAACCATGCACCAGAATTCACTTCTTTCAACTCAGTAATGCATTTTGGATGTGTACCTAGAGTTTAAAGCAGAAAAACAGGAACTTTTAGAATTTTCATTTTTTGACCAAAACGACAGGACCGGAGCTGATAAAAATGTTCATATGGATGTTATTTTTTTTCTGACTGCAATTTCAAAACCATGCACCAGAATTCACTTTTTTAAACTCAGTAATGCATTTTGGATGTGTACCTAGAGTTTAAAGCAGAAAAACAGGAACTTTTAGAATTTTCATTTTTTAACCAAAACGACAGGACCGGAGCTGATAAAAATGTTGATATGGATGTTATTTTTTTTCTGACTGCGATTTCAAAACCATGCACCAGAATTCACTTCTTTCAACTCAGTAATGCATTTTGGATGTGTACCTAGAGTTTAAAGCAGAAAAACAGGAACTTTTAGAATTTTCATCTGTTGACCAAAACGACAGGACCGGACCTGATAAAAATGTTGATATGGATGTTATTTTTTTTCTGACTGCGATTTCAAAACCATGCACCAGAATTCACTTCTTTCAACTCAGTAATGCATTTTGGATGTGTACCTAGAGTTTAAAGCAGAAAAACAGGAACTTTTAGAATTTTCATTTGTTGACCAAAACGACAGGACCGGACCTGATAAAAATGTTGATATGGATGTTATTTTTTTTCTGACTGCGATTTCAAAACCATGCACCAGAATTCACTTCTTTCAACTCAGTAATGCATTTTGGATGTGTACCTAGAGTTTAAAGCAGAAAAACAGGAACTTTTAGAATTTTCTTTTTTTGACCAAAACGACAGGACCGGAGCTGATAAAAATGTTGATATGGATGTTATTTTTTTTCTGACTGCGATTTCAAAACCATGCACCAGAATTCACTTCTTTAAACTCAGTAATGCATTTTGGATGTGTACCTAGAGTTTAAAGCAGAAAAACAGGAACTTTTAGAATTTTCATTTTTTGACCAAAACGACAGGACCGGAGCTGATAAAAATGTTGATTTGGATGTTATTTTTTTTCTGACTGCGATTTCAAAACCATGCACCAGAATCAACTTCTTTCAACTCAGTAATGCATTTTGGATGTGTACCTAGAGTTTAAAGCAGAAAAACAGGAACTTTTAGAATTTTCATTTTTTGACCAAAACGACAGGACCGGAGCTGATAAAAATGTTGATATGGATGTTATTTTTTTCTGACTGCGATTTCAAAACCATGCACCAGAATTCACTTCTTTCAACTCAGTAATGCATTTTGGATGTGTACCTAGAGTTTAAAGCAGAAAAACAGGAACTTTTAGAATTTTCATTTTTTGACCAAAACGACAGGACCGGAGCTGATAAAAATGTTGATATGGATGTTATTTTTTTTCTGACTGCGATTTCAAAACCATGCACCAGAATTCACTTCTTTCAACTCAGTAATGCATTTTGGATGTGTACCTAGAGTTTAAAGCAGAAAAACAGGAACTTTTAGAATTTTCATTTTTTGACCAAAACGACAGGACCGGAGCTGATAAAAATGTTGATATGGATGTTATTTTTTTTCTGACTGCGATTTCAAAACCATGCACCAGAATTCACTTCTTTCAACTCAGTAATGCATTTTGGATGTGTACCTAGAGTTTAAAGCAGAAAAACAGGAACTTTTAGAATTTTCATTTGTTGACCAAAACGACAGGACCGGAGCTGATAAAAATGTTGATATGGATGTTATTTTTTTTCTGACTGTGATTTCAAAACCATGCACCAGAATTCACTTCTTAAAACTCAGTAATGCATTTTGGATGTGTACCTAGAGTTTAAAGCAGAAAAACAGGAACTTTTAGAATTTTCATTTTTTGACCAAAACGACAGGACCGGAGCTGATAAAAATGTTGATATGGATGTTATTTTTTTTCTGACTGCGATTTCAAAACCATGCACCAGAATTCACTTCTTTCAACTCAGTAATGCATTTTGGATGTGTACCTAGAGTTTAAAGCAGAAAAACAGGAACTTTTAGAATTTTCATTTTTTGACCAAAACGACAGGTCCGGAGCTGATAAAAATGTTGATATTGATGTAATTTTTTTTCTGACTGCGGTTTCAAAACCATGCACCAGAAACAACTTCTTTCAACTCAGTAATGCATTTTGGATGTGTACCTAGAGTTTAAAGCAGAAAAACAGGAACTTTTAGAATTTTCATTTGTTGACCAAAACGACAGGACCGGAGCTGATAAAAATGTTGATATGGATGTTATTTTATTTCTGACTGCGATTTCAAAACCATGCACCAGAATTCACTTCTTTCAACTCAGTAATGCATTTTGGATGTGTACCTAGAGTTTAAAGCAGAAAAACAGGAAC
The DNA here is from genome assembly GCF_055691185.1 of Crinia signifera. Classification (NCBI taxonomy): domain Eukaryota; kingdom Metazoa; phylum Chordata; class Amphibia; order Anura; family Myobatrachidae; genus Crinia; species Crinia signifera. The sequence goes on from NC_139227.1 coordinate 92,448,672, forward strand.
TTTTAGAATTTTCATTTTTTGACCAAAACGACAGGACCGGAGCTGATTAAAATGTTGATATGGATGTTATTTTTTTTCTGACTGCGATTTCAAAACCATACACCAGAATTCACTTCTTTAAACTCAGTAATGCATTTTGGATGTGTACCTAGAGTTTAAAGCAGAAAAACAGGAACTTTTAGAATTTTCATTTTTTGACCAAAACGACAGGACCGGAGCTGATAAAAATGTTGATATGGATGTTATTTTTTTCTGACTGCGATTTCAAAACCATGCACCAGAATTCACTTCTTTCAACTCAGTAATGCATTTTGGATGTGTACCTAGAGTTTAAAGCAGAAAAACAGGAACTTTTAGAATTTTCATTTTTTGACCAAAACGACAGGACCGGAGCTGATAAAAATGTTGATATGGATGTTATTTTTTTCTGACTGCGATTTCAAAACCATGCACCAGAATTCACTTCTTTAAACTCAGTAATGCATTTTGGATGTGTACCTAGAGTTTAAAGCAGAAAAACAGGAACTTTTAGAATTTTCATTTTTAACCAAAACGACAGGACCGGAGCTGATAAAAATGTTGATATGGATGTTATTTTTTTTCTGACTGCGATTTCAAAACCATGCACCAGAATTCACTTCTTTCAACTCAGTAATGCATTTTGGATGTGTACCTAGAGTTTAAAGCAGAAAAACAGGAACTTTTAGAATTTTCATTTGTAGACCAAAACGACAGGACCGGACCTGATAAAAATGTTGATATGGATGTTATTTTTTTTCTGACTGCGATTTCAAAACCATGCACCAGAATTCACTTCTTTCAACTCAGTAATGCATTTTGGATGTGTACCTAGAGTTTAAAGCAGAAAAACAGGAACTTTTAGAATTTTCATTTTTTGACCAAAACGACAGGACCGGAGCTGATAAAAATGTTGATATGGATGTTATTTTTTTTCTGACTGCGATTTCAAAACCATGCACCAGAATTCACTTCTTTCAACTCAGTAATGCATTTTGGATGTGTACCTAGAGTTTAAAGCAGAAAAACAGGAACTTTTAGAATTTTCATTTGTCGACCAAAACGACAGGACCGGACCTGATAAAAATGTTGATATGGATGTTATTTTTTTTCTGACTGTGATTTCAAAACCATGCACCAGAATTCACTTCTTAAAACTCAGTAATGCATTTTGGATGTGTACCTAGAGTTTAAAGCAGAAAAACAGGAACTTTTAGAATTTTCATTTTTTGACCAAAACGACAGGACCGGAGCTGATAAAAATGTTGATATGGATGTTATTTTTTTTCTGACTGCGATTTCAAAACCATGCACCAGAATTCACTTCTTTCAACTCAGTAATGCATTTTGGATGTGTACCTAGAGTTTAAAGCAGAAAAACAGGAACTTTTAGAATTTTCATTTTTTGACCAAAACGACAGGTCCGGAGCTGATAAAAATGTTGATATTGATGTAATTTTTTTTCTGACTGCGGTTTCAAAACCATGCACCAGAAACAACTTCTTTCAACTCAGTAATGCATTTTGGATGTGTACCTAGAGTTTAAAGCAGAAAAACAGGAACTTTTAGAATTTTCATTTGTTGACCAAAACGACAGGACCGGAGCTGATAAAAATGTTGATATGGATGTTATTTTATTTCTGACTGCGATTTCAAAACCATGCACCAGAATTCACTTCTTTCAACTCAGTAATGCATTTTGGATGTGTACCTAGAGTTTAAAGCAGAAAAACAGGAACTTTTAGAATTTTCATTTTTTGACCAAAACGACAGGACCGGAGCTGATTAAAATGTTGATATGGATGTTATTTTTTTTCTGACTGCGATTTCAAAACCATACACCAGAATTCACTTCTTTAAACTCAGTAATGCATTTTGGATGTGTACCTAGAGTTTAAAGCAGAAAAACAGGAACTTTTAGAATTTTCATTTTTTGACCAAAACAACAGGACCGGAGCTGATAAAAATGTTGATATGGATGTTATTTTTTTCTGACTGCGATTTCAAAACCATGCACCAGAATTCACTTCTTTCAACTCAGTAATGCATTTTGGATGTGTACCTAGAGTTTAAAGCAGAAAAACAGGAACTTTTAGAATTTTCATTTTTTGACCAAAACGACAGGACCGGAGCTGATAAAAATGTTGATATGGATGTTATTTTTTTTCTGACTGCGATTTCAAAACCATGCACCAGAATTCACTTCTTTCAACTCAGTAATGCATTTTGGATGTGTACCTAGAGTTTAAAGCAGAAAAACAGGAACTTTTAGAATTTTCATTTGTCGACCAAAACGACAGGACCGGACCTGATAAAAATGTTGATATGGATGTTATTTTTTTTCTGACTGCGATTTCAAAACCATGCACCAGAATTCACTTCTTTCAACTCAGTAATGCATTTTGGATGTGTACCTAGAGTTTAAAGCAGAAAAACAGGAACTTTTAGAATTTTCATTTTTTGACCAAAACGACAGGACCGGAGCTGATAAAAATGTTGATATGGATGTTATTTTTTTTCTGACTGCGATTTCAAAACCATGCACCAGAATTCACTTCTTTCAACTCAGTAATGCATTTTGGATGTGTACCTAGAGTTTAAAGCAGAAAAACAGGAACTTTTAGAATTTTCATTTTTTGACCAAAACGACAGGTCCGGAGCTGATAAAAATGTTGATATTGATGTAATTTTTTTTCTGACTGCGGTTTCAAAACCATGCACCAGAATCAACTTCTTTCAACTCAGTAATGCATTTTGGATGTGTACCTAGAGTTTAAAGCAGAAAAACAGGAACTTTTAGAATTTTCATTTGTTGACCAAAACGACAGGACCGGAGCTGATAAAAATGTTGATATGGATGTTATTTTATTTCTGACTGCGATTTCAAAACCATGCACCAGAATTCACTTCTTTCAACTCAGTAATGCATTTTGGATGTGTACCTAGAGTTTAAAGCAGAAAAACAGGAACTTTTAGAATTTTCATTTTTTGACCAAAACGACAGGACCGGAGCTGATAAAAATGTTGATATGGATGTTATTTTTTTTCTGACTGCGATTTCAAAACCATGCACCAGAATTCACTTCTTTAAACTCAGTAATGCATTTTGGATGTGTACCTAGAGTTTAAAGCAGAAAAACAGGAATTTTTAGAATTTTCATTTTTTGACCAAAACGACAGGACCGGAGCTGATAAAAATGTTGATATGGATGTTATTTTTTTTCTGACTGCGATTTCAAAACCATGCACCAGAATCAACTTCTTTCAACTCAGTAATGCATTTTGGATGTGTACCTAGAGTTTAAAGCAGAAAAACAGGAACTTTTAGAATTTTCATTTTTTGACCAAAACGACAGGACCGGAGCTGATAAAAATGTTGATATGGATGTTATTTTTTTCTGACTGCGATTTCAAAACCATGCACCAGAATTCACTTCTTTCAACTCAGTAATGCATTTTGGAGGTGTACCTAGAGTTTAAAGCAGAAAAACAGGAACTTTTAGAATTTTCATTTTTTGACCAAAACGACAGGACCGGAGCTGATAAAAATGTTGATATGGATGTTATTTTTTTTCTGACTGCGATTTCAAAACCATGCACCAGAATTCACTTCTTTAAACTCAGTAATGCATTTTGGATGTGTACCTAGAGTTTAAAGCAGAAAAACAGGAACTTTTAGAATTTTCATTTTTTAACCAAAACGACAGGACCGGAGCTGATAAAAATGTTGATATGGATGTTATTTTTTTTCTGACTGCGATTTCAAAACCATGCACCAGAATTCACTTCTTTCAACTCAGTAATGCATTTTGGATGTGTACCTAGAGTTTAAAGCAGAAAAACAGGAACTTTTAGAATTTTCATTTGTTGACCAAAACGACAGGACCGGACCTGATGAAAATGTTGATATGGATGTTATTTTTTTTCTGACTGCGATTTCAAAACCATGCACCAGAATTCACTTCTTTCAACTCAGTAATGCATTTTGGATGTGTACCTAGAGTTTAAAGCAGAAAAACAGGAACTTTTAGAATTTTCTTTTTTTGACCAAAACGACAGGACCGGAGCTGATAAAAATGTTGATATGGATGTTATTTTTTTTCTGACTGCGATTTCAAAACCATGCACCAGAATTCACTTCTTTAAACGCAGTAATGCATTTTGGATGTGTACCTAGAGTTTAAAGCAGAAAAACAGGAACTTTTAGAATTTTCATTTTTTGACCAAAACGACAGGACCGGAGCTGATAAAAATGTTGATTTGGATGTTATTTTTTTTCTGACTGCGATTTCAAAACCATGCACCAGAATCAACTTCTTTCAACTCAGTAATGCATTTTGGATGTGTACCTAGAGTTTAAAGCAGAAAAACAGGAACTTTTAGAATTTTCATTTTTTGACCAAAACGACAGGACCGGAGCTGATAAAAATGTTGATATGGATGTTATTTTTTTCTGACTGCGATTTCAAAACCATGCACCAGAATTCACTTCTTTCAACTCAGTAATGCATTTTGGATGTGTACCTAGAGTTTAAAGCAGAAAAACAGGAACTTTTAGAATTTTCATTTTTTGACCAAAACGACAGGACCGGAGCTGATAAAAATGTTGATATGGATGTTATTTTTTTTCTGACTGCGATTTCAAAACCATGCACCAGAATTCACTTCTTTCAACTCAGTAATGCATTTTGGATGTGTACCTAGAGTTTAAAGCAGAAAAACAGGAACTTTTAGAATTTTCATTTTTTGACCAAAACGACAGGACCGGAGCTGATAAAAATGTTGATATGGATGTTATTTTTTTTCTGACTGCGATTTCAAAACCATGCACCAGAATTCACTTCTTTCAACTCAGTAATGCATTTTGGATGTGTACCTAGAGTTTAAAGCAGAAAAACAGGAACTTTTAGAATTTTCATTTGTTGACCAAAACGACAGGACCGGAACTGATAAAAATGTTGATATGGATGTTATTTTTTTTCTGACTGTGATTTCAAAACCATGCACCAGAATTCACTTCTTAAAACTCAGTAATGCATTTTGGATGTGTACCTAGAGTTTAAAGCAGAAAAACAGGAACTTTTAGAATTTTCATTTTTTGACCAAAACGACAGGTCCGGAGCTGATAAAAATGTTGATATTGATGTAATTTTTTTTCTGACTGCGGTTTCAAAACCATGCACCAGAATCAACTTCTTTCAACTCAGTAATGCATTTTGGATGTGTACCTAGAGTTTAAAGCAGAAAAACAGGAACTTTTCGAATTTTCATTTGTTGACCAAAACGACAGGACCGGAGCTGATAAAAATGTTGATATGGATGTTATTTTATTTCTGACTGCGATTTCAAAACCATGCACCAGAATTCACTTCTTTCAACTCAGTAATGCATTTTGGATGTGTACCTAGAGTTTAAAGCAAAAAAACAGGAACTTTTAGAATTTTCATTTTTTGACCAAAACGACAGGACCGGAGCTGATAAAAATGTTGATATGGATGTTATTTTTTTTCTGACTGCGATTTCAAAACCATGCACCAGAATTCACTTCTTTCAACTCAGTAATGCATTTTGGATGTGTACCTAGAGTTTAAAGCAGAAAAACAGGAACTTTTAGAATTTTCATTTTTTGACCAAAACGACAGGACCGGAGCTGATTAAAATGTTGATATGGATGTTATTTTTTTTCTGACTGCGATTTCAAAACCATACACCAGAATTCACTTCTTTAAACTCAGTAATGCATTTTGGATGTGTACCTAGAGTTTAAAGCAGAAAAACAGGAACTTTTAGAATTTTCATTTTTTGACCAAAACGACAGGACCGGAGCTGATAAAAATGTTGATATGGATGTTATTTTTTTCTGACTGCGATTTCAAAACCATGCACCAGAATTCACTTCTTTCAACTCAGTAATGCATTTTGGATGTGTACCTAGAGTTTAAAGCAGAAAAACAGGAACTTTTAGAATTTTCATTTTTTGACCAAAACGACAGGACCGGAGCTGATAAAAATGTTGATATGGATGTTATTTTTTTTCTGACTGCGATTTCAAAACCATGCACCAGAATTCACTTCTTTAAACTCAGTAATGCATTTTGGATGTGTACCTAGAGTTTAAAGCAGAAAAAAAGGAACTTTTAGAATTTTCATTTTTTAAACAAAACGACAGGACCGGAGCTGATAAAAATGTTGATATGGATGTTATTTTTTTTCTGACTGCGATTTCAAAACCATGCACCAGAATTCACTTCTTTCAACTCAGTAATGCATTTTGGATGTGTACCTAGAGTTTAAAGCAAAAAAACAGGAACTTTTAGAATTTTCATTTTTTGACCAAAACGACAGGACCGGAGCTGATAAAAATGTTGATATGGATGTTATTTTTTTTCTGACTGCGATTTCAAAACCATGCACCAGAATTCACTTCTTTCAACTCAGTAATGCATTTTGGATGTGTACCTAGAGTTTAAAGCAGAAAAACAGGAACTTTTAGAATTTTCATTTTTTGACCAAAACGACAGGACCGGAGCTGATTAAAATGTTGATATGGATGTTATTTTTTTTCTGACTGCGATTTCAAAACCATACACCAGAATTCACTTCTTTAAACTCAGTAATGCATTTTGGATGTGTACCTAGAGTTTAAAGCAGAAAAACAGGAACTTTTAGAATTTTCATTTTTTGACCAAAACGACAGGACCGGAGCTGATAAAAATGTTGATATGGATGTTATTTTATTTCTGACTGCGATTTCAAAACCATGCACCAGAATTCACTTCTTTCAACTCAGTAATGCATTTTGGATGTGTACCTAGAGTTTAAAGCAAAAAAACAGGAACTTTTAGAATTTTCATTTTTTGACCAAAACGACAGGACCGGAGCTGATAAAAATGTTGATATGGATGTTATTTTTTTTCTGACTGCGATTTCAAAACCATGCACCAGAATTCACTTCTTTCAACTCAGTAATGCATTTTGGATGTGTACCTAGAGTTTAAAGCAGAAAAACAGGAACTTTTAGAATTTTCATTTTTTGACCAAAACGACAGGACCGGAGCTGATTAAAATGTTGATATGGATGTTATTTTTTTTCTGACTGCGATTTCAAAACCATACACCAGAATTCACTTCTTTAAACTCAGTAATGCATTTTGGATGTGTACCTAGAGTTTAAAGCAGAAAAACAGGAACTTTTAGAATTTTCATTTTTTGACCAAAACGACAGGACCGGAGCTGATAAAAATGTTGATATGGATGTTATTTTTTTCTGACTGCGATTTCAAAACCATGCACCAGAATTCACTTCTTTCAACTCAGTAATGCATTTTGGATGTGTACCTAGAGTTTAAAGCAGAAAAACAGGAACTTTTAGAATTTTCATTTTTTGACCAAAACGACAGGACCGGAGCTGATAAAAATGTTGATATGGATGTTATTTTTTTTCTGACTGCGATTTCAAAACCATGCACCAGAATTCACTTCTTTAAACTCAGTAATGCATTTTGGATGTGTACCTAGAGTTTAAAGCAGAAAAAAAGGAACTTTTAGAATTTTCATTTTTTAAACAAAACGACAGGACCGGAGCTGATAAAAATGTTGATATGGATGTTATTTTTTTTCTGACTGCGATTTCAAAACCATGCACCAGAATTCACTTCTTTCAACTCAGTAATGCATTTTGGATGTGTACCTAGAGTTTAAAGCAGAAAAAAAGGAACTTTTAGAATTTTCATTTTTTGACCAAAACGACAGGACCGGAGCTGATAAAAATGTTGATATGGATGTTATTTTTTTTCTGACTGCGATTTCAAAACCATGCACCAGAATTCACTTCTTTCAACTCAGTAATGCATTTTGGATGTGTACCTAGAGTTTAAAGCAGAAAAACAGGAACTTTTAGAATTTTCATTTTTTGACCAAAACGACAGGACCGGAGCTGATAAAAATGTTGATATGGATGTTATTTTTTTTCTGACTGCGATTTCAAAACCATGCACCAGAATTCACTTCTTTCAACTCAGTAATGCATTTTGGATGTGTACCTAGAGTTTAAAGCAGAAAAACAGGAACTTTTAGAATTTTCATTTGTTGACCAAAACGACAGGACCGGAACTGATAAAAATGTTGATATGGATGTTATTTTTTTTCTGACTGTGATTTCAAAACCATGCACCAGAATTCACTTCTTAAAACTCAGTAATGCATTTTGGATGTGTACCTAGAGTTTAAAGCAGAAAAACAGGAACTTTTAGAATTTTCATTTTTTGACCAAAACGACAGGTCCGGAGCTGATAAAAATGTTGATATTGATGTAATTTTTTTTCTGACTGCGGTTTCAAAACCATGCACCAGAATCAACTTCTTTCAACTCAGTAATGCATTTTGGATGTGTACCTAGAGTTTAAAGCAGAAAAACAGGAACTTTTCGAATTTTCATTTGTTGACCAAAACGACAGGACCGGAGCTGATAAAAATGTTGATATGGATGTTATTTTATTTCTGACTGCGATTTCAAAACCATGCACCAGAATTCACTTCTTTCAACTCAGTAATGCATTTTGGATGTGTACCTAGAGTTTAAAGCAAAAAAACAGGAACTTTTAGAATTTTCATTTTTTGACCAAAACGACAGGACCGGAGCTGATAAAAATGTTGATATGGATGTTATTTTTTTTCTGACTGCGATTTCAAAACCATGCACCAGAATTCACTTCTTTCAACTCAGTAATGCATTTTGGATGTGTACCTAGAGTTTAAAGCAGAAAAACAGGAACTTTTAGAATTTTCATTTTTTGACCAAAACGACAGGACCGGAGCTGATTAAAATGTTGATATGGATGTTATTTTTTTTCTGACTGCGATTTCAAAACCATACACCAGAATTCACTTCTTTAAACTCAGTAATGCATTTTGGATGTGTACCTAGAGTTTAAAGCAGAAAAACAGGAACTTTTAGAATTTTCATTTTTTGACCAAAACGACAGGACCGGAGCTGATAAAAATGTTGATATGGATGTTATTTTTTTCTGACTGCGATTTCAAAACCATGCACCAGAATTCACTTCTTTCAACTCAGTAATGCATTTTGGATGTGTACCTAGAGTTTAAAGCAGAAAAACAGGAACTTTTAGAATTTTCATTTTTTGACCAAAACGACAGGACCGGAGCTGATAAAAATGTTGATATGGATGTTATTTTTTTTCTGACTGCGATTTCAAAACCATGCACCAGAATTCACTTCTTTAAACTCAGTAATGCATTTTGGATGTGTACCTAGAGTTTAAAGCAGAAAAAAAGGAACTTTTAGAATTTTCATTTTTTAAACAAAACGACAGGACCGGAGCTGATAAAAATGTTGATATGGATGTTATTTTTTTTCTGACTGCGATTTCAAAACCATGCACCAGAATTCACTTCTTTCAACTCAGTAATGCATTTTGGATGTGTACCTAGAGTTTAAAGCAAAAAAACAGGAACTTTTAGAATTTTCATTTTTTGACCAAAACGACAGGACCGGAGCTGATAAAAATGTTGATATGGATGTTATTTTTTTTCTGACTGCGATTTCAAAACCATGCACCAGAATTCACTTCTTTCAACTCAGTAATGCATTTTGGATGTGTACCTAGAGTTTAAAGCAGAAAAACAGGAACTTTTAGAATTTTCATTTTTTGACCAAAACGACAGGACCGGAGCTGATTAAAATGTTGATATGGATGTTATTTTTTTTCTGACTGCGATTTCAAAACCATACACCAGAATTCACTTCTTTAAACTCAGTAATGCATTTTGGATGTGTACCTAGAGTTTAAAGCAGAAAAACAGGAACTTTTAGAATTTTCATTTTTTGACCAAAACGACAGGACCGGAGCTGATAAAAATGTTGATATGGATGTTATTTTATTTCTGACTGCGATTTCAAAACCATGCACCAGAATTCACTTCTTTCAACTCAGTAATGCATTTTGGATGTGTACCTAGAGTTTAAAGCAAAAAAACAGGAACTTTTAGAATTTTCATTTTTTGACCAAAACGACAGGACCGGAGCTGATAAAAATGTTGATATGGATGTTATTTTTTTTCTGACTGCGATTTCAAAACCATGCACCAGAATTCACTTCTTTCAACTCAGTAATGCATTTTGGATGTGTACCTAGAGTTTAAAGCAGAAAAACAGGAACTTTTAGAATTTTCATTTTTTGACCAAAACGACAGGACCGGAGCTGATTAAAATGTTGATATGGATGTTATTTTTTTTCTGACTGCGATTTCAAAACCATACACCAGAATTCACTTCTTTAAACTCAGTAATGCATTTTGGATGTGTACCTAGAGTTTAAAGCAGAAAAACAGGAACTTTTAGAATTTTCATTTTTTGACCAAAACGACAGGACCGGAGCTGATAAAAATGTTGATATGGATGTTATTTTTTTCTGACTGCGATTTCAAAACCATGCACCAGAATTCACTTCTTTCAACTCAGTAATGCATTTTGGATGTGTACCTAGAGTTTAAAGCAGAAAAACAGGAACTTTTAGAATTTTCATTTTTTGACCAAAACGACAGGACCGGAGCTGATAAAAATGTTGATATGGATGTTATTTTTTTTCTGACTGCGATTTCAAAACCATGCACCAGAATTCACTTCTTTAAACTCAGTAATGCATTTTGGATGTGTACCTAGAGTTTAAAGCAGAAAAAAAGGAACTTTTAGAATTTTCATTTTTTAAACAAAACGACAGGACCGGAGCTGATAAAAATGTTGATATGGATGTTATTTTTTTTCTGACTGCGATTTCAAAACCATGCACCAGAATTCACTTCTTTCAACTCAGTAATGCATTTTGGATGTGTACCTAGAGTTTAAAGCAAAAAAACAGGAACTTTTAGAATTTTCATTTTTTGACCAAAACGACAGGACCGGAGCTGATAAAAATGTTGATATGGATGTTATTTTTTTTCTGACTGCGATTTCAAAACCATGCACCAGAATTCACTTCTTTCAACTCAGTAATGCATTTTGGATGTGTACCTAGAGTTTAAAGCAGAAAAACAGGAACTTTTAGAATTTTCATTTTTTGACCAAAACGACAGGACCGGAGCTGATTAAAATGTTGATATGGATGTTATTTTTTTTCTGACTGCGATTTCAAAACCATACACCAGAATTCACTTCTTTAAACTCAGTAATGCATTTTGGATGTGTACCTAGAGTTTAAAGCAGAAAAACAGGAACTTTTAGAATTTTCATTTTTTGACCAAAACGACAGGACCGGAGCTGATAAAAATGTTGATATGGATGTTATTTTTTTCTGACTGCGATTTCAAAACCATGCACCAGAATTCACTTCTTTCAACTCAGTAATGCATTTTGGATGTGTACCTAGAGTTTAAAGCAGAAAAACAGGAACTTTTAGAATTTTCATTTTTTGACCAAAACGACAGGACCGGAGCTGATAAAAATGTTGATATGGATGTTATTTTTTTTCTGACTGCGATTTCAAAACCATGCACCAGAATTCACTTCTTTAAACTCAGTAATGCATTTTGGATGTGTACCTAGAGTTTAAAGCAGAAAAAAAGGAACTTTTAGAATTTTCATTTTTTAAACAAAACGACAGGACCGGAGCTGATAAAAATGTTGATATGGATGTTATTTTTTTTCTGACTGCGATTTCAAAACCATGCACCAGAATTCACTTCTTTCAACTCAGTAATGCATTTTGGATGTGTACCTAGAGTTTAAAGCAGAAAAACAGGAACTTTTAGAATTTTCATTTTTTGACCAAAACGACAGGACCGGAGCTGATAAAAATGTTGATATGGATGTTATTTTTTTTCTGACTGCGATTTCAAAACCATGCACCAGAATTCACTTCTTTCAACTCAGTAATGCATTTTGGATGTGTACCTAGAGTTTAAAGCAGAAAAACAGGAACTTTTAGAATTTTCATTTTTTGACCAAAACGACAGGACTGGAGCTGATTAAAATGTTGATATGGATGTTATTTTTTTTCTAACTGCGATTTCAAAACCATACACCAGAATTCACTTCTTTCAACTCAGTAATGCATTTTGGATGTGTACCTAGAGTTTAAAGCAGAAAAACAGGAACTTTTAGAATTTTCATTTTTTGACCAAAACGACAGGACCGGAGCTGATAAAAATGTTGATATAGATGTTATTTTTTTCTGACTGCGATTTCAAAACCATGCACCAGAATTCACTTCTTTCAACTCAGTAATGCATTTTGGATGTGTACCTAGAGTTTAAAGCAGAAAAACAGGAACTTTTAGAATTTTCATTTTTTGACCAAAACGACAGGACCGGAGCTGATAAAAATGTTCATATGGATGTTATTTTTTTTCTGACTGCAATTTCAAAACCATGCACCAGAATTCACTTCTTTCAACTCAGTAATGCATTTTGGATGTGTACCTAGAGTTTAAAGCAGAAAAACAGGAACTTTTAGAATTTTCTTTTTTTGACCAAAACGACAGGACCGGAGCTGATAAAAATGTTGATATGGATGTTATTTTTTTTCTGACTGCGATTTCAAAACCATGCACCAGAATTCACTTCTTTAAACTCAGTAATGCATTTTGGATGTGTACCTAGAGTTTAAAGCAGAAAAACAGGAACTTTTAGAATTTTCATTTTTTGACCAAAACGACAGGACCGGAGCTGATAAAAATGTTGATATGGATGTTATTTTTTTCTGACTGCGATTTCAAAACCATGCACCAGAATTCACTTCTTTCAACTCAGTAATGCATTTTGGATGTGTACCTAGAGTTTAAAGCAGAAAAACAGGAACTTTTAGAATTTTCATTTTTTGACCAAAACGACAGGACCGGAGCTGATAAAAATGTTGATATGGATGTTATTTTTTTTCTGACTGCGATTTCAAAACCATGCACCAGAATTCACTTCTTTCAACTCAGTAATGCATTTTGGATGTGTACCTAGAGTTTAAAGCAGAAAAACAGGAACTTTTAGAATTTTCATTTTTTGACCAAAACGACAGGACCGGAGCTGATAAAAATGTTGATATGGATGTTATTTTTTTTCTGACTGCGATTTCAAAACCATGCACCAGAATTCACTTCTTTCAACTCAGTAATGCATTTTGGATGTGTACCTAGAGTTTAAAGCAGTAAAAACAGGAACTTTTAGAATTTTCATTTGTTGACCAAAACGACAGGACCGGAGCTGATAAAAATGTTGATATGGATGTTATTTTTTTTCTGACTGTGATTTCAAAACCATGCACCAGAATTCACTTCTTAAAACTCAGTAATGCATTTTGGATGTGTACCTAGAGTTTAAAGCAGAAAAACAGGAACTTTTAGAATTTTCATTTTTTGACCAAAACGACAGGTCCGGAGCTGATAAAAATGTTGATATTGATGTAATTTTTTTTCTGACTGCGGTTTCAAAACCATGCACCAGAATCAACTTCTTTCAACTCAGTAATGCATTTGGATGTGTACCTAGAGTTTAAAGCAGAAAAACAGGAACTTTTCGAATTTTCATTTGTTGACCAAAACGACAGGACCGGAGCTGATAAAAATGTTGATATGGATGTTATTTTATTTCTGACTGCGATTTCAAAACCATGCACCAGAATTCACTTCTTTAAACTCAGTAATGCATTTTGGATGTGTACCTAGAGTTTAAAGCAAAAAAACAGGAACTTTTAGAATTTTCATTTTTTGACCAAAACGACAGGACCGGAGCTGATAAAAATGTTGATATGGATGTTATTTTTTTTCTGACTGCGATTTCAAAACCATGCACCAGAATTCACTTCTTTAAACTCAGTAATGCATTTTGGATGTGTACCTAGAGTTTAAAGCAGAAAAACAGGAACTTTTAGAATTTTCATTTTTTGACCAAAACGACAGGACCGGAGCTGATAAAAATGTTGATATGGATGTTATTTTTTTTCTGACTGCGATTTCAAAACCATGCACCAGAATTCACTTCTTTCAACTCAGTAATGCATTTTGGATGTGTACCTAGAGTTTAAAGCAGAAAAACAGGAACTTTTAGAATTTTCATTTTTTTGACCAAAACGACAGGACCGGAGCTGATTAAAATGTTGATATGGATGTTATTTTTTTTCTGACTGCGATTTCAAAACCATACACCAGAATTCACTTCTTTAAACTCAGTAATGCATTTTGGATGTGTACCTAGAGTTTAAAGCAGAAAAACAGGAACTTTTAGAATTTTCATTTTTTGACCAAAACGACAGGACCGGAGCTGATAAAAATGTTGATATGGATGTTATTTTTTTCTGACTGCGATTTCAAAACCATGCACCAGAATTCACTTCTTTCAACTCAGTAATGCATTTTGGATGTGTACCTAGAGTTTAAAGCAGAAAAACAGGAACTTTTAGAATTTTCATTTTTTGACCAAAACGACAGGACCGGAGCTGATAAAAATGTTGATATGGATGTTATTTTTTTTCTGACTGCGATTTCAAAACCATGCACCAGAATTCACTTCTTTAAACTCAGTAATGCATTTTGGATGTGTACCTAGAGTTTAAAGCAGAAAAAAGGAACTTTTAGAATTTTCATTTTTTAAACAAAACGACAGGACCGGAGCTGATAAAAATGTTGATATGGATGTTATTTTTTTTCTGACTGCGATTTCAAAACCATGCACCAGAATTCACTTCTTTCAACTCAGTAATGCATTTTGGATGTGTACCTAGAGTTTAAAGCAGAAAAACAGGAACTTTTAGAATTTTCATTTTTTGACCAAAACGACAGGACCGGAGCTGATAAAAATGTTGATATGGATGTTATTTTTTTTCTGACTGCGATTTCAAAACCATGCACCAGAATTCACTTCTTTCAACTCAGTAATGCATTTTGGATGTGTACCTAGAGTTTAAAGCAGAAAAACAGGAACTTTTAGAATTTTCATTTTTTGACCAAAACGACAGGACTGGAGCTGATTAAAATGTTGATATGGATGTTATTTTTTTTCTAACTGCGATTTCAAAACCATACACCAGAATTCACTTCTTTAAACTCAGTAATGCATTTTGGATGTGTACCTAGAGTTTAAAGCAGAAAAACAGGAACTTTTAGAATTTTCATTTTTTGACCAAAACGACAGGACCGGAGCTGATAAAAATGTTGATATAGATGTTATTTTTTTCTGACTGCGATTTCAAAACCATGCACCAGAATTCACTTCTTTCAACTCAGTAATGCATTTTGGATGTGTACCTAGAGTTTAAAGCAGAAAAACAGGAACTTTTAGAATTTCATTTTTTGACCAAAACGACAGGACCGGAGCTGATAAAAATGTTGATATGGATGTTATTTTTTTTCTGACTGCGATTTCAAAACCATGCACCAGAATTCACTTCTTTAAACTCAGTAATGCATTTTGGATGTGTACCTAGAGTTTAAAGCAGAAAAACAGGAACTTTTAGATTTTTCATTTTTTAACCAAAACGACAGGACCGGAGCTGATAAAAATGTTGATATGGATGTTATTTTTTTTCTGACTGCGATTTCAAAACCATGCACCAGAATTCACTTCTTTCAACTCAGTAATGCATTTTGGATGTGTACCTAGAGTTTAAAGCAGAAAAACAGGAACTTTTAGAATTTTCATTTGTTGACCAAAACGACAGGACCGGACCTGATAAAAATGTTGATATGGATGTTATTTTTTTTCTGACTGCGATTTCAAAACCATGCACCAGAATTCACTTCTTTCAACTCAGTAATGCATTTTGGATGTGTACCTAGAGTTTAAAGCAGAAAAAACAGGAACTTTTAGAATTTTCTTTTTTTGACCAAAACGACAGGACCGGAGCTGATAAAAATGTTGATATGGATGTTATTTTTTTTCTGACTGCGATTTCAAAACCATGCACCAGAATTCACTTCTTTAAACTCAGTAATGCATTTTGGATGTGTACCTAGAGTTTAAAGCAGAAAAACAGGAACTTTTAGAATTTTCATTTTTTGACCAAAACGACAGGACCGGAGCTGATAAAAATGTTGATATGGATGTTATTTTTTTCTGACTGCGATTTCAAAACCATGCACCAGAATTCACTTCTTTCAACTCAGTAATGCATTTTGGATGTGTACCTAGAGTTTAAAGCAGAAAAACAGGAACTTTTAGAATTTTCATTTTTTGACCAAAACGACAGGACCGGAGCTGATAAAAATGTTGATATGGATGTTATTTTTTTTCTGACTGCGATTTCAAAACCATGCACCAGAATTCACTTCTTTCAACTCAGTAATGCATTTTGGATGTGTACCTAGAGTTTAAAGCAGAAAAACAGGAACTTTTAGAATTTTCATTTTTTGACCAAAACGACAGGACCGGAGCTGATAAAAATGTTGATATGGATGTTATTTTTTTTCTGACTGCGATTTCAAAACCATGCACCAGAATTCACTTCTTTCAACTCAGTAATGCATTTTGGATGTGTACCTAGAGTTTAAAGCAGAAAAACAGGAACTTTTAGAATTTTCATTTGTTGACCAAAACGACAGGACCGGAGCTGATAAAAATGTTGATATGGATGTTATTTTTTTTCTGACTGTGATTTCAAAACCATGCACCAGAATTCACTTCTTAAAACTCAGTAATGCATTTTGGATGTGTACCTAGAGTTTAAAGCAGAAAAACAGGAACTTTTAGAATTTTCATTTTTTGACCAAAACGACAGGTCCGGAGCTGATAAAAATGTTGATATTGATGTAATTTTTTTTCTGACTGCGGTTTCAAAACCATGCACCAGAATCAACTTCTTTCAACTCAGTAATGCATTTTGGATGTGTACCTAGAGTTTAAAGCAGAAAAACAGGAACTTTTCGAATTTTCATTTGTTGACCAAAACGACAGGACCGGAGCTGATAAAAATGTTGATATGGATGTTATTTTATTTCTGACTGCGATTTCAAAACCATGCACCAGAATTCACTTCTTTCAACTCAGTAATGCATTTTGGATGTGTACCTAGAGTTTAAAGCAAAAAAACAGGAACTTTTAGAATTTTCATTTTTTGACCAAAACGACAGGACCGGAGCTGATAAAAATGTTGATATGGATGTTATTTTTTTCTGACTGCGATTTCAAAACCATGCACCAGAATTCACTTCTTTAAACTCAGTAATGCATTTTGGATGTGTACCTAGAGTTTAAAGCAGAAAAACAGGAACTTTTAGAATTTTCATTTTTTGACCAAAACGACAGGACCGGAGCTGATAAAAATGTTGATATGGATGTTATTTTTTTCTGACTGCGATTTCAAAACCATGCACCAGAATTCACTTCTTTCAACTCAGTAATGCATTTTGGATGTGTACCTAGAGTTTAAAGCAGAAAAACAGGAACTTTTAGAATTTTCATTTTTTGACCAAAACGACAGGACCGGAGCTGATTAAAATGTTGATATGGATGTTATTTTTTTTCTGACTGCGATTTCAAAACCATACACCAGAATTCACTTCTTTAAACTCAGTAATGCATTTTGGATGTGTACCTAGAGTTTAAAGCAGAAAAACAGGAACTTTTAGAATTTTCATTTTTTGACCAAAACGACAGGACCGGAGCTGATAAAAATGTTGATATGGATGTTATTTTTTTCTGACTGCGATTTCAAAACCATGCACCAGAATTCACTTCTTTCAACTCAGTAATGCATTTTGGATGTGTACCTAGAGTTTAAAGCAGAAAAACAGGAACTTTTAGAATTTTCATTTTTTGACCAAAACGACAGGACCGGAGCTGATAAAAATGTTGATATGGATGTTATTTTTTTTCTGACTGCGATTTCAAAACCATGCACCAGAATTCACTTCTTTAAACTCAGTAATGCATTTTGGATGTGTACCTAGAGTTTAAAGCAGAAAAAAAGGAACTTTTAGAATTTTCATTTTTTAAACAAAACGACAGGACCGGAGCTGATAAAAATGTTGATATGGATGTTATTTTTTTTCTGACTGCGATTTCAAAACCATGCACCAGAATTCACTTCTTTCAACTCAGTAATGCAGTTTGGATGTGTACCTAGAGTTTAAAGCAGAAAAACAGGAACTTTTAGAATTTTCATTTTTTGACCAAAACGACAGGACCGGAGCTGATAAAAATGTTGATATGGATGTTATTTTTTTTCTGACTGCGATTTCAAAACCATGCACCAGAATTCACTTCTTTCAACTCAGTAATGCATTTTGGATGTGTACCTAGAGTTTAAAGCAGAAAAACAGGAACTTTTAGAATTTTCATTTTTTGACCAAAACGACAGGACTGGAGCTGATTAAAATGTTGATATGGATGTTATTTTTTTTCTAACTGCGATTTCAAAACCATACACCAGAATTCACTTCTTTAAACTCAGTAATGCATTTTGGATGTGTACCTAGAGTTTAAAGCAGAAAAACAGGAACTTTTAGAATTTTCATTTTTTGACCAAAACGACAGGACCGGAGCTGATAAAAATGTTGATATAGATGTTATTTTTTTCTGACTGCGATTTCAAAACCATGCACCAGAATTCACTTCTTTCAACTCAGTAATGCATTTTGGATGTGTACCTAGAGTTTAAAGCAGAAAAACAGGAACTTTTAGAATTTTCATTTTTTGACCAAAACGACAGGACCGGAGCTGATAAAAATGTTGATATGGATGTTATTTTTTTTCTGACTGCGATTTCAAAACCATGCACCAGAATTCACTTCTTTAAACTCAGTAATGCATTTTGGATGTGTACCTAGAGTTTAAAGCAGAAAAACAGGAACTTTTAGATTTTTCATTTTTTAACCAAAACGACAGGACCGGAGCTGATAAAAATGTTGATATGGATGTTATTTTTTTTCTGACTGCGATTTCAAAACCATGCACCAGAATTCACTTCTTTCAACTCAGTAATGCATTTTGGATGTGTACCTAGAGTTTAAAGCAGAAAAACAGGAACTTTTAGAATTTTCATTTGTTGACCAAAACGACAGGACCGGACCTGATAAAAATGTTGATATGGATGTTATTTTTTTTCTGACTGCGATTTCAAAACCATGCACCAGAATTCACTTCTTTCAACTCAGTAATGCATTTTGGATGTGTACCTAGAGTTTAAAGCAGAAAAACAGGAACTTTTAGAATTTTCTTTTTTTGACCAAAACGACAGGACCGGAGCTGATAAAAATGTTGATATGGATGTTATTTTTTTTCTGACTGCGATTTCAAAACCATGCACCAGAATTCACTTCTTTAAACTCAGTAATGCATTTTGGATGTGTACCTAGAGTTTAAAGCAGAAAAACAGGAACTTTTAGAATTTTCATTTTTTGACCAAAACGACAGGACCGGAGCTGATAAAAATGTTGATATGGATGTTATTTTTTTCTGACTGCGATTTCAAAACCATGCACCAGAATTCACTTCTTTCAACTCAGTAATGCATTTTGGATGTGTACCTAGAGTTTAAAGCAGAAAAACAGGAACTTTTAGAATTTTCATTTTTTGACCAAAACGACAGGACCGGAGCTGATAAAAATGTTGATATGGATGTTATTTTTTTTCTGACTGCGATTTCAAAACCATGCACCAGAATTCACTTCTTTCAACTCAGTAATGCATTTTGGATGTGTACCTAGAGTTTAAAGCAGAAAAACAGGAACTTTTAGAATTTTCATTTTTTGACCAAAACGACAGGACCGGAGCTGATAAAAATGTTGATATGGATGTTATTTTTTTTCTGACTGCGATTTCAAAACCATGCACCAGAATTCACTTCTTTCAACTCAGTAATGCATTTTGGATGTGTACCTAGAGTTTAAAGCAGAAAAACAGGAACTTTTAGAATTTTCATTTGTTGACCAAAACGACAGGACCGGAGCTGATAAAAATGTTGATATGGATGTTATTTTTTTTCTGACTGTGATTTCAAAACCATGCACCAGAATTCACTTCTTAAAACTCAGTAATGCATTGTGGATGTGTACCTAGAGTTTAAAGCAGAAAAACAGGAACTTTTAGAATTTTCATTTTTTGACCAAAACGACAGGTCCGGAGCTGATAAAAATGTTGATATTGATGTAATTTTTTTTCTGACTGCGGTTTCAAAACCATGCACCAGAATCAACTTCTTTCAACTCAGTAATGCATTTTGGATGTGTACCTAGAGTTTAAAGCAGAAAAACAGGAACTTTTCGAATTTTCATTTGTTGACCAAAACGACAGGACCGGAGCTGATAAAAATGTTGATATGGATGTTATTTTATTTCTGACTGCGATTTCAAAACCATGCACCAGAATTCACTTCTTTCAACTCAGTAATGCATTTTGGATGTGTACCTAGAGTTTAAAGCAAAAAAACAGGAACTTTTAGAATTTTCATTTTTTGACCAAAACGACAGGACCGGAGCTGATAAAAATGTTGATATGGATGTTATTTTTTTTCTGACTGCGATTTCAAAACCATGCACCAGAATTCACTTCTTTCAACTCAGTAATGCATTTTGGATGTGTACCTAGAGTTTAAAGCAGAAAAACAGGAACTTTTAGAATTTTCATTTGTTGACCAAAACGACAGGACCGGAGCTGATAAAAATGTTGATATGGATGTTATTTTATTTCTGACTGCGATTTCAAAACCATGCACCAGAATTCACTTCTTTCAACTCAGTAATGCATTTTGGATGTGTACCTAGAGTTTAAAGCAGAAAAACAGGAACTTTTAGAATTTTCATTTTTTGACCAAAACGACAGGACCGGAGCTGATTAAAATGTTGATATGGATGTTATTTTTTTTCTGACTGCGATTTCAAAACCATACACCAGAATTCACTTCTTTAAACTCAGTAATGCATTTTGGATGTGTACCTAGAGTTTAAAGCAGAAAAACAGGAACTTTTAGAATTTTCATTTTTTGACCAAAACAACAGGACCGGAGCTGATAAAAATGTTGATATGGATGTTATTTTTTTCTGACTGCGATTTCAAAACCATGCACCAGAATTCACTTCTTTCAACTCAGTAATGCATTTTGGATGTGTACCTAGAGTTTAAAGCAGAAAAACAGGAACTTTTAGAATTTTCATTTTTTGACCAAAACGACAGGACCGGAGCTGATAAAAATGTTGATATGGATGTTATTTTTTTTCTGACTGCGATTTCAAAACCATGCACCAGAATTCACTTCTTTCAACTCAGTAATGCATTTTGGATGTGTACCTAGAGTTTAAAGCAGAAAAACAGGAACTTTTAGAATTTTCATTTGTCGACCAAAACGACAGGACCGGACCTGATAAAAATGTTGATATGGATGTTATTTTTTTTCTGACTGCGATTTCAAAACCATGCACCAGAATTCACTTCTTTCAACTCAGTAATGCATTTTGGATGTGTACCTAGAGTTTAAAGCAGAAAAACAGGAACTTTTAGAATTTTCATTTTTTGACCAAAACGACAGGACCGGAGCTGATAAAAATGTTGATATGGATGTTATTTTTTTTCTGACTGCGATTTCAAAACCATGCACCAGAATTCACTTCTTTCAACTCAGTAATGCATTTTGGATGTGTACCTAGAGTTTAAAGCAGAAAAACAGGAACTTTTAGAATTTTCATTTTTTGACCAAAACGACAGGTCCGGAGCTGATAAAAATGTTGATATTGATGTAATTTTTTTTCTGACTGCGGTTTCAAAACCATGCACCAGAATCAACTTCTTTCAACTCAGTAATGCATTTTGGATGTGTACCTAGAGTTTAAAGCAGAAAAACAGGAACTTTTAGAATTTTCATTTGTTGACCAAAACGACAGGACCGGAGCTGATAAAAATGTTGATATGGATGTTATTTTATTTCTGACTGCGATTTCAAAACCATGCACCAGAATTCACTTCTTTCAACTCAGTAATGCATTTTGGATGTGTACCTAGAGTTTAAAGCAGAAAAACAGGAACTTTTAGAATTTTCATTTTTTGACCAAAACGACAGGACCGGAGCTGATAAAAATGTTGATATGGATGTTATTTTTTTTCTGACTGCGATTTCAAAACCATGCACCAGAATTCACTTCTTTAAACTCAGTAATGCATTTTGGATGTGTACCTAGAGTTTAAAGCAGAAAAACAGGAATTTTTAGAATTTTCATTTTTTGACCAAAACGACAGGACCGGAGCTGATAAAAATGTTGATATGGATGTTATTTTTTTTCTGACTGCGATTTCAAAACCATGCACCAGAATCAACTTCTTTCAACTCAGTAATGCATTTTGGATGTGTACCTAGAGTTTAAAGCAGAAAAACAGGAACTTTTAGAATTTTCATTTTTTGACCAAAACGACAGGACCGGAGCTGATAAAAATGTTGATATGGATGTTATTTTTTTCTGACTGCGATTTCAAAACCATGCACCAGAATTCACTTCTTTCAACTCAGTAATGCATTTTGGAGGTGTACCTAGAGTTTAAAGCAGAAAAACAGGAACTTTTAGAATTTTCATTTTTTGACCAAAACGACAGGACCGGAGCTGATAAAAATGTTGATATGGATGTTATTTTTTTTCTGACTGCGATTTCAAAACCATGCACCAGAATTCACTTCTTTAAACTCAGTAATGCATTTTGGATGTGTACCTAGAGTTTAAAGCAGAAAAACAGGAACTTTTAGAATTTTCATTTTTTAACCAAAACGACAGGACCGGAGCTGATAAAAATGTTGATATGGATGTTATTTTTTTTCTGACTGCGATTTCAAAACCATGCACCAGAATTCACTTCTTTCAACTCAGTAATGCATTTTGGATGTGTACCTAGAGTTTAAAGCAGAAAAACAGGAACTTTTAGAATTTTCATTTGTTGACCAAAACGACAGGACCGGACCTGATGAAAATGTTGATATGGATGTTATTTTTTTTCTGACTGCGATTTCAAAACCATGCACCAGAATTCACTTCTTTCAACTCAGTAATGCATTTTGGATGTGTACCTAGAGTTTAAAGCAGAAAAACAGGAACTTTTAGAATTTTCTTTTTTTGACCAAAACGACAGGACCGGAGCTGATAAAAATGTTGATATGGATGTTATTTTTTTTCTGACTGCGATTTCAAAACCATGCACCAGAATTCACTTCTTTAAACGCAGTAATGCATTTTGGATGTGTACCTAGAGTTTAAAGCAGAAAAACAGGAACTTTTAGAATTTTCATTTTTTGACCAAAACGACAGGACCGGAGCTGATAAAAATGTTGATTTGGATGTTATTTTTTTTCTGACTGCGATTTCAAAACCATGCACCAGAATCAACTTCTTTCAACTCAGTAATGCATTTTGGATGTGTACCTAGAGTTTAAAGCAGAAAAACAGGAACTTTTAGAATTTTCATTTTTTGACCAAAACGACAGGACCGGAGCTGATAAAAATGTTGATATGGATGTTATTTTTTTCTGACTGCGATTTCAAAACCATGCACCAGAATTCACTTCTTTCAACTCAGTAATGCATTTTGGATGTGTACCTAGAGTTTAAAGCAGAAAAACAGGAACTTTTAGAATTTTCATTTTTTGACCAAAACGACAGGACCGGAGCTGATAAAAATGTTGATATGGATGTTATTTTTTTTCTGACTGCGATTTCAAAACCATGCACCAGAATTCACTTCTTTCAACTCAGTAATGCATTTTGGATGTGTACCTAGAGTTTAAAGCAGAAAAACAGGAACTTTTAGAATTTTCATTTTTTGACCAAAACGACAGGACCGGAGCTGATAAAAATGTTGATATGGATGTTATTTTTTTTCTGACTGCGATTTCAAAACCATGCACCAGAATTCACTTCTTTCAACTCAGTAATGCATTTTGGATGTGTACCTAGAGTTTAAAGCAGAAAAACAGGAACTTTTAGAATTTTCATTTGTTGACCAAAACGACAGGACCGGAACTGATAAAAATGTTGATATGGATGTTATTTTTTTTCTGACTGTGATTTCAAAACCATGCACCAGAATTCACTTCTTAAAACTCAGTAATGCATTTTGGATGTGTACCTAGAGTTTAAAGCAGAAAAACAGGAACTTTTAGAATTTTCATTTTTTGACCAAAACGACAGGTCCGGAGCTGATAAAAATGTTGATATTGATGTAATTTTTTTTCTGACTGCGGTTTCAAAACCATGCACCAGAATCAACTTCTTTCAACTCAGTAATGCATTTTGGATGTGTACCTAGAGTTTAAAGCAGAAAAACAGGAACTTTTCGAATTTTCATTTGTTGACCAAAACGACAGGACCGGAGCTGATAAAAATGTTGATATGGATGTTATTTTATTTCTGACTGCGATTTCAAAACCATGCACCAGAATTCACTTCTTTCAACTCAGTAATGCATTTTGGATGTGTACCTAGAGTTTAAAGCAAAAAAACAGGAACTTTTAGAATTTTCATTTTTTGACCAAAACGACAGGAC
Source organism: Crinia signifera (assembly GCF_055691185.1). Classification (NCBI taxonomy): domain Eukaryota; kingdom Metazoa; phylum Chordata; class Amphibia; order Anura; family Myobatrachidae; genus Crinia; species Crinia signifera. The sequence continues at coordinate 92,473,149 of NC_139227.1, forward strand.
CGGAGCTGATAAAAATGTTGATATGGATGTTATTTTTTTTCTGACTGCGATTTCAAAACCATGCACCAGAATTCACTTCTTTCAACTCAGTAATGCATTTTGGATGTGTACCTAGAGTTTAAAGCAGAAAAACAGGAACTTTTAGAATTTTCATTTTTTGACCAAAACGACAGGACCGGAGCTGATTAAAATGTTGATATGGATGTTATTTTTTTTCTGACTGCGATTTCAAAACCATACACCAGAATTCACTTCTTTAAACTCAGTAATGCATTTTGGATGTGTACCTAGAGTTTAAAGCAGAAAAACAGGAACTTTTAGAATTTTCATTTTTTGACCAAAACGACAGGACCGGAGCTGATAAAAATGTTGATATGGATGTTATTTTTTTCTGACTGCGATTTCAAAACCATGCACCAGAATTCACTTCTTTCAACTCAGTAATGCATTTTGGATGTGTACCTAGAGTTTAAAGCAGAAAAACAGGAACTTTTAGAATTTTCATTTTTTGACCAAAACGACAGGACCGGAGCTGATAAAAATGTTGATATGGATGTTATTTTTTTTCTGACTGCGATTTCAAAACCATGCACCAGAATTCACTTCTTTAAACTCAGTAATGCATTTTGGATGTGTACCTAGAGTTTAAAGCAGAAAAAAAGGAACTTTTAGAATTTTCATTTTTTAAACAAAACGACAGGACCGGAGCTGATAAAAATGTTGATATGGATGTTATTTTTTTTCTGACTGCGATTTCAAAACCATGCACCAGAATTCACTTCTTTCAACTCAGTAATGCATTTTGGATGTGTACCTAGAGTTTAAAGCAAAAAAACAGGAACTTTTAGAATTTTCATTTTTTGACCAAAACGACAGGACCGGAGCTGATAAAAATGTTGATATGGATGTTATTTTTTTTCTGACTGCGATTTCAAAACCATGCACCAGAATTCACTTCTTTCAACTCAGTAATGCATTTTGGATGTGTACCTAGAGTTTAAAGCAGAAAAACAGGAACTTTTAGAATTTTCATTTTTTGACCAAAACGACAGGACCGGAGCTGATTAAAATGTTGATATGGATGTTATTTTTTTTCTGACTGCGATTTCAAAACCATACACCAGAATTCACTTCTTTAAACTCAGTAATGCATTTTGGATGTGTACCTAGAGTTTAAAGCAGAAAAACAGGAACTTTTAGAATTTTCATTTTTTGACCAAAACGACAGGACCGGAGCTGATAAAAATGTTGATATGGATGTTATTTTATTTCTGACTGCGATTTCAAAACCATGCACCAGAATTCACTTCTTTCAACTCAGTAATGCATTTTGGATGTGTACCTAGAGTTTAAAGCAAAAAAACAGGAACTTTTAGAATTTTCATTTTTTGACCAAAACGACAGGACCGGAGCTGATAAAAATGTTGATATGGATGTTATTTTTTTTCTGACTGCGATTTCAAAACCATGCACCAGAATTCACTTCTTTCAACTCAGTAATGCATTTTGGATGTGTACCTAGAGTTTAAAGCAGAAAAACAGGAACTTTTAGAATTTTCATTTTTTGACCAAAACGACAGGACCGGAGCTGATTAAAATGTTGATATGGATGTTATTTTTTTTCTGACTGCGATTTCAAAACCATACACCAGAATTCACTTCTTTAAACTCAGTAATGCATTTTGGATGTGTACCTAGAGTTTAAAGCAGAAAAACAGGAACTTTTAGAATTTTCATTTTTTGACCAAAACGACAGGACCGGAGCTGATAAAAATGTTGATATGGATGTTATTTTTTTCTGACTGCGATTTCAAAACCATGCACCAGAATTCACTTCTTTCAACTCAGTAATGCATTTTGGATGTGTACCTAGAGTTTAAAGCAGAAAAACAGGAACTTTTAGAATTTTCATTTTTTGACCAAAACGACAGGACCGGAGCTGATAAAAATGTTGATATGGATGTTATTTTTTTTCTGACTGCGATTTCAAAACCATGCACCAGAATTCACTTCTTTAAACTCAGTAATGCATTTTGGATGTGTACCTAGAGTTTAAAGCAGAAAAAAAGGAACTTTTAGAATTTTCATTTTTTAAACAAAACGACAGGACCGGAGCTGATAAAAATGTTGATATGGATGTTATTTTTTTTCTGACTGCGATTTCAAAACCATGCACCAGAATTCACTTCTTTCAACTCAGTAATGCATTTTGGATGTGTACCTAGAGTTTAAAGCAGAAAAAAAGGAACTTTTAGAATTTTCATTTTTTGACCAAAACGACAGGACCGGAGCTGATAAAAATGTTGATATGGATGTTATTTTTTTTCTGACTGCGATTTCAAAACCATGCACCAGAATTCACTTCTTTCAACTCAGTAATGCATTTTGGATGTGTACCTAGAGTTTAAAGCAGAAAAACAGGAACTTTTAGAATTTTCATTTTTTGACCAAAACGACAGGACCGGAGCTGATAAAAATGTTGATATGGATGTTATTTTTTTTCTGACTGCGATTTCAAAACCATGCACCAGAATTCACTTCTTTCAACTCAGTAATGCATTTTGGATGTGTACCTAGAGTTTAAAGCAGAAAAACAGGAACTTTTAGAATTTTCATTTGTTGACCAAAACGACAGGACCGGAACTGATAAAAATGTTGATATGGATGTTATTTTTTTTCTGACTGTGATTTCAAAACCATGCACCAGAATTCACTTCTTAAAACTCAGTAATGCATTTTGGATGTGTACCTAGAGTTTAAAGCAGAAAAACAGGAACTTTTAGAATTTTCATTTTTTGACCAAAACGACAGGTCCGGAGCTGATAAAAATGTTGATATTGATGTAATTTTTTTTCTGACTGCGGTTTCAAAACCATGCACCAGAATCAACTTCTTTCAACTCAGTAATGCATTTTGGATGTGTACCTAGAGTTTAAAGCAGAAAAACAGGAACTTTTCGAATTTTCATTTGTTGACCAAAACGACAGGACCGGAGCTGATAAAAATGTTGATATGGATGTTATTTTATTTCTGACTGCGATTTCAAAACCATGCACCAGAATTCACTTCTTTCAACTCAGTAATGCATTTTGGATGTGTACCTAGAGTTTAAAGCAAAAAAACAGGAACTTTTAGAATTTTCATTTTTTGACCAAAACGACAGGACCGGAGCTGATAAAAATGTTGATATGGATGTTATTTTTTTTCTGACTGCGATTTCAAAACCATGCACCAGAATTCACTTCTTTCAACTCAGTAATGCATTTTGGATGTGTACCTAGAGTTTAAAGCAGAAAAACAGGAACTTTTAGAATTTTCATTTTTTGACCAAAACGACAGGACCGGAGCTGATTAAAATGTTGATATGGATGTTATTTTTTTTCTGACTGCGATTTCAAAACCATACACCAGAATTCACTTCTTTAAACTCAGTAATGCATTTTGGATGTGTACCTAGAGTTTAAAGCAGAAAAACAGGAACTTTTAGAATTTTCATTTTTTGACCAAAACGACAGGACCGGAGCTGATAAAAATGTTGATATGGATGTTATTTTTTTCTGACTGCGATTTCAAAACCATGCACCAGAATTCACTTCTTTCAACTCAGTAATGCATTTTGGATGTGTACCTAGAGTTTAAAGCAGAAAAACAGGAACTTTTAGAATTTTCATTTTTTGACCAAAACGACAGGACCGGAGCTGATAAAAATGTTGATATGGATGTTATTTTTTTTCTGACTGCGATTTCAAAACCATGCACCAGAATTCACTTCTTTAAACTCAGTAATGCATTTTGGATGTGTACCTAGAGTTTAAAGCAGAAAAAAAGGAACTTTTAGAATTTTCATTTTTTAAACAAAACGACAGGACCGGAGCTGATAAAAATGTTGATATGGATGTTATTTTTTTTCTGACTGCGATTTCAAAACCATGCACCAGAATTCACTTCTTTCAACTCAGTAATGCATTTTGGATGTGTACCTAGAGTTTAAAGCAAAAAAACAGGAACTTTTAGAATTTTCATTTTTTGACCAAAACGACAGGACCGGAGCTGATAAAAATGTTGATATGGATGTTATTTTTTTTCTGACTGCGATTTCAAAACCATGCACCAGAATTCACTTCTTTCAACTCAGTAATGCATTTTGGATGTGTACCTAGAGTTTAAAGCAGAAAAACAGGAACTTTTAGAATTTTCATTTTTTGACCAAAACGACAGGACCGGAGCTGATTAAAATGTTGATATGGATGTTATTTTTTTTCTGACTGCGATTTCAAAACCATACACCAGAATTCACTTCTTTAAACTCAGTAATGCATTTTGGATGTGTACCTAGAGTTTAAAGCAGAAAAACAGGAACTTTTAGAATTTTCATTTTTTGACCAAAACGACAGGACCGGAGCTGATAAAAATGTTGATATGGATGTTATTTTATTTCTGACTGCGATTTCAAAACCATGCACCAGAATTCACTTCTTTCAACTCAGTAATGCATTTTGGATGTGTACCTAGAGTTTAAAGCAAAAAAACAGGAACTTTTAGAATTTTCATTTTTTGACCAAAACGACAGGACCGGAGCTGATAAAAATGTTGATATGGATGTTATTTTTTTTCTGACTGCGATTTCAAAACCATGCACCAGAATTCACTTCTTTCAACTCAGTAATGCATTTTGGATGTGTACCTAGAGTTTAAAGCAGAAAAACAGGAACTTTTAGAATTTTCATTTTTTGACCAAAACGACAGGACCGGAGCTGATTAAAATGTTGATATGGATGTTATTTTTTTTCTGACTGCGATTTCAAAACCATACACCAGAATTCACTTCTTTAAACTCAGTAATGCATTTTGGATGTGTACCTAGAGTTTAAAGCAGAAAAACAGGAACTTTTAGAATTTTCATTTTTTGACCAAAACGACAGGACCGGAGCTGATAAAAATGTTGATATGGATGTTATTTTTTTCTGACTGCGATTTCAAAACCATGCACCAGAATTCACTTCTTTCAACTCAGTAATGCATTTTGGATGTGTACCTAGAGTTTAAAGCAGAAAAACAGGAACTTTTAGAATTTTCATTTTTTGACCAAAACGACAGGACCGGAGCTGATAAAAATGTTGATATGGATGTTATTTTTTTTCTGACTGCGATTTCAAAACCATGCACCAGAATTCACTTCTTTAAACTCAGTAATGCATTTTGGATGTGTACCTAGAGTTTAAAGCAGAAAAAAAGGAACTTTTAGAATTTTCATTTTTTAAACAAAACGACAGGACCGGAGCTGATAAAAATGTTGATATGGATGTTATTTTTTTTCTGACTGCGATTTCAAAACCATGCACCAGAATTCACTTCTTTCAACTCAGTAATGCATTTTGGATGTGTACCTAGAGTTTAAAGCAAAAAAACAGGAACTTTTAGAATTTTCATTTTTTGACCAAAACGACAGGACCGGAGCTGATAAAAATGTTGATATGGATGTTATTTTTTTTCTGACTGCGATTTCAAAACCATGCACCAGAATTCACTTCTTTCAACTCAGTAATGCATTTTGGATGTGTACCTAGAGTTTAAAGCAGAAAAACAGGAACTTTTAGAATTTTCATTTTTTGACCAAAACGACAGGACCGGAGCTGATTAAAATGTTGATATGGATGTTATTTTTTTTCTGACTGCGATTTCAAAACCATACACCAGAATTCACTTCTTTAAACTCAGTAATGCATTTTGGATGTGTACCTAGAGTTTAAAGCAGAAAAACAGGAACTTTTAGAATTTTCATTTTTTGACCAAAACGACAGGACCGGAGCTGATAAAAATGTTGATATGGATGTTATTTTTTTCTGACTGCGATTTCAAAACCATGCACCAGAATTCACTTCTTTCAACTCAGTAATGCATTTTGGATGTGTACCTAGAGTTTAAAGCAGAAAAACAGGAACTTTTAGAATTTTCATTTTTTGACCAAAACGACAGGACCGGAGCTGATAAAAATGTTGATATGGATGTTATTTTTTTTCTGACTGCGATTTCAAAACCATGCACCAGAATTCACTTCTTTAAACTCAGTAATGCATTTTGGATGTGTACCTAGAGTTTAAAGCAGAAAAAAAGGAACTTTTAGAATTTTCATTTTTTAAACAAAACGACAGGACCGGAGCTGATAAAAATGTTGATATGGATGTTATTTTTTTTCTGACTGCGATTTCAAAACCATGCACCAGAATTCACTTCTTTCAACTCAGTAATGCATTTTGGATGTGTACCTAGAGTTTAAAGCAGAAAAACAGGAACTTTTAGAATTTTCATTTTTTGACCAAAACGACAGGACCGGAGCTGATAAAAATGTTGATATGGATGTTATTTTTTTTCTGACTGCGATTTCAAAACCATGCACCAGAATTCACTTCTTTCAACTCAGTAATGCATTTTGGATGTGTACCTAGAGTTTAAAGCAGAAAAACAGGAACTTTTAGAATTTTCATTTTTTGACCAAAACGACAGGACTGGAGCTGATTAAAATGTTGATATGGATGTTATTTTTTTTCTAACTGCGATTTCAAAACCATACACCAGAATTCACTTCTTTCAACTCAGTAATGCATTTTGGATGTGTACCTAGAGTTTAAAGCAGAAAAACAGGAACTTTTAGAATTTTCATTTTTTGACCAAAACGACAGGACCGGAGCTGATAAAAATGTTGATATAGATGTTATTTTTTTCTGACTGCGATTTCAAAACCATGCACCAGAATTCACTTCTTTCAACTCAGTAATGCATTTTGGATGTGTACCTAGAGTTTAAAGCAGAAAAACAGGAACTTTTAGAATTTTCATTTTTTGACCAAAACGACAGGACCGGAGCTGATAAAAATGTTCATATGGATGTTATTTTTTTTCTGACTGCAATTTCAAAACCATGCACCAGAATTCACTTCTTTCAACTCAGTAATGCATTTTGGATGTGTACCTAGAGTTTAAAGCAGAAAAACAGGAACTTTTAGAATTTTCTTTTTTTGACCAAAACGACAGGACCGGAGCTGATAAAAATGTTGATATGGATGTTATTTTTTTTCTGACTGCGATTTCAAAACCATGCACCAGAATTCACTTCTTTAAACTCAGTAATGCATTTTGGATGTGTACCTAGAGTTTAAAGCAGAAAAACAGGAACTTTTAGAATTTTCATTTTTTGACCAAAACGACAGGACCGGAGCTGATAAAAATGTTGATATGGATGTTATTTTTTTCTGACTGCGATTTCAAAACCATGCACCAGAATTCACTTCTTTCAACTCAGTAATGCATTTTGGATGTGTACCTAGAGTTTAAAGCAGAAAAACAGGAACTTTTAGAATTTTCATTTTTTGACCAAAACGACAGGACCGGAGCTGATAAAAATGTTGATATGGATGTTATTTTTTTTCTGACTGCGATTTCAAAACCATGCACCAGAATTCACTTCTTTCAACTCAGTAATGCATTTTGGATGTGTACCTAGAGTTTAAAGCAGAAAAACAGGAACTTTTAGAATTTTCATTTTTTGACCAAAACGACAGGACCGGAGCTGATAAAAATGTTGATATGGATGTTATTTTTTTTCTGACTGCGATTTCAAAACCATGCACCAGAATTCACTTCTTTCAACTCAGTAATGCATTTTGGATGTGTACCTAGAGTTTAAAGCAGAAAAACAGGAACTTTTAGAATTTTCATTTGTTGACCAAAACGACAGGACCGGAGCTGATAAAAATGTTGATATGGATGTTATTTTTTTTCTGACTGTGATTTCAAAACCATGCACCAGAATTCACTTCTTAAAACTCAGTAATGCATTTTGGATGTGTACCTAGAGTTTAAAGCAGAAAAACAGGAACTTTTAGAATTTTCATTTTTTGACCAAAACGACAGGTCCGGAGCTGATAAAAATGTTGATATTGATGTAATTTTTTTTCTGACTGCGGTTTCAAAACCATGCACCAGAATCAACTTCTTTCAACTCAGTAATGCATTTTGGATGTGTACCTAGAGTTTAAAGCAGAAAAACAGGAACTTTTCGAATTTTCATTTGTTGACCAAAACGACAGGACCGGAGCTGATAAAAATGTTGATATGGATGTTATTTTATTTCTGACTGCGATTTCAAAACCATGCACCAGAATTCACTTCTTTAAACTCAGTAATGCATTTTGGATGTGTACCTAGAGTTTAAAGCAAAAAAACAGGAACTTTTAGAATTTTCATTTTTTGACCAAAACGACAGGACCGGAGCTGATAAAAATGTTGATATGGATGTTATTTTTTTTCTGACTGCGATTTCAAAACCATGCACCAGAATTCACTTCTTTAAACTCAGTAATGCATTTTGGATGTGTACCTAGAGTTTAAAGCAGAAAAACAGGAACTTTTAGAATTTTCATTTTTTGACCAAAACGACAGGACCGGAGCTGATAAAAATGTTGATATGGATGTTATTTTTTTTCTGACTGCGATTTCAAAACCATGCACCAGAATTCACTTCTTTCAACTCAGTAATGCATTTTGGATGTGTACCTAGAGTTTAAAGCAGAAAAACAGGAACTTTTAGAATTTTCATTTTTTGACCAAAACGACAGGACCGGAGCTGATTAAAATGTTGATATGGATGTTATTTTTTTTCTGACTGCGATTTCAAAACCATACACCAGAATTCACTTCTTTAAACTCAGTAATGCATTTTGGATGTGTACCTAGAGTTTAAAGCAGAAAAACAGGAACTTTTAGAATTTTCATTTTTTGACCAAAACGACAGGACCGGAGCTGATAAAAATGTTGATATGGATGTTATTTTTTTCTGACTGCGATTTCAAAACCATGCACCAGAATTCACTTCTTTCAACTCAGTAATGCATTTTGGATGTGTACCTAGAGTTTAAAGCAGAAAAACAGGAACTTTTAGAATTTTCATTTTTTGACCAAAACGACAGGACCGGAGCTGATAAAAATGTTGATATGGATGTTATTTTTTTTCTGACTGCGATTTCAAAACCATGCACCAGAATTCACTTCTTTAAACTCAGTAATGCATTTTGGATGTGTACCTAGAGTTTAAAGCAGAAAAAAGGAACTTTTAGAATTTTCATTTTTTAAACAAAACGACAGGACCGGAGCTGATAAAAATGTTGATATGGATGTTATTTTTTTTCTGACTGCGATTTCAAAACCATGCACCAGAATTCACTTCTTTCAACTCAGTAATGCATTTTGGATGTGTACCTAGAGTTTAAAGCAGAAAAACAGGAACTTTTAGAATTTTCATTTTTTGACCAAAACGACAGGACCGGAGCTGATAAAAATGTTGATATGGATGTTATTTTTTTTCTGACTGCGATTTCAAAACCATGCACCAGAATTCACTTCTTTCAACTCAGTAATGCATTTTGGATGTGTACCTAGAGTTTAAAGCAGAAAAACAGGAACTTTTAGAATTTTCATTTTTTGACCAAAACGACAGGACTGGAGCTGATTAAAATGTTGATATGGATGTTATTTTTTTTCTAACTGCGATTTCAAAACCATACACCAGAATTCACTTCTTTAAACTCAGTAATGCATTTTGGATGTGTACCTAGAGTTTAAAGCAGAAAAACAGGAACTTTTAGAATTTTCATTTTTTGACCAAAACGACAGGACCGGAGCTGATAAAAATGTTGATATAGATGTTATTTTTTTCTGACTGCGATTTCAAAACCATGCACCAGAATTCACTTCTTTCAACTCAGTAATGCATTTTGGATGTGTACCTAGAGTTTAAAGCAGAAAAACAGGAACTTTTAGAATTTTCATTTTTTGACCAAAACGACAGGACCGGAGCTGATAAAAATGTTGATATGGATGTTATTTTTTTTCTGACTGCGATTTCAAAACCATGCACCAGAATTCACTTCTTTAAACTCAGTAATGCATTTTGGATGTGTACCTAGAGTTTAAAGCAGAAAAACAGGAACTTTTAGATTTTTCATTTTTTAACCAAAACGACAGGACCGGAGCTGATAAAAATGTTGATATGGATGTTATTTTTTTTCTGACTGCGATTTCAAAACCATGCACCAGAATTCACTTCTTTCAACTCAGTAATGCATTTTGGATGTGTACCTAGAGTTTAAAGCAGAAAAACAGGAACTTTTAGAATTTTCATTTGTTGACCAAAACGACAGGACCGGACCTGATAAAAATGTTGATATGGATGTTATTTTTTTTCTGACTGCGATTTCAAAACCATGCACCAGAATTCACTTCTTTCAACTCAGTAATGCATTTTGGATGTGTACCTAGAGTTTAAAGCAGAAAAAACAGGAACTTTTAGAATTTTCTTTTTTTGACCAAAACGACAGGACCGGAGCTGATAAAAATGTTGATATGGATGTTATTTTTTTTCTGACTGCGATTTCAAAACCATGCACCAGAATTCACTTCTTTAAACTCAGTAATGCATTTTGGATGTGTACCTAGAGTTTAAAGCAGAAAAACAGGAACTTTTAGAATTTTCATTTTTTGACCAAAACGACAGGACCGGAGCTGATAAAAATGTTGATATGGATGTTATTTTTTTCTGACTGCGATTTCAAAACCATGCACCAGAATTCACTTCTTTCAACTCAGTAATGCATTTTGGATGTGTACCTAGAGTTTAAAGCAGAAAAACAGGAACTTTTAGAATTTTCATTTTTTGACCAAAACGACAGGACCGGAGCTGATAAAAATGTTGATATGGATGTTATTTTTTTTCTGACTGCGATTTCAAAACCATGCACCAGAATTCACTTCTTTCAACTCAGTAATGCATTTTGGATGTGTACCTAGAGTTTAAAGCAGAAAAACAGGAACTTTTAGAATTTTCATTTTTTGACCAAAACGACAGGACCGGAGCTGATAAAAATGTTGATATGGATGTTATTTTTTTTCTGACTGCGATTTCAAAACCATGCACCAGAATTCACTTCTTTCAACTCAGTAATGCATTTTGGATGTGTACCTAGAGTTTAAAGCAGAAAAACAGGAACTTTTAGAATTTTCATTTGTTGACCAAAACGACAGGACCGGAGCTGATAAAAATGTTGATATGGATGTTATTTTTTTTCTGACTGTGATTTCAAAACCATGCACCAGAATTCACTTCTTAAAACTCAGTAATGCATTTTGGATGTGTACCTAGAGTTTAAAGCAGAAAAACAGGAACTTTTAGAATTTTCATTTTTTGACCAAAACGACAGGTCCGGAGCTGATAAAAATGTTGATATTGATGTAATTTTTTTTCTGACTGCGGTTTCAAAACCATGCACCAGAATCAACTTCTTTCAACTCAGTAATGCATTTTGGATGTGTACCTAGAGTTTAAAGCAGAAAAACAGGAACTTTTCGAATTTTCATTTGTTGACCAAAACGACAGGACCGGAGCTGATAAAAATGTTGATATGGATGTTATTTTATTTCTGACTGCGATTTCAAAACCATGCACCAGAATTCACTTCTTTCAACTCAGTAATGCATTTTGGATGTGTACCTAGAGTTTAAAGCAAAAAAACAGGAACTTTTAGAATTTTCATTTTTTGACCAAAACGACAGGACCGGAGCTGATAAAAATGTTGATATGGATGTTATTTTTTTTCTGACTGCGATTTCAAAACCATGCACCAGAATTCACTTCTTTAAACTCAGTAATGCATTTTGGATGTGTACCTAGAGTTTAAAGCAGAAAAACAGGAACTTTTAGAATTTTCATTTTTTGACCAAAACGACAGGACCGGAGCTGATAAAAATGTTGATATGGATGTTATTTTTTTCTGACTGCGATTTCAAAACCATGCACCAGAATTCACTTCTTTCAACTCAGTAATGCATTTTGGATGTGTACCTAGAGTTTAAAGCAGAAAAACAGGAACTTTTAGAATTTTCATTTTTTGACCAAAACGACAGGACCGGAGCTGATTAAAATGTTGATATGGATGTTATTTTTTTTCTGACTGCGATTTCAAAACCATACACCAGAATTCACTTCTTTAAACTCAGTAATGCATTTTGGATGTGTACCTAGAGTTTAAAGCAGAAAAACAGGAACTTTTAGAATTTTCATTTTTTGACCAAAACGACAGGACCGGAGCTGATAAAAATGTTGATATGGATGTTATTTTTTTCTGACTGCGATTTCAAAACCATGCACCAGAATTCACTTCTTTCAACTCAGTAATGCATTTTGGATGTGTACCTAGAGTTTAAAGCAGAAAAACAGGAACTTTTAGAATTTTCATTTTTTGACCAAAACGACAGGACCGGAGCTGATAAAAATGTTGATATGGATGTTATTTTTTTTCTGACTGCGATTTCAAAACCATGCACCAGAATTCACTTCTTTAAACTCAGTAATGCATTTTGGATGTGTACCTAGAGTTTAAAGCAGAAAAAAAGGAACTTTTAGAATTTTCATTTTTTAAACAAAACGACAGGACCGGAGCTGATAAAAATGTTGATATGGATGTTATTTTTTTTCTGACTGCGATTTCAAAACCATGCACCAGAATTCACTTCTTTCAACTCAGTAATGCAGTTTGGATGTGTACCTAGAGTTTAAAGCAGAAAAACAGGAACTTTTAGAATTTTCATTTTTTGACCAAAACGACAGGACCGGAGCTGATAAAAATGTTGATATGGATGTTATTTTTTTTCTGACTGCGATTTCAAAACCATGCACCAGAATTCACTTCTTTCAACTCAGTAATGCATTTTGGATGTGTACCTAGAGTTTAAAGCAGAAAAACAGGAACTTTTAGAATTTTCATTTTTTGACCAAAACGACAGGACTGGAGCTGATTAAAATGTTGATATGGATGTTATTTTTTTTCTAACTGCGATTTCAAAACCATACACCAGAATTCACTTCTTTAAACTCAGTAATGCATTTTGGATGTGTACCTAGAGTTTAAAGCAGAAAAACAGGAACTTTTAGAATTTTCATTTTTTGACCAAAACGACAGGACCGGAGCTGATAAAAATGTTGATATAGATGTTATTTTTTTCTGACTGCGATTTCAAAACCATGCACCAGAATTCACTTCTTTCAACTCAGTAATGCATTTTGGATGTGTACCTAGAGTTTAAAGCAGAAAAACAGGAACTTTTAGAATTTTCATTTTTTGACCAAAACGACAGGACCGGAGCTGATAAAAATGTTGATATGGATGTTATTTTTTTTCTGACTGCGATTTCAAAACCATGCACCAGAATTCACTTCTTTAAACTCAGTAATGCATTTTGGATGTGTACCTAGAGTTTAAAGCAGAAAAACAGGAACTTTTAGATTTTTCATTTTTTAACCAAAACGACAGGACCGGAGCTGATAAAAATGTTGATATGGATGTTATTTTTTTTCTGACTGCGATTTCAAAACCATGCACCAGAATTCACTTCTTTCAACTCAGTAATGCATTTTGGATGTGTACCTAGAGTTTAAAGCAGAAAAACAGGAACTTTTAGAATTTTCATTTGTTGACCAAAACGACAGGACCGGACCTGATAAAAATGTTGATATGGATGTTATTTTTTTTCTGACTGCGATTTCAAAACCATGCACCAGAATTCACTTCTTTCAACTCAGTAATGCATTTTGGATGTGTACCTAGAGTTTAAAGCAGAAAAACAGGAACTTTTAGAATTTTCTTTTTTTGACCAAAACGACAGGACCGGAGCTGATAAAAATGTTGATATGGATGTTATTTTTTTTCTGACTGCGATTTCAAAACCATGCACCAGAATTCACTTCTTTAAACTCAGTAATGCATTTTGGATGTGTACCTAGAGTTTAAAGCAGAAAAACAGGAACTTTTAGAATTTTCATTTTTTGACCAAAACGACAGGACCGGAGCTGATAAAAATGTTGATATGGATGTTATTTTTTTCTGACTGCGATTTCAAAACCATGCACCAGAATTCACTTCTTTCAACTCAGTAATGCATTTTGGATGTGTACCTAGAGTTTAAAGCAGAAAAACAGGAACTTTTAGAATTTTCATTTTTTGACCAAAACGACAGGACCGGAGCTGATAAAAATGTTGATATGGATGTTATTTTTTTTCTGACTGCGATTTCAAAACCATGCACCAGAATTCACTTCTTTCAACTCAGTAATGCATTTTGGATGTGTACCTAGAGTTTAAAGCAGAAAAACAGGAACTTTTAGAATTTTCATTTTTTGACCAAAACGACAGGACCGGAGCTGATAAAAATGTTGATATGGATGTTATTTTTTTTCTGACTGCGATTTCAAAACCATGCACCAGAATTCACTTCTTTCAACTCAGTAATGCATTTTGGATGTGTACCTAGAGTTTAAAGCAGAAAAACAGGAACTTTTAGAATTTTCATTTGTTGACCAAAACGACAGGACCGGAGCTGATAAAAATGTTGATATGGATGTTATTTTTTTTCTGACTGTGATTTCAAAACCATGCACCAGAATTCACTTCTTAAAACTCAGTAATGCATTGTGGATGTGTACCTAGAGTTTAAAGCAGAAAAACAGGAACTTTTAGAATTTTCATTTTTTGACCAAAACGACAGGTCCGGAGCTGATAAAAATGTTGATATTGATGTAATTTTTTTTCTGACTGCGGTTTCAAAACCATGCACCAGAATCAACTTCTTTCAACTCAGTAATGCATTTTGGATGTGTACCTAGAGTTTAAAGCAGAAAAACAGGAACTTTTCGAATTTTCATTTGTTGACCAAAACGACAGGACCGGAGCTGATAAAAATGTTGATATGGATGTTATTTTATTTCTGACTGCGATTTCAAAACCATGCACCAGAATTCACTTCTTTCAACTCAGTAATGCATTTTGGATGTGTACCTAGAGTTTAAAGCAAAAAAACAGGAACTTTTAGAATTTTCATTTTTTGACCAAAACGACAGGACCGGAGCTGATAAAAATGTTGATATGGATGTTATTTTTTTTCTGACTGCGATTTCAAAACCATGCACCAGAATTCACTTCTTTAAACTCAGTAATGCATTTTGGATGTGTACCTAGAGTTTAAAGCAGAAAAACAGGAACTTTTAGAATTTTCATTTTTTGACCAAAACGACAGGACCGGAGCTGATAAAAATGTTGATATGGATGTTATTTTTTTTCTGACTGCGATTTCAAAACCATGCACCAGAATTCACTTCTTTCAACTCAGTAATGCATTTTGGATGTGTACCTAGAGTTTAAAGCAGAAAAACAGGAACTTTTAGAATTTTCATTTTTTGACCAAAACGACAGGACCGGAGCTGATTAAAATGTTGATATGGATGTTATTTTTTTTCTGACTGCGATTTCAAAACCATACACCAGAATTCACTTCTTTAAACTCAGTAATGCATTTTGGATGTGTACCTAGAGTTTAAAGCAGAAAAACAGGAACTTTTAGAATTTTCATTTTTTGACCAAAACGACAGGACCGGAGCTGATAAAAATGTTGATATGGATGTTATTTTTTTCTGACTGCGATTTCAAAACCATGCACCAGAATTCACTTCTTTCAACTCAGTAATGCATTTTGGATGTGTACCTAGAGTTTAAAGCAGAAAAACAGGAACTTTTAGAATTTTCATTTTTTGACCAAAACGACAGGACCGGAGCTGATAAAAATGTTTATATGGATGTTATTTTTTTTCTGACTGCGATTTCAAAACCATGCACCAGAATTCACTTCTTTAAACTCAGTAATGCATTTTGGATGTGTACCTAGAGTTTAAAGCAGAAAAAAAGGAACTTTTAGAATTTTCATTTTTTAAACAAAATGACAGGACCGGAGCTGATAAAAATGTTGATATGGATGTTATTTTTTTTCTGACTGCGATTTCAAAACCATGCACCAGAATTCACTTCTTTCAACTCAGTAATGCATTTTGGATGTGTACCTAGAGTTTAAAGCAGAAAAACAGGAACTTTTAGAATTTTCATTTTTTGACCAAAACGACAGGACCGGAGCTGATAAAAATGTTGATATGGATGTTATTTTTTTTCTGACTGCGATTTCAAAACCATGCACCAGAATTCACTTCTTTCAACTCAGTAATGCATTTTGGATGTGTACCTAGAGTTTAAAGCAGAAAAACAGGAACTTTTAGAATTTTCATTTTTTGACCAAAACGACAGGACTGGAGCTGATTAAAATGTTGATATGGATGTTATTTTTTTTCTCACTGCGATTTCAAAACCATACACCAGAATTCACTTCTTTAAACTCAGTAATGCATTTTGGATGTGTACCTAGAGTTTAAAGCAGAAAAACAGGAACTTTTAGAATTTTCATTTTTTGACCAAAACGACAGGACCGGAGCTGATAAAAATGTTGATATAGATGTTATTTTTTTCTGACTGCGATTTCAAAACCATGCACCAGAATTCACTTCTTTCAACTCAGTAATGCATTTTGGATGTGTACCTAGAGTTTAAAGCAGAAAAACAGGAACTTTTAGAATTTTCATTTTTTGACCAAAACGACAGGACCGGAGCTGATAAAAATGTTGATATGGATGTTATTTTTTTTCTGACTGCGATTTCAAAACCATGCACCAGAATTCACTTCTTTAAACTCAGTAATGCATTTTGGATGTGTACCTAGAGTTTAAAGCAGAAAAACAGGAACTTTTAGATTTTTCATTTTTTAACCAAAACGACAGGACCGGAGCTGATAAAAATGTTGATATGGATGTTATTTTTTTTCTGACTGCGATTTCAAAACCATGCACCAGAATTCACTTCTTTCAACTCAGTAATGCATTTTGGATGTGTACCTAGAGTTTAAAGCAGAAAAACAGGAACTTTTAGAATTTTCATTTGTTGACCAAAACGACAGGACCGGAGCTGATAAAAATGTTGATATGGATGTTATTTTTTTCTGACTGCGATTTCAAAACCATGCACCAGAATTCACTTCTTTCAACTCAGTAATGCATTTTGGATGTGTACCTAGAGTTTAAAGCAGAAAAACAGGAACTTTTAGAATTTTCATTTTTGACCAAAACGACAGGACCGGAGCTGATAAAAATGTTGATATGGATGTTATTTTTTTTCTGACTGCGATTTCAAAACCATGCACCAGAATTCACTTCTTTCAACTCAGTAATGCATTTTGGATGTGTACCTAGAGTTTAAAGCAGAAAAACAGGAACTTTTAGAATTTTCATTTTTTGACCAAAACGACAGGACCGGAGCTGATAAAAATGTTGATATGGATGTTATTTTTTTTCTGACTGCGATTTCAAAACCATGCACCAGAATTCACTTCTTTCAACTCAGTAATGCATTTTGGATGTGTACCTAGAGTTTAAAGCAGAAAAACAGGAACTTTTAGAATTTTCATTTGTTGACCAAAACGACAGGACCGGAGCTGATAAAAATGTTGATATGGATGTTATTTTTTTTCTGACTGTGATTTCAAAACCATGCACCAGAATTCACTTCTTAAAACTCAGTAATGCATTGTGGATGTGTACCTAGAGTTTAAAGCAGAAAAACAGGAACTTTTAGAATTTTCATTTTTTGACCAAAACGACAGGTCCGGAGCTGATAAAAATGTTGATATTGATGTAATTTTTTTTCTGACTGCGGTTTCAAAACCATGCACCAGAATCAACTTCTTTCAACTCAGTAATGCATTTTGGATGTGTACCTAGAGTTTAAAGCAGAAAAACAGGAACTTTTCGAATTTTCATTTGTTGACCAAAACGACAGGACCGGAGCTGATAAAAATGTTGATATGGATGTTATTTTATTTCTGACTGCGATTTCAAAACCATGCACCAGAATTCACTTCTTTCAACTCAGTAATGCATTTTGGATGTGTACCTAGAGTTTAAAGCAAAAAAACAGGAACTTTTAGAATTTTCATTTTTTGACCAAAACGACAGGACCGGAGCTGATAAAAATGTTGATATGGATGTTATTTTTTTTCTGACTGCGATTTCAAAACCATGCACCAGAATTCACTTCTTTAAACTCAGTAATGCATTTTGGATGTGTACCTAGAGTTTAAAGCAGAAAAACAGGAACTTTTAGAATTTTCATTTTTTGACCAAAACGACAGGACCGGAGCTGATAAAAATGTTGATATGGATGTTATTTTTTTTCTGACTGCGATTTCAAAACCATGCACCAGAATTCACTTCTTTCAACTCAGTAATGCATTTTGGATGTGTACCTAGAGTTTAAAGCAGAAAAACAGGAACTTTTAGAATTTTCATTTTTTGACCAAAACGACAGGACCGGAGCTGATTAAAATGTTGATATGGATGTTATTTTTTTTCTGACTGCGATTTCAAAACCATACACCAGAATTCACTTCTTTAAACTCAGTAATGCATTTTGGATGTGTACCTAGAGTTTAAAGCAGAAAAACAGGAACTTTTAGAATTTTCATTTTTTGACCAAAACGACAGGACCGGAGCTGATAAAAATGTTGATATGGATGTTATTTTTTTCTGACTGCGATTTCAAAACCATGCACCAGAATTCACTTCTTTCAACTCAGTAATGCATTTTGGATGTGTACCTAGAGTTTAAAGCAGAAAAACAGGAACTTTTAGAATTTTCATTTTTTGACCAAAACGACAGGACCGGAGCTGATAAAAATGTTTATATGGATGTTATTTTTTTTCTGACTGCGATTTCAAAACCATGCACCAGAATTCACTTCTTTAAACTCAGTAATGCATTTTGGATGTGTACCTAGAGTTTAAAGCAGAAAAAAAGGAACTTTTAGAATTTTCATTTTTTAAACAAAATGACAGGACCGGAGCTGATAAAAATGTTGATATGGATGTTATTTTTTTTCTGACTGCGATTTCAAAACCATGCACCAGAATTCACTTCTTTCAACTCAGTAATGCATTTTGGATGTGTACCTAGAGTTTAAAGCAGAAAAACAGGAACTTTTAGAATTTTCATTTTTTGACCAAAACGACAGGACCGGAGCTGATAAAAATGTTGATATGGATGTTATTTTTTTTCTGACTGCGATTTCAAAACCATGCACCAGAATTCACTTCTTTCAACTCAGTAATGCATTTTGGATGTGTACCTAGAGTTTAAAGCAGAAAAACAGGAACTTTTAGAATTTTCATTTTTTGACCAAAACGACAGGACTGGAGCTGATTAAAATGTTGATATGGATGTTATTTTTTTTCTCACTGCGATTTCAAAACCATACACCAGAATTCACTTCTTTAAACTCAGTAATGCATTTTGGATGTGTACCTAGAGTTTAAAGCAGAAAAACAGGAACTTTTAGAATTTTCATTTTTTGACCAAAACGACAGGACCGGAGCTGATAAAAATGTTGATATAGATGTTATTTTTTTCTGACTGCGATTTCAAAACCATGCACCAGAATTCACTTCTTTCAACTCAGTAATGCATTTTGGATGTGTACCTAGAGTTTAAAGCAGAAAAACAGGAACTTTTAGAATTTTCATTTTTTGACCAAAACGACAGGACCGGAGCTGATAAAAATGTTGATATGGATGTTATTTTTTTTCTGACTGCGATTTCAAAACCATGCACCAGAATTCACTTCTTTAAACTCAGTAATGCATTTTGGATGTGTACCTAGAGTTTAAAGCAGAAAAACAGGAACTTTTAGATTTTTCATTTTTTAACCAAAACGACAGGACCGGAGCTGATAAAAATGTTGATATGGATGTTATTTTTTTTCTGACTGCGATTTCAAAACCATGCACCAGAATTCACTTCTTTCAACTCAGTAATGCATTTTGGATGTGTACCTAGAGTTTAAAGCAGAAAAACAGGAACTTTTAGAATTTTCATTTGTTGACCAAAACGACAGGACCGGACCTGATAAAAATGTTGATATGGATGTTATTTTTTTTCTGACTGCGATTTCAAAACCATGCACCAGAATTCACTTCTTTCAACTCAGTAATGCATTTTGGATGTGTACCTAGAGTTTAAAGCAGAAAAACAGGAACTTTTAGAATTTTCTTTTTTTGACCAAAACGACAGGACCGGAGCTGATAAAAATGTTGATATGGATGTTATTTTTTTTCTGACTGCGATTTCAAAACCATGCACCAGAATTCACTTCTTTAAACTCAGTAATGCATTTTGGATGTGTACCTAGAGTTTAAAGCAGAAAAACAGGAACTTTTAGAATTTTCATTTTTTGACCAAAACGACAGGACCGGAGCTGATAAAAATGTTGATATGGATGTTATTTTTTTTCTGACTGCGATTTCAAAACCATGCACCAGAATTCACTTCTTTCAACTCAGTAATGCATTTTGGATGTGTACCTAGAGTTTAAAGCAGAAAAACAGGAACTTTTAGAATTTTCATTTTTTGACCAAAACGACAGGACCGGAGCTGATAAAAATGTTGATATGGATGTTATTTTTTTTCTGACTGCGATTTCAAAACCATGCACCAGAATTCACTTCTTTCAACTCAGTAATGCATTTTGGATGTGTACCTAGAGTTTAAAGCAGAAAAACAGGAACTTTTAGAATTTTCATTTTTTGACCAAAACGACAGGACCGGAGCTGATTAAAATGTTGATATGGATGTTATTTTTTTTCTGACTGCGATTTCAAAACCATACACCAGAATTCACTTCTTTAAACTCAGTAATGCATTTTGGATGTGTACCTAGAGTTTAAAGCAGAAAAACAGGAACTTTTAGAATTTTCATTTTTTGACCAAAACGACAGGACCGGAGCTGATAAAAATGTTGATATGGATGTTATTTTTTTTCTGACTGCGATTTCAAAACCATGCACCAGAATTCACTTCTTTAAACTCAGTAATGCATTTTGGATGTGTACCTAGAGTTTAAAGCAGAAAAAAAGGAACTTTTAGAATTTTCATTTTTTAAACAAAACGACAGGACCGGAGCTGATAAAAATGTTGATATGGATGTTATTTTTTTTCTGACTGCGATTTCAAAACCATGCACCAGAATTCACTTCTTTCAACTCAGTAATGCAGTTTGGATGTGTACCTAGAGTTTAAAGCAGAAAAACAGGAACTTTTAGAATTTTCATTTTTTGACCAAAACGACAGGACCGGAGCTGATAAAAATGTTGATATGGATGTTATTTTTTTTCTGACTGCGATTTCAAAACCATGCACCAGAATTCACTTCTTTCAACTCAGTAATGCATTTTGGATGTGTACCTAGAGTTTAAAGCAGAAAAACAGGAACTTTTAGAATTTTCATTTTTTGACCAAAACGACAGGACTGGAGCTGATTAAAATGTTGATATGGATGTTATTTTTTTTCTAACTGCGATTTCAAAACCATACACCAGAATTCACTTCTTTAAACTCAGTAATGCATTTTGGATGTGTACCTAGAGTTTAAAGCAGAAAAACAGGAACTTTTAGAATTTTCATTTTTTGACCAAAACGACAGGACCGGAGCTGATAAAAATGTTGATATAGATGTTATTTTTTTCTGACTGCGATTTCAAAACCATGCACCAGAATTCACTTCTTTCAACTCAGTAATGCATTTTGGATGTGTACCTAGAGTTTAAAGCAGAAAAACAGGAACTTTTAGAATTTTCATTTTTTGACCAAAACGACAGGACCGGAGCTGATAAAAATGTTGATATGGATGTTATTTTTTTTCTGACTGCGATTTCAAAACCATGCACCAGAATTCACTTCTTTAAACTCAGTAATGCATTTTGGATGTGTACCTAGAGTTTAAAGCAGAAAAACAGGAACTTTTAGATTTTTCATTTTTTAACCAAAACGACAGGACCGGAGCTGATAAAAATGTTGATATGGATGTTATTTTTTTTCTGACTGCGATTTCAAAACCATGCACCAGAATTCACTTCTTTCAACTCAGTAATGCATTTTGGATGTGTACCTAGAGTTTAAAGCAGAAAAACAGGAACTTTTAGAATTTTCATTTTTTGACCAAAACGACAGGACCGGAGCTGATAAAAATGTTGATATGGATGTTATTTTTTTTCTGACTGCGATTTCAAAACCATGCACCAGAATTCACTTCTTTAAACTCAGTAATGCATTTTGGATGTGTACCTAGAGTTTAAAGCAGAAAAAAAGGAACTTTTAGAATTTTCATTTTTTAAACAAAACGACAGGACCGGAGCTGATAAAAATGTTGATATGGATGTTATTTTTTTTCTGACTGCGATTTCAAAACCATGCACCAGAATTCACTTCTTTCAACTCAGTAATGCAGTTTGGATGTGTACCTAGAGTTTAAAGCAGAAAAACAGGAACTTTTAGAATTTTCATTTTTTGACCAAAACGACAGGACCGGAGCTGATAAAAATGTTGATATGGATGTTATTTTTTTTCTGACTGCGATTTCAAAACCATGCACCAGAATTCACTTCTTTCAACTCAGTAATGCATTTTGGATGTGTACCTAGAGTTTAAAGCAGAAAAACAGGAACTTTTAGAATTTTCATTTTTTGACCAAAACGACAGGACTGGAGCTGATTAAAATGTTGATATGGATGTTATTTTTTTTCTAACTGCGATTTCAAAACCATACACCAGAATTCACTTCTTTAAACTCAGTAATGCATTTTGGATGTGTACCTAGAGTTTAAAGCAGAAAAACAGGAACTTTTAGAATTTTCATTTTTTGACCAAAACTACAGGACCGGAGCTGATAAAAATGTTGATATAGATGTTATTTTTTTCTGACTGCGATTTCAAAACCATGCACCAGAATTCACTTCTTTCAACTCAGTAATGCATTTTGGATGTGTACCTAGAGTTTAAAGCAGAAAAACAGGAACTTTTAGAATTTTCATTTTTTGACCAAAACGACAGGACCGGAGCTGATAAAAATGTTGATATGGATGTTATTTTTTTTCTGACTGCGATTTCAAAACCATGCACCAGAATTCACTTCTTTAAACTCAGTAATGCATTTTGGATGTGTACCTAGAGTTTAAAGCAGAAAAACAGGAACTTTTAGATTTTTCATTTTTTAACCAAAACGACAGGACCGGAGCTGATAAAAATGTTGATATGGATGTTATTTTTTTTCTGACTGCGATTTCAAAACCATGCACCAGAATTCACTTCTTTCAACTCAGTAATGCATTTTGGATGTGTACCTAGAGTTTAAAGCAGAAAAACAGGAACTTTTAGAATTTTCATTTGTTGACCAAAACGACAGGACCGGACCTGATAAAAATGTTGATATGGATGTTATTTTTTTTCTGACTGCGATTTCAAAACCATGCACCAGAATTCACTTCTTTCAACTCAGTAATGCATTTTGGATGTGTACCTAGAGTTTAAAGCAGAAAAACAGGAACTTTTAGAATTTTCTTTTTTTGACCAAAACGACAGGACCGGAGCTGATAAAAATGTTGATATGGATGTTATTTTTTTTCTGACTGCGATTTCAAAACCATGCACCAGAATTCACTTCTTTAAACTCAGTAATGCATTTTGGATGTGTACCTAGAGTTTAAAGCAGAAAAACAGGAACTTTTAGAATTTTCATTTTTTGACCAAAACGACAGGACCGGAGCTGATAAAAATGTTGATATGGATGTTATTTTTTTCTGACTGCGATTTCAAAACCATGCACCAGAATTCACTTCTTTCAACTCAGTAATGCATTTTGGATGTGTACCTAGAGTTTAAAGCAGAAAAACAGGAACTTTTAGAATTTTCATTTTTTGACCAAAACGACAGGACCGGAGCTGATAAAAATGTTGATATGGATGTTATTTTTTTTCTGACTGCGATTTCAAAACCATGCACCAGAATTCACTTCTTTCAACTCAGTAATGCATTTTGGATGTGTACCTAGAGTTTAAAGCAGAAAAACAGGAACTTTTAGAATTTTCATTTTTTGACCAAAACGACAGGACCGGAGCTGATAAAAATGTTGATATGGATGTTATTTTTTTTCTGACTGCGATTTCAAAACCATGCACCAGAATTCACTTCTTTCAACTCAGTAATGCATTTTGGATGTGTACCTAGAGTTTAAAGCAGAAAAACAGGAACTTTTAGAATTTTCATTTGTTGACCAAAACGACAGGACCGGAGCTGATAAAAATGTTGATATGGATGTTATTTTTTTTCTGACTGTGATTTCAAAACCATGCACCAGAATTCACTTCTTAAAACTCAGTAATGCATTGTGGATGTGTACCTAGAGTTTAAAGCAGAAAAACAGGAACTTTTAGAATTTTCATTTTTTGACCAAAACGACAGGTCCGGAGCTGATAAAAATGTTGATATTGATGTAATTTTTTTTCTGACTGCGGTTTCAAAACCATGCACCAGAATCAACTTCTTTCAACTCAGTAATGCATTTTGGATGTGTACCTAGAGTTTAAAGCAGAAAAACAGGAACTTTTCGAATTTTCATTTGTTGACCAAAACGACAGGACCGGAGCTGATAAAAATGTTGATATGGATGTTATTTTATTTCTGACTGCGATTTCAAAACCATGCACCAGAATTCACTTCTTTCAACTCAGTAATGCATTTTGGATGTGTACCTAGAGTTTAAAGCAAAAAAACAGGAACTTTTAGAATTTTCATTTTTTGACCAAAACGACAGGACCGGAGCTGATAAAAATGTTGATATGGATGTTATTTTTTTTCTGACTGCGATTTCAAAACCATGCACCAGAATTCACTTCTTTAAACTCAGTAATGCATTTTGGATGTGTACCTAGAGTTTAAAGCAGAAAAACAGGAACTTTTAGAATTTTCATTTTTTGACCAAAACGACAGGACCGGAGCTGATAAAAATGTTGATATGGATGTTATTTTTTTTCTGACTGCGATTTCAAAACCATGCACCAGAATTCACTTCTTTCAACTCAGTAATGCATTTTGGATGTGTACCTAGAGTTTAAAGCAGAAAAACAGGAACTTTTAGAATTTTCATTTTTTGACCAAAACGACAGGACCGGAGCTGATTAAAATGTTGATATGGATGTTATTTTTTTTCTGACTGCGATTTCAAAACCATACACCAGAATTCACTTCTTTAAACTCAGTAATGCATTTTGGATGTGTACCTAGAGTTTAAAGCAGAAAAACAGGAACTTTTAGAATTTTCATTTTTTGACCAAAACGACAGGACCGGAGCTGATAAAAATGTTGATATGGATGTTATTTTTTTCTGACTGCGATTTCAAAACCATGCACCAGAATTCACTTCTTTCAACTCAGTAATGCATTTTGGATGTGTACCTAGAGTTTAAAGCAGAAAAACAGGAACTTTTAGAATTTTCATTTTTTGACCAAAACGACAGGACCGGAGCTGATAAAAATGTTTATATGGATGTTATTTTTTTTCTGACTGCGATTTCAAAACCATGCACCAGAATTCACTTCTTTAAACTCAGTAATGCATTTTGGATGTGTACCTAGAGTTTAAAGCAGAAAAAAAGGAACTTTTAGAATTTTCATTTTTTAAACAAAACGACAGGACCGGAGCTGATAAAAATGTTGATATGGATGTTATTTTTTTTCTGACTGCGATTTCAAAACCATGCACCAGAATTCACTTCTTTCAACTCAGTAATGCATTTTGGATGTGTACCTAGAGTTTAAAGCAGAAAAACAGGAACTTTTAGAATTTTCATTTTTTGACCAAAACGACAGGACCGGAGCTGATAAAAATGTTGATATGGATGTTATTTTTTTTCTGACTGCGATTTCAAAACCATGCACCAGAATTCACTTCTTTCAACTCAGTAATGCATTTTGGATGTGTACCTAGAGTTTAAAGCAGAAAAACAGGAACTTTTAGAATTTTCATTTTTTGACCAAAACGACAGGACTGGAGCTGATTAAAATGTTGATATGGATGTTATTTTTTTTCTAACTGCGATTTCAAAACCATACACCAGAATTCACTTCTTTAAACTCAGTAATGCATTTTGGATGTGTACCTAGAGTTTAAAGCAGAAAAACAGGAACTTTTAGAATTTTCATTTTTTGACCAAAACGACAGGACCGGAGCTGATAAAAATGTTGATATAGATGTTATTTTTTTCTGACTGCGATTTCAAAACCATGCACCAGAATTCACTTCTTTCAACTCAGTAATGCATTTTGGATGTGTACCTAGAGTTTAAAGCAGAAAAACAGGAACTTTTAGAATTTTCATTTTTTGACCAAAACGACAGGACCGGAGCTGATAAAAATGTTGATATGGATGTTATTTTTTTTCTGACTGCGATTTCAAAACCATGCACCAGAATTCACTTCTTTAAACTCAGTAATGCATTTTGGATGTGTACCTAGAGTTTAAAGCAGAAAAACAGGAACTTTTAGATTTTTCATTTTTTAACCAAAACGACAGGACCGGAGCTGATAAAAATGTTGATATGGATGTTATTTTTTTTCTGACTGCGATTTCAAAACCATGCACCAGAATTCACTTCTTTCAACTCAGTAATGCATTTTGGATGTGTACCTAGAGTTTAAAGCAGAAAAACAGGAACTTTTAGAATTTTCATTTGTTGACCAAAACGACAGGACCGGACCTGATAAAAATGTTGATATGGATGTTATTTTTTTTCTGACTGCGATTTCAAAACCATGCACCAGAATTCACTTCTTTCAACTCAGTAATGCATTTTGGATGTGTACCTAGAGTTTAAAGCAGAAAAACAGGAACTTTTAGAATTTTCTTTTTTTGACCAAAACGACAGGACCGGAGCTGATAAAAATGTTGATATGGATGTTATTTTTTTTCTGACTGCGATTTCAAAACCATGCACCAGAATTCACTTCTTTAAACTCAGTAATGCATTTTGGATGTGTACCTAGAGTTTAAAGCAGAAAAACAGGAACTTTTAGAATTTTCATTTTTTGACCAAAACGACAGGACCGGAGCTGATAAAAATGTTGATATGGATGTTATTTTTTTCTGACTGCGATTTCAAAACCATGCACCAGAATTCACTTCTTTCAACTCAGTAATGCATTTTGGATGTGTACCTAGAGTTTAAAGCAGAAAAACAGGAACTTTTAGAATTTTCATTTTTTGACCAAAACGACAGGACCGGAGCTGATAAAAATGTTGATATGGATGTTATTTTTTTTCTGACTGCGATTTCAAAACCATGCACCAGAATTCACTTCTTTCAACTCAGTAATGCATTTTGGATGTGTACCTAGAGTTTAAAGCAGAAAAACAGGAACTTTTAGAATTTTCATTTTTTGACCAAAACGACAGGACCGGAGCTGATAAAAATGTTGATATGGATGTTATTTTTTTTCTGACTGCGATTTCAAAACCATGCACCAGAATTCACTTCTTTCAACTCAGTAATGCATTTTGGATGTGTACCTAGAGTTTAAAGCAGAAAAACAGGAACTTTTAGAATTTTCATTTGTTGACCAAAACGACAGGACCGGAGCTGATAAAAATGTTGATATGGATGTTATTTTTTTTCTGACTGTGATTTCAAAACCATGCACCAGAATTCACTTCTTAAAACTCAGTAATGCATTTTGGATGTGTACCTAGAGTTTAAAGCAGAAAAACAGGAACTTTTAGAATTTTCATTTTTTGACCAAAACGACAGGACCGGAGCTGATAAAAATGTTGATATGGATGTTATTTTTTTTCTGACTGCGATTTCAAAACCATGCACCAGAATTCACTTCTTTCAACTCAGTAATGCATTTTGGATGTGTACCTAGAGTTTAAAGCAGAAAAACAGGAACTTTTAGAATTTTCATTTGTTGACCAAAACGACAGGACCGGAGCTGATAAAAATGTTGATATGGATGTTATTTTTTTTCTGACTGCGATTTCAAAACCATGCACCAGAATTCACTTCTTTCAACTCAGTAATGCATTTTGGATGTGTACCTAGAGTTTAAAGCAGAAAAACAGGAACTTTTAGAATTTTCATTTGTTGACCAAAACGACAGGACCGGACCTGATAAAAATGTTGATATGGATGTTATTTTTTTTCTGACTGCGATTTCAAAACCATGCACCAGAATTCACTTCTTTCAACTCAGTAATGCATTTTGGATGTGTACCTAGAGTTTAAAGCAGAAAAACAGGAACTTTTAGAATTTTCTTTTTTTGACCAAAACGACAGGACCGGAGCTGATAAAAATGTTGATATGGATGTTATTTTTTTTCTGACTGCGATTTCAAAACCATGCACCAGAATTCACTTCTTTAAACTCAGTAATGCATTTTGGATGTGTACCTAGAGTTTAAAGCAGAAAAACAGGAACTTTTAGAATTTTCATTTTTTGACCAAAACGACAGGACCGGAGCTGATAAAAATGTTGATTTGGATGTTATTTTTTTTCTGACTGCGATTTCAAAACCATGCACCAGAATCAACTTCTTTCAACTCAGTAATGCATTTTGGATGTGTACCTAGAGTTTAAAGCAGAAAAACAGGAACTTTTAGAATTTTCATTTTTTGACCAAAACGACAGGACCGGAGCTGATAAAAATGTTGATATGGATGTTATTTTTTTCTGACTGCGATTTCAAAACCATGCACCAGAATTCACTTCTTTCAACTCAGTAATGCATTTTGGATGTGTACCTAGAGTTTAAAGCAGAAAAACAGGAACTTTTAGAATTTTCATTTTTTGACCAAAACGACAGGACCGGAGCTGATAAAAATGTTGATATGGATGTTATTTTTTTTCTGACTGCGATTTCAAAACCATGCACCAGAATTCACTTCTTTCAACTCAGTAATGCATTTTGGATGTGTACCTAGAGTTTAAAGCAGAAAAACAGGAACTTTTAGAATTTTCATTTTTTGACCAAAACGACAGGACCGGAGCTGATAAAAATGTTGATATGGATGTTATTTTTTTTCTGACTGCGATTTCAAAACCATGCACCAGAATTCACTTCTTTCAACTCAGTAATGCATTTTGGATGTGTACCTAGAGTTTAAAGCAGAAAAACAGGAACTTTTAGAATTTTCATTTGTTGACCAAAACGACAGGACCGGAGCTGATAAAAATGTTGATATGGATGTTATTTTTTTTCTGACTGTGATTTCAAAACCATGCACCAGAATTCACTTCTTAAAACTCAGTAATGCATTTTGGATGTGTACCTAGAGTTTAAAGCAGAAAAACAGGAACTTTTAGAATTTTCATTTTTTGACCAAAACGACAGGACCGGAGCTGATAAAAATGTTGATATGGATGTTATTTTTTTTCTGACTGCGATTTCAAAACCATGCACCAGAATTCACTTCTTTCAACTCAGTAATGCATTTTGGATGTGTACCTAGAGTTTAAAGCAGAAAAACAGGAACTTTTAGAATTTTCATTTGTTGACCAAAACGACAGGACCGGAGCTGATAAAAATGTTGATATGGATGTTATTTTTTTTCTGACTGCGATTTCAAAACCATGCACCAGAATTCACTTCTTTCAACTCAGTAATGCATTTTGGATGTGTACCTAGAGTTTAAAGCAGAAAAACAGGAACTTTTAGAATTTTCATTTTTTGACCAAAACGACAGGTCCGGAGCTGATAAAAATGTTGATATTGATGTAATTTTTTTTCTGACTGCGGTTTCAAAACCATGCACCAGAAACAACTTCTTTCAACTCAGTAATGCATTTTGGATGTGTACCTAGAGTTTAAAGCAGAAAAACAGGAACTTTTAGAATTTTCATTTGTTGACCAAAACGACAGGACCGGAGCTGATAAAAATGTTGATATGGATGTTATTTTATTTCTGACTGCGATTTCAAAACCATGCACCAGAATTCACTTCTTTCAACTCAGTAATGCATTTTGGATGTGTACCTAGAGTTTAAAGCAGAAAAACAGGAACTTTTAGAATTTTCATTTTTTTACCAAAACGACAGGACCGGAGCTGATAAAAATGTTGATATGGATGTTATTTTTTTTCTGACTGCGATTTCAAAACCATGCACCAGAATTCACTTCTTTAAACTCAGTAATGCATTTTGGATGTGTACCTAGAGTTTAAAGCAGAAAAACAGGAACTTTTAGAATTTTCATTTTTTGACCAAAACGACAGGACCGGAGCTGATAAAAATGTTGATATGGATGTTATTTTTTTTCTGACTGCGATTTCAAAACCATGCACCAGAATTCACTTCTTTCAACTCAGTAATGCATTTTGGATGTGTACCTAGAGTTTAAAGCAGAAAAACAGGAACTTTTAGAATTTTCATTTTTTGACCAAAACGACAGGACCGGAGCTGATTAAAATGTTGATATGGATGTTATTTTTTTTCTGACTGCGATTTCAAAACCATACACCAGAATTCACTTCTTTAAACTCAGTAATGCATTTTGGATGTGTACCTAGAGTTTAAAGCAGAAAAACAGGAACTTTTAGAATTTTCATTTTTTGACCAAAATGACAGGACCGGAGCTGATAAAAATGTTGATATGGATGTTATTTTTTTCTGACTGCGATTTCAAAACCATGCACCAGAATTCACTTCTTTCAACTCAGTAATGCATTTTAGATGTGTACCTAGAGTTTAAAGCAGAAAAACAGGAACTTTTAGAATTTTCATTTTTTGACCAAAACGACAGGACCGGAGCTGATAAAAATGTTGATATGGATGTTATTTTTTTCTGACTGCGATTTCAAAACCATGCACCAGAATTCACTTCTTTAAACTCAGTAATGCATTTTGGATGTGTACCTAGAGTTTAAAGCAGAAAAACAGGAACTTTTAGAATTTTCATTTTTTAACCAAAACGACAGGACCGGAGCTGATAAAAATGTTGATATGGATGTTATTTTTTTTCTGACTGCGATTTCAAAACCATGCACCAGAATTCACTTCTTTCAACTCAGTAATGCATTTTGGATGTGTACCTAGAGTTTAAAGCAGAAAAACAGGAACTTTTAGAATTTTCATTTGTCGACCAAAACGACAGGACCGGACCTGATAAAAATGTTGATATGGATGTTATTTTTTTTCTGACTGCGATTTCAAAACCATGCACCAGAATTCACTTCTTTCAACTCAGTAATGCATTTTGGATGTGTACCTAGAGTTTAAAGCAGAAAAACAGGAACTTTTAGAATTTTCATTTGTTGACCAAAACGACAGGACCGGAGCTGATAAAAATGTTGATATGGATGTTATTTTTTTTCTGACTGCGATTTCAAAACCATGCACCAGAATTCACTTCTTTCAACTCAGTAATGCATTTTGGATGTGTACCTAGAGTTTAAAGCAGAAAAACAGGAACTTTTAGAATTTTCATTTTTTGACCAAAACGACAGGTCCGGAGCTGATAAAAATGTTGATATTGATGTAATTTTTTTTCTGACTGCGGTTTCAAAACCATGCACCAGAATCAACTTCTTTCAACTCAGTAATGCATTTTGGATGTGTACCTAGAGTTTAAAGCAGAAAAACAGGAACTTTTAGAATTTTCATTTGTTGACCAAAACGACAGGACCGGAGCTGATAAAAATGTTGATATGGATGTTATTTTATTTCTGACTGCGATTTCAAAACCATGCACCAGAATTCACTTCTTTCAACTCAGTAATGCATTTTGGATGTGTACCTAGAGTTTAAAGCAGAAAAACAGGAACTTTTAGAATTTTCATTTTTTGACCAAAACGACAGGACCGGAGCTGATAAAAATGTTGATATGGATGTTATTTTTTTTCTGACTGCGATTTCAAAACCATGCACCAGAATTCACTTCTTTAAACTCAGTAATGCATTTTGGATGTGTACCTAGAGTTTAAAGCAGAAAAACAGGAATTTTTAGAATTTTCATTTTTTGACCAAAACGACAGGACCGGAGCTGATAAAAATGTTGATATGGATGTTATTTTTTTTCTGACTGCGATTTCAAAACCATGCACCAGAATCAACTTCTTTCAACTCAGTAATGCATTTTGGATGTGTACCTAGAGTTTAAAGCAGAAAAACAGGAACTTTTAGAATTTTCATTTTTTGACCAAAACGACAGGACCGGAGCTGATAAAAATGTTGATATGGATGTTATTTTTTTTCTGACTGCGATTTCAAAACCATGCACCAGAATTCACTTCTTTAAACTCAGTAATGCATTTTGGATGTGTACCTAGAGTTTAAAGCAGAAAAACAGGAACTTTTAGAATTTTCATTTTTTGACCAAAACGACAGGACCGGAGCTGATAAAAATGTTGATATGGATGTTATTTTTTTTCTGACTGCGATTTCAAAACCATGCACCAGAATTCACTTCTTTCAACTCAGTAATGCATTTTGGATGTGTACCTAGAGTTTAAAGCAGAAAAACAGGAACTTTTAGAATTTTCATTTTTTGACCAAAACGACAGGACTGGAGCTGATTAAAATGTTGATATGGATGTTATTTTTTTTCTAACTGCGATTTCAAAACCATACACCAGAATTCACTTCTTTAAACTCAGTAATGCATTTTGGATGTGTACCTAGAGTTTAAAGCAGAAAAACAGGAACTTTTAGAATTTTCATTTTTTGACCAAAACGACAGGACCGGAGCTGATAAAAATGTTGATATAGATGTTATTTTTTTCTGACTGCGATTTCAAAACCATGCACCAGAATTCACTTCTTTCAACTCAGTAATGCATTTTGGATGTGTACCTAGAGTTTAAAGCAGAAAAACAGGAACTTTTAGAATTTTCATTTTTTGACCAAAACGACAGGACCGGAGCTGATAAAAATGTTGATATGGATGTTATTTTTTTTCTGACTGCGATTTCAAAACCATGCACCAGAATTCACTTCTTTAAACTCAGTAATGCATTTTGGATGTGTACCTAGAGTTTAAAGCAGAAAAACAGGAACTTTTAGAATTTTCATTTTTTAACCAAAACGACAGGACCGGAGCTGATAAAAATGTTGATATGGATGTTATTTTTTTTCTGACTGCGATTTCAAAACCATGCACCAGAATTCACTTCTTTCAACTCAGTAATGCATTTTGGATGTGTACCTAGAGTTTAAAGCAGAAAAACAGGAACTTTTAGAATTTTCATTTGTTGACCAAAACGACAGGACCGGACCTGATGAAAATGTTGATATGGATGTTATTTTTTTTCTGACTGCGATTTCAAAACCATGCACCAGAATTCACTTCTTTCAACTCAGTAATGCATTTTGGATGTGTACCTAGAGTTTAAAGCAGAAAAACAGGAACTTTTAGAATTTTCTTTTTTTGACCAAAACGACAGGACCGGAGCTGATAAAAATGTTGATATGGATGTTATTTTTTTTCTGACTGCGATTTCAAAACCATGCACCAGAATTCACTTCTTTAAACTCAGTAATGCATTTTGGATGTGTACCTAGAGTTTAAAGCAGAAAAACAGGAACTTTTAGAATTTTCATTTTTTGACCAAAACGACAGGACCGGAGCTGATAAAAATGTTGATTTGGATGTTATTTTTTTTCTGACTGCGATTTCAAAACCATGCACCAGAATCAACTTCTTTCAACTCAGTAATGCATTTTGGATGTGTACCTAGAGTTTAAAGCAGAAAAACAGGAACTTTTAGAATTTTCATTTTTGACCAAAACGACAGGACCGGAGCTGATAAAAATGTTGATATGGATGTTATTTTTTTCTGACTGCGATTTCAAAACCATGCACCAGAATTCACTTCTTTCAACTCAGTAATGCATTTTGGATGTGTACCTAGAGTTTAAAGCAGAAAAACAGGAACTTTTAGAATTTTCATTTTTTGACCAAAACGACAGGACCGGAGCTGATAAAAATGTTGATATGGATGTTATTTTTTTTCTGACTGCGATTTCAAAACCATGCACCAGAATTCACTTCTTTCAACTCAGTAATGCATTTTGGATGTGTACCTAGAGTTTAAAGCAGAAAAACAGGAACTTTTAGAATTTTCATTTTTTGACCAAAACGACAGGACCGGAGCTGATAAAAATGTTGATATGGATGTTATTTTTTTTCTGACTGCGATTTCAAAACCATGCACCAGAATTCACTTCTTTCAACTCAGTAATGCATTTTGGATGTGTACCTAGAGTTTAAAGCAGAAAAACAGGAACTTTTAGAATTTTCATTTGTTGACCAAAACGACAGGACCGGAGCTGATAAAAATGTTGATATGGATGTTATTTTTTTTCTGACTGTGATTTCAAAACCATGCACCAGAATTCACTTCTTAAAACTCAGTAATGCATTTTGGATGTGTACCTAGAGTTTAAAGCAGAAAAACAGGAACTTTTAGAATTTTCATTTTTTGACCAAAACGACAGGACCGGAGCTGATAAAAATGTTGATATGGATGTTATTTTTTTTCTGACTGCGATTTCAAAACCATGCACCAGAATTCACTTCTTTCAACTCAGTAATGCATTTTGGATGTGTACCTAGAGTTTAAAGCAGAAAAACAGGAACTTTTAGAATTTTCATTTGTTGACCAAAACGACAGGACCGGAGCTGATAAAAATGTTGATATGGATGTTATTTTTTTTCTGACTGCGATTTCAAAACCATGCACCAGAATTCACTTCTTTCAACTCAGTAATGCATTTTGGATGTGTACCTAGAGTTTAAAGCAGAAAAACAGGAACTTTTAGAATTTTCATTTTTTGACCAAAACGACAGGTCCGGAGCTGATAAAAATGTTGATATTGATGTAATTTTTTTTCTGACTGCGGTTTCAAAACCATGCACCAGAATCAACTTCTTTCAACTCAGTAATGCATTTTGGATGTGTACCTAGAGTTTAAAGCAGAAAAACAGGAACTTTTCGAATTTTCATTTGTTGACCAAAACGACAGGACCGGAGCTGATAAAAATGTTGATATGGATGTTATTTTATTTCTGACTGCGATTTCAAAACCATGCACCAGAATTCACTTCTTTCAACTCAGTAATGCATTTTGGATGTGTACCTAGAGTTTAAAGCAAAAAAACAGGAACTTTTAGAATTTTCATTTTTTGACCAAAACGACAGGACCGGAGCTGATAAAAATGTTGATATGGATGTTATTTTTTTTCTGACTGCGATTTCAAAACCATGCACCAGAATTCACTTCTTTAAACTCAGTAATGCATTTTGGATGTGTACCTAGAGTTTAAAGCAGAAAAACAGGAACTTTTAGAATTTTCATTTTTTGACCAAAACGACAGGACCGGAGCTGATAAAAATGTTGATATGGATGTTATTTTTTTTCTGACTGCGATTTCAAAACCATGCACCAGAATTCACTTCTTTAAACTCAGTAATGCATTTTGGATGTGTACCTAGAGTTTAAAGCAGAAAAACAGGAACTTTTAGAATTTTCATTTTTTGACCAAAACGACAGGACCGGAGCTGATTAAAATGTTGATATGGATGTTATTTTTTTTCTGACTGCGATTTCAAAACCATACACCAGAATTCACTTCTTTAAACTCAGTAATGCATTTTGGATGTGTACCTAGAGTTTAAAGCAGAAAAACAGGAACTTTTAGAATTTTCATTTTTTGACCAAAACGACAGGACCGGAGCTGATAAAAATGTTGATATGGATGTTATTTTTTTCTGACTGCGATTTCAAAACCATGCACCAGAATCAACTTCTTTCAACTCAGTAATGCATTTTGGATGTGTACCTAGAGTTTAAAGCAGAAAAACAGGAACTTTTAGAATTTTCATTTTTTGACCAAAACGACAGGACCGGAGCTGATAAAAATGTTGATATGGATGTTATTTTTTTCTGACTGCGATTTCAAAACCATGCACCAGAATTCACTTCTTTCAACTCAGTAATGCATTTTGGATGTGTACCTAGAGTTTAAAGCAGAAAAACAGGAACTTTTAGAATTTTCATTTTTTGACCAAAACGACAGGACCGGAGCTGATAAAAATGTTGATATGGATGTTATTTTTTTTCTGACTGCGATTTCAAAACCATGCACCAGAATTCACTTCTTTTAACTCAGTAATGCATTTTGGATGTGTACCTAGAGTTTAAAGCAGAAAAACAGGAACTTTTAGAATTTTCATTTTTTGACCAAAACGACAGGACCGGAGCTGATAAAAATGTTGATATGGATGTTATTTTTTTTCTGACTGTGATTTCAAAACCATGCACCAGAATTCACTTCTTAAAACTCAGTAATGCATTTTGGATGTGTACCTAGAGTTTAAAGCAGAAAAACAGGAACTTTTAGAATTTTCATTTTTTGACCAAAACGACAGGACCGGAGCTGATAA
This sequence comes from Crinia signifera, assembly GCF_055691185.1. Classification (NCBI taxonomy): domain Eukaryota; kingdom Metazoa; phylum Chordata; class Amphibia; order Anura; family Myobatrachidae; genus Crinia; species Crinia signifera. Next base: position 92,509,383 of record NC_139227.1, read on the forward strand.
AAATGTTGATATGGATGTTATTTTTTTTCTGACTGCGATTTCAAAACCATGCACCAGAATTCACTTCTTTCAACTCAGTAATGCATTTTGGATGTGTACCTAGAGTTTAAAGCAGAAAAACAGGAACTTTTAGAATTTTCATTTGTTGACCAAAACGACAGGACCGGAGCTGATAAAAATGTTGATATGGATGTTATTTTTTTTCTGACTGCGATTTCAAAACCATGCACCAGAATTCACTTCTTTCAACTCAGTAATGCATTTTGGATGTGTACCTAGAGTTTAAAGCAGAAAAACAGGAACTTTTAGAATTTTCATTTTTTGACAAAAACGACAGGTCCGGAGCTGATAAAAATGTTGATATTGATGTAATTTTTTTTCTGACTGCGGTTTCAAAACCATGCACCAGAATCAACTTCTTTCAACTCAGTAATGCATTTTGGATGTGTACCTAGAGTTTAAAGCAGAAAAACAGGAACTTTTCGAATTTTCATTTGTTGACCAAAACGACAGGACCGGAGCTGATAAAAATGTTGATATGGATGTTATTTTATTTCTGACTGCGATTTCAAAACCATGCACCAGAATTCACTTCTTTCAACTCAGTAATGCATTTTGGATGTGTACCTAGAGTTTAAAGCAAAAAAACAGGAACTTTTAGAATTTTCATTTTTTGACCAAAACGACAGGACCGGAGCTGATAAAAATGTTGATATGGATGTTATTTTTTTTCTGACTGCGATTTCAAAACCATGCACCAGAATTCACTTCTTTAAACTCAGTAATGCATTTTGGATGTGTACCTAGAGTTTAAAGCAGAAAAACAGGAACTTTTAGAATTTTCATTTTTTGACCAAAACGACAGGACCGGAGCTGATAAAAATGTTGATATGGATGTTATTTTTTTTCTGACTGCGATTTCAAAACCATGCACCAGAATTCACTTCTTTCAACTCAGTAATGCATTTTGGATGTGTACCTAGAGTTTAAAGCAGAAAAACAGGAACTTTTAGAATTTTCATTTTTTGACCAAAACGACAGGACCGGAGCTGATAAAAATGTTGATATGGATGTTATTTTTTTTCTGACTGCGATTTCAAAACCATACACCAGAATTCACTTCTTTCAACTCAGTAATGCATTTTGGATGTGTACCTAGAGTTTAAAGCAGAAAAACAGGAACTTTTAGAATTTTCATTTTTTGACCAAAACGACAGGACCGGAGCTGATAAAAATGTTGATATGGATGTTATTTTTTTTCTGACTGCGATTTCAAAACCATGCACCAGAATTCACTTCTTTAAACTCAGTAATGCATTTTGGATGTGTACCTAGAGTTTAAAGCAGAAAAAAAGGAACTTTTAGAATTTTCATTTTTTAAACAAAACGACAGGACCGGAGCTGATAAAAATGTTGATATGGATGTTATTTTTTTTCTGACTGCGATTTCAAAACCATGCACCAGAATTCACTTCTTTCAACTCAGTAATGCATTTTGGATGTGTACCTAGAGTTTAAAGCAGAAAAACAGGAACTTTTAGAATTTTCATTTTTTGACCAAAACGACAGGACCGGAGCTGATAAAAATGTTGATATGGATGTTATTTTTTTTCTGACTGCGATTTCAAAACCATGCACCAGAATTCACTTCTTTAAACTCAGTAATGCATTTTGGATGTGTACCTAGAGTTTAAAGCAGAAAAACAGGAACTTTTAGAATTTTCATTTTTTGACCAAAACGACAGGACTGGAGCTGATTAAAATGTTGATATGGATGTTATTTTTTTTCTAACTGCGATTTCAAAACCATACACCAGAATTCACTTCTTTAAACTCAGTAATGCATTTTGGATGTGTACCTAGAGTTTAAAGCAGAAAAACAGGAACTTTTAGAATTTTCATTTTTTGACCAAAACGACAGGACCGGAGCTGATAAAAATGTTGATATAGATGTTATTTTTTTCTGACTGTGATTTCAAAACCATGCACCAGAATTCACTTCTTTCAACTCAGTAATGCATTTTGGATGTGTACCTAGAGTTTAAAGCAGAAAAACAGGAACTTTTAGAATTTTCATTTTTTGACCAAAACGACAGGACCGGAGCTGATAAAAATGTTGATATGGATGTTATTTTTTTTCTGACTGCGATTTCAAAACCATGCACCAGAATTCACTTCTTTAAACTCAGTAATGCATTTTGGATGTGTACCTAGAGTTTAAAGCAGAAAAACAGGAACTTTTAGAATTTTCATTTTTTAACCAAAACGACAGGACCGGAGCTGATAAAAATGTTGATATGGATGTTATTTTTTTTCTGACTGCGATTTCAAAACCATGCACCAGAATTCACTTCTTTCAACTCAGTAATGCATTTTGGATGTGTACCTAGAGTTTAAAGCAGAAAAACAGGAACTTTTAGAATTTTCATTTGTTGACCAAAACGACAGGACCGGACCTGATAAAAATGTTGATATGGATGTTATTTTTTTTCTGACTGCGATTTCAAAACCATGCACCAGAATTCACTTCTTTCAACTCAGTAATGCATTTTGGATGTGTACCTAGAGTTTAAAGCAGAAAAACAGGAACTTTTAGAATTTTCTTTTTTTGACCAAAACGACAGGACCGGAGCTGATAAAAATGTTGATATGGATGTTATTTTTTTTCTGACTGCGATTTCAAAACCATGCACCAGAATTCACTTCTTTAAACTCAGTAATGCATTTTGGATGTGTACCTAGAGTTTAAAGCAGAAAAACAGGAACTTTTAGAATTTTCATTTTTTGACCAAAACGACAGGACCGGAGCTGATAAAAATGTTGATATGGATGTTATTTTTTTCTGACTGCGATTTCAAAACCATGCACCAGAATTCACTTCTTTAAACTCAGTAATGCATTTTGGATGTGTACCTAGAGTTTAAAGCAGAAAAACAGGAACTTTTAGAATTTTCATTTTTTGACCAAAACGACAGGACCGGAGCTGATAAAAATGTTGATATGGATGTTATTTTTTTTCTGACTGCGATTTCAAAACCATGCACCAGAATTCACTTCTTTCAACTCAGTAATGCATTTTGGATGTGTACCTAGAGTTTAAAGCAGAAAAACAGGAACTTTTAGAATTTTCATTTTTTGACCAAAACGACAGGACCGGAGCTGATAAAAATGTTGATATGGATGTTATTTTTTTTCTGACTGCGATTTCAAAACCATGCACCAGAATTCACTTCTTTCAACTCAGTAATGCATTTTGGATGTGTACCTAGAGTTTAAAGCAGAAAAACAGGAACTTTTAGAATTTTCATTTGTTGACCAAAACGACAGGACCGGAGCTGATAAAAATGTTGATATGGATGTTATTTTTTTTCTGACTGTGATTTCAAAACCATGCACCAGAATTCACTTCTTAAAACTCAGTAATGCATTTTGGATGTGTACCTAGAGTTTAAAGCAGAAAAACAGGAACTTTTAGAATTTTCATTTTTTGACCAAAACGACAGGACCGGAGCTGATAAAAATGTTGATATGGATGTTATTTTTTTTCTGACTGCGATTTCAAAACCATGCACCAGAATTCACTTCTTTCAACTCAGTAATGCATTTTGGATGTGTACCTAGAGTTTAAAGCAGAAAAACAGGAACTTTTAGAATTTTCATTTGTTGACCAAAACGACAGGACCGGAGCTGATAAAAATGTTGATATGGATGTTATTTTTTTTCTGACTGCGATTTCAAAACCATGCACCAGAATTCACTTCTTTCAACTCAGTAATGCATTTTGGATGTGTACCTAGAGTTTAAAGCAGAAAAACAGGAACTTTTAGAATTTTCATTTTTTGACCAAAACGACAGGTCCGGAGCTGATAAAAATGTTGATATTGATGTAATTTTTTTTCTGACTGCGGTTTCAAAACCATGCACCAGAATCAACTTCTTTCAACTCAGTAATGCATTTTGGATGTGTACCTAGAGTTTAAAGCAGAAAAACAGGAACTTTTAGAATTTTCATTTGTTGACCAAAACGACAGGACCGGAGCTGATAAAAATGTTGATATGGATGTTATTTTATTTCTGACTGCGATTTCAAAACCATGCACAAGAATTCACTTCTTTCAACTCAGTAATGCATTTTGGATATGTACCTAGAGTTTAAAGCAGAAAAACAGGAACTTTTAGAATTTTCTTTTTTTGACCAAAACGACAGGACCGGAGCTGATAAAAATGTTGATATGGATGTTATTTTTTTTCTGACTGCGATTTCAAAACCATGCACCAGAATTCACTTCTTTCAACTCAGTAATGCATTTTGGATGTGTACCTAGAGTTTAAAGCAGAAAAACAGGAACTTTTAGAATTTTCATTTTTTGACCAAAACGACAGGACCGGAGCTGATAAAAATGTTGATATGGATGTTATTTTTTTTCTGACTGCGATTTCAAAACCATGCACCAGAATTCACTTCTTTCAACTCAGTAATGCATTTTGGATGTGTACCTAGAGTTTAAAGCAGAAAAACAGGAACTTTTAGAATTTTCATTTGTTGACCAAAACGACAGGACCGGAGCTGATAAAAATGTTGATATGGATGTTATTTTTTTTCTGACTGCGATTTCAAAACCATGCACCAGAATTCACTTCTTTAAACTCAGTAATGCATTTTGGATGTGTACCTAGAGTTTAAAGCAGAAAAACAGGAACTTTTAGAATTTTCATTTTTTGACCAAAACGACAGGACCGGAGCTGATAAAAATGTTGATATGGATGTTATTTTTTTTCTGACTGCGATTTCAAAACCATGCACCAGAATTCACTTCTTTAAACTCAGTAATGCATTTTGGATGTGTACCTAGAGTTTAAAGCAGAAAAACAGGAACTTTTAGAATTTTCATTTTTTGACCAAAACGACAGGACCGGAGCTGATTAAAATGTTGATATGGATGTTATTTTTTTTCTGACTGCGATTTCAAAACCATACACCAGAATTCACTTCTTTAAACTCAGTAATGCATTTTGGATGTGTACCTAGAGTTTAAAGCAGAAAAACAGGAACTTTTAGAATTTTCATTTTTTGACCAAAACGACAGGACCGGAGCTGATAAAAATGTTGATATGGATGTTATTTTTTTCTGACTGCGATTTCAAAACCATGCACCAGAATCAACTTCTTTCAACTCAGTAATGCATTTTGGATGTGTACCTAGAGTTTAAAGCAGAAAAACAGGAACTTTTAGAATTTTCATTTTTTGACCAAAACGACAGGACCGGAGCTGATAAAAATGTTGATATGGATGTTATTTTTTTCTGACTGCGATTTCAAAACCATGCACCAGAATCAACTTCTTTCAACTCAGTAATGCATTTTGGATGTGTACCTAGAGTTTAAAGCAGAAAAACAGGAACTTTTCGAATTTTCATTTGTTGACCAAAACGACAGGACCGGAGCTGATAAAAATGTTGATATGGATGTTATTTTATTTCTGACTGCGATTTCAAAACCATGCACCAGAATTCACTTCTTTCAACTCAGTAATGCATTTTGGATGTGTACCTAGAGTTTAAAGCAAAAAAACAGGAACTTTTAGAATTTTCATTTTTTGACCAAAACGACAGGACCGGAGCTGATAAAAATGTTGATATGGATGTTATTTTTTTCTGACTGCGATTTCAAAACCATGCACCAGAATTCACTTCTTTAAACTCAGTAATGCATTTTGGATGTGTACCTAGAGTTTAAAGCAGAAAAACAGGAACTTTTAGAATTTTCATTTTTTGACCAAAACGACAGGACCGGAGCTGATAAAAATGTTGATATGGATGTTATTTTTTTTCTGACTGCGATTTCAAAACCATGCACCAGAATTCACTTCTTTCAACTCAGTAATGCATTTTGGATGTGTACCTAGAGTTTAAAGCAGAAAAACAGGAACTTTTAGAATTTTCATTTTTTGACCAAAACGACAGGACCGGAGCTGATAAAAATGTTGATATGGATGTTATTTTTTTTCTGACTGCGATTTCAAAACCATACACCAGAATTCACTTCTTTCAACTCAGTAATGCATTTTGGATGTGTACCTAGAGTTTAAAGCAGAAAAACAGGAACTTTTAGAATTTTCATTTTTTGACCAAAACGACAGGACCGGAGCTGATAAAAATGTTGATATGGATGTTATTTTTTTTCTGACTGCGATTTCAAAACCATGCACCAGAATTCACTTCTTTAAACTCAGTAATGCATTTTGGATGTGTACCTAGAGTTTAAAGCAGAAAAAAAGGAACTTTTAGAATTTTCATTTTTTAAACAAAACGACAGGACCGGAGCTGATAAAAATGTTGATATGGATGTTATTTTTTTTCTGACTGCGATTTCAAAACCATGCACCAGAATTCACTTCTTTCAACTCAGTAATGCATTTTGGATGTGTACCTAGAGTTTAAAGCAGAAAAACAGGAACTTTTAGAATTTTCATTTTTTGACCAAAACGACAGGACCGGAGCTGATAAAAATGTTGATATGGATGTTATTTTTTTTCTGACTGCGATTTCAAAACCATGCACCAGAATTCACTTCTTTAAACTCAGTAATGCATTTTGGATGTGTACCTAGAGTTTAAAGCAGAAAAACAGGAACTTTTAGAATTTTCATTTTTTGACCAAAACGACAGGACTGGAGCTGATTAAAATGTTGATATGGATGTTATTTTTTTTCTAACTGCGATTTCAAAACCATACACCAGAATTCACTTCTTTAAACTCAGTAATGCATTTTGGATGTGTACCTAGAGTTTAAAGCAGAAAAACAGGAACTTTTAGAATTTTCTTTTTTTGACCAAAACGACAGGACCGGAGCTGATAAAAATGTTGATATAGATGTTATTTTTTTCTGACTGTGATTTCAAAACCATGCACCAGAATTCACTTCTTTCAACTCAGTAATGCATTTTGGATGTGTACCTAGAGTTTAAAGCAGAAAAACAGGAACTTTTAGAATTTTCATTTTTTGACCAAAACGACAGGACCGGAGCTGATAAAAATGTTGATATGGATGTTATTTTTTTTCTGACTGCGATTTCAAAACCATGCACCAGAATTCACTTCTTTAAACTCAGTAATGCATTTTGGATGTGTACCTAGAGTTTAAAGCAGAAAAACAGGAACTTTTAGAATTTTCATTTTTTAACCAAAACGACAGGACCGGAGCTGATAAAAATGTTGATATGGATGTTATTTTTTTTCTGACTGCGATTTCAAAACCATGCACCAGAATTCACTTCTTTCAACTCAGTAATGCATTTTGGATGTGTACCTAGAGTTTAAAGCAGAAAAACAGGAACTTTTAGAATTTTCATTTGTTGACCAAAACGACAGGACCGGACCTGATAAAAATGTTGATATGGATGTTATTTTTTTTCTGACTGCGATTTCAAAACCATGCACCAGAATTCACTTCTTTCAACTCAGTAATGCATTTTGGATGTGTACCTAGAGTTTAAAGCAGAAAAACAGGAACTTTTAGAATTTTCTTTTTTTGACCAAAACGACAGGACCGGAGCTGATAAAAATGTTGATATGGATGTTATTTTTTTTCTGACTGCGATTTCAAAACCATGCACCAGAATTCACTTCTTTAAACTCAGTAATGCATTTTGGATGTGTACCTAGAGTTTAAAGCAGAAAAACAGGAACTTTTAGAATTTTCATTTTTTGACCAAAACGACAGGACCGGAGCTGATAAAAATGTTGATATGGATGTTATTTTTTTCTGACTGCGATTTCAAAACCATGCACCAGAATTCACTTCTTTCAACTCATTAATGCATTTTGGATGTGTACCTAGAGTTTAAAGCAGAAAAACAGGAACTTTTAGAATTTTCATTTTTTGACCAAAACGACAGGACCGGAGCTGATAAAAATGTTGATATGGATGTTATTTTTTTTCTGACTGCGATTTCAAAACCATGCACCAGAATTCACTTCTTTCAACTCAGTAATGCATTTTGGATGTGTACCTAGAGTTTAAAGCAGAAAAACAGGAACTTTTAGAATTTTCATTTTTTGACCAAAACGACAGGACCGGAGCTGATAAAAATGTTGATATGGATGTTATTTTTTTTCTGACTGCGATTTCAAAACCATGCACCAGAATTCACTTCTTTCAACTCAGTAATGCATTTTGGATGTGTACCTAGAGTTTAAAGCAGAAAAACAGGAACTTTTAGAATTTTCATTTGTTGACCAAAACGACAGGACCGGAGCTGATAAAAATGTTGATATGGATGTTATTTTTTTTCTGACTGTGATTTCAAAACCATGCACCAGAATTCACTTCTTAAAACTCAGTAATGCATTTTGGATGTGTACCTAGAGTTTAAAGCAGAAAAACAGGAACTTTTAGAATTTTCATTTTTTGACCAAAACGACAGGACCGGAGCTGATAAAAATGTTGATATGGATGTTATTTTTTTTCTGACTGCGATTTCAAAACCATGCACCAGAATTCACTTCTTTCAACTCAGTAATGCATTTTGGATGTGTACCTAGAGTTTAAAGCAGAAAAACAGGAACTTTTAGAATTTTCATTTGTTGACCAAAACGACAGGACCGGAGCTGATAAAAATGTTGATATGGATGTTATTTTTTTTCTGACTGCGATTTCAAAACCATGCACCAGAATTCACTTCTTTCAACTCAGTAATGCATTTTGGATGTGTACCTAGAGTTTAAAGCAGAAAAACAGGAACTTTTAGAATTTTCATTTTTTGACCAAAACGACAGGTCCGGAGCTGATAAAAATGTTGATATTGATGTAATTTTTTTTCTGACTGCGGTTTCAAAACCATGCACCAGAATCAACTTCTTTCAACTCAGTAATGCATTTTGGATGTGTACCTAGAGTTTAAAGCAGAAAAACAGGAACTTTTAGAATTTTCATTTGTTGACCAAAACGACAGGACCGGAGCTGATAAAAATGTTGATATGGATGTTATTTTATTTCTGACTGCGATTTCAAAACCATGCACCAGAATTCACTTCTTTCAACTCAGTAATGCATTTTGGATGTGTACCTAGAGTTTAAAGCAGAAAAACAGGAACTTTTAGAATTTTCATTTTTTGACCAAAACGACAGGACCGGAGCTGATAAAAATGTTGATATGGATGTTATTTTTTTCTGACTGCGATTTCAAAACCATGCACCAGAATTCACTTCTTTCAACTCAGTAATGCATTTTGGATGTGTACCTAGAGTTTAAAGCAGAAAAACAGGAACTTTTAGAATTTTCATTTTTTGACCAAAACGACAGGACCGGAGCTGATAAAAATGTTGATATGGATGTTATTTTTTTTCTGACTGCGATTTCAAAACCATGCACCAGAATTCACTTCTTTCAACTCAGTAATGCATTTTGGATGTGTACCTAGAGTTTAAAGCAGAAAAACAGGAACTTTTAGAATTTTCATTTTTTGACCAAAACGACAGGACCGGAGCTGATAAAAATGTTGATATGGATGTTATTTTTTTTCTGACTGCGATTTCAAAACCATGCACCAGAATTCACTTCTTTCAACTCAGTAATGCATTTTGGATGTGTACCTAGAGTTTAAAGCAGAAAAACAGGAACTTTTAGAATTTTCATTTGTTGACCAAAACGACAGGACCGGAGCTGATAAAAATGTTGATATGGATGTTATTTTTTTTCTGACTGTGATTTCAAAACCATGCACCAGAATTCACTTCTTAAAACTCAGTAATGCATTTTGGATGTGTACCTAGAGTTTAAAGCAGAAAAACAGGAACTTTTAGAATTTTCATTTTTTGACCAAAACGATAGGACCGGAGCTGATAAAAATGTTGATATGGATGTTATTTTTTTTCTGACTGCGATTTCAAAACCATGCACCAGAATTCACTTCTTTCAACTCAGTAATGCATTTTGGATGTGTACCTAGAGTTTAAAGCAGAAAAACAGGAACTTTTAGAATTTTCATTTGTTGACCAAAACGACAGGACCGGAGCTGATAAAAATGTTGATATGGATGTTATTTTTTTTCTGACTGCGATTTCAAAACCATGCACCAGAATTCACTTCTTTCAACTCAGTAATGCATTTTGGATGTGTACCTAGAGTTTAAAGCAGAAAAACAGGAACTTTTAGAATTTTCATTTTTTGACCAAAACGACAGGTCCGGAGCTGATAAAAATGTTGATATTGATGTAATTTTTTTTCTGACTGCGGTTTCAAAACCATGCACCAGAATCAACTTCTTTCAACTCAGTAATGCATTTTGGATGTGTACCTAGAGTTTAAAGCAGAAAAACAGGAACTTTTCGAATTTTCATTTGTTGACCAAAACGACAGGACCGGAGCTGATAAAAATGTTGATATGGATGTTATTTTATTTCTGACTGCGATTTCAAAACCATGCACCAGAATTCACTTCTTTCAACTCAGTAATGCATTTTGGATGTGTACCTAGAGTTTAAAGCAAAAAAACAGGAACTTTTAGAATTTTCATTTTTTGACCAAAACGACAGGACCGGAGCTGATAAAAATGTTGATATGGATGTTATTTTTTTTCTGACTGCGATTTCAAAACCATGCACCAGAATTCACTTCTTTAAACTCAGTAATGCATTTTGGATGTGTACCTAGAGTTTAAAGCAGAAAAACAGGAACTTTTAGAATTTTCATTTTTTGACCAAAACGACAGGACCGGAGCTGATAAAAATGTTGATATGGATGTTATTTTTTTTCTGACTGCGATTTCAAAACCATGCACCAGAATTCACTTCTTTAAACTCAGTAATGCATTTTGGATGTGTACCTAGAGTTTAAAGCAGAAAAACAGGAACTTTTAGAATTTTCATTTTTTGACCAAAACGACAGGACCGGAGCTGATTAAAATGTTGATATGGATGTTATTTTTTTTCTGACTGCGATTTCAAAACCATACACCAGAATTCACTTCTTTAAACTCAGTAATGCATTTTGGATGTGTACCTAGAGTTTAAAGCAGAAAAACAGGAACTTTTAGAATTTTCATTTTTTGACCAAAACGACAGGACCGGAGCTGATAAAAATGTTGATATGGATGTTATTTTTTTCTGACTGCGATTTCAAAACCATGCACCAGAATTCACTTCTTTCAACTCAGTAATGCATTTTGGATGTGTACCTAGAGTTTAAAGCAGAAAAACAGGAACTTTTAGAATTTTCATTTTTTGACCAAAACGACAGGACCGGAGCTGATAAAAATGTTGATATGGATGTTATTTTTTTTCTGACTGCGATTTCAAAACCATGCACCAGAATTCACTTCTTTAAACTCAGTAATGCATTTTGGATGTGTACCTAGAGTTTAAAGCAGAAAAACAGGAACTTTTAGAATTTTCATTTCTTGACCAAAACGACAGGACCGGAGCTGATAAAAATGTTGATATGGATGTTATTTTTTTTCTGACTGCGATTTCAAAACCATGCACCAGAATAAACTTCTTTCAACTCAGTAATGCATTTTGGATGTGTACCTAGAGTTTAAAGCAGAAAAACAGGAACTTTTAGAATTTTCATTTTTTGACCAAAACGACAGGACCGGAGCTGATAAAAATGTTGATATGGATGTTATTTTTTTCTGACTGCGATTTCAAAACCATGCACCAGAATTCACTTCTTTCAACTCAGTAATGCATTTTGGATGTGTACCTAGAGTTTAAAGCAGAAAAACAGGAACTTTTAGAATTTTCATTTTTTGACCAAAACGACAGGACCGGAGCTGATAAAAATGTTGATATGGATGTTATTTTTTTTCTGACTGCGATTTCAAAACCATGCACCAGAATTCACTTCTTTAAACTCAGTAATGCATTTTGGATGTGTACCTAGAGTTTAAAGCAGAAAAACAGGAACTTTTAGAATTTTCATTTTTTGACCAAAACGACAGGACCGGAGCTGATAAAAATGTTGATATGGATGTTATTTTTTTTCTGACTGCGATTTCAAAACCATGCACCAGAATTCACTTCTTTCAACTCAGTAATGCATTTTGGATGTGTACCTAGAGTTTAAAGCAGAAAAACAGGAACTTTTAGAATTTTCATTTGTTGACCAAAACGACAGGACCGGAGCTGATAAAAATGTTGATATGGATGTTATTTTTTTTCTGACTGTGATTTCAAAACCATGCACCAGAATTCACTTCTTAAAACTCAGTAATGCATTTTGGATGTGTACCTATTGTTTAAAGCAGAAAAACAGGAACTTTTAGAATTTTCATTTTTTGACCAAAACGACAGGACCGGAGCTGATAAAAATGTTGATATGGATGTTATTTTTTTTCTGACTGCGATTTCAAAACCATGCACCAGAATTCACTTCTTTCAACTTAGTAATGCATTTTGGATGTGTACCTAGAGTTTAAAGCACAAAAACAGGAACTTTTAGAATTTTCATTTTTTGACCAAAACGACAGGACCGGAGCTGATAAAAATGTTGATATGGATGTTATTTTTTTTCTGACTGCGATTTCAAAACCATGCACCAGAATTCACTTCTTTAAACTCAGTAATGCATTTTGGATGTGTACCTAGAGTTTAAAGCAGAAAAACAGGAACTTTTAGAATTTTCATTTTTTGACCAAAACGACAGGACCGGAGCTGATAAAAATGTTGATATGGATGTTATTTTTTTTCTGACTGCGATTTCAAAACCATGCACCAGAATTCACTTCTTTCAACTCAGTAATGCATTTTGGATGTGTACCTAGAGTTTAAAGCAGAAAAACAGGAACTTTTAGAATTTTCATTTGTTGACCAAAACGACAGGACCGGAGCTGATAAAAATGTTGATATGGATGTTATTTTTTTTCTGACTGTGATTTCAAAACCATGCACCAGAATTCACTTCTTAAAACTCAGTAATGCATTTTGGATGTGTACCTAGAGTTTAAAGCAGAAAAACAGGAACTTTTAGAATTTTCATTTGTTGACCAAAACGACAGGACCGGAGCTGATAAAAATGTTGATATGGATGTTATTTTTTTCTGACTGCGATTTCAAAACCATGCACCAGAATTCACTTCTTTCAACTCAGTAATGCATTTTGGATGTGTACCTAGAGTTTAAAGCAGAAAAACAGGAACTTTTAGAATTTTCATTTTTTTACCAAAACGACAGGTCCGGAGCTGATAAAAATGTTGATATTGATGTAATTTTTTTTCTGACTGCGGTTTCAAAACCATGCACCAGAATCAACTTCTTTCAACTCAGTAATGCATTTTGGATGTGTACCTAGAGTTTAAAGCAGAAAAACAGGAACTTTTAGAATTTTCATTTGTTGACCAAAACGACAGGACCGGAGCTGATAAAAATGTTGATATGGATGTTATTTTATTTCTGACTGCGATTTCAAAACCATGCACCAGAATTCACTTCTTTCAACTCAGTAATGCATTTTGGATGTGTACCTAGAGTTTAAAGCAGAAAAACAGGAACTTTTAGAATTTTCATTTTTTGACCAAAACGACAGGACCGGAGCTGATAAAAATGTTGATATGGATGTTATTTTTTTTCTGACTGCGATTTCAAAACCATGCACCAGAATTCACTTCTTTAAACTCAGTAATGCATTTTGGATGTGTACCTAGAGTTTAAAGCAGAAAAACAGGAACTTTTAGAATTTTCATTTTTTGACCAAAACGACAGGACCGGAGCTGATAAAAATGTTGATATGGATGTTATTTTTTTTCTGACTGCGATTTCAAAACCATGCACCAGAATCAACTTCTTTCAACTCAGTAATGCATTTTGGATGTGTACCTAGAGTTTAAAGCAGAAAAACAGGAACTTTTAGAATTTTCATTTTTTGACCAAAACGACAGGACCGAAACTGATAAAATTGTTGATATGGATGTTATTTTTTTCTGACTGCGATTTCAAAACCATGCACCAGAATTCACTTCTTTCAACTCAGTAATGCATTTTGGATGTGTACCTAGAGTTTAAAGCAGAAAAACAGGAACTTTTAGAATTTTCATTTTTTGACCAAAACGACAGGACCGGAGCTGATAAAAATGTTGATATGGATGTTATTTTTTTCTGACTGCGATTTCAAAACCATGCACCAGAATTCACTTCTTTCAACTCAGTAATGCATTTTGGATGTGTACCTAGAGTTTAAAGCAGAAAAACAGGAACTTTTCGAATTTTCATTTTTTGACCAAAACGACAGGACCGGAGCTGATAAAAATGTTGATATGGATGTTATTTTTTTTCTGACTGCGATTTCAAAACCATGCACCAGAATTCACTTCTTTAAACTCAGTAATGCATTTTGGATGTGTACCTAGAGTTTAAAGCAGAAAAACAGGAACTTTTAGAATTTTCATTTTTTAACCAAAACGACAGGACCGGAGCTGATAAAAATGTTGATATGGATGTTATTTTTTTTCTGACTGCGATTTCAAAACCATGCACCAGAATTCACTTCTTTCAACTCAGTAATGCATTTTGGATGTGTACCTAGAGTTTAAAGCAGAAAAACAGGAACTTTTAGAATTTTCATTTGTTGACCAAAACGACAGGACCGGACCTGATAAAAATGTTGATATGGATGTTATTTTTTTTCTGACTGCGATTTCAAAACCATGCACCAGAATTCACTTCTTTCAACTCAGTAATGCATTTTGGATGTGTACCTAGAGTTTAAAGCAGAAAAACAGGAACTTTTAGAATTTTCATTTTTTGACCAAAACGACAGGACCGGAGCTGATAAAAATGTTGATATGGATGTTATTTTTTTTCTGACTGCGATTTCAAAACCATGCACCAGAATTCACTTCTTTAAACTCAGTAATGCATTTTGGATGTGTACCTAGAGTTTAAAGCAGAAAAACAGGAACTTTTAGAATTTTCATTTTTTGACCAAAACGACAGGACCGGAGCTGATAAAAATGTTGATATGGATGTTATTTTTTTTCTGACTGCGATTTCAAAACCATGCACCAGAATCAACTTCTTTCAACTCAGTAATGCATTTTGGATGTGTACCTAGAGTTTAAAGCAGAAAAACAGGAACTTTTAGAATTTTCATTTTTTGACCAAAACGACAGGACCGAAACTGATAAAATTGTTGATATGGATGTTATTTTTTTCTGACTGCGATTTCAAAACCATGCACCAGAATTCACTTCTTTCAACTCAGTAATGCATTTTGGATGTGTACCTAGAGTTTAAAGCAGAAAAACAGGAACTTTTAGAATTTTCATTTTTTGACCAAAACGACAGGACCGGAGCTGATAAAAATGTTGATATGGATGTTATTTTTATCTGACTGCGATTTCAAAACCATGCACCAGAATTCACTTCTTTCAACTCAGTAATGCATTTTGGATGTGTACCTAGAGTTTAAAGCAGAAAAACAGGAACTTTTCGAATTTTCATTTTTTGACCAAAACGACAGGACCGGAGCTGATAAAAATGTTGATATGGATGTTATTTTTTTTCTGACTGCGATTTCAAAACCATGCACCAGAATTCACTTCTTTAAACTCAGTAATGCATTTTGGATGTGTACCTAGAGTTTAAAGCAGAAAAACAGGAACTTTTAGAATTTTCATTTTTTAACCAAAACGACAGGACCGGAGCTGATAAAAATGTTGATATGGATGTTATTTTTTTTCTGACTGCGATTTCAAAACCATGCACCAGAATTCACTTCTTTCAACTCAGTAATGCATTTTGGATGTGTACCTAGAGTTTAAAGCAGAAAAACAGGAACTTTTAGAATTTTCATTTGTTGACCAAAACGACAGGACCGGACCTGATAAAAATGTTGATATGGATGTTATTTTTTTTCTGACTGCGATTTCAAAACCATGCACCAGAATTCACTTCTTTCAACTCAGTAATGCATTTTGGATGTGTACCTAGAGTTTAAAGCAGAAAAACAGGAACTTTTAGAATTTTCATTTTTTGACCAAAACAACAGGACCGGAGCTGATAAAAATGTTGATATGGATGTTATTTTTTTTCTGACTGCGATTTCAAAACCATGCACCAGAATTCACTTCTTTAAACTCAGTAATGCATTTTGGATGTGTACCTAGAGTTTAAAGCAGAAAAACAGGAACTTTTAGAATTTTAATTTTTTGACCAAAACGACAGGACCGGAGCTGATAAAAATGTTGATATGGATGTTATTTTTTTTCTGACTGCGATTTCAAAACCATGCACCAGAATCAACTTCTTTCAACTCAGTAATGCATTTTGGATGTGTACCTAGAGTTTAAAGCAGAAAAACAGGAACTTTAGAATTTTCATTTTTTGACCAAAACGACAGGACCGGAGCTGATAAAAATGTTGATATGGATGTTATTTTTTTTCTGACTGCGATTTCCAAACCATGCACCAGAATTCTCTTCTTTCAACTCAGTAATGCATTTTGGATGTGTACCTAGAGTTTAAAGCAGAAAAACAGGAAATTTTAGAATTTTAATTTTTTGACCAAAACGACAGGTCAAAAAAGCTGATGAAAATGTTGATATGGATGTTATTTTTTTTCTGACTGCGATTTCAAAACCATGCACCAGAATCAACTTCTTTCAACTCAGTAATGCATTTTGGATGTGTACCTAGAGTTTAAAGCAGAAAAACAGGAACTTTTAGAATTTTCAATATTTGACCAAAACGACAGGTCCGGAGCTGATAAAAATGTTGATATGGATGTTATTTTTTTTCTGACTGCGATTTCAAAACCATGCACCAGAATTCACTTCTTTCAACTCAGTAATGCATTTTGGATGTGTACCTAGAGTTTAAAGCAGAAAAACAGGAACTTTTAGAATTTTCATTTGTTGACCAAAACGACAGGACCGGAGCTGATAAAAATGTTGATATTGATATAATTTTTTTCTGACTGCAGTTTCAAAACCATGCACCAGAATCAACTTCTTTCAACTCAATAATGCATTTTGGATGTGTACCTAGAGTTTAAAGCAGAAAAACAGGAACTTTTAGAATTTTCATTTGTTGACCAAAACGACAGGACCGGAGCTGATAAAAATGTTGATATGGATGTTATTTTTTTTCTGACAGCGATTTCAAAACTATGCACCAGAATTCACTTCTTTCAACTCAGTAATGCATTTTGGATGTGTACCTAGAGTTTAAAGCAGAAAAACAGGAACTTTTAGAATTTTCATTTTTTGACCAAAACGACAGGACCGGAGCTGATAAAAATGATGATATGGATGTTATTTTTTTTCTTACTGCGATTTCAAAACCATGCACCAGAATTCACTTCTTTAAACTCAGTAATGCATTTTGGATGTGTACCTAGAGTTTAAAGCAGAAAAACAGGAACTTTTAGAATTTTCATTTTTTGACCAAAACGACAGGACCGGAGGTGATAAAAATGTTGATATGGATGTTATTTTTTTTCTGACTGCGATTTCCAAACCATGCACCAGAATTCACTTCTTTCAACTCAGTAATGCATTTTGGATGTGTACCTAGAGTTTAAAGCAGAAAAACAGGAACTTTTAGAATTTTCATTTTTTGACCAAAACGACAGGTCAAAAAAGCTGATGAAAATGTTGATATGGATGTTATTTTTTTTCTGACTGCGATTTCAAAACCATGCACCAGAATCAACTTCTTTCAACTCAGTAATGCATTTTGGATGTGTACCTAGAGTTTAAAGCAGAAAAACAGGAACTTTTAGAATTTTCAATTTTTTACCAAAACGACAGATCCGGAGCTGATAAAAATGTTGATAATGATGTTAATTTTTTTCTGACTGCGGTTTCAAAACCATGCACCAGAATCAACTTCTTTCAACTCAGTAATGCATTTTGGATGTGTACCTAGAGTTTAAAGCAGAAAAACAGGAACTTTTAGAATTTTCATTTTTTGACCAAAACGACAGGACCGGAGCTGATAAAAATGTTGATATGGATGTTATTTTTTTTCTGACTGCGATTTCAAAACCATGCACCAGAATCAACTTCTTTCAACTCAGTAATGCATTTTGGATGTGTACCTAGAGATTAAAGCAGAAAAACAGGAACTTTTAGAATTTTCATTTTTTGACCAAAACGACAGGACCGGAGCTGATAAAAATGTTGATATTGATATAATTTTTTTCTTACTGCGGTTTCAAAACCATGCACCAGAATCAACTTCTTTTAACTCAATAATGCATTTTGGATGTGTACCTAGAGTTTAAAGCAGAAAAACAGGAACTTTTAGAATTTTCATTTGTTGACCAAAACGACAGGACCGGAGCTGATAAAAATGTTTATATGGATGTTATTTTTTTTCTGACTGCGATTTCAAAACTATGCACCAGAATTCACTTCTTTCAACTCAGTAATGCATTTTGGATGTGTACCTAGAGTTTAAAGCAGAAAAACAGGAACTTTTAGAATTTTCATTTTTTGACCAAAACGACAGGACCGGAGCTGATAAAAATGATGATATGGATGTTATTTTTTTTCTTACTGCGATTTCAAAACCATGCACCAGAATTCACTTCTTTAAACTCAGTAATGCATTTTGGATGTGTACCTAGAGTTTAAAGCAGAAAAACAGGAACTTTTAGAATTTTCATTTTTTGACCAAATCGACAGGACCGGAGGTGATAAAAATGTTGATATGGATGTTATTTTTTTTCTGACTGCGATTTCCAAACCATGCACCAGAATTCACTTCTTTCAACTCAGTAATGCATTTTGGATGTGTACCTAGAGTTTAAAGCAGAAAAACAGGAACTTTTAGAATTTTCATTTTTTGACCAAAACGACAGGTCAAAAAAGCTGATGAAAATGTTGATATGGATGTTATTTTTTTTCTGACTGCGATTTCAAAACCATGCACCAGAATCAACTTCTTTCAACTCAGTAATGCATTTTGGATGTGTACCTAGAGTTTAAAGCAGAAAAACAGGAATTTTTAGAATTTTCAATTTTTGACCAAAACGACAGGTCCGGAGCTGATAAAAATGTTGATATGGATGTAATTTTTTTTCTGACTGCGGTTTCAAAACCATGCACCAGAATCAACTTCTTTCAACTCAGTAATGCATTTTGGATGTGTAACTAGAGTTTAAAGCAGAAAAACAGGAACTTTTAGAATTTTCATTTTTTGACCAAAACGACAGGACCGGAGCTGATAAAAATGTTGATATGGATGTTATTTTTTTTCTGACTGCAATTTCAAAACCATGCACCAGAATTCACTTCTTTCAACTCAGTAATGCATTTTGGATGTGTACCTAGAGTTTAAAGCAGAAAAACAGGAACTTTTAGAATTTTCAATTTTTGACCAAAACGACAGGACCGGAGCTGATAAAAATGTTGATATGGATGTTATTTTTTTTCTGACTGCAATTTCAAAACCATGCACCAGAATTCACTTCTTTCAACTCAGTAATGCATTTTGGATGTGTACCTAGAGTTTAAAGCAGAAAAACAGGAACTTTTAGAATTTTCATTTTTTGACCAAAACAACAGGACCGGAGCTAATAAAAATGATGATATGGATGTTATTTTTTTTCTGACTGCGATTTCAAAACCATGCACCAGAATCAACTTCTTTCAACTCAGTAATGCATTTTGGATGTGTACCTAGAGTTTAAAGCAGAAAAACAGGAACTTTTAGAATTTTAATTTTTTGACCAAAACGACAGGACCGGAGCTGATAAAAATGTTGATATGGATGTTATTTTTTTTCTGACTGCGATTTCAAAACCATGCACCAGAATCAACTTCTTTCAACTCAGTAATGCATTTTGGATGTGTACCTAGAGTTTAAAGCAGAAAAACAGGAACTTTAGAATTTTCATTTTTTGACCAAAACGACAGGACCGGAGCTGATAAAAATGTTGATATGGATGTTATTTTTTTTCTGACTGCGATTTCCAAACCATGCACCAGAATTCTCTTCTTTCAACTCAGTAATGCATTTTGGATGTGTACCTAGAGTTTAAAGCAGAAAAACAGGAACTTTTAGAATTTTAATTTTTTGACCAAAACGACAGGTCAAAAAAGCTGATGAAAATGTTGATATGGATGTTATTTTTTTTCTGACTGCGATTTCAAAACCATGCACCAGAATCAACTTCTTTCAACTCAGTAATGCATTTTGGATGTGTACCTAGAGTTTAAAGCAGAAAAACAGGAACTTTTAGAATTTTCAATATTTGACCAAAACGACAGGTCCGGAGCTGATAAAAATGTTGATATGGATGTTATTTTTTTTCTGACTGCGATTTCAAAACCATGCACCAGAATTCACTTCTTTCAACTCAGTAATGCATTTTGGATGTGTACCTAGAGTTTAAAGCAGAAAAACAGGAACTTTTAGAATTTTCATTTGTTGACCAAAACGACAGGACCGGAGCTGATAAAAATGTTGATATTGATATAATTTTTTTCTGACTGCAGTTTCAAAACCATGCACCAGAATCAACTTCTTTCAACTCAATAATGCATTTTGGATGTGTACCTAGAGTTTAAAGCAGAAAAACAGGAACTTTTAGAATTTTCATTTGTTGACCAAAACGACAGGACCGGAGCTGATAAAAATGTTGATATGGATGTTATTTTTTTTCTGACAGCGATTTCAAAACTATGCACCAGAATTCACTTCTTTCAACTCAGTAATGCATTTTGGATGTGTACCTAGAGTTTAAAGCAGAAAAACAGGAACTTTTAGAATTTTCATTTTTTGACCAAAACGACAGGACCGGAGCTGATAAAAATGATGATATGGATGTTATTTTTTTTCTTACTGCGATTTCAAAACCATGCACCAGAATTCACTTCTTTAAACTCAGTAATGCATTTTGGATGTGTACCTAGAGTTTAAAGCAGAAAAACAGGAACTTTTAGAATTTTCATTTTTTGACCAAAACGACAGGACCGGAGGTGATAAAAATGTTGATATGGATGTTATTTTTTTTCTGACTGCGATTTCCAAACCATGCACCAGAATTCACTTCTTTCAACTCAGTAATGCATTTTGGATGTGTACCTAGAGTTTAAAGCAGAAAAACAGGAACTTTTAGAATTTTCATTTTTTGACCAAAACGACAGGTCAAAAAAGCTGATGAAAATGTTGATATGGATGTTATTTTTTTTCTGACTGCGATTTCAAAACCATGCACCAGAATCAACTTCTTTCAACTCAGTAATGCATTTTGGATGTGTACCTAGAGTTTAAAGCAGAAAAACAGGAACTTTTAGAATTTTCAATTTTTGACCAAAACGACAGATCCGGAGCTGATAAAAATGTTGATAATGATGTTAATTTTTTTCTGACTGCGGTTTCAAAACCATGCACCAGAATCAACTTCTTTCAACTCAGTAATGCATTTTGGATGTGTACCTAGAGTTTAAAGCAGAAAAACAGGAACTTTTAGAATTTTCATTTTTTGACCAAAACGACAGGACCGGAGCTGATAAAAATGTTGATATGGATGTTATTTTTTTTCTGACTGCGATTTCAAAACCATGCACCAGAATCAACTTCTTTCAACTCAGTAATGCATTTTGGATGTGTACCTAGAGATTAAAGCAGAAAAACAGGAACTTTTAGAATTTTCATTTTTTGACCAAAACGACAGGACCGGAGCTGATAAAAATGTTGATATTGATATAATTTTTTTCTTACTGCGGTTTCAAAACCATGCACCAGAATCAACTTCTTTTAACTCAATAATGCATTTTGGATGTGTACCTAGAGTTTAAAGCAGAAAAACAGGAACTTTTAGAATTTTCATTTGTTGACCAAAACGACAGGACCGGAGCTGATAAAAATGTTTATATGGATGTTATTTTTTTTCTGACTGCGATTTCAAAACTATGCACCAGAATTCACTTCTTTCAACTCAGTAATGCATTTTGGATGTGTACCTAGAGTTTAAAGCAGAAAAACAGGAACTTTTAGAATTTTCATTTTTTGACCAAAACGACAGGACCGGAGCTGATAAAAATGATGATATGGATGTTATTTTTTTTCTTACTGCGATTTCAAAACCATGCACCAGAATTCACTTCTTTAAACTCAGTAATGCATTTTGGATGTGTACCTAGAGTTTAAAGCAGAAAAACAGGAACTTTTAGAATTTTCATTTTTTGACCAAATCGACAGGACCGGAGGTGATAAAAATGTTGATATGGATGTTATTTTTTTTCTGACTGCGATTTCCAAACCATGCACCAGAATTCACTTCTTTCAACTCAGTAATGCATTTTGGATGTGTACCTAGAGTTTAAAGCAGAAAAACAGGAACTTTTAGAATTTTCATTTTTTGACCAAAACGACAGGTCAAAAAAGCTGATGAAAATGTTGATATGGATGTTATTTTTTTTCTGACTGCGATTTCAAAACCATGCACCAGAATCAACTTCTTTCAACTCAGTAATGCATTTTGGATGTGTACCTAGAGTTTAAAGCAGAAAAACAGGAATTTTTAGAATTTTCAATTTTTGACCAAAACGACAGGTCCGGAGCTGATAAAAATGTTGATATGGATGTAATTTTTTTTCTGACTGCGGTTTCAAAACCATGCACCAGAATCAACTTCTTTCAACTCAGTAATGCATTTTGGATGTGTAACTAGAGTTTAAAGCAGAAAAACAGGAACTTTTAGAATTTTCATTTTTTGACCAAAACGACAGGACCGGAGCTGATAAAAATGTTGATATGGATGTTATTTTTTTTCTGACTGCAATTTCAAAACCATGCACCAGAATTCACTTCTTTCAACTCAGTAATGCATTTTGGATGTGTACCTAGAGTTTAAAGCAGAAAAACAGGAACTTTTAGAATTTTCAATTTTTGACCAAAACGACAGGACCGGAGCTGATAAAAATGTTGATATGGATGTTATTTTTTTTCTGACTGCAATTTCAAAACCATGCACCAGAATTCACTTCTTTCAACTCAGTAATGCATTTTGGATGTGTACCTAGAGTTTAAAGCAGAAAAACAGGAACTTTTAGAATTTTCATTTTTTGACCAAAACAACAGGACCGGAGCTGATAAAAATGATGATATGGATGTTATTTTTTTTCTGACTGCAATTTCAAAACCATGCACCAGAATTCACTTCTTTCAACTCAGTAATGCATTTTGGATGTGTACCTAGAGTTTAAAGCAGAAAAACAGGAACTTTTAGAATTTTCATTTTTTGACCAAAACGACAGATCCGGAGCTGATAAAAATGTTGATAATGATGTTAATTTTTTTCTGACTGCGGTTTCAAAACCATGCACCAGAATCAACTTCTTTCAACTCAGTAATGCAGTTTGGATGTGTACCTAGAGTTTAAAGCAGAAAAACAGGAACTTTTAGAATTTTCATTTTTTGACCAAAACAACAGGACCGGAGCTGATAAAAATGATGATATGGATGTTATTTTTTTTCTGACTGCAATTTCAAAACCATGCACCAGAATTCACTTCTTTCAACTCAGTAATGCATTTTGGATGTGTACCTAGAGTTTAAAGCAGAAAAACAGGAACTTTTAGAATTTTCATTTTTTGACCAAAACGACAGGACCGGAGCTGATAAAAATGTTGATATGGATGTTATTTTTTTCTGACTGCGATTTCAAAACCATGCACCAGAATTCACTTCTTTCAACTCAGTAATGCATTTTGGATGTGTACCTAGAGTTTAAAGCAGAAAAACAGGAACTTTTAGAATTTTCATTTTTTGACCAAAACGACAGATCCTGAGCTGATAAAAATGTTGATAATGATGTTAATTTTTTTCTGACTGCGGTTTCAAAACCATGCACCAGAATCAACTTCTTTCAACTCAGTAATGCAGTTTGGATGTGTACCTAGAGTTTAAAGCAGAAAAACAGGAACTTTTAGAATTTTCATTTTTTGACCAAAACAACAGGACCGGAGCTGATAAAAATGATGATATGGATGTTATTTTTTTTCTGACTGCAATTTCAAAACCATGCACCAGAATTCACTTCTTTCAACTCAGTAATGCATTTTGGATGTGTACCTAGAGTTTAAAGCAGAAAAACAGGAACTTTTAGAATTTTCATTTTTTGACCAAAACGACAGGACCGGAGCTGATAAAAATGTTGATATGGATGTTATTTTTTTTCTGACTGCGATTTCAAAACCATGCACCAGAATCAACTTCTTTCAACTTAGTAATGCATTTTGGATGTGTACCTAGAGTTTAAAGCAGAAAAACAGGAACTTTAGAATTTTCATTTTTTGACCAAAACGACAGGACCGGAGCTGATAAAAATGTTGATATGGATGTTATTTTTTTTCTGACTGCGATTTCCAAACCATGCACCAGAATTCTCTTCTTTCAACTCAGTAATGCATTTTGGATGTGTACCTAGAGTTTAAAGCAGAAAAACAGGAACTTTTAGAATTTTCATTTTTTGACCAAAACGACAGGTCAAAAAAGCTGATGAAAATGTTGATATGGATGTTATTTTTTTTCTGACTGCGATTTCAAAACCATGCACCAGAATCAACTTCTTTCAACTCAGTAATGCATTTTGGATGTGTACCTAGAGTTTAAAGCAGAAAAACAGGAACTTTTAGAATTTTCAATATTTGACCAAAACGACAGGTCCGGAGCTGATAAAAATGTTGATATGGATGTTATTTTTTTTCTGACTGCGATTTCAAAACCATGCACCAGAATTCACTTCTTTCAACTCAGTAATGCATTTTGGATGTGTACCTAGAGTTTAAAGCAGAAAAACAGGAACTTTTAGAATTTTCATTTGTTGACCAAAACGACAGGACCGGAGCTGATAAAAATGTTGATATTGATATAATTTTTTTCTGACTGCAGTTTCAAAACCATGCACCAGAATCAACTTCTTTCAACTCAACAATGCATTTTGGATGTGTACCTAGAGTTTAAAGCAGAAAAACAGGAACTTTTAGAATTTTCATTTGTTGACCAAAACGACAGGACCGGAGCTGATAAAAATGTTGATATGGATGTTATTTTTTTTCTGACTGCGATTTCAAAACTATGCACCAGAATTCACTTCTTTCAACTCAGTAATGCATTTTGGATGTGTACCTAGAGTTTAAAGCAGAAAAACAGGAACTTTTAGAATTTTCATTTTTTGACCAAAACGACAGGACCGGAGCTGATAAAAATGATGATATGGATGTTATTTTTTTTCTTACTGCGATTTCAAAACCATGCACCAGAATTCACTTCTTTAAACTCAGTAATGCATTTTGGATGTGTACCTAGAGTTTAAAGCAGAAAAACAGGAACTTTTAGAATTTTCATTTTTTGACCATAACGACAGATCCGGAGCTGATAAAAATGTTGATATTGATGTAATTTTTTTTCTGACTGCGGTTTCAAAACCATGCACCAGAATCAACTTCTTTCAACTCAGTAATGCATTTTGGATGTGTACCTAGAGTTTAAAGCAGAAAAACAGGAATTTTTAGAATTTTCATTTGTTGACCAAAACGACAGGACCGGAGGTGATAAAAATGTTGATATGGATGTTATTTTTTTTCTGACTGCGATTTCCAAACCATGCACCAGAATTCACTTCTTTCAACTCAGTAATGCATTTTGGATGTGTACCTAGAGTTTAAAGCAGAAAAACAGGAACTTTTAGAATTTTCATTTTTTGACCAAAACGACAGGTCAAAAAAGCTGATGAAAATGTTGATATGGATGTTATTTTTTTTCTGACTGCGATTTCAAAACCATGCACCAGAATCAACTTCTTTCAACTCAGTAATGCATTTTGAATGTGTACCTAGAGTTTAAAGCAGAAAAACAGGAACTTTTAGAATTTTAAATTTTTGACCAAAACGACAGGTCCGGAGCTGATAAAAATGTTGATATGGATGTAATTTTTTTTCTGACTGCGGTTTCAAAACCATGCAACAGAATCAACTTCTTTCAACTCAGTAATGCATTTTGGATGTGTACCTAGAGTTTAAAGCAGAAAAACAGGAACTTTTAGAATTTTCATTTTTTGACAAAAACAACAGATCCGGAGATGATAAAAATGTTGATATTGATGTAAATTTTTTTCTGACTGCGGTTTAAAAACCATGCACCAGAATCAACTTCTTTCAACTCAGTAATGCATTTTGGATGTGTACCTAGAGTTTAAAGCAGAAAAACAGGAACTTTTAGAATTTTCATTTTTTGACCAAAACGACAGGACCGGAGCTGATAAAAATGTTGATATGGATGTTATTTTTTTTCTGACTGCGATTTCCAAACCATGCACCAGAATTCACTTCTTTCAACTCAGTAATGCATTTTGGATGTGTACCTAGAGTTTAAAGCAGAAAAACAGGAACTTTTAGAATTTTCATTTTTTGACCAAAACGACAGGTCAAAAAAGCTGATGAAAATGTTGATATGGATGTTATTTTTTTTCTGACTGCGGTTTCAAAACCATGCACCAGAATCAACTTCTTTCAACTCAGTAATGCATTTTGGATGTGTACCTAGAGTTTAAAGCAGAAAAACAGGAACTTTTAGAATTTTAAATTTTTGACCAAAACGACAGGTCCGGAGCTGATAAAAATGTTGATATGGATGTAATTTTTTTCTGACTGCGGTTTCAAAACCATGCACCAGAATCAACTTCTTTCAACTCAGTAATGCATTTTGGATGTGTACCTAGAGTTTAAAGCAGATTTCAGGAACTTTTAGAATTTTCAATTTTTGACCAAAATGACAGATCCGGAGCTGATAAAAATGTTGATAATGATGTTAATTTTTTTCTGACTGCGGTTTCAAAACCATGCACCAGAATCAACTTCTTTCAACTCAGTAATGCATTTTGGATGTGTACCTAGAGTTTAAAGCAGAAAAACAGGAACTTTTAGAATTTTCATTTTTTGACCAAAACGACAGGACCGGAGCTGATAAAAATGTTGATATGGATGTTATTTTTTTTCTGACTGCGATTTCAAAACCATGCACCAGAATCAACTTCTTTCAACTCAGTAATGCATTTTGGATGTGTACCTAGAGTTTAAAGCAGAAAAACAGGAACTTTTAGAATTTTCATTTTTTGACCAAAACGACAGGACCGGAGCTGATAAAAATGTTGATATTGATATAATTTTTTTCTTACTGCGGTTTCAAAACCATGCACCAGAATCAACTTCTTTCAACTCAATAATGCATTTTGGATGTGTACCTAGAGTTTAAAGCAGAAAAACAGGAACTTTTAGAATTTTCATTTGTTGACCAAAACGACAGGACCGGAGCTGATAAAAATGTTGATATGGATGTTATTTTTTTTCTGACTGCGATTTCAAAACTATGCACCAGAATTCACTTCTTTCAACTCAGTAATGCATTTTGGATGTGTACCTAGAGTTTAAAGCAGAAAAACAGGAACTTTTAGAATTTTCATTTTTTGACCAAAACGACAGGACCGGAGCTGATAAAAATGATGATATGGATGTTATTTTTTTTCTTACTGCGATTTCAAAACCATGCACCAGAATTCACTTCTTTAAACTCAGTAATGCATTTTGGATGTGTACCTAGAGTTTAAAGCAGAAAAACAGGAACTTTTAGAATTTTCATTTTTTGACCAAAACGACAGGACCGGAGGTGATAAAAATGTTGATATGGATGTTATTTTTTTTCTGACTGCGATTTCCAAACCATGCACCAGAATTCACTTCTTTCAACTCAGTAATGCATTTTGGATGTGTACCTAGAGTTTAAAGCAGAAAAACAGGAACTTTTAGAATTTTCATTTGTTGACCAAAACGACAAGACCGGAGCTGATAAAAATGTTGATATTGATATAATTTTTTTCTGACTGCAGTTTCAAAACCATGCACCAGAATCAACTTCTTTCAACTCAATAATGCATTTTGGATGTGTACCTAGAGTTTAAAGCAGAAAAACAGGAACTTTTAGAATTTTCATTTGTTGACCAAAACGACAGGACCGGAGCTGATAAAAATGTTGATATGGATGTTATTTTTTTTCTGACTGCGATTTCAAAACTATGCACCAGAATTCACTTCTTTCAACTCAGTAATGCATTTTGGATGTGTACCTAGAGTTTAAAGCAGAAAAACAGGAACTTTTAGAATTTTCATTTTTTGACCAAAACGACAGGACCGGAGCTGATAAAAATGATGATATGGATGTTATTTTTTTTCCTACTGCGATTTCCAAACCATGCACCAGAATTCACTTCTTTCAACTCAGTAATGCATTTTGGATGTGTACCTAGAGTTTAAAGCAGAAAAACAGGAACTTTTAGAATTTTCATTTGTTGACCAAAACGACAGGACCGGAGCTGATAAAAATGTTGATATTGATATAATTTTTTTCTGACTGCAGTTTCAAAACCATGCACCAGAATCAACTTCTTTCAACTCAATAATGCATTTTGGATGTGTACCTAGAGTTTAAAGCAGAAAAACAGGAACTTTTCGAATTTTCATTTGTTGACCAAAACGACAGGACCGGAGCTGACAAAAATGTTGATATGGATGTTATTTTTTTTCTGACTGCGATTTCAAAACTATGCACCAGAATTCACTTCTTTCAACTCAGTAATGCATTTTGGATGTGTACCTAGAGTTTAAAGCAGAAAAACAGGAACTTTTAGAATTTTCATTTTTTGACCAAAACGACAGGACCGGAGCTGATAAAAATGATGATATGGATGTTATTTTTTTTCTTACTGCGATTTCAAAACCATGCACCAGAATTCACTTCTTTAAACTCAGTAATGCATTTTGGATGTGTACCTAGAGTTTAAAGCAGAAAAACAGGAACTTTTAGAATTTTCATTTTTTGACCATAACGACAGATCCGGAGCTGATAAAAATGTTGATATTGATGTAATTTTTTTTCTGACTGCGGTTTCAAAACCATGCACCAGAATCAACTTCTTTCAACTCAGTAATGCATTTTGGATGTGTACCTAGAGTTTAAAGCAGAAAAACAGGAATTTTTAGAATTTTCATTTGTTGACCAAAACGACAGGACCGGAGGTGATAAAAATGTTGATATGGATGTTATTTTTTTTCTGACTGCGATTTCCAAACCATGCACCAGAATTCACTTCTTTCAACTCAGTAATGCATTTTGGATGTGTACCTAGAGTTTAAAGCAGAAAAACAGGAACTTTTAGAATTTTCATTTTTTGACCAAAACGACAGGTCAAAAAAGCTGATGAAAATGTTGATATGGATGTTATTTTTTTTCTGACTGCGATTTCAAAACCATGCACCAGAATCAACTTCTTTCAACTCAGTAATGCATTTTGAATGTGTACCTAGAGTTTAAAGCAGAAAAACAGGAACTTTTAGAATTTTAAATTTTTGACCAAAACGACAGGTCCGGAGCTGATAAAAATGTTGATATGGATGTAATTTTTTTTCTGACTGCGGTTTCAAAACCATGCAACAGAATCAACTTCTTTCAACTCAGTAATGCATTTTGGATGTGTACCTAGAGTTTAAAGCAGAAAAACAGGAACTTTTAGAATTTTCATTTTTTGACAAAAACAACAGATCCGGAGATGATAAAAATGTTGATATTGATGTAAATTTTTTTCTGACTGCGGTTTAAAAACCATGCACCAGAATCAACTTCTTTCAACTCAGTAATGCATTTTGGATGTGTACCTAGAGTTTAAAGCAGAAAAACAGGAACTTTTAGAATTTTCATTTTTTGACCAAAACGACAGGACCGGAGCTGATAAAAATGTTGATATGGATGTTATTTTTTTTCTGACTGCGATTTCCAAACCATGCACCAGAATTCACTTCTTTCAACTCAGTAATGCATTTTGGATGTGTACCTAGAGTTTAAAGCAGAAAAACAGGAACTTTTAGAATTTTCATTTTTTGACCAAAACGACAGGTCAAAAAAGCTGATGAAAATGTTGATATGGATGTTATTTTTTTTCTGACTGCGGTTTCAAAACCATGCACCAGAATCAACTTCTTTCAACTCAGTAATGCATTTTGGATGTGTACCTAGAGTTTAAAGCAGAAAAACAGGAACTTTTAGAATTTTCATTTTTTGACAAAAACAACAGATCCGGAGATGATAAAAATGTTGATATTGATGTAAATTTTTTTCTGACTGCGGTTTAAAAACCATGCACCAGAATCAACTTCTTTCAACTCAGTAATGCATTTTGGATGTGTACCTAGAGTTTAAAGCAGAAAAACAGGAACTTTTAGAATTTTCATTTTTTGACCAAAACGACAGGACCGGAGCTGATAAAAATGTTGATATGGATGTTATTTTTTTTCTGACTGCGATTTCCAAACCATGCACCAGAATTCACTTCTTTCAACTCAGTAATGCATTTTGGATGTGTACCTAGAGTTTAAAGCAGAAAAACAGGAACTTTTAGAATTTTCATTTTTTGACCAAAACGACAGGTCAAAAAAGCTGATGAAAATGTTGATATGGATGTTATTTTTTTTCTGACTGCGGTTTCAAAACCATGCACCAGAATCAACTTCTTTCAACTCAGTAATGCATTTTGGATGTGTACCTAGAGTTTAAAGCAGAAAAACAGGAACTTTTAGAATTTTAAATTTTTGACCAAAACGACAGGTCCGGAGCTGATAAAAATGTTGATATGGATGTAATTTTTTTTCTGACTGCGGTTTCAAAACCATGCACCAGAATCAACTTCTTTCAACTCAGTAATGCATTTTGGATGTGTACCTAGAGTTTAAAGCAGATTTCAGGAACTTTTAGAATTTTCAATTTTTGACCAAAACGACAGATCCGGAGCTGATAAAAATGTTGATAATGATGTTAATTTTTTTCTGACTGCGGTTTCAAAACCATGCACCAGAATCAACTTCTTTCAACTCAGTAATGCATTTTGGATGTGTACCTAGAGTTTAAAGCAGAAAAACAGGAACTTTTAGAATTTTCATTTTTTGACCAAAACGACAGGACCGGAGCTGATAAAAATGATGATATGGATGTTATTTTTTTTCTGACTGCGATTTCAAAACCATGCACCAGAATCAACTTCTTTCAACTCAGTAATGCATTTTGGATGTGTACCTAGAGTTTAAAGCAGAAAAACAGGAACTTTTAGAATTTTCATTTTTTGACCAAAACGACAGGACCGGAGCTGATAAAAATGTTGATATTGATATAATTTTTTTCTTACTGCGGTTTCAAAACCATGCACCAGAATCAACTTCTTTCAACTCAGTAATGCATTTTGGATGTGTACCTAGAGTTTAAAGCAGATTTCAGGAACTTTTAGAATTTTCAATTTTTGACCAAAACGACAGATCCGGAGCTGATAAAAATGTTGATAATGATGTTAATTTTTTTCTGACTGCGGTTTCAAAACCATGCACCAGAATCAACTTCTTTCAACTCAGTAATGCATTTTGGATGTGTACCTAGAGTTTAAAGCAGAAAAACAGGAACTTTTAGAATTTTCATTTTTTGACCAAAACGACAGGACCGGAGCTGATAAAAATGTTGATATGGATGTTATTTTTTTTCTGACTGCGATTTCAAAACCATGCACCAGAATCAACTTCTTTCAACTCAGTAATGCATTTTGGATGTGTACCTAGAGTTTAAAGCAGAAAAACAGGAACTTTTAGAATTTTCATTTTTTGACCAAAACGACAGGACCGGAGCTGATAAAAATGTTGATATGGATGTTATTTTTTTTCTGACTGCGATTTCAAAACCATGCACCAGAATCAACTTTTTTCAACTCAGTAATGCATTTTGGATGTGTACCTAGAGTTTAAAGCAGAAAAACAGGAACTTTTAGAATTTTCATTTGTTGACCAAAACGACAGGACCGGAGCTGATAAAAATGTTGATATGGATGTTATTTTTTTTCTGACTGCGATTTCAAAACTATGCACCAGAATTCACTTCTTTCAACTCAGTAATGCATTTTGGATGTGTACCTAGAGTTTAAAGCAGAAAAACAGGAACTTTTAGAATTTTCATTTTTTGACCAAAACGACAGGACCGGAGCTGATAAAAATGATGATATGGATGTTATTTTTTTTCTTACTGCGATTTCAAAACCATGCACCAGAATTCACTTCTTTAAACTCAGTAATGCATTTTGGATGTGTACCTAGAGTTTAAAGCAGAAAAACAGGAACTTTTAGAATTTTCATTTTTTGACCAAAACGACAGGACCGGAGGTGATAAAAATGTTGATATGGATGTTATTTTTTTTCTGACTGCGATTTCCAAACCATGCACCAGAATTCACTTCTTTCAACTCAGTAATGCATTTTGGATGTGTACCTAGAGTTTAAAGCAGAAAAACAGGAACTTTTAGAATTTTCATTTGTTGACCAAAACGACAGGACCGGAGCTGATAAAAATGTTGATATTGATATAATTTTTTTCTGACTGCAGTTTCAAAACCAAGTACCAGAATCAACTTCTTTCAACTCAATAATGCATTTTGGATGTGTACCTAGAGTTTAAAGCAGAAAAACAGGAACTTTTAGAATTTTCATTTGTTGACCAAAACGACAGGACCGGAGCTGATAAAAATGTTGATATGGATGTTATTTTTTTTCTGACTGCGATTTCAAAACTATGCACCAGAATTCACTTCTTTCAACTCAGTAATGCATTTTGGATGTGTACCTAGAGTTTAAAGCAGAAAAACAGGAACTTTTAGAATTTTCATTTTTTGACCAAAACGACAGGACCGGAGCTGATAAAAATGATGATATGGATGTTATTTTTTTTCTTACTGCGATTTCCAAACCATGCACCAGAATTCACTTCTTTCAACTCAGTAATGCATTTTGGATGTGTACCTAGAGTTTAAAGCAGAAAAACAGGAACTTTTAGAATTTTCATTTGTTGACCAAAACGACAGGACCGGAGCTGATAAAAATGTTGATATTGATATAATTTTTTTCTGACTGCAGTTTCAAAACCATGCACCAGAATCAACTTCTTTCAACTCAATAATGCATTTTGGATGTGTACCTAGAGTTTAAAGCAGAAAAACAGGAACTTTTAGAATTTTCATTTGTTGACGAAAACGACAGGACCGGAGCTGATAAAAATGTTGATATGGATGTTATTTTTTTTCTGACTGCGATTTCAAAACTATGCACCAGAATTCACTTCTTTCAACTCAGTAATGCATTTTGGATGTGTACCTAGAGTTTAAAGCAGAAAAACAGGAACTTTTAGAATTTTCATTTTTTGACCAAAACGACAGGACCGGAGCTGATAAAAATGATGATATGGATGTTATTTTTTTTCTTACTGCGATTTCAAAACCATGCACCAGAATTCACTTCTTTAAACTCAGTAATGCATTTTGGATGTGTACCTAGAGTTTAAAGCAGAAAAACAGGAACTTTTAGAATTTTCATTTTTTGACCATAACGACAGATCCGGAGCTGATAAAAATGTTGATATTGATGTAATTTTTTTTCTGACTGCGGTTTCAAAACCATGCACCAGAATCAACTTCTTTCAACTCAGTAATGCATTTTGGATGTGTACCTAGAGTTTAAAGCAGAAAAACAGGAATTTTTAGAATTTTCATTTGTTGACCAAAACGACAGGACCGGAGGTGATAAAAATGTTGATATGGATGTTATTTTTTTTCTGACTGCGATTTCCAAACCATGCACCAGAATTCACTTCTTTCAACTCAGTAATGCATTTTGGATGTGTACCTAGAGTTTAAAGCAGAAAAACAGGAACTTTTAGAATTTTCATTTTTTGACCAAAACGACAGGTCAAAAAAGCTGATGAAAATGTTGATATGGATGTTATTTTTTTTCTGACTGCGATTTCAAAACCATGCACCAGAATCAACTTCTTTCAACTCAGTAATGCATTTTGAATGTGTACCTAGAGTTTAAAGCAGAAAAACAGGAACTTTTAGAATTTTAAATTTTTGACCAAAACGACAGGTCCGGAGCTGATAAAAATGTTGATATGGATGTAATTTTTTTTCTGACTGCGGTTTCAAAACCATGCAACAGAATCAACTTCTTTCAACTCAGTAATGCATTTTGGATGTGTACCTAGAGTTTAAAGCAGAAAAACAGGAACTTTTAGAATTTTCATTTTTTGACAAAAACAACAGATCCGGAGATGATAAAAATGTTGATATTGATGTAAATTTTTTTCTGACTGCGGTTTAAAAACCATGCACCAGAATCAACTTCTTTCAACTCAGTAATGCATTTTGGATGTGTACCTAGAGTTTAAAGCAGAAAAACAGGAACTTTTAGAATTTTCATTTTTTGACCAAAACGACAGGACCGGAGCTGATAAAAATGTTGATATGGATGTTATTTTTTTTCTGACTGCGATTTCCAAACCATGCACCAGAATTCACTTCTTTCAACTCAGTAATGCATTTTGGATGTGTACCTAGAGTTTAAAGCAGAAAAACAGGAACTTTTAGAATTTTCATTTTTTGACCAAAACGACAGGTCAAAAAAGCTGATGAAAATGTTGATATGGATGTTATTTTTTTTCTGACTGCGGTTTCAAAACCATGCACCAGAATCAACTTCTTTCAACTCAGTAATGCATTTTGGATGTGTACCTAGAGTTTAAAGCAGAAAAACAGGAACTTTTAGAATTTTCATTTTTTGACAAAAACAACAGATCCGGAGATGATAAAAATGTTGATATTGATGTAAATTTTTTTCTGACTGCGGTTTAAAAACCATGCACCAGAATCAACTTCTTTCAACTCAGTAATGCATTTTGGATGTGTACCTAGAGTTTAAAGCAGAAAAACAGGAACTTTTAGAATTTTCATTTTTTGACCAAAACGACAGGACCGGAGCTGATAAAAATGTTGATATGGATGTTATTTTTTTTCTGACTGCGATTTCCAAACCATGCACCAGAATTCACTTCTTTCAACTCAGTAATGCATTTTGGATGTGTACCTAGAGTTTAAAGCAGAAAAACAGGAACTTTTAGAATTTTCATTTTTTGACCAAAACGACAGGTCAAAAAAGCTGATGAAAATGTTGATATGGATGTTATTTTTTTTCTGACTGCGGTTTCAAAACCATGCACCAGAATCAACTTCTTTCAACTCAGTAATGCATTTTGGATGTGTACCTAGAGTTTAAAGCAGAAAAACAGGAACTTTTAGAATTTTCATTTTTTGACCAAAACGACAGGACCGGAGCTGATAAAAATGTTGATATTGATATAATTTTTTTCTTACTGCGGTTTCAAAACCATGCACCAGAATCAACTTCTTTCAACTCAGTAATGCATTTTGGATGTGTACCTAGAGTTTAAAGCAGATTTCAGGAACTTTTAGAATTTTCAATTTTTGACCAAAACGACAGATCCGGAGCTGATAAAAATGTTGATAATGATGTTAATTTTTTTCTGACTGCGGTTTCAAAACCATGCACCAGAATCAACTTCTTTCAACTCAGTAATGCATTTTGGATGTGTACCTAGAGTTTAAAGCAGAAAAACAGGAACTTTTAGAATTTTCATTTTTTGACCAAAACGACAGGACCGGAGCTGATAAAAATGTTGATATGGATGTTATTTTTTTTCTGACTGCGATTTCAAAACCATGCACCAGAATCAACTTCTTTCAACTCAGTAATGCATTTTGGATGTGTACCTAGAGTTTAAAGCAGAAAAACAGGAACTTTTAGAATTTTCATTTTTTGACCAAAACGACAGGACCGGAGCTGATAAAAATGTTGATATGGATGTTATTTTTTTTCTGACTGCGATTTCAAAACCATGCACCAGAATCAACTTTTTTCAACTCAGTAATGCATTTTGGATGTGTACCTAGAGTTTAAAGCAGAAAAACAGGAACTTTTAGAATTTTCATTTGTTGACCAAAACGACAGGACCGGAGCTGATAAAAATGTTGATATGGATGTTATTTTTTTTCTGACTGCGATTTCAAAACTATGCACCAGAATTCACTTCTTTCAACTCAGTAATGCATTTTGGATGTGTACCTAGAGTTTAAAGCAGAAAAACAGGAACTTTTAGAATTTTCATTTTTTGACCAAAACGACAGGACCGGAGCTGATAAAAATGATGATATGGATGTTATTTTTTTTCTTACTGCGATTTCAAAACCATGCACCAGAATTCACTTCTTTAAACTCAGTAATGCATTTTGGATGTGTACCTAGAGTTTAAAGCAGAAAAACAGGAACTTTTAGAATTTTCATTTTTTGACCAAAACGACAGGACCGGAGGTGATAAAAATGTTGATATGGATGTTATTTTTTTTCTGACTGCGATTTCCAAACCATGCACCAGAATTCACTTCTTTCAACTCAGTAATGCATTTTGGATGTGTACCTAGAGTTTAAAGCAGAAAAACAGGAACTTTTAGAATTTTCATTTGTTGACCAAAACGACAGGACCGGAGCTGATAAAAATGTTGATATTGATATAATTTTTTTCTGACTGCAGTTTCAAAACCAAGTACCAGAATCAACTTCTTTCAACTCAATAATGCATTTTGGATGTGTACCTAGAGTTTAAAGCAGAAAAACAGGAACTTTTAGAATTTTCATTTGTTGACCAAAACGACAGGACCGGAGCTGATAAAAATGTTGATATGGATGTTATTTTTTTTCTGACTGCGATTTCAAAACTATGCACCAGAATTCACTTCTTTCAACTCAGTAATGCATTTTGGATGTGTACCTAGAGTTTAAAGCAGAAAAACAGGAACTTTTAGAATTTTCATTTTTTGACCAAAACGACAGGACCGGAGCTGATAAAAATGATGATATGGATGTTATTTTTTTTCTTACTGCGATTTCCAAACCATGCACCAGAATTCACTTCTTTCAACTCAGTAATGCATTTTGGATGTGTACCTAGAGTTTAAAGCAGAAAAACAGGAACTTTTAGAATTTTCATTTGTTGACCAAAACGACAGGACCGGAGCTGATAAAAATGTTGATATTGATATAATTTTTTTCTGACTGCAGTTTCAAAACCATGCACCAGAATCAACTTCTTTCAACTCAATAATGCATTTTGGATGTGTACCTAGAGTTTAAAGCAGAAAAACAGGAACTTTTAGAATTTTCATTTGTTGACGAAAACGACAGGACCGGAGCTGATAAAAATGTTGATATGGATGTTATTTTTTTTCTGACTGCGATTTCAAAACTATGCACCAGAATTCACTTCTTTCAACTCAGTAATGCATTTTGGATGTGTACCTAGAGTTTAAAGCAGAAAAACAGGAACTTTTAGAATTTTCATTTTTTGACCAAAACGACAGGACCGGAGCTGATAAAAATGATGATATGGATGTTATTTTTTTTCTTACTGCGATTTCAAAACCATGCACCAGAATTCACTTCTTTAAACTCAGTAATGCATTTTGGATGTGTACCTAGAGTTTAAAGCAGAAAAACAGGAACTTTTAGAATTTTCATTTTTTGACCATAACGACAGATCCGGAGCTGATAAAAATGTTGATATTGATGTAATTTTTTTTCTGACTGCGGTTTCAAAACCATGCACCAGAATCAACTTCTTTCAACTCAGTAATGCATTTTGGATGTGTACCTAGAGTTTAAAGCAGAAAAACAGGAATTTTTAGAATTTTCATTTGTTGACCAAAACGACAGGACCGGAGGTGATAAAAATGTTGATATGGATGTTATTTTTTTTCTGACTGCGATTTCCAAACCATGCACCAGAATTCACTTCTTTCAACTCAGTAATGCATTTTGGATGTGTACCTAGAGTTTAAAGCAGAAAAACAGGAACTTTTAGAATTTTCATTTTTTGACCAAAACGACAGGTCAAAAAAGCTGATGAAAATGTTGATATGGATGTTATTTTTTTTCTGACTGCGATTTCAAAACCATGCACCAGAATCAACTTCTTTCAACTCAGTAATGCATTTTGAATGTGTACCTAGAGTTTAAAGCAGAAAAACAGGAACTTTTAGAATTTTAAATTTTTGACCAAAACGACAGGTCCGGAGCTGATAAAAATGTTGATATGGATGTAATTTTTTTTCTGACTGCGGTTTCAAAACCATGCAACAGAATCAACTTCTTTCAACTCAGTAATGCATTTTGGATGTGTACCTAGAGTTTAAAGCAGAAAAACAGGAACTTTTAGAATTTTCATTTTTTGACAAAAACAACAGATCCGGAGATGATAAAAATGTTGATATTGATGTAAATTTTTTTCTGACTGCGGTTTAAAAACCATGCACCAGAATCAACTTCTTTCAACTCAGTAATGCATTTTGGATGTGTACCTAGAGTTTAAAGCAGAAAAACAGGAACTTTTAGAATTTTCATTTTTTGACCAAAACGACAGGACCGGAGCTGATAAAAATGTTGATATGGATGTTATTTTTTTTCTGACTGCGATTTCCAAACCATGCACCAGAATTCACTTCTTTCAACTCAGTAATGCATTTTGGATGTGTACCTAGAGTTTAAAGCAGAAAAACAGGAACTTTTAGAATTTTCATTTTTTGACCAAAACGACAGGTCAAAAAAGCTGATGAAAATGTTGATATGGATGTTATTTTTTTTCTGACTGCGGTTTCAAAACCATGCACCAGAATCAACTTCTTTCAACTCAGTAATGCATTTTGGATGTGTACCTAGAGTTTAAAGCAGAAAAACAGGAACTTTTAGAATTTTAAATTTTTGACCAAAACGACAGGTCCGGAGCTGATAAAAATGTTGATATGGATGTAATTTTTTTTCTGACTGCGGTTTCAAAACCATGCACCAGAATCAACTTCTTTCAACTCAGTAATGCATTTTGGATGTGTACCTAGAGTTTAAAGCAGATTTCAGGAACTTTTAGAATTTTCAATTTTTGACCAAAACGACAGATCCGGAGCTGATAAAAATGTTGATAATGATGTTAATTTTTTTCTGACTGCGGTTTCAAAACCATGCACCAGAATCAACTTCTTTCAACTCAGTAATGCATTTTGGATGTGTACCTAGAGTTTAAAGCAGAAAAACAGGAACTTTTAGAATTTTCATTTTTTGACCAAAACGACAGGACCGGAGCTGATAAAAATGTTGATATGGATGTTATTTTTTTTCTGACTGCGATTTCAAAACCATGCACCAGAATCAACTTCTTTCAACTCAGTAATGCATTTTGGATGTGTACCTAGAGTTTAAAGCAGAAAAACAGGAACTTTTAGAATTTTCATTTTTTGACCAAAACGACAGGACCGGAGCTGATAAAAATGTTGATATTGATATAATTTTTTTCTTACTGCGGTTTCAAAACCATGCACCAGAATCAACTTCTTTCAACTCAATAATGCATTTTGGATGTGTACCTAGAGTTTAAAGCAGAAAAACAGGAACTTTTAGAATTTTCATTTGTTGACCAAAACGACAGGACCGGAGCTGATAAAAATGTTGATATGGATGTTATTTTTTTTCTGACTGCGATTTCAAAACTATGCACCAGAATTCACTTCTTTCAACTCAGTAATGCATTTTGGATGTGTACCTAGAGTTTAAAGCAGAAAAACAGGAACTTTTAGAATTTTCATTTTTTGACCAAAACGACAGGACCGGAGCTGATAAAAATGATGATATGGATGTTATTTTTTTTCTTACTGCGATTTCAAAACCATGCACCAGAATTCACTTCTTTAAACTCAGTAATGCATTTTGGATGTGTACCTAGAGTTTAAAGCAGAAAAACAGGAACTTTTAGAATTTTCATTTGTTGACCAAAACGACAGGACCGGAGCTGATAAAAATGTTGATATGGATGTTATTTTTTTTCTGACTGCGATTTCAAAACCATGCACCAGAATCAACTTCTTTCAACTCAGTAATGCATTTTGGATGTGTACCTAGAGTTTAAAGCAGAAAAACAGGAACTTTTAGAATTTTCATTTTTTGACCAAAACGACAGGTCAAAAAAGCTGATGAAAATGTTGATATGGATGTTATTTTTTTTCTGACTGC
Organism: Crinia signifera; assembly: GCF_055691185.1. NCBI lineage: Eukaryota > Metazoa > Chordata > Amphibia > Anura > Myobatrachidae > Crinia > Crinia signifera. Next base: position 92,549,367 of record NC_139227.1, read on the forward strand.
GATTTCAAAACCATGCACCAGAATCAACTTCTTTCAACTCAGTAATGCATTTGGGATGTGTACCTAGAGTTTAAAGCAGAAAAACAGGAACTTTTAGAATTTTCAATTTTTGACCAAAACGACAGGTCCGGAGCTGATAAAAATGTTGATATGGATGTAATTTTTTTTCTGACTGCGGTTTCAAAACCATGCACCAGAATCAACTTCTTTCAACTCAGTAATGCATTTTGGATGTGTAACTAGAGTTTAAAGCAGAAAAACAGGAACTTTTAGAATTTTCATTTTTTGACCAAAACGACAGGACCGGAGCTGATAAAAATGTTGATATGGATGTTATTTTTTTTCTGACTGCAATTTCAAAACCATGCACCAGAATTCACTTCTTTCAACTCAGTAATGCATTTTGGATGTGTACCTAGAGTTTAAAGCAGAAAAACAGGAACTTTTAGAATTTTCAATTTTTGACCAAAACGACAGGACCGGAGCTGATAAAAATGTTGATATGGATGTTATTTTTTTTCTGACTGCAATTTCAAAACCATGCACCAGAATTCACTTCTTTCAACTCAGTAATGCATTTTGGATGTGTACCTAGAGTTTAAAGCAGAAAAACAGGAACTTTTAGAATTTTCATTTTTTGACCAAAACAACAGGACCGGAGCTGATAAAAATGATGATATGGATGTTATTTTTTTTCTGACTGCAATTTCAAAACCATGCACCAGAATTCACTTCTTTCAACTCAGTAATGCATTTTGGATGTGTACCTAGAGTTTAAAGCAGAAAAACAGGAACTTTTAGAATTTTCATTTTTTGACCAAAACGACAGATCCGGAGCTGATAAAAATGTTGATAATGATGTTAATTTTTTTCTGACTGCGGTTTCAAAACCATGCACCAGAATCAACTTCTTTCAACTCAGTAATGCAGTTTGGATGTGTACCTAGAGTTTAAAGCAGAAAAACAGGAACTTTTAGAATTTTCATTTTTTGACCAAAACAACAGGACCGGAGCTGATAAAAATGATGATATGGATGTTATTTTTTTTCTGACTGCAATTTCAAAACCATGCACCAGAATTCACTTCTTTCAACTCAGTAATGCATTTTGGATGTGTACCTAGAGTTTAAAGCAGAAAAACAGGAACTTTTAGAATTTTCATTTTTTGACCAAAACGACAGGACCGGAGCTGATAAAAATGTTGATATGGATGTTATTTTTTTCTGACTGCGATTTCAAAACCATGCACCAGAATTCACTTCTTTCAACTCAGTAATGCATTTTGGATGTGTACCTAGAGTTTAAAGCAGAAAAACAGGAACTTTTAGAATTTTCATTTTTTGACCATAACGACAGATCCGGAGCTGATAAAAATGTTGATATTGATGTAATTTTTTTTCTGACTGCGGTTTCAAAACCATGCACCAGAATCAACTTCTTTCAACTCAGTAATGCATTTTGGATGTGTACCTAGAGTTTAAAGCAGAAAAACAGGAATTTTTAGAATTTTCATTTGTTGACCAAAACGACAGGACCGGAGCTGATAAAAATGTTGATATGGATGTTATTTTTTTTCTGACTGCAATTTCAAAACCATGCACCAGAATTCACTTCTTTCAACTCAGTAATGCATTTTGGATGTGTACCTAGAGTTTAAAGCAGAAAAACAGGAACTTTTAGAATTTTCATTTTTTGACTAAAACGACAGGACCGGAGCTGATAAAAATGTTGATATGGATGTTATTTTTTTTCTGACTGCGATTTCAAAACCATGCACCAGAATCAACTTCTTTCAACTCAGTAATGCATTTTGAATGTGTACCTAGAGTTTAAAGCAGAAAAACAGGAACTTTTAGAATTTTAAATTTTTGACCAAAACGACAGGTCCGGAGCTGATAAAAATGTTGATATGGATGTAATTTTTTTTCTGACTGCGGTTTCAAAACCATGCAACAGAATCAACTTCTTTCAACTCAGTAATGCATTTTGGATGTGTACCTAGAGTTTAAAGCAGAAAAACAGGAACTTTTAGAATTTTCATTTTTTGACAAAAACAACAGATCCGGAGATGATAAAAATGTTGATATTGATGTAAATTTTTTTCTGACTGCGGTTTAAAAACCATGCACCAGAATCAACTTCTTTCAACTCAGTAATGCATTTTGGATGTGTACCTAGAGTTTAAAGCAGAAAAACAGGAACTTTTAGAATTTTCATTTTTTGACCAAAACGACAGGACCGGAGGTGATAAAAATGTTGATATGGATGTTATTTTTTTCTGACTGCGATTTCCAAACCATGCACCAGAATTCACTTCTTTCAACTCAGTAATGCATTTTGGATGTGTACCTAGAGTTTAAAGCAGAAAAACAGGAACTTTTAGAATTTTCATTTGTTGACCAAAACGACAGGACCGGAGCTGATAAAAATGTTGATATTGATATAATTTTTTTCTGACTGCAGTTTCAAAACCATGCACCAGAATCAACTTCTTTCAACTCAATAATGCATTTTGGATGTGTACCTAGAGTTTAAAGCAGAAAAACAGGAACTTTTAGAATTTTCATTTGTTGACCAAAACGACAGGACCGGAGCTGATAAAAATGTTGATATGGATGTTATTTTTTTTCTGACTGCGATTTCAAAACTATGCACCAGAATTCACTTCTTTCAACTCAGTAATGCATTTTGGATGTGTACCTAGAGTTTAAAGCAGAAAAACAGGAACTTTTAGAATTTTCATTTTTTGACCAAAACGACAGGACCGGAGCTGATAAAAATGATGATATGGATGTTATTTTTTTTCCTACTGCGATTTCCAAACCATGCACCAGAATTCACTTCTTTCAACTCAGTAATGCATTTTGGATGTGTACCTAGAGTTTAAAGCAGAAAAACAGGAACTTTTAGAATTTTCATTTGTTGACCAAAACGACAGGACCGGAGCTGATAAAAATGTTGATATTGATATAATTTTTTTCTGACTGCAGTTTCAAAACCATGCACCAGAATCAACTTCTTTCAACTCAATAATGCATTTTGGATGTGTACCTAGAGTTTAAAGCAGAAAAACAGGAACTTTTCGAATTTTCATTTGTTGACCAAAACGACAGGACCGGAGCTGACAAAAATGTTGATATGGATGTTATTTTTTTTCTGACTGCGATTTCAAAACTATGCACCAGAATTCACTTCTTTCAACTCAGTAATGCATTTTGGATGTGTACCTAGAGTTTAAAGCAGAAAAACAGGAACTTTTAGAATTTTCATTTTTTGACCAAAACGACAGGACCGGAGCTGATAAAAATGATGATATGGATGTTATTTTTTTTCTTACTGCGATTTCAAAACCATGCACCAGAATTCACTTCTTTAAACTCAGTAATGCATTTTGGATGTGTACCTAGAGTTTAAAGCAGAAAAACAGGAACTTTTAGAATTTTCATTTTTTGACCATAACGACAGATCCGGAGCTGATAAAAATGTTGATATTGATGTAATTTTTTTTCTGACTGCGGTTTCAAAACCATGCACCAGAATCAACTTCTTTCAACTCAGTAATGCATTTTGGATGTGTACCTAGAGTTTAAAGCAGAAAAACAGGAATTTTTAGAATTTTCATTTGTTGACCAAAACGACAGGACCGGAGGTGATAAAAATGTTGATATGGATGTTATTTTTTTTCTGACTGCGATTTCCAAACCATGCACCAGAATTCACTTCTTTCAACTCAGTAATGCATTTTGGATGTGTACCTAGAGTTTAAAGCAGAAAAACAGGAACTTTTAGAATTTTCATTTTTTGACCAAAACGACAGGTCAAAAAAGCTGATGAAAATGTTGATATGGATGTTATTTTTTTTCTGACTGCGATTTCAAAACCATGCACCAGAATCAACTTCTTTCAACTCAGTAATGCATTTTGAATGTGTACCTAGAGTTTAAAGCAGAAAAACAGGAACTTTTAGAATTTTAAATTTTTGACCAAAACGACAGGTCCGGAGCTGATAAAAATGTTGATATGGATGTAATTTTTTTTCTGACTGCGGTTTCAAAACCATGCAACAGAATCAACTTCTTTCAACTCAGTAATGCATTTTGGATGTGTACCTAGAGTTTAAAGCAGAAAAACAGGAACTTTTAGAATTTTCATTTTTTGACAAAAACAACAGATCCGGAGATGATAAAAATGTTGATATTGATGTAAATTTTTTTCTGACTGCGGTTTAAAAACCATGCACCAGAATCAACTTCTTTCAACTCAGTAATGCATTTTGGATGTGTACCTAGAGTTTAAAGCAGAAAAACAGGAACTTTTAGAATTTTCATTTTTTGACCAAAACGACAGGACCGGAGCTGATAAAAATGTTGATATGGATGTTATTTTTTTTCTGACTGCGATTTCCAAACCATGCACCAGAATTCACTTCTTTCAACTCAGTAATGCATTTTGGATGTGTACCTAGAGTTTAAAGCAGAAAAACAGGAACTTTTAGAATTTTCATTTTTTGACCAAAACGACAGGTCAAAAAAGCTGATGAAAATGTTGATATGGATGTTATTTTTTTTCTGACTGCGGTTTCAAAACCATGCACCAGAATCAACTTCTTTCAACTCAGTAATGCATTTTGGATGTGTACCTAGAGTTTAAAGCAGAAAAACAGGAACTTTTAGAATTTTCATTTTTTGACAAAAACAACAGATCCGGAGATGATAAAAATGTTGATATTGATGTAAATTTTTTTCTGACTGCGGTTTAAAAACCATGCACCAGAATCAACTTCTTTCAACTCAGTAATGCATTTTGGATGTGTACCTAGAGTTTAAAGCAGAAAAACAGGAACTTTTAGAATTTTCATTTTTTGACCAAAACGACAGGACCGGAGCTGATAAAAATGTTGATATGGATGTTATTTTTTTTCTGACTGCGATTTCCAAACCATGCACCAGAATTCACTTCTTTCAACTCAGTAATGCATTTTGGATGTGTACCTAGAGTTTAAAGCAGAAAAACAGGAACTTTTAGAATTTTCATTTTTTGACCAAAACGACAGGTCAAAAAAGCTGATGAAAATGTTGATATGGATGTTATTTTTTTTCTGACTGCGGTTTCAAAACCATGCACCAGAATCAACTTCTTTCAACTCAGTAATGCATTTTGGATGTGTACCTAGAGTTTAAAGCAGAAAAACAGGAACTTTTAGAATTTTAAATTTTTGACCAAAACGACAGGTCCGGAGCTGATAAAAATGTTGATATGGATGTAATTTTTTTTCTGACTGCGGTTTCAAAACCATGCACCAGAATCAACTTCTTTCAACTCAGTAATGCATTTTGGATGTGTACCTAGAGTTTAAAGCAGATTTCAGGAACTTTTAGAATTTTCAATTTTTGACCAAAACGACAGATCCGGAGCTGATAAAAATGTTGATAATGATGTTAATTTTTTTCTGACTGCGGTTTCAAAACCATGCACCAGAATCAACTTCTTTCAACTCAGTAATGCATTTTGGATGTGTACCTAGAGTTTAAAGCAGAAAAACAGGAACTTTTAGAATTTTCATTTTTTGACCAAAACGACAGGACCGGAGCTGATAAAAATGTTGATATGGATGTTATTTTTTTTCTGACTGCGATTTCAAAACCATGCACCAGAATCAACTTCTTTCAACTCAGTAATGCATTTTGGATGTGTACCTAGAGTTTAAAGCAGAAAAACAGGAACTTTTAGAATTTTCATTTTTTGACCAAAACGACAGGACCGGAGCTGATAAAAATGTTGATATTGATATAATTTTTTTCTTACTGCGGTTTCAAAACCATGCACCAGAATCAACTTCTTTCAACTCAGTAATGCATTTTGGATGTGTACCTAGAGTTTAAAGCAGATTTCAGGAACTTTTAGAATTTTCAATTTTTGACCAAAACGACAGATCCGGAGCTGATAAAAATGTTGATAATGATGTTAATTTTTTTCTGACTGCGGTTTCAAAACCATGCACCAGAATCAACTTCTTTCAACTCAGTAATGCATTTTGGATGTGTACCTAGAGTTTAAAGCAGAAAAACAGGAACTTTTAGAATTTTCATTTTTTGACCAAAACGACAGGACCGGAGCTGATAAAAATGTTGATATGGATGTTATTTTTTTTCTGACTGCGATTTCAAAACCATGCACCAGAATCAACTTCTTTCAACTCAGTAATGCATTTTGGATGTGTACCTAGAGTTTAAAGCAGAAAAACAGGAACTTTTAGAATTTTCATTTTTTGACCAAAACGACAGGACCGGAGCTGATAAAAATGTTGATATGGATGTTATTTTTTTTCTGACTGCGATTTCAAAACCATGCACCAGAATCAACTTCTTTCAACTCAGTAATGCATTTTGGATGTGTACCTAGAGTTTAAAGCAGAAAAACAGGAACTTTTAGAATTTTCATTTGTTGACCAAAACGACAGGACCGGAGCTGATAAAAATGTTGATATGGATGTTATTTTTTTTCTGACTGCGATTTCAAAACTATGCACAAGAATTCACTTCTTTCAACTCAGTAATGCATTTTGGATGTGTACCTAGAGTTTAAAGCAGAAAAACAGGAACTTTTAGAATTTTCATTTTTTGACCAAAACGACAGGACCGGAGCTGATAAAAATGATGATATGGATGTTATTTTTTTTCTTACTGCGATTTCAAAACCATGCACCAGAATTCACTTCTTTAAACTCAGTAATGCATTTTGGATGTGTACCTAGAGTTTAAAGCAGAAAAACAGGAACTTTTAGAATTTTCATTTTTTGACCAAAACGACAGGACCGGAGGTGATAAAAATGTTGATATGGATGTTATTTTTTTTCTGACTGCGATTTCCAAACCATGCACCAGAATTCACTTCTTTCAACTCAGTAATGCATTTTGGATGTGTACCTAGAGTTTAAAGCAGAAAAACAGGAACTTTTAGAATTTTCATTTGTTGACCAAAACGACAGGACCGGAGCTGATAAAAATGTTGATATTGATATAATTTTTTTCTGACTGCAGTTTCAAAACCAAGTACCAGAATCAACTTCTTTCAACTCAATAATGCATTTTGGATGTGTACCTAGAGTTTAAAGCAGAAAAACAGGAACTTTTAGAATTTTCATTTGTTGACCAAAACGACAGGACCGGAGCTGATAAAAATGTTGATATGGATGTTATTTTTTTTCTGACTGCGATTTCAAAACTATGCACCAGAATTCACTTCTTTCAACTCAGTAATGCATTTTGGATGTGTACCTAGAGTTTAAAGCAGAAAAACAGGAACTTTTAGAATTTTCATTTTTTGACCAAAACGACAGGACCGGAGCTGATAAAAATGATGATATGGATGTTATTTTTTTTCTTACTGCGATTTCCAAACCATGCACCAGAATTCACTTCTTTCAACTCAGTAATGCATTTTGGATGTGTACCTAGAGTTTAAAGCAGAAAAACAGGAACTTTTAGAATTTTCATTTGTTGACCAAAACGACAGGACCGGAGCTGATAAAAATGTTGATATTGATATAATTTTTTTCTGACTGCAGTTTCAAAACCATGCACCAGAATCAACTTCTTTCAACTCAATAATGCATTTTGGATGTGTACCTAGAGTTTAAAGCAGAAAAACAGGAACTTTTAGAATTTTCATTTGTTGACGAAAACGACAGGACCGGAGCTGATAAAAATGTTGATATGGATGTTATTTTTTTTCTGACTGCGATTTCAAAACTATGCACCAGAATTCACTTCTTTCAACTCAGTAATGCATTTTGGATGTGTACCTAGAGTTTAAAGCAGAAAAACAGGAACTTTTAGAATTTTCATTTTTTGACCAAAACGACAGGACCGGAGCTGATAAAAATGATGATATGGATGTTATTTTTTTTCTTACTGCGATTTCAAAACCATGCACCAGAATTCACTTCTTTAAACTCAGTAATGCATTTTGGATGTGTACCTAGAGTTTAAAGCAGAAAAACAGGAACTTTTAGAATTTTCATTTTTTGACCATAACGACAGATCCGGAGCTGATAAAAATGTTGATATTGATGTAATTTTTTTTCTGACTGCGGTTTCAAAACCATGCACCAGAATCAACTTCTTTCAACTCAGTAATGCATTTTGGATGTGTACCTAGAGTTTAAAGCAGAAAAACAGGAATTTTTAGAATTTTCATTTGTTGACCAAAACGACAGGACCGGAGGTGATAAAAATGTTGATATGGATGTTATTTTTTTTCTGACTGCGATTTCCAAACCATGCACCAGAATTCACTTCTTTCAACTCAGTAATGCATTTTGGATGTGTACCTAGAGTTTAAAGCAGAAAAACAGGAACTTTTAGAATTTTCATTTTTTGACCAAAACGACAGGTCAAAAAAGCTGATGAAAATGTTGATATGGATGTTATTTTTTTTCTGACTGCGATTTCAAAACCATGCACCAGAATCAACTTCTTTCAACTCAGTAATGCATTTTGAATGTGTACCTAGAGTTTAAAGCAGAAAAACAGGAACTTTTAGAATTTTAAATTTTTGACCAAAACGACAGGTCCGGAGCTGATAAAAATGTTGATATGGATGTAATTTTTTTTCTGACTGCGGTTTCAAAACCATGCAACAGAATCAACTTCTTTCAACTCAGTAATGCATTTTGGATGTGTACCTAGAGTTTAAAGCAGAAAAACAGGAACTTTTAGAATTTTCATTTTTTGACAAAAACAACAGATCCGGAGATGATAAAAATGTTGATATTGATGTAAATTTTTTTCTGACTGCGGTTTAAAAACCATGCACCAGAATCAACTTCTTTCAACTCAGTAATGCATTTTGGATGTGTACCTAGAGTTTAAAGCAGAAAAACAGGAACTTTTAGAATTTTCATTTTTTGACCAAAACGACAGGACCGGAGCTGATAAAAATGTTGATATGGATGTTATTTTTTTTCTGACTGCGATTTCCAAACCATGCACCAGAATTCACTTCTTTCAACTCAGTAATGCATTTTGGATGTGTACCTAGAGTTTAAAGCAGAAAAACAGGAACTTTTAGAATTTTCATTTTTTGACCAAAACGACAGGTCAAAAAAGCTGATGAAAATGTTGATATGGATGTTATTTTTTTTCTGACTGCGGTTTCAAAACCATGCACCAGAATCAACTTCTTTCAACTCAGTAATGCATTTTGGATGTGTACCTAGAGTTTAAAGCAGAAAAACAGGAACTTTTAGAATTTTAAATTTTTGACCAAAACGACAGGTCCGGAGCTGATAAAAATGTTGATATGGATGTAATTTTTTTTCTGACTGCGGTTTCAAAACCATGCACCAGAATCAACTTCTTTCAACTCAGTAATGCATTTTGGATGTGTACCTAGAGTTTAAAGCAGAAAAACAGGAACTTTTAGAATTTTCATTTTTTGACCAAAACGACAGGACCGGAGCTGATAAAAATGTTGATATTGATATAATTTTTTTCTTACTGCGGTTTCAAAACCATGCACCAGAATCAACTTCTTTCAACTCAATAATGCATTTTGGATGTGTACCTAGAGTTTAAAGCAGAAAAACAGGAACTTTTAGAATTTTCATTTGTTGACCAAAACGACAGGACCGGAGCTGATAAAAATGTTGATATGGATGTTATTTTTTTTCTGACTGCGATTTCAAAACTATGCACCAGAATTCACTTCTTTCAACTCAGTAATGCATTTTGGATGTGTACCTAGAGTTTAAAGCAGAAAAACAGGAACTTTTAGAATTTTCATTTTTTGACCAAAACGACAGGACCGGAGCTGATAAAAATGATGATATGGATGTTATTTTTTTTCTTACTGCGATTTCAAAACCATGCACCAGAATTCACTTCTTTAAACTCAGTAATGCATTTTGGATGTGTACCTAGAGTTTAAAGCAGAAAAACAGGAACTTTTAGAATTTTCATTTGTTGACCAAAACGACAGGACCGGAGCTGATAAAAATGTTGATATGGATGTTATTTTTTTTCTGACTGCGATTTCAAAACCATGCACCAGAATCAACTTCTTTCAACTCAGTAATGCATTTTGGATGTGTACCTAGAGTTTAAAGCAGAAAAACAGGAACTTTTAGAATTTTCATTTTTTGACCAAAACGACAGGTCAAAAAAGCTGATGAAAATGTTGATATGGATGTTATTTTTTTTCTGACTGCGATTTCAAAACCATGCACCAGAATCAACTTCTTTCAACTCAGTAATGCATTTGGGATGTGTACCTAGAGTTTAAAGCAGAAAAACAGGAACTTTTAGAATTTTCAATTTTTGACCAAAACGACAGGTCCGGAGCTGATAAAAATGTTGATATGGATGTAATTTTTTTTCTGACTGCGGTTTCAAAACCATGCACCAGAATCAACTTCTTTCAACTCAGTAATGCATTTTGGATGTGTAACTAGAGTTTAAAGCAGAAAAACAGGAACTTTTAGAATTTTCATTTTTTGACCAAAACGACAGGACCGGAGCTGATAAAAATGTTGATATGGATGTTATTTTTTTTCTGACTGCAATTTCAAAACCATGCACCAGAATTCACTTCTTTCAACTCAGTAATGCATTTTGGATGTGTACCTAGAGTTTAAAGCAGAAAAACAGGAACTTTTAGAATTTTCAATTTTTGACCAAAACGACAGGACCGGAGCTGATAAAAATGTTGATATGGATGTTATTTTTTTTCTGACTGCAATTTCAAAACCATGCACCAGAATTCACTTCTTTCAACTCAGTAATGCATTTTGGATGTGTACCTAGAGTTTAAAGCAGAAAAACAGGAACTTTTAGAATTTTCATTTTTTGACCAAAACAACAGGACCGGAGCTGATAAAAATGATGATATGGATGTTATTTTTTTTCTGACTGCAATTTCAAAACCATGCACCAGAATTCACTTCTTTCAACTCAGTAATGCATTTTGGATGTGTACCTAGAGTTTAAAGCAGAAAAACAGGAACTTTTAGAATTTTCATTTTTTGACCAAAACGACAGATCCGGAGCTGATAAAAATGTTGATAATGATGTTAATTTTTTTCTGACTGCGGTTTCAAAACCATGCACCAGAATCAACTTCTTTCAACTCAGTAATGCAGTTTGGATGTGTACCTAGAGTTTAAAGCAGAAAAACAGGAACTTTTAGAATTTTCATTTTTTGACCAAAACAACAGGACCGGAGCTGATAAAAATGATGATATGGATGTTATTTTTTTTCTGACTGCAATTTCAAAACCATGCACCAGAATTCACTTCTTTCAACTCAGTAATGCATTTTGGATGTGTACCTAGAGTTTAAAGCAGAAAAACAGGAACTTTTAGAATTTTCATTTTTTGACCAAAACGACAGGACCGGAGCTGATAAAAATGTTGATATGGATGTTATTTTTTTCTGACTGCGATTTCAAAACCATGCACCAGAATTCACTTCTTTCAACTCAGTAATGCATTTTGGATGTGTACCTAGAGTTTAAAGCAGAAAAACAGGAACTTTTAGAATTTTCATTTTTTGACCATAACGACAGATCCGGAGCTGATAAAAATGTTGATATTGATGTAATTTTTTTTCTGACTGCGGTTTCAAAACCATGCACCAGAATCAACTTCTTTCAACTCAGTAATGCATTTTGGATGTGTACCTAGAGTTTAAAGCAGAAAAACAGGAATTTTTAGAATTTTCATTTGTTGACCAAAACGACAGGACCGGAGCTGATAAAAATGTTGATATGGATGTTATTTTTTTTCTGACTGCAATTTCAAAACCATGCACCAGAATTCACTTCTTTCAACTCAGTAATGCATTTTGGATGTGTACCTAGAGTTTAAAGCAGAAAAACAGGAACTTTTAGAATTTTCAATTTTTGACCAAAACGACAGGACCGGAGCTGATAAAAATGTTGATATGGATGTTATTTTTTTTCTGACTGCAATTTCAAAACCATGCACCAGAATTCACTTCTTTCAACTCAGTAATGCATTTTGGATGTGTACCTAGAGTTTAAAGCAGAAAAACAGGAACTTTTAGAATTTTCATTTTTTGACCAAAACAACAGGACCGGAGCTGATAAAAATGATGATATGGATGTTATTTTTTTTCTGACTGCAATTTCAAAACCATGCACCAGAATTCACTTCTTTCAACTCAGTAATGCATTTTGGATGTGTACCTAGAGTTTAAAGCAGAAAAACAGGAACTTTTAGAATTTTCATTTTTTGACCAAAACGACAGATCCGGAGCTGATAAAAATGTTGATAATGATGTTAATTTTTTTCTGACTGCGGTTTCAAAACCATGCACCAGAATCAACTTCTTTCAACTCAGTAATGCAGTTTGGATGTGTACCTAGAGTTTAAAGCAGAAAAACAGGAACTTTTAGAATTTTCATTTTTTGACCAAAACAACAGGACCGGAGCTGATAAAAATGATGATATGGATGTTATTTTTTTTCTGACTGCAATTTCAAAACCATGCACCAGAATTCACTTCTTTCAACTCAGTAATGCATTTTGGATGTGTACCTAGAGTTTAAAGCAGAAAAACAGGAACTTTTAGAATTTTCATTTTTTGACCAAAACGACAGGACCGGAGCTGATAAAAATGTTGATATGGATGTTATTTTTTTCTGACTGCGATTTCAAAACCATGCACCAGAATTCACTTCTTTCAACTCAGTAATGCATTTTGGATGTGTACCTAGAGTTTAAAGCAGAAAAACAGGAACTTTTAGAATTTTCATTTTTTGACCATAACGACAGATCCGGAGCTGATAAAAATGTTGATATTGATGTAATTTTTTTTCTGACTGCGGTTTCAAAACCATGCACCAGAATCAACTTCTTTCAACTCAGTAATGCATTTTGGATGTGTACCTAGAGTTTAAAGCAGAAAAACAGGAATTTTTAGAATTTTCATTTGTTGACCAAAACGACAGGACCGGAGCTGATAAAAATGTTGATATGGATGTTATTTTTTTTCTGACTGCAATTTCAAAACCATGCACCAGAATTCACTTCTTTCAACTCAGTAATGCATTTTGGATGTGTACCTAGAGTTTAAAGCAGAAAAACAGGAACTTTTAGAATTTTCATTTTTTGACTAAAACGACAGGACCGGAGCTGATAAAAATGTTGATATGGATGTTATTTTTTTTCTGACTGCGATTTCAAAACCATGCACCAGAATCAACTTCTTTTAACTCAGTAATGCATTTTGAATGTGTACCTAGAGTTTAAAGCAGAAAAACAGGAACTTTTAGAATTTTAAATTTTTGACAAAAACGACAGGTCCGGAGCTGATAAAAATGTTGATATGGATGTAATTTTTTTTCTGACTGCGGTTTCAAAACCATGCAACAGAATCAACTTCTTTCAACTCAGTAATGCATTTTGGATGTGTACCTAGAGTTTAAAGCAGAAAAACAGGAACTTTTAGAATTTTCATTTTTTGACAAAAACAACAGATCCGGAGATGATAAAAATGTTGATATTGATGTAAATTTTTTTCTGACTGCGGTTTAAAAACCATGCACCAGAATCAACTTCTTTCAACTCAGTAATGCATTTTGGATGTGTACCTAGAGTTTAAAGCAGAAAAACAGGAACTTTTAGAATTTTCATTTTTTGACCAAAACGACAGGACCGGAGCTGATAAAAATGTTGATATGGATGTTATTTTTTTTCTGACTGCGATTTCCAAACCATGCACCAGAATTCACTTCTTTCAACTCAGTAATGCATTTTGGATGTGTACCTAGAGTTTAAAGCAGAAAAACAGGAACTTTTAGAATTTTCATTTTTTGACCAAAACGACAGGTCAAAAAAGCTGATGAAAATGTTGATATGGATGTTATTTTTTTTCTGACTGCGGTTTCAAAACCATGCACCAGAATCAACTTCTTTCAACTCAGTAATGCATTTTGGATGTGTACCTAGAGTTTAAAGCAGAAAAACAGGAACTTTTAGAATTTAAAATTTTTGACCAAAACGACAGGTCCGGAGCTGATAAAAATGTTGATATGGATGTAATTTTTTTTCTGACTGCGGTTTCAAAACCATGCACCAGAATCCACTTCTTTCAACTCAGTAATGCATTTTGGATGTGTACCTAGAGTTTAAAGCAGAAAAACAGGAACTTTTAGAATTTTCAATTTTTGACCAAAACGACAGATCCGGAGCTGATAAAAATGTTGATATGGATGGTATTTTTTTTCTGACTGCGATTTCAAAACCATGCACCAGAATCAACTTCTTTCAACTCAGTAATGCATTTTGGATGTGTACCTAGAGTTTAAAGCAGAAAAACAGGAACTTTTAGAATTTTCATTTTTTGACCAAAACGACAGGACCGGAGCTGATAAAAATGTTGATATTGATATAATTTTTTTCTTACTGCGGTTTCAAAACCATGCACCAGAATCAACTTCTTTCAACTCAATAATGCATTTTGGATGTGTACCTAGAGTTTAAAGCAGAAAAACAGGAACTTTTAGAATTTTCATTTGTTGACCAAAACGACAGGACCGGAGCTGATAAAAATGTTGATATGGATGTTATTTTTTTTCTGACTGCGATTTCAAAACTATGCACCAGAATTCACTTCTTTCAACTCAGTAATGCATTTTGGATGTGTACCTAGAGTTTAAAGCAGAAAAACAGGAACTTTTAGAATTTTCATTTTTTGACCAAAACGACAGGACCGGAGCTGATAAAAATGATGATATGGATGTTATTTTTTTTCTTACTGCGATTTCAAAACCATGCACCAGAATTCACTTCTTTAAACTCAGTAATGCATTTTGGATGTGTACCTAGAGTTTAAAGCAGAAAAACAGGAACTTTTAGAATTTTCATTTTTTGACCAAAACGACAGGACCGGAGGTGATAAAAATGTTGATATGGATGTTATTTTTTTTCTGACTGCGATTTCCAAACCATGCACCAGAATTCACTTCTTTCAACTCAGTAATGCATTTTGGATGTGTACCTAGAGTTTAAAGCAGAAAAACAGGAACTTTTAGAATTTTCATTTTTTGACCAAAACGACAGGTCAAAAAAGCTGATGAAAATGTTGATATGGATGTTATTTTTTTTCTGACTGCGATTTCAAAACCATGCACCAGAATCAACTTCTTTCAACTCAGTAATGCATTTGGGATGTGTACCTAGAGTTTAAAGCAGAAAAACAGGAACTTTTAGAATTTTCAATTTTTGACCAAAACGACAGGTCCGGAGCTGATAAAAATGTTGATATGGATGTAATTTTTTTTCTGACTGCGGTTTCAAAACCATGCACCAGAATCAACTTCTTTCAACTCAGTAATGCATTTTGGATGTGTAACTAGAGTTTAAAGCAGAAAAACAGGAACTTTTAGAATTTTCATTTTTTGACCAAAACGACAGGACCGGAGCTGATAAAAATGTTGATATGGATGTTATTTTTTTTCTGACTGCAATTTCAAAACCATGCACCAGAATTCACTTCTTTCAACTCAGTAATGCATTTTGGATGTGTACCTAGAGTTTAAAGCAGAAAAACAGGAACTTTTAGAATTTTCAATTTTTGACCAAAACGACAGGACCGGAGCTGATAAAAATGTTGATATGGATGTTATTTTTTTTCTGACTGCAATTTCAAAACCATGCACCAGAATTCACTTCTTTCAACTCAGTAATGCATTTTGGATGTGTACCTAGAGTTTAAAGCAGAAAAACAGGAACTTTTAGAATTTTCATTTTTTGACCAAAACAACAGGACCGGAGCTGATAAAAATGATGATATGGATGTTATTTTTTTTCTGACTGCAATTTCAAAACCATGCACCAGAATTCACTTCTTTCAACTCAGTAATGCATTTTGGATGTGTACCTAGAGTTTAAAGCAGAAAAACAGGAACTTTTAGAATTTTCATTTTTTGACCAAAACGACAGATCCGGAGCTGATAAAAATGTTGATAATGATGTTAATTTTTTTCTGACTGCGGTTTCAAAACCATGCACCAGAATCAACTTCTTTCAACTCAGTAATGCAGTTTGGATGTGTACCTAGAGTTTAAAGCAGAAAAACAGGAACTTTTAGAATTTTCATTTTTTGACCAAAACAACAGGACCGGAGCTGATAAAAATGATGATATGGATGTTATTTTTTTTCTGACTGCAATTTCAAAACCATGCACCAGAATTCACTTCTTTCAACTCAGTAATGCATTTTGGATGTGTACCTAGAGTTTAAAGCAGAAAAACAGGAACTTTTAGAATTTTCATTTTTTGACCAAAACGACAGGACCGGAGCTGATAAAAATGTTGATATGGATGTTATTTTTTTCTGACTGCGATTTCAAAACCATGCACCAGAATTCACTTCTTTCAACTCAGTAATGCATTTTGGATGTGTACCTAGAGTTTAAAGCAGAAAAACAGGAACTTTTAGAATTTTCATTTTTTGACCATAACGACAGATCCGGAGCTGATAAAAATGTTGATATTGATGTAATTTTTTTTCTGACTGCGGTTTCAAAACCATGCACCAGAATCAACTTCTTTCAACTCAGTAATGCATTTTGGATGTGTACCTAGAGTTTAAAGCAGAAAAACAGGAATTTTTAGAATTTTCATTTGTTGACCAAAACGACAGGACCGGAGCTGATAAAAATGTTGATATGGATGTTATTTTTTTTCTGACTGCAATTTCAAAACCATGCACCAGAATTCACTTCTTTCAACTCAGTAATGCATTTTGGATGTGTACCTAGAGTTTAAAGCAGAAAAACAGGAACTTTTAGAATTTTCATTTTTTGACTAAAACGACAGGACCGGAGCTGATAAAAATGTTGATATGGATGTTATTTGTTTTCTGACTGCGATTTCAAAACCATGCACCAGAATTCACTTCTTTCAAC
The DNA here is from genome assembly GCF_055691185.1 of Crinia signifera. Taxonomy (NCBI): domain Eukaryota; kingdom Metazoa; phylum Chordata; class Amphibia; order Anura; family Myobatrachidae; genus Crinia; species Crinia signifera. The sequence continues at coordinate 92,566,303 of NC_139227.1, forward strand.
TCAGTAATGCATTTTGGATGTGTACCTAGAGTTTAAAGCAGAAAAACAGGAACTTTTAGAATTTTCATTTTTTGACAAAAATGACAGGTCCGGAGCTGATAAAAATGTTGATATTGATATAATTTTTTTCTGACTGCGGTTTCAAAACCATGCACCAGAATCAACATCTTTCAACTCAGTAATGCATTTTGGATGTGTACCTAGAGTTTAAAGCAGAAAAACAGGAACTTTTAGAATTTTCATTTTTTGACCAAAACGACAGGACCGGAGCTGATAAAAATGTTGATATGGATGTTATTTTTTTCTGACTGCGATTTTAAAACCATGCACCAGAATTCACTTCTTTCAACTCAGTAATGCATTTTGGATGTGTACCTAGAGTTTAAAGCAGAAAAACAGGAACTTTTAGAATTTTCATTTTTTGACCATAACGACAGATCCGGAGCTGATAAAAATGTTGATATTGATGTAATTTTTTTTCTGACTGCGGTTTCAAAACCATGCACCAGAATCAACTTCTTTCAACTCAGTAATGCATTTTGGATGTGTACCTAGAGTTTAAAGCAGAAAAACAGGAATTTTTAGAATTTTCATTTGTTGACCAAAACGACAGGACCGGAGCTGATAAAAATGTTGATATGGATGTTATTTTTTTTCTGACTGCAATTTCAAAACCATGCACCAGAATTCACTTCTTTCAACTCAGTAATGCATTTTGGATGTGTACCTAGAGTTTAAAGCAGAAAAACAGGAACTTTTAGAATTTTCAATTTTTGACCAAAACGACAGGACCGGAGCTGATAAAAATGTTGATATGGATGTTATTTTTTTTCTGACTGCAATTTCAAAACCATGCACCAGAATTCACTTCTTTCAACTCAGTAATGCATTTTGGATGTGTACCTAGAGTTTAAAGCAGAAAAACAGGAACTTTTAGAATTTTCATTTTTTGACCAAAACAACAGGACCGGAGCTGATAAAAATGATGATATGGATGTTATTTTTTTTCTGACTGCAATTTCAAAACCATGCACCAGAATTCACTTCTTTCAACTCAGTAATGCATTTTGGATGTGTACCTAGAGTTTAAAGCAGAAAAACAGGAACTTTTAGAATTTTCATTTTTTGACCAAAACGACAGATCCGGAGCTGATAAAAATGTTGATAATGATGTTAATTTTTTTCTGACTGCGGTTTCAAAACCATGCACCAGAATCAACTTCTTTCAACTCAGTAATGCAGTTTGGATGTGTACCTAGAGTTTAAAGCAGAAAAACAGGAACTTTTAGAATTTTCATTTTTTGACCAAAACAACAGGACCGGAGCTGATAAAAATGATGATATGGATGTTATTTTTTTTCTATTTGCAATTTCAAAACCATGCACCAGAATTCACTTCTTTCAACTCAGTAATGCATTTTGGATGTGTACCTAGAGTTTAAAGCAGAAAAACAGGAACTTTTAGAATTTTCATTTTTTGACCAAAACGACAGGACCGGAGCTGATAAAAATGTTGATATGGATGTTATTTTTTTCTGACTGCGATTTAAAAACCATGCACCAGAATTCACTTCTTTCAACTCAGTAATGCATTTTGGATGTGTACCTAGAGTTTAAAGCAGAAAAACAGGAACTTTTAGAATTTTCATTTTTTGACCATAACGACAGATCCGGAGCTGATAAAAATGTTGATATTGATGTAATTTTTTTTCTGACTGCGGTTTCAAAACCATGCACCAGAATCAACTTCTTTCAACTCAGTAATGCATTTTGGATGTGTACCTAGAGTTTAAAGCAGAAAAACAGGAATTTTTAGAATTTTCATTTGTTGACCAAAACGACAGGACCGGAGCTGATAAAAATGTTGATATGGATGTTATTTTTTTTCTGACTGCAATTTCAAAACCATGCACCAGAATTCACTTCTTTCAACTCAGTAATGCATTTTGGATGTGTACCTAGAGTTTAAAGCAGAAAAACAGGAACTTTTAGAATTTTCATTTTTTGACTAAAACGACAGGACCGGAGCTGATAAAAATGTTGATATGGATGTTATTTTTTTTCTGACTGCGATTTCAAAACCATGCACCAGAATCAACTTCTTTCAACTCAGTAATGCATTTTGAATGTGTACCTAGAGTTTAAAGCAGAAAAACAGGAACTTTTAGAATTTTAAATTTTTGACCAAAACGACAGGTCCGGAGCTGATAAAAATGTTGATATGGATGTATTTTTTTTTCTGACTGCGGTTTCAAAACCATGCAACAGAATCAACTTCTTTCAACTCAGTAATGCATTTTGGATGTGTACCTAGAGTTTAAAGCAGAAAAACAGGAACTTTTAGAATTTTCATTTTTTGACAAAAACAACAGATCCGGAGATGATAAAAATTTTGATATTGATGTAAATTTTTTTCTGACTGCGGTTTAAAAACCATGCACCAGAATCAACTTCTTTCAACTCAGTAATGCATTTTGGATGTGTACCTAGAGTTTAAAGCAGAAAAACAGGAACTTTTAGAATTTTCATTTTTTGACCAAAACGACAGGACCGGAGCTGATAAAAATGTTGATATGGATGTTATTTTTTTTCTGACTGCGATTTCCAAACCATGCACCAGAATTCACTTCTTTCAACTCAGTAATGCATTTTGGATGTGTACCTAGAGTTTAAAGCAGAAAAACAGGAACTTTTAGAATTTTCATTTTTTGACCAAAACGACAGGTCAAAAAAGCTGATGAAAATGTTGATATGGATGTTATTTTTTTTCTGACTGCGGTTTCAAAACCATGCACCAGAATCAACTTCTTTCAACTCAGTAATGCATTTTGGATGTGTACCTAGAGTTTAAAGCAGAAAAACAGGAACTTTTAGAATTTTAAATTTTTGACCAAAACGACAGGTCCGGAGCTGATAAAAATGTTGATATGGATGTAATTTTTTTTCTGACTGCGGTTTCAAAACCATGCACCAGAATCAACTTCTTTCAACTCAGTAATGCATTTTGGATGTGTACCTAGAGTTTAAAGCAGAAAAACAGGAACTTTTAGAATTTTCAATTTTTGACCAAAACGACAGATCCGGAGCTGATAAAAATGTTGATATGGATGTTATTTTTTTTCTGACTGCGATTTCAAAACCATGCACCAGAATCAACTTCTTTCAACTCAGTAATGCATTTTGGATGTGTACCTAGAGTTTAAAGCAGAAAAACAGGAACTTTTAGAATTTTCATTTTTTGACCAAAACGACAGGACCGGAGCTGATAAAAATGTTGATATTGATATAATTTTTTTCTTACTGCGGTTTCAAAACCATGCACCAGAATCAACTTCTTTCAACTCAATAATGCATTTTGGATGTGTACCTAGAGTTTAAAGCAGAAAAACAGGAACTTTTAGAATTTTCATTTGTTGACCAAAACGACAGGACCGGAGCTGATAAAAATGTTGATATGGATGTTATTTTTTTTCTGACTGCGATTTCAAAACTATGCACCAGAATTCACTTCTTTCAACTCAGTAATGCATTTTGGATGTGTACCTAGAGTTTAAAGCAGAAAAACAGGAACTTTTAGAATTTTCATTTTTTGACCAAAACGACAGGACCGGAGCTGATAAAAATGATGATATGGATGTTATTTTTTTTCTTACTGCGATTTCAAAACCATGCACCAGAATTCACTTCTTTAAACTCAGTAATGCATTTTGGATGTGTACCTAGAGTTTAAAGCAGAAAAACAGGAACTTTTAGAATTTTCATTTTTTGACCAAAACGACAGGACCGGAGGTGATAAAAATGTTGATATGGATGTTATTTTTTTTCTGACTGCGATTTCCAAACCATGCACCAGAATTCACTTCTTTCAACTCAGTAATGCATTTTGGATGTGTACCTAGAGTTTAAAGCAGAAAAACAGGAACTTTTAGAATTTTCATTTTTTGACCAAAACGACAGGTCAAAAAAGCTGATGAAAATGTTGATATGGATGTTATTTTTTTTCTGACTGCGATTTCAAAACCATGCACCAGAATCAACTTCTTTCAACTCAGTAATGCATTTGGGATGTGTACCTAGAGTTTAAAGCAGAAAAACAGGAACTTTTAGAATTTTCAATTTTTGACCAAAACGACAGGTCCGGAGCTGATAAAAATGTTGATATGGATGTAATTTTTTTTCTGACTGCGGTTTCAAAACCATGCACCAGAATCAACTTCTTTCAACTCAGTAATGCATTTTGGATGTGTAACTAGAGTTTAAAGCAGAAAAACAGGAACTTTTAGAATTTTCATTTTTTGACCAAAACGACAGGACCGGAGCTGATAAAAATGTTGATATGGATGTTATTTTTTTTCTGACTGCAATTTCAAAACCATGCACCAGAATTCACTTCTTTCAACTCAGTAATGCATTTTGGATGTGTACCTAGAGTTTAAAGCAGAAAAACAGGAACTTTTAGAATTTTCAATTTTTGACCAAAACGACAGGACCGGAGCTGATAAAAATGTTGATATGGATGTTATTTTTTTTCTGACTGCAATTTCAAAACCATGCACCAGAATTCACTTCTTTCAACTCAGTAATGCATTTTGGATGTGTACCTAGAGTTTAAAGCAGAAAAACAGGAACTTTTAGAATTTTCATTTTTTGACCAAAACAACAGGACCGGAGCTGATAAAAATGATGATATGGATGTTATTTTTTTTCTGACTGCAATTTCAAAACCATGCACCAGAATTCACTTCTTTCAACTCAGTAATGCATTTTGGATGTGTACTTAGAGTTTAAAGCAGAAAAACAGGAACTTTTAGAATTTTCATTTTTTGACCAAAACGACAGATCCGGAGCTGATAAAAATGTTGATAATGATGTTAATTTTTTTCTGACTGCGGTTTCAAAACCATGCACCAGAATCAACTTCTTTCAACTCAGTAATGCAGTTTGGATGTGTACCTAGAGTTTAAAGCAGAAAAACAGGAACTTTTAGAATTTTCATTTTTTGACCAAAACAACAGGACCGGAGCTGATAAAAATGATGATATGGATGTTATTTTTTTTCTGACTGCAATTTCAAAACCATGCACCAGAATTCACTTCTTTCAACTCAGTAATGCATTTTGGATGTGTACCTAGAGTTTAAAGCAGAAAAACAGGAACTTTTAGAATTTTCATTTTTTGACCAAAACGACAGGACCGGAGCTGATAAAAATGTTGATATGGATGTTATTTTTTTCTGACTGCGATTTCAAAACCATGCACCAGAATTCACTTCTTTCAACTCAGTAATGCATTTTGGATGTGTACCTAGAGTTTAAAGCAGAAAAACAGGAACTTTTAGAATTTTCATTTTTTGACCATAACGACAGATCCGGAGCTGATAAAAATGTTGATATTGATGTAATTTTTTTTCTGACTGCGGTTTCAAAACCATGCACCAGAATCAACTTCTTTCAACTCAGTAATGCATTTTGGATGTGTACCTAGAGTTTAAAGCAGAAAAACAGGAATTTTTAGAATTTTCATTTGTTGACCAAAACGACAGGACCGGAGCTGATAAAAATGTTGATATGGATGTTATTTTTTTTCTGACTGCAATTTCAAAACCATGCACCAGAATTCACTTCTTTCAACTCAGTAATGCATTTTGGATGTGTACCTAGAGTTTAAAGCAGAAAAACAGGAACTTTTAGAATTTTCATTTTTTGACTAAAACGACAGGACCGGAGCTGATAAAAATGTTGATATGGATGTTATTTGTTTTCTGACTGCGATTTCAAAACCATGCACCAGAATTCACTTCTTTCAACTCAGTAATGCATTTTGGATGTGTACCTAGAGTTTAAAGCAGAAAAACAGGAACTTTTAGAATTTTCATTTTTTGACAAAAATGACAGGTCCGGAGCTGATAAAAATGTTGATATTGATATAATTTTTTTCTGACTGCGGTTTCAAAACCATGCACCAGAATCAACATCTTTCAACTCAATAATGCATTTTGGATGTGTACCTAGAGTTTAAAGCAGAATAACAGGAACTTTTAGAATTTTCATTTGTTGACCAAAACGACAGGACCAGAGCTGATAAAAATGTTGATATGGATGTTATTTTTTTTCTGACTGCGATTTCAAAACTATGCACCAGAATTCACTTCTTTCAACTCAGTAATGCATTTTGGATGTTTACCTAGAGTTTAAAGCAGAAAAACAGGAACTTTTAGAATTTTCATTTTTTGACCAAAACAACAGGACCGGAGCTGATAAAAATTATGATATGGATGTTATTTTTTTTTCTGACTGCAATTTCAAAACCATGCACCAGAATTCACTTCTTTCAACTCAGTAATGCATTTTGGATGTGTACCTAGAGTTTAAAGCAGAAAAACAGGAACTTTTAGAATTTTCATTTTTTGACCAAAACGACAGGACCGGAGCTGATAAAAATGATGATATGGATGTTATTTTTTTTTCTTACTGCGATTTCAAAACCATGCACCAGAATTCACTTCTTTATACTCAGTAATGCATTTTGGATGTGTACCTAGAGTTTAAAGCAGAAAAACAGGAACTTTTAGAATTTTCATTTTTTGACCAAAACGACAGGACCGGAGCTGATAAAAATGTTGATATGGATGTTATTTTTTTCTGACTGCGATTTCAAAACCATGCACCAGAATCAACTTCTTTCAACACAGTAATGCATTTTGGATGTGTACCTAGAGTTTAAAGCAGAAAAACAGGAACTTTTAGAATTTTCATTTTTTGACCAAAACGACAGGACCGGAGCTGATAAAAATGTTGATATGGATGTTATTTTTTTCTGACTGCGATTTCCAAACCATGCACCAGAATTCACTTCTTTCAACTCAGTAATGCATTTTGGATGTGTACCTAGAGTTTAAAGCAGAAAAACAGGAACTTTTAGAATTTTCATTTTTTGACCAAAACGACAGGACCGGAGCTGATAAAAATGTTGATATGGATGTTATTTTTTTTTTGACTGCGATTTCAAAACCATGCACCAGAATCAACTTCTTTCAACTCAGTAATGCATTTTGGATGTGTACCTAGAGTTTAAAGCAGAAAAACAGGAACTTTTAGAATTTTCATTTTTTGACCAAAACGACAGGACCGGAGCTGATAAAAATGTTGATATGGATGTTATTTTTTTCTGACTGCGATTTCCAAACCATGCACCAGAATTCACTTCTTTCAACTCAGTAATGCATTTTGGATGTGTACCTAGAGTTTAAAGCAGAAAAACAGGAACTTTTAGAATTTTCATTTTTTGCCCAAATGACAGGTCAAAAAAGCTGATGAAAATGTTGATATGGATGTTATTTTTTTTCTGACTGCGATTTCAAAACCATGCACCAGAATCAACTTCTTTCAACTCAGTAATGCATTTTGGATGTGTACCTAGAGTTTAAAGCAGAAAAACAGGAACTTTTAGAATTTTCAATTTTTGACCAAAACGACAGGTCCGGAGCTGATAAAAATGTTGATATGGATGTAATTTTTTTTCTGACTGCGGTTTCAAAACCATGCACCAGAATCAACTTCTTTCAACTCAGTAATGCATTTTGGATGTGTACCTAGAGTTTAAAGCAGAAAAACAGGAACTTTTAGAATTTTCATTTGTTGACCAAAACGACAGGACCGGAGCTGATAAAAATGTTGATATGGATGTTATTTTTTTTCTGACTGCGATTTCAAAACCATGCACCAGAATTCACTTCTTTCAACTAAGTAATGCATTTTGGATGTGTACCTAAAGTTTAAAGCAGAAAAACAGGAACTTTTAGAATTTTCATTTTTTGACTAAAACGACAGGACCGGAGCTGATAAAAATGTTGATATGGATGTTATTTTTTTTCTGACTGCGATTTCAAAACCATGCACCAGAATCAACTTCTTTCAACTCAGTAATGCATTTTGGATGTGTACCTAGAGTTTAAAGCAGAAAAACAGGAACTTTTAGAATTTTCATTTTTTGACCAAAACGACAGGACCGGAGCTGATAAAAATGTTGATATGGATGTTATTTTTTTCTGACTGCGATTTCCAAACCATGCACCAGAATTCACTTCTTTCAACTCAGTAATGCATTTTGGATGTGTACCTAGAGTTTAAAGCAGAAAAAACAGGAACTTTTAGAATTTTCATTTTTTTGACCAAAACGACAGGTCAAAAAAGCTGATGAAAATGTTGATATGGATGTTATTTTTTTTCTGACTGCGATTTCAAAACCATGCACCAGAATCAACTTCTTTCAACTCAGTAATGCATTTTGGATGTGTACCTAGAGTTTAAAGCAGAAAAACAGGAACTTTTAGAATTTTCATTTGTTGACCAAAACGACAGGACCGGAGCTGATAAAAATGTTGATATGGATGTTATTTTTTTTCTGACTGCGATTTCAAAACCATGCACCAGAATCAACTTCTTTCAACTCAGTAATGCATTTTGGATGTGTACCTAGAGTTTAAAGCAGAAAAACAGGAACTTTTAGAATTTTCATTTTTTGACCAAAACGACAGGACCGGAGCTGATAAAAATGTTGATATGGATGTTATTTTTTTCTGACTGCGATTTCCAAACCATGCACCAGAATTCACTTCTTTCAACTCAGTAATGCATTTTGGATGTGTACCTAGAGTTTAAAGCAGAAAAAACAGGAACTTTTAGAATTTTCATTTTTTTGACCAAAACGACAGGTCAAAAAAGCTGATGAAAATGTTGATATGGATGTTATTTTTTTTCTGACTGCGATTTCAAAACCATGCACCAGAATCAACTTCTTTCAACTCAGTAATGCATTTTGGATGTGTACCTAGAGTTTAAAGCAGAAAAACAGGAACTTTTAGAATTTTCATTTGTTGACCAAAACGACAGGACCGGAGCTGATAAAAATGTTGATATGGATGTTATTTTTTTTCTGACTGCGATTTCAAAACCATGCACCAGAATCAACTTCTTTCAACTCAGTAATTCATTTTGGATGTGTACCTAGAGTTTAAAGCAGAAAAACAGGAACTTTTAGAATTTTCATTTTTTGACTAAAACGACAGGACCGGAGCTGATAAAAATGTTGATATGGATGTTATTTTTTTTCTGACTGCGATTTCAAAACCATGCACCAGAATTCACTTCTTTCAACTCAGTAATGCATTTTGGATGTGTACCTAGAGTTTAAAGCAGAAAAACAGGAACTTTTAGAATTTTAATTTTTTGACCAAAACGACAGGACCGGAGCTGATAAAAATGTTGATATGGATGTTATTTTTTTTCTGACTGCGATTTCAAAACCATGCATCAGAATTCACTTCTTTAAACTCAGTAATGCATTTTGGATGTGTACCTAGAGTTTAAAGCAGAAAAACAGGAACTTTTAGAATTTTCATTTTTTAACCAAAACGACAGGACCGGAGCTGATAAAAATGTTGATATGGATGTTATTTTTTTTCTGACTGCGATTTCAAAACCATGCACCAGAATCAACTTCTTTCAACTCAGTAATTCATTTTGGATGTGTACCTAGAGTTTAAAGCAGAAAAACAGGAACTTTTAGAATTTTAATTTTTTGACCAAAACGACAGGACCGGAGCTGATAAAAATGTTGATATGGATGTTATTTTTTTCTGACTGCGATTTCAAAACCATGCACCAGAATCAACTTCTTTCAACTCAGTAATGCATTTTGGATGTGTACCTAGAGTTTAAAGCAGAAAAACAGGAACTTTTAGAATTTTCATTTTTTGACCAAAACGACAGGACCGGAGCTGATAAAAATGTTGATATGGATGTTATTTTTTTTCTGACTGTGATTTCAAAACCATGCACCAGAATTCACTTCTTTAAACTCAGTAATGCATTTTGGATGTGTACCTAGAGTTTAAAGCAGAAAAACAGGAACTTTTAGAATTTTCATTTTTTGACCAAAACGACAGGACCGGAACTGATTAAAATGTTGATATGATTGTTATTTTTTTTCTGACTGCGATATCAAAACCATGCACCAGAATTCACTTCTTTCAACTCAGTAATGCATTTTGGATGTGTACCTAGAGTTTAAAGCAGAAAAACAGGAACTTTTAGAATTTTCATTTTTTGACCAAAACGACAGGACCGGAGCTGATAAAAATGTTGATATGGATGTTATTTTTTTCTGACTGCGATTTCAAAACCATGCACCAGATTTCACTTCTTTCAACTCAGTAATGCATTTTGGATGTGTACCTAGAGTTTAAAGCAGAAAAACAGGAACTTTTAGAATTTTCATTTTTTGACCAAAACGACAGGACCAGAGCTGATAAAAATGTTGATATGGATGTTATTTTTTTCTGACTGCGATTTCAAAACCATGCACCAGATTTCACTTCTTTCAACTCAGTAATGCATTTTGGATGTGTACCTAGAGTTTAAAGCAGAAAAACAGGAACTTTTAGAGGTTTCATTTTTTGACCAAAACGAAAGGACCGGAACTGATTAAAATGTTGATATGGATGTTATTTTTTTTCTGACTGCGATTTCAAAACCATGCACCCGAATTCACTTCTTTCAACTCAGTAATGCATTTTGGATGTGTACCTAGAGTTTAAAGCAGAAAAACAGGAACTTTTAGAATTTTAATTTTTTGACCAAAACGACAGGACCGGAGCTGATAAAAATGTTACTATGGATGTTATTTTTTTTCTGACTGCGATTTCAAAACCATGCACCAGAATCAACTTCTTTCAACTTAGTAATGCATTTTGGATGTGTACCTAGAGTTTAAAGCAGAAAAACAGGAACTTTTAGAATTTTCATTTTTTGACCAAAACGACAGGACCGGAGCTGATAAAAATGTTGATATGGATGTTATTTTTTTTCTGACTGTGATTTCAAAACCATGCACCAGAATTCACTTCTTTAAACTCAGTAATGCATTTTGGATGTGTACCTAGAGTTTAAAGCAGAAAAACAGGAACTTTTAGAATTTTAATTTTTTGACCAAAACGACAGGACCGGAGCTGATAAAAATGTTGATATGGATGTTATTTTTTTCTGACTGCGATTTCAAAACCATGCACCAGAATCAACTTCTTTCAACTCAGTAATGCATTTTGGATGTGTACCTAGAGTTTAAAGCAGAAAAACAGGAACTTTTAGAATTTTCATTTTTTGACCAAAACGACAGGACCGGAGCTGATAAAAATGTTGATATGGATGTTATTTTTTTTCTGACTGTGATTTCAAAACCATGCACCAGAATTCACTTCTTTAAACTCAGTAATGCATTTTGGATGTGTACCTAGAGTTTAAAGCAGAAAAACAGGAACTTTTAGAATTTTCATTTTTTGACCAAAACGACAGGACCGGAACTGATTAAAATGTTGATATGATTGTTATTTTTTTTCTGACTGCGATATCAAAACCATGCACCAGAATTCACTTCTTTCAACTCAGTAATGCATTTTGGATGTGTACCTAGAGTTTAAAGCAGAAAAACAGGAACTTTTAGAATTTTCATTTTTTGACCAAAACGACAGGACCGGAGCTGATAAAAATGTTGATATGGATGTTATTTTTTTCTGACTGCGATTTCAAAACCATGCACCAGATTTCACTTCTTTCAACTCAGTAATGCATTTTGGATGTGTACCTAGAGTTTAAAGCAGAAAAACAGGAACTTTTAGAATTTTCATTTTTTGACCAAAACGACAGGACCAGAGCTGATAAAAATGTTGATATGGATGTTATTTTTTTCTGACTGCGATTTCAAAACCATGCACCAGATTTCACTTCTTTCAACTCAGTAATGCATTTTGGATGTGTACCTAGAGTTTAAAGCAGAAAAACAGGAACTTTTAGAGGTTTCATTTTTTGACCAAAACGAAAGGACCGGAACTGATTAAAATGTTGATATGGATGTTATTTTTTTTCTGACTGCGATTTCAAAACCATGCACCCGAATTCACTTCTTTCAACTCAGTAATGCATTTTGGATGTGTACCTAGAGTTTAAAGCAGAAAAACAGGAACTTTTAGAATTTTAATTTTTTGACCAAAACGACAGGACCGGAGCTGATAAAAATGTTACTATGGATGTTATTTTTTTTCTGACTGCGATTTCAAAACCATGCACCAGAATCAACTTCTTTCAACTTAGTAATGCATTTTGGATGTGTACCTAGAGTTTAAAGCAGAAAAACAGGAACTTTTAGAATTTTCATTTTTTGACCAAAACGACAGGACCGGAGCTGATAAAAATGTTGATATGGATGTTATTTTTTTTCTGACTGTGATTTCAAAACCATGCACCAGAATTCACTTCTTTAAACTCAGTAATGCATTTTGGATGTGTACCTAGAGTTTAAAGCAGAAAAACAGGAACTTTTAGAATTTTCATTTTTTGACCAAAACGACAGGACCGGAACTGATTAAAATGTTGATATGATTGTTATTTTTTTTCTGACTGCGATATCAAAACCATGCACCAGAATTCACTTCTTTCAACTCAGTAATGCATTTTGGATGTGTACCTAGAGTTTAAAGCAGAAAAACAGAAACTTTTAGAATTTTCATTTTTTGACCAAAACGACAGGACCGGAGCTGATAAAAATGTTGATATGGATGTTATTTTTTTTCTGACTGCGATTTTAAAACCATGCACCAGAATCAACTTCTTTCAACTCAGTAATGCATTTTGGATGTGTACCTAGAGTTTAAAGCAGAAAAACAGGAACTTTTAGAATTTTCATTTGTTGACCAAAACGACAGGACCGGAGCTGATAAAAATGTTGATATGGATGTTATTTTTTTTCTGACTGTGATTTCAAAACCATGCACCAGAATTCACTTCTTAAAACTCAGTAATGCATTTTGGATGTGTACCTAGAGTTTAAAGCAGAAAAACAGGAACTTTTAGAATTTTCATTTTTTGACCAAAACAACAGGACCGGAGCTGATAAAAATGTTGATATGGATGTTATTTTTTTTCTGACTGCGATTTCAAAACCATGCACCATAATTCACTTCTTTCAACTCAGTAATGCATTTTGGATGTGTACCTAGAGTTTAAAGCAGAAAAACAGGAACTTTTAGAATTTTCATTTGTTGACCAAAACGACAGGACCGGAGCTGATAAAAATGTTGATATTGATGTAATTTTTTTTCTGACTGCGGTTTCAAAACCATGCACCAGAATCAACTTCTTTCAACTCAGTAATGCATTTTGGATGTGTACCTAGAGTTTAAAGCAGAAAAACAGGAACTTTTAGAATTTTCATTTTTTGACCAAAACGACAGGTCCGGAGCTGATAAAAATGTTGATATGGATGTTATTTTATTTCTGACTGCGATTTCAAAACCATGCACCAGAATTCACTTCTTTCAACTCAGTAATGCATTTTGGATGTGTACCTAGAGTTTAAAGCAGAAAAACAGGAACTTTTAGAATTTTCATTTGTTGACCAAAACGACAGGACCGGAGCTGATAAAAATGTTGATATTGATGTAATTTTTTTTCTGACTGCGGTTTCAAAACCATGCACCAGAATCAACTTCTTTCAACTCAGTAATGCATTTTGGATGTGTACCTAGAGTTTAAAGCAGAAAAACAGGAACTTTTAGAATTTTCATTTGTTGACCAAAACGACAGGACCGGAGCTGATAAAAATGTTGATATGGATGTTATTTTATTTCTGACTGCGATTTCAAAACCATGCACCAGAATTCACTTCTTTCAACTCAGTAATGCATTTTGGATGTGTACCTAGAGTTTAAAGCAGAAAAACAGGAACTTTTAGAATTTTCATTTTTTGACCAAAACGACAGGACGGGAGCTGATAAAAATGTTGATATGGATGTTATTTTTTTTTCTGACTGCGATTTCAAAACCATGCACCAGAATTCACTTCTTTCAACTCAGTAATGCATTTTGGATGTGTACCTAGAGTTTAAAGCAGAAAAACAGGAACTTTTAGAATTTTCATTTTTTGACCAAAACGACAGGACCGAAACTGATAAAAATGTTGATATGGATGTTATTTTTTTCTGACTGCGATTTCAAAACCATGCACCAGAATTCACTTCTTTCAACTCAGTAATGCATTTTGGATGTGTACCTAGAGTTTAAAGCAGAAAAACAGGAACTTTTAGAATTTTCATTTTTTGACCAAAACGACAGGACCGGAGCTGATAAAAATGTTGATATGGATGTTATTTTTTTTCTGACTGCGATTTCAAAACCATGCACCAGAATTCACTTCTTTAAACTCAGTAATGCATTTTGGATGTGTACCTAGAGTTTAAAGCAGAAAAACAGGAACTTTTAGAATTTTCATTTGTTGACCAAAACGACAGGACCGGAGCTGATAAAAATGTTGATATTGATGTAATTTTTTTTCTGACTGCGGTTTCAAAACCATGCACCAGAATCAACTTCTTTCAACTCAGTAATGCATTTTGGATGTGTACCTAGAGTTTAAAGCAGAAAAACAGGAACTTTTAGAATTTTCATTTTTTGACCAAAACGACAGGTCCGGAGCTGATAAAAATGTTGATATTGATGTAATTTTTTTTCTGACTGCGGTTTCAAAACCATGCACCAGAATCAACTTCTTTCAACTCAGTAATGCATTTTGGATGTGTACCTAGAGTTTAAAGCAGAAAAACAGGAACTTTTAGAATTTTCATTTGTTGACCAAAACGACAGGACCGGAGCTGATAAAAATGTTGATATGGATGTTATTTTATTTCTGACTGCGATTTCAAAACCATGCACCAGAATTCACTTCTTTCAACTCAGTAATGCATTTTGGATGTGTACCTAGAGTTTAAAGCAGAAAAACAGGAACTTTTAGAATTTTCATTTTTTGACCAAAACGACAGGACCGGAGCTGATAAAAATGTTGATATGGATGTTATTTTTTTTTCTGACTGCGATTTCAAAACCATGCACCAGAATTCACTTCTTTCAACTCAGTAATGCATTTTGGATGTGTACCTAGAGTTTAAAGCAGAAAAACAGGAACTTTTAGAATTTTCATTTTTTGACCAAAACGACAGGACCGAAACTGATAAAAATGTTGATATGGATGTTATTTTTTTCTGACTGCGATTTCAAAACCATGCACCAGAATTCACTTCTTTCAACTCAGTAATGCATTTTGGATGTGTACCTAGAGTTTAAAGCAGAAAAACAGGAACTTTTAGAATTTTCATTTTTTGACCAAAACGACAGGACCGGAGCTGATAAAAATGTTGATATGGATGTTATTTTTTTTCTGACTGCGATTTCAAAACCATGCACCAGAATTCACTTCTTTAAACTCAGTAATGCATTTTGGATGTGTACCTAGAGTTTAAAGCAGAAAAACAGGAACTTTTAGAATTTTCATTTTTTGACCAAAACGACAGGACCGGAGCTGATAAAAATGTTGATATGGATGTTATTTTTTTTCTGACTGCGATTTCAAAACCATGCACCAGAATTCACTTCTTTCAACTCAGTAATGCATTTTGGATGTGTACCTAGAGTTTAAAGCAGAAAAACAGGAACTTTTAGAATTTTCATTTTTTGACCAAAACGACAGGACCGGAGCTGATAAAAATGTTGATATGGATGTTATTTTTTTTCTGACTGCGATTTCAAAACCATGCACCAGAATTCACTTCTTTCAACTCAGTAATGCATTTTGGATGTGTACCTAGAGTTTAAAGCAGAAAAACAGGAACTTTTAGAATTTTAATTTGTTGACCAAAACGACAGGACCGGAGCTGATAAAAATGTTGATATGGATGTTATTTTTTTTCTGACTGCGATTTAAAAACCATACACCAGAATTCACTTCTTTCAACTCAGTAATGCATTTTGGATGTGTACCTAGAGTTTAAAGCAGAAAAACAGGAACTTTTAGAATTTTCATTTTTTGACCAAAACGACAGGACCGGAGCTGATAAAAATGTTGATATGGATGTTATTTTTTTTCTGACTGCGATTTCAAAACCATGCACCAGAATTCACTTCTTTCAACTCAGTAATGCATTTTGGATGTGTACCTAGAGTTTAAAGCAGAAAAACAGGAACTTTTAGAATTTTAATTTGTTGACCAAAACGACAGGACCGGAGCTGATAAAAATGTTGATATGGATGTTATTTTTTTTCTGACTGCGATTTAAAAACCATGCACCAGAATTCACTTCTTTCAACTCAGTAATGCATTTTGGATGTGTACCTAGAGTTTAAAGCAGAAAAACAGGAACTTTTAGAATTTTCATTTTTTGACCAAAACGACAGGACCGGAGCTGATAAAAATGTTGATATGGATGTTATTTTTTTTCTGACTGCGATTTCAAAACCATGCACCAGAATTCACTTCTTTAAACTCAGTAATGCATTTTGGATGTGTACCTAGAGTTTAAAGCAGAAAAACAGGAACTTTTAGAATTTTCATTTTTTGACCAAAACGACAGGACCGGAGCTGATAAAAATGTTGATATGGATGTTATTTTTTTTCTGACTGCGATTTCAAAACCATGCACCAGAATTCACTTCTTTCAACTCAGTAATGCATTCTGGATGTGTACCTAGAGTTTAAAGCAGAAAAACAGGAACTTTTAGAATTTTCATTTGTTGACCAAAACGACAGGACCGGACCTGATAAAAATGTTGATATGGATGTTATTTTTTTTCTGACTGCGATTTCAAAACCATGCACCAGAATTCACTTCTTTCAACTCAGTAATGCATTTTGGATGTGTACCTAGAGTTTAAAGCAGAAAAACAGGAACTTTTAGAATTTTCATTTTTTGACCAAAACGACAGGACCGGAGCTGATAAAAATGTTGATATGGATGTTATTTTTTTTCTGACTGCGATTTCAAAACCATGCATCAGAATTCACTTCTTTAAACTCAGTAATGCATTTTGGATGTGTACCTAGAGTTTAAAGCAGAAAAACAGGAACTTTTAGAATTTTCATTTTTTAACCAAAACGACAGGACCGGAGCTGATAAAAATGTTGATATGGATGTTATTTTTTTTCTGACTGCGATTTCAAAACCATGCACCAGAATCAACTTCTTTCAACTCAGTAATTCATTTTGGATGTGTACCTAGAGTTTAAAGCAGAAAAACAGGAACTTTTAGAATTTTCATTTTTTGACTAAAACGACAGGACCGGAGCTGATAAAAATGTTGATATGGATGTTATTTTTTTCTGACTGCGATTTCAAAACCATGCACCAGAATTCACTTCTTTCAACTCAGTAATGCATTTTGGATGTGTACCTAGAGTTTAAAGCAGAAAAACAGGAACTTTTAGAATTTTCATTTTTTGACCAAAACGACAGGACCGGAGCTGATAAAAATGTTGATATGGATGTTATTTTTTTTCTGACTGCGATTTCAAAACCATGCACCAGAATTCACTTCTTTAAACTCAGTAATGCATTTTGGATGTGTACCTAGAGTTTAAAGCAGAAAAACAGGAACTTTTAGAATTTTCATTTTTTGACCAAAACGACAGGACCGGAGCTGATAAAAATGTTGATATGGATGTTATTTTTTTTCTGACTGCGATTTCAAAACCATGCACCAGAATTCACTTCTTTCAACTCAGTAATGCATTTTGGATGTGTACCTAGAGTTTAAAGCAGAAAAACAGGAACTTTTAGAATTTTAATTTGTTGACCAAAACGACAGGACCGGAGCTGATAAAAATGTTGATATGGATGTTATTTTTTTTCTGACTGCGATTTAAAAACCATGCACCAGAATTCACTTCTTTCAACTCAGTAATGCATTTTGGATGTGTACCTAGAGTTTAAAGCAGAAAAACAGGAACTTTTAGAATTTTCATTTTTTGACCAAAACGACAGGACCGGAGCTGATAAAAATGTTGATATGGATGTTATTTTTTTTCTGACTGCGATTTCAAAACCATGCACCAGAATTCACTTCTTTCAACTCAGTAATGCATTTTGGATGTGTACCTAGAGTTTAAAGCAGAAAAACAGGAACTTTTAGAATTTTAATTTGTTGACCAAAACGACAGGACCGGAGCTGATAAAAATGTTGATATGGAT
Source organism: Crinia signifera (assembly GCF_055691185.1). Lineage (NCBI taxonomy): Eukaryota > Metazoa > Chordata > Amphibia > Anura > Myobatrachidae > Crinia > Crinia signifera. The sequence goes on from NC_139227.1 coordinate 92,584,370, forward strand.
GTTATTTTTTTTCTGACTGCGATTTAAAAACCATGCACCAGAATTCACTTCTTTCAACTCAGTAATGCATTTTGGATGTGTACCTAGAGTTTAAAGCAGAAAAACAGGAACTTTTAGAATTTTCATTTTTTGACCAAAACGACAGGACCGGAGCTGATAAAAATGTTGATATGGATGTTATTTTTTTTCTGACTGCGATTTCAAAACCATGCACCAGAATTCACTTCTTTAAACTCAGTAATGCATTTTGGATGTGTACCTAGAGTTTAAAGCAGAAAAACAGGAACTTTTAGAATTTTCATTTTTTGACCAAAACGACAGGACCGGAGCTGATAAAAATGTTGATATGGATGTTATTTTTTTTCTGACTGCGATTTCAAAACCATGCACCAGAATTCACTTCTTTCAACTCAGTAATGCATTCTGGATGTGTACCTAGAGTTTAAAGCAGAAAAACAGGAACTTTTAGAATTTTCATTTGTTGACTAAAACGACAGGACCGGACCTGATAAAAATGTTGATATGGATGTTATTTTTTTTCTGACTGCGATTTCAAAACCATGCACCAGAATTCACTTCTTTCAACTCAGTAATGCATTTTGGATGTGTACCTAGAGTTTAAAGCAGAAAAACAGGAACTTTTAGAATTTTAATTTGTTGACCAAAACGACAGGACCGGAGCTGATAAAAATGTTGATATGGATGTTATTTTTTTTCTGACTGCGATTTAAAAACCATGCACCAGAATTCACTTCTTTCAACTCAGTAATGCATTTTGGATGTGTACCTAGAGTTTAAAGCAGAAAAACAGGAACTTTTAGAATTTTCATTTTTTGACCAAAACGACAGGACCGGAGCTGATAAAAATGTTGATATGGATGTTATTTTTTTTCTGACTGCGATTTCAAAACCATGCACCAGAATTCACTTCTTTCAACTCAGTAATGCATTTTGGATGTGTACCTAGAGTTTAAAGCAGAAAAACAGGAACTTTTAGAATTTTAATTTGTTGACCAAAACGACAGGACCGGAGCTGATAAAAATGTTGATATGGATGTTATTTTTTTTCTGACTGCGATTTAAAAACCATGCACCAGAATTCACTTCTTTCAACTCAGTAATGCATTTTGGATGTGTACCTAGAGTTTAAAGCAGAAAAACAGGAACTTTTAGAATTTTCATTTTTTGACCAAAACGACAGGACCGGAGCTGATAAAAATGTTGATATGGATGTTATTTTTTTTCTGACTGCGATTTCAAAACCATGCACCAGAATTCACTTCTTTCAACTCAGTAATGCATTTTGGATGTGTACCTAGAGTTTAAAGCAGAAAAACAGGAACTTTTAGAATTTTAATTTGTTGACCAAAACGACAGGACCGGAGCTGATAAAAATGTTGATATGGATGTTATTTTTTTTCTGACTGCGATTTAAAAACCATGCACCAGAATTCACTTCTTTCAACTCAGTAATGCATTTTGGATGTGTACCTAGAGTTTAAAGCAGAAAAACAGGAACTTTTAGAATTTTCATTTTTTGACCAAAACGACAGGACCGGAGCTGATAAAAATGTTGATATGGATGTTATTTTTTTTCTGACTGCGATTTCAAAACCATGCACCAGAATTCACTTCTTTAAACTCAGTAATGCATTTTGGATGTGTACCTAGAGTTTAAAGCAGAAAAACAGGAACTTTTAGAATTTTCATTTTTTGACCAAAACGACAGGACCGGAGCTGATAAAAATGTTGATATGGATGTTATTTTTTTTCTGACTGCGATTTCAAAACCATGCACCAGAATTCACTTCTTTCAACTCAGTAATGCATTCTGGATGTGTACCTAGAGTTTAAAGCAGAAAAACAGGAACTTTTAGAATTTTCATTTGTTGACCAAAACGACAGGACCGGACCTGATAAAAATGTTGATATGGATGTTATTTTTTTTCTGACTGCGATTTCAAAACCATGCACCAGAATTCACTTCTTTCAACTCAGTAATGCATTTTGGATGTGTACCTAGAGTTTAAAGCAGAAAAACAGGAACTTTTAGAATTTTCATTTTTTGACCAAAACGACAGGACCGGAACTGATAAAAATGTTGATATGGATGTTATTTTTTTTCTGACTGCGATTTCAAAACCATGCATCAGAATTCACTTCTTTAAACTCAGTAATGCATTTTGGATGTGTACCTAGAGTTTAAAGCAGAAAAACAGGAACTTTTAGAATTTTCATTTTTTAACCAAAACGACAGGACCGGAGCTGATAAAAATGTTGATATGGATGTTATTTTTTTTCTGACTGCGATTTCAAAACCATGCACCAGAATCAACTTCTTTCAACTCAGTAATTCATTTTGGATGTGTACCTAGAGTTTAAAGCAGAAAAACAGGAACTTTTAGAATTTTCATTTTTTGACTAAAACGACAGGACCGGAGCTGATAAAAATGTTGATATGGATGTTATTTTTTTTCTGACTGCGATTTCAAAACCATGCACCAGAATTCACTTCTTTCAACTCAGTAATGCATTTTGGATGTGTACCTAGAGTTTAAAGCAGAAAAACAGGAACTTTTAGAATTTTCATTTTTTGACCAAAACGACAGGACCGGAGCTGATAAAAATGTTGATATGGATGTTATTTTTTTTCTGACTGCGATTTCAAAACCATGCATCAGAATTCACTTCTTTAAACTCAGTAATGCATTTTGGATGTGTACCTAGAGTTTAAAGCAGAAAAACAGGAACTTTTAGAATTTTCATTTTTTAACCAAAACGACAGGACCGGAGCTGATAAAAATGTTGATATGGATGTTATTTTTTTTCTGACTGCGATTTCAAAACCATGCACCAGAATCAACTTCTTTCAACTCAGTAATTCATTTTGGATGTGTACCTAGAGTTTAAAGCAGAAAAACAGGAACTTTTAGAATTTAAATTTTTTGACCAAAACGACAGGACCGGAGCTGATAAAAATGTTGATATGGATGTTATTTTTTTCTGACTGCGATTTCAAAACCATGCACCAGAATCAACTTCTTTCAACTCAGTAATGCATTTTGGATGTGTACCTAGAGTTTAAAGCAGAAAAACAGGAACTTTTAGAATTTTCATTTTTTGACCAAAACGACAGGACCGGAGCTGATAAAAATGTTGATATGGATGTTATTTTTTTTCTGACTGTGATTTCAAAACCATGCACCAGAATTCACTTCTTTAAACTCAGTAATGCATTTTGGATGTGTACCTAGAGTTTAAAGCAGAAAAACAGGAACTTTTAGAATTTTCATTTTTTGACCAAAACGACAGGACCGGAACTGATTAAAATGTTGATATGATTGTTATTTTTTTTCTGACTGCGATATCAAAACCATGCACCAGAATTCACTTCTTTCAACTCAGTAATGCATTTTGGATGTGTACCTAGAGTTTAAAGCAGAAAAACAGGAACTTTTAGAATTTTCATTTTTTGACCAAAACGACAGGACCGGAGCTGATAAAAATGTTGATATGGATGTTATTTTTTTCTGACTGCGATTTCAAAACCATGCACCAGATTTCACTTCTTTCAACTCAGTAATGCATTTTGGATGTGTACCTAGAGTTTAAAGCAGAAAAACAGGAACTTTTAGAATTTTCATTTTTTGACCAAAACGACAGGACCGGAACTGATTAAAATGTTGATATGATTGTTATTTTTTTTCTGACTGCGATATCAAAACCATGCACCAGAATTCACATCTTTCAACTCAGTAATGCATTTTGGATGTGTACCTAGAGTTTAAAGCAGAAAAACAGGAACTTTTAGAATTTTCATTTTTTGACCAAAACGACAGGACCGGAGCTGATAAAAATGTTGATATGGATGTTATTTTTTTCTGACTGCGATTTCAAAACCATGCACCAGATTTCACTTCTTTCAACTCAGTAATGCATTTTGGATGTGTACCTAGAGTTTAAAGCAGAAAAACAGGAACTTTTAGAATTTTAATTTGTTGACCAAAACGACAGGACCGGAGCTGATAAAAATGTTGATATGGATGTTATTTTTTTTCTGACTGCGATTTAAAAACCATGCACCAGAATTCACTTCTTTCAACTCAGTAATGCATTTTGGATGTGTACCTAGAGTTTAAAGCAGAAAAACAGGAACTTTTAGAATTTTCATTTTTTGACCAAAACGACAGGACCGGAGCTGATAAAAATGTTGATATGGATGTTATTTTTTTTCTGACTGCGATTTCAAAACCATGCACCAGAATTCACTTCTTTCAACTCAGTAATGCATTTTGGATGTGTACCTAGAGTTTAAAGCAGAAAAACAGGAACTTTTAGAATTTTAATTTGTTGACCAAAACGACAGGACCGGAGCTGATAAAAATGTTGATATGGATGTTATTTTTTTTCTGACTGCGATTTAAAAACCATGCACCAGAATTCACTTCTTTCAACTCAGTAATGCATTTTGGATGTGTACCTAGAGTTTAAAGCAGAAAAACAGGAACTTTTAGAATTTTCATTTTTTGACCAAAACGACAGGACCGGAGCTGATAAAAATGTTGATATGGATGTTATTTTTTTTCTGACTGCGATTTCAAAACCATGCACCAGAATTCACTTCTTTAAACTCAGTAATGCATTTTGGATGTGTACCTAGAGTTTAAAGCAGAAAAACAGGAACTTTTAGAATTTTCATTTTTTGACCAAAACGACAGGACCGGAGCTGATAAAAATGTTGATATGGATGTTATTTTTTTTCTGACTGCGATTTCAAAACCATGCACCAGAATTCACTTATTTCAACTCAGTAATGCATTCTGGATGTGTACCTAGAGTTTAAAGCAGAAAAACAGGAACTTTTAGAATTTTCATTTGTTGACCAAAACGACAGGACCGGACCTGATAAAAATGTTGATATGGATGTTATTTTTTTTCTGACTGCGATTTCAAAACCATGCACCAGAATTCACTTCTTTCAACTCAGTAATGCATTTTGGATGTGTACCTAGAGTTTAAAGCAGAAAAACAGGAACTTTTAGAATTTTCATTTTTTGACCAAAACGACAGGACCGGAGCTGATAAAAATGTTGATATGGATGTTATTTTTTTTCTGACTGCGATTTCAAAACCATGCATCAGAATTCACTTCTTTAAACTCAGTAATGCATTTTGGATGTGTACCTAGAGTTTAAAGCAGAAAAACAGGAACTTTTAGAATTTTCATTTTTTTAACCAAAACGACAGGACCGGAGCTGATAAAAATGTTGATATGGATGTTATTTTTTTTCTGACTGCGATTTCAAAACCATGCACCAGAATCAACTTCTTTCAACTCAGTAATTCATTTTGGATGTGTACCTAGAGTTTAAAGCAGAAAAACAGGAACTTTTAGAATTTTCATTTTTTGACTAAAACGACAGGACCGGAGCTGATAAAAATGTTGATATGGATGTTATTTTTTTCTGACTGCGATTTCAAAACCATGCACCAGAATTCACTTCTTTCAACTCAGTAATGCATTTTGGATGTGTACCTAGAGTTTAAAGCAGAAAAACAGGAACTTTTAGAATTTTCATTTTTTGACCAAAACGACAGGACCGGAGCTGATAAAAATGTTGATATGGATGTTATTTTTTTTCTGACTGCGATTTCAAAACCATGCACCAGAATTCACTTCTTTAAACTCAGTAATGCATTTTGGATGTGTACCTAGAGTTTAAAGCAGAAAAACAGGAACTTTTAGAATTTTCATTTTTTGACCAAAACGACAGGACCGGAGCTGATAAAAATGTTGATATGGATGTTATTTTTTTTCTGACTGCGATTTCAAAACCATGCACCAGAATTCACTTCTTTCAACTCAGTAATGCATTTTGGATGTGTACCTAGAGTTTAAAGCAGAAAAACAGGAACTTTTAGAATTTTAATTTGTTGACCAAAACGACAGGACCGGAGCTGATAAAAATGTTGATATGGATGTTATTTTTTTTCTGACTGCGATTTAAAAACCATGCACCAGAATTCACTTCTTTCAACTCAGTAATGCATTTTGGATGTGTACCTAGAGTTTAAAGCAGAAAAACAGGAACTTTTAGAATTTTCATTTTTTGACCAAAACGACAGGACCGGAGCTGATAAAAATGTTGATATGGATGTTATTTTTTTTCTGACTGCGATTTCAAAACCATGCACCAGAATTCACTTCTTTCAACTCAGTAATGCATTTTGGATGTGTACCTAGAGTTTAAAGCAGAAAAACAGGAACTTTTAGAATTTTAATTTGTTGACCAAAACGACAGGACCGGAGCTGATAAAAATGTTGATATGGATGTTATTTTTTTTCTGACTGCGATTTAAAAACCATGCACCAGAATTCACTTCTTTCAACTCAGTAATGCATTTTGGATGTGTACCTAGAGTTTAAAGCAGAAAAACAGGAACTTTTAGAATTTTCATTTTTTGACCAAAACGACAGGACCGGAGCTGATAAAAATGTTGATATGGATGTTATTTTTTTTCTGACTGCGATTTCAAAACCATGCACCAGAATTCACTTCTTTAAACTCAGTAATGCATTTTGGATGTGTACCTAGAGTTTAAAGCAGAAAAACAGGAACTTTTAGAATTTTCATTTTTTGACCAAAACGACAGGACCGGAGCTGATAAAAATGTTGATATGGATGTTATTTTTTTTCTGACTGCGATTTCAAAACCATGCACCAGAATTCACTTCTTTCAACTCAGTAATGCATTCTGGATGTGTACCTAGAGTTTAAAGCAGAAAAACAGGAACTTTTAGAATTTTCATTTGTTGACCAAAACGACAGGACCGGACCTGATAAAAATGTTGATATGGATGTTATTTTTTTTCTGACTGCGATTTCAAAACCATGCACCAGAATTCACTTCTTTCAACTCAGTAATGCATTTTGGATGTGTACCTAGAGTTTAAAGCAGAAAAACAGGAACTTTTAGAATTTTAATTTGTTGACCAAAACGACAGGACCAGAGCTGATAAAAATGTTGATATGGATGTTATTTTTTTTCTGACTGCGATTTAAAAACCATGCACCAGAATTCACTTCTTTCAACTCAGTAATGCATTTTGGATGTGTACCTAGAGTTTAAAGCAGAAAAACAGGAACTTTTAGAATTTTCATTTTTTGACCAAAACGACAGGACCGGAGCTGATAAAAATGTTGATATGGATGTTATTTTTTTTCTGACTGCGATTTCAAAACCATGCACCAGAATTCACTTCTTTAAACTCAGTAATGCATTTTGGATGTGTACCTAGAGTTTAAAGCAGAAAAACAGGAACTTTTAGAATTTTCATTTTTTGACCAAAACGACAGGACCGGAGCTGATAAAAATGTTGATATGGATGTTATTTTTTTTCTGACTGCGATTTCAAAACCATGCACCAGAATTCACTTCTTTCAACTCAGTAATGCATTCTGGATGTGTACCTAGAGTTTAAAGCAGAAAAACAGGAACTTTTAGAATTTTCATTTGTTGACCAAAACGACAGGACCGGACCTGATAAAAATGTTGATATGGATGTTAATTTTTTTCTGACTGCGATTTCAAAACCATGCACCAGAATTCACTTCTTTCAACTCAGTAATGCATTTTGGATGTGTACCTAGAGTTTAAAGCAGAAAAACAGGAACTTTTAGAATTTTCATTTTTTGACCAAAACGACAGGACCGGAACTGATAAAAATGTTGATATGGATGTTATTTTTTTTCTGACTGCGATTTCAAAACCATGCATCAGAATTCACTTCTTTAAACTCAGTAATGCATTTTGGATGTGTACCTAGAGTTTAAAGCAGAAAAACAGGAACTTTTAGAATTTTCATTTTTTAACCAAAACGACAGGACCGGAGCTGATAAAAATGTTTATATGGATGTTATTTTTTTTCTGACTGCGATTTCAAAACCATGCACCAGAATCAACTTCTTTCAACTCAGTAATTCATTTTGGATGTGTACCTAGAGTTTAAAGCAGAAAAACAGGAACTTTTAGAATTTTCATTTTTTGACTAAAACGACAGGACCGGAGCTGATAAAAATGTTGATATGGATGTTATTTTTTTTCTGACTGCGATTTCAAAACCATGCACCAGAATTCACTTCTTTCAACTCAGTAATGCATTTTGGATGTGTACCTAGAGTTTAAAGCAGAAAAACAGGAACTTTTAGAATTTTCATTTTTTGACCAAAACGACAGGACCGGAGCTGATAAAAATGTTGATATGGATGTTATTTTTTTTCTGACTGCGATTCCAAAACCATGCATCAGAATTCACTTCTTTAAACTCAGTAATGCATTTTGGATGTGTACCTAGAGTTTAAAGCAGAAAAACAGGAACTTTTAGAATTTTCATTTTTTAACCAAAACGACAGGACCGGAGCTGATAAAAATGTTGATATGGATGTTATTTTTTTTCTGACTGCGATTTCAAAACCATGCACCAGAATCAACTTCTTTCAACTCAGTAATTCATTTTGGATGTGTACCTAGAGTTTAAAGCAGAAAAACAGGAACTTTTAGAATTTTAATTTTTTGACCAAAACGACAGGACCGGAGCTGATAAAAATGTTGATATGGATGTTATTTTTTTCTGACTGCGATTTCAAAACCATGCACCAGAATCAACTTCTTTCAACTCAGTAATGCATTTTGGATGTGTACCTAGAGTTTAAAGCAGAAAAACAGGAACTTTTAGAATTTTCATTTTTTGACCAAAACGACAGGACCGGAGCTGATAAAAATGTTGATATGGATGTTATTTTTTTTCTGACTGTGATTTCAAAACCATGCACCAGAATTCACTTCTTTAAACTCAGTAATGCATTTTGGATGTGTACCTAGAGTTTAAAGCAGAAAAACAGGAACTTTTAGAATTTTCATTTTTTGACCAAAACGACAGGACCGGAACTGATTAAAATGTTGATATGATTGTTATTTTTTTTCTGACTGCGATATCAAAACCATGCACCAGAATTCACTTCTTTCAACTCAGTAATGCATTTTGGATGTGTACCTAGAGTTTAAAGCAGAAAAACAGGAACTTTTAGAATTTTCATTTTTTGACCAAAACGACAGGACCGGAGCTGATAAAAATGTTGATATGGATGTTATTTTTTTCTGACTGCGATTTCAAAACCATGCACCAGATTTCACTTCTTTCAACTCAGTAATGCATTTTGGATGTGTACCTAGAGTTTAAAGCAGAAAAACAGGAACTTTTAGAATTTTCATTTTTTGACCAAAACGACAGGACCGGAACTGATTAAAATGTTGATATGATTGTTATTTTTTTTCTGACTGCGATATCAAAACCATGCACCAGAATTCACTTCTTTCAACTCAATAATGCATTTTGGATGTGTACCTAGAGTTTAAAGCAGAAAAACAGGAACTTTTAGAATTTTCATTTTTTGACCAAAACGACAGGACCGGAGCTGATAAAAATGTTGATATGGATGTTATTTTTTTCTGACTGCGATTTCAAAACCATGCACCAGATTTCACTTCTTTCAACTCAGTAATGCATTTTGGATGTGTACCTAGAGTTTAAAGCAGAAAAACAGGAACTTTTAGAATTTTAATTTGTTGACCAAAACGACAGGACCGGAGCTGATAAAAATGTTGATATGGATGTTATTTTTTTTCTGACTGCGATTTAAAAACCATGCACCAGAATTCACTTCTTTCAACTCAGTAATGCATTTTGGATGTGTACCTAGAGTTTAAAGCAGAAAAACAGGAACTTTTAGAATTTTCATTTTTTGACCAAAACGACAGGACCGGAGCTGATAAAAATGTTGATATGGATGTTATTTTTTTTCTGACTGCGATTTCAAAACCATGCACCAGAATTCACTTCTTTCAACTCAGTAATGCATTTTGGATGTGTACCTAGAGTTTAAAGCAGAAAAACAGGAACTTTTAGAATTTTAATTTGTTGACCAAAACGACAGGACCGGAGCTGATAAAAATGTTGATATGGATGTTATTTTTTTTCTGACTGCGATTTAAAAACCATGCACCAGAATTCACTTCTTTCAACTCAGTAATGCATTTTGGATGTGTACCTAGAGTTTAAAGCAGAAAAACAGGAACTTTTAGAATTTTCATTTTTTGACCAAAACGACAGGACCGGAGCTGATAAAAATGTTGATATGGATGTTATTTTTTTTCTGACTGCGATTTCAAAACCATGCACCAGAATTCACTTCTTTAAACTCAGTAATGCATTTTGGATGTGTACCTAGAGTTTAAAGCAGAAAAACAGGAACTTTTAGAATTTTCATTTTTTGACCAAAACGACAGGACCGGAGCTGATAAAAATGTTGATATGGATGTTATTTTTTTTCTGACTGCGATTTCAAAACCATGCACCAGAATTCACTTATTTCAACTCAGTAATGCATTCTGGATGTGTACCTAGAGTTTAAAGCAGAAAAACAGGAACTTTTAGAATTTTCATTTGTTGACCAAAACGACAGGACCGGACCTGATAAAAATGTTGATATGGATGTTATTTTTTTTCTGACTGCGATTTCAAAACCATGCACCAGAATTCACTTCTTTCAACTCAGTAATGCATTTTGGATGTGTACCTAGAGTTTAAAGCAGAAAAACAGGAACTTTTAGAATTTTCATTTTTTGACCAAAACGACAGGACCGGAGCTGATAAAAATGTTGATATGGATGTTATTTTTTTTCTGACTGCGATTTCAAAACCATGCATCAGAATTCACTTCTTTAAACTCAGTAATGCATTTTGGATGTGTACCTAGAGTTTAAAGCAGAAAAACAGGAACTTTTAGAATTTTCATTTTTTAACCAAAACGACAGGACCGGAGCTGATAAAAATGTTGATATGGATGTTATTTTTTTTCTGACTGCGATTTCAAAACCATGCACCAGAATCAACTTCTTTCAACTCAGTAATTCATTTTGGATGTGTACCTAGAGTTTAAAGCAGAAAAACAGGAACTTTTAGAATTTTCATTTTTTGACTAAAACGACAGGACCGGAGCTGATAAAAATGTTGATATGGATGTTATTTTTTTTCTGACTGCGATTTCAAAACCATGCACCAGAATTCACTTCTTTCAACTCAGTAATGCATTTTGGATGTGTACCTAGAGTTTAAAGCAGAAAAACAGGAACTTTTAGAATTTTCATTTTTTGACCAAAACGACAGGACCGGAGCTGATAAAAATGTTGATATGGATGTTATTTTTTTTCTGACTGCGATTTCAAAACCATGCATCAGAATTCACTTCTTTAAACTCAGTAATGCATTTTGGATGTGTACCTAGAGTTTAAAGCAGAAAAACAGGAACTTTTAGAATTTTCATTTTTTAACCAAAACGACAGGACCGGAGCTGATAAAAATGTTGATATGGATGTTATTTTTTTTCTGACTGCGATTTCAAAACCATGCACCAGAATCAACTTCTTTCAACTCAGTAATTCATTTTGGATGTGTACCTAGAGTTTAAAGCAGAAAAACAGGAACTTTTAGAATTTTAATTTTTTGACCAAAACGACAGGACCGGAGCTCATAAAAATGTTGATATGGATGTTATTTTTTTCTGACTGCGATTTCAAAACCATGCACCAGAATCAACTTCTTTCAACTCAGTAATGCATTTTGGATGTGTACCTAGAGTTTAAAGCAGAAAAACAGGAACTTTTAGAATTTTCATTTTTTGACCAAAACGACAGGACCGGAGCTGATAAAAATGTTGATATGGATGTTATTTTTTTTCTGACTGTGATTTCAAAACCATGCACCAGAATTCACTTCTTTAAACTCAGTAATGCATTTTGGATGTGTACCTAGAGTTTAAAGCAGAAAAACAGGAACTTTTAGAATTTTCATTTTTTGACCAAAACGACAGGACCGGAACTGATTAAAATGTTGATATGATTGTTATTTTTTTTCTGACTGCGATATCAAAACCATGCACCAGAATTCACTTCTTTCAACTCAGTAATGCATTTTGGATGTGTACCTAGAGTTTAAAGCAGAAAAACAGGAACTTTTAGAATTTTCATTTTTTGACCAAAACGACAGGACCGGAGCTGATAAAAATGTTGATATGGATGTTATTTTTTTCTGACTGCGATTTCAAAACCATGCACCAGATTTCACTTCTTTCAACTCAGTAATGCATTTTGGATGTGTACCTAGAGTTTAAAGCAGAAAAACAGGAACTTTTAGAATTTTCATTTTTTGACCAAAACGACAGGACCGGAGCTGATAAAAATGTTGATATGGATGTTATTTTTTTCTGACTGCGATTTCAAAACCATGCACCAGATTTCACTTCTTTCAACTCAGTAATGCATTTTGGATGTGTACCTAGAGTTTAAAGCAGAAAAACAGGAACTTTTAGAGGTTTCATTTTTTGACCAAAACGAAAGGACCGGAACTGATTAAAATGTTGATATGGATGTTATTTTTTTTCTGACTGCGATTTCAAAACCATGCACCCGAATTCACTTCTTTCAACTCAGTAATGCATTTTGGATGTGTACCTAGAGTTTAAAGCAGAAAAACAGGAACTTTTAGAATTTTATTTTTTGACCAAAACGACAGGACCGGAGCTGATAAAAATGTTGATATGGATGTTATTTTTTTTCTGACTGCGATTTCAAAACCATGCACCAGAATCAACTTCTTTCAACTCAGTAATGCATTTTGGATGTGTACCTAGAGTTTAAAGCAGAAAAACAGGAACTTTTAGAATTTTCATTTTTTGACCAAAACGACAGGACCTGAGCTGATAAAAATGTTGATATGGATGTTATTTTTTTTCTGACTGTGATTTCAAAACCATGCACCAGAATTCACTTCTTTAAACTCAGTAATGCATTTTGGATGTGTACCTAGAGTTTAAAGCAGAAAAACAGGAACTTTTAGAATTTTCATTTTTTGACCAAAACGACAGGACCGGAGCTGATAAAAATGTTGATATGGATGTTATTTTTTTCTGACTGCGATTTCAAAACCATGCACCAGATTTCACTTCTTTCAACTCAGTAATGCATTTTGGATGTGTACCTAGAGTTTAAAGCAGAAAAACAGGAACTTTTAGAATTTTAATTTTTTGACCAAAACGACAGGACCGGAGCTGATAAAAATGTTGATATGGATGTTATTTTTTTTCTGACTGCGATTTCAAAACCATGCACCAGATTTCACTTCTTTCAACTCAGTAATGCATTTTGGATGTGTACCTAGAGTTTAAAGCAGAAAAACAGGAACTTTTAGAGGTTTCATTTTTTGACCAAAACGAAAGGACCGGAACTGATTAAAATGTTGATATGGATGTTATTTTTTTTCTGACTGCGATTTCAAAACCATGCACCCGAATTCACTTCTTTCAACTCAGTAATGCATTTTGGATGTGTACCTAGAGTTTAAAGCAGAAAAACAGGAACTTTTAGAATTTAAATTTTTTGACCAAAACGACAGGACCGGAGCTGATAAAAATGTTGATATGGATGTTATTTTTTTTCTGACTGCGATTTCAAAACCATGCACCAGAATCAACTTCTTTCAACTCAGTAATGCATTTTGGATGTGTACCTAGAGTTTAAAGCAGAAAAACAGGAACTTTTAGAATTTTCATTTTTTGACCAAAACGACAGGACCTGAGCTGATAAAAATGTTGATATGGATGTTATTTTTTTTCTGACTGTGATTTCAAAACCATGCACCAGAATTCACTTCTTTAAACTCAGTAATGCATTTTGGATGTGTACCTAGAGTTTAAAGCAGAAAAACAGGAACTTTTAGAATTTTCATTTTTTGACCAAAACGACAGGACCGGAACTGATTAAAATGTTGATATGATTGTTATTTTTTTTCTGACTGCGATATCAAAACCATGCACCAGAATTCACTTCTTTCAACTCAGTAATGCATTTTGGATGTGTACCTAGAGTTTAAAGCAGAAAAACAGGAACTTTTAGAGGTTTCATTTTTTGACCAAAACGAAAGGACCGGAACTGATTAAAATGTTGATATGGATGTTATTTTTTTTCTGACTGCGATTTCAAAACCATGCACCCGAATTCACTTCTTTCAACTCAGTAATGCATTTTGGATGTGTACCTAGAGTTTAAAGCAGAAAAACAGGAACTTTTAGAATTTAAATTTTTTGACCAAAACGACAGGACCGGAGCTGATAAAAATGTTGATATGGATGTTATTTTTTTTCTGACTGCGATTTCAAAACCATGCACCAGAATCAACTTCTTTCAACTCAGTAATGCATTTTGGATGTGTACCTAGAGTTTAAAGCAGAAAAACAGGAACTTTTAGAATTTTCATTTTTTGACCAAAACGACAGGACCTGAGCTGATAAAAATGTTGATATGGATGTTATTTTTTTTCTGACTGTGATTTCAAAACCATGCACCAGAATTCACTTCTTTAAACTCAGTAATGCATTTTGGATGTGTACCTAGAGTTTAAAGCAGAAAAACAGGAACTTTTAGAATTTTCATTTTTTGACCAAAACGACAGGACCGGAACTGATTAAAATGTTGATATGATTGTTATTTTTTTTCTGACTGCGATATCAAAACCATGCACCAGAATTCACTTCTTTCAACTCAGTAATGCATTTTGGATGTGTACCTAGAGTTTAAAGCAGAAAAACAGGAACTTTTAGAATTTTCATTTTTTGACCAAAACGACAGGACCGGAGCTGATAAAAATGTTGATATGGATGTTATTTTTTTCTGACTGCGATTTCAAAACCATGCACCAGATTTCACTTCTTTCAACTCAGTAATGCATTTTGGATGTGTACCTAGAGTTTAAAGCAGAAAAACAGGAACTTTTAGAATTTTCATTTTTTGACCAAAACGACAGGACCGGAGCTGATATGTTGATATGGATGTTATTTTTTTTCTGACTGCGATTTCAAAACCATGCACCAGAATTCACTTCTTTCAACTCAGTAATGCATTTTGGATGTGTACCTAGAGTTTAAAGCAGAAAAACAGGAACTTTTAGAATTTTAATTTTTTGACCAAAACGACAGGACCGGAGCTGATAAAAATGTTGATATGGATGTTATTTTTTTCTGACTGCGATTTCAAAACCATGCACCAGATTTCACTTCTTTCAACTCAGTAATGCATTTTGGATGTGTACCTAGAGTTTAAAGCAGAAAAACAGGAACTTTTAGAATTTTCATTTTTTGACCAAAACGACAGGACCGGAGCTGATAAAAATGTTGATATGGATGTTATTTTTTTTCTGACTGCGATTTCAAAACCATGCACCAGAATCAACTTCTTTCAACTCAGTAATGCATTTTGGATGTGTACCTAGAGTTTAAAGCAGAAAAACAGGAACTTTTAGAATTTTCATTTTTTGACCAAAACGACAGGACCGAAGCTGATAAAAATGTTGATATGGATGTTATTTTTTTTCTGACTGCGATTTCAAAACCATGCACCAGAATTCACTTCTTTCAACTCAGTAATGCATTTTGGATGTGTACCTAGAGTTTAAAGCAGAAAAACAGGAACTTTTAGAATTTTCATTTGTTGACCAAAACGACAGGACCGGAGCTGATAAAAATGTTGATATTGATGTAATTTTTTTTCTGACTGCGGTTTCAAAACCATGCACCAGAATCAACTTCTTTCAACTCAGTAATGCATTTTGGATGTGTACCTAGAGTTTAAAGCAGAAAAACAGGAACTTTTAGAATTTTCATTTTTTGACCAAAACGACAGGTCCGGAGCTGATAAAAATGTTGATATTGATGTAATTTTTTTTCTGACTGCGGTTTCAAAACCATGCACCAGAATCAACTTCTTTCAACTCAGTAATGCATTTTGGATGTGTACCTAGAGTTTAAAGCAGAAAAACAGGAACTTTTAGAATTTTCATTTGTTGACCAAAACGACAGGACCGGAGCTGATAAAAATGTTGATATGGATGTTATTTTATTTCTGACTGCGATTTCAAATCCATGCACCAGAATTCACTTCTTTCAACTCAGTAATGCATTTTGGATGTGTACCTAGAGTTTAAAGCAGAAAAACAGGAACTTTTAGAATTTTCATTTTTTGACCAAAACGACAGGACCGGAGCTGATAAAAATGTTGATATGGATGTTATTTTTTTTTCTGACTGCGATTTCAAAACCATGCACCAGAATTCACTTCTTTCAACTCAGTAATGCATTTTGGATGTGTACCTAGAGTTTAAAGCAGAAAAACAGGAACTTTTAGAATTTTCATTTTTTGACCAAAACGACAGGACCGAAACTGATAAAAATGTTGATATGGATGTTATTTTTTTCTGACTGCGATTTCAAAACCATGCACCAGAATTCACTTCTTTCAACTCAGTAATGCATTTTGGATGTGTACCTAGAGTTTAAAGCAGAAAAACAGGAACTTTTAGAATTTTCATTTTTTGACCAAAACGACAGGACCGGAGCTGATAAAAATGTTGATATGGATGTTATTTTTTTTCTGACTGCGATTTCAAAACCATGCACCAGAATTCACTTCTTTAAACTCAGTAATGCATTTTGGATGTGTACCTAGAGTTTAAAGCAGAAAAACAGGAACTTTTAGAATTTTCATTTTTTGACCAAAACGACAGGACCGGAGCTGATAAAAATGTTGATATGGATGTTATTTTTTTTCTGACTGCGATTTCAAAACCATGCACCAGAATTCACTTCTTTCAACTCAGTAATGCATTTTGGATGTGTACCTAGAGTTTAAAGCAGAAAAACAGGAACTTTTAGAATTTTCATTTTTTGACCAAAACGACAGGACAGGAGCTGATAAAAATGTTGATATGGATGTTATTTTTTTTCTGACTGCGATTTCAAAACCATGCACCAGAATTCACTTCTTTCAACTCAGTAATGCATTTTGGATGTGTACCTAGAGTTTAAAGCAGAAAAACAGGAACTTTTAGAATTTTAATTTGTTGACCAAAACGACAGGACCGGAGCTGATAAAAATGTTGATATGGATGTTATTTTTTTTCTGACTGCGATTTAAAAACCATGCACCAGAATTCACTTCTTTCAACTCAGTAATGCATTTTGGATGTGTACCTAGAGTTTAAAGCAGAAAAACAGGAACTTTTAGAATTTTCATTTTTTGACCAAAACGACAGGACCGGAGCTGATAAAAATGTTGATATGGATGTTATTTTTTTTCTGACTGCGATTTCAAAACCATGCACCAGAATTCACTTCTTTAAACTCAGTAATGCATTTTGGATGTGTACCTAGAGTTTAAAGCAGAAAAACAGGAACTTTTAGAATTTTCATTTTTTGACCAAAACGACAGGACCGGAGCTGATAAAAATGTTGATATGGATGTTATTTTTTTTCTGACTGCGATTTCAAAACCATGCACCAGAATTCACTTCTTTCAACTCAGTAATGCATTCTGGATGTGTACCTAGAGTTTAAAGCAGAAAAACAGGAACTTTTAGAATTTTCATTTGTTGACCAAAACGACAGGACCGGACCTGATAAAAATGTTGATATGGATGTTATTTTTTTTCTGACTGCGATTTCAAAACCATGCACCAGAATTCACTTCTTTCAACTCAGTAATGCATTTTGGATGTGTACCTAGAGTTTAAAGCAGAAAAACAGGAACTTTTAGAATTTTCATTTTTTGACCAAAACGACAGGACCGGAGCTGATAAAAATGTTGATATGGATGTTATTTTTTTTTCTGACTGCGATTTCAAAACCATGCATCAGAATTCACTTCTTTAAACTCAGTAATGCATTTTGGATGTGTACCTAGAGTTTAAAGCAGAAAAACAGGAACTTTTAGAATTTTCATTTTTTAACCAAAACGACAGGACCGGAGCTGATAAAAATGTTGATATGGATGTTATTTTTTTTCTGACTGCGATTTCAAAACCATGCACCAGAATCAACTTCTTTCAACTCAGTAATTCATTTTGGATGTGTACCTAGAGTTTAAAGCAGAAAAACAGGAACTTTTAGAATTTTCATTTTTTGACTAAAACGACAGGACCGGAGCTGATAAAAATGTTGATATGGATGTTATTTGTTTTCTGACTTCGATTTCAAAACCATGCACCAGAATTCACTTCTTTCAACTCAGTAATGCATTTTGGATGTGTACCTAGAGTTTAAAGCAGAAAAACAGGAACTTTTAGAATTTTCATTTTTTGACCAAAACGACAGGACCGGAGGTGATAAAAATGTTGATATGGATGTTATTTTTTTTCTGACTGCGATTTCAAAACCATGCACCAGAATCAACTTCTTTCAACTCAGTAATTCATTTTGGATGTGTACCTAGAGTTTAAAGCAGAAAAACAGGAACTTTTAGAATTTTCATTTTTTGACTAAAACGACAGGACCGGAGCTGATAAAAATGTTGATATGGATGTTATTTGTTTTCTGACTTCGATTTCAAAACCATGCACCAGAATTCACTTCTTTCAACTCAGTAATGCATTTTGGATGTGTACCTAGAGTTTAAAGCAGAAAAACAGGAACTTTTAGAATTTTCATTTTTTGACCAAAACGACAGGACCGGAGGTGATAAAAATGTTGATATGGATGTTATTTTTTTTCTGACTGCGATTTCAAAACCATGCACCAGAATCAACTTCTTTCAACTCAGTAATTCATTTTGGATGTGTACCTAGAGTTTAAAGCAGAAAAACAGGAACTTTTAGAATTTTCATTTTTTGACTAAAACGACAGGACCGGAGCTGATAAAAATGTTGATATGGATGTTATTTGTTTTCTGACTTCGATTTCAAAACCATGCACCAGAATTCACTTCTTTCAACTCAGTAATGCATTTTGGATGTGTACCTAGAGTTTAAAGCAGAAAAACAGGAACTTTTAGAATTTTCATTTGTTGACCAAAACGACAGGACCGGAGCTGATAAAAATGTTAATATGGATGTTATTTTTTTTCTGACTGCGATTTCAAAACTATGCACCAGAATTCACTTCTTTCAACTCAGTAATGCATTTTGGATGTGTACCTAGAGTTTAAAGCAGAAAAACAGGAACTTTTAGAATTTTCATTTTTTGACCAAAACGACAGGACCGGAGCTGATAAAAATGATGATATGGATGTTATTTTTTTTCTGACTGCGATTTCAAAACCATGCACCAGAATTCACTTCTTTAAACTCAGTAATGCATTTTGGATGTGTACCTAGAGTTTAAAGCAGAAAAACAGGAACTTTTAGAATTTTCATTTTTTGACCAAAACGACAGGACCGGAGGTGATAAAAATGTTGATATGGATGTTATTTTTTTTCTGACTGCGATTTCAAAACCATGCACCAGAATCAACTTCTTTCAACTCAGTAATGCATTTTGGATGTGTACCTAGAGTTTAAAGCAGAAAAACAGGAACTTTTAGAATTTTCATTTTTTGACCAAAACGACAGGACCGGAGCTGATAAAAATGTTGATATGGATGTTATTTTTTTTCTGACTGCGATTTCAAAACCATGCATCAGAATTCACTTCTTTAAACTCAGTAATGCATTTTGGATGTGTACCTAGAGTTTAAAGCAGAAAAACAGGAACTTTTAGAATTTTCATTTTTTAACCAAAACGACAGGACCGGAGCTGATAAAAATGTTGATATGGATGTTATTTTTTTTCTGACTGCGATTTCAAAACCATGCACCAGAATCAACTTCTTTCAACTCAGTAATTCATTTTGGATGTGTACCTAGAGTTTAAAGCAGAAAAACAGGAACTTTTAGAATTTTCATTTTTTGACTAAAACGACAGGACCGGAGCTGATAAAAATGTTGATATGGATGTTATTTGTTTTCTGACTTCGATTTCAAAACCATGCACCAGAATTCACTTCTTTCAACTCAGTAATGCATTTTGGATGTGTACCTAGAGTTTAAAGCAGAAAAACAGGAACTTTTAGAATTTTCATTTTTTGACCAAAACGACAGGACCGGAGGTGATAAAAATGTTGATATGGATGTTATTTTTTTTCTGACTGCGATTTCAAAACCATGCACCAGAATCAACTTCTTTCAACTCAGTAATTCATTTTGGATGTGTACCTAGAGTTTAAAGCAGAAAAACAGGAACTTTTAGAATTTTCATTTTTTGACTAAAACGACAGGACCGGAGCTGATAAAAATGTTGATATGGATGTTATTTGTTTTCTGACTTCGATTTCAAAACCATGCACCAGAATTCACTTCTTTCAACTCAGTAATGCATTTTGGATGTGTACCTAGAGTTTAAAGCAGAAAAACAGGAACTTTTAGAATTTTCATTTTTTGACCAAAACGACAGGACCGGAGGTGATAAAAATGTTGATATGGATGTTATTTTTTTTCTGACTGCGATTTCAAAACCATGCACCAGAATCAACTTCTTTCAACTCAGTAATTCATTTTGGATGTGTACCTAGAGTTTAAAGCAGAAAAACAGGAACTTTTAGAATTTTCATTTTTTGACTAAAACGACAGGACCGGAGCTGATAAAAATGTTGATATGGATGTTATTTGTTTTCTGACTTCGATTTCAAAACCATGCACCAGAATTCACTTCTTTCAACTCAGTAATGCATTTTGGATGTGTACCTAGAGTTTAAAGCAGAAAAACAGGAACTTTTAGAATTTTCATTTTTTGACCAAAACGACAGGACCGGAGGTGATAAAAATGTTGATATGGATGTTATTTTTTTTCTGACTGCGATTTCAAAACCATGCACCAGAATCAACTTCTTTCAACTCAGTAATTCATTTTGGATGTGTACCTAGAGTTTAAAGCAGAAAAACAGGAACTTTTAGAATTTTTATTTTTTGACTAAAACGACAGGACCGGAGCTGATAAAAATGTTGATATGGATGTTATTTGTTTTCTGACTTCGATTTCAAAACCATGCACCAGAATTCACTTCTTTCAACTCAGTAATGCATTTTGGATGTGTACCTAGAGTTTAAAGCAGAAAAACAGGAACTTTTAGAATTTTCATTTGTTGACCAAAACGACAGGACCGGAGCTGATAAAAATGTTGATATGGATGTTATTTTTTTTCTGACTGCGATTTCAAAACTATGCACCAGAATTCACTTCTTTCAACTCAGTAATGCATTTTGGATGTGTACCTAGAGTTTAAAGCAGAAAAACAGGAACTTTTAGAATTTTCATTTTTTGACCAAAACGACAGGACCGGAGCTGATAAAAATGATGATATGGATGTTATTTTTTTTCTTACTGCGATTTCAAAACCATGCACCAGAATTCACTTCTTTAAACTCAGTAATGCATTTTGGATGTGTACCTAGAGTTTAAAGCAGAAAAACAGGAACTTTTAGAATTTTCATTTTTTGACCAAAACGACAGGACCGGAGGTGATAAAAATGTTGATATGGATGTTATTTTTTTTCTGACTGCGATTTCAAAACCATGCACCAGAATCAACTTCTTTCAACTCAGTAATGCATTTTGGATGTGTACCTAGAGTTTAAAGCAGAAAAACAGGAACTTTTAGAATTTTCATTTTTTGACCAAAACGACAGGACCGGAGCTGATAAAAATGTTGATATGGATGTTATTTTTTTTCTAACTGCGATTTCCAAACCATGCACCAGAATTCACTTCTTTCAACTCAGTAATGCATTTTGGATGTGTACCTAGAGTTTAAAGCAGAAAAACAGGAACTTTTAGAATTTTCATTTTTTGACCAAAACAACAGGTCAAAAAAGCTGATGAAAATGTTGATATGGATGTTATTTTTTTTCTGACTGCGATTTCAAAACCATGCACCAGAATCAACTTCTTTCAACTCAGTAATGCATTTTGGATGTGTACCTAGAGTTTAAAGCAGAAAAACAGGAACTTTTAGAATTTTCAATATTTGACCAAAACGACAGGTCCGGAGCTGATAAAAATGTTGATATGGATGTAATTTTTTTTCTGACTGCGGTTTCAAAACCATGCACCAGAATCAACTTCTTTCAACTCAGTAATTCAGTTTGGATGTGTACCTAGAGTTTAAAGCAGAAAAACAGGAACTTTTAGAATTTTCATTTTTTGACCAAAATGACAGGACCGGAGCTGATAAAAATGTTGATATGGATGTTATTTTTTTTCTGACTGCGATTTCAAAACTATGCACCAGAATTCACTTCTTTCAACTCAGTAATGCATTTTGGATGTGTACCTAGAGTTTAAAGCAGAAAAACAGGAACTTTTAGAATTTTCATTTTTTGACCAAAACGACAGGACCGGAGCTGATAAAAATGATGATATGGATGTTATTTTTTTTCTTACTGCGATTTCAAAACCATGCACCAGAATTCACTTCTTTAAACTCAGTAATGCATTTTGGATGTGTACCTAGAGTTTAAAGCAGAAAAACAGGAACTTTTAGAATTTTCATTTTTTGACCAAAACGACAGGACCGGAGATAATAAAAATGTTGATATGGATGTTATTTTTTTTCTGACTGCGATTTCAAAACCATGCACCAGAATCAACTTCTTTCAACTCAGTAATTCATTTTGGATGTGTACCTAGAGTTTAAAGCAGAAAAACAGGAACTTTTAGAATTTTCATTTTTTGACTAAAACGACAGGACCGGAGCTGATAAAAATGTTGATATGGATGTTATTTGTTTTCTGACTTCGATTTCAAAACCATGCACCAGAATTCACTTCTTTAAACTCAGTAATGCATTTTGGATGTGTACCTAGAGTTTAAAGCAGAAAAACAGGAACTTTTAGAATTTTCATTTTTTGACCAAAACGACAGGACCGGAGCTGATAAAAATGTTGATATGGATGTTATTTTTTTTCTGACTGCGATTTCAAAACCATGCACCAGAATTCACTTCTTTCAACTCAGTAATGCATTTTGGATGTGTACCTAGAGTTTAAAGCAGAAAAACAGGAACTTTTAGAATTTTCATTTTTTGACCAAAACGACAGGACTGGAGCTGATTAAAATGTTGATATGGATGTTATTTTTTTTCTGACTGCGATTTCAAAACCATACACCAGAATTCACTTCTTTAAACTCAGTAATGCATTTTGGATGTGTACCTAGAGTTTAAAGAAGAAAAACAGGAACTTTTAGAATTTTCATTTTTTGACCAAAACGACAGGACCGGAGCTGATAAAAATGTTGATATGGATGTTATTTTTTTCTGACTGCGATTTCAAAACCATGCACCAGAATTCACTTCTTTCAACTCAGTAATGCATTTTGGATGTGTACCTAGAGTTTAAAGCAGAAAAACAGGAACTTTTAGAATTTTAATTTTTTGACCAAAACGACAGGACCGGAGCTGATAAAAATGTTGATATGGATGTTATTTTTTTTCTGACTGCGATTTCAAAACCATGCACCAGAATTCACTTCTTTCAACTCAGTAATGCATTTTGGATGTGTACCTAGAGTTTAAAGCAGAAAAACAGGAACTTTTAGAATTTTCATTTTTTGACCAAAACGACAGGACCGGAGCTGATAAAAATGTTGATATGGATGTTATTTTTTTTCTGACTGCGATTTCAAAACCATGCACCAGAATTCACTTCTTTCAACTCAGTAATGCATTTTGGATGTGTACCTAGAGTTTAAAGCAGAAAAACAGGAACTTTTAGAATTTTCATTTGTCGACCAAAACGACAGGACCGGACCTGATAAAAATGTTGATATGGATGTTATTTTTTTTCTGACTGCGATTTCAAAACCATGCACCAGAATTCACTTCTTTCAACTCAGTAATGCATTTTGGATGTGTACCTAGAGTTTAAAGCAGAAAAACAGGAACTTTTAGAATTTTTATTTTTTTACCAAAACGACAGGACCGGAGCTGATAAAAATGTTGATATGGATGTTATTTTTTTCCTGACTGCGATTTCAAAACCATGTACCAGAATTCACTTCTTTAAACTCAGTAATGCATTTTGGATGTGTACCTAGAGTTT
Organism: Crinia signifera; assembly: GCF_055691185.1. NCBI lineage: Eukaryota > Metazoa > Chordata > Amphibia > Anura > Myobatrachidae > Crinia > Crinia signifera. The sequence goes on from NC_139227.1 coordinate 92,608,383, forward strand.
AAAGCAGAAAAACAGGAACTTTTAGAATTTTCATTTTTTGACCAAAACGACAGGACCGGAGCTGATAAAAATGTTGATATGGATGTTATTTTTTTTCTGACTGCGATTTCAAAACCATGCACCAGAATCAACTTCTTTCAACTCAGTAATGCATTTTGGATGTGTACCTAGATTTTAAAGCAGAAAAACAGGAACTTTTAGAATTTTCATTTTTTGACCAAAACGACAGGACCGGAGCTGATAAAAATGTTGATATGGATGTTATTTTTTTCTGACTGCGATTTCAAAACCATGCACCAGAATTCACTTCTTTCAACTCAGTAATGCATTTTGGATGTGTACCTAGAGTTTAAAGCAGAAAAACAGGAACTTTTAGAATTTTCATTTTTTGACCAAAACGACAGGACCGGAGCTGATAAAAATGTTGATATGGATGTTATTTTTTTTCTGACTGCGATTTCAAAACCATGCACCAGAATTCACTTCTTTAAACTCAGTAATGCATTTTGGATGTGTACCTAGAGTTTAAAGCAGAAAAACAGGAACTTTTAGAATTTTCATTTTTTAACCAAAACGACAGGACCGGAGCTGATAAAAATGTTGATATGGATGTTATTTTTTTTCTGACTGCGATTTCAAAACCATGCACCAGAATTCACTTCTTTCAACTCAGTAATGCATTTTGGATGTGTACCTAGAGTTTAAAGCAGAAAAACAGGAACTTTTAGAATTTTCTTTTTTTGACCAAAACGACAGGACCGGAGCTGATAAAAATGTTGATATGGATGTTATTTTTTTTCTGACTGCGATTTCAAAACCATGCACCAGAATTCACTTCTTTCAACTCAGTAATGCATTTTGGATGTGTACCTAGAGTTTAAAGCAGAAAAACAGGAACTTTTAGAATTTTCTTTTTTTGACCAAAACGACAGGACCGGAGCTGATAAAAATGTTGATATGGATGTTATTTTTTTTCTGACTGCGATTTCAAAACCATGCACCAGAATTCACTTCTTTAAACTCAGTAATGCATTTTGGATGTGTACCTAGAGTTTAAAGCAGAAAAACAGGAACTTTTAGAATTTTCATTTTTTGACCAAAACGACAGGACCGGAGCTGATAAAAATGTTGATTTGGATGTTATTTTTTTTCTGACTGCGATTTCAAAACCATGCACCAGAATCAACTTCTTTCAACTCAGTAATGCATTTTGGATGTGTACCTAGAGTTTAAAGCAGAAAAACAGGAACTTTTAGAATTTTCATTTTTTGACCAAAACGACAGGACCGGAGCTGATAAAAATGTTGATATGGATGTTATTTTTTTCTGACTGCGATTTCAAAACCATGCACCAGAATTCACTTCTTTCAACTCAGTAATGCATTTTGGATGTGTACCTAGAGTTTAAAGCAGAAAAACAGGAACTTTTAGAATTTTCATTTTTTGACCAAAACGACAGGACCGGAGCTGATAAAAATGTTGATATGGATGTTATTTTTTTTCTGACTGCGATTTCAAAACCATGCACCAGAATTCACTTCTTTCAACTCAGTAATGCATTTTGGATGTGTACCTAGAGTTTAAAGCAGAAAAACAGGAACTTTTAGAATTTTCATTTTTTGACCAAAACGACAGGACCGGAGCTGATAAAAATGTTGATATGGATGTTATTTTTTTCTGACTGCGATTTCAAAACCATGCACCAGAATTCACTTCTTTCAACTCAGTAATGCATTTTGGATGTGTACCTAGAGTTTAAAGCAGAAAAACAGGAACTTTTAGAATTTTCATTTGTTGACCAAAACGACAGAACCGGAGCTGATAAAAATGTTGATATGGATGTTATTTTTTTTCTGACTGTGATTTCAAAACCATGCACCAGAATTCACTTCTTAAAACTCAGTAATGCATTTTGGATGTGTACCTAGAGTTTAAAGCAGAAAAACAGGAACTTTTAGAATTTTCATTTTTTGACCAAAACGACAGGACCGGAGCTGATAAAAATGTTGATATGGATGTTATTTTTTTTCTGACTGCGATTTCAAAACCATGCACCAGAATTCACTTCTTTCAACTCAGTAATGCATTTTGGATGTGTACCTAGAGTTTAAAGCAGAAAAACAGGAACTTTTAGAATTTTCATTTGTTGACCAAAACGACAGGACCGGAGCTGATAAAAATGTTGATATTGATGTAATTTTTTTTCTGACTGCGGTTTCAAAACCATGCACCAGAATCAACTTCTTTCAACTCAGTAATGCATTTTGGATGTGTACCTAGAGTTTAAAGCAGAAAAACAGGAACTTTTAGAATTTTCATTTGTTGACCAAAACGACAGGACCGGAGCTGATAAAAATGTTGATATGGATGTTATTTTATTTCTGACTGCGATTTCAAAACCATGCACCAGAATTCACTTCTTTCAACTCAGTAATGCATTTTGGATGTGTACCTAGAGTTTAAAGCAGAAAAACAGGAACTTTTAGAATTTTCATTTTTTGACCAAAACGACAGGACCGGAGCTGATAAAAATGTTGATATGGATGTTATTTTTTTTCTGACTGCGATTTCAAAACCATGCACCAGAATTCACTTCTTTAAACTCAGTAATGCATTTTGGATGTGTACCTAGAGTTTAAAGCAGAAAAACAGGAACTTTTAGAATTTTCATTTTTTGACCAAAACGACAGGACCGGAGCTGATAAAAATGTTGATATGGATGTTATTTTTTTTCTGACTGCGATTTCAAAACCTTGCACCAGAATTCACTTCTTTCAACTCAGTAATGCATTTTGGATGTGTACCTAGAGTTTAAAGCAGAAAAACAGGAACTTTTAGAATTTTCATTTTTTGACCAAAACGACAGGACCGGAGCTGATTAAAATGTTGATATGGATGTTATTTTTTTTCTGACTGCGATTTCAAAACCATACACCAGAATTCACTTCTTTAAACTCAGTAATGCATTTTGGATGTGTACCTAGAGTTTAAAGCAGAAAAACAGGAACTTTTAGAATTTTCATTTGTCGACCAAAACGACAGGACCGGACCTGATAAAAATGTTGATATGGATGTTATTTTTTTTCTGACTGCGATTTCAAAACCATGCACCAGAATTCACTTCTTTCAACTCAGTAATGCATTTTGGATGTGTACCTAGAGTTTAAAGCAGAAAAACAGGAACTTTTAGAATTTTCATTTTTTGACCAAAACGACAGGACCGGAGCTGATAAAAATGTTGATATGGATGTTATTTTTTTTCTGACTGCGATTTCAAAACCATGCACCAGAATTCACTTCTTTCAACTCAGTAATGCATTTTGGATGTGTACCTAGAGTTTAAAGCAGAAAAACAGGAACTTTTAGAATTTTCATTTGTCGACCAAAACGACAGGACCGGACCTGATAAAAATGTTGATATGGATGTTATTTTTTTTCTGACTGCGATTTCAAAACCATGCACCAGAATTCACTTCTTTCAACTCAGTAATGCATTTTGGATGTGTACCTAGAGTTTAAAGCAGAAAAACAGGAACTTTTAGAATTTTTATTTTTTTACCAAAACGACAGGACCGGAGCTGATAAAAATGTTGATATGGATGTTATTTTTTTCCTGACTGCGATTTCAAAACCATGTACCAGAATTCACTTCTTTAAACTCAGTAATGCATTTTGGATGTGTACCTAGAGTTTAAAGCAGAAAAACAGGAACTTTTAGAATTTTCATTTTTTGACCAAAACGACAGGACCGGAGCTGATAAAAATGTTGATATGGATGTTATTTTTTTTCTGACTGCGATTTCAAAACCATGCACCAGAATCAACTTCTTTCAACTCAGTAATGCATTTTGGATGTGTACCTAGATTTTAAAGCAGAAAAACAGGAACTTTTAGAATTTTCATTTTTTGACCAAAACGACAGGACCGGAGCTGATAAAAATGTTGATATGGATGTTATTTTTTTCTGACTGCGATTTCAAAACCATGCACCAGAATTCACTTCTTTCAACTCAGTAATGCATTTTGGATGTGTACCTAGAGTTTAAAGCAGAAAAACAGGAACTTTTAGAATTTTCATTTTTTGACCAAAACGACAGGACCGGAGCTGATAAAAATGTTGATATGGATGTTATTTTTTTTCTGACTGCGATTTCAAAACCATGCACCAGAATTCACTTCTTTAAACTCAGTAATGCATTTTGGATGTGTACCTAGAGTTTAAAGCAGAAAAACAGGAACTTTTAGAATTTTCATTTTTTGACCAAAACGACAGGACCGGAGCTGATAAAAATGTTGATATGGATGTTATTTTTTTTCTGACTGCGATTTCAAAACCATGCACCAGAATTCACTTCTTTCAACTCAGTAATGCATTTTGGATGTGTACCTAGAGTTTAAAGCAGAAAAACAGGAACTTTTAGAATTTTCATTTGTTGACCAAAACGACAGGACCGGAGCTGATAAAAATGTTGATATGGATGTTATTTTTTTTCTGACTGTGATTTCAAAACCATGCACCAGAATTCACTTCTTAAAACTCAGTAATGCATTTTGGATGTGTACCTATTGTTTAAAGCAGAAAAACAGGAACTTTTAGAATTTTCATTTGTTGACCAAAACGACAGGACCGGAGCTGATAAAAATGTTGATATGGATGTTATTTTTTTTCTGACTGTGATTTCAAAACCATGCACCAGAATTCACTTCTTAAAACTCAGTAATGCATTTTGGATGTGTACCTATTGTTTAAAGCAGAAAAACAGGAACTTTTAGAATTTTCATTTTTTGACCAAAACGACAGGACCGGAGCTGATAAAAATGTTGATATGGATGTTATTTTTTTTCTGACTGCGATTTCAAAACCATGCACCAGAATTCACTTCTTTCAACTCAGTAATGCATTTTGGATGTGTACCTAGAGTTTAAAGCAGAAAAACAGGAACTTTTAGAATTTTCATTTTTTGACCAAAACGACAGGACCGGAGCTGATAAAAATGTTGATATGGATGTTATTTTTTTTCTGACTGCGATTTCAAAACCATGCACCAGAATTCACTTCTTTAAACTCAGTAATGCATTTTGGATGTGTACCTAGAGTTTAAAGCAGAAAAACAGGAACTTTTAGAATTTTCATTTTTTGACCAAAACGACAGGACCGGAGCTGATAAAAATGTTGATATGGATGTTATTTTTTTTCTGACTGCGATTTCAAAACCATGCACCAGAATTCACTTCTTTCAACTCAGTAATGCATTTTGGATGTGTACCTAGAGTTTAAAGCAGAAAAACAGGAACTTTTAGAATTTTCATTTGTTGACCAAAACGACAGGACCGGAGCTGATAAAAATGTTGATATGGATGTTATTTTTTTTCTGACTGTGATTTCAAAACCATGCACCAGAATTCACTTCTTAAAACTCAGTAATGCATTTTGGATGTGTACCTAGAGTTTAAAGCAGAAAAACAGGAACTTTTAGAATTTTCATTTTTTGACCAAAACGACAGGACCGGAGCTGATAAAAATGTTGATATGGATGTTATTTTTTTTCTGACTGCGATTTCAAAACCATGCACCAGAATTCACTACTTTCAACTCAGTAATGCATTTTGGATGTGTACCTAGAGTTTAAAGCAGAAAAACAGGAACTTTTAGAATTTTCATTTGTTGACCAAAACGACAGGACCGGAGCTGATAAAAATGTTGATATGGATGTTATTTTTTTTCTGACTGCGATTTCAAAACCATGCACCAGAATTCACTTCTTTCAACTCAGTAATGCATTTTGGATGTGTACCTAGAGTTTAAAGCAGAAAAACAGGAACTTTTAGAATTTTCATTTTTTGACCAAAACGACAGGTCCGGAGCTGATAAAAATGTTGATATTGATGTAATTTTTTTTCTGACTGCGGTTTCAAAACCATGCACCAGAATCAACTTCTTTCAACTCAGTAATGCATTTTGGATGTGTACCTAGAGTTTAAAGCAGAAAAACAGGAACTTTTAGAATTTTCATTTGTTGACCAAAACGACAGGACCGGAGCTGATAAAAATGTTGATATGGATGTTATTTTATTTCTGACTGCGATTTCAAAACCATGCACCAGAATTCACTTCTTTCAACTCAGTAATGCATTTTGGATGTGTACCTAGAGTTTAAAGCAGAAAAACAGGAACTTTTAGAATTTTCATTTTTTGACCAAAACGACAGGACCGGAGCTGATAAAAATGTTGATATGGATGTTATTTTTTTTCTGACTGCGATTTCAAAACCATGCACCAGAATCAACTTCTTTCAACTCAGTAATGCATTTTGGATGTGTACCTAGAGTTTAAAGCAGAAAAACAGGAACTTTTAGAATTTTCATTTTTTGACCAAAACGACAGGACCGAAACTGATAAAAATGTTGATATGGATGTTATTTTTTTCTGACTGCGATTTCAAAACCATGCACCAGAATTCACTTCTTTCAACTCAGTAATGCATTTTGGATGTGTACCTAGAGTTTAAAGCAGAAAAACAGGAACTTTTAGAATTTTCATTTTTTGACCAAAACGACAGGATAAAAATGTTGATATGGATGTTATTTTTTTCTGACTGCGATTTCAAAACCATGCACCAGAATTCACTTCTTTCAACTCAGTAATGCATTTTGGATGTGTACCTAGAGTTTAAAGCAGAAAAACAGGAACTTTTCGAATTTTCATTTTTTGACCAAAACGACAGGACCGGAGCTGATAAAAATGTTGATATGGATGTTATTTTTTTTCTGACTGCGATTTCAAAACCATGCACCAGAATTCACTTCTTTAAACTCAGTAATGCATTTTGGATGTGTACCTAGAGTTTAAAGCAGAAAAACAGGAACTTTTAGAATTTTCATTTTTTGACCAAAACGACAGGACCGGAGCTGATAAAAATGTTGTGATGGATGTTATTTTTTTTCTGACTGCGATTTCAAAACCATGCACCAGAATCAACTTCTTTCAACTCAGTAATGCATTTTGGATGTGTACCTAGAGTTTAAAGCAGAAAAACAGGAACTTTTAGAATTTTCATTTTTTGACCAAAACGACAGGACCGAAACTGATAAAAATGTTGATATGGATGTTATTTTTTTCTGACTGCGATTTCAAAACCATGCACCAGAATTCACTTCTTTCAACTCAGTAATGCATTTTGGATGTGTACCTAGAGTTTAAAGCAGAAAAACAGGAACTTTTAGAATTTTCATTTTTTGACCAAAACGACAGGACCGGAGCTGATAAAAATGTTGATATGGATGTTATTTTTTTCTGACTGCGATTTCAAAACCATGCACCAGAATTCACTTCTTTCAACTCAGTAATGCATTTTGGATGTGTACCTAGAGTTTAAAGCAGAAAAACAGGAACTTTTCGAATTTTCATTTTTTGACCAAAACGACAGGACCGGAGCTGATAAAAATGTTGATATGGATGTTATTTTTTTTCTGACTGCGATTTCAAAACCATGCACCAGAATTCACTTCTTTAAACTCAGTAATGCATTTTGGATGTGTACCTAGAGTTTAAAGCAGAAAAACAGGAACTTTTAGAATTTTCATTTTTTAACCAAAACGACAGGACCGGAGCTGATAAAAATGTTGATATGGATGTTATTTTTTTTCTGACTGCGATTTCAAAACCATGCACCAGAATTCACTTCTTTCAACTCAGTAATGCATTTTGGATGTGTACCTAGAGTTTAAAGCAGAAAAACAGGAACTTTTAGAATTTTCATTTGTTGACCAAAACGACAGGACCGGAGCTGATAAAAATGTTGATATGGATGTTATTTTTTTTCTGACTGCGATTTCAAAACCATGCACCAGAATTCACTTCTTTCAACTCAGTAATGCATTTTGGATGTGTACCTAGAGTTTAAAGCAGAAAAACAGGAACTTTTAGAATTTTCATTTTTTGACCAAAACGACAGGACCGGAGCTGATAAAAATGTTGATATGGATGTTATTTTTTTTCTGACTGCGATTTCAAAACCATGCACCAGAATTCACTTCTTTAAACTCAGTAATGCATTTTGGATGTGTACCTAGAGTTTAAAGCAGAAAAACAGGAACTTTTAGAATTTTAATTTTTTGACCAAAACGACAGGACCGGAGCTGATAAAAATGTTGATATGGATGTTATTTTTTTTCTGACTGCGATTTCAAAACCATGCACCAGAATCAACTTCTGTCAACTCAGTAATGCATTTTGGATGTGTACCTAGAGTTTAAAGCAGAAAAACAGGAACTTTTAGAATTTTCATTTTTTGACCAAAACGACAGGACCGGAGCTGATAAAAATGTTGATATGGATGTTATTTTTTTTCTGACTGCGATTTCAAAACCATGCACCAGAATTCACTTCTTTCAACTCAGTAATGCATTTTGGATGTGTACCTAGAGTTTAAAGCAGAAAAACAGGAACTTTTAGAATTTTCATTTGTTGACCAAAACGACAGGACCGGAGCTGATAAAAATGTTGATATGGATGTTATTTTTTTTCTGACTGCGATTTCAAAACCATGCACCAGAATTCACTTCTTTCAACTCAGTAATGCATTTTGGATGTGTACCTAGAGTTTAAAGCAGAAAAACAGGAACTTTTAGAATTTTCATTTTTTGACCAAAACGACAGGTCCGGAGCTGATAAAAATGTTGATATTGATGTAATTTTTTTTCTGACTGCGGTTTCAAAACCATGCACCAGAATCAACTTCTTTCAACTCAGTAATGCATTTTGGATGTGTACCTAGAGTTTAAAGCAGAAAAACAGGAACTTTTAGAATTTTCATTTGTTGACCAAAACGACAGGACCAGAGCTGATAAAAATGTTGATATGGATGTTATTTTATTTCTGACTGCAATTTCAAAACCATGCACCAGAATTCACTTCTTTCAACTCAGTAATGCATTTTGGATGTGTACCTAGAGTTTAAAGCAGAAAAACAGGAACTTTTAGAATTTTCATTTTTTGACCAAAACGACAGGACCGGAGCTGATAAAAATGTTGATATGGATGTTATTTTTTTTCTGACTGCGATTTCAAAACCATGCACCAGAATTCACTTCTTTAAACTCAGTAATGCATTTTGGATGTGTACCTAGAGTTTAAAGCAGAAAAACAGGAACTTTTAGAATTTTCATTTTTTGACCAAAACGACAGGACCGGAGCTGATAAAAATGTTGATATGGATGTTATTTTTTTTCTGACTGCGATTTCAAAACCATGCACCAGAATCAACTTCTTTCAACTCAGTAATGCATTTTGGATGTGTACCTAGAGTTTAAAGCAGAAAAACAGGAACTTTTAGAATTTTCATTTTTTGACCAAAACGACAGGACCGAAACTGATAAAAATGTTGATATGGATGTTATTTTTTTCTGACTGCGATTTCAAAACCATGCACCAGAATTCACTTCTTTCAACTCAGTAATGCATTTTGGATGTGTACCTAGAGTTTAAAGCAGAAAAACAGGAACTTTTAGAATTTTCATTTTTTAACCAAAACGACAGGACCGGAGCTGATAAAAATGTTGATATGGATGTTATTTTTTTTCTGACTGCGATTTCAAAACCATGCACCAGAATTCACTTCTTTCAACTCAGTAATGCATTTTGGATGTGTACCTAGAGTTTAAAGCAGAAAAACAGGAACTTTTAGAATTTTCATTTGTTGACCAAAACGACAGGACCGGAGCTGATAAAAATGTTGATATGGATGTTATTTTTTTTTCTGACTGCGATTTCAAAACCATGCACCAGAATTCACTTCTTTCAACTCAGTAATGCATTTTGGATGTGTACCTAGAGTTTAAAGCAGAAAAACAGGAACTTTTAGAATTTTAATTTTTTGACCAAAACGACAGGACCGGAGCTGATAAAAATGTTGATATGGATGTTATTTTTTTTCTGACTGCGATTTCAAAACCATGCACCAGAATTCACTTCTTTAAACTCAGTAATGCATTTTGGATGTGTACCTAGAGTTTAAAGCAGAAAAACAGGAACTTTTAGAATTTTCATTTTTTGACCAAAACGACAGGACCGGAGCTGATAAAAATGTTGATATGGATGTTATTTTTTTCTGACTGCGATTTCAAAACCATGCACCAGAATTCACTTCTTTCAACTCAGTAATGCATTTTGGATGTGTACCTAGAGTTTAAAGCAGAAAAACAGGAACTTTTAGAATTTTCATTTTTTGACCAAAACGACAGGACCGGAGCTGATAAAAATGTTGATATGGATGTTATTTTTTTTCTGACTGCGATTTCAAAACCATGCACCAGAATTCACTTCTTTAAACTCAGTAATGCATTTTGGATGTGTACCTAGAGTTTAAAGCAGAAAAACAGGAACTTTTAGAATTTTCATTTTTTGACCAAAACGACAGGACCGGAGCTGATAAAAATGTTGATATGGATGTTATTTTTTTCTGACTGCGATTTCAAAACCATGCACCAGAATTCACTTCTTTCAACTCAGTAATGCATTTTGGATGTGTACCTAGAGTTTAAAGCAGAAAAACAGGAACTTTTAGAATTTTCATTTTTTGACCAAAATGACAGGTCCGGAGCTGATAAAAATGTTGATATTGATGTAATTTTTTTTCTGACTGCGGTTTCAAAACCATGCACCAGAATCAACTTCTTTCAACTCAGTAATGCATTTTGGATGTGTACCTAGAGTTTAAAGCAGAAAAACAGGAACTTTTAGAATTTTCATTTGTTGACCAAAACGACAGGTCCGGAGCTGATAAAAATGTTGATATTGATGTAATTTTTTTTCTGACTGCGGTTTCAAAACCATGCACCAGAATCAACTTCTTTCAACTCAGTAATGCATTTTGGATGTGTACCTAGAGTTTAAAGCAGAAAAACAGGAACTTTTAGAATTTTCATTTTTTGACCAAAACGACAGGACCGGAGCTGATAAAAATGTTGATATGGATGTTATTTTTTTCTGACTGCGATTTCAAAACCATGCACCAGAATTCACTTCTTTAAACTCAGTAATGCATTTTGGATGTGTACCTAGAGTTTAAAGCAGAAAAACAGGAACTTTTAGAATTTTCATTTTTTGACCAAAACGACAGGACCGGAGCTGATAAAAATGTTGATATGGATGTTATTTTTTTTCTGACTGCGATTTCAAAACCATGCACCAGAATCAACTTCTTTCAACTCAGTAATGCATTTTGGATGTGTACCTAGAGTTTAAAGCAGAAAAACAGGAACTTTTAGAATTTTCATTTTTTGACCAAAACGACAGGACCGAAACTGATAAAAATGTTGATATGGATGTTATTTTTTTCTGACTGCGATTTCAAAACCATGCACCAGAATTCACTTCTTTCAACTCAGTAATGCATTTTGGATGTGTACTCAGAGTTTAAAGCAGAAAAACAGGAACTTTTAGAATTTTCATTTTTTGACCAAAACGACAGGACCGGAGCTGATAAAAATGTTGATATGGATGTTATTTTTTTTCTGACTGCGATTTCAAAACCATGCACCAGATTTCACTTCTTTCAACTCAGTAATGCATTTTGGATGTGTACCTAGAGTTTAAAGCAGAAAAACAGGAACTTTTAGAATTTTCATTTTTTGACCAAAACGACAGGACCGAAACTGATAAAAATGTTGATATGGATGTTATTTTTTTCTGACTGCGATTTCAAAACCATGCACCAGAATTCACTTCTTTCAACTCAGTAATGCATTTTGGATGTGTACCTAGAGTTTAAAGCAGAAAAACAGGAACTTTTAGAATTTTCATTTTTTAACCAAAACGACAGGACCGGAGCTGATAAAAATGTTGATATGGATGTTATTTTTTTTCTGACTGCGATTTCAAAACCATGCACCAGAATTCACTTCTTTCAACTCAGTAATGCATTTTGGATGTGTACCTAGAGTTTAAAGCAGAAAAACAGGAACTTTTAGAATTTTCATTTGTTGACCAAAACGACAGGACCGGAGCTGATAAAAATGTTGATATGGATGTTATTTTTTTTTCTGACTGCGATTTCAAAACCATGCACCAGAATTCACTTCTTTCAACTCAGTAATGCATTTTGGATGTGTACCTAGAGTTTAAAGCAGAAAAACAGGAACTTTTAGAATTTTAATTTTTTGACCAAAACGACAGGACCGGAGCTGATAAAAATGTTGATATGGATGTTATTTTTTTTCTGACTGCGATTTCAAAACCATGCACCAGAATTCACTTCTTTAAACTCAGTAATGCATTTTGGATGTGTACCTAGAGTTTAAAGCAGAAAAACAGGAACTTTTAGAATTTTCATTTTTTGACCAAAACGACAGGACCGGAGCTGATAAAAATGTTGATATGGATGTTATTTTTTTCTGACTGCGATTTCAAAACCATGCACCAGAATTCACTTCTTTCAACTCAGTAATGCATTTTGGATGTGTACCTAGAGTTTAAAGCAGAAAAACAGGAACTTTTAGAATTTTCATTTTTTGACCAAAACGACAGGACCGGAGCTGATAAAAATGTTGATATGGATGTTATTTTTTTTCTGACTGCGATTTCAAAACCATGCACCAGAATTCACTTCTTTAAACTCAGTAATGCATTTTGGATGTGTACCTAGAGTTTAAAGCAGAAAAACAGGAACTTTTAGAATTTTCATTTTTTGACCAAAACGACAGGACCGGAGCTGATAAAAATGTTGATATGGATGTTATTTTTTTCTGACTGCGATTTCAAAACCATGCACCAGAATTCACTTCTTTCAACTCAGTAATGCATTTTGGATGTGTACCTAGAGTTTAAAGCAGAAAAACAGGAACTTTTAGAATTTTCATTTTTTGACCAAAATGACAGGTCCGGAGCTGATAAAAATGTTGATATTGATGTAATTTTTTTTCTGACTGCGGTTTCAAAACCATGCACCAGAATCAACTTCTTTCAACTCAGTAATGCATTTTGGATGTGTACCTAGAGTTTAAAGCAGAAAAACAGGAACTTTTAGAATTTTCATTTGTTGACCAAAACGACAGGTCCGGAGCTGATAAAAATGTTGATATTGATGTAATTTTTTTTCTGACTGCGGTTTCAAAACCATGCACCAGAATCAACTTCTTTCAACTCAGTAATGCATTTTGGATGTGTACCTAGAGTTTAAAGCAGAAAAACAGGAACTTTTAGAATTTTCATTTTTTGACCAAAACGACAGGACCGGAGCTGATAAAAATGTTGATATGGATGTTATTTTTTTCTGACTGCGATTTCAAAACCATGCACCAGAATTCACTTCTTTAAACTCAGTAATGCATTTTGGATGTGTACCTAGAGTTTAAAGCAGAAAAACAGGAACTTTTAGAATTTTCATTTTTTGACCAAAACGACAGGACCGGAGCTGATAAAAATGTTGATATGGATGTTATTTTTTTTCTGACTGCGATTTCAAAACCATGCACCAGAATCAACTTCTTTCAACTCAGTAATGCATTTTGGATGTGTACCTAGAGTTTAAAGCAGAAAAACAGGAACTTTTAGAATTTTCATTTTTTGACCAAAACGACAGGACCGAAACTGATAAAAATGTTGATATGGATGTTATTTTTTTCTGACTGCGATTTCAAAACCATGCACCAGAATTCACTTCTTTTAACTCAGTAATGCATTTTGGATGTGTACTCAGAGTTTAAAGCAGAAAAACAGGAACTTTTAGAATTTTCATTTTTTGACCAAAACGACAGGACCGGAGCTGATAAAAATGTTGATATGGATGTTATTTTTTTTCTGACTGCGATTTCAAAACCATGCACCAGATTTCACTTCTTTCAACTCAGTAATGCATTTTGGATGTGTACCTAGAGTTTAAAGCAGAAAAACAGGAACTTTTAGAATTTTCATTTGTTGACCAAAACGACAGGACCGGAGCTGATAAAAATGTTGATATGGATGTTATTTTTTTTCTGACTGCGATTTCAAAACCATGCACCAGAATTCACTTCTTTAAACTCAGTAATGCATTTTGGATGTGTACCTAGAGTTTAAAGCAGAAAAACAGGAACTTTTAGAATTTTAATTTTTTGACCAAAACGACAGGACCGGAGCTGATAAAAATGTTGATATGGATGTTATTTTTTTTCTGACTGCGATTTCAAAACCATGCACCAGAATCAACTTCTGTCAACTCAGTAATGCATTTTGGATGTGTACCTAGAGTTTAAAGCAGAAAAACAGGAACTTTTAGAATTTTCATTTTTTGACCAAAACGACAGGACCGGAGCTGATAAAAATGTTGATATGGATGTTATTTTTTTCTGACTGCGATTTCAAAACCATGCACCAGAATTCACTTCTTTCAACTCAGTAATGCATTTTGGATGTGTACCTAGAGTTTAAAGCAGAAAAACAGGAACTTTTAGAATTTTCATTTTTTGACCAAAACGACAGGACCGGAGCTGATAAAAATGTTGATATGGATGTTATTTTTTTTCTGACTGCGATTTCAAAACCATGCACCAGAATTCACTTCTTTAAACTCAGTAATGCATTTTGGATGTGTACCTAGAGTTTAAAGCAGAAAAACAGGAACTTTTAGAATTTTCATTTTTTGACCAAAACGACAGGACCGGAGCTGATAAAAATGTTGATATGGATGTTATTTTTTTCTGACTGCGATTTCAAAACCATGCACCAGAATTCACTTCTTTCAACTCAGTAATGCATTTTGGATGTGTACCTAGAGTTTAAAGCAGAAAAACAGGAACTTTTAGAATTTTCATTTTTTGACCAAAACGACAGGTCCGGAGCTGATAAAAATGTTGATATTGATGTAATTTTTTTTCTGACTGCGGTTTCAAAACCATGCACCAGAATCAACTTCTTTCAACTCAGTAATGCATTTTGGATGTGTACCTAGAGTTTAAAGCAGAAAAACAGGAACTTTTAGAATTTTCATTTGTTGACCAAAACGACAGGTCCGGAGCTGATAAAAATGTTGATATTGATGTAATTTTTTTTCTGACTGCGGTTTCAAAACCATGCACCAGAATCAACTTCTTTCAACTCAGTAATGCATTTTGGATGTGTACCTAGAGTTTAAAGCAGAAAAACAGGAACTTTTAGAATTTTCATTTTTTGACCAAAACGACAGGACCGGAGCTGATAAAAATGTTGATATGGATGTTATTTTTTTTCTGACTGCGATTTCAAAACCATGCACCAGAATTCACTTCTTTCAACTCAGTAATGCATTTTGGATGTGTACCTAGAGTTTAAAGCAGAAAAACAGGAACTTTTAGAATTTTCATTTTTTGACCAAAACGACAGGACCGGAGCTGATAAAAATGTTGATATGGATGTTATTTTTTTCTGACTGCGATTTCAAAACCATGCACCAGAATCAACTTCTTTCAACTCAGTAATGCATTTTGGATGTGTACCTAGAGTTTAAAGCAGAAAAACAGGAACTTTTAGAATTTTCATTTTTTGACCAAAACGACAGGACCGAAACTGATAAAAATGTTGATATGGATGTTATTTTTTTCTGACTGCGATTTCAAAACCATGCACCAGAATTCACTTCTTTCAACTCAGTAATGCATTTTGGATGTGTACCTAGAGTTTAAAGCAGAAAAACAGGAACTTTTAGAATTTTCATTTTTTGACCAAAACGACAGGACCGGAGCTGATAAAAATGTTGATATGGATGTTATTTTTTTCTGACTGCGATTTCAAAACCATGCACCAGATTTCACTTCTTTCAACTCAGTAATGCATTTTGGATGTCTACCTAGAGTTTAAAGCAGAAAAACAGGAACTTTTAGAATTTTCATTTTTTGACCAAAACGACAGGACCGGAGCTGATAAAAATGTTGATATGGATGTTATTTTTTTTCTGACTGCGATTTCAAAACCATGCACCAGAATTCACTTCTTTCAACTCAGTAATGCATTTTGGATGTGTACCTAGAGTTTAAAGCAGAAAAACAGGAACTTTTAGAATTTTAATTTGTTGACCAAAACGACAGGACCGGAGCTGATAAAAATGTTGATATGGATGTTATTTTTTTCTGACTGCGATTTCAAAACCATGCACCAGATTTCACTTCTTTCAACTCAGTAATGCATTTTGGATGTGTACCTAGAGTTTAAAGCAGAAAAACAGGAACTTTTAGAATTTTCATTTTTTGACCAAAACGACAGGACCGGAGCTGATAAAAATGTTGATATGGATGTTATTTTTTTTCTGACTGCGATTTCAAAACCATGCACCAGAATCAACTTCTTTCAACTCAGTAATGCATTTTGGATGTGTACCTAGAGTTTAAAGCAGAAAAACAGGAACTTTTAGAATTTTCATTTTTTGACCAAAACGACAGGACCGGAGCTGATAAAAATGTTGATATGAATGTTATTTTTTTCTGACTGCGATTTCAAAACCATGCACCAGAATTCACTTCTTTCAACTCAGTAATGCATTTTGGATGTGTACCTAGAGTTTAAAGCAGAAAAACAGGAACTTTTAGAATTTTCATTTTTTGACCAAAACGACAGGACCGGAGCTGATAAAAATGTTGATATGGATGTTATTTTTTTTCTGACTGCGATTTCAAAACCATGCACCAGAATTCACTTCTTTAAACTCAGTAATGCATTTTGGATGTGTACCTAGAGTTTAAAGCAGAAAAACAGGAACTTTTAGAATTTTCATTTTTTGACCAAAACGACAGGACCGGAGCTGATAAAAATGTTGATATGGATGTTATTTTTTTCTGACTGCGATTTCAAAACCATGCACCAGAATTCACTTCTTTCAACTCAGTAATGCATTTTGGATGTGTACCTAGAGTTTAAAGCAGAAAAACAGGAACTTTTAGAATTTTCATTTGTTGACCAAAACGACAGGACCGGAGCTGATAAAAATGTTGATATGGATGTTATTTTTTTTCTGACTGTGATTTCAAAACCATGCACCAGAATTCACTTCTTAAAACTCAGTAATGCATTTTGGATGTGTACCTAGAGTTTAAAGCAGAAAAACAGGAACTTTTAGAATTTTCATTTTTTGACCAAAACAACAGGACCGGAGCTGATAAAAATGTTGATATGGATGTTATTTTTTTTCTGACTGCGATTTCAAAACCATGCACCAGATTTCACTTCTTTCAACTCAGTAATGCATTTTGGATGTCTACCTAGAGTTTAAAGCAGAAAAACAGGAACTTTTAGAATTTTCATTTTTTGACCAAAACGACAGGACCGGAGCTGATAAAAATGTTGATATGGATGTTATTTTTTTTCTGACTGCGATTTCAAAACCATGCACCAGAATTCACTTCTTTCAACTCAGTAATGCATTTTGGATGTGTACCTAGAGTTTAAAGCAGAAAAACAGGAACTTTTAGAATTTTAATTTGTTGACCAAAACGACAGGACCGGAGCTGATAAAAATGTTGATATGGATGTTATTTTTTTCTGACTGCGATTTCAAAACCATGCACCAGATTTCACTTCTTTCAACTCAGTAATGCATTTTGGATGTGTACCTAGAGTTTAAAGCAGAAAAACAGGAACTTTTAGAATTTTCATTTTTTGACCAAAACGACAGGACCGGAGCTGATAAAAATGTTGATATGGATGTTATTTTTTTTCTGACTGCGATCTCAAAACCATGCACCAGAATCAACTTCTTTCAACTCAGTAATGCATTTTGGATGTGTACCTAGAGTTTAAAGCAGAAAAACAGGAACTTTTAGAATTTTCATTTTTTGACCAAAATGACAGGACCGGAGCTGATAAAAATGTTGATATGGATGTTATTTTTTTCTGACTGCGATTTCAAAACCATGCACCAGAATTCACTTCTTTCAACTCAGTAATGCATTTTGGATGTGTACCTAGAGTTTAAAGCAGAAAAACAGGAACTTTTAGAATTTTCATTTTTTGACCAAAACGACAGGACCGGAGCTGATAAAAATGTTGATATGGATGTTATTTTTTTTCTGACTGCGATTTCAAAACCATGCACCAGAATTCACTTCTTTAAACTCAGTAATGCATTTTGGATGTGTACCTAGAGTTTAAAGCAGAAAAACAGGAACTTTTAGAATTTTCATTTTTTGACCAAAACGACAGGACCGGAGCTGATAAAAATGTTGATATGGATGTTATTTTTTTCTGACTGCGATTTCAAAACCATGCACCAGAATTCACTTCTTTCAACTCAGTAATGCATTTTGGATGTGTACCTAGAGTTTAAAGCAGAAAAACAGGAACTTTTAGAATTTTCATTTGTTGACCAAAACGACAGGACCGGAGCTGATAAAAATGTTGATATGGATGTTATTTTTTTTCTGACTGTGATTTCAAAACCATGCACCAGAATTCACTTCTTAAAACTCAGTAATGCATTTTGGATGTGTACCTAGAGTTTAAAGCAGAAAAACAGGAACTTTTAGAATTTTCATTTTTTGACCAAAACGACAGGTCCGGAGCTGATAAAAATGTTGATATTGATGTAATTTTTTTTCTGACTGCGGTTTCAAAACCATGCACCAGAATCAACTTCTTTCAACTCAGTAATGCATTTTGGATGTGTACCTAGAGTTTAAAGCAGAAAAACAGGAACTTTTAGAATTTTCATTTTTTGACCAAAACGACAGGACCGAAACTGATAAAAATGTTGATATGGATGTTATTTTTTTCTGACTGCGATTTCAAAACCATGCACCAGAATTCACTTCTTTCAACTCAGTAATGCATTTTGGATGTGTACTCAGAGTTTAAAGCAGAAAAACAGGAACTTTTAGAATTTTCATTTTTTGACCAAAACGACAGGACCGGAGCTGATAAAAATGTTGATATGGATGTTATTTTTTTCTGACTGCGATTTCAAAACCATGCACCAGAATTCACTTCTTTCAACTCAGTAATGCATTTTGGATGTGTACCTAGAGTTTAAAGCAGAAAAACAGGAACTTTTCGAATTTTCATTTTTTGACCAAAACGACAGGACCGGAGCTGATAAAAATGTTGATATGGATGTTATTTTTTTTCTGACTGCGATTTCAAAACCATGCACCAGAATTCACTTCTTTAAACTCAGTAATGCATTTTGGATGTGTACCTAGAGTTTAAAGCAGAAAAACAGGAACTTTTAGAATTTTCATTTTTTAACCAAAACGACAGGACCGGAGCTGATAAAAATGTTGATATGGATGTTATTTTTTTTCTGACTGCGATTTCAAAACCATGCACCAGATTTCACTTCTTTCAACTCAGTAATGCATTTTGGATGTGTACCTAGAGTTTAAAGCAGAAAAACAGGAACTTTTAGAATTTTCATTTGTTGACCAAAACGACAGGACCGGAGCTGATAAAAATTTTGATATGGATGTTATTTTTTTTCTGACTGCGATTTCAAAACCATGCACCAGAATTCACTTCTTTAAACTCAGTAATGCATTTTGGATGTGTACCTAGAGTTTAAAGCAGAAAAACAGGAACTTTTAGAATTTTAATTTTTTGACCAAAACGACAGGACCGGAGCTGATAAAAATGTTGATATGGATGTTATTTTTTTTCTGACTGCGATTTCAAAACCATGCACCAGAATCAACTTCTGTCAACTCAGTAATGCATTTTGGATGTGTACCTAGAGTTTAAAGCAGAAAAACAGGAACTTTTAGAATTTTCATTTTTTGACCAAAACGACAGGACCGGAGCTGATAAAAATGTTGATATGGATGTTATTTTTTTCTGACTGCGATTTCAAAACCATGCACCAGAATTCACTTCTTTCAACTCAGTAATGCATTTTGGATGTGTACCTAGAGTTTAAAGCAGAAAAACAGGAACTTTTAGAATTTTCATTTTTTGACCAAAACGACAGGACCGGAGCTGATAAAAATGTTGATATGGATGTTATTTTTTTTCTGACTGCGATTTCAAAACCATGCACCAGAATTCACTTCTTTAAACTCAGTAATGCATTTTGGATGTGTACCTAGAGTTTAAAGCAGAAAAACAGGAACTTTTAGAATTTTCATTTTTTGACCAAAACGACAGGACCGGAGCTGATAAAAATGTTGATATGGATGTTATTTTTTTCTGACTGCGATTTCAAAACCATGCACCAGAATTCACTTCTTTCAACTCAGTAATGCATTTTGGATGTGTACCTAGAGTTTAAAGCAGAAAAACAGGAACTTTTAGAATTTTCATTTTTTGACCAAAACGACAGGACCGGAGCTGATAAAAATGTTGATATGGATGTTATTTTTTTTCTGACTGCGATTTCAAAACCATGCACCAGAATTCACTTCTTTAAACTCAGTAATGCATTTTGGATGTGTACCTAGAGTTTAAAGCAGAAAAACAGGAACTTTTAGAATTTTCATTTTTTAACCAAAACGACAGGACCGGAGCTGATAAAAATGTTGATATGGATGTTATTTTTTTTCTGACTGCGATTTCAAAACCATGCACCAGATTTCACTTCTTTCAACTCAGTAATGCATTTTGGATGTGTACCTAGAGTTTAAAGCAGAAAAACAGGAACTTTTAGAATTTTCATTTGTTGACCAAAACGACAGGACCGGAGCTGATAAAAATGTTGATATGGATGTTATTTTTTTTCTGACTGCGATTTCAAAACCATGCACCAGAATTCACTTCTTTAAACTCAGTAATGCATTTTGGATGTGTACCTAGAGTTTAAAGCAGAAAAACAGGAACTTTTAGAATTTTAATTTTTTGACCAAAACGACAGGACCGGAGCTGATAAAAATGTTGATATGGATGTTATTTTTTTTCTGACTGCGATTTCAAAACCATGCACCAGAATCAACTTCTGTCAACTCAGTAATGCATTTTGGATGTGTACCTAGAGTTTAAAGCAGAAAAACAGGAACTTTTAGAATTTTCATTTTTTGACCAAAACGACAGGACCGGAGCTGATAAAAATGTTGATATGGATGTTATTTTTTTCTGACTGCGATTTCAAAACCATGCACCAGAATTCACTTCTTTCAACTCAGTAATGCATTTTGGATGTGTACCTAGAGTTTAAAGCAGAAAAACAGGAACTTTTAGAATTTTCATTTTTTGACCAAAACGACAGGACCGGAGCTGATAAAAATGTTGATATGGATGTTATTTTTTTTCTGACTGCGATTTCAAAACCATGCACCAGAATTCACTTCTTTAAACTCAGTAATGCATTTTGGATGTGTACCTAGAGTTTAAAGCAGAAAAACAGGAACTTTTAGAATTTTCATTTTTTGACCAAAACGACAGGACCGGAGCTGATAAAAATGTTGATATGGATGTTATTTTTTTCTGACTGCGATTTCAAAACCATGCACCAGAATTCACTTCTTTCAACTCAGTAATGCATTTTGGATGTGTACCTAGAGTTTAAAGCAGAAAAACAGGAACTTTTAGAATTTTCATTTTTTGACCAAAACGACAGGTCCGGAGCTGATAAAAATGTTGATATTGATGTAATTTTTTTTCTGACTGCGGTTTCAAAACCATGCACCAGAATCAACTTCTTTCAACTCAGTAATGCATTTTGGATGTGTACCTAGAGTTTAAAGCAGAAAAACAGGAACTTTTAGAATTTTCATTTGTTGACCAAAACGACAGGTCCGGAGCTGATAAAAATGTTGATATTGATGTAATTTTTTTTCTGACTGCGGTTTCAAAACCATGCACCAGAATCAACTTCTTTCAACTCAGTAATGCATTTTGGATGTGTACCTAGAGTTTAAAGCAGAAAAACAGGAACTTTTAGAATTTTCATTTTTTGACCAAAACGACAGGACCGGAGCTGATAAAAATGTTGATATGGATGTTATTTTTTTTCTGACTGCGATTTCAAAACCATGCACCAGAATTCACTTCTTTCAACTCAGTAATGCATTTTGGATGTGTACCTAGAGTTTAAAGCAGAAAAACAGGAACTTTTAGAATTTTCATTTTTTGACCAAAACGACAGGACCGGAGCTGATAAAAATGTTGATATGGATGTTATTTTTTTCTGACTGCGATTTCAAAACCATGCACCAGAATCAACTTCTTTCAACTCAGTAATGCATTTTGGATGTGTACCTAGAGTTTAAAGCAGAAAAACAGGAACTTTTAGAATTTTCATTTTTTGACCAAAACGACAGGACCGAAACTGATAAAAATGTTGATATGGATGTTATTTTTTTCTGACTGCGATTTCAAAACCATGCACCAGAATTCACTTCTTTCAACTCAGTAATGCATTTTGGATGTGTACCTAGAGTTTAAAGCAGAAAAACAGGAACTTTTAGAATTTTCATTTTTTGACCAAAACGACAGGACCGGAGCTGATAAAAATGTTGATATGGATGTTATTTTTTTCTGACTGCGATTTCAAAACCATGCACCAGATTTCACTTCTTTCAACTCAGTAATGCATTTTGGATGTGTACCTAGAGTTTAAAGCAGAAAAACAGGAACTTTTAGAATTTTCATTTTTTGACCAAAACGACAGGACCGGAGCTGATAAAAATGTTGATATGGATGTTATTTTTTTCTGACTGCGATTTCAAAACCATGCACCAGAATTCACTTCTTTCAACTCAGTAATGCATTTTGGATGTGTACCTAGAGTTTAAAGCAGAAAAACAGGAACTTTTAGAATTTTCATTTGTTGACCAAAACGACAGGACCGGAGCTGATAAAAATGTTGATATGGATGTTATTTTTTTTCTGACTGTGATTTCAAAACCATGCACCAGAATTCACTTCTTAAAACTCAGTAATGCATTTTGGATGTGTACCTAGAGTTTAAAGCAGAAAAACAGGAACTTTTAGAATTTTCATTTTTTGACCAAAACGACAGGTCCGGAGCTGATAAAAATGTTGATATTGATGTAATTTTTTTTCTGACTGCGGTTTCAAAACCATGCACCAGAATCAACTTCTTTCAACTCAGTAATGCATTTTGGATGTGTACCTAGAGTTTAAAGCAGAAAAACAGGAACTTTTAGAATTTTCATTTTTTGACCAAAACGACAGGACCGGAGCTGATAAAAATGTTGATATGGATGTTATTTTTTTCTGACTGCGATTTCAAAACCATGCACCAGAATTCACTTCTTTAAACTCAGTAATGCATTTTGGATGTGTACCTAGAGTTTAAAGCAGAAAAACAGGAACTTTTAGAATTTTCATTTTTTGACCAAAACGACAGGACCGGAGCTGATAAAAATGTTGATATGGATGTTATTTTTTTTCTGACTGCGATTTCAAAACCATGCACCAGAATCAACTTCTTTCAACTCAGTAATGCATTTTGGATGTGTACCTAGAGTTTAAAGCAGAAAAACAGGAACTTTTAGAATTTTCATTTTTTGACCAAAACGACAGGACCGAAACTGATAAAAATGTTGATATGGATGTTATTTTTTTCTGACTGCGATTTCAAAACCATGCACCAGAATTCACTTCTTTCAACTCAGTAATGCATTTTGGATGTGTACTCAGAGTTTAAAGCAGAAAAACAGGAACTTTTAGAATTTTCATTTTTTGACCAAAACGACAGGACCGGAGCTGATAAAAATGTTGATATGGATGTTATTTTTTTCTGACTGCGATTTCAAAACCATGCACCAGAATTCACTTCTTTCAACTCAGTAATGCATTTTGGATGTGTACCTAGAGTTTAAAGCAGAAAAACAGGAACTTTTCGAATTTTCATTTTTTGACCAAAACGACAGGACCGGAGCTGATAAAAATGTTGATATGGATGTTATTTTTTTTCTGACTGCGATTTCAAAACCATGCACCAGAATTCACTTCTTTAAACTCAGTAATGCATTTTGGATGTGTACCTAGAGTTTAAAGCAGAAAAACAGGAACTTTTAGAATTTTCATTTTTTAACCAAAACGACAGGACCGGAGCTGATAAAAATGTTGATATGGATGTTATTTTTTTTCTGACTGCGATTTCAAAACCATGCACCAGATTTCACTTCTTTCAACTCAGTAATGCATTTTGGATGTGTACCTAGAGTTTAAAGCAGAAAAACAGGAACTTTTAGAATTTTCATTTGTTGACCAAAACGACAGGACCGGAGCTGATAAAAATGTTGATATGGATGTTATTTTTTTTCTGACTGCGATTTCAAAACCATGCACCAGAATTCACTTCTTTAAACTCAGTAATGCATTTTGGATGTGTACCTAGAGTTTAAAGCAGAAAAACAGGAACTTTTAGAATTTTAATTTTTTGACCAAAACGACAGGACCGGAGCTGATAAAAATGTTGATATGGATGTTATTTTTTTTCTGACTGCGATTTCAAAACCATGCACCAGAATCAACTTCTGTCAACTCAGTAATGCATTTTGGATGTGTACCTAGAGTTTAAAGCAGAAAAACAGGAACTTTTAGAATTTTCATTTTTTGACCAAAACGAAAGGACCGGAGCTGATAAAAATGTTGATATGGATGTTATTTTTTTCTGACTGCGATTTCAAAACCATGCACCAGAATTCACTTCTTTCAACTCAGTAATGCATTTTGGATGTGTACCTAGAGTTTAAAGCAGAAAAACAGGAACTTTTAGAATTTTCATTTTTTGACCAAAACGACAGGACCGGAGCTGATAAAAATGTTGATATGGATGTTATTTTTTTTCTGACTGCGATTTCAAAACCATGCACCAGAATTCACTTCTTTAAACTCAGTAATGCATTTTGGATGTGTACCTAGAGTTTAAAGCAGAAAAACAGGAACTTTTAGAATTTTCATTTTTTGACCAAAACGACAGGACCGGAGCTGATAAAAATGTTGATATGGATGTTATTTTTTTCTGACTGCGATTTCAAAACCATGCACCAGAATTCACTTCTTTCAACTCAGTAATGCATTTTGGATGTGTACCTAGAGTTTAAAGCAGAAAAACAGGAACTTTTAGAATTTTCATTTTTTGACCAAAACGACAGGTCCGGAGCTGATAAAAATGTTGATATTGATGTAATTTTTTTTCTGACTGCGGTTTCAAAACCATGCACCAGAATCAACTTCTTTCAACTCAGTAATGCATTTTGGATGTGTACCTAGAGTTTAAAGCAGAAAAACAGGAACTTTTAGAATTTTCATTTGTTGACCAAAACGACAGGTCCGGAGCTGATAAAAATGTTGATATTGATGTAATTTTTTTTCTGACTGCGGTTTCAAAACCATGCACCAGAATCAACTTCTTTCAACTCAGTAATGCATTTTGGATGTGTACCTAGAGTTTAAAGCAGAAAAACAGGAACTTTTAGAATTTTCATTTTTTGACCAAAACGACAGGACCGGAGCTGATAAAAATGTTGATATGGATGTTATTTTTTTTCTGACTGCGATTTCAAAACCATGCACCAGAATTCACTTCTTTCAACTCAGTAATGCATTTTGGATGTGTACCTAGAGTTTAAAGCAGAAAAACAGGAACTTTTAGAATTTTCATTTTTTGACCAAAACGACAGGACCGGAGCTGATAAAAATGTTGATATGGATGTTATTTTTTTCTGACTGCGATTTCAAAACCATGCACCAGAATCAACTTCTTTCAACTCAGTAATGCATTTTGGATGTGTACCTAGAGTTTAAAGCAGAAAAACAGGAACTTTTAGAATTTTCATTTTTTGACCAAAACGACAGGACCGAAACTGATAAAAATGTTGATATGGATGTTATTTTTTTCTGACTGCGATTTCAAAACCATGCACCAGAATTCACTTCTTTCAACTCAGTAATGCATTTTGGATGTGTACCTAGAGTTTAAAGCAGAAAAACAGGAACTTTTAGAATTTTCATATTTTGACCAAAACGACAGGAACGGAGCTGATAAAAATGTTGATATGGATGTTATTTTTTTCTGACTGCGATTTCAAAACCATGCACCAGATTTCACTTCTTTCAACTCAGTAATGCATTTTGGATGTCTACCTAGAGTTTAAAGCAGAAAAACAGGAACTTTTAGAATTTTCATTTTTTGACCAAAACGACAGGACCGGAGCTGATAAAAATGTTGATATGGATGTTATTTTTTTTCTGACTGCGATTTCAAAACCATGCACCAGAATTCACTTCTTTCAACTCAGTAATGCATTTTGGATGTGTACCTAGAGTTTAAAGCAGAAAAACAGGAACTTTTAGAATTTTAATTTGTTGACCAAAACGACAGGACCGGAGCTGATAAAAATGTTGATATGGATGTTATTTTTTTCTGACTGCGATTTCAAAACCATGCACCAGATTTCACTTCTTTCAACTCAGTAATGCATTTTGGATGTGTACCTAGAGTTTAAAGCAGAAAAACAGGAACTTTTAGAATTTTCATTTTTTGACCAAAACGACAGGACCGGAGCTGATAAAAATGTTGATATGGATGTTATTTTTTTTCTGACTGCGATTTCAAAACCATGCACCAGAATCAACTTCTTTCAACTCAGTAATGCATTTTGGATGTGTACCTAGAGTTTAAAGCAGAAAAACAGGAACTTTTAGAATTTTCATTTTTTGACCAAAACGACAGGACCGGAGCTGATAAAAATGTTGATATGAATGTTATTTTTTTCTGACTGCGATTTCAAAACCATGCACCAGAATTCACTTCTTTCAACTCAGTAATGCATTTTGGATGTGTACCTAGAGTTTAAAGCAGAAAAACAGGAACTTTTAGAATTTTCATTTTTTGACCAAAACGACAGGACCGGAGCTGATAAAAATGTTGATATGGATGTTATTTTTTTTCTGACTGCGATTTCAAAACCATGCACCAGAATTCACTTCTTTAAACTCAGTAATGCATTTTGGATGTGTACCTAGAGTTTAAAGCAGAAAAACAGGAACTTTTAGAATTTTCATTTTTTGACCAAAACGACAGGACCGGAGCTGATAAAAATGTTGATATGGATGTTATTTTTTTCTGACTGCGATTTCAAAACCATGCACCAGAATTCACTTCTTTAAACTCAGTAATGCATTTTGGATGTGTACCTAGAGTTTAAAGCAGAAAAACAGGAACTTTTAGAATTTTCATTTTTTGACCAAAACGACAGGACCGGAGCTGATAAAAATGTTGATATGGATGTTATTTTTTTCTGACTGCGATTTCAAAACCATGCACCAGAATTCACTTCTTTCAACTCAGTAATGCATTTTGGATGTGTACCTAGAGTTTAAAGCAGAAAAACAGGAACTTTTAGAATTTTCATTTGTTGACCAAAACGACAGGACCGGAGCTGATAAAAATGTTGATATGGATGTTATTTTTTTTCTGACTGTGATTTCAAAACCATGCACCAGAATTCACTTCTTAAAACTCAGTAATGCATTTTGGATGTGTACCTAGAGTTTAAAGCAGAAAAACAGGAACTTTTAGAATTTTCATTTTTTGACCAAAACGACAGGTCCGGAGCTGATAAAAATGTTGATATTGATGTAATTTTTTTTCTGACTGCGGTTTCAAAACCATGCACCAGAATCAACTTCTTTCAACTCAGTAATGCATTTTGGATGTGTACCTAGAGTTTAAAGCAGAAAAACAGGAACTTTTAGAATTTTCATTTTTTGACCAAAACGACAGGACCGGAGCTGATAAAAATGTTGATATGGATGTTATTTTTTTCTGACTGCGATTTCAAAACCATGCACCAGAATTCACTTCTTTAAACTCAGTAATGCATTTTGGATGTGTACCTAGAGTTTAAAGCAGAAAAACAGGAACTTTTAGAATTTTCATTTTTTGACCAAAACGACAGGACCGGAGCTGATAAAAATGTTGATATGGATGTTATTTTTTTTCTGACTGCGATTTCAAAACCATGCACCAGAATCAACTTCTTTCAACTCAGTAATGCATTTTGGATGTGTACCTAGAGTTTAAAGCAGAAAAACAGGAACTTTTAGAATTTTCATTTTTTGACCAAAACGACAGGACCGAAACTGATAAAAATGTTGATATGGATGTTATTTTTTTCTGACTGCGATTTCAAAACCATGCACCAGAATTCACTTCTTTCAACTCAGTAATGCATTTTGGATGTGTACTCAGAGTTTAAAGCAGAAAAACAGGAACTTTTAGAATTTTCATTTTTTGACCAAAACGACAGGACCGGAGCTGATAAAAATGTTGATATGGATGTTATTTTTTTCTGACTGCGATTTCAAAACCATGCACCAGAATTCACTTCTTTCAACTCAGTAATGCATTTTGGATGTGTACCTAGAGTTTAAAGCAGAAAAACAGGAACTTTTCGAATTTTCATTTTTTGACCAAAACGACAGGACCGGAGCTGATAAAAATGTTGATATGGATGTTATTTTTTTTCTGACTGCGATTTCAAAACCATGCACCAGAATTCACTTCTTTAAACTCAGTAATGCATTTTGGATGTGTACCTAGAGTTTAAAGCAGAAAAACAGGAACTTTTAGAATTTTCATTTTTTAACCAAAACGACAGGACCGGAGCTGATAAAAATGTTGATATGGATGTTATTTTTTTTCTGACTGCGATTTCAAAACCATGCACCAGATTTCACTTCTTTCAACTCAGTAATGCATTTTGGATGTGTACCTAGAGTTTAAAGCAGAAAAACAGGAACTTTTAGAATTTTAATTTTTTGACCAAAACGACAGGACCGGAGCTGATAAAAATGTTGATATGGATGTTATTTTTTTTCTGACTGCGATTTCAAAACCATGCACCAGAATCAACTTCTGTCAACTCAGTAATGCATTTTGGATGTGTACCTAGAGTTTAAAGCAGAAAAACAGGAACTTTTAGAATTTTCATTTTTTGACCAAAACGACAGGACCGGAGCTGATAAAAATGTTGATATGGATGTTATTTTTTTCTGACTGCGATTTCAAAACCATGCACCAGAATTCACTTCTTTCAACTCAGTAATGCATTTTGGATGTGTACCTAGAGTTTAAAGCAGAAAAACAGGAACTTTTAGAATTTTCATTTTTTGACCAAAACGACAGGACCGGAGCTGATAAAAATGTTGATATGGATGTTATTTTTTTTCTGACTGCGATTTCAAAACCATGCACCAGAATTCACTTCTTTAAACTCAGTAATGCATTTTGGATGTGTACCTAGAGTTTAAAGCAGAAAAACAGGAACTTTTAGAATTTTCATTTTTTGACCAAAACGACAGGACCGGAGCTGATAAAAATGTTGATATGGATGTTATTTTTTTCTGACTGCGATTTCAAAACCATGCACCAGAATTCACTTCTTTCAACTCAGTAATGCATTTTGGATGTGTACCTAGAGTTTAAAGCAGAAAAACAGGAACTTTTAGAATTTTCATTTTTTGACCAAAACGACAGGTCCGGAGCTGATAAAAATGTTGATATTGATGTAATTTTTTTTCTGACTGCGGTTTCAAAACCATGCACCAGAATCAACTTCTTTCAACTCAGTAATGCATTTTGGATGTGTACCTAGAGTTTAAAGCAGAAAAACAGGAACTTTTAGAATTTTCATTTGTTGACCAAAACGACAGGTCCGGAGCTGATAAAAATGTTGATATTGATGTAATTTTTTTTCTGACTGCGGTTTCAAAACCATGCACCAGAATCAACTTCTTTCAACTCAGTAATGCATTTTGGATGTGTACCTAGAGTTTAAAGCAGAAAAACAGGAACTTTTAGAATTTTCATTTTTTGACCAAAACGACAGGACCGGAGCTGATAAAAATGTTGATATGGATGTTATTTTTTTTCTGACTGCGATTTCAAAACCATGCACCAGAATTCACTTCTTTCAACTCAGTAATGCATTTTGGATGTGTACCTAGAGTTTAAAGCAGAAAAACAGGAACTTTTAGAATTTTCATTTTTTGACCAAAACGACAGGACCGGAGCTGATAAAAATGTTGATATGGATGTTATTTTTTTCTGACTGCGATTTCAAAACCATGCACCAGAATCAACTTCTTTCAACTCAGTAATGCATTTTGGATGTGTACCTAGAGTTTAAAGCAGAAAAACAGGAACTTTTAGAATTTTCATTTTTTGACCAAAACGACAGGACCGAAACTGATAAAAATGTTGATATGGATGTTATTTTTTTCTGACTGCGATTTCAAAACCATGCACCAGAATTCACTTCTTTCAACTCAGTAATGCATTTTGGATGTGTACCTAGAGTTTAAAGCAGAAAAACAGGAACTTTTAGAATTTTCATTTTTTGACCAAAACGACAGGACCGGAGCTGATAAAAATGTTGATATGGATGTTATTTTTTTCTGACTGCGATTTCAAAACCATGCACCAGATTTCACTTCTTTCAACTCAGTAATGCATTTTGGATGTCTACCTAGAGTTTAAAGCAGAAAAACAGGAACTTTTAGAATTTTCATTTTTTGACCAAAACGACAGGACCGGAGCTGATAAAAATGTTGATATGGATGTTATTTTTTTTCTGACTGCGATTTCAAAACCATGCACCAGAATTCACTTCTTTCAACTCAGTAATGCATTTTGGATGTGTACCTAGAGTTTAAAGCAGAAAAACAGGAACTTTTAGAATTTTAATTTGTTGACCAAAACGACAGGACCGGAGCTGATAAAAATGTTGATATGGATGTTATTTTTTTCTGACTGCGATTTCAAAACCATGCACCAGATTTCACTTCTTTCAACTCAGTAATGCATTTTGGATGTGTACCTAGAGTTTAAAGCAGAAAAACAGGAACTTTTAGAATTTTCATTTTTTGACCAAAACGACAGGACCGGAGCTGATAAAAATGTTGATATGGATGTTATTTTTTTTCTGACTGCGATTTCAAAACCATGCACCAGAATCAACTTCTTTCAACTCAGTAATGCATTTTGGATGTGTACCTAGAGTTTAAAGCAGAAAAACAGGAACTTTTAGAATTTTCATTTTTTGACCAAAACGACAGGACCGGAGCTGATAAAAATGTTGATATGAATGTTATTTTTTTCTGACTGCGATTTCAAAACCATGCACCAGAATTCACTTCTTTCAACTCAGTAATGCATTTTGGATGTGTACCTAGAGTTTAAAGCAGAAAAACAGGAACTTTTAGAATTTTCATTTTTTGACCAAAACGACAGGACCGGAGCTGATAAAAATGTTGATATGGATGTTATTTTTTTTCTGACTGCGATTTCAAAACCATGCACCAGAATTCACTTCTTTAAACTCAGTAATGCATTTTGGATGTGTACCTAGAGTTTAAAGCAGAAAAACAGGAACTTTTAGAATTTTCATTTTTTGACCAAAACGACAGGACCGGAGCTGATAAAAATGTTGATATGGATGTTATTTTTTTCTGACTGCGATTTCAAAACCATGCACCAGAATTCACTTCTTTCAACTCAGTAATGCATTTTGGATGTGTACCTAGAGTTTAAAGCAGAAAAACAGGAACTTTTAGAATTTTCATTTGTTGACCAAAACGACAGGACCGGAGCTGATAAAAATGTTGATATGGATGTTATTTTTTTTCTGACTGTGATTTCAAAACCATGCACCAGAATTCACTTCTTAAAACTCAGTAATGCATTTTGGATATGTACCTAGAGTTTAAAGCAGAAAAACAGGAACTTTTAGAATTTTCATTTTTTGACCAAAACAACAGGACCGGAGCTGATAAAAATGTTGATATGGATGTTATTTTTTTTCTGACTGCGATTTCAAAACCATGCACCAGATTTCACTTCTTTCAACTCAGTAATGCATTTTGGATGTCTACCTAGAGTTTAAAGCAGAAAAACAGGAACTTTTAGAATTTTCATTTTTTGACCAAAACGACAGGACCGGAGCTGATAAAAATGTTGATATGGATGTTATTTTTTTTCTGACTGCGATTTCAAAACCATGCACCAGAATTCACTTCTTTCAACTCAGTAATGCATTTTGGATGTGTACCTAGAGTTTAAAGCAGAAAAACAGGAACTTTTAGAATTTTAATTTGTTGACCAAAACGACAGGACCGGAGCTGATAAAAATGTTGATATGGATGTTATTTTTTTCTGACTGCGATTTCAAAACCATGCACCAGATTTCACTTCTTTCAACTCAGTAATGCATTTTGGATGTGTACCTAGAGTTTAAAGCAGAAAAACAGGAACTTTTAGAATTTTCATTTTTTGACCAAAACGACAGGACCGGAGCTGATAAAAATGTTGATATGGATGTTATTTTTTTTCTGACTGCGATCTCAAAACCATGCACCAGAATCAACTTCTTTCAACTCAGTAATGCATTTTGGATGTGTACCTAGAGTTTAAAGCAGAAAAACAGGAACTTTTAGAATTTTCATTTTTTGACCAAAACGACAGGACCGGAGCTGATAAAAATGTTGATATGGATGTTATTTTTTTCTGACTGCGATTTCAAAACCATGCACCAGAATTCACTTCTTTCAACTCAGTAATGCATTTTGGATGTGTACCTAGAGTTTAAAGCAGAAAAACAGGAACTTTTAGAATTTTCATTTTTTGACCAAAACGACAGGACCGGAGCTGATAAAAATGTTGATATGGATGTTATTTTTTTTCTGACTGCGATTTCAAAACCATGCACCAGAATTCACTTCTTTAAACTCAGTAATGCATTTTGGATGTGTACCTAGAGTTTAAAGCAGAAAAACAGGAACTTTTAGAATTTTCATTTTTTGACCAAAACGACAGGACCGGAGCTGATAAAAATGTTGATATGGATGTTATTTTTTTCTGACTGCGATTTCAAAACCATGCACCAGAATTCACTTCTTTCAACTCAGTAATGCATTTTGGATGTGTACCTAGAGTTTAAAGCAGAAAAACAGGAACTTTTAGAATTTTCATTTGTTGACCAAAACGACAGGACCGGAGCTGATAAAAATGTTGATATGGATGTTATTTTTTTTCTGACTGTGATTTCAAAACCATGCACCAGAATTCACTTCTTAAAACTCAGTAATGCATTTTGGATGTGTACCTAGAGTTTAAAGCAGAAAAACAGGAACTTTTAGAATTTTCATTTTTTGACCAAAACAACAGGACCGGAGCTGATAAAAATGTTTATATGGATGTTATTTTTTTTCTGACTGCGATTTCAAAACCATGCACCAGAATTCACTTCTTTCAACTCAGTAATGCATTTTGGATGTGTACCTAGAGTTTAAAGCAGAAAAACAGGAACTTTTAGAATTTTCATTTTTTGACCAAAACGACAGGACCGGAGCTGATAAAAATGTTGATATGGATGTTATTTTTTTTCTGACTGCGATTTCAAAACCATGCACCAGAATTCACTTCTTTCAACTCAGTAATGCATTTTGGATGTGTACCTAGAGTTTAAAGCAGAAAAACAGGAACTTTTAGAATTTTCATTTTTTGACCAAAACGACAGGACCGGAGCTGATAAAAATGTTGATATGGATGTTATTTTTTTTCTGACTGCGATTTCAAAACCATGCACCAGAATTCACTTCTTTAAACTCAGTAATGCATTTTGGATGTGTACCTAGAGTTTAAAGCAGAAAAACAGGAACTTTTAGAATTTTCATTTTTTGACCAAAACGACAGGACCGGAGCTGATAAAAATGTTGATATGGATGTTATTGTTTTTCTGACTGCGATTTCAAAACCATGCACCAGAATTCACTTCTTTCAACTCAGTAATGCATTTTGGATGTGTACCTAGAGTTTAAAGCAGAAAAACAGGAACTTTTAGAATTTTCATTTGTTGACCAAAACGACAGGACCGGAGCTGATAAAAATGTTGATATGGATGTTATTTTTTTTCTGACTGTGATTTCAAAACCATGCACCAGAATTCACTTCTTAAAACTCAGTAATGCATTTTGGATGTGTACCTAGAGTTTAAAGCAGAAAAACAGGAACTTTTAGAATTTTCATTTTTTGACCAAAACGACAGGACCGGAGCTGATAAAAATGTTGATATGGATGTTATTTTTTTTCTGACTGCGATTTCAAAACCATGCACCAGAATTCACTTCTTTCAACTCAGTAATGCATTTTGGATGTGTACCTAGAGTTTAAAGCAGAAAAACAGGAACTTTTAGAATTTTCATTTGTTGACCAAAACGACAGGACCGGAGCTGATAAAAATGTTGATATGGATGTTATTTTTTTTCTGACTGCGATTTCAAAACCATGCACCAGAATTCACTTCTTTCAACTCAGTAATGCATTTTGGATGTGTACCTAGAGTTTAAAGCAGAAAAACAGGAACTTTTAGAATTTTCATTTTTTGACCAAAACGACAGGTCCGGAGCTGATAAAAATGTTGATATTGATGTAATTTTTTTTCTGACTGCGGTTTCAAAACCATGCACCAGAATCAACTTCTTTCAACTCAGTAATGCATTTTGGATGTGTACCTAGAGTTTAAAGCAGAAAAACAGGAACTTTTAGAATTTTCATTTGTTGACCAAAACGACAGGACCGGAGCTGATAAAAATGTTGATATGGATGTTATTTTATTTCTGACTGCGATTTCAAAACCATGCACCAGAATTCACTTCTTTCAACTCAGTAATGCATTTTGGATGTGTACCTAGAGTTTAAAGCAGAAAAACAGGAACTTTTAGAATTTTCATTTTTTGACCAAAACGACAGGACCGGAGCTGATAAAAATGTTGATATGGATGTTATTTTTTTTCTGACTGCGGTTTCAAAACCATGCACCAGAATCAACTTCTTTCAACTCAGTAATGCATTTTGGATGTGTACCTAGAGTTTAAAGCAGAAAAACAGGAACTTTTAGAATTTTCATTTTTTGACCAAAACGACAGGTCCGGAGCTGATAAAAATGTTGATATTGATGTAATTTTTTTTCTGACTGCGGTTTCAAAACCATGCACCAGAATCAACTTCTTTCAACTCAGTAATGCATTTTGGATGTGTACCTAGAGTTTAAAGCAGAAAAACAGGAACTTTTAGAATTTTCATTTGTTGACCAAAACGACAGGACCGGAGCTGATAAAAATGTTGATATGGATGTTATTTTATTTCTGACTGCGATTTCAAAACCATGCACCAGAATTCACTTCTTTCAACTCAGTAATGCATTTTGGATGTGTACCTAGAGTTTAAAGCAGAAAAACAGGAACTTTTAGAATTTTCATTTTTTGACCAAAACGACAGGACCGGAGCTGATAAAAATGTTGATATGGATGTTATTTTTTTTTCTGACTGCGATTTCAAAACCATGCACCAGAATTCACTTCTTTCAACTCAGTAATGCATTTTGGATGTGTACCTAGAGTTTAAAGCAGAAAAACAGGAACTTTTAGAATTTTCATTTTTTGACCAAAACGACAGGACCGGAGCTGATAAAAATGTTGATATGGATGTTATTTTTTTTCTGACTGCGATTTCAAAACCATGCACCAGAATTCACTTCTTTAAACTCAGTAATGCATTTTGGATGTGTACCTAGAGTTTAAAGCAGAAAAACAGGAACTTTTAGAATTTTCATTTTTTGACCAAAACGACAGGACCGGAGCTGATAAAAATGTTGATATGGATGTTATTTTTTTTCTGACTGCGATTTCAAAACCATGCACCAGAATTCACTTCTTTCAACTCAGTAATGCATTTTGGATGTGTACCTAGAGTTTAAAGCAGAAAAACAGGAACTTTTAGAATTTTCATTTGTTGACCAAAACGACAGGACCGGAGCTGATAAAAATGTTGATATGGATGTTATTTTTTTTCTGACTGTGATTTCAAAACCATGCACCAGAATTCACTTCTTAAAACTCAGTAATGCATTTTGGATGTGTACCTAGAGTTTAAAGCAGAAAAACAGGAACTTTTAGAATTTTCATTTTTTGACCAAAACGACAGGACCGGAGCTGATAAAAATGTTGATATGGATGTTATTTTTTTTCTGACTGCGATTTCAAAACCATGCACCAGAATTCACTTCTTTCAACTCAGTAATGCATTTTGGATGTGTACCTAGAGTTTAAAGCAGAAAAACAGGAACTTTTAGAATTTTCATTTGTTGACCAAAACGACAGGACCGGAGCTGATAAAAATGTTGATATGGATGTTATTTTTTTTCTGACTGCGATTTCAAAACCATGCACCAGAATTCACTTCTTTCAACTCAGTAATGCATTTTGGATGTGTACCTAGAGTTTAAAGCAGAAAAACAGGAACTTTTAGAATTTTCATTTTTTGACCAAAACGACAGGTCCGGAGCTGATAAAAATGTTGATATTGATGTAATTTTTTTTCTGACTGCGGTTTCAAAACCATGCACCAGAATCAACTTCTTTCAACTCAGTAATGCATTTTGGATGTGTACCTAGAGTTTAAAGCAGAAAAACAGGAACTTTTAGAATTTTCATTTGTTGACCAAAACGACAGGACCGGAGCTGATAAAAATGTTGATATGGATGTTATTTTATTTCTGACTGCGATTTCAAAACCATGCACCAGAATTCACTTCTTTCAACTCAGTAATGCATTTTGGATGTGTACCTAGAGTTTAAAGCAGAAAAACAGGAACTTTTAGAATTTTCATTTTTTGACCAAAACGACAGGACCGGAGCTGATAAAAATGTTGATATGGATGTTATTTTTTTTCTGACTGCGGTTTCAAAACCATGCACCAGAATCAACGTCTTTCAACTCAGTAATGCATTTTGGATGTGTACCTAGAGTTTAAAGCAGAAAAACAGGAACTTTTAGAATTTTCATTTTTTGACCAAAACGACAGGACCGGAGCTGATAAAAATGTTGATATGGATGTTATTTTTTTTCTGACTGCGATTTCAAAACCATGCACCAGAATTCACTTCTTTCAACTCAGTAATGCATTTTGGATGTGTACCTAGAGTTTAAAGCAGAAAAACAGGAACTTTTAGAATTTTCATTTTTTGACCAAAACGACAGGACCAGAGCTGATAAAAATGTCTATATGGATGTTATTTTTTGGTACTTATGTAGTATCTGGGCTGCCGATTTTTTGATTGTATGCCTTAAGTTAAGGCATACAATCAGATGCGATGCGATATCGCATCGCATCGCATACGATGCGATGCGATGCGATGCGATGACCCGATTTTTCCATAGGATTCAATGTTAAAATGGACTGAGTCCATTTTAACATGGAATTCAATGGGAAAAAGGGGTCCTTTTCATACCCCTACTATCCAAGTGGGCATGGAGTTGGATATAAACCTGTGGCGAGCGTAGCGAGCCACCGAGCCCGAAGCGTGGCGAGCGAAGCGAGCCCCGCGAGGGGACGGTATTCTGTGTCTCCTCGCGGGGCTCGCTACGCTCGCCACGCTTCGGGCTCGGTGGCTCGCTACGCTCGCCACAGGTTTATATCCAACTACATGCCCACTTGGATAGTAGGGGTATGAAAAGGACCCCTTTTTCCCATTGAATTCCATGTTAAAATGGACTCAGTCCATTTTAACATTGAATCCTATGGAAAAATCGGGTCCATCGCATCGCATCGCATCGCATCGCATGCGATTTGGTCGGGTGCGATGCGATGCGATGGACCCGATTTCAAAATCGGCAGCCCAGTTACTACATAAGTACCTATTTTTTTTCTGACTGCGATTTCAAAACCATGCACCAGAATTCACTTCTTTCAACTCAGTAATGCATTCTGGATGTGTACCTAGAGTTTAAAGCAGAAAAACAGGAACTTTTAGAATTTTCATTTGTTGACCAAAACGACAGGACCGGACCTGATAAAAATGTTGATATGGATGTTATTTTTTTTCTGACTGCGATTTCAAAACCATGCACCAGAATTCACTTCTTTCAACTCAGTAATGCATTTTGGATGTGTACCTAGAGTTTAAAGCAGAAAAACAGGAACTTTTAGAATTTTCATTTTTTGACCAAAACGACAGGACCGGAGCTGATAAAAATGTTGATATGGATGTTATTTTTTTTCTGACTGCGATTTCAAAACCATGCACCAGAATTCACTTCTTTAAACTCAGTAATGCATTTTGGATGTGTACCTAGAGTTTAAAGCAGAAAAACAGGAACTTTTAGAATTTTCATTTTTTGACCAAAACGACAGGACCGGAGCTGATAAAAATGTTGATATGGATGTTATTTTTTTTCTGACTGTGATTTCAAAACCATGCACCAGAATCAACTTCTTTCAACTCAGTAATGCATTTTGGATGTGTAAATAGAGTTTAAAGCAGAAAAACAGGAACTTTTAGAATTTTCATTTTTTGACCAAAACGACAGGACCGGAGCTGATGAAAATGTTGATATGGATGTTATTTTTTTTCTGACTGCGATTTCAAAACCATGCACCAGAATTCACTTCTTTAAACTCAGTAATGCATTTTGGATGTGTACCTAGAGTTTAAAGCAGAAAAACAGGAACTTTTAGAATTTTCATTTTTTGACCAAAACGACAGGACCGAGGCTGATAAAAATGTTGATATGGATGTTATTTTTTTTCTGACTGCGATTTCAAAACCATGCACCAGAATTCACTTCTTTCAACTCAGTAATGCATTTTGGATGTGTACCTAGAGTTTAAAGCAGAAAAACAGGAACTTTTAGAATTTTCATTTTTTGACCAAAACGACAGGACCGGAGCTGATAAAAATGTTGATATGGATGTTATTTTTTTTCTGACTGCGATTTGAAAACCATGCACCAGAATTCACTTTTTTAAACTCAGTAATGCATTTTGGATGTGTACCTAGAGTTTAAAGCAGAAAAACAGGAACTTTTAGAATTTTCATTTTTTGACCAAAACGACAGGACCGGAGCTGATAAAAATGTTGATATGGATGTTATTTTTTTTCTGACTGCGATTTCAAAACCATGCACCAGAATTCACTTCTTTCAACTCAGTAATGCATTTTGGATGTGTACCTAGAGTTTAAAGCAGAAAAACAGGAACTTTTAGAATTTTCATTTGTTGACCAAAACGACAGGACCGGACCTGATAAAAATGTTGATATGGATGTTATTTTTTTTCTGACTGCGATTTCAAAACCATGCACCAGAATTCACTTCTTTCAACTCAGTAATGCATTTTGGATGTGTACCTAGAGTTTAAAGCAGAAAAACAGGAACTTTTAGAATTTTCATTTGTTGACCAAAACGACAGGACCGGAGCTGATGAAAATGTTGATATGGATGTTATTTTTTTTCTGACTGCGATTTCAAAACCATGCACCAGAATTCACTTCTTTCAACTCAGTAATGCATTTTGGATGTGTACCTAGAGTTTAAAGCAGAAAAACAGGAACTTTTAGAATTTTCATTTTTTGACCAAAACGACAGGTCCGGAGCTGATAAAAATGTTGATATTGATGTCATTTTTTTTCTGACTGCGGTTTCAAAACCATGCACCAGAATCAAC
The DNA here is from genome assembly GCF_055691185.1 of Crinia signifera. Classification (NCBI taxonomy): domain Eukaryota; kingdom Metazoa; phylum Chordata; class Amphibia; order Anura; family Myobatrachidae; genus Crinia; species Crinia signifera. The sequence continues at coordinate 92,647,788 of NC_139227.1, forward strand.
TTCTTTCAACTCAGTAATGCATTTTGGATGTGTACCTAGAGTTTAAAGCAGAAAAACAGGAACTTTTAGAATTTTCATTTGTTGACCAAAACGACAGGACCGGAACTGATAAAAATGTTGATATGGATGTTATTTTATTTCTGACTGCGATTTCAAAACCATGCACCAGAATTCACTTCTTTCAACTCAGTAATGCATTTTGGATGTGTACCTAGAGTTTAAAGCAGAAAAACAGGAACTTTTAGAATTTTCATTTTTTGACCAAAACGACAGGACCGGAGCTGATAAAAATGTTGATATGGATGTTATTTTTTTCTGACTGCGATTTCAAAACCATGCACCAGAATTCACTTCTTTCAACTCAGTAATGCATTTTGGATGTGTACCTAGAGTTTAAAGCAGAAAAACAGGAACTTTTAGAATTTTCATTTTTTGACCAAAACGACAGGACCGGAGCTGATAAAAATGTTGATATGGATGTTATTTTTTTTCTGACTGCGATTTCAAAACCATGCACCAGAATCAACTTCTTTCAACTCAGTAATGCATTTTGGATGTGTACCTAGAGTTTAAAGCAGAAAAACAGGAACTTTTAGAATTTTCATTTTTTGACCAAAACGACAGGACCGGAGCTGATGAAAATGTTGATATGGATGTTATTTTTTTTCTGACTGCGATTTCAAAACCATGCACCAGAATTCACTTCTTTCAACTCAGTAATGCATTTTGGATGTGTACCTAGAGTTTAAAGCAGAAAAACAGGAACTTTTAGAATTTTCATTTTTTGACCGAAACGACAGGACCGGAGCTGATAAAAATGTTGATATGGATGTTATTTTTTTTCTGACTGCGATTTCAAAACCATGCACCAGAATTCACTTCTTTAAACTCAGTAATGCATTTTGGATGTGTACCTAGAGTTTAAAGCAGAAAAACAGGAACTTTTAGAATTTTCATTTTTTGACCAAAACGACAGGACCGGAGCTGATAAAAATGTTGATATGGATGTTATTTTTTTTCTGACTGCGATTTCAAAACCATGCACCAGAATTCACTTCTTTCAACTCAGTAATGCATTTTGGATGTGTACCTAGAGTTTAAAGCAGAAAAACAGGAACTTTTAGAATTTTCATTTTTTGACCAAAACGACAGGACCGGAGCTGATAAAAATGTTGATATGGATGTTATTTTTTTTCTGACTGCGATTTGAAAACCATGCACCAGAATTCACTTTTTTAAACTCAGTAATGCATTTTGGATGTGTACCTAGAGTTTAAAGCAGAAAAACAGGAACTTTTAGAATTTTCATTTTTTGACCAAAACGACAGGACCGGAGCTGATAAAAATGTTGATATGGATGTTATTTTTTTTCTGACTGCGATTTCAAAACCATGCACCAGAATTCACTTCTTTCAACTCAGTAATGCATTTTGGATGTGTACCTAGAGTTTAAAGCAGAAAAACAGGAACTTTTAGAATTTTCATTTGTTGACCAAAACGACAGGACCGGAGCTGATGAAAATGTTGATATGGATGTTATTTTTTTTCTGACTGCGATTTCAAAACCATGCACCAGAATTCACTTCTTTCAACTCAGTAATGCATTTTGGATGTGTACCTAGAGTTTAAAGCAGAAAAACAGGAACTTTTAGAATTTTCATTTTTTGACCAAAACGACAGGACCGGAGCTGATGAAAATGTTGATATGGATGTTATTTTTTTTCTGACTGCGATTTCAAAACCATGCACCAGAATTCACTTCTTTCAACTCAGTAATGCATTTTGGATGTGTACCTAGAGTTTAAAGCAGAAAAACAGGAACTTTTAGAATTTTCATTTTTTGACCAAAACGACAGGACCGGAGCTGATAAAAATGTTGATATGGATGTTATTTTTTTTCTGACTGCGATTTCAAAACCATGCACCAGAATTCACTTCTTTCAACTCAGTAATGCATTTTGGATGTGTACCTAGAGTTTAAAGCAGAAAAACAGGAACTTTTAGAATTTTCATTTGTTGACCAAAACGACAGGACCGGAGCTGAAAAAAATGTCTATATGGATGTTATTTTTTTTCTGACTGCGATTTCAAAACCATGCACCAGAATTCACTTCTTTAAACTCAGTAATGCATTTTGGATGTGTACCTAGAGTTTAAAGCAGAAAAACAGGAACTTTTAGAATTTTCATTTGTTGACCAAAACGACAGGACCGGAGCTGATAAAAATGTTGATATGGATGTTATTTTTTTTCTGACTGCGATTTCAAAACCATGCACCAGAATTCACTTCTTTCAACTCAGTAATGCATTTTGGATGTGTACCTAGAGTTTAAAGCAGAAAAACAGGAACTTTTAGAATTTTCATTTTTTGACCAAAACGACAGGACCGGAGCTGATAAAAATGTTGATATGGATGTTATTTTTTTTCTGACTGCGATTTCAAAACCATGCACCAGAATTCACTTCTTTCAACTCAGTAATGCATTTTGGATGTGTACCTAGAGTTTAAAGCAGAAAAACAGGAACTTTTAGAATTTTCATTTTTTGACCAAAACGACAGGTCCGGAGCTGATAAAAATGTTGATATTGATGTAATTTTTTTTCTGACTGCGGTTTCAAAACTATGCACCAGAATCAACTTCTTTCAACTCAGTAATGCATTTTGGATGTGTACCTAGAGTTTAAAGCAGAAAAACAGGAACTTTTAGAATTTTCATTTTTTGACCAAAACGACAGGTCCGGAGCTGATAAAAATGTTGATATTGATGTAATTTTTTTCTGACTGCGGTTTCAAAACTATGCACCAGAATCAACTTCTTTCAACTCAGTAATGCATTTTGGATGTGTACCTAGAGTTTAAAGCAGAAAAACAGGAACTTTTAGAATTTTCATTTTTTGACCAAAACGACAGGACCGGAGCTGATAAAAATGTTGATATGGATGTTATTTTTTTTCTGACTGTGATTTCAAAACCATGCACCAGAATTCACTTCTTTCAACTCAGTAATGCATTTTGGATGTGTACCTAGAGTTTAAAGCAGAAAAACAGGAACTTTTAGAATTTTCATTTTTTGACCAAAACGACAGGACCGGACCTGATAAAAATGTTGATATGGATGTTATTTTTTTTCTGACTGCGATTTCAAAACCATGCACCAGAATCAACTTCTTTCAACTCAGTAATGCATTTTGGATGTGTACCTAGAGTTTAAAGCAGAAAAACAGGAACTTTTAGAATTTTCATTTTTTGACCAAAACGACAGGACCGGAGCTGATAAAAATGTTGATATGGATGTTATTTTTTTTCTGACTGCGTTTTCAAAACCATGCACCAGAATTCGCTTCTTTCAACTCAGTAATGCATTTTGGATGTGTACCTAGAGTTTAAAGCAGAAAAACAGGAACTTTTAGAATTTTCATTTTTTGACCAAAACGACAGGTCCGGAGCTGATAAAAATGTTGATATTGATGTAATTTTTTTTCTGACTGCAGTTTCAAAACTATGCACCAGAATCAACTTCTTTCAACTCAGTAATGCATTTTGGATGTGTACCTAGAGTTTAAAGCAGAAAAACAGGAACTTTTAGAATTTTCATTTTTTGACCAAAACGACAGGACCGGAGCTGATAAAAATGTTGATATGGATGTTATTTTTTTTCTGACTGTGATTTCAAAACCATGCACCAGAATTCACTTCTTTCAACTCAGTAATGCATTTTGGATGTGTACCTAGAGTTTAAAGCAGAAAAACAGGAACTTTTAGAATTTTCATTTTTTGACCAAAACGACAGGACCGGAGCTGATTAAAATGTTGATATGATTGTTATTTTTTTTCTGACTGCGATTTCAAAACCATGCACCAGAATTCACTTCTTTCAACTCAGTAATGCATTTTGGATGTGTACCTAGAGTTTAAAGCAGAAAAACAGGAACTTTTAGAATTTTCATTTTTTGACCAAAACGACAGGTCCGGAGCTGATAAAAATGTTGATATTGATGTAATTTTTTTTCTGACTGCGGTTTCAAAACCATGCACCAGAATCAACTTCTTTCAACTCAGTAATGCATTTTGGATGTGTACCTAGAGTTTAAAGCAGAAAAACAGGAACTATTAGAATTTTCATTTGTTGACCAAAACGACAGGACCAGAGCTGATAAAAATGTTGATATGGATGTTATTTTTTTGCTGACTGCGATTTCAAAACCATGCACCAGAATTCACTTCTTTCAACTCAGTAATGCATTTTGGATGTGTACCTAGAGTTTAAAGCAGAAAAACAGGAACTTTTAGAATTTTCATTTTTTGACCAAAACGACAGGACCGGAGCTGATAAAAATGTTGATATGGATGTTATTTTTTTTCTGACTGCGATTTCAAAACCATGCACCAGAATTCACTTCTTTCAACTCAGTAATTTGTGTACCTAGAGTTTAAAGCAGAAAAACAGGAACTTTTAGAATTTTCATTTTTTGACCAAAACGACAGGACCGGAGCTGATAAAAATGTTGATATGGATGTTATTTATTTTCTGACTGCGATTTCAAAACCATGCACCAGAATTCACTTCTTTAAACTCAGTAATGCATTTTGGATGTGTACCTAGAGTTTAAAGCAGAAAAACAGGAACTTTTAGAATTTTCATTTTTTGACCAAAACGACAGGACCGGAGCTGATAAAAATGTTGATATGGATGTTATTTTTTTTCTGACTGCGATTTCAAAACCATGCACCAGAATTCACTTCTTTCAACTCAGTAATGCATTTTGGATGTGTACCTAGAGTTTAAAGCAGAAAAACAGGAACTATTAGAATTTTCATTTTTTGACCAAAACGACAGGACCGGACCTGATAAAAATGTTGATATGGATGTTATTTTTTTTCTGACTGCGATTTCAAAACCATGCACCAGAATCAACTTCTTTCAACTCAGTAATGCATTTTGGATGTGTACCTAGAGTTTAAAGCAGAAAAACAGGAACTTTTAGAATTTTCATTTTTTTACCAAAACGACAGGACCGGAGCTGATAAAAATGTTGATATGGATGTTATTTTTTTTCTGACTGCGATTTCAAAACCATGCACCAGAATTCACTTCTTTCAACTCAGTAATGCATTTTGGATGTGTACCTAGAGTTTAAAGCAGAAAAACAGGAACTTTTAGAATTTTAATTTGTTGACCAAAACGACAGGACCGGAGCTGATAAAAATGTTGATATGGATGTTATTTTTTTTCTGACTGTGATTTCAAAACCATGCACCAGAATTCACTTCTTTCAACTCAGTAATGCATTTTGGATGTGTACCTAGAGTTTAAAGCAGAAAAACAGGAACTTTTAGAATTTTCATTTTTTGACCAAAACGACAGGACCGGAGCTGATAAAAATGTTGATATGGATGTTATTTTTTTTCTGACTGCGATTTCAAAACCATGCACCAGAATTCACTTCTTTCAACTCAGTAATTTGTGTACCTAGAGTTTAAAGCAGAAAAACAGGAACTTTTAGAATTTTCATTTTTTGACCAAAACGACAGGACCGGAGCTGATAAAAATGTTGATATGGATGTTATTTATTTTCTGACTGCGATTTCAAAACCATGCACCAGAATTCACTTCTTTAAACTCAGTAATGCATTTTGGATGTGTACCTAGAGTTTAAAGCAGAAAAACAGGAACTTTTAGAATTTTCATTTTTTGACCAAAACGACAGGACCGGAGCTGATAAAAATGTTGATATGGATGTTATTTTTTTTCTGACTGCGATTTCAAAACCATGCACCAGAATTCACTTCTTTCAACTCAGTAATGCATTTTGGATGTGTACCTAGAGTTTAAAGCAGAAAAACAGGAACTATTAGAATTTTCATTTTTTGACCAAAACGACAGGACCGGACCTGATAAAAATGTTGATATGGATGTTATTTTTTTTCTGACTGCGATTTCAAAACCATGCACCAGAATCAACTTCTTTCAACTCAGTAATGCATTTTGGATGTGTACCTAGAGTTTAAAGCAGAAAAACAGGAACTTTTAGAATTTTCATTTTTTTACCAAAACGACAGGACCGGAGCTGATAAAAATGGTGATATGGATGTTATTTTTTTTCTGACTGCGATTTCAAAACCATGCACCAGAATTCACTTCTTTCAACTCAGTAATGCATTTTGGATGTGTACCTAGAGTTTAAAGCAGAAAAACAGGAACTTTTAGAATTTTAATTTGTTGACCAAAACGACAGGACCGGAGCTGATAAAAATGTTGATATGGATGTTATTTTTTTTCTGACTTTGATTTCAAAACCATGCACCAGAATTCACTTCTTTCAACTCAGTAATGCATTTTGGATGTGTACCTAGAGTTTAAAGCAGAAAAACAGGAACTTTTAGAATTTTCATTTTTTGACCAAAACGACAGGACCGGACCTGATAAAAATGTTGATATGGATGTTATTTTTTTTCTGACTGCGATTTCAAAACCATGCACCAGAATCAACTTCTTTCAACTCAGTAATGCATTTTGGATGTGTACCTAGAGTTTAAAGCAGAAAAACAGGAACTTTTAGAATTTTCATTTTTTGACCAAAACGACAGGACCGGAGCTGATAAAAATGTTGATATGGATGTTATTTTTTTCTGACTGCGATTTCAAAACCATGCACCAGAATCAACTTCTTTCAACTCAGTAATGCATTTTGGATGTGTACCTAGAGTTTAAAGCAGAAAAACAGGAACTTTTCGAATTTTCATTTTTTGACCAAAACGACAGGACCGGAGCTGATAAAAATGTTGATATGGATGTTATTTTTTTTCTGACTGCGATTTCAAAACCATGCACCAGAATTCGCTTCTTTCAACTCAGTAATGCATTTTGGATGTGTACCTAGAGTTTAAAGCAGAAAAACAGGAACTTTTAGAATTTTCATTTTTTGACCAAAACGACAGGTCCGGAGCTGATAAAAATGTTGATATTGATGTAATTTTTTTTCTGACTGCAGTTTCAAAACTATGCACCAGAATCAACTTCTTTCAACTCAGTAATGCATTTTGGATGTGTACCTAGAGTTTAAAGCAGAAAAACAGGAACTTTTAGAATTTTCATTTTTTGACCAAAACGACAGGACCGGAGCTGATAAAAATGTTGATATAGATGTTATTTTTTTTCTGACTGTGATTTCAAAACCATGCACCAGAATTCACTTCTTTCAACTCAGTAATGCATTTTGGATGTGTACCTAGAGTTTAAAGCAGAAAAACAGGAACTTTTAGAATTTTCATTTTTTGACCAAAACGACAGGACCGGAGCTGATTAAAATGTTGATATGATTGTTATTTTTTTTCTGACTGCGATTTCAAAACCATGCACCAGAATTCACTTCTTTCAACTCAGTAATGCATTTTGGATGTGTACCTAGAGTTTAAAGCAGAAAAACAGGAACTTTTAGAATTTTCATTTTTTGACCAAAACGACAGGTCCGGAGCTGATAAAAATGTTGATATTGATGTAATTTTTTTTCTGACTGCGGTTTCAAAACCATGCACCAGAATCAACTTCTTTCAACTCAGTAATGCATTTTGGATGTGTACCTAGAGTTTAAAGCAGAAAAACAGGAACTATTAGAATTTTCATTTGTTGACCAAAACGACAGGACCAGAGCTGATAAAAATGTTGATATGGATGTTATTTTTTTTCTGACTGCGATTTCAAAACCATGCACCAGAATTCACTTCTTTCAACTCAGTAATGCATTTTGGATGTGTACCTAGAGTTTAAAGCAGAAAAACAGGAACTCTTAGAATTTTCATTTTTTGACCAAAACGACAGGACCGGAGCTGATAAAAATGTTGATATGGATGTTATTTTTTTTCTGACTGCGATTTCAAAACCATGCACCAGAATTCACTTCTTTCAACTCAGTAATTTGTGTACCTAGAGTTTAAAGCAGAAAAACAGGAACTTTTAGAATTTTCATTTTTTGACCAAAACGACAGGACCGGAGCTGATAAAAATGTTGATATGGATGTTATTTATTTTCTGACTGCGATTTCAAAACCATGCACCAGAATTCACTTCTTTAAACTCAGTAATGCATTTTGGATGTGTACCTAGAGTTTAAAGCAGAAAAACAGGAACTTTTAGAATTTTCATTTTTTGACCAAAACGACAGGACCGGAGCTGATAAAAATGTTGATATGGATGTTATTTTTTTTCTGACTGCGATTTCAAAACCATGCACCAGAATTCACTTCTTTCAACTCAGTAATGCATTTTGGATGTGTACCTAGAGTTTAAAGCAGAAAAACAGGAACTATTAGAATTTTCATTTTTTGACCAAAACGACAGGACCGGAGCTGATAAAAATGTTGATATGGATGTTATTTTTTTTCTGACTGCGATTTCAAAACCATGCACCAGAATTCACTTCTTTAAACTCAGTAATGCATTTTGGATGTGTACCTAGAGTTTAAAGCAGAAAAACAGGAACTTTTAGAATTTTCATTTTTTGACCAAAACGACAGGACCGGAGCTGATAAAAATGTTGATATGGATGTTATTTTTTTTCTGACTGCGATTTCAAAACCATGCACCAGAATCAACTTCTTTCAACTCAGTAATGCATTTTGGATGTGTACCTAGAGTTTAAAGCAGAAAAACAGGAACTTTTAGAATTTTCATTTTTTGACCAAAACGACAGGACCTGAGCTGATGAAAATGTTGATATGGATGTTATTTTTTTTCTGATTGCGATTTCAAAACCATGCACCAGAATTTACTTCTTTCAACTCAGTAATGCATTTTGGATGTGTACCTAGAGTTTAAAGCAGAAAAACAGGAACTTTTAGAATTTTCATTTTTTGACCAAAACGACAGGACCGGAGCTGATAAAAATGTTGATATGGATGTTATTTTTTTTCTGACTGCGATTTCAAAACCATGCACCAGAATTCACTTCTTTAAACTCAGTAATGCATTTTGGATGTGTACCTAGAGTTTAAAGCAGAAAAACAGGAACTTTTAGAATTTTCATTTTTTGACCAAAACGACAGGACCGGAGCTGATAAAAATGTTGATATGGATGTTATTTTTTTTCTGACTGCGATTTCAAAACCATGCACCAGAATTCACTTCTTTCAACTCAGTAATGCATTTTGGATGTGTACCTAGAGTTTAAAGCAGAAAAACAGGAACTTTTAGAATTTTCATTTTTTGACCAAAACGACAGGACCGGAGCTGATAAAAATGTTGATATGGATGTTATTTTTTTTCTGACTGCGATTTGAAAACCATGCACCAGAATTCACTTTTTTAAACTCAGTAATGCATTTTGGATGTGTACCTAGAGTTTAAAGCAGAAAAACAGGAACTTTTAGAATTTTCATTTTTTGACCAAAACGACAGGACCGGAGCTGATAAAAATGTTGATATGGATGTTATTTTTTTTCTGACTGCGATTTCAAAACCATGCACCAGAATTCACTTCTTTCAACTCAGTAATGCATTTTGGATGTGTACCTAGAGTTTAAAGCAGAAAAACAGGAACTTTTAGAATTTTCATTTGTTGACCAAAACGACAGGACCGGACCTGATAAAAATGTTGATATGGATGTTATTTTTTTTCTGACTGCGATTTCAAAACCATGCACCAGAATTCACTTCTTTCAACTCAGTAATGCATTTTGGATGTGTACCTAGAGTTTAAAGCAGAAAAACAGGAACTTTTAGAATTTTCATTTGTTGACCAAAACGACAGGACCGGACCTGATAAAAATGTTGATATGGATGTTATTTTTTTTCTGACTGCGATTTCAAAACCATGCACCAGAATTCACTTCTTTCAACTCAGTAATGCATTTTGGATGTGTACCTAGAGTTTAAAGCAGAAAAACAGGAACTTTTAGAATTTTCATTTTTTGACCAAAACGACAGGACCGGAGCTGATAAAAATGTTGATATGGATGTTATTTTTTTTCTGACTGCGATTTCAAAACCATGCACCAGAATTCACTTCTTTAAACTCAGTAATGCATTTTGGATGTGTACCTAGAGTTTAAAGCAGAAAAACAGGAACTTTTAGAATTTTCATTTTTTGACCAAAACGACAGGACTGGAGCTGATAAAAATGTTGATATGGATGTTATTTTTTTTCTGACTGCGATTTCAAAACCATGCACCAGAATTCACTTCTTTCAACTCAGTAATGCATTTTGGATGTGTACCTAGAGTTTAAAGCAGAAAAACAGGAACTTTTAGAATTTTCATTTGTTGACCAAAACGACAGGACCGGAGCTGATAAAAATGTCTATATGGATGTTATTTTTTTTCTGACTGCGATTTCAAAACCATGCACCAGAATTCACTTCTTTCAACTCAGTAATGCATTTTGGATGTGTACCTAGAGTTTAAAGCAGAAAAACAGGAACTTTTAGAATTTTCATTTTTTGACCAAAACGACAGGACCGGAGCTGATAAAAATGTTGATATGGATGTTATTTTTTTTCTGACTGCGATTTCGAAACCATGCACCAGAATCAACTTCTTTCAACTCAGTAATGCATTTTGGATGTGTACCTAGAGTTTAAAGCAGAAAAACAGGAACTTTTAGAATTTTCATTTTTTGACCAAAACGACAGGACCGGAGCTGATAAAAATGTTGATATGGATGTTATTTTTTTTCTGACTGCGATTTCAAAACCATGCACCAGAATTCACTTCTTTCAACTCAGTAATGCATTTTGGATGTGTACCTAGAGTTTAAAGCAGAAAAACAGGAACTTTTAGAATTTTCATTTTTTGACCAAAACGACAGGACCGGAGCTGATAAAAAATGTTGATATGGATGTTATTTTTTTTCTGACTGCGATTTCAAAACCATGCACCAGAATTCACTTCTTTAAACTCAGTAATGTATTTTGGATGTGTACCTAGAGTTTAAAGCAGAAAAACAGGAACTTTTAGAATTTTCATTTTTTGACCAAAACGACAGGACCGGAGCTGATAAAAATGTTGATATGGATGTTATTTTTTTTCTGACTGCGATTTCAAAACCATGCACCAGAATTCACTTCTTTCAACTCAGTAATGCATTTTGGATGTGTACCTAGAGTTTGAAGCAGAAAAACAGGAACTTTTAGAATTTTCATTTTTTGACCAAAACGACAGGACCGGAGCTGATAAAAATGTTGATATGGATGTTATTTTTTTTCTGACTGCGATTTCAAAACCATGCACCAGAATCAACTTCTTTCAACTCAGTAATGCATTTTGGATGTGTACCTAGAGTTTAAAGCAGAAAAACAGGAACTTTTAGAATTTTCATTTTTTGACCAAAACGACAGGACCGGAGCTGATAAAAATGTTGATATGGATGTTATTTTTTTCTGACTGCGATTTCAAAACCATGCACCAGAATTCACTTCTTTCAACTCAGTAATGCATTTTGGATGTGTACCTAGAGTTTAAAGCAGAAAAACAGGAACTTTTAGAATTTTCATTTTTTGACCAAAACGACAGGACCGGAGCTGATAAAAAATGTTGATATGGATGTTATTTTTTTTCTGACTGCGATTTCAAAACCATGCACCAGAATTCACTTCTTTAAACTCAGTAATGCATTTTGGATGTGTACCTAGAGTTTAAAGCAGAAAAACAGGAACTTTTAGAATTTTCATTTTTTGACCAAAACGACAGGACCGGAGCTGATAAAAATGTTGATATGGATGTTATTTTTTTTCTGACTGCGATTTCAAAACCATGCACCAGAATCAACTTCTTTCAACTCAGTAATGCATTTTGGATGTGTACCTAGAGTTTAAAGCAGAAAAACAGGAACTTTTAGAATTTTCATTTTTTGACCAAAACGACAGGTCCGGAGCTGATAAAAATGTTGATATTGATGTAATTTTTTTTCTGACTGCGGTTTCAAAACCATGCACCAGAATCAACTTCTTTCAACTCAGTAATGCATTTTGGATGTGTACCTAGAGTTTAAAGCAGAAAAACAGGAACTTTTAGAATTTTCATTTGTTGACCAAAACGACAGGACCGGAGCTGATAAAAATGTTGATATGGATGTCATTTTTTTTCTGACTGCGATTTCAAAACCATGCACCAGAATTCACTTCTTTCAACTCAGTAATGCATTTTGGATGTGTACCTAGAGTTTAAAGCAGAAAAACAGGAACTTTTAGAATTTTCATTTTTTGACCAAAACGACAGGACCGGAGCTGATAAAAATGTTGATATGGATGTTATTTTTTTTCTGACTGTGATTTCAAAACCATGCACCAGAATTCACTTCTTTAAACTCAGTAATGCATTTTGGATGTGTACCTAGAGTTTAAAGCAGAAAAACAGGAACTTTTAGAATTTTCATTTTTTGACCAAAACGACAGGACCGGAGCTGATAAAAACGTTGATATGGATGTTATTTTTTTTCTGACTGCGATTTCAAAACCATGCACCAGAATTCACTTCTTTCAACTCAGTAATGTATTTTGGATGTGTACCTAGAGTTTAAAGCAGAAAAACAGGAACTTTTATTATTTTCATTTTTTGACCAAAATGAAAGGACCGGAGCTGATAAAAATGTTGATATGGATGTTTTTTTTTTTCTGACTGCGATTTCAAAACCATGCACCAGAATCAACTTCTTTCAACTCAGTAATGCATTTTGGATGTGTACCTAGAGTTTAAAGCAGAAAAACAGGAACTTTTAGAATTTTCATTTTTTGACCAAAACGACAGGACCGGAGCTGATAAAAATGTTGATATGGATGTTATTTTTTTTCTGACTGCGATTTCAAAACCATGCACCAGAATTCACTTCTTTCAACTCAGTAATGCATTTTGGATGTGTACCTAGAGTTTAAAGCAGAAAAACAGGAACTTTTAGAATTTTCATTTTTTGACCAAAACGACAGGACCGGAGCTGATAAAAATGTTGATATTGATGTTATTTTTTTTCTGACTGCGATTTCAAAACCATGCACCAGAATTCACTTCTTTCAACTCAGTAATGCATTTTGGATGTGTACCTAGAGTTTAAAGCAGAAAAACAGGAACTTTTAGAATTTTAATTTGTTGACCAAAACGACAGGACCGGAGCTGATAAAAATGTTGATATGGATGTTATTTTTTTTCTGACTGCGATTTCAAAACCATGCACCAGAATTCACTTCTTTAAACTCAGTAATGCATTTTGGATGTGTACCTAGAGTTTAAAGCAGAAAAACAGGAACTTTTAGAATTTTCATTTTTTGACCAAAACGACAGGACCGGAGCTGATAAAAATGTTGATATGGATGTTATTTTTTTTCTGACTGCGATTTCAAAACCATGCACCAGAATTCACTTCTTTCAACTCAGTAATGCATTTTGGATGTGTACCTAGAGTTTAAAGCAGAAAAACAGGAACTTTTAGAATTTTCATTTTTTGACCAAAACGACAGGACCGGAGCTGATAAAAATGTTGATATGGATGTTATTTTTTTCTGACTGCGATTTCAAAACCATGCACCAGAATTCACTTCTTTCAACTCAGTAATGCATTTTGGATGTGTACCTAGAGTTTAAAGCAGAAAAACAGGAACTTTTAGAATTTTTATTTTTTTACCAAAACGACAGGACCGGAGCTGATAAAAAATGTTGATATGGATGTTATTTTTTTTCTGACTGCGATTTCAAAACCATGCACCAGAATTCACTTCTTTAAACTCAGTAATGCATTTTGGATGTGTACCTAGAGTTTAAAGCAGAAAAACAGGAACTTTTAGAATTTTCATTTTTTGACCAAAACGACAGGACCGGAGCTGATAAAAATGTTGATATGGATGTTATTTTTTTTCTGACTGCGATTTCAAAACCATGCACCAGAATCAACTTCTTTCAACTCAGTAATGCATTTTGGATGTGTACCTAGAGTTTAAAGCAGAAAAACAGGAACTTTTAGAATTTTCATTTTTTGACCAAAACGACAGGTCCGGAGCTGATAAAAATGTTGATATTGATGTAATTTTTTTTCTGACTGCGGTTTCAAAACCATGCACCAGAATCAACTTCTTTCAACTCAGTAATGCATTTTGGATGTGTACCTAGAGTTTAAAGCAGAAAAACAGGAACTTTTAGAATTTTCATTTGTTGACCAAAACGACAGGACCGGAGCTGATAAAAATGTTGATATGGATGTCATTTTTTTTCTGACTGCGATTTCAAAACCATGCACCAGAATTCACTTCTTTCAACTCAGTAATGCATTTTGGATGTGTACCTAGAGTTTAAAGCAGAAAAACAGGAACTTTTAGAATTTTCATTTTTTGACCAAAACGACAGGACCGGAGCTGATAAAAATGTTGATATGGATGTTATTTTTTTTCTGACTGTGATTTCAAAACCATGCACCAGAATTCACTTCTTTAAACTCAGTAATGCATTTTGGATGTGTACCTAGAGTTTAAAGCAGAAAAACAGGAACTTTTAGAATTTTCATTTTTTGACCAAAACGACAGGACCGGAGCTGATAAAAACGTTGATATGGATGTTATTTTTTTTCTGACTGCGATTTCAAAACCATGCACCAGAATTCACTTCTTTCAACTCAGTAATGTATTTTGGATGTGTACCTAGAGTTTAAAGCAGAAAAACAGGAACTTTTAGAATTTTCATTTTTTGACCAAAATGAAAGGACCGGAGCTGATAAAAATGTTGATATGGATGTTTTTTTTTTTCTGACTGCGATTTCAAAACCATGCACCAGAATCAACTTCTTTCAACTCAGTAATGCATTTTGGATGTGTACCTAGAGTTTAAAGCAGAAAAACAGGAACTTTTAGAATTTTCATTTTTTGACCAAAACGACAGGACCGGAGCTGATAAAAAATGTTGATATGGATGTTATTTTTTTTCTGACTGCGATTTCAAAACCATGCACCAGAATTCACTTCTTTAAACTCAGTAATGCATTTTGGATGTGTACCTAGAGTTTAAAGCAGAAAAACAGGAACTTTTAGAATTTTCATTTTTTGACCAAAACGACAGGACCGGAGCTGATAAAAATGTTGATATGGATGTTATTTTTTTTCTGACTGCGATTTCAAAACCATGCACCAGAATCAACTTCTTTCAACTCAGTAATGCATTTTGGATGTGTACCTAGAGTTTAAAGCAGAAAAACAGGAACTTTTAGAATTTTCATTTTTTGACCAAAACGACAGGTCCGGAGCTGATAAAAATGTTGATATTGATGTAATTTTTTTTCTGACTGCGGTTTCAAAACCATGCACCAGAATCAACTTCTTTCAACTCAGTAATGCATTTTGGATGTGTACCTAGAGTTTAAAGCAGAAAAACAGGAACTTTTAGAATTTTCATTTGTTGACCAAAACGACAGGACCGGAGCTGATAAAAATGTTGATATGGATGTCATTTTTTTTCTGACTGCGATTTCAAAACCATGCACCAGAATTCACTTCTTTCAACTCAGTAATGCATTTTGGATGTGTACCTAGAGTTTAAAGCAGAAAAACAGGAACTTTTAGAATTTTCATTTTTTGACCAAAACGACAGGACCGGAGCTGATAAAAATGTTGATATGGATGTTATTTTTTTTCTGACTGTGATTTCAAAACCATGCACCAGAATTCACTTCTTTAAACTCAGTAATGCATTTTGGATGTGTACCTAGAGTTTAAAGCAGAAAAACAGGAACTTTTAGAATTTTCATTTTTTGACCAAAACGACAGGACCGGAGCTGATAAAAACGTTGATATGGATGTTATTTTTTTTCTGACTGCGATTTCAAAACCATGCACCAGAATTCACTTCTTTCAACTCAGTAATGTATTTTGGATGTGTACCTAGAGTTTAAAGCAGAAAAACAGGAACTTTTAGAATTTTCATTTTTTGACCAAAATGAAAGGACCGGAGCTGATAAAAATGTTGATATGGATGTTTTTTTTTTTCTGACTGCGATTTCAAAACCATGCACCAGAATCAACTTCTTTCAACTCAGTAATGCATTTTGGATGTGTACCTAGAGTTTAAAGCAGAAAAACAGGAACTTTTAGAATTTTCATTTTTTGACCAAAACGACAGGACCGGAGCTGATAAAAATGTTGATATGGATGTTATTTTTTTTCTGACTGCGATTTCAAAACCATGCACCAGAATTCACTTCTTTCAACTCAGTAATGCATTTTGGATGTGTACCTAGAGTTTAAAGCAGAAAAACAGGAACTTTTAGAATTTTCATTTTTTGACCAAAACGACAGGACCGGAGCTGATAAAAATGTTGATATTGATGTTATTTTTTTTCTGACTGCGATTTCAAAACCATGCACCAGAATTCACTTCTTTCAACTCAGTAATGCATTTTGGATGTGTACCTAGAGTTTAAAGCAGAAAAACAGGAACTTTTAGAATTTTAATTTGTTGACCAAAACGACAGGACCGGAGCTGATAAAAATGTTGATATGGATGTTATTTTTTTTCTGACTGCGATTTCAAAACCATGCACCAGAATTCACTTCTTTAAACTCAGTAATGCATTTTGGATGTGTACCTAGAGTTTAAAGCAGAAAAACAGGAACTTTTAGAATTTTCATTTTTTGACCAAAACGACAGGACCGGAGCTGATAAAAATGTTGATATGGATGTTATTTTTTTTCTGACTGCGATTTCAAAACCATGCACCAGAATTCACTTCTTTCAACTCAGTAATGCATTTTGGATGTGTACCTAGAGTTTAAAGCAGAAAAACAGGAACTTTTAGAATTTTCATTTGTTGACCAAAACGACAGGACGGGACCTGATAAAATTGTTGATATGGATGTTATTTTTTTTCTGACTTCGATTTCAAAACCATGCACCAGAATTCACTTCTTTCAACTCAGTAATGCATTTTGGATGTGTACCTAGAGTTTAAAGCAGAAAAACAGGAACTTTTAGAATTTTCATTTTTTGACCAAAACGACAGGTCCGGAGCTGATAAAAATGTTGATATTGATGTAATTTTTTTTCTGACTGCGGTTTCAAAACCATGCACCAGAATCAACTTCTTTCAACTCAGTAATGCATTTTGGATGTGTACCTAGAGTTTAAAGCAGAAAAACAGGAACTTTTAGAATTTTCATTTTTTGACCAAAACGACAGGACCGGAGCTGATAAAAATGTTGATATGGATGTTATTTTTTTTCTGACTGCGATTTCAAAACCATGCACCAGAATTCACTTCTTTCAACTCAGTAATGCATTTTGGATGTGTACCTAGAGTTTAAAGCAGAAAAACAGGAACTTTTAGAATTTTCATTTTTTGACCAAAACGACAGGACCGGAGCTGATAAAAATGTTGATATTGATGTTATTTTTTTTCTGACTGCGATTTCAAAACCATGCACCAGAATTCACTTCTTTCAACTCAGTAATGCATTTTGGATGTGTACCTAGAGTTTAAAGCAGAAAAACAGGAACTTTTAGAATTTTAATTTGTTGACCAAAACGACAGGACCGGAGCTGATAAAAATGTTGATATGGATGTTATTTTTTTTCTGACTGCGATTTCAAAACCATGCACCAGAATTCACTACTTTCAACTCAGTAATGCATTTTGGATGTGTACCTAGAGTTTAAAGCAGAAAAACAGGAACTTTTAGAATTTTCATTTTTTGACCAAAACGACAGGACCGGAGCTGATAAAAATGTTGATATGGATGTTATTTTTTTTCTGACTGCGATTTCAAAACCATGCACCAGAATTCACTTCTTTCAACTCAGTAATGCATTTTGGATGTGTACCTAGAGTTTAAAGCAGAAAAACAGGAACTTTTAGAATTTTCATTTTTTGACCAAAACGACAGGACCGGAGCTGATAAAAATGTTGATATTGATGTTATTTTTTTTCTGACTGCGATTTCAAAACCATGCACCAGAATTCACTTCTTTCAACTCAGTAATGCATTTTGGATGTGTACCTAGAGTTTAAAGCAGAAAAACAGGAACTTTTAGAATTTTAATTTGTTGACCAAAACGACAGGACCGGAGCTGATAAAAATGTTGATATGGATGTTATTTTTTTTCTGACTGCGATTTCAAAACCATGCACCAGAATTCACTTCTTTCAACTCAGTAATGCATTTTGGATGTGTACCTAGAGTTTAGAGCAGAAAAACAGGAACTTTTAGAATTTTCATTTTTTGACCAAAACGACAGGTCCGGAGCTGATAAAAATGTTGATATTGATGTAATTTTTTTTCTGACTGCGGTTTCAAAACCATGCACCAGAATCAACCTCTTTCAACTCAGTAATGCATTTTGGATGTGTACCTAGAGTTTAAAGCAGAAAAACAGGAACTTTTAGAATTTTCATTTTTTGACCAAAACGACAGGACCGGAGCTGATAAAAATGTTGATATGGATGTTATTTTTTTTCTGACTGCGATTTCAAAACCATGCACCAGAATTCACTTCTTTCAACTCAGTAATGCATTTTGGATGTGTACCTAGAGTTTAAAGCAGAAAAACAGGAACTTTTAGAATTTTCATTTGTTGACCAAAACGACAGGACGGGACCTGATAAAATTGTTGATATGGATGTTATTTTTTTTCTGACTTCGATTTCAAAACCATGCACCAGAATTCACTTCTTTCAACTCAGTAATGCATTTTGGATGTGTACCTAGAGTTTAAAGCAGAAAAACAGGAACTTTTAGAATTTTCATTTTTTGACCAAAACGACAGGTCCGGAGCTGATAAAAATGTTGATATTGATGTAATTTTTTTTCTGACTGCGGTTTCAAAACCATGCACCAGAATCAACTTCTTTCAACTCAGTAATGCATTTTGGATGTGTACCTAGAGTTTAAAGCAGAAAAACAGGAACTTTTAGAATTTTCATTTTTTGACCAAAACGACAGGACCGGAGCTGATAAAAATGTTGATATGGATGTTATTTTTTTTCTGACTGCGATTTCAAAACCATGCACCAGAATCAACTTCTTTCAACTCAGTAATGCATTTTGGATGTGTACCTAGAGTTTAAAGCAGAAAAACAGGAACTTTTAGAATTTTCATTTTTTGACCAAAACGACAGGACCGGAGCTGATAAAAATGTTGATATGGATGATATTTTTTTTCTGACTGCGATTTCAAAACCATGCACCAGAATTCACTTCTTTCAACTCAGTAATGCATTTTGGATGTGTACCTAGAGTTTAAAGCAGAAAAACAGGAACTTTTAGAATTTTCATTTTTTGACCAAAACGACAGGACCGGAGCTGATAAAAATGTTGATATGGATGTTATTTATTTTCTGACTGCGATTTCAAAACCATGCACCAGAATTCACTTCTTTCAACTCAGTAATGCATTTTGGATGTGTACCTAGAGTTTAAAGCAGAAAAACAGGAACTTTTAGAATTTTCATTTTTTGACCAAAACGACAGGACCGGAGCTGATAAAAATGTTGATATGGATGTTATTTTTTTTCTGACTGCGATTTCAAAACCATGCACCAGAATTCACTTCTTTCAACTCAGTAATGCATTTTGGATGTGTACCTAGAGTTTAAAGCAGAAAAACAGGAACTTTTAGAATTTTCATTTTTTGACCAAAACGACAGGACCGGAGCTGATAAAAATGTTGATATTGATGTTATTTTTTTTCTGACTGCGATTTCAAAACCATGCACCAGAATTCACTACTTTCAACTCAGTAATGCATTTTGGATGTGTACCTAGAGTTTAAAGCAGAAAAACAGGAACTTTTAGAATTTTCATTTTTTGACCAAAACGACAGGACCGGAGCTGATAAAAATGTTGATATGGATGTTATTTTTTTTCTGACTGCGATTTCAAAACCATGCACCAGAATTCACTTCTTTAAACTCAGTAATGCATTTTGGATGTGTACCTAGAGTTTAAAGCAGAAAAACAGGAACTTTTAGAATTTTCATTTTTTGACCAAAACGACAGGACCGGAGCTGATAAAAATGTTGATATGGATGTTATTTTTTTTCTGACTGCGATTTCAAAACCATGCACCAGAATTCACTTCTTTCAACTCAGTAATGCATTTTGGATGTGTACCTAGAGTTTAAAGCAGAAAAACAGGAACTTTTAGAATTTTCATTTTTTGACCAAAACGACAGGACCGGAGCTGATAAAAATGTTGATATGGATGTTATTTTTTTTCTGACTGCGATTTCAAAACCATGCACCAGAATTCACTTCTTTCAACTCAGTAATGCATTTTGGATGTGTACCTAGAGTTTAAAGCAGAAAAACAGGAACTTTTAGAATTTTCATTTGTTGACCAAAACGACAGGACGGGACCTGATAAAATTGTTGATATTGATGTTATTTTTTTTCTGACTTCGATTTCAAAACCATGCACCAGAATTCACTTCTTTCAACTCAGTAATGCATTTTGGATGTGTACCTAGAGTTTAAAGCAGAAAAACAGGAACTTTTAGAATTTTCATTTTTTGACCAAAACGACAGGACCGGAGCTGATAAAAATGTTGATATGGATGTTATTTTTTTTCTGACTGCGATTTCAAAACCATGCACCAGAATTCACTTCTTTCAACTCAGTAATGCATTTTGGATGTGTACCTAGAGTTTAAAGCAGAAAAACAGGAACTTTTAGAATTTTCATTTTTTGACCAAAACGACAGGACCGGAGCTGATAAAAATGTTGATATGGATGTTATTTTTTTTCTGACTGCGATTTCAAAACCATGCACCAGAATTCACTTCTTTCAACTCAGTAATGCATTTTGGATGTGTACCTAGAGTTTAAAGCAGAAAAACAGGAACTTTTAGAATTTTAATTTGTTGACCAAAACGACAGGACCGGAGCTGATAAAAATGTTGATATGGATGTTATTTTTTTTCTGACTGCGATTTCAAAACCATGCACCAGAATTCACTACTTTCAACTCAGTAATGCATTTTGGATGTGTACCTAGAGTTTAAAGCAGAAAAACAGGAACTTTTAGAATTTTCATTTTTTGACCAAAACGACAGGACCGGAGCTGATAAAAATGTTGATATGGATGTTATTTTTTTTCTGACTGCGATTTCAAAACCATGCACCAGAATCAACTTCTTTCAACTCAGTAATGCATTTTGGATGTGTACCTAGAGTTTAAAGCAGAAAAACAGGAACTTTTAGAATTTTCATTTTTTGACCAAAACGACAGGACCGGAGCTGATAAAAATGTTGATATGGATGTTATTTTTTTTCTGACTGCGATTTCAAAACCATGCACCAGAATTCACTTCTTTCAACTCAGTAATGCATTTTGGATGTGTACCTAGAGTTTAAAGCAGAAAAACAGGAACTTTTAGAATTTTCATTTTTTGACCAAAACGACAGGACCGGAGCTGATAAAAATGTTGATATGGATGTTATTTTTTTTCTGACTGCGATTTCAAAACCATGCACCAGAATTCACTACTTTCAACTCAGTAATGCATTTTGGATGTGTACCTAGAGTTTAAAGCAGAAAAACAGGAACTTTTAGAATTTTCATTTTTTGACCAAAACGACAGGACCGGAGCTGATAAAAATGTTGATATTGATGTTATTTTTTTTCTGACTGCGATTTCAAAACCATGCACCAGAATTCACTTCTTTCAACTCAGTAATGCATTTTGGATGTGTACCTAGAGTTTAAAGCAGAAAAACAGGAACTTTTAGAATTTTAATTTGTTGACCAAAACGACAGGACCGGAGCTGATAAAAATGTTGATATGGATGTTATTTTTTTTCTGACTGCGATTTCAAAACCATGCACCAGAATTCACTACTTTCAACTCAGTAATGCATTTTGGATGTGTACCTAGAGTTTAAAGCAGAAAAACAGGAACTTTTAGAATTTTCATTTTTTGACCAAAACGACAGGACCGGAGCTGATAAAAATGTTGATATGGATGTTATTTTTTTTCTGACTGCGATTTCAAAACCATGCACCAGAATTCACTTCTTTAAACTCAGTAATGCATTTTGGATGTGTACCTAGAGTTTAAAGCAGAAAAACAGGAACTTTTAGAATTTTCATTTTTTGACCAAAACGACAGGACCGGAGCTGATAAAAATGTTGATATGGATGTTATTTTTTTTCTGACTGCGATTTCAAAACTATGCACCAGAATTCACTTCTTTCAACTCAGTAATGCATTTTGGATGTGTACCTAGAGTTTAAAGCAGAAAAACAGGAACTTTTAGAATTTTCATTTGTTGACCAAAATGACAGGACGGGACCTGATAAAATTGTTGATATGGATGTTATTTTTTTTCTGACTTCGATTTCAAAACCATGCACCAGAATTCACTTCTTTCAACTCAGTAATGCATTTTGGATGTGTACCTAGAGTTTAAAGCAGAAAAACAGGAACTTTTAGAATTTTCATTTTTTGACCAAAACGACAGGTCCGGAGCTGATAAAAATGTTGATATTGATGTAATTTTTTTTCTGACTGCGGTTTCAAAACCATGCACCAGAATCAACTTCTTTCAACTCAGTAATGCATTTTGGATGTGTACCTAGAGTTTAAAGCAGAAAAACAGGAACTTTTAGAATTTTCATTTTTTGACCAAAACGACAGGACCGGAGCTGATAAAAATGTTGATATGGATGTTATTTTTTTTCTGACTGCGATTTCAAAACCATGCACCAGAATCAACTTCTTTCAACTCAGTAATGCATTTTGGATGTGTACCTAGAGTTTAAAGCAGAAAAACAGGAACTTTTAGAATTTTCATTTTTTGACCAAAACGACAGGACCGGAGCTGATAAAAATGTTGATATGGATGTTATTTTTTTTCTGACTGCGATTTCAAAACCATGCACCAGAATTCACTTCTTTAAACTCAGTAATGCATTTTGGATGTGTACCTAGAGTTTAAAGCAGAAAAACAGGAACTTTTAGAATTTTCATTTTTTGACCAAAACGACAGGACCGGAGCTGATAAAAATGTTGATATGGATGTTATTTTTTTTCTGACTGCGATTTCAAAACCATGCACCAGAATTCACTACTTTCAACTCAGTAATGCATTTTGGATGTGTACCTAGAGTTTAAAGCAGAAAAACAGGAACTTTTAGAATTTTCATTTTTTGACCAAAACGACAGGACCGGAGCTGATAAAAATGTTGATATGGATGTTATTTTTTTTCTGACTGCGATTTCAAAACCATGCACCAGAATTCACTTCTTTCAACTCAGTAATGCATTTTGGATGTGTACCTAGAGTTTAAAGCAGAAAAACAGGAACTTTTAGAATTTTCATTTTTTGACCAAAACGACAGGACTGGAGCTGATAAAAATGTTGATATGGATGTTATTTTTTTTCTGACTGCGATTTCAAAACCATGCACCAGAATTCACTTCTTTCAACTCAGTAATGCATTTTGGATGTGTACCTAGAGTTTAAAGCAGAAAAACAGGAACTTTTAGAATTTTCATTTGTTGACCAAAACGACAGGACCGGAGCTGATAAAAATGTTGATATGGATGTTATTTTTTTTCTGACTGCGATTTCAAAACCATGCACCAGAATTCACTACTTTCAACTCAGTAATGCATTTTGGATGTGTACCTAGAGTTTAAAGCAGAAAAACAGGAACTTTTAGAATTTTCATTTTTTGACCAAAACGACAGGACCGGAGATGATAAAAATGTTGATATGGATGTTATTTTTTTCTGACTGCGATTTCAAAACCATGCACCAGAATTCACTTCTTTAAACTCAGTAATGCATTTTGGATGTGTACCTAGAGTTTAAAGCAGAAAAACAGGAACTTTTAGAATTTTCATTTTTTGACCAAAACGACAGGACCGGAGCTGATAAAAATGTTGATATGGATGTTATTTTTTTTCTGACTGCGATTTCAAAACCATGCACCAGAATTCACTTCTTTCAACTCAGTAATGCATTTTGGATGTGTACCTAGAGTTTAAAGCAGAAAAACAGGAACTTTTAGAATTTTCATTTGTTGACCAAAACGACAGGACGGGACCTGATAAAATTGTTGATATGGATGTTATTTTTTTTCTGACTTCGATTTCAAAACCATGCACCAGAATTCACTTCTTTCAACTCAGCAATGCATTTTGGATGTGTACCTAGAGTTTAAAGCAGAAAAACAGGAACTTTTAGAATTTTCATTTTTTGACCAAAACGACAGGTCCGGAGCTGATAAAAATGTTGATATTGATGTAATTTTTTTTCTGACTGCGGTTTCAAAACCATGCACCAGAATCAACTTCTTTCAACTCAGTAATGCATTTTGGATGTGTACCTAGAGTTTAAAGCAGAAAAACAGGAACTTTTAGAATTTTCATTTTTTGACCAAAACGACAGGACCGGAGCTGATAAAAATGTTGATATGGATGTTATTTTTTTTCTGACTGCGATTTCAAAACCATGCACCAGAATTCACTTCTTTAAACTCAGTAATGCATTTTGGATGTGTACCTAGAGTTTAAAGCAGAAAAACAGGAACTTTTAGAATTTTCATTTTTTGACCAAAACGACAGGACCGGAGCTGATAAAAATGTTGATATGGATGTTATTTTTTTTCTGACTGCGATTTCAAAACCATGCACCAGAATTCACTTCTTTCAACTCAGTAATGCATTTTGGATGTGTACCTAGAGTTTAAAGCAGAAAAACAGGAACTTTTAGAATTTTCATTTGTTGACCAAAACGACAGGACGGGACCTGATAAAATTGTTGATATGGATGTTATTTTTTTTCTGACTTCGATTTCAAAACCATGCACCAGAATTCACTTCTTTCAACTCAGTAATGCATTTTGGATGTGTACCTAGAGTTTAAAGCAGAAAAACAGGAACTTTTAGAATTTTAATTTGTTGACCAAAACGACAGGACCGGAGCTGATAAAAATGTTGATATGGATGTTATTTTTTTTCTGACTGCGATTTCAAAACCATGCACCAGAATTCACTTCTTTCAACTCAGTAATGCATTTTGGATGTGTACCTAGAGTTTAAAGCAGAAAAACAGGAACTTTTAGAATTTTAATTTGTTGACCAAAACGACAGGACCGGAGCTGATAAAAATGTTGATATGGATGTTATTTTTTTTCTGACTGCGATTTCAAAACCATGCACCAGAATTCACTTCTTTCAACTCAGTAATGCATTTTGGATGTGTACCTAGAGTTTAGAGCAGAAAAACAGGAACTTTTAGAATTTTCATTTTTTGACCAAAACGACAGGTCCGGAGCTGATAAAAATGTTGATATTGATGTAATTTTTTTTCTGACTGCGGTTTCAAAACCATGCACCAGAATCAACCTCTTTCAACTCAGTAATGCATTTTGGATGTGTACCTAGAGTTTAAAGCAGAAAAACAGGAACTTTTAGAATTTTCATTTTTTGACCAAAACGACAGGTCCGGAGCTGATAAAAATGTTGATATTGATGTAATTTTTTTTCTGACTGCGGTTTCAAAACCATGCACCAGAATCAACTTCTTTCAACTCAGTAATGCATTTTGGATGTGTACCTAGAGTTTAAAGCAGAAAAACAGGAACTTTTAGAATTTTCATTTTTTGACCAAAACGACAGGACCGGAGCTGATAAAAATGTTGATATGGATGTTTTTTTTTCTGACTGCGATTTCAAAACCATGCACCAGAATCAACTTCTTTCAACTCAGTAATGCATTTTGGATGTGTACCTTGAGTTTAAAGCAGAAAAACAGGAACTTTTAGAATTTTCATTTGTTGACCAAAACGACAGGACCGGAGCTGATAAAAATGTTGATATGGATGTTATTTTTTTTCTGACTGCGATTTCAAAACCATGCACCAGAATTCACTTCTTTCAACTCAGTAATGCATTTTGGATGTGTACCTAGAGTTTAAAGCAGAAAAACAGGAACTTTTAGAATTTTCATTTTTTGACCAAAACGACAGGACCGGAGCTGATAAAAATGTTGATATGGATGTTATTTTTTTTCTGACTGCGATTTCAAAACCATGCACCAGAATTCACTACTTTCAACTCAGTAATGCATTTTGGATGTGTACCTAGAGTTTAAAGCAGAAAAACAGGAACTTTTAGAATTTTCATTTTTTGACCAAAACGACAGGACCGGAGCTGATAAAAATGTTGATATGGGTGTTATTTTTTTTCTGACTGCGATTTCAAAACCATGCACCAGAATTCACTTCTTTCAACTCAGTAATGCATTTTGGATGTGTACCTAGAGTTTAAAGCAGAAAAACAGGAACTTTTAGAATTTTCATTTGTTGACCAAAACGACAGGACGGGACCTGATAAAATTGTTGATATGGATGTTATTTTTTTTCTGACTTCGATTTCAAAACCATGCACCAGAATTCACTTCTTTCAACTCAGTAATGCATTTTGGATGTGTACCTAGAGTTTAAAGCAGAAAAACAGGAACTTTTAGAATTTTCATTTTTTGACCAAAACGACAGGTCCGGAGCTGATAAAAATGTTGATATTGATGTAATTTTTTTTCTGACTGCGGTTTCAAAACCATGCACCAGAATCAACTTCTTTCAACTCAGTAATGCATTTTGGATGTGTACCTAGAGTTTAAAGCAGAAAAACAGGAACTTTTAGAATTTTCATTTTTTGACCAAAACGACAGGACCGGAGCTGATAAAAATGTTGATATGGATGTTATTTTTTTTCTGACTGCGATTTCAAAACCATGCACCAGAATCAACTTCTTTCAACTCAGTAATGCATTTTGGATGTGTACCTAGAGTTTAAAGCAGAAAAACAGGAACTTTTAAAATTTTCATTTTTTGACCAAAACGACAGGACCGGAGCTGATAAAAATGTTGATATGGATGTTATTTTTTTTCTGACTGCGATTTCAAAACCATGCACCAGAATTCACTTCTTTCAACTCAGTAATGCATTTTGGATGTGTACCTAGAGTTTAAAGCAGAAAAACAGGAACTTTTAGAATTTTCATTTTTTGACCAAAACGACAGGACCGGAGCTGATAAAAATGTTGATATGGATGTTATTTTTTTTCTGACTGCGAATTCAAAACCATGCACCAGAATTCACTACTTTCAACTCAGTAATGCATTTTGGATGTGTACCTAGAGTTTAAAGCAGAAAAACAGGAACTTTTAGAATTTTCATTTTTTGACCAAAACGACAGGACCGGAGCTGATAAAAATGTTGATATTGATGTTATTTTTTTTCTGACTGCGATTTCAAAACCATGCACCAGAATTCACTTCTTTCAACTCAGTAATGCATTTTGGATGTGTACCTAGAGTTTAAAGCAGAAAAACAGGAACTTTTAGAATTTTAATTTGTTGACCAAAACGACAGGACCGGAGCTGATAAAAATGTTGATATGGATGTTATTTTTTTTCTGACTGCGATTTCAAAACCATGCACCAGAATTCACTACTTTCAACTCAGTAATGCATTTTGGATGTGTACCTAGAGTTTAAAGCAGAAAAACAGGAACTTTTAGAATTTTCATTTTTTGACCAAAACGACAGGACCGGAGCTGATAAAAATGTTGATATGGATGTTATTTTTTTTCTGACTGCGATTTCAAAACCATGCACCAGAATTCACTTCTTTAAACTCAGTAATGCATTTTGGATGTGTACCTAGAGTTTAAAGCAGAAAAACAGGAACTTTTAGAATTTTCATTTTTTGACCAAAACGACAGGACCGGAGCTGATAAAAATGTTGATATGGATGTTATTTTTTTTCTGACTGCGATTTCAAAACCATGCACCAGAATTCACTTCTTTCAACTCAGTAATGCATTTTGGATGTGTACCTAGAGTTTAAAGCAGAAAAACAGGAACTTTTAGAATTTTCATTTGTTGACCAAAACGACAGGACGGGACCTGATAAAATTGTTGATATGGATGTTATTTTTTTTCTGACTTCGATTTCAAAACCATGCACCAGAATTCACTTCTTTCAACTCAGTAATGCATTTTGGATGTGTACCTAGAGTTTAAAGCAGAAAAACAGGAACTTTTAGAATTTTCATTTTTTGACCAAAACGACAGGTCCGGAGCTGATAAAAATGTTGATATTGATGTAATTTTTTTTCTGACTGCGGTTTCAAAACCATGCACCAGAATCAACTTCTTTCAACTCAGTAATGCATTTTGGATGTGTACCTAGAGTTTAAAGCAGAAAAACAGGAACTTTTAGAATTTTCATTTTTTGACCAAAACGACAGGACCGGAGCTGATAAAAATGTTGATATGGATGTTATTTTTTTTCTGACTGCGATTTCAAAACCATGCACCAGAATCAACTTCTTTCAACTCAGTAATGCATTTTGGATGTGTACCTAGAGTTTAAAGCAGAAAAACAGGAACTTTTAGAATTTTCATTTTTTGACCAAAACGACAGGACCGGAGCTGATAAAAATGTTGATATGGATGTTATTTTTTTTCTGACTGCGATTTCAAAACCATGCACCAGAATTCACTTCTTTAAACTCAGTAATGCATTTTGGATGTGTACCTAGAGTTTAAAGCAGAAAAACAGGAACTTTTAGAATTTTCATTTTTTGACCAAAACGACAGGACCGGAGCTGATAAAAATGTTGATATGGATGTTATTTTTTTTCTGACTGCGATTTCAAAACCATGCACCAGAATTCACTACTTTCAACTCAGTAATGCATTTTGGATGTGTACCTAGAGTTTAAAGCAGAAAAACAGGAACTTTTAGAATTTTCATTTTTTGACCAAAACGACAGGACCGGAGCTGATAAAAATGTTGATATGGATGTTATTTTTTTTCTGACTGCGATTTCAAAACCATGCACCAGAATTCACTTCTTTCAACTCAGTAATGCATTTTGGATGTGTACCTAGAGTTTAAAGCAGAAAAACAGGAACTTTTAGAATTTTCATTTTTTGACCAAAACGACAGGACCGGAGCTGATAAAAATGTTGATATGGATGTTATTTTTTTTCTGACTGCGATTTCAAAACCATGCACCAGAATTCACTTCTTTAAACTCAGTAATGCATTTTGGATGTGTACCTAGAGTTTAAAGCAGAAAACAGGAACTTTTAGAATTTTCAATTTTTGACCAAAACGACAGGACCGGAGCTGATAAAAATGTTGATATGGATGTTATTTTTTTTCTGACTGCGATTTCAAAACCATGCACAAGAATTCACTTCTTTCAACTCAGTAATGTATTTTGGATGTGTACCTAGAGTTTGAAGCAGAAAAACAGGAACTTTTAGAATTTTCATTTTTTGACCAAAACGACAGGACCGGAGCTGATAAAAATGTTGATATGGATGTTATTTTTTTTCTGACTGCGATTTCAAAACCAGGCACCAGAATCAACTTCTTTCAACTCAGTAATGCATTTTGGATGTGTACCTAGAGTTTAAAGCAGAAAAACAGGAACTTTTAGAATTTTCATTTTTTGACCAAAACGACAGGTCCGGAGCTGATAAAAATGTTGATATTGATGTAATTTTTTTTCTGACTGCGGTTTCAAAACCATGCACCAGAATCAACTTCTTTCAACTCAGTAATGCATTTTGGATGTGTACCTAGAGTTTAAAGCAGAAAAACAGGAACTTTTAGAATTTTCATTTGTTGACCAAAACGACAGGACCGGAGCTGATAAAAATGTTGATATGGATGTTATTTTTTTTCTGACTGCGATTTCAAAACCATGCACCAGAATTCACTTCTTTCAACTCAGTAATGCATTTTGGATGTGTACCTAGAGTTTAAAGCAGAAAAACAGGAACTTTTAGAATTTTCATTTTTTGACCAAAACGACAGGACCGGAGCTGATAAAAATGTTGATATGGATGTTATTTTTTTTCTGACTGCGATTTCAAAACCATGCACCAGAATTCACTTCTTTAAACTCAGTAATGCATTTTGGATGTGTACCTAGAGTTTAAAGCAGAAAAACAGGAACTTTTAGAATTTTAATTTTTTGACCAAAACGACAGGACCGGAGCTGATAAAAATGTTGATATGGATGTTATTTTTTTTCTGACTGCGATTTCAAAACCATGCACCAGAATTCACTTCTTTCAACTCAGTAATGCATTTTGGATGTGTACCTAGAGTTTAAAGCAGAAAAACAGGAACTTTTAGAATTTTCATTTTTTGACCAAAATGAAAGGACCGGAGCTGATAAAAATGTTGATATGGATGTTTTTTTTTTTCTGACTGCGATTTCAAAACCATGCACCAGAATCAACTTCTTTCAACTCAGTAATGCATTTTGGATGTGTACCTAGAGTTTAAAGCAGAAAAACAGGAACTTTTAGAATTTTCATTTTTTGACCAAAACGACAGGACCGGAGCTGATAAAAATGTTGATATGGATGTTATTTTTTTTCTGACTGCGATTTCAAAACCATGCACCAGAAATCACTTCTTTCAACTCAGTAATGCATTTTGGATGTGTACCTAGAGTTTAAAGCAGAAAAACAGGAACTTTTAGAATTTTCATTTTTTGACCAAAACGACAGGACCGGAGCTGATAAAAATGTTGATATTGATGTTATTTTTTTTCTGACTGCGATTTCAAAACCATGCACCAGAATTCACTTCTTTCAACTCAGTAATGCATTTTGGATGTGTACCTAGAGTTTAAAGCAGAAAAACAGGAACTTTTAGAATTTTAATTTGTTGACCAAAACGACAGGACCGGAGCTGATAAAAATGTTGATATGGATGTTATTTTTTTTCTGACTGCGATTTCAAAACCATGCACCAGAATTCACTACTTTCAACTCAGTAATGCATTTTGGATGTGTACCTAGAGTTTAAAGCAGAAAAACAGGAACTTTTAGAATTTTCATTTTTTGACCAAAACGACATGACCGGAGCTGATAAAAATGTTGATATGGATGTTATTTTTTTTCTGACTGCGATTTCAAAACCATGCACCAGAATTCACTTCTTTAAACTCAGTAATGCATTTTGGATGTGTACCTAGAGTTTAAAGCAGAAAAACAGGAACTTTTAGAATTTTCATTTTTTGACCAAAACGACAGGACCGGAGCTGATAAAAATGTTGATATGGATGTTTTTTTTTTCTGACTGCGATTTCAAAACCATGCACCAGAATCAACTTCTTTCAACTCAGTAATGCATTTTGGATGTGTACCTAGAGTTTAAAGCAGAAAAACAGGAACTTTTAGAATTTTCATTTTTTGACCAAAACGACAGGACCGGAGCTGATAAAAATGTTGATATGGATGTTATTTTTTTTCTGACTGCGATTTCAAAACCATGCACCAGAATTCACTTCTTTCAACTCAGTAATGCATTTTGGATGTGTACCTAGAGTTTAAAGCAGAAAAACAGGAACTTTTAGAATTTTCATTTTTTGACCAAAACGACAGGACCGGAGCTGATAAAAAATGTTGATATGGATGTTATTTTTTTTCTGACTGCGATTTCAAAACCATGCACCAGAATTCACTTCTTTAAACTCAGTAATGCATTTTGGATGTGTACCTAGAGTTTAAAGCAGAAAAACAGGAACTTTTAGAATTTTCATTTTTTGACCAAAACGACAGGACCGGAGCTGATAAAAATGTTGATATGGATGTTATTTTTTTTCTAACTGCGATTTCAAAACCAGGCACCAGAATCAACTTCTTTCAACTCAGTAATGCATTTTGGATGTGTACCTAGAGTTTAAAGCAGAAAAACAGGAACTTTTAGAATTTTCATTTTTTGACCAAAACGACAGGTCCGGAGCTGATAAAAATGTTGATATTGATGTAATTTTTTTTCTGACTGCGGTTTCAAAACCATGCACCAGAATCAACTTCTTTCAACTCAGTAATGCATTTTGGATGTGTACCTAGAGTTTAAAGCAGAAAAACAGGAACTTTTAGAATTTTCATTTGTTGACCAAAACGACAGGACCGGAGCTGATAAAAATTTTGATATGGATGTTATTTTTTTTCTGACTGCGATTTCAAAACCATGCACCAGAATTCACTTCTTTCAACTCAGTAATGCATTTTGGATGTGTACCTAGAGTTTAAAGCAGAAAAACAGGAACTTTTAGAATTTTAATTTGTTGACCAAAACGACAGGACCGGAGCTGATAAAAATGTTGATATGGATGTTATTTTTTTTCTGACTGCGATTTCAAAACCATGCACCAGAATTCACTACTTTCAACTCAGTAATGCATTTTGGATGTGTACCTAGAGTTTAAAGCAGAAAAACAGGAACTTTTAGAATTTTCATTTGTTGACCAAAACGACAGGACCGGAGCTGATAAAAATGTTGATATGGATGTTATTTTTTTTCTGACTGCGATTTCAAAACCATGCACCAGAATTCACTACTTTCAACTCAGTAATGCATTTTGGATGTGTACCTAGAGTTTAAAGCAGAAAAACAGGAACTTTTAGAATTTTCATTTTTTGACCAAAACGACAGGACCGGAGCTGATAAAAATGTTGATATGGATGTTATTTTTTTTCTGACTGCGATTTCAAAACCATGCACCAGAATTCACTTCTTTAAACTCAGTAATGCATTTTGGATGTGTACCTAGAGTTTAAAGCAGAAAAACAGGAACTTTTAGAATTTTCATTTTTTGACCAAAACGACAGGACCGGAGCTGATAAAAATGTTGATATTGATGTTATTTTTTTTCTGACTGCGATTTCAAAACCATGCACCAGAATTCACTTCTTTCAACTCAGTAATGCATTTTGGATGTGTACCTAGAGTTTAAAGCAGAAAAACAGGAACTTTTAGAATTTTAATTTGTTGACCAAAACGACAGGACCGGAGCTGATAAAAATGTTGATATGGATGTTATTTTTTTTCTGACTGCGATTTCAAAACCATGCACCAGAATTCACTACTTTCAACTCAGTAATGCATTTTGGATGTGTACCTAGAGTTTAAAGCAGAAAAACAGGAACTTTTAGAATTTTCATTTTTTGACCAAAACGACATGACCGGAGCTGATAAAAATGTTGATATGGATGTTATTTTTTTTCTGACTGCGATTTCAAAACCATGCACCAGAATTCACTTCTTTAAACTCAGTAATGCATTTTGGATGTGTACCTAGAGTTTAAAGCAGAAAAACAGGAACTTTTAGAATTTTCATTTTTTGACCAAAACGACAGGACCGGAGCTGATAAAAATGTTGATATGGATGTTTTTTTTTTCTGACTGCGATTTCAAAACCATGCACCAGAATCAACTTCTTTCAACTCAGTAATGCATTTTGGATGTGTACCTAGAGTTTAAAGCAGAAAAACAGGAACTTTTAGAATTTTCATTTTTTGACCAAAACGACAGGACCGGAGCTGATAAAAATGTTGATATGGATGTTATTTTTTTTCTGACTGCGATTTCAAAACCATGCACCAGAATTCACTTCTTTCAACTCAGTAATGCATTTTGGATGTGTACCTAGAGTTTAAAGCAGAAAAACAGGAACTTTTAGAATTTTCATTTTTTGACCAAAACGACAGGACCGGAGCTGATAAAAAATGTTGATATGGATGTTATTTTTTTTCTGACTGCGATTTCAAAACCATGCACCAGAATTCACTTCTTTAAACTCAGTAATGCATTTTGGATGTGTACCTAGAGTTTAAAGCAGAAAAACAGGAACTTTTAGAATTTTCATTTTTTGACCAAAACGACAGGACCGGAGCTGATAAAAATGTTGATATGGATGTTATTTTTTTTCTAACTGCGATTTCAAAACCAGGCACCAGAATCAACTTCTTTCAACTCAGTAATGCATTTTGGATGTGTACCTAGAGTTTAAAGCAGAAAAACAGGAACTTTTAGAATTTTCATTTTTTGACCAAAACGACAGGTCCGGAGCTGATAAAAATGTTGATATTGATGTAATTTTTTTTCTGACTGCGGTTTCAAAACCATGCACCAGAATCAACTTCTTTCAACTCAGTAATGCATTTTGGATGTGTACCTAGAGTTTAAAGCAGAAAAACAGGAACTTTTAGAATTTTCATTTGTTGACCAAAACGACAGGACCGGAGCTGATAAAAATTTTGATATGGATGTTATTTTTTTTCTGACTGCGATTTCAAAACCATGCACCAGAATTCACTTCTTTCAACTCAGTAATGCATTTTGGATGTGTACCTAGAGTTTAAAGCAGAAAAACAGGAACTTTTAGAATTTTAATTTGTTGACCAAAACGACAGGACCGGAGCTGATAAAAATGTTGATATGGATGTTATTTTTTTTCTGACTGCGATTTCAAAACCATGCACCAGAATTCACTACTTTCAACTCAGTAATGCATTTTGGATGTGTACCTAGAGTTTAAAGCAGAAAAACAGGAACTTTTAGAATTTTCATTTGTTGACCAAAACGACAGGACCGGAGCTGATAAAAATGTTGATATGGATGTTATTTTTTTTCTGACTGCGATTTCAAAACCATGCACCAGAATTCACTACTTTCAACTCAGTAATGCATTTTGGATGTGTACCTAGAGTTTAAAGCAGAAAAACAGGAACTTTTAGAATTTTCATTTTTTGACCAAAACGACAGGACCGGAGCTGATAAAAATGTTGATATGGATGTTATTTTTTTTCTGACTGCGATTTCAAAACCATGCACCAGAATTCACTTCTTTAAACTCAGTAATGCATTTTGGATGTGTACCTAGAGTTTAAAGCAGAAAAACAGGAACTTTTAGAATTTTCATTTTTTGACCAAAACGACAGGACCGGAGCTGATAAAAATGTTGATATGGATGTTATTTTTTTTCTGACTGCGATTTCAAAACCATGCACCAGAATTCACTTCTTTCAACTCAGTAATGCATTTTGGATGTGTACCTAGAGTTTAAAGCAGAAAAACAGGAACTTTTAGAATTTTCATTTGTTGACCAAAACGACAGGACGGGACCTGATAAAATTGTTGATATGGATGTTATTTTTTTTCTGACTTCGATTTCAAAACCATGCACCAGAATTCACTTCTTTCAACTCAGTAATGCATTTTGGATGTGTACCTAGAGTTTAAAGCAGAAAAACAGGAACTTTTAGAATTTTCATTTTTTGACCAAAACGACAGGTCCGGAGCTGATAAAAATGTTGATATTGATGTAATTTTTTTTCTGACTGCGGTTTCAAAACCATGCACCAGAATCAACTTCTTTCAACTCAGTAATGCATTTTGGATGTGTACCTAGAGTTTAAAGCAGAAAAACAGGAACTTTTAGAATTTTCATTTTTTGACCAAAACGACAGGACCGGAGCTGATAAAAATGTTGATATGGATGTTTTTTTTTTCTGACTGCGATTTCAAAACCATGCACCAGAATCAACTTCTTTCAACTCAGTAATGCATTTTGGATGTGTACCTAGAGTTTAAAGCAGAAAAACAGGAACTTTTAGAATTTTCATTTTTTGACCAAAACGACAGGACCGGAGCTGATAAAAATGTTGATATGGATGTTATTTTTTTTCTGACTGCGATTTCAAAACCATGCACCAGAATTCACTTCTTTCAACTCAGTAATGCATTTTGGATGTGTACCTAGAGTTTAAAGCAGAAAAACAGGAACTTTTAGAATTTTCATTTTTTGACCAAAACGACAGGACCGGAGCTGATAAAAAATGTTGATATGGATGTTATTTTTTTTCTGACTGCGATTTCAAAACCATGCACCAGAATTCACTTCTTTAAACTCAGTAATGCATTTTGGATGTGTACCTAGAGTTTAAAGCAGAAAAACAGGAACTTTTAGAATTTTCATTTTTTGACCAAAACGACAGGACCGGAGCTGATAAAAATGTTGATATGGATGTTATTTTTTTTCTGACTGCGATTTCAAAACCATGCACCAGAATTCACTTCTTTAAACTCAGTAATGCATTTTGGATGTGTACCTAGAGTTTAAAGCAGAAAAACAGGAACTTTTAGAATTTTAATTTTTTGACCAAAACGACAGGACCGGAGCTGATAAAAATGTTGATATGGATGTTATTTTTTTTCTGACTGCGATTTCAAAACCATGCACCAGAATTCACTTCTTTCAACTCAGTAATGCATTTTGGATGTGTACCTAGAGTTTAAAGCAGAAAAACAGGAACTTTTAGAATTTTCATTTTTTGACCAAAATGAAAGGACCGGAGCTGATAAAAATGTTGATATGGATGTTTTTTTTTTTTCTGACTGCGATTTCAAAACCATGCACCAGAATCAACTTCTTTCAACTCAGTAATGCATTTTGGATGTGTACCTAGAGTTTAAAGCAGAAAAACAGGAACTTTTAGAATTTTCATTTTTTGACCAAAACGACAGGACCGGAGCTGATAAAAATGTTGATATGGATGTTATTTTTTTTCTGACTGCGATTTCAAAACCATGCACCAGAATTCACTTCTTTCAACTCAGTAATGCATTTTGGATGTGTACCTAGAGTTTAAAGCAGAAAAACAGGAACTTTTAGAATTTTCATTTTTTGACCAAAACGACAGGACCGGAGCTGATAAAAATGTTGATATTGATGTTATTTTTTTTCTGACTGCGATTTCAAAACCATGCACCAGAATTCACTTCTTTCAACTCAGTAATGCATTTTGGATGTGTACCTAGAGTTTAAAGCAGAAAAACAGGAACTTTTAGAATTTTAATTTGTTGACCAAAACGACAGGACCGGAGCTGATAAAAATGTTGATATGGATGTTATTTTTTTTCTGACTGCGATTTCAAAACCATGCACCAGAATTCACTACTTTCAACTCAGTAATGCATTTTGGATGTGTACCTAGAGTTTAAAGCAGAAAAACAGGAACTTTTAAAATTTTCATTTTTTGACCAAAACGACATGACCGGAGCTGATAAAAATGTTGATATGGATGTTATTTTTTTTCTGACTGCGATTTCAAAACCATGCACCAGAATTCACTTCTTTAAACTCAGTAATGCATTTTGGATGTGTACCTAGAGTTTAAAGCAGAAAAACAGGAACTTTTAGAATTTTCATTTTTTGACCAAAACGAAAGGACCGGAGCTGATAAAAATGTTGATATGGATGTTTTTTTTTTTTCTGACTGCGATTTCAAAACCATGCACCAGAATCAACTTCTTTCAACTCAGTAATGCATTTTGGATGTGTACCTAGAGTTTAAAGCAAAAAAACAGGAACTTTTAGAATTTTCATTTTTTGACCAAAACGACAGGACCGGAGCTGATAAAAATGTTGATATGGATGTTATT
Organism: Crinia signifera; assembly: GCF_055691185.1. Taxonomy (NCBI): domain Eukaryota; kingdom Metazoa; phylum Chordata; class Amphibia; order Anura; family Myobatrachidae; genus Crinia; species Crinia signifera. The sequence continues at coordinate 92,685,028 of NC_139227.1, forward strand.
TTTTTTCTGACTGCGATTTCAAAACCATGCACCAGAATTCACTTCTTTCAACTCAGTAATGCATTTTGGATGTGTACCTAGAGTTTAAAGCAGAAAAACAGGAACTTTTAGAATTTTCATTTTTTGACCAAAACGACAGGACCGGAGCTGATAAAAATGTTGATATTGATGTTATTTTTTTTCTGACTGCGATTTCAAAACCATGCACCAGAATTCACTTCTTTCAACTCAGTAATGCATTTTGGATGTGTACCTAGAGTTTAAAGCAGAAAAACAGGAACTTTTAGAATTTTAATTTGTTGACCAAAACGACAGGACCGGAGCTGATAAAAATGTTGATATGGATGTTATTTTTTTTCTGACTGCGATTTCAAAACCATGCACCAGAATTCACTACTTTCAACTCAGTAATGCATTTTGGATGTGTACCTAGAGTTTAAAGCAGAAAAACAGGAACTTTTAGAATTTTCATTTTTTGACCAAAACGACATGACCGGAGCTGATAAAAATGTTGATATGGATGTTATTTTTTTTCTGACTGCGATTTCAAAACCATGCACCAGAATTCACTTCTTTAAACTCACTAATGCATTTTGGATGTGTACCTAGAGTTTAAAGCAGAAAAACAGGAACTTTTAGAATTTTCATTTTTTGACCAAAACGACAGGACCGGAGCTGATAAAAATGTTGATATGGATGTTTTTTTTTTCTGACTGCGATTTCAAAACCATGCACCAGAATCAACTTCTTTCAACTCAGTAATGCATTTTGGATGTGTACCTAGAGTTTAAAGCAGAAAAACAGGAACTTTTAGAATTTTCATTTTTTGACCAAAACGACAGGACCGGAGCTGATAAAAATGTTGATATGGATGTTATTTTTTTTCTGACTGCGATTTCAAAACCATGCACCAGAATTCACTTCTTTCAACTCAGTAATGCATTTTGGATGTGTACCTAGAGTTTAAAGCAGAAAAACAGGAACTTTTAGAATTTTCATTTTTTGACCAAAACGACAGGACCGGAGCTGATAAAAAATGTTGATATGGATGTTATTTTTTTTCTGACTGCGATTTCAAAACCATGCACCAGAATTCACTTCTTTAAACTCAGTAATGCATTTTGGATGTGTACCTAGAGTTTAAAGCAGAAAAACAGGAACTTTTAGAATTTTCATTTTTTGACCAAAACGACAGGACCGGAGCTGATAAAAATGTTGATATGGATGTTATTTTTTTTCTGACTGCGATTTCAAAACCAGGCACCAGAATCAACTTCTTTCAACTCAGTAATGCATTTTGGATGTGTACCTAGAGTTTAAAGCAGAAAAACAGGAACTTTTAGAATTTTCATTTTTTGACCAAAACGACAGGACCGGAGCTGATAAAAATGTTGATATGGATGTTATTTTTTTTCTGACTGCGATTTCAAAACCATGCACCAGAATTCACTTCTTTCAACTCAGTAATGCATTTTGGATGTGTACCTAGAGTTTAAAGCAGAAAAACAGGAACTTTTAGAATTTTAATTTGTTGACCAAAACGACAGGACCGGAGCTGATAAAAATGTTGATATGGATGTTATTTTTTTTCTGACTGCGATTTCAAAACCATGCACCAGAATTCACTACTTTCAACTCAGTAATGCATTTTGGATGTGTACCTAGAGTTTAAAGCAGAAAAACAGGAACTTTTAGAATTTTCATTTGTTGACCAAAACGACAGGACCGGAGCTGATAAAAATGTTGATATGGATGTTATTTTTTTTCTGACTGCGATTTCAAAACCATGCACCAGAATTCACTACTTTCAACTCAGTAATGCATTTTGGATGTGTACCTAGAGTTTAAAGCAGAAAAACAGGAACTTTTAGAATTTTCATTTTTTGACCAAAACGACAGGACCGGAGCTGATAAAAATGTTGATATGGATGTTATTTTTTTTCTGACTGCGATTTCAAAACCATGCACCAGAATTCACTTCTTTAAACTCAGTAATGCATTTTGGATGTGTACCTAGAGTTTAAAGCAGAAAAACAGGAACTTTTAGAATTTTCATTTTTTGACCAAAACGACAGGACCGGAGCTGATAAAAATGTTGATATGGATGTTATTTTTTTTCTGACTGCGATTTCAAAACCATGCACCAGAATTCACTTCTTTCAACTCAGTAATGCATTTTGGATGTGTACCTAGAGTTTAAAGCAGAAAAACAGGAACTTTTAGAATTTTCATTTGTTGACCAAAACGACAGGACGGGACCTGATAAAATTGTTGATATGGATGTTATTTTTTTTCTGACTTCGATTTCAAAACCATGCACCAGAATTCACTTCTTTCAACTCAGTAATGCATTTTGGATGTGTACCTAGAGTTTAAAGCAGAAAAACAGGAACTTTTAGAATTTTCATTTTTTGACCAAAACGACAGGTCCGGAGCTGATAAAAATGTTGATATTGATGTAATTTTTTTTCTGACTGCGGTTTCAAAACCATGCACCAGAATCAACTTCTTTCAACTCAGTAATGCATTTTGGATGTGTACCTAGAGTTTAAAGCAGAAAAACAGGAACTTTTAGAATTTTCATTTTTTGACCAAAACGACAGGACCGGAGCTGATAAAAATGTTGATATGGATGTTATTTTTTTTCTGACTGCGATTTCAAAACCATGCACCAGAATTCACTTCTTTCAACTCAGTAATGCATTTTGGATGTGTACCTAGAGTTTAAAGCAGAAAAACAGGAACTTTTAGAATTTTCATTTTTTGACCAAAACGACAGGACCGGAGCTGATAAAAAATGTTGATATGGATGTTATTTTTTTTCTGACTGCGATTTCAAAACCATGCACCAGAATTCACTTCTTTAAACTCAGTAATGCATTTTGGATGTGTACCTAGAGTTTAAAGCAGAAAAACAGGAACTTTTAGAATTTTCATTTGTTGACCAAAACGACAGGACGGGACCTGATAAAATTGTTGATATGGATGTTATTTTTTTTCTGACTTCGATTTCAAAACCATGCACCAGAATTCACTTCTTTCAACTCAGTAATGCATTTTGGATGTGTACCTAGAGTTTAAAGCAGAAAAACAGGAACTTTTAGAATTTTCATTTTTTGACCAAAACGACAGGTCCGGAGCTGATAAAAATGTTGATATTGATGTAATTTTTTTTCTGACTGCGGTTTCAAAACCATGCACCAGAATCAACTTCTTTCAACTCAGTAATGCATTTTGGATGTGTACCTAGAGTTTAAAGCAGAAAAACAGGAACTTTTAGAATTTTCATTTTTTGACCAAAACGACAGGACCGGAGCTGATAAAAATGTTGATATGGATGTTTTTTTTTTCTGACTGCGATTTCAAAACCATGCACCAGAATCAACTTCTTTCAACTCAGTAATGCATTTTGGATGTGTACCTAGAGTTTAAAGCAGAAAAACAGGAACTTTTAGAATTTTCATTTTTTGACCAAAACGACAGGACCGGAGCTGATAAAAATGTTGATATGGATGTTATTTTTTTTCTGACTGCGATTTCAAAACCATGCACCAGAATTCACTTCTTTCAACTCAGTAATGCATTTTGGATGTGTACCTAGAGTTTAAAGCAGAAAAACAGGAACTTTTAGAATTTTCATTTTTTGACCAAAACGACAGGACCGGAGCTGATAAAAAATGTTGATATGGATGTTATTTTTTTTCTGACTGCGATTTCAAAACCATGCACCAGAATTCACTACTTTCAACTCAGTAATGCATTTTGGATGTGTACCTAGAGTTTAAAGCAGAAAAACAGGAACTTTTAGAATTTTCATTTTTTGACCAAAACGACAGGACCGGAGCTGATAAAAATGTTGATATGGATGTTATTTTTTTTCTGACTGCGATTTCAAAACCATGCACCAGAATTCACTTCTTTAAACTCAGTAATGCATTTTGGATGTGTACCTAGAGTTTAAAGCAGAAAAACAGGAACTTTTAGAATTTTCATTTTTTGACCAAAACGACAGGACCGGAGCTGATAAAAATGTTGATATGGATGTTATTTTTTTTCTGACTGCGATTTCAAAACCATGCACCAGAATTCACTTCTTTCAACTCAGTAATGCATTTTGGATGTGTACCTAGAGTTTAAAGCAGAAAAACAGGAACTTTTAGAATTTTCATTTGTTGACCAAAACGACAGGACGGGACCTGATAAAATTGTTGATATGGATGTTATTTTTTTTCTGACTTCGATTTCAAAACCATGCACCAGAATTCACTTCTTTCAACTCAGTAATGCATTTTGGATGTGTACCTAGAGTTTAAAGCAGAAAAACAGGAACTTTTAGAATTTTCATTTTTTGACCAAAACGACAGGTCCGGAGCTGATAAAAATGTTGATATTGATGTAATTTTTTTTCTGACTGCGGTTTCAAAACCATGCACCAGAATCAACTTCTTTCAACTCAGTAATGCATTTTGGATGTGTACCTAGAGTTTAAAGCAGAAAAACAGGAACTTTTAGAATTTTCATTTTTTGACCAAAACGACAGGACCGGAGCTGATAAAAATGTTGATATGGATGTTTTTTTTTTCTGACTGCGATTTCAAAACCATGCACCAGAATCAACTTCTTTCAACTCAGTAATGCATTTTGGATGTGTACCTAGAGTTTAAAGCAGAAAAACAGGAACTTTTAGAATTTTCATTTTTTGACCAAAACGACAGGACCGGAGCTGATAAAAATGTTGATATGGATGTTATTTTTTTTCTGACTGCGATTTCAAAACCATGCACCAGAATTCACTTCTTTCAACTCAGTAATGCATTTTGGATGTGTACCTAGAGTTTAAAGCAGAAAAACAGGAACTTTTAGAATTTTCATTTTTTGACCAAAACGACAGGACCGGAGCTGATAAAAAATGTTGATATGGATGTTATTTTTTTTCTGACTGCGATTTCAAAACCATGCACCAGAATTCACTTCTTTAAACTCAGTAATGCATTTTGGATGTGTACCTAGAGTTTAAAGCAGAAAAACAGGAACTTTTAGAATTTTCATTTTTTGACCAAAACGACAGGACCGGAGCTGATAAAAATGTTGATATGGATGTTATTTTTTTCTGACTGCGATTTCAAAACCATGCACCAGAATTCACTTCTTTAAACTCAGTAATGCATTTTGGATGTGTACCTAGAGTTTAAAGCAGAAAAACAGGAACTTTTAGAATTTTAATTTTTTGACCAAAACGACAGGACCGGAGCTGATAAAAATGTTGATATGGATGTTATTTTTTTTCTGACTGCGATTTCAAAACCATGCACCAGAATTCACTTCTTTCAACTCAGTAATGCATTTTGGATGTGTACCTAGAGTTTAAAGCAGAAAAACAGGAACTTTTAGAATTTTCATTTTTTGACCAAAATGAAAGGACCGGAGCTGATAAAAATGTTGATATGGATGTTTTTTTTTTTTCTGACTGCGATTTCAAAACCATGCACCAGAATCAACTTCTTTCAACTCAGTAATGCATTTTGGATGTGTACCTAGAGTTTAAAGCAGAAAAACAGGAACTTTTAGAATTTTCATTTTTTGACCAAAACGACAGGACCGGAGCTGATAAAAATGTTGATATGGATGTTATTTTTTTTCTGACTGCGATTTCAAAACCATGCACCAGAATTCACTTCTTTCAACTCAGTAATGCATTTTGGATGTGTACCTAGAGTTTAAAGCAGAAAAACAGGAACTTTTAGAATTTTAATTTGTTGACCAAAACGACAGGACCGGAGCTGATAAAAATGTTGATATTGATGTTATTTTTTTTCTGACTGCGATTTCAAAACCATGCACCAGAATTCACTTCTTTCAACTCAGTAATGCATTTTGGATGTGTACCTAGAGTTTAAAGCAGAAAAACAGGAACTTTTAGAATTTTAATTTGTTGACCAAAACGACAGGACCGGAGCTGATAAAAATGTTGATATGGATGTTATTTTTTTTCTGACTGCGATTTCAAAACCATGCACCAGAATTCACTACTTTCAACTCAGTAATGCATTTTGGATGTGTACCTAGAGTTTAAAGCAGAAAAACAGGAACTTTTAAAATTTTCATTTTTTGACCAAAACGACATGACCGGAGCTGATAAAAATGTTGATATGGATGTTATTTTTTTTCTGACTGCGATTTCAAAACCATGCACCAGAATTCACTTCTTTAAACTCAGTAATGCATTTTGGATGTGTACCTAGAGTTTAAAGCAGAAAAACAGGAACTTTTAGAATTTTCATTTTTTGACCAAAACGAAAGGACCGGAGCTGATAAAAATGTTGATATGGATGTTTTTTTTTTTTCTGACTGCGATTTCAAAACCATGCACCAGAATCAACTTCTTTCAACTCAGTAATGCATTTTGGATGTGTACCTAGAGTTTAAAGCAGAAAAACAGGAACTTTTAGAATTTTCATTTTTTGACCAAAACGACAGGACCGGAGCTGATAAAAATGTTGATATGGATGTTATTTTTTTTTCTGACTGCGATTTCAAAACCATGCACCAGAATTCACTTCTTTCAACTCAGTAATGCATTTTGGATGTGTACCTAGAGTTTAAAGCAGAAAAACAGGAACTTTTAAAATTTTCATTTTTTGACCAAAACGACATGACCGGAGCTGATAAAAATGTTGATATGGATGTTATTTTTTTTCTGACTGCGATTTCAAAACCATGCACCAGAATTCACTTCTTTAAACTCAGTAATGCATTTTGGATGTGTACCTAGAGTTTAAAGCAGAAAAACAGGAACTTTTAGAATTTTCATTTTTTGACCAAAACGACAGGACCGGAGCTGATAAAAATGTTGATATGGATGTTTTTTTTTTCTGACTGCGATTTCAAAACCATGCACCAGAATCAACTTCTTTCAACTCAGTAATGCATTTTGGATGTGTACCTAGAGTTTAAAGCAGAAAAACAGGAACTTTTAGAATTTTCATTTTTTGACCAAAACGACAGGACCGGAGCTGATAAAAATGTTGATATGGATGTTATTTTTTTTCTGACTGCGATTTCAAAACCATGCACCAGAATTCACTTCTTTCAACTCAGTAATGCATTTTGGATGTGTACCTAGAGTTTAAAGCAGAAAAACAGGAACTTTTAGAATTTTCATTTTTTGACCAAAACGACAGGACCGGAGCTGATAAAAAATGTTGATATGGATGTTATTTTTTTTCTGACTGCGATTTCAAAACCATGCACCAGAATTCACTTCTTTAAACTCAGTAATTCATTTTGGATGTGTACCTAGAGTTTAAAGCAGAAAAACAGGAACTTTTAGAATTTTCATTTTTTGACCAAAACGACAGGACCGGAGCTGATAAAAATGTTGATATGGATGTTATTTTTTTTCTGACTGCGATTTCAAAACCAGGCACCAGAATCAACTTCTTTCAACTCAGTAATGCATTTTGGATGTGTACCTAGAGTTTAAAGCAGAAAAACAGGAACTTTTAGAATTTTCATTTTTTGACCAAAACGACAGGTCCGGAGCTGATAAAAATGTTGATATTGATGTAATTTTTTTTCTGACTGCGGTTTCAAAACCATGCATCAGAATCAACTTCTTTCAACTCAGTAATGCATTTTGGATGTGTACCTAGAGTTTAAAGCAGAAAAACAGGAACTTTTAGAATTTTCATTTGTTGACCAAAACGACAGGACCGGAGCTGATAAAAATGTTGATATGGATGTTATTTTTTTTCTGACTGCGATTTCAAAACCATGCACCAGAATTCACTTCTTTCAACTCAGTAATGCATTTTGGATGTGTACCTAGAGTTTAAAGCAGAAAAACAGGAACTTTTAGAATTTTCATTTTTTGACCAAAACGACAGGACCGGAGCTGATAAAAATGTTGATATTGATGTTATTTTTTTTCTGACTGCGATTTCAAAACCATGCACCAGAATTCACTTCTTTCAACTCAGTAATGCATTTTGGATGTGTACCTAGAGTTTAAAGCAGAAAAACAGGAACTTTTAGAATTTTAATTTGTTGACCAAAACGACAGGACCGGAGCTGATAAAAATGTTGATATGGATGTTATTTTTTTTCTGACTGCGATTTCAAAACCATGCACCAGAATTCACTACTTTCAACTCAGTAATGCATTTTGGATGTGTACCTAGAGTTTAAAGCAGAAAAACAGGAACTTTTAGAATTTTCATTTTTTGACCAAAACGACATGACCGGAGCTGATAAAAATGTTGATATGGATGTTATTTTTTTTCTGACTGCGATTTCAAAACCATGCACCAGAATTCACTTCTTTAAACTCAGTAATGCATTTTGGATGTGTACCTAGAGTTTAAAGCAGAAAAACAGGAACTTTTAGAATTTTCATTTTTTGACCAAAACGACAGGACCGGAGCTGATAAAAATGTTGATATGGATGTTTTTTTTTTCTGACTGCGATTTCAAAACCATGCACCAGAATCAACTTCTTTCAACTCAGTAATGCATTTTGGATGTGTACCTAGAGTTTAAAGCAGAAAAACAGGAACTTTTAGAATTTTCATTTTTTGACCAAAACGACAGGACCGGAGCTGATAAAAATGTTGATATGGATGTTATTTTTTTTCTGACTGCGATTTCAAAACCATGCACCAGAATTCACTTCTTTCAACTCAGTAATGCATTTTGGATGTGTACCTAGAGTTTAAAGCAGAAAAACAGGAACTTTTAGAATTTTCATTTTTTGACCAAAACGACAGGACCGGAGCTGATAAAAAATGTTGATATGGATGTTATTTTTTTTCTGACTGCGATTTCAAAACCATGCACCAGAATTCACTTCTTTAAACTCAGTAATGCATTTTGGATGTGTACCTAGAGTTTAAAGCAGAAAAACAGGAACTTTTAGAATTTTCATTTTTTGACCAAAACGACAGGACCGGAGCTGATAAAAATGTTGATATGGATGTTATTTTTTTTCTGACTGCGATTTCAAAACCAGGCACCAGAATCAACTTCTTTCAACTCAGTAATGCATTTTGGATGTGTACCTAGAGTTTAAAGCAGAAAAACAGGAACTTTTAGAATTTTCATTTTTTGACCAAAACGACAGGTCCGGAGCTGATAAAAATGTTGATATTGATGTAATTTTTTTTCTGACTGCGGTTTCAAAACCATGCACCAGAATCAACTTCTTTCAACTCAGTAATGCATTTTGGATGTGTACCTAGAGTTTAAAGCAGAAAAACAGGAACTTTTAGAATTTTCATTTGTTGACCAAAACGACAGGACCGGAGCTGATAAAAATGTTGATATGGATGTTATTTTTTTTCTGACTGCGATTTCAAAACCATGCACCAGAATTCACTTCTTTCAACTCAGTAATGCATTTTGGATGTGTACCTAGAGTTTAAAGCAGAAAAACAGGAACTTTTAGAATTTTAATTTGTTGACCAAAACGACAGGACCGGAGCTGATAAAAATGTTGATATGGATGTTATTTTTTTTCTGACTGCGATTTCAAAACCATGCACCAGAATTCACTACTTTCAACTCAGTAATGCATTTTGGATGTGTACCTAGAGTTTAAAGCAGAAAAACAGGAACTTTTAGAATTTTCATTTGTTGACCAAAACGACAGGACCGGAGCTGATAAAAATGTTGATATGGATGTTATTTTTTTTCTGACTGCGATTTCAAAACCATGCACCAGAATTCACTTCTTTAAACTCAGTAATGCATTTTGGATGTGTACCTAGAGTTTAAAGCAGAAAAACAGGAACTTTTAGAATTTTCATTTTTTGACCAAAACGACAGGACCGGAGCTGATAAAAATGTTGATATGGATGTTATTTTTTTCTGACTGCGATTTCAAAACCATGCACCAGAATTCACTTCTTTAAACTCAGTAATGCATTTTGGATGTGTACCTAGAGTTTAAAGCAGAAAAACAGGAACTTTTAAAATTTTCATTTTTTGACCAAAACGACATGACCGGAGCTGATAAAAATGTTGATATGGATGTTATTTTTTTTCTGACTGCGATTTCAAAACCATGCACCAGAATTCACTTCTTTAAACTCAGTAATGCATTTTGGATGTGTACCTAGAGTTTAAAGCAGAAAAACAGGAACTTTTAGAATTTTCATTTTTTGACCAAAACGACAGGACCGGAGCTGATAAAAATGTTGATATGGATGTTTTTTTTTTCTGACTGCGATTTCAAAACCATGCACCAGAATCAACTTCTTTCAACTCAGTAATGCATTTTGGATGTGTACCTAGAGTTTAAAGCAGAAAAACAGGAACTTTTAGAATTTTCATTTTTTGACCAAAACGACAGGACCGGAGCTGATAAAAATGTTGATATGGATGTTATTTTTTTTCTGACTGCGATTTCAAAACCATGCACCAGAATTCACTTCTTTCAACTCAGTAATGCATTTTGGATGTGTACCTAGAGTTTAAAGCAGAAAAACAGGAACTTTTAGAATTTTCATTTTTTGACCAAAACGACAGGACCGGAGCTGATAAAAAATGTTGATATGGATGTTATTTTTTTTCTGACTGCGATTTCAAAACCATGCACCAGAATTCACTTCTTTAAACTCAGTAATGCATTTTGGATGTGTACCTAGAGTTTAAAGCAGAAAAACAGGAACTTTTAGAATTTTCATTTTTTGACCAAAACGACAGGACCGGAGCTGATAAAAATGTTGATATTGATGTTATTTTTTTTCTGACTGCGATTTCAAAACCATGCACCAGAATTCACTTCTTTCAACTCAGTAATGCATTTTGGATGTGTACCTAGAGTTTAAAGCAGAAAAACAGGAACTTTTAGAATTTTAATTTGTTGACCAAAACGACAGGACCGGAGCTGATAAAAATGTTGATATGGATGTTATTTTTTTTCTGACTGCGATTTCAAAACCATGCACCAGAATTCACTACTTTCAACTCAGTAATGCATTTTGGATGTGTACCTAGAGTTTAAAGCAGAAAAACAGGAACTTTTAAAATTTTCATTTTTTGACCAAAACGACAGGACCGGAGCTGATAAAAATGTTGATATGGATGTTATTTTTTTTCTGACTGCGATTTCAAAACCATGCACCAGAATTCACTTCTTTAAACTCAGTAATGCATTTTGGATGTGTACCTAGAGTTTAAAGCAGAAAAACAGGAACTTTTAGAATTTTCATTTTTTGACCAAAACGACAGGACCGGAGCTGATAAAAATGTTGATATGGATGTTTTTTTTTTCTGACTGCGATTTCAAAACCATGCACCAGAATCAACTTCTTTCAACTCAGTAATGCATTTTGGATGTGTACCTAGAGTTTAAAGCAGAAAAACAGGAACTTTTAGAATTTTCATTTGTTGACCAAAACGACAGGACCGGAGCTGATAAAAATGTTGATATGGATGTTATTTTTTTTCTGACTGCGATTTCAAAACCATGCACCAGAATTCACTTCTTTCAACTCAGTAATGCATTTTGGATGTGTACCTAGAGTTTAAAGCAGAAAAACAGGAACTTTTAGAATTTTCATTTTTTGACCAAAACGACAGGACCGGAGCTGATAAAAATGTTGATATTGATGTTATTTTTTTTCTGACTGCGATTTCAAAACCATGCACCAGAATTCACTTCTTTCAACTCAGTAATGCATTTTGGATGTGTACCTAGAGTTTAAAGCAGAAAAACAGGAACTTTTAGAATTTTCATTTTTTGACCAAAACGACAGGACCGGAGCTGATAAAAAATGTTGATATGGATGTTATTTTTTTTCTGACTGCGATTTCAAAACCATGCACCAGAATTCACTTCTTTAAACTCAGTAATGCATTTTGGATGTGTACCTAGAGTTTAAAGCAGAAAAACAGGAACTTTTAGAATTTTCATTTTTTGACCAAAACGACAGGACCGGAGCTGATAAAAATGTTGATATGGATGTTATTTTTTTTCTGACTGCGATTTCAAAACCAGGCACCAGAATCAACTTCTTTCAACTCAGTAATGCATTTTGGATGTGTACCTAGAGTTTAAAGCAGAAAAACAGGAACTTTTAGAATTTTCATTTTTTGACCAAAACGACAGGTCCGGAGCTGATAAAAATGTTGATATTGATGTAATTTTTTTTCTGACTGCGGTTTCAAAACCATGCACCAGAATCAACTTCTTTCAACTCAGTAATGCATTTTGGATGTGTACCTAGAGTTTAAAGCAGAAAAACAGGAACTTTTAGAATTTTCATTTGTTGACCAAAACGACAGGACCGGAGCTGATAAAAATGTTGATATGGATGTTATTTTTTTTCTGACTGCGATTTCAAAACCATGCACCAGAATTCACTTCTTTCAACTCAGTAATGCATTTTGGATGTGTACCTAGAGTGTAAAGCAGAAAAACAGGAACTTTTAGAATTTTAATTTGTTGACCAAAACGACAGGACCGGAGCTGATAAAAATGTTGATATGGATGTTATTTTTTTTCTGACTGCGATTTCAAAACCATGCACCAGAATTCACTACTTTCAACTCAGTAATGCATTTTGGATGTGTACCTAGAGTTTAAAGCAGAAAAACAGGAACTTTTAGAATTTTCATTTGTTGACCAAAACGACAGGACCGGAGCTGATAAAAATGTTGATATGGATGTTTTTTTTTTCTGACTGCGATTTCAAAACCATGCACCAGAATCAACTTCTTTCAACTCAGTAATGCATTTTGGATGTGTACCTAGAGTTTAAAGCAGAAAAACAGGAACTTTTAGAATTTTCATTTTTTGACCAAAACGACAGGACCGGAGCTGATAAAAATGTTGATATGGATGTTATTTTTTTTCTGACTGCGATTTCAAAACCATGCACCAGAATTCACTTCTTTCAACTCAGTAATGCATTTTGGATGTGTACCTAGAGTTTAAAGCAGAAAAACAGGAACTTTTAGAATTTTCATTTTTTGACCAAAACGACAGGACCGGAGCTGATAAAAATGTTGATATGGATGTTATTTTTTTTCTGACTGCGATTTCAAAACCATGCACCAGAATTCACTTCTTTAAACTCAGTAATGCATTTTGGATGTGTACCTAGAGTTTAAAGCAGAAAAACAGGAACTTTTAGAATTTTCATTTGTTGACCAAAACGACAGGACGGGACCTGATAAAATTGTTGATATGGATGTTATTTTTTTTCTGACTTCGATTTCAAAACCATGCACCAGAATTCACTTCTTTCAACTCAGTAATGCATTTTGGATGTGTACCTAGAGTTTAAAGCAGAAAAACAGGAACTTTTAGAATTTTCATTTTTTGACCAAAACGACAGGTCCGGAGCTGATAAAAATGTTGATATTGATGTAATTTTTTTTCTGACTGCGGTTTCAAAACCATGCACCAGAATCAACTTCTTTCAACTCAGTAATGCATTTTGGATGTGTACCTAGAGTTTAAAGCAGAAAAACAGGAACTTTTAGAATTTTCATTTTTTGACCAAAACGACAGGACCGGAGCTGATAAAAATGTTGATATGGATGTTTTTTTTTTCTGACTGCGATTTCAAAACCATGCACCAGAATCAACTTCTTTCAACTCAGTAATGCATTTTGGATGTGTACCTAGAGTTTAAAGCAGAAAAACAGGAACTTTTAGAATTTTCATTTTTTGACCAAAACGACAGGACCGGAGCTGATAAAAATGTTGATATGGATGTTATTTTTTTTCTGACTGCGATTTCAAAACCATGCACCAGAATTCACTTCTTTCAACTCAGTAATGCATTTTGGATGTGTACCTAGAGTTTAAAGCAGAAAAACAGGAACTTTTAGAATTTTCATTTTTTGACCAAAACGACAGGACCGGAGCTGATAAAAAATGTTGATATGGATGTTATTTTTTTTCTGACTGCGATTTCAAAACCATGCACCAGAATTCACTTCTTTAAACTCAGTAATGCATTTTGGATGTGTACCTAGAGTTTAAAGCAGAAAAACAGGAACTTTTAGAATTTTCATTTTTTGACCAAAACGACAGGACCGGAGCTGATAAAAATGTTGATATGGATGTTATTTTTTTTCTGACTGCGATTTCAAAACCAGGCACCAGAATCAACTTCTTTCAACTCAGTAATGCATTTTGGATGTGTACCTAGAGTTTAAAGCAGAAAAACAGGAACTTTTAGAATTTTCATTTTTTGACCAAAACGACAGGTCCGGAGCTGATAAAAATGTTGATATTGATGTAATTTTTTTTCTGACTGCGGTTTCAAAACCATGCACCAGAATCAACTTCTTTCAACTCAGTAATGCATTTTGGATGTGTACCTAGAGTTTAAAGCAGAAAAACAGGAACTTTTAGAATTTTCATTTGTTGACCAAAACGACAGGACCGGAGCTGATAAAAATGTTGATATGGATGTTATTTTTTTTCTGACTGCGATTTCAAAACCATGCACCAGAATTCACTTCTTTCAACTCAGTAATGCATTTTGGATGTGTACCTAGAGTTTAAAGCAGAAAAACAGGAACTTTTAGAATTTTCATTTTTTGACCAAAACGACAGGACCGGAGCTGATAAAAATGTTGATATGGATGTTATTTTTTTTCTGACTGCGATTTCAAAACCATGCACCAGAATTCACTTCTTTAAACTCAGTAATGCATTTTGGATGTGTTCCTAGAGTTTAAAGCAGAAAAACAGGAACTTTTAGAATCTTAATTTTTTGACCAAAACGACAGGACCGGAGCTGATAAAAATGTTGATATGGATGTTATTTTTTTTCTGACTGCGATTTCAAAACCATGCACCAGAATTCACTTCTTTCAACTCAGTAATGCATTTTGGATGTGTACCTAGAGTTTAAAGCAGAAAAACAGGAACTTTTAGAATTTTCATTTTTTGACCAAAATGAAAGGACCGGAGCTGATAAAAATGTTGATATGGATGTTTTTTTTTTTCTGACTGCGATTTCAAAACCATGCACCAGAATCAACTTCTTTCAACTCAGTAATGCATTTTGGATGTGTACCTAGAGTTTAAAGCAGAAAAACAGGAACTTTTAGAATTTTCATTTTTTGACCAAAACGACAGGACCGGAGCTGATAAAAATGTTGATATGGATGTTATTTTTTTTCTGACTGCGATTTCAAAACCATGCACCAGAATTCACTTCTTTCAACTCAGTAATGCATTTTGGATGTGTACCTAGAGTTTAAAGCAGAAAAACAGGAACTTTTAGAATTTTCATTTTTTGACCAAAACGACAGGACCGGAGCTGATAAAAATGTTGATATTGATGTTATTTTTTTTCTGACTGCGATTTCAAAACCATGCACCAGAATTCACTTCTTTCAACTCAGTAATGCATTTTGGATGTGTACCTAGAGTTTAAAGCAGAAAAACAGGAACTTTTAGAATTTTAATTTGTTGACCAAAACGACAGGACCGGAGCTGATAAAAATGTTGATATGGATGTTATTTTTTTTCTGACTGCGATTTCAAAACCATGCACCAGAATTCACTACTTTCAACTCAGTAATGCATTTTGGATGTGTACCTAGAGTTTAAAGCAGAAAAACAGGAACTTTTAGAATTTTCATTTTTTGACCAAAACGACAGGACCGGAGCTGATAAAAATGTTGATATGGATGTTATTTTTTTTCTGACTGCGATTTCAAAACCATGCACCAGAATTCACTTCTTTAAACTCAGTAATGCATTTTGGATGTGTACCTAGAGTTTAAAGCAGAAAAACAGGAACTTTTAGAATTTTCATTTTTTGACCAAAACGACAGGACCGGAGCTGATAAAAATGTTGATATGGATGTTATTTTTTTCTGACTGCGATTTCAAAACCATGCACCAGAATTCACTTCTTTAAACTCAGTAATGCATTTTGGATGTGTACCTAGAGTTTAAAGCAGAAAAACAGGAACTTTTAGAATTTTCATTTTTTGACCAAAACGACAGGACCGGAGCTGATAAAAAATGTTGATATGGATGTTATTTTTTTTCTGACTGCGATTTCAAAACCATGCACCAGAATTCACTTCTTTAAACTCAGTAATGCATTTTGGATGTGTACCTAGAGTTTAAAGCAGAAAACAGGAACTTTTAGAATTTTCATTTTTTGACCAAAACGACAGGACCGGAGCTGATAAAAATGTTGATATGGATGTTATTTTTTTTCTGACTGCGATTTCAAAACCATGCACCAGAATTCACTTCTTTCAACTCAGTAATGCATTTTGGATGTGTACCTAGAGTTTAAAGCAGAAAAACAGGAACTTTTAGAATTTTCATTTTTTGACCAAAATGAAAGGACCGGAGCTGATAAAAATGTTGATATGGATGTTTTTTTTTTTCTGACTGCGATTTCAAAACCATGCACCAGAATCAACTTCTTTCAACTCAGTAATGCATTTTGGATGTGTACCTAGAGTTTAAAGCAGAAAAACAGGAACTTTTAGAATTTTCATTTTTTGACCAAAACGACAGGACCGGAGATGATAAAAATGTTGATATGGATGTTATTTTTTTTCTGACTGCGATTTCAAAACCATGCACCAGAATTCACTTCTTTCAACTCAGTAATGCATTTTGGATGTGTACCTAGAGTTTAAAGCAGAAAAACAGGAACTTTTAAAATTTTCATTTTTTGACCAAAACGACAGGACCGGAGCTGATAAAAATGTTGATATTGATGTTATTTTTTTTCTGACTGCGATTTCAAAACCATGCACCAGAATTCACTTCTTTAAACTCAGTAATGCATTTTGGATGTGTACCTAGAGTTTAAAGCAGAAAAACAGGAACTTTTAGAATTTTCATTTTTTGACCAAAACGACAGGACCGGAGCTGATAAAAATGTTGATATGGATGTTATTTTTTTTCTGACTGCGATTTCAAAACCATGCACCAGAATTCACTTCTTTAAACTCAGTAATGCATTTTGGATGTGTACCTAGAGTTTAAAGCAGAAAAACAGGAACTTTTAGAATTTTCATTTTTTGACCAAAACGACAGGACCGGAGCTGATAAAAATGTTGATATGGATGTTATTTTTTTTCTGACTGCGATTTCAAAACCATGCACCAGAATTCACTTCTTTAAACTCAGTAATGCATTTTGGATGTGTACCTAGAGTTTAAAGCAGAAAACAGGAACTTTTAGAATTTTCATTTTTTGACCAAAACGACAGGACCGGAGCTGATAAAAATGTTGATATGGATGTTATTTTTTTTCTGACTGCGATTTCAAAACCATGCACCAGAATTCACTTCTTTCAACTCAGTAATGTATTTTGGATGTGTACCTAGAGTTTGAAGCAGAAAAACAGGAACTTTTAGAATTTTCATTTTTTGACCAAAACGACAGGACCGGAGCTGATAAAAATGTTGATATGGATGTTATTTTTTTTCTGACTGCGATTTCAAAACCAGGCACCAGAATCAACTTCTTTCAACTCAGTAATGCATTTTGGATGTGTACCTAGAGTTTAAAGCAGAAAAACAGGAACTTTTAGAATTTTCATTTTTTGACCAAAACGACAGGTCCGGAGCTGATAAAAATGTTGATATTGATGTAATTTTTTTTCTGACTGCGGTTTCAAAACCATGCACCAGAATCAACTTCTTTCAACTCAGTAATGCATTTTGGATGTGTACCTAGAGTTTAAAGCAGAAAAACAGGAACTTTTAGAATTTTCATTTGTTGACCAAAATGACAGGACCGGAGCTGATAAAAATGTTGATATGGATGTTATTTTTTTTCTGACTGCGATTTCAAAACCATGCACCAGAATTCACTTCTTTCAACTCAGTAATGCATTTTGGATGTGTACCTAGAGTTTAAAGCAGAAAAACAGGAACTTTTAGAATTTTCATTTTTTGACCAAAACGACAGGACCGGAGCTGATAAAAATGTTGATATGGATGTTATTTTTTTTCTGACTGCGATTTCAAAACCATGCACCAGAATTCACTTCTTTCAACTCAGTAATGCATTTTGGATGTGTACCTAGAGTTTAAAGCAGAAAAACAGGAACTTTTAGAATTTTCATTTTTTGACCAAAACGACAGGACCGGAGCTGATAAAAATGTTGATATGGATGTTATTTTTTTTCTGACTGCGATTTCAAAACCATGCACCAGAATTCACTTCTTTCAACTCAGTAATGCATTTTGGATGTGTACCTAGAGTTTAAAGCAGAAAAACAGGAACTTTTAGAATTTTCATTTTTTGACCAAAATGAAAGGACCGGAGCTGATAAAAATGTTGATATGGATGTTTTTTTTTTCTGACTGCGATTTCAAAACCATGCACCAGAATCAACTTCTTTCAACTCAGTAATGCATTTTGGATGTGTACCTAGAGTTTAAAGCAGAAAAACAGGAACTTTTAGAATTTTCATTTTTTGACCAAAACGACAGGACCGGAGCTGATAAAAATGTTGATATGGATGTTATTTTTTTTCTGACTGCGATTTCAAAACCATGCACCAGAATTCACTTCTTTCAACTCAGTAATGCATTTTGGATGTGTACCTAGAGTTTAAAGCAGAAAAACAGGAACTTTTAAAATTTTCATTTTTTGACCAAAACGACAGGACCGGAGCTGATAAAAATGTTGATATTGATGTTATTTTTTTTCTGACTGTGATTTCAAAACCATGCACCAGAATTCACTTCTTTAAACTCAGTAATGCATTTTGGATGTGTACCTAGAGTTTAAAGCAGAAAAACAGGAACTTTTAGAATTTTCATTTTTTGACCAAAACGACAGGACCGGAGCTGATAAAAATGTTGATATGGATGTTATTTTTTTTCTGACTGCGATTTCAAAACCATGCACCAGAATTCACTTCTTTAAACTCAGTAATGCATTTTGGATGTGTACCTAGAGTTTAAAGCAGAAAAACAGGAACTTTTAGAATTTTCATTTTTTGACCAAAACGACAGGACCGGAGCTGATAAAAATGTTGATATGGATGTTATTTTTTTTCTGACTGCGATTTCAAAACCATGCACCAGAATTCACTTCTTTAAACTCAGTAATGCATTTTGGATGTGTACCTAGAGTTTAAAGCAGAAAACAGGAACTTTTAGAATTTTCATTTTTTGACCAAAACGACAGGACCGTAGCTGATAAAAATGTTGATATGGATGTTATTTTTTTTCTGACTGCGATTTCAAAACCATGCACCAGAATTCACTTCTTTCAACTCAGTAATGTATTTTGGATGTGTACCTAGAGTTTGAAGCAGAAAAACAGGAACTTTTAGAATTTTCATTTTTTGACCAAAACGACAGGACCGGAGCTGATAAAAATGTTGATATGGATGTTATTTTTTTTCTGACTGCGATTTCAAAACCAGGCACCAGAATCAACTTCTTTCAACTCAGTAATGCATTTTGGATGTGTACCTAGAGTTTAAAGCAGAAAAACAGGAACTTTTAGAATTTTCATTTTTTGACCAAAACGACAGGACCGGAGCTGATAAAAATGTTGATATGGATGTTATTTTTTTTCTGACTGCGATTTCAAAACCATGCACCAGAATTCACTTCTTTCAACTCAGTAATGCATTTTGGATGTGTACCTAGAGTTTAAAGCAGAAAAACAGGAACTTTTAAAATTTTCATTTTTTGACCAAAAAGACAGGACCGGAGCTGATAAAAATGTTGATATTGATGTTATTTTTTTTCTGACTGCGATTTCAAAACCATGCACCAGAATTCACTTCTTTAAACTCAGTAATGCATTTTGGATGTGTACCTAGAGTTTAAAGCAGAAAAACAGGAACTTTTAGAATTTTCATTTTTTGACCAAAACGACAGGACCGGAGCTGATAAAAATGTTGATATGGATGTTATTTTTTTTCTGACTGCGATTTCAAAACCATGCACCAGAATTCACTTCTTTAAACTCAGTAATGCATTTTGGATGTGTACCTAGAGTTTAAAGCAGAAAAACAGGAACTTTTAGAATTTTCATTTTTTGACCAAAACGACAGGACCGGAGCTGATAAAAATGTTGATATGGATGTTATTTTTTTTCTGACTGCGATTTCAAAACCATGCACCAGAATTCACTTCTTTAAACTCAGTAATGCATTTTGGATGTGTACCTAGAGTTTAAAGCAGAAAACAGGAACTTTTAGAATTTTCATTTTTTGACCAAAACGACAGGACCGGAGCTGATAAAAATGTTGATATGGATGTTATTTTTTTTCTGACTGCGATTTCAAAACCATGCACCAGAATTCACTTCTTTCAACTCAGTAATGTATTTTGGATGTGTACCTAGAGTTTGAAGCAGAAAAACAGGAACTTTTAGAATTTTCATTTTTTGACCAAAACGACAGGACCGGAGCTGATAAAAATGTTGATATGGATGTTATTTTTTTTCTGACTGCGATTTCAAAACCAGGCACCAGAATCAACTTCTTTCAACTCAGTAATGCATTTTGGATGTGTACCTAGAGTTTAAAGCAGAAAAACAGGAACTTTTAGAATTTTCATTTTTTGACCAAAACGACAGGTCCGGAGCTGATAAAAATGTTGATATTGATGTAATTTTTTTTCTGACTGCGGTTTCAAAACCATGCACCAGAATCAACTTCTTTCAACTCAGTAATGCATTTTGGATGTGTACCTAGAGTTTAAAGCAGAAAAACAGGAACTTTTAGAATTTTCATTTGTTGACCAAAACGACAGGACCGGAGCTGATAAAAATGTTGATATGGATGTTATTTTTTTTCTGACTGCGATTTCAAAACCATGCACCAGAATTCACTTCTTTCAACTCAGTAATGCATTTTGGATGTGTACCTAGAGTTTAAAGCAGAAAAACAGGAACTTTTAGAATTTTCATTTTTTGACCAAAACGACAGGACCGGAGCTGATAAAAATGTTGATATGGATGTTATTTTTTTTCTGACTGCGATTTCAAAACCATGCACCAGAATTCACTTCTTTCAACTCAGTAATGCATTTTGGATGTGTACCTAGAGTTTAAAGCAGAAAAACAGGAACTTTTAGAATTTTCATTTTTTGACCAAAACGACAGGACCGGAGCTGATAAAAATGTTGATATGGATGTTATTTTTTTTCTGACTGCGATTTCAAAACCATGCACCAGAATTCACTTCTTTCAACTCAGTAATGCATTTTGGATGTGTACCTAGAGTTTAAAGCAGAAAAACAGGAACTTTTAGAATTTTCATTTTTTGACCAAAATGAAAGGACCGGAGCTGATAAAAATGTTGATATGGATGTTTTTTTTTTTCTGACTGCGATTTCAAAACCATGCACCAGAATCAACTTCTTTCAACTCAGTAATGCATTTTGGATGTGTACCTAGAGTTTAAAGCAGAAAAACAGGAAATTTTAGAATTTTCATTTTTTGACCAAAACGACAGGACCGGAGCTGATAAAAATGTTGATATGGATGTTATTTTTTTTCTGACTGCGATTTCAAAACCATGCACCAGAATTCACTTCTTTCAACTCAGTAATGCATTTTGGATGTGTACCTAGAGTTTAAAGCAGAAAAACAGGAACTTTTAAAATTTTCATTTTTTGACCAAAACGACAGGACCGGAGCTGATAAAAATGTTGATATTGATGTTATTTTTTTTCTGACTGCGATTTCAAAACCATGCACCAGAATTCACTTCTTTAAACTCAGTAATGCATTTTGGATGTGTACCTAGAGTTTAAAGCAGAAAAACAGGAACTTTTAGAATTTTCATTTTTTGACCAAAACGACAGGACCGGAGCTGATAAAAATGTTGATATGGATGTTATTTTTTTTCTGACTGCGATTTCAAAACCATGCACCAGAATTCACTTCTTTAAACTCAGTAATGCATTTTGGATGTGTACCTAGAGTTTAAAGCAGAAAAACAGGAACTTTTAGAATTTTCATTTTTTGACCAAAACGACAGGACCGGAGCTGATAAAAATGTTGATATGGATGTTATTTTTTTTCTGACTGCGATTTCAAAACCATGCACCAGAATTCACTTCTTTAAACTCAGTAATGCATTTTGGATGTGTACCTAGAGTTTAAAGCAGAAAACAGGAACTTTTAGAATTTTCATTTTTTGACCAAAACGACAGGACCGTAGCTGATAAAAATGTTGATATGGATGTTATTTTTTTTCTGACTGCGATTTCAAAACCATGCACCAGAATTCACTTCTTTCAACTCAGTAATGTATTTTGGATGTGTACCTAGAGTTTGAAGCAGAAAAACAGGAACTTTTAGAATTTTCATTTTTTGACCAAAACGACAGGACCGGAGCTGATAAAAATGTTGATATGGATGTTATTTTTTTTCTGACTGCGATTTCAAAACCAGGCACCAGAATCAACTTCTTTCAACTCAGTAATGCATTTTGGATGTGTACCTAGAGTTTAAAGCAGAAAAACAGGAACTTTTAGAATTTTCATTTTTTGACCAAAACGACAGGTCCGGAGCTGATAAAAATGTTGATATTGATGTAATTTTTTTTCTGACTGCGGTTTCAAAACCATGCACCAGAATCAACTTCTTTCAACTCAGTAATGCATTTTGGATGTGTACCTAGAGTTTAAAGCAGAAAAACAGGAACTTTTAGAATTTTCATTTGTTGACCAAAACGACAGGACCGGAGCTGATAAAAATGTTGATATGGATGTTATTTTTTTTCTGACTGCGATTTCAAAACCATGCACCAGAATTCACTTCTTTCAACTCAGTAATGCATTTTGGATGTGTACCTAGAGTTTAAAGCAGAAAAACAGGAACTTTTAGAATTTTCATTTTTTGACCAAAACGACAGGACCGGAGCTGATAAAAATGTTGATATGGATGTTATTTTTTTTCTGACTGCGATTTCAAAACCATGCACCAGAATTCACTTCTTTCAACTCAGTAATGCATTTTGGATGTGTACCTAGAGTTTAAAGCAGAAAAACAGGAACTTTTAGAATTTTCATTTTTTGACCAAAACGACAGGACCGGAGCTGATAAAAATGTTGATATGGATGTTATTTTTTTTCTGACTGCGATTTCAAAACCATGCACCAGAATTCACTTCTTTCAACTCAGTAATGCATTTTGGATGTGTACCTAGAGTTTAAAGCAGAAAAACAGGAACTTTTAGAATTTTCATTTGTTGACCAAAACGACAGGACCGGAGCTGATAAAAATGTTGATATGGATGTTATTTTTTTTCTGACTGCGATTTCAAAACCATGCACCAGAATTCACTACTTTCAACTCAGTAATGCATTTTGGATGTGTACCTAGAGTTTAAAGCAGAAAAACAGGAACTTTTAGAATTTTCATTTTTTGACCAAAACGACAGGACCGGAGCTGATAAAAATGTTGATATGGATGTTATTTTTTTTCTGACTGCGATTTCAAAACCATGCACCAGAATTCACTTCTTTAAACTCAGTAATGCATTTTGGATGTGTACCTAGAGTTTAAAGCAGAAAAACAGGAACTTTTAGAATTTTCATTTTTTGACCAAAACGACAGGACCGAAGCTGATAAAAATGTTGATATGGATGTTATTTTTTTTCTGACTGCGATTTCAAAACCATGCACCAGAATTCACTTCTTTAAACTCAGTAATGCATTTTGGATGTGTACCTAGAGTTTAAAGCAGAAAAACAGGAACTTTTAAAATTTTCATTTTTTGACCAAAACGACAGGACCGGAGCTGATAAAAATGTTGATATTGATGTTATTTTTTTTCTGACTGCGATTTCAAAACCATGCACCAGAATTCACTTCTTTCAACTCAGTAATGCATTTTGGATGTGTACCTAGAGTTTAAAGCAGAAAAACAGGAACTTTTAGAATTTTAATTTGTTGACCAAAACGACAGGACCGGAGCTGATAAAAATGTTGATATGGATGTTATTTTTTTTCTGACTGCGATTTCAAAACCATGCACCAGAATTCACTACTTTCAACTCAGTAATGCATTTTGGATATGTACCTAGAGTTTAAAGCAGAAAAACAGGAACTTTTAGAATTTTCATTTTTTGACCAAAACGACAGGACCGGAGCTGATAAAAATGTTGATATGGATGTTATTTTTTTTCTGACTGCGATTTCAAAACCATGCACCAGAATTCACTTCTTTAAACTCAGTAATGCATTTTGGATGTGTACCTAGAGTTTAAAGCAGAAAAACAGGAACTTTTAGAATTTTCATTTTTTGACCAAAACGACAGGACCGGAGCTGATAAAAATGTTGATATGGATGTTATTTTTTTTCTGACTGCGATTTCAAAACCATGCACCAGAATTCACTTCTTTAAACTCAGTAATGCATTTTGGATGTGTACCTAGAGTTTAAAGCAGAAAAACAGGAACTTTTAGAATTTTCATTTTTTGACCAAAACGACAGGACCGGAGCTGATAAAAATGTTGATATGGATGTTATTTTTTTTCTGACTGCGATTTCAAAACCATGCACCAGAATTCACTTCTTTCAACTCAGTAATGCATTTTGGATGTGTACCTAGAGTTTAAAGCAGAAAACAGGAACTTTTAGAATTTTCATTTTTTGACCAAAACGACAGGACCGGAGCTGATAAAAATGTTGATATTGATGTTATTTTTTTTCTGACTGCGATTTCAAAACCATGCACCAGAATTCTTTTCTTTCAACTCAGTAATGTATTTTGGATGTGTACCTAGAGTTTGAAGCAGAAAAACAGGAACTTTTAGAATTTTCATTTTTTGACCAAAACGACAGGACCGGAGCTGATAAAAATGTTGATATGGATGTTATTTTTTTTCTGACTGCGATTTCAAAACCAGGCACCAGAATCAACTTCTTTCAACTCAGTAATGCATTTTGGATGTGTACCTAGAGTTTAAAGCAGAAAAACAGGAACTTTTAGAATTTTCATTTTTTGACCAAAACGACAGGTCCGGAGCTGATAAAAATGTTGATATTGATGTATTTTTTTTTCTGACTGCGGTTTCAAAACCATGCACCAGAATCAACTTCTTTCAACTCAGTAATGCATTTTGGATGTGTACCTAGAGTTTAAAGCAGAAAAACAGGAACTTTTAGAATTTTCATTTGTTGACCAAAACGACAGGACCGGAGCTGATAAAAATGTTGATATGGATGTTATTTTTTTTCTGACTGCGATTTCAAAACCATGCACCAGAATTCACTTCTTTCAACTCAGTAATGCATTTTGGATGTGTACCTAGAGTTTAAAGCAGAAAAACAGGAACTTTTAGAATTTTCATTTTTTGACCAAAACGACAGGACCGGAGCTGATAAAAATGTTGATATGGATGTTATTTTTTTTCTGACTGCGATTTCAAAACCATGCACCAGAATTCACTTCTTTAAACTCAGTAATGCATTTTGGATGTGTACCTAGAGTTTAAAGCAGAAAAACAGGAACTTTTAGAATTTTAATTTTTTGACCAAAACGACAGGACCGGAGCTGATAAAAATGTTGATATGGATGTTATTTTTTTTCTGACTGCGATTTCAAAACCATGCACCAGAATTCACTTCTTTCAACTCAGTAATGCATTTTGGATGTGTACCTAGAGTTTAAAGCAGAAAAACAGGAACTTTTAGAATTTTCATTTTTTGACCAAAATGAAAGGACCGGAGCTGATAAAAATGTTGATATGGATGTTATTTTTTTTCTGACTGCGATTTCAAAACCATGCACCAGAATTCACTACTTTCAACTCAGTAATGCATTTTGGATGTGTACCTAGAGTTTAAAGCAGAAAAACAGGAACTTTTAGAATTTTCATTTTTTGACCAAAACGACAGGACCGGAGCTGATAAAAATGTTGATATGGATGTTATTTTTTTTCTGACTGCGATTTCAAAACCATGCACCAGAATTCACTTCTTTAAACTCAGTAATGCATTTTGGATGTGTACCTAGAGTTTAAAGCAGAAAAACAGGAACTTTTAGAATTTTCATTTTTTGACCAAAACGACAGGACCGGAGCTGATAAAAATGTTGATATGGATGTTATTTTTTTCTGACTGCGATTTCAAAACCATGCACCAGAATTCACTTCTTTAAACTCAGTAATGCATTTTGGATGTGTACCTAGAGTTTAAAGCAGAAAAACAGGAACTTTTAGAATTTTCATTTTTTGACCAAAACGACAGGACCGGAGCTGATAAAAATGTTGATATGGATGTTATTTTTTTTCTGACTGCGATTTCAAAACCATGCACCAGAATTCACTTCTTTAAACTCAGTAATGCATTTTGGATGTGTACCTAGAGTTTAAAGCAGAAAACAGGAACTTTTAGAATTTTCATTTTTTGACCAAAACGACAGGACCGGAGCTGATAAAAATGTTGATATGGATGTTATTTTTTTTCTGACTGCGATTTCAAAACCATGCACCAGAATTCACTTCTTTCAACTCAGTAATGCATTTTGGATGTGTACCTAGAGTTTAAAGCAGAAAAACAGGAACTTTTAGAATTTTCATTTTTTGACCAAAATGAAAGGACCGGAGCTGATAAAAATGTTGATATGGATGTTTTTTTTTTTCTGACTGCGATTTCAAAACCATGCACCAGAATCAACTTCTTTCAACTCAGTAATGCATTTTGGATGTGTACCTAGAGTTTAAAGCAGAAAAACAGGAACTTTTAGAATTTTCATTTTTTGACCAAAACGACAGGACCGGAGCTGATAAAAATGTTGATATGGATGTTATTTTTTTTCTGACTGCGATTTCAAAACCATGCACCAGAATTCACTTCTTTCAACTCAGTAATGCATTTTGGATGTGTACCTAGAGTTTAAAGCAGAAAAACAGGAACTTTTAAAATTTTCATTTTTTGACCAAAACGACAGGACCGGAGCTGATAAAAATGTTGATATTGATGTTATTTTTTTTCTGACTGCGATTTCAAAACCATGCACCAGAATTCACTTCTTTAAACTCAGTAATGCATTTTGGATGTGTACCTAGAGTTTAAAGCAGAAAAACAGGAACTTTTAGAATTTTCATTTTTTGACCAAAACGACAGGACCGGAGCTGATAAAAATGTTGATATGGATGTTATTTTTTTTCTGACTGCGATTTCAAAACCATGCACCAGAATTCACTTCTTTAAACTCAGTAATGCATTTTGGATGTGTACCTAGAGTTTAAAGCAGAAAAACAGGAACTTTTAGAATTTTCATTTTTTGACCAAAACGACAGGACCGGAGCTGATAAAAATGTTGATATGGATGTTATTTTTTTTCTGACTGCGATTTCAAAACCATGCACCAGAATTCACTTCTTTAAACTCAGTAATGCATTTTGGATGTGTACCTAGAGTTTAAAGCAGAAAACAGGAACTTTTAGAATTTTCATTTTTTGACCAAAACGACAGGACCGGAGCTGATAAAAATGTTGATATGGATGTTATTTTTTTTCTGACTGCGATTTCAAAACCATGCACCAGAATTCACTTCTTTCAACTCAGTAATGCATTTTGGATGTGTACCTAGAGTTTAAAGCAGAAAAACAGGAACTTTTAGAATTTTCATTTGTTGACCAAAACGACAGGACCGGAGCTGATAAAAATGTTGATATGGATGTTATTTTTTTTCTGACTGCGATTTCAAAACCATGCACCAGAATTCACTACTTTCAACTCAGTAATGCATTTTGGATGTGTACCTAGAGTTTAAAGCAGAAAAACAGGAACTTTTAGAATTTTCATTTTTTGACCAAAACGACAGGACCGGAGCTGATAAAAATGTTGATATGGATGTTATTTTTTTTCTGACTGCGATTTCAAAACCATGCACCAGAATTCACTTCTTTAAACTCAGTAATGCATTTTGGATGTGTACCTAGAGTTTAAAGCAGAAAAACAGGAACTTTTAGAATTTTCATTTTTTGACCAAAACGACAGGACCGAAGCTGATAAAAATGTTGATATGGATGTTATTTTTTTTCTGACTGCGATTTCAAAACCATGCACCAGAATTCACTTCTTTAAACTCAGTAATGCATTTTGGATGTGTACCTAGAGTTTAAAGCAGAAAAACAGGAACTTTTAAAATTTTCATTTTTTGACCAAAACGACAGGACCGGAGCTGATAAAAATGTTGATATTGATGTTATTTTTTTTCTGACTGCGATTTCAAAACCATGCACCAGAATTCACTTCTTTCAACTCAGTAATGCATTTTGGATGTGTACCTAGAGTTTAAAGCAGAAAAACAGGAACTTTTAGAATTTTAATTTGTTGACCAAAACGACAGGACCGGAGCTGATAAAAATGTTGATATGGATGTTATTTTTTTTCTGACTGCGATTTCAAAACCATGCACCAGAATTCACTACTTTCAACTCAGTAATGCATTTTGGATGTGTACCTAGAGTTTAAAGCAGAAAAACAGGAACTTTTAGAATTTTCATTTTTTGACCAAAACGACAGGACCGGAGCTGATAAAAATGTTGATATGGATGTTATTTTTTTTCTGACTGCGATTTCAAAACCATGCACCAGAATTCACTTCTTTAAACTCAGTAATGCATTTTGGATGTGTACCTAGAGTTTAAAGCAGAAAAACAGGAACTTTTAGAATTTTCATTTTTTGACCAAAACGACAGGACCGAAGCTGATAAAAATGTTGATATGGATGTTATTTTTTTTCTGACTGCGATTTCAAAACCATGCACCAGAATTCACTTCTTTAAACTCAGTAATGCATTTTGGATGTGTACCTAGAGTTTAAAGCAGAAAAACAGGAACTTTTAAAATTTTCATTTTTTGACCAAAACGACAGGACCGGAGCTGATAAAAATGTTGATATTGATGTTATTTTTTTTCTGACTGCGATTTCAAAACCATGCACCAGAATTCACTTCTTTCAACTCAGTAATGCATTTTGGATGTGTACCTAGAGTTTAAAGCAGAAAAACAGGAACTTTTAGAATTTTAATTTGTTGACCAAAACGACAGGACCGGAGCTGATAAAAATGTTGATATGGATGTTATTTTTTTTCTGACTGCGATTTCAAAACCATGCACCAGAATTCACTACTTTCAACTCAGTAATGCATTTTGGATGTGTACCTAGAGTTTAAAGCAGAAAAACAGGAACTTTTAGAATTTTCATTTTTTGACCAAAACGACAGGACCGGAGCTGATAAAAATGTTGATATGGATGTTATTTTTTTTCTGACTGCGATTTCAAAACCATGCACCAGAATTCACTTCTTTAAACTCAGTAATGCATTTTGGATGTGTACCTAGAGTTTAAAGCAGAAAAACAGGAACTTTTAGAATTTTTTTATTTTTTGACCAAAACGACAGGACCGGAGCTGATAAAAATGTTGATATGGATGTTATTTTTTTTCTGACTGCGATTTCAAAACCATGCACCAGAATTCACTTCTTTAAACTCAGTAATGCATTTTGGATGTGTACCTAGAGTTTAAAGCAGAAAAACAGGAACTTTTAGAATTTTCATTTTTTGACCAAAACGACAGGACCGGAGCTGATAAAAATGTTGATATGGATGTTATTTTTTTTCTGACTGCGATTTCAAAACCATGCACCAGAATTCACTTCTTTAAACTCAGTAATGCATTTTGGATGTGTACCTAGAGTTTAAAGCAGAAAACAGGAACTTTTAGAATTTTCATTTTTTGACCAAAACGACAGGACCGGAGCTGATAAAAATGTTGATATTGATGTTATTTTTTTTCTGACTGCGATTTCAAAACCATGCACCAGAATTCTTTTCTTTCAACTCAGTAATGTATTTTGGATGTGTACCTAGAGTTTGAAGCAGAAAAACAGGAACTTTTAGAATTTTCATTTTTTGACCAAAACGACAGGACCGGAGCTGATAAAAATGTTGATATGGATGTTATTTTTTTTCTGACTGCGATTTCAAAACCAGGCACCAGAATCAACTTCTTTCAACTCAGTAATGCATTTTGGATGTGTACCTAGAGTTTAAAGCAGAAAAACAGGAACTTTTAGAATTTTCATTTTTTGACCAAAACGACAGGTCCGGAGCTGATAAAAATGTTGATATTGATGTAATTTTTTTTCTGACTGCGGTTTCAAAACCATGCACCAGAATCAACTTCTTTCAACTCAGTAATGCATTTTGGATGTGTACCTAGAGTTTAAAGCAGAAAAACAGGAACTTTTAGAATTTTCATTTGTTGACCAAAACGACAGGACCGGAGCTGATAAAAATGTTGATATGGATGTTATTTTTTTTCTGACTGCGATTTCAAAACCATGCACCAGAATTCACTTCTTTCAACTCAGTAATGCATTTTGGATGTGTACCTAGAGTTTAAAGCAGAAAAACAGGAACTTTTAGAATTTTCATTTTTTGACCAAAACGACAGGACCGGAGCTGATAAAAATGTTGATATGGATGTTATTTTTTTTCTGACTGCGATTTCAAAACCATGCACCAGAATTCACTTCTTTCAACTCAGTAATGCATTTTGGATGTGTACCTAGAGTTTAAAGCAGAAAAACAGGAACTTTTAGAATTTTCATTTTTTGACCAAAACGACAGGACCGGAGCTGATAAAAATGTTGATATGGATGTTATTTTTTTTCTGACTGCGATTTCAAAACCATGCACCAGAATTCACTTCTTTCAACTCAGTAATGCATTTTGGATGTGTACCTAGAGTTTAAAGCAGAAAAACAGGAACTTTTAGAATTTTCATTTGTTGACCAAAACGACAGGACCGGAGCTGATAAAAATGTTGATATGGATGTTATTTTTTTTCTGACTGCGATTTCAAAACCATGCACCAGAATTCACTACTTTCAACTCAGTAATGCATTTTGGATGTGTACCTAGAGTTTAAAGCAGAAAAACAGGAACTTTTAGAATTTTCATTTTTTGACCAAAACGACAGGACCGGAGCTGATAAAAATGTTGATAT
The DNA here is from genome assembly GCF_055691185.1 of Crinia signifera. Lineage (NCBI taxonomy): Eukaryota > Metazoa > Chordata > Amphibia > Anura > Myobatrachidae > Crinia > Crinia signifera. The sequence continues at coordinate 92,715,986 of NC_139227.1, forward strand.
GGATGTTATTTTTTTTCTGACTGCGATTTCAAAACCATGCACCAGAATTCACTTCTTTAAACTCAGTAATGCATTTTGGATGTGTACCTAGAGTTTAAAGCAGAAAAACAGGAACTTTTAGAATTTTCATTTTTTGACCAAAACGACAGGACCGGAGCTGATAAAAATGTTGATATGGATGTTATTTTTTTTCTGACTGCGATTTCAAAACCATGCACCAGAATTCACTTCTTTAAACTCAGTAATGCATTTTGGATGTGTACCTAGAGTTTAAAGCAGAAAACAGGAACTTTTAGAATTTTCATTTTTTGACCAAAACGACAGGACCGGAGCTGATAAAAATGTTGATATTGATGTTATTTTTTTTCTGACTGCGATTTCAAAACCATGCACCAGAATTCTTTTCTTTCAACTCAGTAATGTATTTTGGATGTGTACCTAGAGTTTGAAGCAGAAAAACAGGAACTTTTAGAATTTTCATTTTTTGACCAAAACGACAGGACCGGAGCTGATAAAAATGTTGATATGGATGTTATTTTTTTTCTGACTGCGATTTCAAAACCAGGCACCAGAATCAACTTCTTTCAACTCAGTAATGCATTTTGGATGTGTACCTAGAGTTTAAAGCAGAAAAACAGGAACTTTTAGAATTTTCATTTTTTGACCAAAACGACAGGTCCGGAGCTGATAAAAATGTTGATATTGATGTAATTTTTTTTCTGACTGCGGTTTCAAAACCATGCACCAGAATCAACTTCTTTCAACTCAGTAATGCATTTTGGATGTGTACCTAGAGTTTAAAGCAGAAAAACAGGAACTTTTAGAATTTTCATTTGTTGACCAAAACGACAGGACCGGAGCTGATAAAAATGTTGATATGGATGTTATTTTTTTTCTGACTGCGATTTCAAAACCATGCACCAGAATTCACTTCTTTCAACTCAGTAATGCATTTTGGATGTGTACCTAGAGTTTAAAGCAGAAAAACAGGAACTTTTAGAATTTTCATTTTTTGACCAAAACGACAGGACCGGAGCTGATAAAAATGTTGATATGGATGTTATTTTTTTTCTGACTGCGATTTCAAAACCATGCACCAGAATTCACTTCTTTAAACTCAGTAATGCATTTTGGATGTGTACCTAGAGTTTAAAGCAGAAAAACAGGAACTTTTAGAATTTTAATTTTTTGACCAAAACGACAGGACCGGAGCTGATAAAAATGTTGATATGGATGTTATTTTTTTTCTGACTGCGATTTCAAAACCATGCACCAGAATTCACTTCTTTCAACTCAGTAATGCATTTTGGATGTGTACCTAGAGTTTAAAGCAGAAAAACAGGAACTTTTAGAATTTTCATTTTTTGACCAAAATGAAAGGACCGGAGCTGATAAAAATGTTGATATGGATGGTTTTTTTTTTTCTGACTGCGATTTCAAAACCATGCACCAGAATCAACTTCTTTCAACTCAGTAATGCATTTTGGATATGTACCTAGAGTTTAAAGCAGAAAAACAGGAACTTTTAGAATTTTCATTTTTTGACCAAAACGACAGGACCGGAGCTGATAAAAATGTTGATATGGATGTTATTTTTTTTCTGACTGCGATTTCAAAACCATGCACCAGAATTCACTTCTTTCAACTCAGTAATGCATTTTGGATGTGTACCTAGAGTTTAAAGCAGAAAAACAGGAACTTTTAGAATTTTCATTTTTTGACCAAAACGACAGGACCGGAGCTGATAAAAATGTTGATATTGATGTTATTTTTTTTCTGACTGCGATTTCAAAACCATGCACCAGAATTCACTTCTTTAAACTCAGTAATGCATTTTGGATGTGTACCTAGAGTTTAAAGCAGAAAACAGGAACTTTTAGAATTTTCATTTTTTGACCAAAACGACAGGACCGGAGCTGATAAAAATGTTGATATGGATGTTATTTTTTTTCTGACTGCGATTTCAAAACCATGCACCAGAATTCACTTCTTTCAACTCAGTAATGTATTTTGGATGTGTACCTAGAGTTTGAAGCAGAAAAACAGGAACTTTTAGAATTTTCATTTTTTGACCAAAACGACAGGACCGGAGCTGATAAAAATGTTGATATGGATGTTATTTTTTTTCTGACTGCGATTTCAAAACCAGGCACCAGAATCAACTTCTTTCAACTCAGTAATGCATTTTGGATGTGTACCTAGAGTTTAAAGCAGAAAAACAGGAACTTTTAGAATTTTCATTTTTTGACCAAAACGACAGGTCCGGAGCTGATAAAAATGTTGATATTGATGTAATTTTTTTTCTGACTGCGGTTTCAAAACCATGCACCAGAATCAACTTCTTTCAACTCAGTAATGCATTTTGGATGTGTACCTAGAGTTTAAAGCAGAAAAACAGGAACTTTTAGAATTTTCATTTTTTGACCAAAACGACAGGACCGGAGCTGATAAAAATGTTGATATTGATGTTATTTTTTTTCTGACTGCGATTTCAAAACCATGCACCAGAATTCACTTCTTTAAACTCAGTAATGCATTTTGGATGTGTACCTAGAGTTTAAAGCAGAAAACAGGAACTTTTAGAATTTTCATTTTTTGACCAAAACGACAGGACCGGAGCTGATAAAAATGTTGATATGGATGTTATTTTTTTTCTGACTGCGATTTCAAAACCATGCACCAGAATTCACTTCTTTCAACTCAGTAATGTATTTTGGATGTGTACCTAGAGTTTGAAGCAGAAAAACAGGAACTTTTAGAATTTTCATTTTTTGACCAAAACGACAGGACCGGAGCTGATAAAAATGTTGATATGGATGTTATTTTTTTTCTGACTGCGATTTCAAAACCAGGCACCAGAATCAACTTCTTTCAACTCAGTAATGCATTTTGGATGTGTACCTAGAGTTTAAAGCAGAAAAACAGGAACTTTTAGAATTTTCATTTTTTGACCAAAACGACAGGTCCGGAGCTGATAAAAATGTTGATATTGATGTAATTTTTTTTCTGACTGCGGTTTCAAAACCATGCACCAGAATCAACTTCTTTCAACTCAGTAATGCATTTTGGATGTGTACCTAGAGTTTAAAGCAGAAAAACAGGAACTTTTAGAATTTTCATTTGTTGACCAAAACGACAGGACCGGAGCTGATAAAAATGTTGATATGGATGTTATTTTTTTTCTGACTGCGATTTCAAAACCATGCACCAGAATTCACTTCTTTCAACTCAGTAATGCATTTTGGATGTGTACCTAGAGTTTAAAGCAGAAAAACAGGAACTTTTAGAATTTTCATTTGTTGACCAAAACGACAGGACCGGAGCTGATAAAAATGTTGATATGGATGTTATTTTTTTTCTGACTGCGATTTCAAAACCATGCACCAGAATTCACTTCTTTCAACTCAGTAATGCATTTTGGATGTGTACCTAGAGTTTAAAGCAGAAAAACAGGAACTTTTAGAATTTTCATTTTTTGACCAAAACGACAGGACCGGAGCTGATAAAAATGTTGATATGGATGTTATTTTTTTTCTGACTGCGATTTCAAAACCATGCACCAGAATTCACTTCTTTCAACTCAGTAATGCATTTTGGATGTGTACCTAGAGTTTAAAGCAGAAAAACAGGAACTTTTAGAATTTTCATTTTTTGACCAAAACGACAGGACCGGAGCTGATAAAAATGTTGATATGGATGTTATTTTTTTTCTGACTGCGATTTCAAAACCATGCACCAGAATTCACTTCTTTCAACTCAGTAATGCATTTTGGATGTGTACCTAGAGTTTAAAGCAGAAAAACAGGAACTTTTAGAATTTTCATTTGTTGACCAAAACGACAGGACCGGAGCTGATAAAAATGTTGATATGGATGTTATTTTTTTTCTGACTGCGATTTCAAAACCATGCACCAGAATTCACTACTTTCAACTCAGTAATGCATTTTGGATGTGTACCTAGAGTTTAAAGCAGAAAAACAGGAACTTTTAGAATTTTCATTTTTTGACCAAAACGACAGGACCGGAGCTGATAAAAATGTTGATATGGATGTTATTTTTTTTCTGACTGCGATTTCAAAACCATGCACCAGAATTCACTTCTTTAAACTCAGTAATGCATTTTGGATGTGTACCTAGAGTTTAAAGCAGAAAAACAGGAACTTTTAGAATTTTCATTTTTTGACCAAAATGAAAGGACCGGAGCTGATAAAAATGTTGATATGGATGTTTTTTTTTTTCTGACTGCGATTTCAAAACCATGCACCAGAATCAACTTCTTTCAACTCAGTAATGCATTTTGGATATGTACCTAGAGTTTAAAGCAGAAAAACAGGAACTTTTAGAATTTTCATTTTTTGACCAAAACGACAGGACCGGAGCTGATAAAAATGTTGATATGGATGTTATTTTTTTTCTGACTGCGATTTCAAAACCATGCACCAGAATTCACTTCTTTCAACTCAGTAATGCATTTTGGATGTGTACCTAGAGTTTAAAGCAGAAAAACAGGAACTTTTAGAATTTTCATTTTTTGACCAAAACGACAGGACCGGAGCTGATAAAAATGTTGATATTGATGTTATTTTTTTTCTGACTGCGATTTCAAAACCATGCACCAGAATTCACTTCTTTAAACTCAGTAATGCATTTTGGATGTGTACCTAGAGTTTAAAGCAGAAAACAGGAACTTTTAGAATTTTCATTTTTTGACCAAAACGACAGGACCGGAGCTGATAAAAATGTTGATATGGATGTTATTTTTTTTCTGACTGCGATTTCAAAACCATGCACCAGAATTCACTTCTTTCAACTCAGTAATGTATTTTGGATGTGTACCTAGAGTTTGAAGCAGAAAAACAGGAACTTTTAGAATTTTCATTTTTTGACCAAAACGACAGGACCGGAGCTGATAAAAATGTTGATATGGATGTTATTTTTTTTCTGACTGCGATTTCAAAACCAGGCACCAGAATCAACTTCTTTCAACTCAGTAATGCATTTTGGATGTGTACCTAGAGTTTAAAGCAGAAAAACAGGAACTTTTAGAATTTTCATTTTTTGACCAAAACGACAGGTCCGGAGCTGATAAAAATGTTGATATTGATGTAATTTTTTTTCTGACTGCGGTTTCAAAACCATGCACCAGAATCAACTTCTTTCAACTCAGTAATGCATTTTGGATGTGTACCTAGAGTTTAAAGCAGAAAAACAGGAACTTTTAGAATTTTCATTTGTTGACCAAAACGACAGGACCGGAGCTGATAAAAATGTTGATATGGATGTTATTTTTTTTCTGACTGCGATTTCAAAACCATGCACCAGAATTCACTTCTTTCAACTCAGTAATGCATTTTGGATGTGTACCTAGAGTTTAAAGCAGAAAAACAGGAACTTTTAGAATTTTCATTTTTTGACCAAAACGACAGGACCGGAGCTGATAAAAATGTTGATATGGATGTTATTTTTTTTCTGACTGCGATTTCAAAACCATGCACCAGAATTCACTTCTTTCAACTCAGTAATGCATTTTGGATGTGTACCTAGAGTTTAAAGCAGAAAAACAGGAACTTTTAGAATTTTCATTTTTTGACCAAAACGACAGGACCGGAGCTGATAAAAATGTTGATATGGATGTTATTTTTTTTCTGACTGCGATTTCAAAACCATGCACCAGAATTCACTTCTTTCAACTCAGTAATGCATTTTGGATGTGTACCTAGAGTTTAAAGCAGAAAAACAGGAACTTTTAGAATTTTCATTTGTTGACCAAAACGACAGGACCGGAGCTGATAAAAATGTTGATATGGATGTTATTTTTTTTCTGACTGCGATTTCAAAACCATGCACCAGAATTCACTACTTTCAACTCAGTAATGCATTTTGGATGTGTACCTAGAGTTTAAAGCAGAAAAACAGGAACTTTTAGAATTTTCATTTTTTGACCAAAACGACAGGACCGGAGCTGATAAAAATGTTGATATGGATGTTATTTTTTTTCTGACTGCGATTTCAAAACCATGCACCAGAATTCACTTCTTTAAACTCAGTAATGCATTTTGGATGTGTACCTAGAGTTTAAAGCAGAAAAACAGGAACTTTTAGAATTTTCATTTTTTGACCAAAACGACAGGACCGAAGCTGATAAAAATGTTGATATGGATGTTATTTTTTTTCTGACTGCGATTTCAAAACCATGCACCAGAATTCACTTCTTTAAACTCAGTAATGCATTTTGGATGTGTACCTAGAGTTTAAAGCAGAAAACAGGAACTTTTAGAATTTTCATTTTTTGACCAAAACGACAGGACCGGAGCTGATAAAAATGTTGATATGGATGTTATTTTTTTTCTGACTGCGATTTCAAAACCATGCACCAGAATTCACTTCTTTCAACTCAGTAATGCATTTTGGATGTGTACCTAGAGTTTAAAGCAGAAAAACAGGAACTTTTAGAATTTTCATTTTTTGACCAAAATGAAAGGACCGGAGCTGATAAAAATGTTGATATGGATGTTTTTTTTTTCTGACTGCGATTTCAAAACCATGCACCAGAATCAACTTCTTTCAACTCAGTAATGCATTTTGGATGTGTACCTAGAGTTTAAAGCAGAAAAACAGGAACTTTTAGAATTTTCATTTTTTGACCAAAACGACAGGACCGGAGCTGATAAAAATGTTGATATGGATGTTATTTTTTTTCTGACTGCGATTTCAAAACCATGCACCAGAATTCACTTCTTTCAACTCAGTAATGCATTTTGGATGTGTACCTAGAGTTTAAAGCAGAAAAACAGGAACTTTTAAAATTTTCATTTTTTGACCAAAACGACAGGACCGGAGCTGATAAAAATGTTGATATTGATGTTATTTTTTTTCTGACTGCGATTTCAAAACCATGCACCAGAATTCACTTCTTTCAACTCAGTAATGCATTTTGGATGTGTACCTAGAGTTTAAAGCAGAAAAACAGGAACTTTTAGAATTTTAATTTGTTGACCAAAACGACAGGACCGGAGCTGATAAAAATGTTGATATGGATGTTATTTTTTTTCTGACTGCGATTTCAAAACCATGCACCAGAATTCACTACTTTCAACTCAGTAATGCATTTTGGATGTGTACCTAGAGTTTAAAGCAGAAAAACAGGAACTTTTAGAATTTTCATTTTTTGACCAAAACGACAGGACCGGAGCTGATAAAAATGTTGATATGGATGTTATTTTTTTTCTGACTGCGATTTCAAAACCATGCACCAGAATTCACTTCTTTAAACTCAGTAATGCATTTTGGATGTGTACCTAGAGTTTAAAGCAGAAAAACAGGAACTTTTAGAATTTTCATTTTTTGACCAAAACGACAGGACCGGAGCTGATAAAAATGTTGATATGGATGTTATTTTTTTTCTGACTGCGATTTCAAAACCATGCACCAGAATTCACTTCTTTAAACTCAGTAATGCATTTTGGATGTGTACCTAGAGTTTAAAGCAGAAAAACAGGAACTTTTAGAATTTTCATTTTTTGACCAAAACGACAGGACCGGAGCTGATAAAAATGTTGATATGGATGTTATTTTTTTTCTGACTGCGATTTCAAAACCATGCACCAGAATTCACTTCTTTAAACTCAGTAATGCATTTTGGATGTGTACCTAGAGTTTAAAGCAGAAAACAGGAACTTTTAGAATTTTCATTTTTTGACCAAAACGACAGGACCGGAGCTGATAAAAATGTTGATATTGATGTTATTTTTTTTCTGACTGCGATTTCAAAACCATGCACCAGAATTCTTTTCTTTCAACTCAGTAATGTATTTTGGATGTGTACCTAGAGTTTGAAGCAGAAAAACAGGAACTTTTAGAATTTTCATTTTTTGACCAAAACGACAGGACCGGAGCTGATAAAAATGTTGATATGGATGTTATTTTTTTTCTGACTGCGATTTCAAAACCAGGCACCAGAATCAACTTCTTTCAACTCAGTAATGCATTTTGGATGTGTACCTAGAGTTTAAAGCAGAAAAACAGGAACTTTTAGAATTTTCATTTTTTGACCAAAACGACAGGTCCGGAGCTGATAAAAATGTTGATATTGATGTAATTTTTTTTCTGACTGCGGTTTCAAAACCATGCACCAGAATCAACTTCTTTCAACTCAGTAATGCATTTTGGATGTGTACCTAGAGTTTAAAGCAGAAAAACAGGAACTTTTAGAATTTTCATTTGTTGACCAAAACGACAGGACCGGAGCTGATAAAAATGTTGATATGGATGTTATTTTTTTTCTGACTGCGATTTCAAAACCATGCACCAGAATTCACTTCTTTCAACTCAGTAATGCATTTTGGATGTGTACCTAGAGTTTAAAGCAGAAAAACAGGAACTTTTAGAATTTTCATTTTTTGACCAAAACGACAGGACCGGAGCTGATAAAAATGTTGATATGGATGTTATTTTTTTTCTGACTGCGATTTCAAAACCATGCACCAGAATTCACTTCTTTAAACTCAGTAATGCATTTTGGATGTGTACCTAGAGTTTAAAGCAGAAAAACAGGAACTTTTAGAATTTTAATTTTTTGACCAAAACGACAGGACCGGAGCTGATAAAAATGTTGATATGGATGTTATTTTTTTTCTGACTGCGATTTCAAAACCATGCACCAGAATTCACTTCTTTCAACTCAGTAATGCATTTTGGATGTGTACCTAGAGTTTAAAGCAGAAAAACAGGAACTTTTAGAATTTTCATTTTTTGACCAAAATGAAAGGACCGGAGCTGATAAAAATGTTGATATGGATGTTTTTTTTTTTCTGACTGCGATTTCAAAACCATGCACCAGAATCAACTTCTTTCAACTCAGTAATGCATTTTGGATGTGTACCTAGAGTTTAAAGCAGAAAAACAGGAACTTTTAGAATTTTCATTTTTTGACCAAAACGACAGGACCGGAGCTGATAAAAATGTTGATATGGATGTTATTTTTTTTCTGACTGCGATTTCAAAACCATGCACCAGAATTCACTTCTTTCAACTCAGTAATGCATTTTGGATGTGTACCTAGAGTTTAAAGCAGAAAAACAGGAACTTTTAGAATTTTCATTTTTTGACCAAAACGACAGGACCGGAGCTGATAAAAATGTTGATATTGATGTTATTTTTTTCTGACTGCGATTTCAAAACCATGCACCAGAATTCACTTCTTTCAACTCAGTAATGCATTTTGGATGTGTACCTAGAGTTTAAAGCAGAAAAACAGGAACTTTTAGAATTTTAATTTGTTGACCAAAACGACAGGACCGGAGCTGATAAAAATGTTGATATGGATGTTATTTTTTTTCTGACTGCGATTTCAAAACCATGCACCAGAATTCACTACTTTCAACTCAGTAATGCATTTTGGATGTGTACCTAGAGTTTAAAGCAGAAAAACAGGAACTTTTAGAATTTTCATTTTTTGACCAAAACGACATGACCGGAGCTGATAAAAATGTTGATATGGATGTTATTTTTTTTCTGACTGCGATTTCAAAACCATGCACCAGAATTCACTTCTTTAAACTCAGTAATGCATTTTGGATGTGTACCTAGAGTTTAAAGCAGAAAAACAGGAACTTTTAGAATTTTCATTTTTTGACCAAAACGACAGGACCGGAGCTGATAAAAATGTTGATATGGATGTTATTTTTTTTCTGACTGCGATTTCAAAACCATGCACCAGAATTCACTTCTTTCAACTCAGTAATGCATTTTGGATGTGTACCTAGAGTTTAAAGCAGAAAAACAGGAACTTTTAGAATTTTCATTTGTTGACCAAAACGACAGGACGGGACCTGATAAAATTGTTGATATGGATGTTATTTTTTTTCTGACTTCGATTTCAAAACCATGCACCAGAATTCACTTCTTTCAACTCAGTAATGCATTTTGGATGTGTACCTAGAGTTTAAAGCAGAAAAACAGGAACTTTTAGAATTTTCATTTTTTGACCAAAACGACAGGTCCGGAGCTGATAAAAATGTTGATATTGATGTAATTTTTTTTCTGACTGCGGTTTCAAAACCATGCACCAGAATCAACTTCTTTCAACTCAGTAATGCATTTTGGATGTGTACCTAGAGTTTAAAGCAGAAAAACAGGAACTTTTAGAATTTTCATTTTTTGACCAAAACGACAGGACCGGAGCTGATAAAAATGTTGATATGGATGTTTTTTTTTTCTGACTGCGATTTCAAAACCATGCACCAGAATCAACTTCTTTCAACTCAGTAATGCATTTTGGATGTGTACCTAGAGTTTAAAGCAGAAAAACAGGAACTTTTAGAATTTCCATTTTTTGACCAAAACGACAGGACCGGAGCTGATAAAAATGTTGATATGGATGTTATTTTTTTTCTGACTGCGATTTCAAAACCATGCACCAGAATTCACTTCTTTCAACTCAGTAATGCATTTTGGATGTGTACCTAGAGTTTAAAGCAGAAAAACAGGAACTTTTAGAATTTTCATTTTTTGACCAAAACGACAGGACCGGAGCTGATAAAAATGTTGATATGGATGTTATTTTTTTTCTGACTGCGATTTCAAAACCAGGCACCAGAATCAACTTCTTTCAACTCAGTAATGCATTTTGGATGTGTACCTAGAGTTTAAAGCAGAAAAACAGGAACTTTTAGAATTTTCATTTTTTGACCAAAACGACAGGTCCGGAGCTGATAAAAATGTTGATATTGATGTAATTTTTTTTCTGACTGCGGTTTCAAAACCATGCACCAGAATCAACTTCTTTCAACTCAGTAATGCATTTTGGATGTGTACCTAGAGTTTAAAGCAGAAAAACAGGAACTTTTAGAATTTTCATTTTTTGACCAAAACGACAGGACCGGAGCTGATAAAAATGTTGATATGGATGTTATTTTTTTTCTGACTGCGATTTCAAAACTATGCACCAGAATTCACTTCTTTCAACTCAGTAATGCATTTTGGATGTGTACCTAGAGTTTAAAGCAGAAAAACAGGAACTTTTAGAATTTTCATTTGTTGACCAAAACGACAGGACGGGACCTGATAAAATTGTTGATATGGATGTTATTTTTTTTCTGACTTCGATTTCAAAACCATGCACCAGAATTCACTTCTTTCAACTCAGTAATGCATTTTGGATGTGTACCTAGAGTTTAAAGCAGAAAAACAGGAACTTTTAGAATTTTCATTTTTTGACCAAAACGACAGGTCCGGAGCTGATAAAAATGTTGATATTGATGTAATTTTTTTTCTGACTGCGGTTTCAAAACCATGCACCAGAATCAACTTCTTTCAACTCAGTAATGCATTTTGGATGTGTACCTAGAGTTTAAAGCAGAAAAACAGGAACTTTTAGAATTTTCATTTTTTGACCAAAATGACAGGACCGGAGCTGATAAAAATGTTGATATGGATGTTATTTTTTTTCTGACTGCGATTTCAAAACCATGCACCAGAATTCACTTCTTTCAACTCAGTAATGCATTTTGGATGTGTACCTAGAGTTTAAAGCAGAAAAACAGGAACTTTTAGAATTTTCATTTTTTGACCAAAACGACAGGACCGGAGCTGATAAAAATGTTGATATGGATGTTATTTTTTTTCTGACTGCGATTTCAAAACCATGCACCAGAATTCACTTCTTTAAACTCAGTAATGCATTTTGGATGTGTACCTAGAGTTTAAAGCAGAAAAACAGGAACTTTTAGAATTTTCATTTTTTGACCAAAACGACAGGACCGGAGCTGATAAAAATGTTGATATGGATGTTATTTTTTTTCTGACTGCGATTTCAAAACCATGCACCAGAATTCACTACTTTCAACTCAGTAATGCATTTTGGATGTGTACCTAGAGTTTAAAGCAGAAAAACAGGAACTTTTAGAATTTTCATTTTTTGACCAAAACGACAGGACCGGAGCTGATAAAAATGTTGATATGGATGTTATTTTTTTTCTGACTGCGATTTCAAAACCATGCACCAGAATTCACTTCTTTCAACTCAGTAATGCATTTTGGATGTGTACCTAGAGTTTAAAGCAGAAAAACAGGAACTTTTAGAATTTTCATTTTTTGACCAAAACGACAGGACCGGAGCTGATAAAAATGTTGATATGGATGTTATTTTTTTTCTGACTGCGATTTCAAAACCATGCACCAGAATTCACTTCTTTCAACTCAGTAATGCATTTTGGATGTGTACCTAGAGTTTAAAGCAGAAAAACAGGAACTTTTAGAATTTTCATTTGTTGACCAAAACGACAGGACCGGAGCTGATAAAAATGTTGATATGGATGTTATTTTTTTTCTGACTGCGATTTCAAAACCATGCACCAGAATTCACTACTTTCAACTCAGTAATGCATTTTGGATGTGTACCTAGAGTTTAAAGCAGAAAAACAGGAACTTTTAGAATTTTCATTTTTTGACCAAAACGACAGGACCGGAGCTGATAAAAATGTTGATATGGATGTTATTTTTTTTCTGACTGCGATTTCAAAACCATGCACCAGAATTCACTTCTTTAAACTCAGTAATGCATTTTGGATGTGTACCTAGAGTTTAAAGCAGAAAAACAGGAACTTTTAGAATTTTCATTTTTTGACCAAAACGACAGGACCGGAGCTGATAAAAATGTTGATATGGATGTTATTTTTTTTCTGACTGCGATTTCAAAACCATGCACCAGAATTCACTTCTTTCAACTCAGTAATGCATTTTGGATGTGTACCTAGAGTTTAAAGCAGAAAAACAGGAACTTTTAGAATTTTCATTTTTTGACCAAAATGAAAGGACCGGAGCTGATAAAAATGTTGATATGGATGTTTTTTTTTTTCTGACTGCGATTTCAAAACCATGCACCAGAATCAACTTCTTTCAACTCAGTAATGCATTTTGGATGTGTACCTAGAGTTTAAAGCAGAAAAACAGGAACTTTTAGAATTTTAATTTTTTGACCAAAACGACAGGACCGGAGCTGATAAAAATGTTGATATGGATGTTATTTTTTTTCTGACTGCGATTTCAAAACCATGCACCAGAATTCACTTCTTTCAACTCAGTAATGCATTTTGGATGTGTACCTAGAGTTTAAAGCAGAAAAACAGGAACTTTTAGAATTTTCATTTTTTGACCAAAACGACAGGACCGGAGCTGATAAAAATGTTGATATGGATGTTATTTTTTTTCTGACTGCGATTTCAAAACCATGCACCAGAATTCACTACTTTCAACTCAGTAATGCATTTTGGATGTGTACCTAGAGTTTAAAGCAGAAAAACAGGAACTTTTAGAATTTTCATTTTTTGACCAAAACGACAGGACCGGAGCTGATAAAAATGTTGATATGGATGTTATTTTTTTTCTGACTGCGATTTCAAAACCATGCACCAGAATTCACTTCTTTAAACTCAGTAATGCATTTTGGATGTGTACCTAGAGTTTAAAGCAGAAAAACAGGAACTTTTAGAATTTTCATTTTTTGACCAAAACGACAGGACCGGAGCTGATAAAAATGTTGATATGGATGTTATTTTTTTTCTGACTGCGATTTCAAAACCATGCACCAGAATTCACTTCTTTAAACTCAGTAATGCATTTTGGATGTGTACCTAGAGTTTAAAGCAGAAAAACAGGAACTTTTAGAATTTTCATTTTTTGACCAAAACGACAGGACCGGAGCTGATAAAAATGTTGATATGGATGTTATTTTTTTTCTGACTGCGATTTCAAAACCATGCACCAGAATTCACTTCTTTAAACTCAGTAATGCATTTTGGATGTGTACCTAGAGTTTAAAGCAGAAAACAGGAACTTTTAGAATTTTCATTTTTTGACCAAAACGACAGGACCGGAGCTGATAAAAATGTTGATATTGATGTTATTTTTTTTCTGACTGCGATTTCAAAACCATGCACCAGAATTCTTTTCTTTCAACTCAGTAATGTATTTTGGATGTGTACCTAGAGTTTGAAGCAGAAAAACAGGAACTTTTAGAATTTTCATTTTTTGACCAAAACGACAGGACCGGAGCTGATAAAAATGTTGATATGGATGTTATTTTTTTTCTGACTGCGATTTCAAAACCAGGCACCAGAATCAACTTCTTTCAACTCAGTAATGCATTTTGGATGTGTACCTAGAGTTTAAAGCAGAAAAACAGGAACTTTTAGAATTTTCATTTTTTGACCAAAACGACAGGTCCGGAGCTGATAAAAATGTTGATATTGATGTAATTTTTTTTCTGACTGCGGTTTCAAAACCATGCACCAGAATCAACTTCTTTCAACTCAGTAATGCATTTTGGATGTGTACCTAGAGTTTAAAGCAGAAAAACAGGAACTTTTAGAATTTTCATTTGTTGACCAAAACGACAGGACCGGAGCTGATAAAAATGTTGATATGGATGTTATTTTTTTTCTGACTGCGATTTCAAAACCATGCACCAGAATTCACTTCTTTCAACTCAGTAATGCATTTTGGATGTGTACCTAGAGTTTAAAGCAGAAAAACAGGAACTTTTAGAATTTTCATTTTTTGACCAAAACGACAGGACCGGAGCTGATAAAAATGTTGATATGGATGTTATTTTTTTTCTGACTGCGATTTCAAAACCATGCACCAGAATTCACTTCTTTAAACTCAGTAATGCATTTTGGATGTGTACCTAGAGTTTAAAGCAGAAAAACAGGAACTTTTAGAATTTTAATTTTTTGACCAAAACGACAGGACCGGAGCTGATAAAAATGTTGATATGGATGTTATTTTTTTTCTGACTGCGATTTCAAAACCATGCACCAGAATTCACTTCTTTCAACTCAGTAATGCATTTTGGATGTGTACCTAGAGTTTAAAGCAGAAAAACAGGAACTTTTAGAATTTTCATTTTTTGACCAAAATGAAAGGACCGGAGCTGATAAAAATGTTGATATGGATGTTTTTTTTTTTCTGACTGCGATTTCAAAACCATGCACCAGAATCAACTTCTTTCAACTCAGTAATGCATTTTGGATGTGTACCTAGAGTTTAAAGCAGAAAAACAGGAACTTTTAGAATTTTCATTTTTTGACCAAAACGACAGGACCGGAGCTGATAAAAATGTTGATATGGATGTTATTTTTTTTCTGACTGCGATTTCAAAACCATGCACCAGAATTCACTTCTTTCAACTCAGTAATGCATTTTGGATGTGTACCTAGAGTTTAAAGCAGAAAAACAGGAACTTTTAGAATTTTCATTTTTTGACCAAAACGACAGGACCGGAGCTGATAAAAATGTTGATATTGATGTTATTTTTTTTCTGACTGCGATTTCAAAACCATGCACCAGAATTCACTTCTTTCAACTCAGTAATGCATTTTGGATGTGTACCTAGAGTTTAAAGCAGAAAAACAGGAACTTTTAGAATTTTAATTTGTTGACCAAAACGACAGGACCGGAGCTGATAAAAATGTTGATATGGATGTTATTTTTTTTCTGACTGCGATTTCAAAACCATGCACCAGAATTCACTACTTTCAACTCAGTAATGCATTTTGGATGTGTACCTAGAGTTTAAAGCAGAAAAACAGGAACTTTTAGAATTTTCATTTTTTGACCAAAACGACATGACCGGAGCTGATAAAAATGTTGATATGGATGTTATTTTTTTTCTGACTGCGATTTCAAAACCATGCACCAGAATTCACTTCTTTAAACTCAGTAATGCATTTTGGATGTGTACCTAGAGTTTAAAGCAGAAAAACAGGAACTTTTAGAATTTTCATTTTTTGACCAAAACGACAGGACCGGAGCTGATAAAAATGTTGATATGGATGTTATTTTTTTTCTGACTGCGATTTCAAAACCATGCACCAGAATTCACTTCTTTCAACTCAGTAATGCATTTTGGATGTGTACCTAGAGTTTAAAGCAGAAAAACAGGAACTTTTAGAATTTTCATTTGTTGACCAAAACGACAGGACGGGACCTGATAAAATTGTTGATATGGATGTTATTTTTTTTCTGACTTCGATTTCAAAACCATGCACCAGAATTCACTTCTTTCAACTCAGTAATGCATTTTGGATGTGTACCTAGAGTTTAAAGCAGAAAAACAGGAACTTTTAGAATTTTCATTTTTTGACCAAAACGACAGGTCCGGAGCTGATAAAAATGTTGATATTGATGTAATTTTTTTTCTGACTGCGGTTTCAAAACCATGCACCAGAATCAACTTCTTTCAACTCAGTAATGCATTTTGGATGTGTACCTAGAGTTTAAAGCAGAAAAACAGGAACTTTTAGAATTTTCATTTTTTGACCAAAACGACAGGACCGGAGCTGATAAAAATGTTGATATGGATGTTTTTTTTTTCTGACTGCGATTTCAAAACCATGCACCAGAATCAACTTCTTTCAACTCAGTAATGCATTTTGGATGTGTACCTAGAGTTTAAAGCAGAAAAACAGGAACTTTTAGAATTTTCATTTTTTGACCAAAACGACAGGACCGGAGCTGATAAAAATGTTGATATGGATGTTATTTTTTTTCTGACTGCGATTTCAAAACCATGCACCAGAATTCACTTCTTTCAACTCAGTAATGCATTTTGGATGTGTACCTAGAGTTTAAAGCAGAAAAACAGGAACTTTTAGAATTTTCATTTTTTGACCAAAACGACAGGACCGGAGCTGATAAAAAATGTTGATATGGATGTTATTTTTTTTCTGACTGCGATTTCAAAACCATGCACCAGAATTCACTTCTTTAAACTCAGTAATGCATTTTGGATGTGTACCTAGAGTTTAAAGCAGAAAAACAGGAACTTTTAGAATTTTCATTTTTTGACCAAAACGACAGGACCGGAGCTGATAAAAATGTTGATATGGATGTTATTTTTTTTCTGACTGCGATTTCAAAACCATGCACCAGAATTCACTTCTTTCAACTCAGTAATGCATTTTGGATGTGTACCTAGAGTTTAAAGCAGAAAAACAGGAACTTTTAGAATTTTCATTTTTTGACCAAAACGACAGGTCCGGAGCTGATAAAAATGTTGATATTGATGTAATTTTTTTTCTGACTGCGGTTTCAAAACCATGCACCAGAATCAACTTCTTTCAACTCAGTAATGCATTTTGGATGTGTACCTAGAGTTTAAAGCAGAAAAACAGGAACTTTTAGAATTTTCATTTTTTGACCAAAACGACAGGACCGGAGCTGATAAAAATGTTGATATGGATGTTATTTTTTTTCTGACTGCGATTTCAAAACTATGCACCAGAATTCACTTCTTTCAACTCAGTAATGCATTTTGGATGTGTACCTAGAGTTTAAAGCAGAAAAACAGGAACTTTTAGAATTTTCATTTGTTGACCAAAACGACAGGACGGGACCTGATAAAATTGTTGATATGGATGTTATTTTTTTTCTGACTTCGATTTCAAAACCATGCACCAGAATTCACTTCTTTCAACTCAGTAATGCATTTTGGATGTGTACCTAGAGTTTAAAGCAGAAAAACAGGAACTTTTAGAATTTTCATTTTTTGACCAAAACGACAGGTCCGGAGCTGATAAAAATGTTGATATTGATGTAATTTTTTTTCTGACTGCGGTTTCAAAACCATGCACCAGAATCAACTTCTTTCAACTCAGTAATGCATTTTGGATGTGTACCTAGAGTTTAAAGCAGAAAAACAGGAACTTTTAGAATTTTCATTTTTTGACCAAAACGACAGGACCGGAGCTGATAAAAATGTTGATATGGATGTTATTTTTTTTCTGACTGCGATTTCAAAACCATGCACCAGAATCAACTTCTTTCAACTCAGTAATGCATTTTGGATGTGTACCTAGAGTTTAAAGCAGAAAAACAGGAACTTTTAGAATTTTCATTTTTTGACCAAAACGACAGGACCGGAGCTGATAAAAATGTTGATATGGATGTTATTTTTTTTCTGACTGCGATTTCAAAACCATGCACCAGAATTCACTTCTTTCAACTCAGTAATGCATTTTGGATGTGTACCTAGAGTTTAAAGCAGAAAAACAGGAACTTTTAGAATTTTCATTTGTTGACCAAAACGACAGGACGGGACCTGATAAAATTGTTGATATGGATGTTATTTTTTTTCTGACTTCGATTTCAAAACCATGCACCAGAATTCACTTCTTTCAACTCAGTAATGCATTTTGGATGTGTACCTAGAGTTTAAAGCAGAAAAACAGGAACTTTTAGAATTTTCATTTTTTGACCAAAACGACAGGTCCGGAGCTGATAAAAATGTTGATATTGATGTAATTTTTTTTCTGACTGCGGTTTCAAAACCATGCACCAGAATCAACTTCTTTCAACTCAGTAATGCATTTTGGATGTGTACCTAGAGTTTAAAGCAGAAAAACAGGAACTTTTAGAATTTTCATTTTTTGACCAAAACGACAGGACCGGAGCTGATAAAAATGTTGATATGGATGTTATTTTTTTTCTGACTGCGATTTCAAAACCATGCACCAGAATCAACTTCTTTCAACTCAGTAATGCATTTTGGATGTGTACCTAGAGTTTAAAGCAGAAAAACAGGAACTTTTAGAATTTTCATTTTTTGACCAAAACGACAGGACCGGAGCTGATAAAAATGTTGATATGGATGTTATTTTTTTTCTGACTGCGATTTCAAAACCATGCACCAGAATTCACTTCTTTCAACTCAGTAATGCATTTTGGATGTGTACCTAGAGTTTAAAGCAGAAAAACAGGAACTTTTAGAATTTTCATTTTTTGACCAAAACGACAGGACCGGAGCTGATAAAAATGTTGATATGGATGTTATTTTTTTTCTGACTGCGATTTCAAAACCATGCACCAGAATTCACTTCTTTCAACTCAGTAATGCATTTTGGATGTGTACCTAGAGTTTAAAGCAGAAAAACAGGAACTTTTAGAATTTTCATTTGTTGACCAAAACGACAGGACCGGAGCTGATAAAAATGTTGATATGGATGTTATTTTTTTTCTGACTGCGATTTCAAAACCATGCACCAGAATTCACTACTTTCAACTCAGTAATGCATTTTGGATGTGTACCTAGAGTTTAAAGCAGAAAAACAGGAACTTTTAGAATTTTCATTTTTTGACCAAAACGACAGGACCGGAGCTGATAAAAATGTTGATATGGATGTTATTTTTTTTCTGACTGCGATTTCAAAACCATGCACCAGAATTCACTTCTTTAAACTCAGTAATGCATTTTGGATGTGTACCTAGAGTTTAAAGCAGAAAAACAGGAACTTTTAGAATTTTCATTTTTTGACCAAAACGACAGGACCGGAGCTGATAAAAATGTTGATATGGATGTTATTTTTTTTCTGACTGCGATTTCAAAACCATGCACCAGAATTCACTTCTTTCAACTCAGTAATGCATTTTGGATGTGTACCTAGAGTTTAAAGCAGAAAAACAGGAACTTTTAGAATTTTCATTTTTTGACCAAAACGACAGGTCCGGAGCTGATAAAAATGTTGATATTGATGTAATTTTTTTTCTGACTGCGGTTTCAAAACCATGCACCAGAATCAACTTCTTTCAACTCAGTAATGCATTTTGGATGTGTACCTAGAGTTTAAAGCAGAAAAACAGGAACTTTTAGAATTTTCATTTGTTGACCAAAACGACAGGACCGGAGCTGATAAAAATGTTGATATGGATGTTATTTTTTTTCTGACTGCGATTTCAAAACCATGCACCAGAATTCACTTCTTTCAACTCAGTTATGCATTTTGGATGTGTACCTAGAGTTTAAAGCAGAAAAACAGGAACTTTTAGAATTTTCATTTTTTGACCAAAACGACAGGACCGGAGCTGATAAAAATGTTGATATGGATGTTATTTTTTTTCTGACTGCGATTTCAAAACCATGCACCAGAATTCACTTCTTTAAACTCAGTAATGCATTTTGGATGTGTACCTAGAGTTTAAAGCAGAAAAACAGGAACTTTTAGAATTTTCATTTTTTGACCAAAACGACAGGACCGGAGCTGATAAAAATGTTGATATGGATGTTATTTTTTTTCTGACTGCGATTTCAAAACCATGCACCAGAATTCACTTCTTTCAACTCAGTAATGCATTTTGGATGTGTACCTAGAGTTTAAAGCAGAAAAACAGGAACTTTTAGAATTTTCATTTTTTGACCAAAATGAAAGGACCGGAGCTGATAAAAATGTTGATATGGATGTTTTTTTTTTTCTGACTGCGATTTCAAAACCATGCACCAGAATCAACTTCTTTCAACTCAGTAATGCATTTTGGATGTGTACCTAGAGTTTAAAGCAGAAAAACAGGAACTTTTAGAATTTTCATTTTTTGACCAAAACGACAGGACCGGAGCTGATAAAAATGTTGATATGGATGTTATTTTTTTTCTGACTGCGATTTCAAAACCATGCACCAGAATTCACTTCTTTCAACTCAGTAATGCATTTTGGATGTGTACCTAGAGTTTAAAGCAGAAAAACAGGAACTTTTAGAATTTTCATTTTTTGACTAAAACGACAGGACCGGAGCTGATAAAAATGTTGATATTGATGTTATTTTTTTTCTGACTGCGATTTCAAAACCATGCACCAGAATTCACTTCTTTCAACTCAGTAATGCATTTTGGATGTGTACCTAGAGTTTAAAGCAGAAAAACAGGAACTTTTAGAATTTTAATTTGTTGACCAAAACGACAGGACCGGAGCTGATAAAAATGTTGATATGGATGTTATTTTTTTTCTGACTGCGATTTCAAAACCATGCACCAGAATTCACTACTTTCAACTCAGTAATGCATTTTGGATGTGTACCTAGAGTTTAAAGCAGAAAAACAGGAACTTTTAGAATTTTCATTTTTTGACCAAAACGACAGGACCGGAGCTGCTAAAAATGTTGATATGGATGTTA
The DNA here is from genome assembly GCF_055691185.1 of Crinia signifera. Lineage (NCBI taxonomy): Eukaryota > Metazoa > Chordata > Amphibia > Anura > Myobatrachidae > Crinia > Crinia signifera. Next base: position 92,736,929 of record NC_139227.1, read on the forward strand.
TTTTTTTTCTGACTGCGATTTCAAAACCATGCACCAGAATTCACTTCTTTAAACTCAGTAATGCATTTTGGATGTGTACCTAGAGTTTAAAGCAGAAAAACAGGAACTTTTAGAATTTTCATTTTTTGACCAAAACGACAGGACCGGAGCTGATAAAAATGTTGATATGGATGTTATTTTTTTTCTGACTGCGATTTCAAAACCATGCACCAGAATTCACTTCTTTAAACTCAGTAATGCATTTTGGATGTGTACCTAGAGTTTAAAGCAGAAAAACAGGAACTTTTAGAATTTTCATTTTTTGACCAAAACGACAGGACCGGAGCTGATAAAAATGTTGATATGGATGTTATTTTTTTTCTGACTGCGATTTCAAAACCATGCACCAGAATTCACTTCTTTAAACTCAGTAATGCATTTTGGATGTGTACCTAGAGTTTAAAGCAGAAAACAGGAACTTTTAGAATTTTCATTTTTTGACCAAAACGACAGGACCGGAGCTGATAAAAATGTTGATATGGATGTTATTTTTTTTCTGACTGCGATTTCAAAACCATGCACCAGAATTCACTTCTTTCAACTCAGTAATGCATTTTGGATGTGTACCTAGAGTTTAAAGCAGAAAAAACAGGAACTTTTAGAATTTTCATTTTTTGACCAAAATGAAAGGACCGGAGCTGCTAAAAATGTTGATATGGATGTTTTTTTTTTTTCTGACTGCGATTTCAAAACCATGCACCAGAATCAACTTCTTTCAACTCAGTAATGCATTTTGGATGTGTACCTAGAGTTTAAAGCAGAAAAACAGGAACTTTTAGAATTTTCATTTTTTGACCAAAACGACAGGACCGGAGCTGATAAAAATGTTGATATGGATGTTATTTTTTTTCTGACTGCGATTTCAAAACCATGCACCAGAATTCACTTCTTTCAACTCAGTAATGCATTTTGGATGTGTACCTAGAGTTTAAAGCAGAAAAACAGGAACTTTTAAAATTTTCATTTTTTGACCAAAACGACAGGACCGGAGCTGATAAAAATGTTGATATTGATGTTATTTTTTTTCTGACTGCGATTTCAAAACCATGCACCAGAATTCACGTCTTTCAACTCAGTAATGCATTTTGGATGTGTACCTAGAGTTTAAAGCAGAAAAACAGGAACTTTTAGAATTTTAATTTGTTGACCAAAACGACAGGACCGGAGCTGATAAAAATGTTGATATGGATGTTATTTTTTTTCTGACTGCGATTTCAAAACCATGCACCAGAATTCACTACTTTCAACTCAGTAATGCATTTTGGATGTGTACCTAGAGTTTAAAGCAGAAAAACAGGAACTTTTAGAATTTTCATTTTTTGACCAAAACGACAGGACCGGAGCTGATAAAAATGTTGATATGGATGTTATTTTTTTTCTGACTGCGATTTCAAAACCATGCACCAGAATTCACTTCTTTAAACTCAGTAATGCATTTTGGATGTGTACCTAGAGTTTAAAGCAGAAAAACAGGAACTTTTAGAATTTTCATTTTTTGACCAAAACGACAGGACCGGAGCTGATAAAAATGTTGATATGGATGTTATTTTTTTTCTGACTGCGATTTCAAAACCATGCACCAGAATTCACTTCTTTAAACTCAGTAATGCATTTTGGATGTGTACCTAGAGTTTAAAGCAGAAAAACAGGAACTTTTAGAATTTTCATTTTTTGACCAAAACGACAGGACCGGAGCTGATAAAAATGTTGATATGGATGTTATTTTTTTTCTGACTGCGATTTCAAAACCATGCACCAGAATTCACTTCTTTAAACTCAGTAATGCATTTTGGATGTGTACCTAGAGTTTAAAGCAGAAAACAGGAACTTTTAGAATTTTCATTTGTTGACCAAAACGACAGGACCGGAGCTGATAAAAATGTTGATATGGATGTTATTTTTTTTCTGACTGCGATTTCAAAACCATGCACCAGAATTCACTTCTTTCAACTCAGTAATGTATTTTGGATGTGTACCTAGAGTTTGAAGCAGAAAAACAGGAACTTTTAGAATTTTCATTTTTTGACCAAAACGACAGGACCGGAGCTGATAAAAATGTTGATATGGATGTTATTTTTTTTCTGACTGCGATTTCAAAACCAGGCACCAGAATCAACTTCTTTCAACTCAGTAATGCATTTTGGATGTGTACCTAGAGTTTAAAGCAGAAAAACAGGAACTTTTAGAATTTTCATTTTTTGACCAAAACGACAGGTCCGGAGCTGATAAAAATGTTGATATTGATGTAATTTTTTTTCTGACTGCGGTTTCAAAACCATGCACCAGAATCAACTTCTTTCAACTCAGTAATGCATTTTGGATGTGTACCTAGAGTTTAAAGCAGAAAAACAGGAACTTTTAGAATTTTCATTTGTTGACCAAAACGACAGGACCGGAGCTGATAAAAATGTTGATATGGATGTTATTTTTTTTCTGACTGCGATTTCAAAACCATGCACCAGAATTCACTTCTTTCAACTCAGTAATGCATTTTGGATGTGTACCTAGAGTTTAAAGCAGAAAAACAGGAACTTTTAGAATTTTCATTTTTTGACCAAAACGACAGGACCGGAGCTGATAAAAATGTTGATATGGATGTTATTTTTTTTCTGACTGCGATTTCAAAACCATGCACCAGAATTCACTTCTTTAAACTCAGTAATGCATTTTGGATGTGTACCTAGAGTTTAAAGCAGAAAAACAGGAACTTTTAGAATTTTAATTTTTTTGACCAAAACGACAGGACCGGAGCTGATAAAAATGTTGATATGGATGTTATTTTTTTTCTGACTGCGATTTCAAAACCATGCACCAGAATTCACTTCTTTCAACTCAGTAATGCATTTTGGATGTGTACCTAGAGTTTAAAGCAGAAAAACAGGAACTTTTAGAATTTTCATTTTTTGACCAAAATGAAAGGACCGGAGCTGATAAAAATGTTGATATGGATGTTTTTTTTTTTTTCTGACTGCGATTTCAAAACCATGCACCAGAATCAACTTCTTTCAACTCAGTAATGCATTTTGGATGTGTACCTAGAGTTTAAAGCAGAAAAACAGGAACTTTTAGAATTTTCATTTTTTGACCAAAACGACAGGACCGGAGCTGATAAAAATGTTGATATGGATGTTATTTTTTTTCTGACTGCGATTTCAAAACCATGCACCAGAATTCACTTCTTTCAACTCAGTAATGCATTTTGGATGTGTACCTAGAGTTTAAAGCAGAAAAACAGGAACTTTTAGAATTTTCATTTTTTGACCAAAACGACAGGACCGGAGCTGATAAAAATGTTGATATTGATGTTATTTTTTTTCTGACTGCGATTTCAAAACCATGCACCAGAATTCACTTCTTTCAACTCAGTAATGCATTTTGGATGTGTACCTAGAGTTTAAAGCAGAAAAACAGGAACTTTTAGAATTTTAATTTGTTGACCAAAACGACAGGACCGGAGCTGATAAAAATGTTGATATGGATGTTATTTTTTTTCTGACTGCGATTTCAAAACCATGCACCAGAATTCACTACTTTCAACTCAGTAATGCATTTTGGATGTGTACCTAGAGTTTAAAGCAGAAAAACAGGAACTTTTAGAATTTTCATTTTTTGACCAAAACGACAGGACCGGAGATGATAAAAATGTTGATATTGATGTAATTTTTTTTCTGACTGCGGTTTCAAAACCATGCACCAGAATCAACTTCTTTCAACTCAGTAATGCATTTTGGATGTGTACCTAGAGTTTAAAGCAGAAAAACAGGAACTTTTAGAATTTTCATTTTTTGACCAAAACGACAGGACCGGAGCTGATAAAAATGTTGATATGGATGTTTTTTTTTTCTGACTGCGATTTCAAAACCATGCACCAGAATCAACTTCTTTCAACTCAGTAATGCATTTTGGATGTGTACCTAGAGTTTAAAGCAGAAAAACAGGAACTTTTAGAATTTTCATTTTTTGACCAAAACGACAGGACCGGAGCTGATAAAAATGTTGATATGGATGTTATTTTTTTTCTGACTGCGATTTCAAAACCATGCACCAGAATTCACTTCTTTCAACTCAGTAATGCATTTTGGATGTGTACCTAGAGTTTAAAGCAGAAAAACAGGAACTTTTAGAATTTTCATTTTTTGACCAAAACGACAGGACCGGAGCTGATAAAAAATGTTGATATGGATGTTATTTTTTTTCTGACTGCGATTTCAAAACCATGCACCAGAATTCACTTCTTTAAACTCAGTAATGCATTTTGGATGTGTACCTAGAGTTTAAAGCAGAAAAACAGGAACTTTTAGAATTTTCATTTTTTGACCAAAACGACAGGACCGGAGCTGATAAAAATGTTGATATGGATGTTATTTTTTTTCTGACTGCGATTTCAAAACCAGGCACCAGAATCAACTTCTTTCAACTCAGTAATGCATTTTGGATGTGTACCTAGAGTTTAAAGCAGAAAAACAGGAACTTTTAGAATTTTCATTTTTTGACCAAAACGACAGGTCCGGAGCTGATAAAAATGTTGATATTGATGTAATTTTTTTTCTGACTGCGGTTTCAAAACCATGCACCAGAATCAAATTCTTTCAACTCAGTAATGCATTTTGGATGTGTACCTAGAGTTTAAAGCAGAAAAACAGGAACTTTTAGAATTTTCATTTGTTGACCAAAACGACAGGACCGGAGCTGATAAAAATGTTGATATGGATGTTATTTTTTTTCTGACTGCGATTTCAAAACCATGCACCAGAATTCACTTCTTTCAACTCAGTAATGCATTTTGGATGTGTACCTAGAGTTTAAAGCAGAAAAACAGGAACTTTTAGAATTTTCATTTTTTGACCAAAACGACAGGTCCGGAGCTGATAAAAATGTTGATATTGATGTAATTTTTTTTCTGACTGCGGTTTCAAAACCATGCACCAGAATCAACTTCTTTCAACTCAGTAATGCATTTTGGATGTGTACCTAGAGTTTAAAGCAGAAAAACAGGAACTTTTAGAATTTTCATTTGTTGACCAAAACGACAGGACCGGAGCTGATAAAAATGTTGATATGGATGTTATTTTTTTTCTGACTGCGATTTCAAAACCATGCACCAGAATTCACTTCTTTCAACTCAGTAATGCATTTTGGATGTGTACCTAGAGTTTAAAGCAGAAAAACAGGAACTTTTAGAATTTTCATTTTTTGACCAAAACGACAGGACCGGAGCTGATAAAAATGTTGATATGGATGTTATTTTTTTTCTGACTGCGATTTCAAAACCATGCACCAGAATTCACTTCTTTAAACTCAGTAATGCATTTTGGATGTGTACCTAGAGTTTAAAGCAGAAAAACAGGAACTTTTAGAATTTTAATTTTTTGACCAAAACGACAGGACCGGAGCTGATAAAAATGTTGATATGGATGTTATTTTTTTTCTGACTGCGATTTCAAAACCATGCACCAGAATTCACTTCTTTCAACTCAGTAATGCATTTTGGATGTGTACCTAGAGTTTAAAGCAGAAAAACAGGAACTTTTACAATTTTCATTTTTTGACCAAAATGAAAGGACCGGAGCTGATAAAAATGTTGATATGGATGTTTTTTTTTTTTTCTGACTGCGATTTCAAAACCATGCACCAGAATCAACTTCTTTCAACTCAGTAATGCATTTTGGATGTGTACCTAGAGTTTAAAGCAGAAAAACAGGAACTTTTAGAATTTTCATTTTTTGACCAAAACGACAGGACCGGAGCTGATAAAAATGTTGATATGGATGTTATTTTTTTTCTGACTGCGATTTCAAAACCATGCACCAGAATTCACTTCTTTCAACTCAGTAATGCATTTTGGATGTGTACCTAGAGTTTAAAGCAGAAAAACAGGAACTTTTAGAATTTTCATTTTTTGACCAAAACGACAGGACCGGAGCTGATAAAAATGTTGATATTGATGTTATTTTTTTTCTGACTGCGATTTCAAAACCATGCACCAGAATTCACTTCTTTCAACTCAGTAATGCATTTTGGATGTGTACCTAGAGTTTAAAGCAGAAAAACAGGAACTTTTAGAATTTTAATTTGTTGACCAAAACGACAGGACCGGAGCTGATAAAAATGTTGATATGGATGTTATTTTTTTTCTGACTGCGATTTCAAAACCATGCACCAGAATTCACTACTTTCAACTCAGTAATGCATTTTGGATGTGTACCTAGAGTTTAAAGCAGAAAAACAGGAACTTTTAGAATTTTCATTTTTTGACCAAAACGACAGGACCGGAGATGATAAAAATGTTGATATTGATGTAATTTTTTTTCTGACTGCGGTTTCAAAACCATGCACCAGAATCAACTTCTTTCAACTCAGTAATGCATTTTGGATGTGTACCTAGAGTTTAAAGCAGAAAAACAGGAACTTTTAGAATTTTCATTTTTTGACCAAAACGACAGGACCGGAGCTGATAAAAATGTTGATATGGATGTTTTTTTTTTCTGACTGCGATTTCAAAACCATGCACCAGAATCAACTTCTTTCAACTCAGTAATGCATTTTGGATGTGTACCTAGAGTTTAAAGCAGAAAAACAGGAACTTTTAGAATTTTCATTTTTTGACCAAAACGACAGGACCGGAGCTGATAAAAATGTTGATATGGATGTTATTTTTTTTCTGACTGCGATTTCAAAACCATGCACCAGAATTCACTTCTTTCAACTCAGTAATGCATTTTGGATGTGTACCTAGAGTTTAAAGCAGAAAAACAGGAACTTTTAGAATTTTCATTTTTTGACCAAAACGACAGGACCGGAGCTGATAAAAAATGTTGATATGGATGTTATTTTTTTTCTGACTGCGATTTCAAAACCATGCACCAGAATTCACTTCTTTAAACTCAGTAATGCATTTTGGATGTGTACCTAGAGTTTAAAGCAGAAAAACAGGAACTTTTAGAATTTTCATTTTTTGACCAAAACGACAGGACCGGAGCTGATAAAAATGTTGATATGGATGTTATTTTTTTTCTGACTGCGATTTCAAAACCAGGCACCAGAATCAACTTCTTTCAACTCAGTAATGCATTTTGGATGTGTACCTAGAGTTTAAAGCAGAAAAACAGGAACTTTTAGAATTTTCATTTTTTGACCAAAACGACAGGTCCGGAGCTGATAAAAATGTTGATATTGATGTAATTTTTTTTCTGACTGCGGTTTCAAAACCATGCACCAGAATCAAATTCTTTCAACTCAGTAATGCATTTTGGATGTGTACCTAGAGTTTAAAGCAGAAAAACAGGAACTTTTAGAATTTTCATTTGTTGACCAAAACGACAGGACCGGAGCTGATAAAAATGTTGATATGGATGTTATTTTTTTTCTGACTGCGATTTCAAAACCATGCACCAGAATTCACTTCTTTCAACTCAGTAATGCATTTTGGATGTGTACCTAGAGTTTAAAGCAGAAAAACAGGAACTTTTAGAATTTTCATTTTTTGACCAAAATGACAGGACCGGAGCTGATAAAAATGTTGATATGGATGTTATTTTTTTTCTGACTGCGATTTCAAAACCATGCACCAGAATTCACTTCTTTAAACTCAGTAATGCATTTTGGATGTGTACCTAGAGTTTAAAGCAGAAAAACAGGAACTTTTAGAATTTTAATTTTTTGACCAAAACGACAGGACCGGAGCTGATAAAAATGTTGATATGGATGTTATTTTTTTTCTGACTGCGATTTCAAAACCATGCACCAGAATTCACTTCTTTCAACTCAGTAATGCATTTTGGATGTGTACCTAGAGTTTAAAGCAGAAAAACAGGAACTTTTAGAATTTTCATTTTTTGACCAAAACGACAGGACCGGAGCTGATAAAAATGTTGATATTGATGTTATTTTTTTTCTGACTGCGATTTCAAAACCATGCACCAGAATTCACTTCTTTCAACTCAGTAATGCATTTTGGATGTGTACCTAGAGTTTAAAGCAGAAAAACAGGAACTTTTAGAATTTTAATTTGTTGACCAAAACGACAGGACCGGAGCTGATAAAAATGTTGATATGGATGTTATTTTTTTTCTGACTGCGATTTCAAAACCATGCACCAGAATTCACTACTTTCAACTCAGTAATGCATTTTGGATGTGTACCTAGAGTTTAAAGCAGAAAAACAGGAACTTTTAGAATTTTCATTTTTTGACCAAAACGACAGGACCGGAGATGATAAAAATGTTGATATTGATGTAATTTTTTTTCTGACTGCGGTTTCAAAACCATGCACCAGAATCAACTTCTTTCAACTCAGTAATGCATTTTGGATGTGTACCTAGAGTTTAAAGCAGAAAAACAGGAACTTTTAGAATTTTCATTTTTTGACCAAAACGACAGGACCGGAGCTGATAAAAATGTTGATATGGATGTTTTTTTTTTCTGACTGCGATTTCAAAACCATGCACCAGAATCAACTTCTTTCAACTCAGTAATGCATTTTGGATGTGTACCTAGAGTTTAAAGCAGAAAAACAGGAACTTTTAGAATTTTCATTTTTTGACCAAAACGACAGGACCGGAGCTGATAAAAATGTTGATATGGATGTTATTTTTTTTCTGACTGCGATTTCAAAACCATGCACCAGAATTCACTTCTTTCAACTCAGTAATGCATTTTGGATGTGTACCTAGAGTTTAAAGCAGAAAAACAGGAACTTTTAGAATTTTCATTTTTTGACCAAAACGACAGGACCGGAGCTGATAAAAAATGTTGATATGGATGTTATTTTTTTTCTGACTGCGATTTCAAAACCATGCACCAGAATTCACTTCTTTAAACTCAGTAATGCATTTTGGATGTGTACCTAGAGTTTAAAGCAGAAAAACAGGAACTTTTAGAATTTTCATTTTTTGACCAAAACGACAGGACCGGAGCTGATAAAAATGTTGATATGGATGTTATTTTTTTTCTGACTGCGATTTCAAAACCAGGCACCAGAATCAACTTCTTTCAACTCAGTAATGCATTTTGGATGTGTACCTAGAGTTTAAAGCAGAAAAACAGGAACTTTTAGAATTTTCATTTTTTGACCAAAACGACAGGTCCGGAGCTGATAAAAATGTTGATATTGATGTAATTTTTTTTCTGACTGCGGTTTCAAAACCATGCACCAGAATCAAATTCTTTCAACTCAGTAATGCATTTTGGATGTGTACCTAGAGTTTAAAGCAGAAAAACAGGAACTTTTAGAATTTTCATTTGTTGACCAAAACGACAGGACCGGAGCTGATAAAAATGTTGATATGGATGTTATTTTTTTTCTGACTGCGATTTCAAAACCATGCACCAGAATTCACTTCTTTCAACTCAGTAATGCATTTTGGATGTGTACCTAGAGTTTAAAGCAGAAAAACAGGAACTTTTAGAATTTTAATTTTTTGACCAAAACGACAGGACCGGAGCTGATAAAAATGTTGATATGGATGTTATTTTTTTCTGACTGCGATTTCAAAACCATGCACCAGAATTCACTTCTTTCAACTCAGTAATGCATTTTGGATGTGTACCTAGAGTTTAAAGCAGAAAAACAGGAACTTTTAGAATTTTAATTTTTTGACCAAAACGACAGTACCGGAGCTGATAAAAATGTTGATATGGATGTTATTTTTTTTCTGACTGCGATTTCAAAACCATGCACCAGAATTCACTTCTTTCAACTCAGTAATGCATTTTGGATGTGTACCTAGAGTTTAAAGCAGAAAAACAGGAACTTTTAGAATTTTCATTTTTTGACCAAAATGAAAGGACCGGAGCTGATAAAAATGTTGATATGGATGTTATTTTTTTTCTGACTGCGATTTCAAAACCATGCACCAGAATTCACTTCTTTCAACTCAGTAATGCATTTTGGATGTGTACCTAGAGTTTAAAGCAGAAAAACAGGAACTTTTAGAATTTTCATTTTTTGACCAAAATGAAAGGACCGGAGCTGATAAAAATGTTGATATGGATGTTTTTTTTTTTTTCTGACTGCGATTTCAAAACCATGCACCAGAATCAACTTCTTTCAACTCAGTAATGCATTTTGGATGTGTACCTAGAGTTTAAAGCAGAAAAACAGGAACTTTTAGAATTTTCATTTTTTGACCAAAACGACAGGACCGGAGCTGATAAAAATGTTGATATGGATGTTATTTTTTTTCTGACTGCGATTTCAAAACCATGCACCAGAATTCACTTCTTTCAACTCAGTAATGCATTTTGGATGTGTACCTAGAGTTTAAAGCAGAAAAACAGGAACTTTTAGAATTTTCATTTTTTGACCAAAACGACAGGACCGGAGCTGATAAAAATGTTGATATTGATGTTATTTTTTTTCTGACTGCGATTTCAAAACCATGCACCAGAATTCACTTCTTTCAACTCAGTAATGCATTTTGGATGTGTACCTAGAGTTTAAAGCAGAAAAACAGGAACTTTTAGAATTTTAATTTGTTGACCAAAACGACAGGACCGGAGCTGATAAAAATGTTGATATGGATGTTATTTTTTTTCTGACTGCGATTTCAAAACCATGCACCAGAATTCACTACTTTCAACTCAGTAATGCATTTTGGATGTGTACCTAGAGTTTAAAGCAGAAAAACAGGAACTTTTAGAATTTTCATTTTTTGACCAAAACGACAGGACCGGAGATGATAAAAATGTTGATATTGATGTAATTTTTTTTCTGACTGCGGTTTCAAAACCATGCACCAGAATCAACTTCTTTCAACTCAGTAATGCATTTTGGATGTGTACCTAGAGTTTAAAGCAGAAAAACAGGAACTTTTAGAATTTTCATTTTTTGACCAAAACGACAGGACCGGAGCTGATAAAAATGTTGATATGGATGTTTTTTTTTTCTGACTGCGATTTCAAAACCATGCACCAGAATCAACTTCTTTCAACTCAGTAATGCATTTTGGATGTGTACCTAGAGTTTAAAGCAGAAAAACAGGAACTTTTAGAATTTTCATTTTTTGACCAAAACGACAGGACCGGAGCTGATAAAAATGTTGATATTGATGTTATTTTTTTTCTGACTGCGATTTCAAAACCATGCACCAGAATTCACTTCTTTCAACTCAGTAATGCATTTTGGATGTGTACCTAGAGTTTAAAGCAGAAAAACAGGAACTTTTCGAATTTTTATTTGTTGACCAAAACGACAGGACCGGAGCTGATAAAAATGTTGATATGGATGTTATTTTTTTTCTGACTGCGATTTCAAAACCATGCACCAGAATTCACTACTTTCAACTCAGTAATGCATTTTGGATGTGTACCTAGAGTTTAAAGCAGAAAAACAGGAACTTTTAGAATTTTCATTTTTTGACCAAAACGACAGGACCGGAGATGATAAAAATGTTGATATTGATGTAATTTTTTTTCTGACTGCGGTTTCAAAACCATGCACCAGAATCAACTTCTTTCAACTCAGTAATGCATTTTGGATGTGTACCTAGAGTTTAAAGCAGAAAAACAGGAACTTTTAGAATTTTCATTTTTTGACCAAAACGACAGGACCGGAGCTGATAAAAATGTTGATATGGATGTTTTTTTTTTCTGACTGCGATTTCAAAACCATGCACCAGAATCAACTTCTTTCAACTCAGTAATGCATTTTGGATGTGTACCTAGAGTTTAAAGCAGAAAAACAGGAACTTTTAGAATTTTCATTTTTTGACCAAAACGACAGGACCGGAGCTGATAAAAATGTTGATATGGATGTTATTTTTTTTCTGACTGCGATTTCAAAACCATGCACCAGAATTCACTTCTTTCAACTCAGTAATGCATTTTGGATGTGTACCTAGAGTTTAAAGCAGAAAAACAGGAACTTTTAGAATTTTCATTTTTTGACCAAAACGACAGGACCGGAGCTGATAAAAAATGTTGATATGGATGTTATTTTTTTTCTGACTGCGATTTCAAAACCATGCACCAGAATTCACTTCTTTAAACTCAGTAATGCATTTTGGATGTGTACCTAGAGTTTAAAGCAGAAAAACAGGAACTTTTAGAATTTTCATTTTTTGACCAAAACGACAGGACCGGAGCTGATAAAAATGTTGATATGGATGTTATTTTTTTTCTGACTGCGATTTCAAAACCAGGCACCAGAATCAACTTCTTTCAACTCAGTAATGCATTTTGGATGTGTACCTAGAGTTTAAAGCAGAAAAACAGGAACTTTTAGAATTTTCATTTTTTTACCAAAACGACAGGTCCGGAGCTGATAAAAATGTTGATATTGATGTAATTTTTTTTCTGACTGCGGTTTCAAAACCATGCACCAGAATCAAATTCTTTCAACTCAGTAATGCATTTTGGATGTGTACCTAGAGTTTAAAGCAGAAAAACAGGAACTTTTAGAATTTTCATTTGTTGACCAAAACGACAGGACCGGAGCTGATAAAAATGTTGATATGGATGTTATTTTTTTTCTGACTGCGATTACAAAACCATGCACCAGAATTCACTTCTTTCAACTCAGTAATGCATTTTGGATGTGTACCTAGAGTTTAAAGCAGAAAAACAGGAACTTTTAGAATTTTCATTTTTTGACCAAAATGACAGGACCGGAGCTGATAAAAATGTTGATATGGATGTTATTTTTTTTCTGACTGCGATTTCAAAACCATGCACCAGAATTCACTTCTTTAAACTCAGTAATGCATTTTGGATGTGTACCTAGAGTTTAAAGCAGAAAAACAGGAACTTTTAGAATTTTAATTTTTTGACCAAAACGACAGGACCGGAGCTGATAAAAATGTTGATATGGATGTTATTTTTTTCTGACTGCGATTTCAAAACCATGCACCAGAATTCACTTCTTTCAACTCAGTAATGCATTTTGGATGTGTACCTAGAGTTTAAAGCAGAAAAACAGGAACTTTTAGAATTTTAATTTTTTGACCAAAACGACAGTACCGGAGCTGATAAAAATGTTGATATGGATGTTATTTTTTTTCTGACTGCGATTTCAAAACCATGCACCAGAATTCACTTCTTTCAACTCAGTAATGCATTTTGGATGTGTACCTAGAGTTTAAAGCAGAAAAACAGGAACTTTTAGAATTTTCATTTTTTGACCAAAATGAAAGGACCGGAGCTGATAAAAATGTTGATATGGATGTTATTTTTTTTCTGACTGCGATTTCAAAACCATGCACCAGAATTCACTTCTTTCAACTCAGTAATGCATTTTGGATGTGTACCTAGAGTTTAAAGCAGAAAAACAGGAACTTTTAGAATTTTCATTTTTTGACCAAAATGAAAGGACCGGAGCTGATAAAAATGTTGATATGGATGTTTTTTTTTTTTTCTGACTGCGATTTCAAAACCATGCACCAGAATCAACTTCTTTCAACTCAGTAATGCATTTTGGATGTGTACCTAGAGTTTAAAGCAGAAAAACAGGAACTTTTAGAATTTTCATTTTTTGACCAAAACGACAGGACCGGAGCTGATAAAAATGTTGATATGGATGTTATTTTTTTTCTGACTGCGATTTCAAAACCATGCACCAGAATTCACTTCTTTCAACTCAGTAATGCATTTTGGATGTGTACCTAGAGTTTAAAGCAGAAAAACAGGAACTTTTAGAATTTTCATTTTTTGACCAAAACGACAGGACCGGAGCTGATAAAAATGTTGATATTGATGTTATTTTTTTTCTGACTGCGATTTCAAAACCATGCACCAGAATTCACTTCTTTCAACTCAGTAATGCATTTTGGATGTGTACCTAGAGTTTAAAGCAGAAAAACAGGAACTTTTAGAATTTTAATTTGTTGACCAAAACGACAGGACCGGAGCTGATAAAAATGTTGATATGGATGTTATTTTTTTTCTGACTGCGATTTCAAAACCATGCACCAGAATTCACTACTTTCAACTCAGTAATGCATTTTGGATGTGTACCTAGAGTTTAAAGCAGAAAAACAGGAACTTTTAGAATTTTCATTTTTTGACCAAAACGACAGGACCGGAGATGATAAAAATGTTGATATTGATGTAATTTTTTTTCTGACTGCGGTTTCAAAACCATGCACCAGAATCAACTTCTTTCAACTCAGTAATGCATTTTGGATGTGTACCTAGAGTTTAAAGCAGAAAAACAGGAACTTTTAGAATTTTCATTTTTTGACCAAAACGACAGGACCGGAGCTGATAAAAATGTTGATATGGATGTTTTTTTTTTCTGACTGCGATTTCAAAACCATGCACCAGAATCAACTTCTTTCAACTCAGTAATGCATTTTGGATGTGTACCTAGAGTTTAAAGCAGAAAAACAGGAACTTTTAGAATTTTCATTTTTTGACCAAAACGACAGGACCGGAGCTGATAAAAATGTTGATATGGATGTTATTTTTTTTCTGACTGCGATTTCAAAACCATGCACCAGAATTCACTTCTTTCAACTCAGTAATGCATTTTGGATGTGTACCTAGAGTTTAAAGCAGAAAAACAGGAACTTTTAGAATTTTCATTTTTTGACCAAAACGACAGGACCGGAGCTGATAAAAATGTTGATATTGATGTTATTTTTTTTCTGACTGCGATTTCAAAACCATGCACCAGAATTCACTTCTTTCAACTCAGTAATGCATTTTGGATGTGTACCTAGAGTTTAAAGCAGAAAAACAGGAACTTTTAGAATTTTAATTTGTTGACCAAAACGACAGGACCGGAGCTGATAAAAATGTTGATATGGATGTTATTTTTTTTCTGACTGCGATTTCAAAACCATGCACCAGAATTCACTACTTTCAACTCAGTAATGCATTTTGGATGTGTACCTAGAGTTTAAAGCAGAAAAACAGGAACTTTTAGAATTTTCATTTTTTGACCAAAACGACAGGACCGGAGATGATAAAAATGTTGATATTGATGTAATTTTTTTTCTGACTGCGGTTTCAAAACCATGCACCAGAATCAACTTCTTTCAACTCAGTAATGCATTTTGGATGTGTACCTAGAGTTTAAAGCAGAAAAACAGGAACTTTTAGAATTTTCATTTTTTGACCAAAACGACAGGACCGGAGCTGATAAAAATGTTGATATGGATGTTTTTTTTTTCTGACTGCGATTTCAAAACCATGCACCAGAATCAACTTCTTTCAACTCAGTAATGCATTTTGGATGTGTACCTAGAGTTTAAAGCAGAAAAACAGGAACTTTTAGAATTTTCATTTTTTGACCAAAACGACAGGACCGGAGCTGATAAAAATGTTGATATGGATGTTATTTTTTTTCTGACTGCGATTTCAAAACCATGCACCAGAATTCACTTCTTTCAACTCAGTAATGCATTTTGGATGTGTACCTAGAGTTTAAAGCAGAAAAACAGGAACTTTTAGAATTTTCATTTTTTGACCAAAACGACAGGACCGGAGCTGATAAAAAATGTTGATATGGATGTTATTTTTTTTCTGACTGCGATTTCAAAACCATGCACCAGAATTCACTTCTTTAAACTCAGTAATGCATTTTGGATGTGTACCTAGAGTTTAAAGCAGAAAAACAGGAACTTTTAGAATTTTCATTTTTTGACCAAAACGACAGGACCGGAGCTGATAAAAATGTTGATATGGATGTTATTTTTTTTCTGACTGCGATTTCAAAACCAGGCACCAGAATCAACTTCTTTCAACTCAGTAATGCATTTTGGATGTGTACCTAGAGTTTAAAGCAGAAAAACAGGAACTTTTAGAATTTTCATTTTTTTACCAAAACGACAGGTCCGGAGCTGATAAAAATGTTGATATTGATGTAATTTTTTTTCTGACTGCGGTTTCAAAACCATGCACCAGAATCAAATTCTTTCAACTCAGTAATGCATTTTGGATGTGTACCTAGAGTTTAAAGCAGAAAAACAGGAACTTTTAGAATTTTCATTTGTTGACCAAAACGACAGGACCGGAGCTGATAAAAATGTTGATATGGATGTTATTTTTTTTCTGACTGCGATTTCAAAACCATGCACCAGAATTCACTTCTTTCAACTCAGTAATGCATTTTGGATGTGTACCTAGAGTTTAAAGCAGAAAAACAGGAACTTTTAGAATTTTCATTTTTTGACCAAAATGACAGGACCGGAGCTGATAAAAATGTTGATATGGATGTTATTTTTTTTCTGACTGCGATTTCAAAACCATGCACCAGAATTCACTTCTTTAAACTCAGTAATGCATTTTGGATGTGTACCTAGAGTTTAAAGCAGAAAAACAGGAACTTTTAGAATTTTAATTTTTTGACCAAAACGACAGGACCGGAGCTGATAAAAATGTTGATATGGATGTTATTTTTTTTCTGACTGCGATTTCAAAACCATGCACCAGAATTCACTTCTTTCAACTCAGTAATGCATTTTGGATGTGTACCTAGAGTTTAAAGCAGAAAAACAGGAACTTTTAGAATTTTCATTTTTTGACCAAAATGAAAGGACCAGAGCTGATAAAAATGTTGATATGGATGTTTTTTTTTTTTTCTGACTGCGATTTCAAAACCATGCACCAGAATCAACTTCTTTCAACTCAGCAATGCATTTTGGATGTGTACCTAGAGTTTAAAGCAGAAAAACAGGAACTTTTAGAATTTTCATTTTTTGACCAAAACGACAGGACCGGAGCTGATAAAAATGTTGATATGGATGTTATTTTTTTTCTGACTGCGATTTCAAAACCATGCACCAGAATTCACTTCTTTCAACTCAGTAATGCATTTTGGATGTGTACCTAGAGTTTAAAGCAGAAAAACAGGAACTTTTAGAATTTTAATTTTTTGACCAAAACGACAGGACCGGAGCTGATAAAAATGTTGATATGGATGTTATTTTTTATCTGACTGCGATTTCAAAACCATGCACCAGAATTCACTACTTTCAACTCAGTAATGCATTTTGGATGTGTACCTAGAGTTTAAAGCAGAAAAACAGGAACTTTTAGAATTTTCATTTTTTGACCAAAACGACAGGACCGGAGATGATAAAAATGTTGATATTGATGTAATTTTTTTTCTGACTGCGGTTTCAAAACCATGCACCAGAATCAACTTCTTTCAACTCAGTAATGCATTTTGGATGTGTACCTAGAGTTTAAAGCAGAAAAACAGGAACTTTTAGAATTTTCATTTTTTGACCAAAACGACAGGACCGGAGCTGATAAAAATGTTGATATGGATGTTTTTTTTTTCTGACTGCGATTTCAAAACCATGCACCAGAATCAACTTCTTTCAACTCAGTAATGCATTTTGGATGTGTACCTAGAGTTTAAAGCAGAAAAACAGGAACTTTTAGAATTTTCATTTTTTGACCAAAACGACAGGACCGGAGCTGATAAAAATGTTGATATGGATGTTATTTTTTTTCTGACTGCGATTTCAAAACCATGCACCAGAATTCACTTCTTTCAACTCAGTAATGCATTTTGGATGTGTACCTAGAGTTTAAAGCAGAAAAACAGGAACTTTTAGAATTTTCATTTTTTGACCAAAACGACAGGACCGGAGCTGATAAAAAATGTTGATATGGATGTTATTTTTTTTCTGACTGCGATTTCAAAACCATGCACCAGAATTCACTTCTTTAAACTCAGTAATGCATTTTGGATGTGTACCTAGAGTTTAAAGCAGAAAAACAGGAACTTTTAGAATTTTCATTTTTTGACCAAAACGACAGGACCGGAGCTGATAAAAATGTTGATATGGATGTTATTTTTTTTTCTGACTGCGATTTCAAAACCAGGCACCAGAATCAACTTCTTTCAACTCAGTAATGCATTTTGGATGTGTACCTAGAGTTTAAAGCAGAAAAACAGGAACTTTTAGAATTTTCATTTTTTGACCAAAACGACAGGTCCGGAGCTGATAAAAATGTTGATATTGATGTAATTTTTTTTCTGACTGCGGTTTCAAAACCATGCACCAGAATCAAATTCTTTCAACTCAGTAATGCATTTTGGATGTGTACCTAGAGTTTAAAGCAGAAAAACAGGAACTTTTAGAATTTTCATTTGTTGACCAAAACGACAGGACCGGAGCTGATAAAAATGTTGATATGGATGTTATTTTTTTTCTGACTGCGATTTCAAAACCATGCACCAGAATTCACTTCTTTCAACTCAGTAATGCATTTTGGATGTGTACCTAGAGTTTAAAGCAGAAAAACAGGAACTTTTAGAATTTTCATTTTTTGACCAAAACGACAGGACCGGAGCTGATAAAAATGTTGATATGGATGTTATTTTTTTTCTGACTGCGATTTCAAAACCATGCAGCAGAATTCACTTCTTTCAACTCAGTAATGCATTTTGGATGTGTACCTAGAGTTTAAAGCAGAAAAACAGGAACTTTTAGAATTTTCATTTTTTGACCAAAACGACAGGTCCGGAGCTGATAAAAATGTTGATATTGATGTAATTTTTTTTCTGACTGCGGTTTCAAAACCATGCACCAGAATCAAATTCTTTCAACTCAGTAATGCATTTTGGATGTGTACCTAGAGTTTAAAGCAGAAAAACAGGAACTTTTAGAATTTTCATTTGTTGACCAAAACGACAGGACCGGAGCTGATAAAAATGTTGATATGGATGTTATTTTTTTTCTGACTGCGATTTCAAAACCATGCACCAGAATTCACTTCTTTCAACTCAGTAATGCATTTTGGATGTGTACCTAGAGTTTAAAGCAGAAAAACAGGAACTTTTAGAATTTTCATTTTTTGACCAAAACGACAGGACCGGAGCTGATAAAAATGTTGATATGGATGTTATTTTTTTTCTGACTGCGATTTCAAAACCATGCACCAGAATTCACTTCTTTAAACTCAGTAATGCATTTTGGATGTGTACCTAGAGTTTAAAGCAGAAAAACAGGAACTTTTAGAATTTTAATTTTTTGACCAAAACGACAGTACCGGAGCTGATAAAAATGTTGATATGGATGTTATTTTTTTTCTGACTGCGATTTCAAAACCATGCACCAGAATTCACTTCTTTCAACTCAGTAATGCATTTTGGATGTGTACCTAGAGTTTAAAGCAGAAAAACAGGAACTTTTAGAATTTTCATTTTTTGACCAAAATGAAAGGACCGGAGCTGATAAAAATGTTGATATGGATGTTATTTTTTTTCTGACTGCGATTTCAAAACCATGCACCAGAATTCACTTCTTTCAACTCAGTAATGCATTTTGGATGTGTACCTAGAGTTTAAAGCAGAAAAACAGGAACTTTTAGAATTTTCATTTTTTGACCAAAATGAAAGGACCGGAGCTGATAAAAATGTTGATATGGATGTTTTTTTTTTCTGACTGCGATTTCAAAACCATGCACCAGAATCAACTTCTTTCAACTCAGTAATGCATTTTGGATGTGTACCTAGAGTTTAAAGCAGAAAAACAGGAACTTTTAGAATTTTCATTTTTTGACCAAAACGACAGGACCGGAGCTGATAAAAATGTTGATATGGATGTTATTTTTTTTCTGACTGCGATTTCAAAACCATGCACCAGAATTCACTTCTTTCAACTCAGTAATGCATTTTGGATGTGTACCTAGAGTTTAAAGCAGAAAAACAGGAACTTTTAGAATTTTCATTTTTTGACCAAAACGACAGGACCGGAGCTGATAAAAATGTTGATATTGATGTTATTTTTTTTCTGACTGCGATTTCAAAACCATGCACCAGAATTCACTTCTTTCAACTCAGTAATGCATTTTGGATGTGTACCTAGAGTTTAAAGCAGAAAAACAGGAACTTTTAGAATTTTAATTTGTTGACCAAAACGACAGGACCGGAGCTGATAAAAATGTTGATATGGATGTTATTTTTTTTCTGACTGCGATTTCAAAACCATGCACCAGAATTCACTACTTTCAACTCAGTAATGCATTTTGGATGTGTACCTAGAGTTTAAAGCAGAAAAACAGGAACTTTTAGAATTTTCATTTTTTGACCAAAACGACAGGACCGGAGATGATAAAAATGTTGATATTGATGTAATTTTTTTTCTGACTGCGGTTTCAAAACCATGCACCAGAATCAACTTCTTTCAACTCAGTAATGCATTTTGGATGTGTACCTAGAGTTTAAAGCAGAAAAACAGGAACTTTTAGAATTTTCATTTTTTGACCAAAACGACAGGACCGGAGCTGATAAAAATGTTGATATGGATGTTTTTTTTTTCTGACTGCGATTTCAAAACCATGCACCAGAATCAACTTCTTTCAACTCAGTAATGCATTTTGGATGTGTACCTAGAGTTTAAAGCAGAAAAACAGGAACTTTTAGAATTTTCATTTTTTGACCAAAACGACAGGACCGGAGCTGATAAAAATGTTGATATGGATGTTATTTTTTTTCTGACTGCGATTTCAAAACCATGCACCAGAATTCACTTCTTTCAACTCAGTAATGCATTTTGGATGTGTACCTAGAGTTTAAAGCAGAAAAACAGGAACTTTTAGAATTTTCATTTTTTGACCAAAACGACAGGACCGGAGCTGATAAAAAATGTTGATATGGATGTTATTTTTTTTCTGACTGCGATTTCAAAACCATGCACCAGAATTCACTTCTTTAAACTCAGTAATGCATTTTGGATGTGTACCTAGAGTTTAAAGCAGAAAAACAGGAACTTTTAGAATTTTCATTTTTTGACCAAAACGACAGGACCGGAGCTGATAAAAATGTTGATATGGATGTTATTTTTTTTCTGACTGCGATTTCAAAACCAGGCACCAGAATCAACTTCTTTCAACTCAGTAATGCATTTTGGATGTGTACCTAGAGTTTAAAGCAGAAAAACAGGAACTTTTAGAATTTTCATTTTTTGACCAAAACGACAGGTCCGGAGCTGATAAAAATGTTGATATTGATGTAATTTTTTTTCTGACTGCGGTTTCAAAACCATGCACCAGAATCAAATTCTTTCAACTCAGTAATGCATTTTGGATGTGTACCTAGAGTTTAAAGCAGAAAAACAGGAACTTTTAGAATTTTCATTTGTTGACCAAAACGACAGGACCGGAGCTGATAAAAATGTTGATATGGATGTTATTTTTTTTCTGACTGCGATTTCAAAACCATGCACCAGAATTCACTTCTTTCAACTCAGTAATGCATTTTGGATGTGTACCTAGAGTTTAAAGCAGAAAAACAGGAACTTTTAGAATTTTCATTTTTTGACCAAAATGACAGGACCGGAGCTGATAAAAATGTTGATATGGATGTTATTTTTTTTCTGACTGCGATTTCAAAACCATGCACCAGAATTCACTTCTTTAAACTCAGTAATGCATTTTGGATGTGTACCTAGAGTTTAAAGCAGAAAAACAGGAACTTTTAGAATTTTAATTTTTTGACCAAAACGACAGGACCGGAGCTGATAAAAATGTTGATATGGATGTTATTTTTTTTCTGACTGCGATTTCAAAACCATGCACCAGAATTCACTTCTTTCAACTCAGTAATGCATTTTGGATGTGTACCTAGAGTTTAAAGCAGAAAAACAGGAACTTTTAGAATTTTCATTTTTTGACCAAAATGAAAGGACCGGAGCTGATAAAAATGTTGATATGGATGTTTTTTTTTTCTGACTGCGATTTCAAAACCATGCACCAGAATCAACTTCTTTCAACTCAGTAATGCATTTTGGATGTGTACCTAGAGTTTAAAGCAGAAAAACAGGAACTTTTAGAATTTTCATTTTTTGACCAAAACGATAGGACCGGAGCTGATAAAAATGTTGATATGGATGTTATTTTTTTTCTGACTGCGATTTCAAAACCATGCACCAGAATTCACTTCTTTCAACTCAGTAATGCATTTTGGATGTGTACCTAGAGTTTAAAGCAGAAAAACAGGAACTTTTAGAATTTTCATTTTTTGACCAAAACGACAGGACCGGAGCTGATAAAAATGTTGATATTGATGTTATTTTTTTTCTGACTGCGATTTCAAAACCATGCACCAGAATTCACTTCTTTCAACTCAGTAATGCATTTTGGATGTGTACCTAGAGTTTAAAGCAGAAAAACAGGAACTTTTAGAATTTTAATTTGTTGACCAAAACGACAGGACCGGAGCTGATAAAAATGTTGATATGGATGTTATTTTTTTTCTGACTGCGATTTCAAAACCATGCACCAGAATTCACTACTTTCAACTCAGTAATGCATTTTGGATGTGTACCTAGAGTTTAAAGCAGAAAAACAGGAACTTTTAGAATTTTCATTTTTTGACCAAAACGACAGGACCGGAGCTGATAAAAATGTTGATATGGATGTTATTTTTTTTCTGACTGCGATTTCAAAACCATGCACCAGAATTCACTTCTTTAAACTCAGTAATGCATTTTGGATGTGTACCTAGAGTTTAAAGCAGAAAAACAGGAACTTTTAGAATTTTCATTTTTTGACCAAAACGACAGGACCGGAGCTGATAAAAATGTTGATATGGATGTTATTTTTTTTCTGACTGCGATTTCAAAACCATGCACCAGAATTCACTTCTTTAAACTCAGTAATGCATTTTGGATGTGTACCTAGAGTTTAAAGCAGAAAAACAGGAACTTTTAGAATTTTCATTTTTTGACCAAAACGACAGGACCGGAGCTGATAAAAATGTTGATATGGATGTTATTTTTTTTCTGACTGCGATTTCAAAACCATGCACCAGAATTCACTTCTTTAAACTCAGTAATGCATTTTGGATGTGTACCTAGAGTTTAAAGCAGAAAACAGGAACTTTTAGAATTTTCATTTTTTGACCAAAACGACAGGACCGGAGCTGATAAAAATGTTGATATGGATGTTATTTTTTTTCTGACTGCGATTTCAAAACCATGCACCAGAATTCACTTCTTTCAACTCAGTAATGCATTTTGGATGTGTACCTAGAGTTTAAAGCAGAAAAACAGGAACTTTTAGAATTTTCATTTTTTGACCAAAATGAAAGGACCGGAGCTGATAAAAATGTTGATATGGATGTTTTTTTTTTTCTGACTGCGATTTCAAAACCATGCACCAGAATCAACTTCTTTCAACTCAGTAATGCATTTTGGATGTGTACCTAGAGTTTAAAGCAGAAAAACAGGAACTTTTAGAATTTTCATTTTTTGACCAAAACGACAGGACCGGAGCTGATAAAAATGTTGATATGGATGTTATTTTTTTTCTGACTGCGATTTCAAAACCATGCACCAGAATTCACTTCTTTCAACTCAGTAATGCATTTTGGATGTGTACCTAGAGTTTAAAGCAGAAAAACAGGAACTTTTAGAATTTTCATTTTTTGACCAAAACGACAGGACCGGACCTGATAAAAATGTTGATATGGATGTTATTTTTTTTCTGACTGCGATTTCAAAACCATGCACCAGAATTCACTTCTTTCAACTCAGTAATGCATTTTGGATGTGTACCTAGAGTTTAAAGCAGAAAAACAGGAACTTTTAGAATTTTAATTTGTTGACCAAAACGACAGGACCGGAGCTGATAAAAATGTTGATATGGATGTTATTTTTTTTCTGACTGCGATTTCAAAACCATGCACCAGAATTCACTACTTTCAACTCAGTAATGCATTTTGGATGTGTACCTAGAGTTTAAAGCAGAAAAACAGGAACTTTTAGAATTTTCATTTTTTGACCAAAACGACAGGACCGGAGCTGATAAAAATGTTGATATGGATGTTATTTTTTTTCTGACTGCGATTTCAAAACCATGCACCAGAATTCACTTCTTTAAACTCAGTAATGCATTTTGGATGTGTACCTAGAGTTTAAAGCAGAAAAACAGGAACTTTTAGAATTTTCATTTTTTGACCAAAACGACAGGACCGGAGCTGATAAAAATGTTGATATGGATGTTATTTTTTTTCTGACTGCGATTTCAAAACCATGCACCAGAATTCACTTCTTTAAACTCAGTAATGCATTTTGGATGTGTACCTAGAGTTTAAAGCAGAAAAACAGGAACTTTTAGAATTTTCATTTTTTGACCAAAACGACAGGACCGGAGCTGATAAAAATGTTGATATGGATGTTATTTTTTTTCTGACTGCGATTTCAAAACCATGCACCAGAATTCACTTCTTTAAACTCAGTAATGCATTTTGGATGTGTACCTAGAGTTTAAAGCAGAAAAACAGGAACTTTTAGAATTTTCATTTTTTGACCAAAACGACAGGACCGGAGCTGATAAAAATGTTGATATGGATGTTATTTTTTTTTTCTGACTGCGATTTCAAAACCATGCACCAGAATTCACTTCTTTAAACTCAGTAATGCATTTTGGATGTGTACCTAGAGTTTAAAGCAGAAAACAGGAACTTTTAGAATTTTCATTTTTTGACCAAAACGACAGGACCGGAGCTGATAAAAATGTTGATATGGATGTTATTTTTTTTATGACTGCGATTTCAAAACCATGCACCAGAATTCACTTCTTTCAACTCAGTAATGTATTTTGGATGTGTACCTAGAGTTTGAAGCAGAAAAACAGGAACTTTTAGAATTTTCATTTTTTGACCAAAACGACAGGACCGGAGCTGATAAAAATGTTGATATGGATGTTATTTTTTTTCTGACTGCGATTTCAAAACCATGCACCAGAATTCACTTCTTTAAACTCAGTAATGCATTTTGGATGTGTACCTAGAGTTTAAAGCAGAAAAACAGGAACTTTTAGAATTTTCATTTTTTGACCAAAACGACAGGACCGGAGCTGATAAAAATGTTGATATGGATGTTATTTTTTTTTCTGACTGCGATTTCAAAACCATGCACCAGAATTCACTTCTTTAAACTCAGTAATGCATTTTGGATGTGTACCTAGAGTTTAAAGCAGAAAACAGGAACTTTTAGAATTTTCATTTTTTGACCAAAACGACAGGACCGGAGCTGATAAAAATGTTGATATGGATGTTATTTTTTTTCTGACTGCGATTTCAAAACCATGCACCAGAATTCACTTCTTTCAACTCAGTAATGTATTTTGGATGTGTACCTAGAGTTTGAAGCAGAAAAACAGGAACTTTTAGAATTTTCATTTTTTGACCAAAACGACAGGACCGGAGCTGATAAAAATGTTGATATGGATGTTATTTTTTTTCTGACTGCGATTTCAAAACCAGGCACCAGAATCAACTTCTTTCAACTCAGTAATGCATTTTGGATGTGTACCTAGAGTTTAAAGCAGAAAAACAGGAACTTTTAGAATTTTCATTTTTTGACCAAAACGACAGGTCCGGAGCTGATAAAAATGTTGATATTGATGTAATTTTTTTTCTGACTGCGGTTTCAAAACCATGCACCAGAATCAACTTCTTTCAACTCAGTAATGCATTTTGGATGTGTACCTAGAGTTTAAAGCAGAAAAACAGGAACTTTTAGAATTTTCATTTGTTGACCAAAACGACAGGACCGGAGCTGATAAAAATGTTGATATGGATGTTATTTTTTTTCTGACTGCGATTTCAAAACCATGCACCAGAATTCACTTCTTTCAACTCAGTAATGCATTTTGGATGTGTACCTAGAGTTTAAAGCAGAAAAACAGGAACTTTTAGAATTTTCATTTTTTGACCAAAACGACAGGACCGGAGCTGATAAAAATGTTGATATGGATGTTATTTTTTTTCTGACTGCGATTTCAAAACCATGCACCAGAATTCACTTCTTTAAACTCAGTAATGCATTTTGGATGTGTACCTAGAGTTTAAAGCAGAAAAACAGGAACTTTTAGAATTTTAATTTTTTGACCAAAACGACAGGACCGGAGCTGATAAAAATGTTGATATGGATGTTATTTTTTTTCTGACTGCGATTTCAAAACCATGCACCAGAATTCACTTCTTTCAACTCAGTAATGCATTTTGGATGTGTACCTAGAGTTTAAAGCAGAAAAACAGGAACTTTTAGAATTTTCATTTTTTGACCAAAATGAAAGGACCGGAGCTGATAAAAATGTTGATATGGATGTTTTTTTTTTTCTGACTGCGATTTCAAAACCATGCACCAGAATCAACTTCTTTCAACTCAGTAATGCATTTTGGATGTGTACCTAGAGTTTAAAGCAGAAAAACAGGAACTTTTAGAATTTTCATTTTTTGACCAAAACGACAGGACCGGAGCTGATAAAAATGTTGATATGGATGTTATTTTTTTTCTGACTGCGATTTCAAAACCATGCACCAGAATTCACTTCTTTCAACTCAGTAATGCATTTTGGATGTGTACCTAGAGTTTAAAGCAGAAAAACAGGAACTTTTAGAATTTTCATTTTTTGACCAAAACGACAGGACCGGAGCTTATAAAAATGTTGATATTGATGTTATTTTTTTTCTGACTGCGATTTCAAAACCATGCACCAGAATTCACTTCTTTCAACTCAGTAATGCATTTTGGATGTGTACCTAGAGTTTAAAGCAGAAAAACAGGAACTTTTAGAATTTTAATTTGTTGACCAAAACGACAGGACCGAAGCTGATAAAAATGTTGATATGGATGTTATTTTTTTTCTGACTGCGATTTCAAAACCATGCACCAGAATTCACTACTTTCAACTCAGTAATGCATTTTGGATGTGTACCTAGAGTTTAAAGCAGAAAAACAGGAACTTTTAGAATTTTCATTTTTTGACCAAAACGACATGACCGGAGCTGATAAAAATGTTGATATGGATGTTATTTTTTTTCTGACTGCGATTTCAAAACCATGCACCAGAATTCACTTCTTTAAACTCAGTAATGCATTTTGGATGTGTACCTAGAGTTTAAAGCAGAAAAACAGGAACTTTTAGAATTTTCATTTTTTGACCAAAACGACAGGACCGGAGCTGATAAAAATGTTGATATGGATGTTATTTTTTTTCTGACTGCGATTTCAAAACCATGCACCAGAATTCACTTCTTTCAACTCAGTAATGCATTTTGGATGTGTACCTAGAGTTTAAAGCAGAAAAACAGGAACTTTTAGAATTTTCATTTGTTGACCAAAACGACAGGACGGGACCTGATAAAATTGTTGATATGGATGTTATTTTTTTTCTGACTGCGATTTCAAAACCATGCACCAGAATTCACTTCTTTCAACTCAGTAATGCATTTTGGATGTGTACCTAGAGTTTAAAGCAGAAAAACAGGAACTTTTAGAATTTTCATTTTTTGACCAAAACGACAGGACCGGAGCTGATAAAAATGTTGATATGGATGTTATTTTTTTTCTGACTGCGATTTCAAAACCATGCACCAGAATTCACTTCTTTAAACTCAGTAATGCATTTTGGATGTGTACCTAGAGTTTAAAGCAGAAAAACAGGAACTTTTAGAATTTTCATTTTTTGACCAAAACGACAGGACCGGAGATGATAAAAATGTTGATATGGATGTTATTTTTTTACTGATTGCGATTTCAAAACCATGCACCAGAATCAACTTCTTTCAACTCAGTAATGCATTTTGGATGTGTACCTAGAGTTTAAAGCAGAAAAACAGGAACTTTTAGAATTTTCATTTTTTGACCAAAACGACAGGACCGGAGCTGATAAAAATGTTGATATGGATGTTATTTTTTTTCTGACTGCGATTTCAAAACCATGCAGCAGAATTCACTTCTTTCAACTCAGTAATGCATTTTGGATGTGTACCTAGAGTTTAAAGCAGAAAAACAGGAACTTTTAGAATTTTCATTTTTTGACCAAAACGACAGGACCGGAGCTGATAAAAATGTTGATATTGATGTTATTTTTTTTCTGACTGCGATTTCAAAACCATGCACCAGAATTCACTTCTTTCAACTCAGTAATGCATTTTGGATGTGTACCTAGAGTTTAAAGCAGAAAAACAGGAACTTTTAGAATTTTCATTTTTTGACCAAAACGACAGGACCGGAGCTGATAAAAATGTTGATATGGATGTTATTTTTTTTCTGACTGCGATTTCAAAACCATGCACCAGAATTCACTTCTTTAAACTCAGTAATGCATTTTGGATGTGTACCTAGAGTTTAAAGCAGAAAAACAGGAACTTTTAGAATTTTAATTTTTTGACCAAAACGACAGGACCGGAGCTGATAAAAATGTTGATATGGATGTTATTTTTTTTCTGACTGCGATTTCAAAACCATGCACCAGAATTCACTTCTTTCAACTCAGTAATGCATTTTGGATGTGTACCTAGAGTTTAAAGCAGAAAAACAGGAACTTTTAGAATTTTCATTTTTTGACCAAAATGAAAGGACCGGAGCTGATAAAAATGTTGATATGGATGTTTTTTTTTTTCTGACTGCGATTTCAAAACCATGCACCAGAATCAACTTCTTTCAACTCAGTAATGCATTTTGGATGTGTACCTAGAGTTTAAAGCAGAAAAACAGGAACTTTTAGAATTTTCATTTTTTGACCAAAACGACAGGACCGGAGCTGATAAAAATGTTGATATGGATGTTATTTTTTTTCTGACTGCGATTTCAAAACCATGCACCAGAATTCACTTCTTTCAACTCAGTAATGCATTTTGGATGTGTACCTAGAGTTTAAAGCAGAAAAACAGGAACTTTTAGAATTTTAATTTGTTGACCAAAACGACAGGACCGGAGCTGATAAAAATGTTGATATGGATGTTATTTTTTTTCTGACTGCGATTTCAAAACCATGCACCAGAATTCACTACTTTCAACTCAGTAATGCATTTTGGATGTGTACCTAGAGTTTAAAGCAGAAAAACAGGAACTTTTAGAATTTTCATTTTTTGACCAAAACGACATGACCGGTGCTGATAAAAATGTTGATATGGATGTTATTTTTTTTCTGACTGCGATTTCAAAACCATGCACCAGAATTCACTTCTTTAAACTCAGTAATGCATTTTGGATGTGTACCTAGAGTTTAAAGCAGAAAAACAGGAACTTTTAGAATTTTCATTTTTTGACCAAAACGACAGGACCGGAGCTGATAAAAATGTTGATATGGATGTTATTTTTTTTCTGACTGCGATTTCAAAACCATGCACCAGAATTCACTTCTTTCAACTCAGTAATGCATTTTGGATGTGTACCTAGAGTTTAAAGCAGAAAAACAGGAACTTTTAGAATTTTCATTTTTTGACCAAAACGACAGGACCGGAGCTGATAAAAATG
Source organism: Crinia signifera (assembly GCF_055691185.1). Lineage (NCBI taxonomy): Eukaryota > Metazoa > Chordata > Amphibia > Anura > Myobatrachidae > Crinia > Crinia signifera. The sequence continues at coordinate 92,766,136 of NC_139227.1, forward strand.
TTGATATGGATGTTATTTTTTTTCTGACTGCGATTTCAAAACCATGCAGCAGAATTCACTTCTTTCAACTCAGTAATGCATTTTGGATGTGTACCTAGAGTTTAAAGCAGAAAAACAGGAACTTTTAGAATTTTCATTTTTTGACCAAAACGACAGGACCGGAGCTGATAAAAATGTTGATATTGATGTTATTTTTTTTCTGACTGCGATTTCAAAACCATGCACCAGAATTCACTTCTTTCAACTCAGTAATGCATTTTGGATGTGTACCTAGAGTTTAAAGCAGAAAAACAGGAACTTTTAGAATTTTCATTTTTTGACCAAAACGACAGGACCGGAGCTGATAAAAATGTTGATATTGATGTTATTTTTTTTCTGACTGCGATTTCAAAACCATGCACCAGAATTCACTTCTTTCAACTCAGTAATGCATTTTGGATGTGTACCTAGAGTTTAAAGCAGAAAAACAGGAACTTTTAGAATTTTCATTTGTTGACCAAAACGACAGGACCGGAGCTGATAAAAATGTTGATATGGATGTTATTTTTTTTCTGACTGCGATTTCAAAACCATGCACCAGAATTCACTACTTTCAACTCAGTAATGCATTTTGGATGTGTACCTAGAGTTTAAAGCAGAAAAACAGGAACTTTTAGAATTTTCATTTTTTGACCAAAACGACAGGACCGGAGCTGATAAAAATGTTGATATGGATGTTATTTTTTTTCTGATTGCGATTTCAAAACCATGCACCAGAATCAACTTCTTTCAACTCAGTAATGCATTTTGGATGTGTACCTAGAGTTTAAAGCAGAAAAACAGGAACTTTTAGAATTTTCATTTTTTGACCAAAACGACAGGACCGGAGCTGATAAAAAATGTTGATATGGATGTTATTTTTTTTCTGACTGCGATTTCAAAACCATGCACCAGAATCAACTTCTTTCAACTCAGTAATGCATTTTGGATGTGTACCTAGAGTTTAAAGCAGAAAAACAGGAACTTTTAGAATTTTCATTTTTTGACCAAAATGACAGGACCGGAGCTGATAAAAATGTTGATATGGATGTTATTTTTTTTCTGACTGCGATTTCAAAACCATGCACCAGAATTCACTTCTTTCAACTCAGTAATGCATTTTGGATGTGTACCTAGAGTTTAAAGCAGAAAAACAGGAACTTTTAGAATTTTCATTTTTTGACCAAAACGACAGGACCGGAGCTGATAAAAATGTTGATATGGATGTTATTTTTTTTCTGACTGCGATTTCAAAACCATGCACCAGAATTCACTTCTTTCAACTCAGTAATGCATTTTGGATGTGTACCTAGAGTTTAAAGCAGAAAAACAGGAACTTTTAGAATTTTCATTTTTTGACCAAAACGACAGGACCGGAGCTGATAAAAATGTTGATATGGATGATATTTTTTTTCTGACTGCGATTTCAAAACCATGCACCAGAATTCACTTCTTTCAACTCAGTAATGCATTTTGGATGTGTACCTAGAGTTTAAAGCAGAAAAACAGGAACTTTTAGAATTTTCATTTGTTGACCAAAACGACAGGACCGGAGCTGATAAAAATGTTGATATGGATGTTATTTTTTTTCTGACTGCGATTTCAAAACCATGCACCAGAATTCACTTCTTTAAACTCAGTAATGCATTTTGGATGTGTACCTAGAGTTTAAAGCAGAAAAACAGGAACTTTTAGAATTTTCATTTTTTGACCAAAACGACAGGACCGGAGCTGATAAAAATGTTGATATGGATGTTATTTTTTTTCTGACTGCGATTTCAAAACCATGCACCAGAATTCACTTCTTTCAACTCAGTAATGCATTTTGGATGTGTACCTAGAGTTTAAAGCAGAAAAACAGGAACTTTTAGAATTTTCATTTGTTGACCAAAACGACAGGACGGGACCTGATAAAATTGTTGATATGGATGTTATTTTTTTTCTGACTGCGATTTCAAAACCATGCACCAGAATTCACTTCTTTCAACTCAGTAATGCATTTTGGATGTGTACCTAGAGTTTAAAGCAGAAAAACAGGAACTTTTAGAATTTTCATTTTTTGACCAAAACGACAGGACCGGAGCTGATAAAAATGTTGATATGGATGTTATTTTTTTTCTGACTGCGATTTCAAAACCATGCACCAGAATTCACTTCTTTAAACTCAGTAATGCATTTTGGATGTGTACCTAGAGTTTAAAGCAGAAAAACAGGAACTTTTAGAATTTTCATTTTTTGACCAAAACGACAGGACCGGAGCTGATAAAAATGTTGATATGGATGTTATTTTTTTTCTGATTGCGATTTCAAAACCATGCACCAGAATCAACTTCTTTCAACTCAGTAATGCATTTTGGATGTGTACCTAGAGTTTAAAGCAGGAAAACAGTAACTTTTAGAATTTTCATTTTTTGACCAAAACGACAGGACCGGAGCTGATAAAAAATGTTGATATGGATGTTATTTTTTTTCTGACTGCGATTTCAAAACCATGCACCAGAATCAACTTCTTTCAACTCAGTAATGCATTTTGGATGTGTACCTAGAGTTTAAAGCAGAAAAACAGGAACTTTTAGAATTTTCATTTTTTGACCAAAATGACAGGACCGGAGCTGATAAAAATGTTGGTATGGATGTTATTTTTTTTCTGACTGCGATTTCAAAACCATGCACCAGAATTCACTTCTTTCAACTCAGTAATGCATTTTGGATGTGTACCTAGAGTTTAAAGCAGAAAAACAGGAACTTTTAGAATATTCATTTTTTGACCAAAACGACAGGACCGGAGCTGATAAAAATGTTGATATTGATGTTATTTTTTTTCTGACTGCGATTTCAAAACCATGCACCAGAATTCACTTCTTTCAACTCAGTAATGCATTTTGGATGTGTACCTAGAGTTTAAAGCAGAAAAACAGGAACTTTTAGAATTTTCATTTTTTGACCAAAACGACAGGACCGGAGCTGATAAAAATGTTGATATTGATGTTATTTTTTTTCTGACTGCGATTTCAAAACCATGCACCAGAATTCACTTCTTTCAACTTAGTAATGCATTTTGGATGTGTACCTAGAGTTTAAAGCAGAAAAACAGGAACTTTTAGAATTTTCATTTTTTGACCAAAACGACAGGACCGGAGCTGATAAAAATGTTGATATTGATGTTATTTTTTTTCTGACTGCGATCTCAAAACCATGCACCAGAATTCACTTCTTTCAACTCAGTAATGCATTTTGGATGTGTACCTAGAGTTTAAAGCAGAAAAACCGGAACTTTTAGAATTTTCATTTTGTGACCAAAACGACAGGACCGGAGCTGATAAAAATGTTGATATTGATGTTATTTTTTTTCTGACTGCGATTTCAAAACCATGCACCAGAATTCACTTCTTTCAACTCAGTAATGCATTTTGGATGTGTACCTAGAGTTTAAAGCAGAAAAACAGGAACTTTTAGAATTTTCATTTTTTGACCAAAACGACAGGACCGGAGCTGATAAAAATGTTGATATGGATGTTATTTTTTTTCTGACTGCGATTTCAAAACCATGCACCAGAATTCACTTCTTTCAACTCAGTAATGCATTTTGGATGTGTACCTAGAGTTTAAAGCAGAAAAACAGGAACTTTTAGAATTTTCATTTTTTGACCAAAACGACAGGACCGGAGCTGATAAAAATGTTGATATTGATGTTATTTTTTTTCTGACTGTGATTTCAAAACCATGCACCAGAATTCACTTCTTTCAACTCAGTAATGCATTTTGGATGTGTACCTAGAGTTTAAAGCAGAAAAACAGGAACTTTTAGAATTTTCATTTTTTGACCAAAACGACAGGACCGGAGCTGATAAAAATGTTGATATTGATGTTATTTTTTTTCTGACTGCGATTTCAAAACCATGCACCAGAATTCACTTCTTTCAACTCAGTAATGCATTTTGGATGTGTACCTAGAGTTTAAAGCAGAAAAACAGGAACTTTTAGAATTTTAATTTGTTGACCAAAACGACAGGACCGGAGCTGATAAAAATGTTGATATGGATGTTATTTTTTTTCTGACTGCGATTTCAAAACCATGCACCAGAATTCACTACTTTCAACTCAGTAATGCATTTTGGATGTGTACCTAGAGTTTAAAGCAGAAAAACAGGAACTTTTAGAATTTTCATTTTTTGACCAAAACGACAGGACCGGAGCTGATAAAAATGTTGATATGGATGTTATTTTTTTTCTGACTGCGATTTCAAAACCATGCACCAGAATTCACTTCTTTAAACTCAGTAATGCATTTTGGATGTGTACCTAGAGTTTAAAGCAGAAAAACAGAAACTTTTAGAATTTTCATTTTTTGACCAAAACGACAGGACCGGAGCTGATAAAAATGTTGATATGGATGTTATTTTTTTTCTGACTGCGATTTCAAAACCATGCACCAGAATTCACTTCTTTCAACTCAGTAATGCATTTTGGATGTGTACCTAGAGTTTAAAGCAGAAAAACAGGAACTTTTAGAATTTTCATTTGTTGACCAAAACGACAGGACGGGACCTGATAAAATTGTTGATATGGATGTTATTTTTTTTCTGACTGCGATTTCAAAACCATGCACCAGAATTCACTTCTTTCAACTCAGTAATGCATTTTGGATGTGTACCTAGAGTTTAAAGCAGAAAAACAGGAACTTTTAGAATTTTCATTTTTTGACCAAAACGACAGGACTGGAGCTGATAAAAATGTTGATATGGATGTTATTTTTTTTCTGACTGCGATTTCAAAACCATGCACCAGAATTCACTTCTTTAAACTCAGTAATGCATTTTGGATGTGTACCTAGAGTTTAAAGCAGAAAAACAGGAACTTTTAGAATTTTCATTTTTTGACCAAAACGACAGGACCGGAGCTGATAAAAATGTTGATATGGATGTTATTTTTTTCTGATTGCGATTTCAAAACCATGCACCAGAATCAACTTCTTTCAACTCAGTAATGCATTTTGGATGTGTACCTAGAGTTTAAAGCAGAAAAACAGGAACTTTTAGAATTTTCATTTTTTGACCAAAACGACAGGACCGGAGCTGATAAAAAATGTTGATATGGATGTTATTTTTTTTCTGACTGCGATTTCAAAACCATGCACCAGAATCAACTTCTTTCAACTCAGTAATGCATTTTGGATGTGTACCTAGAGTTTAAAGCAGAAAAACAGGAACTTTTAGAATTTTCATTTTTTGACCAAAATGACAGGACCGGAGCTGATAAAAATGTTGATATGGATGTTATTTTTTTTCTGACTGCGATTTCAAAACCATGCACCAGAATTCACTTCTTTCAACTCAGTAATGCATTTTGGATGTGTACCTAGAGTTTAAAGCAGAAAAACAGGAACTTTTAGAATATTCATTTTTTGACCAAAACGACAGGACCGGAGCTGATAAAAATGTTGATATTGATGTTATTTTTTTTCTGACTGCGATTTCAAAACCATGCACCAGAATTCACTTCTTTCAACTCAGTAATGCATTTTGGATGTGTACCTAGAGTTTAAAGCAGAAAAACAGGAACTTTTAGAATTTTCATTTTTTGACCAAAACGACAGGACCGGAGCTGATAAAAATGTTGATATTGATGTTATTTTTTTTCTGACTGCGATTTCAAAACCATGCACCAGAATTCACTTCTTTCAACTTAGTAATGCATTTTGGATGTGTACCTAGAGTTTAAAGCAGAAAAACAGGAACTTTTAGAATTTTCATTTTTTGACCAAAACGACAGGACCGGAGCTGATAAAAATGTTGATATTGATGTTATTTTTTTTCTGACTGCGATCTCAAAACCATGCACCAGAATTCACTTCTTTCAACTCAGTAATGCATTTTGGATGTGTACCTAGAGTTTAAAGCAGAAAAACAGGAACTTTTAGAATTTTCATTTTGTGACCAAAACGACAGGACCGGAGCTGATAAAAATGTTGATATTGATGTTATTTTTTTTCTGACTGCGATTTCAAAACCATGCACCAGAATTCACTTCTTTCAACTCAGTAATGCATTTTGGATGTGTACCTAGAGTTTAAAGCAGAAAAACAGGAACTTTTAGAATTTTCATTTTTTGACCAAAACGACAGGACCGGAGCTGATAAAAATGTTGATATGGATGTTATTTTTTTTCTGACTGCGATTTCAAAACCATGCACCAGAATTCACTTCTTTCAACTCAGTAATGCATTTTGGATGTGTACCTAGAGTTTAAAGCAGAAAAACAGGAACTTTTAGAATTTTCATTTTTTGACCAAAACGACAGGACCGGAGCTGATAAAAATGTTGATATTGATGTTATTTTTTTTCTGACTGTGATTTCAAAACCATGCACCAGAATTCACTTCTTTCAACTCAGTAATGCATTTTGGATGTGTACCTAGAGTTTAAAGCAGAAAAACAGGAACTTTTAGAATTTTCATTTTTTGACCAAAACGACAGGACCGGAGCTGATAAAAATGTTGATATTGATGTTATTTTTTTTCTGACTGCGATTTCAAAACCATGCACCAGAATTCACTTCTTTCAACTCAGTAATGCATTTTGGATGTGTACCTAGAGTTTAAAGCAGAAAAACAGGAACTTTTAGAATTTTAATTTGTTGACCAAAACGACAGGACCGGAGCTGATAAAAATGTTGATATGGATGTTATTTTTTTTCTGACTGCGATTTCAAAACCATGCACTAGAATTCACTACTTTCAACTCAGTAATGCATTTTGGATGTGTACCTAGAGTTTAAAGCAGAAAAACAGGAACTTTTAGAATTTTCATTTTTTGACCAAAACGACAGGACCGGAGCTGATAAAAATGTTGATATGGATGTTATTTTTTTTCTGACTGCGATTTCAAAACCATGCACCAGAATTCACTTCTTTAAACTCAGTAATGCATTTTGGATGTGTACCTAGAGTTTAAAGCAGAAAAACAGGAACTTTTAGAATTTTCATTTTTTGACCAAAACGACAGGACCGGAGCTGATAAAAATGTTGATATGGATGTTATTTTTTTTCTGACTGCGATTTCAAAACCATGCACCAGAATTCACTTCTTTCAACTCAGTAATGCATTTTGGATGTGTACCTAGAGTTTAAAGCAGAAAAACAGGAACTTTTAGAATTTTCATTTGTTGACCAAAACGACAGGACGGGACCTGATAAAATTGTTGATATGGATGTTATTTTTTTTCTGACTGCGATTTCAAAACCATGCACCAGAATTCACTTCTTTCAACTCAGTAATGCATTTTGGATGTGTACCTAGAGTTTAAAGCAGAAAAACAGGAACTTTTAGAATTTTCATTTTTTGACCAAAACGACAGGACCGGAGCTGATAAAAATGTTGATATGGATGTTATTTTTTTTCTGATTGCGATTTCAAAACCATGCACCAGAATCAACTTCTTTCAACTCAGTAATGCATTTTGGATGTGTACCTAGAGTTTAAAGCAGAAAAACAGGAACTTTTAGAATTTTCATTTTTCGACCAAAACGACAGGACCGGAGCTGATAAAAAATGTTGATATGGATGTTATTTTTTTTCTGACTGCGATTTCAAAACCATGCACCAGAATTCACTTCTTTCAACTCAGTAATGCATTTTGGATGTGTACCTAGAGATTTTAAGCAGAAAAACAGGAACTTTTAGAATTTTAATTTGTTGACCAAAACGACAGGACCGGAGCTGATAAAAATGTTGATATGGATGTTATTTTTTTTCTGACTGCGATTTCAAAACCATGCACCAGAATTCACTTCTTTCAACTCAGTAATGCATTTTGGATGTGTACCTAGAGTTTAAAGCAGAAAAACAGGAACTTTTAGAATTTTAATTTTTTGACCAAAACGACAGGACCGGAGCTGATAAAAATGTTGATATTGATGTTATTTTTTTTCTGACTGCGATTTCAAAACCATGCACCAGAATTCACTTCTTTCAACTCAGTAATGCATTTTGGATGTGTACCTAGAGTTTAAAGCAGAAAAACAGGAACTTTTAGAATTTTAATTTGTTGACCAAAACGACAGGACCGGAGCTGATAAAAATGTTGATATGGATGTTATTTTTTTTCTGACTGCGATTTCAAAACCATGCACTAGAATTCACTACTTTCAACTCAGTAATGCATTTTGGATGTGTACCTAGAGTTTAAAGCAGAAAAACAGGAACTTTTAGAATTTTCATTTTTTGACCAAAACGACAGGACCGGAGCTGATAAAAATGTTGATATGGATGTTATTTTTTTTCTGACTGCGATTTCAAAACCATGCACCAGAATTCACTTCTTTAAACTCAGTAATGCATTTTGGATGTGTACCTAGAGTTTAAAGCAGAAAAACAGGAACTTTTAGAATTTTCATTTTTTGACCAAAACGACAGGACCGGAGCTGATAAAAATGTTGATATGGATGTTATTTTTTTTCTGACTGCGATTTCAAAACCATGCACCAGAATTCACTTCTTTCAACTCAGTAATGCATTTTGGATGTGTACCTAGAGTTTAAAGCAGAAAAACAGGAACTTTTAGAATTTTCATTTGTTGACCAAAACGACAGGACGGGACCTGATAAAATTGTTGATATGGATGTTATTTTTTTTCTGACTGCGATTTCAAAACCATGCACCAGAATTCACTTCTTTCAACTCAGTAATGCATTTTGGATGTGTACCTAGAGTTTAAAGCAGAAAAACAGGAACTTTTAGAATTTTCATTTTTTGACCAAAACGACAGGACCGGAGCTGATAAAAATGTTGATATGGATGTTATTTTTTTTCTGATTGCGATTTCAAAACCATGCACCAGAATCAACTTCTTTCAACTCAGTAATGCATTTTGGATGTGTACCTAGAGTTTAAAGCAGAAAAACAGGAACTTTTAGAATTTTCATTTTTCGACCAAAACGACAGGACCGGAGCTGATAAAAAATGTTGATATGGATGTTATTTTTTTTCTGACTGCGATTTCAAAACCATGCACCAGAATTCACTTCTTTCAACTCAGTAATGCATTTTGGATGTGTACCTAGAGATTTTAAGCAGAAAAACAGGAACTTTTAGAATTTTAATTTGTTGACCAAAACGACAGGACCGGAGCTGATAAAAATGTTGATATGGATGTTATTTTTTTTCTGACTGCGATTTCAAAACCATGCACCAGAATTCACTTCTTTCAACTCAGTAATGCATTTTGGATGTGTACCTAGAGTTTAAAGCAGAAAAACAGGAACTTTTAGAATTTTAATTTTTTGACCAAAACGACAGGTCCGGAGCTGATAAAAATGTTGATATTGATGTAATTTTTTTTCTGACTGCGGTTTCAAAACCATGCACCAGAATCAACTTCTTTCAACTCAGTAATGCATTTTGGATGTGTACCTAGAGTTTAAAGCAGAAAAACAGGAACTTTTAGAATTTTCATTTGTTGACCAAAACGACAGGACCGGAGCTGATAAAAATGTTGATATGGATGTTATTTTTTTTCTGACTGCGATTTCAAAACCATGCACCAGAATTCACTTCTTTCAACTCAGTAATGCATTTTGGATGTGTACCTAGAGTTTAAAGCAGAAAAACAGGAACTTTTAGAATTTTCATTTTTTGACCAAAACGACAGGACCGGAGCTGATAAAAATGTTGATATGGATGTTATTTTTTTTCTGACTGCGATTTCAAAACCATGCACCAGAATTCACTTCTTTCAACTCAGTAATGCATTTTGGATGTGTACCTAGAGTTTAAAGCAGAAAAACAGGAACTTTTAGAATTTTAATTTTTTGACCAAAACGACAGGTCCGGAGCTGATAAAAATGTTGATATTGATGTAATTTTTTTTCTGACTGCGGTTTCAAAACCATGCACCAGAATCAACTTCTTTCAACTCAGTAATGCATTTTGGATGTGTACCTAGAGTTTAAAGCAGAAAAACAGGAACTTTTAGAATTTTCATTTGTTGACCAAAACGACAGGACCGGAGCTGATAAAAATGTTGATATGGATGTTATTTTTTTTCTGACTGCGATTTCAAAACCATGCACCAGAATTCACTTCTTTCAACTCAGTAATGCATTTTGGATGTGTACCTAGAGTTTAAAGCAGAAAAACAGGAACTTTTAGAATTTTCATTTTTTGACCAAAACGACAGGACCGGAGCTGATAAAAAATGTTGATATGGATGTTATTTTTTTTCTGACTGCGATTTCAAAACCATGCACCAGAATCAACTTCTTTCAACTCAGTAATGCATTTTGGATGTGTACCTAGAGTTTAAAGCAGAAAAACAGGAACTTTTAGAATTTTCATTTTTTGACCAAAACGACAGGACCGGAGCTGATAAAAATGTTGATATGGATGTTATTTTTTTTCTGACTGCGATTTCAAAACCATGCACCAGAATTCACTTCTTTCAACTCAGTAATGCATTTTGGATGTGTACCTAGAGTTTAAAGCAGAAAAACAGGAACTTTTAGAATTTTCATTTTTTGACCAAAACGACAGGACCGGAGCTGATAAAAATGTTGATATGGATGTTATTTTTTTTATGACTGCGATTTCAAAACCATGCACCAGAATTCACTTCTTTAAACTCAGTAATGCATTTTGGATGTGTACCTAGAGTTTAAAGCAGAAAAAAAGGAACTTTTAGAATTTTCATTTTTTGACCAAAACGACAGGACCGGAGCTGATAAAAATGTTGATATGGATGTTATTTTTTTTCTGACTGCGATTTCAAAACCATGCACCAGAATTCACTTCTTTCAACTCAGTAATGCATTTTGGATGTGTACCTAGAGTTTAAAGCAGAAAAACAGGAACTTTTAGAATTTTCATTTGTTGACCAAAACGAAAGGACCGGAGCTGATAAAAATGTTGATATGGATGTTATTTTTTTTCTGACTGCGATTTCAAAACCATGCACCAGAATTCACTTCTTTAAACTCAGTAATGCATTTTGGATGTGTACCTAGAGTTTAAAGCAGAAAAACAGGAACTTTTAGAATTTTCATTTTTTGACCAAAACGACAGGACCGGAGCTGATAAAAATGTTGATATGGATGTTATTTTTTTTCTGACTGCGATTTCAAAACCATGCACCAGAATTCACTTCTTTAAACTCAGTAATGCATTTTGGATGTGTACCTAGAGTTTAAAGCAGAAAAACAGGAACTTTTTAGAATTTTCATTTTTTGACCAAAACGACAGGACCGGAGCTGATAAAAATGTTGATATGGATGTTATTTTTTTTCTGACTGCGATTTCAAAACCATGCACCAGAATTCACTTCTTTCAACTCAGTAATGCATTTTGGATGTGTACCTAGAGTTTAAAGCAGAAAAACAGGAACTTTTAGAATTTTCATTTTTTGACCAAAACGACAGGACCGGAGCTGATAAAAATGTTGATATGGATGTTATTTTTTTTCTGACTGCGATTTCAAAACCATGCACCAGAATTCACTTCTTTAAACTCAGTAATGCATTTTGGATGTGTACCTAGAGTTTAAAGCAGAAAAACAGGAACTTTTTAGAATTTTCATTTTTTGACCAAAACGACAGGACCGGAGCTGATAAAAATGTTGATATGGATGTTATTTTTTTTCTGACTGCGATTTCAAAACCATGCACCAGAATTCACTTCTTTCAACTCAGTAATGCATTTTGGATGTGTACCTAGAGTTTAAAGCAGAAAAACAGGAACTTTTAGAATTTTCATTTGTTGACCAAAACGACAGGTCCGGAGCTGATAAAAATGTTGATATTGATGTAATTTTTTTCTGACTGCGGTTTCAAAACCATGCACCAGAATCAACTTCTTTCAACTCAGTAATGCATTTTGGATGTGTACCTAGAGTTTAAAGCAGAAAAACAGGAACTTTTAGAATTTTCATTTTTTGACCAAAACGACAGGACCGGAGCTGATAAAAATGTTGATATGGATGTTATTTTTTTTCTGACTGCGATTTCAAAACCATGCACCAGAATTCACTACTTTAAACTCAGTAATGCATTTTGGATGTGTACCTAGAGTTTAAAGCAGAAAAACAGGAACTTTTAGAATTTTCATTTTTTGACCAAAACGACAGGACCGGAGCTGATAAAAATGTTGATATGGATGTTATTTTTTTTCTGACTGCGATTTCAAAACCATGCACCAGAATTCACTACTTTAAACTCAGTAATGCATTTTGGATGTGTACCTAGAGTTTAAAGCAGAAAAACAGGAACTTTTAGAATTTTCATTTTTTGACCAAAACGACAGGACCGGAGCTGATAAAAATGTTGATATGGATGTTATTTTTTTTTCTGACTGCGATTTCAAAACCATGCACCAGAATTCACTTCTTTAAACTCAGTAATGCATTTTGGATGTGTACCTAGAGTTTAAAGCAGAAAAACAGGAACTTTTTAGAATTTTCATTTTTTGACCAAAACGACAGGACCGGAGCTGATAAAAATGTTGATATGGATGTTATTTTTTTTCTGACTGCGATTTCAAAACCATGCACCAGAATTCACTTCTTTCAACTCAGTAATGCATTTTGGATGTGTACCTAGAGTTTAAAGCAGAAAAACAGGAACTTTTAGAATTTTCATTTTTTGACCAAAACGACAGGACCGGAGCTGATAAAAATGTTGATATGGATGTTATTTTTTTTCTGACTGCGATTTCAAAACCATGCACCAGAATTCACTTCTTTAAACTCAGTAATGCATTTTGGATGTGTACCTAGAGTTTAAAGCAGAAAAACAGGAACTTTTAGAATTTTCATTTTTTGACCAAAACGACAGGACCGGAACTGATTAAAATGTTGATATGATTGTTATTTTTTTTCTGACTGCGATATCAAAACCATGCACCAGAATTCACTTCTTTCAACTCAGTAATGCATTTTGGATGTGTACCTAGAGTTTAAAGCAGAAAAACAGGAACTTTTGGAATTTTCATTTTTTGACCAAAACGACAGGACCGGACCTGATAAAAATGTTGATATGGATGTTATTTTTTTTCTGACTGCGATTTCAAAACCATGCACCAGAATCAACTTCTTTCAACTCAGTAATGCATTTTGGATGTGTACCTAGAGTTTAAAGCAGAAAAACAGGAACTTTTAGAATTTTCATTTTTTGACCAAAACGACAGGACCGGAGCTGATAAAAATGTTGATATGGATGTTATTTTTTTTCTGACTGCGATTTCAAAACCATGCACCAGAATTCACTTCTTTCAACTCAGTAATGCATTTTGGATGTGTACCTAGAGTTTAAAGCAGAAAAACAGGAACTTTTAGAATTTTCATTTTTTGACCAAAACGACAGGACCGGAGCTGATAAAAATGTTGATATGGATGTTATTTTTTTTCTGACTGCGATTTCAAAACCATGCACCAGAATTCACTTCTTTAAACTCAGTAATGCATTTTGGATGTGTACCTAGAGTTTAAAGCAGAAAAACAGGAACTTTTAGAATTTTCATTTTTTGACCAAAACGACAGGTCCGGAGCTGATAAAAATGTTGATATTGTTGTAATTTTTTTTCTGACTGCGGTTTCAAAACCATGCACCAGAATCAACTTCTTTCAACTCAGTAATGCATTTTGGATGTGTACCTAGAGTTTAAAGCAGAAAAACAGGAACTTGTAGAATTTTCATTTTTTGACCAAAACGACAGGTCCGGAGCTGATAAAAATGTTTATATTTATGTAATTTTTTTTTCTGACTGCGGTTTCAAAACCATGCACCAGAATCAACTTCTTTCAACTCAGTAATGCATTTTGGATGTGTACCTAAAGTTTAAAGCAGAAAAACAGGAACTTTTAGAATTTTCATTTTTTGACCAAAACGACAGGACCGGAGCTGATAAAAATGTTGAAATGGATGTTATTTTTTTTCTAACTGTGATTTCAAAACCATGCACCAGAATTCACTTCTTTAAACTCAGTAATGCATTTTGGATGTGTACCTAGAGTTTAAAGCAGAAAAACAGGAACTTTTAGAATTTTCATTTTTTGACCAAAACGACAGGACCGGAGCTGATAAAAATGTTGATATGGATGTTATTTTTTTTCTGACTGCGATTTCAAAACCATGCACCAGAATTCACTTCTTTAAACTCAGTAATGCATTTTGGATGTGTACCTAGAGTTTAAAGCAGAAAAACAGGAACTTTTTAGAATTTTCATTTTTTTACCAAAACGACAGGACCGGAGCTGATAAAAATGTTGATATGGATGTTATTTTTTTTCTGACTGCGATTTCAAAACCATGCACCAGAATTCACTTCTTTAATCTCAGTAATGCATTTTGGATGTGTACCTAGAGTTTAAAGCAGAAAAACAGGAACTTTTTAGAATTTTCATTTTTTGACCAAAACGACAGGACCGGAGCTGATAAAAATGTTGATATGGATGTTATTTTTTTTCTGACTGCGATTTCAAAACCATGCACCAGAATTCACTTCTTTCAACTCAGTAATGCATTTTGGATGTGTACCTAGAGTTTAAAGCAGAAAAACAGGAACTTTTAGAATTTTAATTTGTTGACCAAAACGACAGGACCGGACCTGATAAAATTGTTGATATGGATGTTATTTTTTTTCTGACTGCGATTTCAAAACCATGCACCAGAATCAACTTCTTTCAACTCAGTAATGCATTTTGGATGTGTACCTAGAGTTTAAAGCAGAAAAACAGGAACTTTTAGAATTTTCATTTTTTGACCAAAATGACAGGACCGGAGCTGATAAAAATGTTGATATGGATGTTATTTTTTTTCTGACTGCGATTTCAAAACCATGCACCAGAATTCACTTCTTTCAACTCAGTAATGCATTTTGGATGTGTACCTAGAGTTTAAAGCAGAAAAACAGGAACTTTTAGAATATTCATTTTTTGACCAAAACGACAGGACCGGAGCTGATAAAAATGTTGATATTGATGTTATTTTTTTTCTGACTGCGATTTCAAAACCATGCACCAGAATTCACTTCTTTCAACTCAGTAATGCATTTTGGATGTGTACCTAGAGTTTAAAGCAGAAAAACAGGAACTTTTAGAATTTTCATTTTTTGACCAAAACGACAGGACCGGAGCTGATAAAAATGTTGATATTGATGTTATTTTTTTTCTGACTGCGATTTCAAAACCATGCACCAGAATTCACTTCTTTCAACTCAGTAATGCATTTTGGATGTGTACCTAGAGTTTAAAGCAGAAAAACAGGAACTTTTAGAATTTTCATTTTTTGACCAAAACGACAGGACCGGAGCTGATAAAAATGTTGATATGGATGTTATTTTTTTTCTGACTGCGATTTCAAAACCATGCACCAGAATTCACTTCTTTCAACTCAGTAATGCATTTTGGATGTGTACCTAGAGTTTAAAGCAGAAAAACAGGAACTTTTAGAATTTTCATTTTTTGACCAAAACGACAGGACCGGAGCTGATAAAAATGTTGATATTGATGTTATTTTTTTTCTGACTGTGATTTCAAAACCATGCACCAGAATTCACTTCTTTCAACTCAGTAATGCATTTTGGATGTGTACCTAGAGTTTAAAGCAGAAAAACAGGAACTTTTAGAATTTTCATTTTTTGACCAAAACGACAGGACCGGAGCTGATAAAAATGTTGATATTGATGTTATTTTTTTTCTGACTGCGATTTCAAAACCATGCACCAGAATTCACTTCTTTCAACTCAGTAATGCATTTTGGATGTGTACCTAGAGTTTAAAGCAGAAAAACAGGAACTTTTAGAATTTTAATTTGTTGACCAAAACGACAGGACCGGAGCTGATAAAAATGTTGATATGGATGTTATTTTTTTTCTGACTGCGATTTCAAAACCATGCACTAGAATTCACTACTTTCAACTCAGTAATGCATTTTGGATGTGTACCTAGAGTTTAAAGCAGAAAAACAGGAACTTTTAGAATTTTCATTTTTTGACCAAAACGACAGGACCGGAGCTGATAAAAATGTTGATATGGATGTTATTTTTTTTCTGACTGCGATTTCAAAACCATGCACCAGAATTCACTTCTTTAAACTCAGTAATGCATTTTGGATGTGTACCTAGAGTTTAAAGCAGAAAAACAGGAACTTTTAGAATTTTCATTTTTTGACCAAAACGACAGGACCGGAGCTGATAAAAATGTTGATATGGATGTTATTTTTTTTCTGACTGCGATTTCAAAACCATGCACCAGAATTCACTTCTTTCAACTCAGTAATGCATTTTGGATGTGTACCTAGAGTTTAAAGCAGAAAAACAGGAACTTTTAGAATTTTCATTTGTTGACCAAAACGACAGGACGGGACCTGATAAAATTGTTGATATGGATGTTATTTTTTTTCTGACTGCGATTTCAAAACCATGCACCAGAATTCACTTCTTTCAACTCAGTAATGCATTTTGGATGTGTACCTAGAGTTTAAAGCAGAAAAACAGGAACTTTTAGAATTTTCATTTTTTGACCAAAACGACAGGACCGGAGCTGATAAAAATGTTGATATGGATGTTATTTTTTTTCTGACTGCGATTTCAAAACCATGCACCAGAATTCACTTCTTTAAACTCAGTAATGCATTTTGGATGTGTACCTAGAGTTTAAAGCAGAAAAACAGGAACTTTTAGAATTTTCATTTTTTGACCAAAACGACAGGACCGGAGCTGATAAAAATGTTGATATGGATGTTATTTTTTTTCTGATTGCGATTTCAAAACCATGCACCAGAATCAACTTCTTTCAACTCAGTAATGCATTTTGGATGTGTACCTAGAGTTTAAAGCAGAAAAACAGGAACTTTTAGAATTTTCATTTTTTGACCAAAACGACAGGACCGGAGCTGATAAAAATGTTGATATGGATGTTATTTTTTTTCTGACTGCGATTTCAAAACCATGCACCAGAATTCACTTCTTTCAACTCAGTAATGCATTTTGGATGTGTACCTAGAGTTTAAAGCAGAAAAACAGGAACTTTTAGAATTTTCATTTTTTGACCAAAACGACAGGACCGGAGCTGATAAAAATGTTGATATGGATGTTATTTTTTTTCTGACTGCGATTTCAAAACCATGCACCAGAATTCACTTCTTTAAACTCAGTAATGCATTTTGGATGTGTACCTAGAGTTTAAAGCAGAAAAAAAGGAACTTTTAGAATTTTCATTTTTTGACCAAAACGACAGGACCGGAGCTGATAAAAATGTTGATATGGATGTTATTTTTTTTCTGACTGCGATTTCAAAACCATGCACCAGAATTCACTTCTTTCAACTCAGTAATGCATTTTGGATGTGTACCTAGAGTTTAAAGCAGAAAAACAGGAACTTTTAGAATTTTCATTTGTTGACCAAAACGAAAGGACCGGAGCTGATAAAAATGTTGATATGGATGTTATTTTTTTTCTGACTGCGATTTCAAAACCATGCACCAGAATTCACTTCTTTAAACTCAGTAATGCATTTTGGATGTGTACCTAGAGTTTAAAGCAGAAAAACAGGAACTTTTAGAATTTTCATTTTTTGACCAAAACGACAGGACCGGAGCTGATAAAAATGTTGATATGGATGTTATTTTTTTTCTGACTGCGATTTCAAAACCATGCACCAGAATTCACTTCTTTCAACTCAGTAATGCATTTTGGATGTGTACCTAGAGTTTAAAGCAGAAAAACAGGAACTTTTTAGAATTTTCATTTTTTGACCAAAACGACAGGACCGGAGCTGATAAAAATGTTGATATGGATGTTATTTTTTTTCTGACTGCGATTTCAAAACCATGCACCAGAATTCACTTCTTTCAACTCAGTAATGCATTTTGGATGTGTACCTAGAGTTTAAAGCAGAAAAACAGGAACTTTTAGAATTTTCATTTTTTGACCAAAACGACAGGACCGGAGCTGATAAAAATGTTGATATGGATGTTATTTTTTTCTGACTGCGATTTCAAAACCATGCACCAGAATTCACTTCTTTAAACTCAGTAATGCATTTTGGATGTGTACCTAGAGTTTAAAGCAGAAAAACAGGAACTTTTTAGAATTTTCATTTTTTGACCAAAACGACAGGACCGGAGCTGATAAAAATGTTGATATGGATGTTATTTTTTTTCTGACTGCGATTTCAAAACCATGCACCAGAATTCACTTCTTTCAACTCAGTAATGCATTTTGGATGTGTACCTAGAGTTTAAAGCAGAAAAACAGGAACTTTTAGAATTTTCATTTGTTGACCAAAACGACAGGACCGGAGCTGATAAAAATGTTGATATGGATGTTATTTTTTTTCTGACTGCGATTTCAAAACCATGCACCAGAATTCACTTCTTTAAACTCAGTAATGCATGTTGGATGTGTACCTAGAGTTTAAAGCAGAAAAACAGGAACTTTTAGAATTTTCATTTTTTGACCAAAACGACAGGTCCGGAGCTGATAAAAATGTTGATATTGATGTAATTTTTTTCTGACTGCGGTTTCAAAACCATGCACCAGAATCAACTTCTTTCAACTCAGTAATGCATTTTGGATGTGTACCTAGAGTTAAAAGCAGAAAAACAGGAACTTTTAGAATTTTCATTTTTTGACCAAAACGACAGGACCGGAGCTGATAAAAATGTTGATATGGATGTTATTTTTTTTCTGACTGCGATTTCAAAACCATGCACCAGAATTCACTACTTTAAACTCAGTAATGCATTTTGGATGTGTACCTAGAGTTTAAAGCAGAAAAACAGGAACTTTTAGAATTTTCATTTTTTGACCAAAACGACAGGACCGGAGCTGATAAAAATGTTGATATGGATGTTATTTTTTTTCTGACTGCGATTTCAAAACCATGCACCAGAATTCACTACTTTAAACTCAGTAATGCATTTTGGATGTGTACCTAGAGTTTAAAGCAGAAAAACAGGAACTTTTAGAATTTTCATTTTTTGACCAAAACGACAGGACCGGAGCTGATAAAAATGTTGATATGGATGTTATTTTTTTTCTGACTGCGATTTCAAAACCATGCACCAGAATTCACTTCTTTAAACTCAGTAATGCATTTTGGATGTGTACCTAGAGTTTAAAGCAGAAAAACAGGAACTTTTTAGAATTTTCATTTTTTGACCAAAACGACAGGACCGGAGCTGATAAAAATGTTGATATGGATGTTATTTTTTTTCTGACTGCGATTTCAAAACCATGCACCAGAATTCACTTCTTTCAACTCAGTAATGCATTTTGGATGTGTACCTAGAGTTTAAAGCAGAAAAACAGGAACTTTTAGAATTTTCATTTTTTGACCAAAACGACAGGACCGGAGCTGATAAAAATGTTGATATGGATGTTATTTTTTTTCTGACTGCGATTTCAAAACCATGCACCAGAATTCACTTCTTTAAACTCAGTAATGCATTTTGGATGTGTACCTAGAGTTTAAAGCAGAAAAACAGGAACTTTTAGAATTTTCATTTTTTGACCAAAACGACAGGACCGGAACTGATTAAAATGTTGATATGATTGTTATTTTTTTTCTGACTGCGATATCAAAACCATGCACCAGAATTCACTTCTTTCAACTCAGTAATGCATTTTGGATGTGTACCTAGAGTTTAAAGCAGAAAAACAGGAACTTTTGGAATTTTCATTTTTTGACCAAAACGACAGGACCGGAGCTGATAAAAATGTTGATATGGATGTTATTTTTTTTCTGACTGCGATTTCAAAACCATGCACCAGAATTCACTACTTTAAACTCAGTAATGCATTTTGGATGTGTACCTAGAGTTTAAAGCAGAAAAACAGGAACTTTTAGAATTTTCATTTTTTGACCAAAACGACAGGACCGGAGCTGATAAAAATGTTGATATGGATGTTATTTTTTTTTCTGACTGCGATTTCAAAACCATGCACCAGAATTCACTTCTTTAAACTCAGTAATGCATTTTGGATGTGTACCTAGAGTTTAAAGCAGAAAAACAGGAACTTTTTAGAATTTTCATTTTTTGACCAAAACGACAGGACCGGAGCTGATAAAAATGTTGATATGGATGTTATTTTTTTTCTGACTGCGATTTCAAAACCATGCACCAGAATTCACTTCTTTCAACTCAGTAATGCATTTTGGATGTGTACCTAGAGTTTAAAGCAGAAAAACAGGAACTTTTAGAATTTTCATTTTTTGACCAAAACGACAGGACCGGAGCTGATAAAAATGTTGATATGGATGTTATTTTTTTTCTGACTGCGATTTCAAAACCATGCACCAGAATTCACTTCTTTAAACTCAGTAATGCATTTTGGATGTGTACCTAGAGTTTAAAGCAGAAAAACAGGAACTTTTAGAATTTTCATTTTTTGACCAAAACGACAGGACCGGAACTGATTAAAATGTTGATATGATTGTTATTTTTTTTCTGACTGCGATATCAAAACCATGCACCAGAATTCACTTCTTTCAACTCAGTAATGCATTTTGGATGTGTACCTAGAGTTTAAAGCAGAAAAACAGGAACTTTGGGAATTTTCATTTTTTGACCAAAACGACAGGACCGGACCTGATAAAAATGTTGATATGGATGTTATTTTTTTTCTGACTGCGATTTCAAAACCATGCACCAGAATCAACTTCTTTCAACTCAGTAATGCATTTTGGATGTGTACCTAGAGTTTAAAGCAGAAAAACAGGAACTTTTAGAATTTTCATTTTTTGACCAAAACGACAGGACCGGAGCTGATAAAAATGTTGATATGGATGTTATTTTTTTTCTGACTGCGATTTCAAAACCATGCACCAGAATTCACTTCTTTCAACTCAGTAATGCATTTTGGATGTGTACCTAGAGTTTAAAGCAGAAAAACAGGAACTTTTAGAATTTTCATTTTTTGACCAAAACGACAGGACCGGAGCTGATAAAAATGTTGATATGGATGTTATTTTTTTTCTGACTGCGATTTCAAAACCATGCACCAGAATTCACTTCTTTAAACTCAGTAATGCATTTTGGATGTGTACCTAGAGTTTAAAGCAGAAAAACAGGAACTTTTAGAATTTTCATTTTTTGACCAAAACGACAGGTCCGGAGCTGATAAAAATGTTGATATTGTTGTAATTTTTTTTTGACTGCGGTTTCAAAACCATGCACCAGAATCAACTTCTTTCAACTCAGTAATGCATTTTGGATGTGTACCTAGAGTTTAAAGCAGAAAAACAGGAACTTGTAGAATTTTCATTTTTTTACCAAAACGACAGGTCCGGAGCTGATAAAAATGTTGATATTTATGTAATTTTTTTTTCTGACTGCGGTTTCAAAACCATGCACCAGAATCAACTTCTTTCAACTCAGTAATGCATTTTGGATGTGTACCTAAAGTTTAAAGCAGAAAAACAGGAACTTTTAGAATTTTCATTTTTTGACCAAAACGACAGGACCGGAGCTGATAAAAATGTTGAAATGGATGTTATTTTTTTTTCTAACTGTGATTTCAAAACCATGCACCAGAATTCACCTCTTTAAACTCAGTAATGCATTTTGGATGTGTACCTAGAGTTTAAAGCAGAAAAACAGGAACTTTTAGAATTTTCATTTTTTGACCAAAACGACAGGACCGGAGCTGATAAAAATGTTGATATGGATGTTATTTTTTTTCTGACTGCGATTTCAAAACCATGCACCAGAATTCACTTCTTTAAACTCAGTAATGCATTTTGGATGTGTACCTAGAGTTTAAAGCAGAAAAACAGGAACTTTTTAGAATTTTCATTTTTTGACCAAAACGACAGGACCGGAGCTGATAAAAATGTTGATATGGATGTTATTTTTTTTCTGACTGCGATTTCAAAACCATGCACCAGAATTCACTTCTTTAATCTCAGTAATGCATTTTGGATGTGTACCTAGAGTTTAAAGCAGAAAAACAGGAACTTTTAGAATTTTCATTTTTTGACCAAAACGACAGGACCGGAGCTGATAAAAATGTTGATATGGATGTTATTTTTTTTCTGACTGCGATTTCAAAACCATGCACCAGAATTCACTTCTTTAAACTCAGTAATGCATTTTGGATGTGTACCTAGAGTTTAAAGCAGAAAAACAGGAACTTTTTAGAATTTTCATTTTTTGACCAAAACGACAGGACCGGAGCTGATAAAAATGTTGATATGGATGTTATTTTTTTTCTGACTGCGATTTCAAAACCATGCACCAGAATTCACTTCTTTCAACTCAGTAATGCATTTTGGATGTGTACCTAGAGTTTAAAGCAGAAAAACAGGAACTTTTAGAATTTTAATTTGTTGACCAAAACGACAGGACCGGAGCTGATAAAAATGTTGATATGGATGTTATTTTTTTTCTGACTGCGATTTCAAAACCATGCACCAGAATTCACTTCTTTCAACTCAGTAATGCATTTTGGATGTGTACCTAGAGTTTAAAGCAGAAAAACAGGAACTTTTAGAATTTTCATTTGTTGACCAAAACGACAGGACCGGACCTGATAAAATTGTTGATATGGATGTTATTTTTTTTCTGACTGCGATTTCAAAACCATGCACCAGAATCAACTTCTTTCAACTCAGTAATGCATTTTGGATGTGTACCTAGAGTTTAAAGCAGAAAAACAGGAACTTTTAGAATTTTCATTTTTTGACCAAAATGACAGGACCGGAGCTGATAAAAATGTTGATATGGATGTTATTTTTTTCTGACTGCGATTTCAAAACCATGCACCAGAATTCACTTCTTTCAACTCAGTAATGCATTTTGGATGTGTACCTAGAGTTTAAAGCAGAAAAACAGGAACTTTTAGAATATTCATTTTTTGACCAAAACGACAGGACCGGAGCTGATAAAAATGTTGATATTGATGTTATTTTTTTTCTGACTGCGATTTCAAAACCATGCACCAGAATTCACTTCTTTCAACTCAGTAATGCATTTTGGATGTGTACCTAGAGTTTAAAGCAGAAAAACAGGAACTTTTAGAATTTTCATTTTTTGACCAAAACGACAGGACCGGAGCTGATAAAAATGTTGATATTGATGTTATTTTTTTTCTGACTGCGATTTCAAAACCATGCACCAGAATTCACTTCTTTCAACTCAGTAATGCATTTTGGATGTGTACCTAGAGTTTAAAGCAGAAAAACAGGAACTTTTAGAATTTTCATTTTTTGACCAAAACGACAGGACCGGAGCTGATAAAAATGTTGATATTGATGTTATTTTTTTTCTGACTGTGATTTCAAAACCATGCACCAGAATTCACTTCTTTCAACTCAGTAATGCATTTTGGATGTGTACCTAGAGTTTAAAGCAGAAAAACAGGAACTTTTAGAATTTTCATTTTTTGACCAAAACGACAGGACCGGAGCTGATAAAAATGTTGATATTGATGTTATTTTTTTTCTGACTGCGATTTCAAAACCATGCACCAGAATTCACTTCTTTCAACTCAGTAATGCATTTTGGATGTGTACCTAGAGTTTAAAGCAGAAAAACAGGAACTTTTAGAATTTTAATTTGTTGACCAAAACGACAGGACCGGAGCTGATAAAAATGTTGATATGGATGTTATTTTTTTTCTGACTGCGATTTCAAAACCATGCACTAGAATTCACTACTTTCAACTCAGTAATGCATTTTGGATGTGTACCTAGAGTTTAAAGCAGAAAAACAGGAACTTTTAGAATTTTCATTTTTTGACCAAAACGACAGGACCGGAGCTGATAAAAATGTTGATATGGATGTTATTTTTTTTCTGACTGCGATTTCAAAACCATGCACCAGAATTCACTTCTTTAAACTCAGTAATGCATTTTGGATGTGTACCTAGAGTTTAAAGCAGAAAAACAGGAACTTTTAGAATTTTCATTTTTTGACCAAAACGACAGGACCGGAGCTGATAAAAATGTTGATATGGATGTTATTTTTTTTCTGACTGCGATTTCAAAACCATGCACCAGAATTCATTTCTTTCAACTCAGTAATGCATTTTGGATGTGTACCTAGAGTTTAAAGCAGAAAAACAGGAACTTTTAGAATTTTCATTTGTTGACCAAAACGACAGGACGGGACCTGATAAAATTGTTGATATGGATGTTATTTTTTTTCTGACTGCGATTTCAAAACCATGCACCAGAATTCACTTCTTTCAACTCAGTAATGCATTTTGGATGTGTACCTAGAGTTTAAAGCAGAAAAACAGGAACTTTTAGAATTTTCATTTTTTGACCAAAACGACAGGACCGGAGCTGATAAAAATGTTGATATGGATGTTATTTTTTTTCTGACTGCGATTTCAAAACCATGCACCAGAATTCACTTCTTTAAACTCAGTAATGCATTTTGGATGTGTACCTAGAGTTTAAAGCAGAAAAACAGGAACTTTTAGAATTTTCATTTTTTGACCAAAACGACAGGACCGGAGCTGATAAAAATGTTGATATGGATGTTATTTTTTTTCTGATTGCGATTTCAAAACCATGCACCAGAATCAACTTCTTTCAACTCAGTAATGCATTTTGGATGTGTACCTAGAGTTTAAAGCAGAAAAACAGGAACTTTTAGAATTTTCATTTTTTGACCAAAACGACAGGACCGGAGCTGATAAAAAATGTTGATATGGATGTTATTTTTTTTCTGATTGCGATTTCAAAACCATGCACCAGAATCAACTTCTTTCAACTCAGTAATGCATTTTGGATGTGTACCTAGAGTTTAAAGCAGAAAAACAGGAACTTTTAGAATTTTCATTTTTTGACCAAAACGACAGGACCGGAGCTGATAAAAAATGTTGATATGGATGTTATTTTTTTTCTGACTGCGATTTCAAAACCATGCACCAGAATTCACTTCTTTAAACTCAGTAATGCATTTTGGATGTGTACCTAGAGTTTAAAGCAGAAAAACAGGAACTTTTAGAATTTTCATTTTTTGACCAAAACGACAGGACCGGAGCTGATAAAAATGTTGATATGGATGTTATTTTTTTTCTGACTGCGATTTCAAAACCATGCACCAGAATTCACTTCTTTAAACTCAGTAATGCATTTTGGATGTGTACCTAGAGTTTAAAGCAGAAAAACAGGAACTTTTTAGAATTTTCATTTTTTGACCAAAACGACAGGACCGGAGCTGATAAAAATGTTGATATGGATGTTATTTTTTTTCTGACTGCGATTTCAAAACCATGCACCAGAATTCACTTCTTTCAACTCAGTAATGCATTTTGGATGTGTACCTAGAGTTTAAAGCAGAAAAACAGGAACTTTTAGAATTTTCATTTTTTGACCAAAACGACAGGACCGGAGCTGATAAAAATGTTGATATGGATGTTATTTTTTTTCTGACTGCGATTTCAAAACCATGCACCAGAATTCACTTCTTTAAACTCAGTAATGCATTTTGGATGTGTACCTAGAGTTTAAAGCAGAAAAACAGGAACTTTTTAGAATTTTCATTTTTTGACCAAAACGACAGGACCGGAGCTGATAAAAATGTTGATATGGATGTTATTTTTTTTCTGACTGCGATTTCAAAACCATGCACCAGAATTCACTTCTTTCAACTCAGTAATGCATTTTGGATGTGTACCTAGAGTTTAAAGCAGAAAAACAGGAACTTTTAGAATTTTCATTTGTTGACCAAAACGACAGGACCGGAGCTGATAAAAATGTTGATATGGATGTTATTTTTTTTCTGACTGCGATTTCAAAACCATGCACCAGAATTCACTTCTTTAAACTCAGTAATGCATTTTGGATGTGTACCTAGAGTTTAAAGCAGAAAAACAGGAACTTTTAGAATTTTCATTTTTTGACCAAAACGACAGGACCGGAGCTGATAAAAATGTTGATATGGATGTTATTTTTTTTCTGACTGCGATTTCAAAACCATGCACCAGAATTCACTTCTTTCAACTCAGTAATGCATGTTGGATGTGTACCTAGAGTTTAAAGCAGAAAAACAGGAACTTTTAGAATTTTCATTTTTTGACCAAAACGACAGGACCGGAGCTGATAAAAATGTTGATATGGATGTTATTTTTTTTCTGACTGCGATTTCAAAACCATGCACCAGAATTCACTTCTTTCAACTCAGTAATGCATGTTGGATGTGTACCTAGAGTTTAAAGCAGAAAAACAGGAACTTTTAGAATTTTCATTTTTTGACCAAAACGACAGGACCGGAGCTGATAAAAATGTTGATATGGATGTTATTTTTTTTCTGACTGCGATTTCAAAACCATGCACCAGAATTCACTTCTTTAAACTCAGTAATGCATTTTGGATGTGTACCTAGAGTTTAAAGCAGAAAAACAGGAACTTTTAGAATTTTCATTTTTTGACCAAAACGACAGGACCGGAGCTGATAAAAATGTTGATATGGATGTTATTTTTTTTCTGACTGCGATTTCAAAACCATGCACCAGAATTCACTTCTTTCAACTCAGTAATGCATGTTGGATGTGTACCTAGAGTTTAAAGCAGAAAAACAGGAACTTTTAGAATTTTCATTTTTTGACCAAAACGACAGGACCGGAGCTGATAAAAATGTTGATATGGATGTTATTTTTTTTCTGACTGCGATTTCAAAACCATGCACCAGAATTCACTTCTTTAAACTCAGTAATGCATTTTGGATGTGTACCTAGAGTTTAAAGCAAAAAAACAGGAACTTTTTAGAATTTTCATTTTTTTACCAAAACGACAGGACCGGAGCTGATAAAAATGTTGATATGGATGTTATTTTTTTTCTGACTGCGATTTCAAAACCATGCACCAGAATTCACTTCTTTCAACTCAGTAATGCATTTTGGATGTGTACCTAGAGTTTAAAGCAGAAAAACAGGAACTTTTTAGAATTTTAATTTGTTGACCAAAACGACAGGACCGGAGCTGATAAAAATGTTGATATGGATGTTATTTTTTTTCTGACTGCGATTTCAAAACCATGCACCAGAATTCACTTCTTTCAACTCAGTAATGCATTTTGGATGTGTACCTAGAGTTTAAAGCAGAAAAACAGGAACTTTTAGAATTTTCATTTGTTGACCAAAACGACAGGACCGGACCTGATAAAATTGTTGATATGGATGTTATTTTTTTTCTGACTGCGATTTCAAAACCATGCACCAGAATCAACTTCTTTCAACTCAGTAATGCATTTTGGATGTGTACCTAGAGTTTAAAGCAGAAAAACAGGAACTTTTAGAATTTTCATTTTTTGACCAAAATGACAGGACCGGAGCTGATAAAAATGTTGATATGGATGTTATTTTTTTTCTGACTGCGATTTCAAAACCATGCACCAGAATTCACTTCTTTCAACTCAGTAATGCATTTTGGATGTGTACCTAGAGTTTAAAGCAGAAAAACAGGAACTTTTAGAATATTCATTTTTTGACCAAAACGACAGGACCGGAGCTGATAAAAATGTTGATATTGATGTTATTTTTTTTCTGACTGCGATTTCAAAACCATGCACCAGAATTCACTTCTTTCAACTCAGTAATGCATTTTGGATGTGTACCTAGAGTTTAAAGCAGAAAAACAGGAACTTTTAGAATTTTCATTTTTTGACCAAAACGACAGGACCGGAGCTGATAAAAATGTTGATATTGATGTTATTTTTTTTCTGACTGCGATTTCAAAACCATGCACCAGAATTCACTTCTTTCAACTCAGTAATGCATTTTGGATGTGTACCTAGAGTTTAAAGCAGAAAAACAGGAACTTTTAGAATTTTCATTTTTTGACCAAAACGACAGGACCGGAGCTGATAAAAATGTTGATATGGATGTTATTTTTTTTCTGACTGCGATTTCAAAACCATGCACCAGAATTCACTTCTTTCAACTCAGTAATGCATTTTGGATGTGTACCTAGAGTTTAAAGCAGAAAAACAGGAACTTTTAGAATTTTCATTTTTTGACCAAAACGACAGGACCGGAGCTGATAAAAATGTTGATATTGATGTTATTTTTTTTCTGACTGTGATTTCAAAACCATGCACCAGAATTCACTTCTTTCAACTCAGTAATGCATTTTGGATGTGTACCTAGAGTTTAAAGCAGAAAAACAGGAACTTTTAGAATTTTCATTTTTTGACCAAAACGACAGGACCGGAGCTGATAAAAATGTTGATATTGATGTTATTTTTTTTCTGACTGCGATTTCAAAACCATGCACCAGAATTCACTTCTTTCAACTCAGTAATGCATTTTGGATGTGTGCCTAGAGTTTAAAGCAGAAAAACAGGAACTTTTAGAATTTTAATTTGTTGACCAAAACGACAGGACCGGAGCTGATAAAAATGTTGATATGGATGTTATTTTTTTTCTGACTGTGATTTCAAAACCATGCACTAGAATTCACTACTTTAAACTCAGTAATGCATTTTGGATGTGTACCTAGAGTTTAAAGCAGAAAAACAGGAACTTTTAGAATTTTCATTTTTTGACCAAAACGACAGGACCGGAGCTGATAAAAATGTTGATATGGATGTTATTTTTTTTCTGACTGCGATTTCAAAACCATGCACCAGAATTCACTTCTTTAAACTCAGTAATGCATTTTGGATGTGTACCTAGAGTTTAAAGCAGAAAAACAGGAACTTTTAGAATTTTCATTTTTTGACCAAAACGACAGGACCGGAGCTGATAAAAATGTTGATATGGATGTTATTTTTTTTCTGACTGCGATTTCAAAACCATGCACCAGAATTCACTTCTTTCAACTCAGTAATGCATTTTGGATGTGTACCTAGAGTTTAAAGCAGAAAAACAGGAACTTTTAGAATTTTCATTTTTTGACCAAAACGACAGGACGGGACCTGATAAAATTGTTGATATGGATGTTATTTTTTTTCTGACTGCGATTTCAAAACCATGCACCAGAATTCACTTCTTTCAACTCAGTAATGCATTTTGGATGTGTACCTAGAGTTTAAAGCAGAAAAACAGGAACTTTTAGAATTTTCATTTTTTGACCAAAACGACAGGACCGGAGCTGATAAAAATGTTGATATGGATGTTATTTTTTTTCTGACTGCGATTTCAAAACCATGCACCAGAATTCACTTCTTTAAACTCAGTAATGCATTTTGGATGTGTACCTAGAGTTTAAAGCAGAAAAACAGGAACTTTTAGAATTTTCATTTTTTGACCAAAACGACAGGACCGGAGCTGATAAAAATGTTGATATGGATGTTATTTTTTTTCTGATTGCGATTTCAAAACCATGCACCAGAATCAACTTCTTTCAAGTCAGTAATGCATTTTGGATGTGTACCTAGAGTTTAAAGCAGAAAAACAGGAACTTTTAGAATTTTCATTTTTTGACCAAAACGACAGGACCAGAGCTGATAAAAATGTTGATATGGATGTTATTTTTTTTCTGACTGCGATTTCAAAACCATGCACCAGAATTCACTTCTTTCAACTCAGTAATGCATTTTGGATGTGTACCTAGAGTTTAAAGCAGAAAAACAGG
This sequence comes from Crinia signifera, assembly GCF_055691185.1. Classification (NCBI taxonomy): domain Eukaryota; kingdom Metazoa; phylum Chordata; class Amphibia; order Anura; family Myobatrachidae; genus Crinia; species Crinia signifera. The sequence continues at coordinate 92,795,671 of NC_139227.1, forward strand.
AACTTTTAGAATTTTCATTTTTTGACCAAAACGACAGGACCGGAGCTGATAAAAATGTTGATATGGATGTTATTTTTTTTCTGACTGCGATTTCAAAACCATGCACCAGAATTCACTTCTTTAAACTCAGTAATGCATTTTGGATGTGTACCTAGAGTTTAAAGCAGAAAAAAAGGAACTTTTAGAATTTTCATTTTTTGACCAAAACGACAGGACCGGAGCTGATAAAAATGTTGATATGGATGTTATTTTTTTTCTGACTGCGATTTCAAAACCATGCACCAGAATTCACTTCTTTCAACTCAGTAATGCATTTTGGATGTGTACCTAGAGTTTAAAGCAGAAAAACAGGAACTTTTAGAATTTTCATTTGTTGACCAAAACGAAAGGACCGGAGCTGATAAAAATTTTGATATGGATGTTATTTTTTTTCTGACTGCGATTTCAAAACCATGCACCAGAATTCACTTCTTTAAACTCAGTAATGCATTTTGGATGTGTACCTAGAGTTTAAAGCAGAAAAACAGGAACTTTTAGAATTTTCATTTTTTGACCAAAACGACAGGACCGGAGCTGATAAAAATGTTGATATGGATGTTATTTTTTTTCTGACTGCGATTTCAAAACCATGCACCAGAATTCACTTCTTTAAACTCAGCAATGCATTTTGGATGTGTACCTAGAGTTTAAAGCAAAAAAACAGGAACTTTTTAGAATTTTCATTTTTTGACCAAAACGACAGGACCGGAGCTGATAAAAATGTTGATATGGATGTTATTTTTTTTCTGACTGCGATTTCAAAACCATGCACCAGAATTCACTTCTTTCAACTCAGTAATGCATTTTGGATGTGTACCTAGAGTTTAAAGCAGAAAAACAGGAACTTTTAGAATTTTCATTTTTTGACCAAAACGACAGGACCGGAGCTGATAAAAATGTTGATATGGATGTTATTTTTTTTCTGACTGCGATTTCAAAACCATGCACCAGAATTCACTTCTTTAAACTCAGTAATGCATTTTGGATGTGTACCTAGAGTTTAAAGCAGAAAAACAGGAACTTTTTAGAATTTTCATTTTTTGACCAAAACGACAGGACCGGAGCTGATAAAAATGTTGATATGGATGTTATTTTTTTTCTGACTGCGATTTCAAAACCATGCACCAGAATTCACTTCTTTCAACTCAGTAATGCATTTTGGATGTGTACCTAGAGTTTAAAGCAGAAAAACAGGAACTTTTAGAATTTTCATTTGTTGACCAAAATGACAGGACCGGAGCTGATAAAAATGTTGATATGGATGTTATTTTTTTTCTGACTGCGATTTCAAAACCATGCACCAGAATTCACTTCTTTAAACTCAGTAATGCATGTTGGATGTGTACCTAGAGTTTAAAGCAGAAAAACAGGAACTTTTAGAATTTTCATTTTTTGACCAAAACGACAGGTCCAGAGCTGATAAAAATGTTGATATTGATGTAATTTTTTTCTGACTGCGGTTTCAAAACCATGCACCAGAATCAACTTCTTTCAACTCAGTAATGCATTTTGGATGTGTACCTAGAGTTTAAAGCAGAAAAACAGGAACTTTTAGAATTTTCATTTTTTGACCAAAACGACAGGACCGGAGCTGATAAAAATGTTGATATGGATGTTATTTTTTTTCTGACTGCGATTTCAAAACCATGCACCAGAATTCACTACTTTAAACTCAGTAATGCATTTTGGATGTGTACCTAGAGTTTAAAGCAGAAAAACAGGAACTTTTAGAATTTTCATTTTTTGACCAAAACGACAGGACCGGAGCTGATAAAAATGTTGATATGGATGTTATTTTTTTTCTGACTGCGATTTCAAAACCATGCACCAGAATTCACTACTTTAAACTCAGTAATGCATTTTGGATGTGTACCTAGAGTTTAAAGCAGAAAAACAGGAACTTTTAGAATTTTCATTTTTTGACCAAAACGACAGGACCGGAGCTGATAAAAATGTTGATATGGATGTTATTTTTTTTTCTGACTGCGATTTCAAAACCATGCACCAGAATTCACTTCTTTAAACTCAGTAATGCATTTTGGATGTGTACCTAGAGTTTAAAGCAGAAAAACAGGAACTTTTTAGAATTTTCATTTTTTGACCAAAACGACAGGACCGGAGCTGATAAAAATGTTGATATGGATGTTATTTTTTTTCTGACTGCGATTTCAAAACCATGCACCAGAATTCACTTCTTTCAACTCAGTAATGCATTTTGGATGTGTACCTAGAGTTTAAAGCAGAAAAACAGGAACTTTTAGAATTTTCATTTTTTGACCAAAACGACAGGACCGGAGCTGATAAAAATGTTGATATGGATGTTATTTTTTTTCTGACTGCGATTTCAAAACCATGCACCAGAATTCACTTCTTTAAACTCAGTAATGCATTTTGGATGTGTACCTAGAGTTTAAAGCAGAAAAACAGGAACTTTTAGAATTTTCATTTTTTGACCAAAACGACAGGACCGGAACTGATTAAAATGTTGATATGATTGTTATTTTTTTTCTGACTGCGATATCAAAACCATGCACCAGAATTCACTTCTTTCAACTCAGTAATGCATTTTGGATGTGTACCTAGAGTTTAAAGCAGAAAAACAGGAACTTTTGGAATTTTCATTTTTTGACCAAAACGACAGGACCGGAGCTGATAAAAATGTTGATATGGATGTTATTTTTTTTCTGACTGCGATTTCAAAACCATGCACCAGAATTCACTACTTTAAACTCAGTAATGCATTTTGGATGTGTACCTAGAGTTTAAAGCAGAAAAACAGGAACTTTTAGAATTTTCATTTTTTGACCAAAACGACAGGACCGGAGTTGATAAAAATGTTGATATGGATGTTATTTTTTTTTCTGACTGCGATTTCAAAACCATGCACCAGAATTCACTTCTTTCAACTCAGTAATGCATTTTGGATGTGTACCTAGAGTTTAAAGCAGAAAAACAGGAACTTTTAGAATTTTCATTTTTTGACCAAAACGACAGGACCGGAGCTGATAAAAATGTTGATATGGATGTTATTTTTTTTCTGACTGCGATTTCAAAACCATGCACCAGAATTCACTTCTTTAAACTCAGTAATGCATTTTGGATGTGTACCTAGAGTTTAAAGCAGAAAAACAGGAACTTTTAGAATTTTCATTTTTTGACCAAAACGACAGGACCGGAACTGATTAAAATGTTGATATGATTGTTATTTTTTTTCTGACTGCGATATCAAAACCATGCACCAGAATTCACTTCTTTCAACTCAGTAATGCATTTTGGATGTGTACCTAGAGTTTAAAGCAGAAAAACAGGAACTTTTGGAATTTTCATTTTTTGACCAAAACGACAGGACCGGACCTGATAAAAATGTTGATATGGATGTTATTTTTTTTCTGACTGCGATTTCAAAACCATGCACCAGAATCAACTTCTTTCAACTCAGTAATGCATTTTGGATGTGTACCTAGAGTTTAAAGCAGAAAAACAGGAACTTTTAGAATTTTCATTTTTTGACCAAAACGACAGGACCGGAGATGATAAAAATGTTGATATGGATGTTATTTTTTTTCTGACTGCGATTTCAAAACCATGCACCAGAATTCACTTCTTTCAACTCAGTAATGCATTTTGGATGTGTACCTAGAGTTTAAAGCAGAAAAACAGGAACTTTTAGAATTTTCATTTTTTGACCAAAACGACAGGACCGGAGCTGATAAAAATGTTGATATGGATGTTATTTTTTTTCTGACTGCGATTTCAAAACCATGCACCAGAATTCACTTCTTTAAACTCAGTAATGCATTTTGGATGTGTACCTAGAGTTTAAAGCAGAAAAACAGGAACTTTTAGAATTTTCATTTTTTGACCAAAACGACAGGTCCGGAGCTGATAAAAATGTTGATATTGTTGTAATTTTTTTTCTGACTGCGGTTTCAAAACCATGCACCAGAATCAACTTCTTTCAACTCAGTAATGCATTTTGGATGTGTACCTAGAGTTTAAAGCAGAAAAACAGGAACTTGTAGAATTTTCATTTTTTTACCAAAACGACAGGTCCGGAGCTGATAAAAATGTTGATATTTATGTAATTTTTTTTTCTGACTGCGGTTTCAAAACCATGCACCAGAATCAACTTCTTTCAACTCAGTAATGCATTTTGGATGTGTACCTAAAGTTTAAAGCAGAAAAACAGGAACTTTTAGAATTTTCATTTTTTGACCAAAACGACAGGACCGGAGCTGATAAAAATGTTGAAATGGATGTTATTTTTTTTCTAACTGTGATTTCAAAACCATGCACCAGAATTCACTTCTTTAAACTCAGTAATGCATTTTGGATGTGTACCTAGAGTTTAAAGCAGAAAAACAGGAACTTTTAGAATTTTCATTTTTTGACCAAAACGACAGGACCGGAGCTGATAAAAATGTTGATATGGATGTTATTTTTTTTCTGACTGCGATTTCAAAACCATGCACCAGAATTCACTTCTTTAAACTCAGTAATGCATTTTGGATGTGTACCTAGAGTTTAAAGCAGAAAAACAGGAACTTTTTAGAATTTTCATTTTTTGACCAAAACAACAGGACCGGAGCTGATAAAAATGTTGATATGGATGTTATTTTTTTTCTGACTGCGATTTCAAAACCATGCACCAGAATTCACTTCTTTAATCTCAGTAATGCATTTTGGATGTGTACCTAGAGTTTAAAGCAGAAAAACAGGAACTTTTTAGAATTTTCATTTTTTGACCAAAACGACAGGACCGGAGCTGATAAAAATGTTGATATGGATGTTATTTTTTTTCTGACTGCGATTTCAAAACCATGCACCAGAATTCACTTCTTTCAACTCAGTAATGCATTTTGGATGTGTACCTAGAGTTTAAAGCAGAAAAACAGGAACTTTTAGAATTTTAATTTGTTGACCAAAACGACAGGACCGGAGCTGATAAAAATGTTGATATGGATGTTATTTTTTTTCTGACTGCGATTTCAAAACCATGCACCAGAATTCACTTCTTTCAACTCAGTAATGCATTTTGGATGTGTACCTAGAGTTTAAAGCAGAAAAACAGGAACTTTTAGAATTTTCATTTGTTGACCAAAACGACAGGACCGGACCTGATAAAATTGTTGATATGGATGTTATTTTTTTTCTGACTGCGATTTCAAAACCATGCACCAGAATCAACTTCTTTCAACTCAGTAATGCATTTTGGATGTGTACCTAGAGTTTAAAGCAGAAAAACAGGAACTTTTAGAATTTTCATTTTTTGACCAAAATGACAGGACCGGAGCTGATAAAAATGTTGATATGGATGTTATTTTTTTTCTGACTGCGATTTCAAAACCATGCACCAGAATTCACTTCTTTCAACTCAGTAATGCATTTTGGATGTGTACCTAGAGTTTAAAGCAGAAAAACAGGAACTTTTAGAATATTCATTTTTTGACCAAAACGACAGGACCGGAGCTGATAAAAATGTTGATATTGATGTTATTTTTTTTCTGACTGCGATTTCAAAACCATGCACCAGAATTCACTTCTTTCAACTCAGTAATGCATTTTGGATGTGTACCTAGAGTTTAAAGCAGAAAAACAGGAACTTTTAGAATTTTCATTTTTTGACCAAAACGACAGGACCGGAGCTGATAAAAATGTTGATATTGATGTTATTTTTTTTCTGACTGCGATTTCAAAACCATGCACCAGAATTCACTTCTTTCAACTCAGTAATGCATTTTGGATGTGTACCTAGAGTTTAAAGCAGAAAAACAGGAACTTTTAGAATTTTCATTTTTTGACCAAAACGACAGGACCGGAGCTGATAAAAATGTTGATATGGATGTTATTTTTTTTCTGACTGCGATTTCAAAACCATGCACCAGAATTCACTTCTTTCAACTCAGTAATGCATTTTGGATGTGTACCTAGAGTTTAAAGCAGAAAAACAGGAACTTTTAGAATTTTCATTTTTTGACCAAAACGACAGGACCGGAGCTGATAAAAATGTTGATATTGATGTTATTTTTTTTCTGACTGTGATTTCAAAACCATGCACCAGAATTCACTTCTTTCAACTCAGTAATGCATTTTGGATGTGTACCTAGAGTTTAAAGCAGAAAAACAGGAACTTTTAGAATTTTCATTTTTTGACCAAAACGACAGGACCGGAGCTGATAAAAATGTTGATATTGATGTTATTTTTTTTCTGACTGCGATTTCAAAACCATGCACCAGAATTCACTTCTTTCAACTCAGTAATGCATTTTGGATGTGTACCTAGAGTTTAAAGCAGAAAAACAGGAACTTTTAGAATTTTAATTTGTTGACCAAAACGACAGGACCGGAGCTGATAAAAATGTTGATATGGATGTTATTTTTTTTCTGACTGCGATTTCAAAACCATGCACTAGAATTCACTACTTTCAACTCAGTAATGCATTTTGGATGTGTACCTAGAGTTTAAAGCAGAAAAACAGGAACTTTTAGAATTTTCATTTTTTGACCAAAACGACAGGACCGGAGCTGATAAAAATGTTGATATGGATGTTATTTTTTTTCTGACTGCGATTTCAAAACCATGCACCAGAATTCACTTCTTTAAACTCAGTAATGCATTTTGGATGTGTACCTAGAGTATAAAGCAGAAAAACAGGAACTTTTAGAATTTTCATTTTTTGACCAAAACGACAGGACCGGAGCTGATAAAAATGTTGATATGGATGTTATTTTTTTTCTGACTGCGATTTCAAAACCATGCATCAGAATTCACTTCTTTCAACTCAGTAATGCATTTTGGATGTGTACCTAGAGTTTAAAGCAGAAAAACAGGAACTTTTAGAATTTTCATTTGTTGACCAAAACGACAGGACGGGACCTGATAAAATTGTTGATATGGATGTTATTTTTTTTCTGACTGCGATTTCAAAACCATGCACCAGAATTCACTTCTTTCAACTCAGTAATGCATTTTGGATGTGTACCTAGAGTTTAAAGCAGAAAAACAGGAACTTTTAGAATTTTCATTTTTTGACCAAAACGACAGGACCGGAGCTGATAAAAATGTTGATATGGATGTTATTTTTTTTCTGACTGCGATTTCAAAACCATGCACCAGAATTCACTTCTTTAAACTCAGTAATGCATTTTGGATGTGTACCTAGAGTTTAAAGCATAAAAACAGGAACTTTTAGAATTTTCATTTTTTGACCAAAACGACAGGACCGGAGCTGATAAAAATGTTGATATGGATGTTATTTTTTTTCTGATTGCGATTTCAAAACCATGCACCAGAATCAACTTCTTTCAACTCAGTAATGCATTTTGGATGTGTACCTAGAGTTTAAAGCAGAAAAACAGGAACTTTTAGAATTTTCATTTTTTGACCAAAACGACAGGACCGGAGCTGATAAAAAATGTTGATATGGATGTTATTTTTTTTCTGATTGCGATTTCAAAACCATGCACCAGAATCAACTTCTTTCAACTCAGTAATGCATTTTGGATGTGTACCTAGAGTTTAAAGCAGAAAAACAGGAACTTTTAGAATTTTCATTTTTTGACCAAAACGACAGGACCGGAGCTGATAAAAAATGTTGATATGGATGTTATTTTTTTTCTGACTGCAATTTCAAAACCATGCACCAGAATTCACTTCTTTAAACTCAGTAATGCATTTTGGATTTGTACCTAGACTTTAAAGCAGAAAAACAGGAACTTTTAGAATTTTCATTTTTTGACCAAAACGACAGGACCGGAGCTGATAAAAATGTTGATATGGATGTTATTTTTTTTCTGACTGCGATTTCAAAACCATGCACCAGAATTCACTTCTTTAAACTCAGTAATGCATTTTGGATGTGTACCTAGAGTTTAAAGCAGAAAAACAGGAACTTTTTAGAATTTTCATTTTTTGACCAAAACGACAGGACCGGAGCTGATAAAAATGTTGATATGGATGTTATTTTTTTTCTGACTGCGATTTCAAAACCATGCACCAGAATTCACTTCTTTCAACTCAGTAATGCATTTTGGATGTGTACCTAGAGTTTAAAGCAGAAAAACAGGAACTTTTAGAATTTTCATTTTTTGACCAAAACGACAGGACCGGAGCTGATAAAAATGTTGATATGGATGTTATTTTTTTTCTGACTGCGATTTCAAAACCATGCACCAGAATTCACTTCTTTAAACTCAGTAATGCATTTTGGATGTGTACCTAGAGTTTAAAGCAGAAAAACAGGAACTTTTTAGAATTTTCATTTTTTGACCAAAACGACAGGACCGGAGCTGATAAAAATGTTGATATGGATGTTATTTTTTTTCTGACTGCGATTTCAAAACCATGCACCAGAATTCACTTCTTTCAACTCAGTAATGCATTTTGGATGTGTACCTAGAGTTTAAAGCAGAAAAACAGGAACTTTTAGAATTTTCATTTGTTGACCAAAACGACAGGACCGGAGCTGATAAAAATGTTGATATGGATGTTATTTTTTTTCTGACTGCGATTTCAAAACCATGCACCAGAATTCACTTCTTTAAACTCAGTAATGCATTTTGGATGTGTACCTAGAGTTTAAAGCAGAAAAACAGGAACTTTTAGAATTTTCATTTTTTGACCAAAACAACAGGACCGGAGCTGATAAAAATGTTGATATGGATGTTATTTTTTTTCTGACTGCGATTTCAAAACCATGCACCAGAATTCACTTCTTTCAACTCAGTAATGCATTTTGGATGTGTACCTAGAGTTTAAAGCAGAAAAACAGGAACTTTTAGAATTTTCATTTTTTGACCAAAACGACAGGACCGGAGCTGATAAAAATGTTGATATGGATGTTATTTTTTTTCTGACTGCGATTTCAAAACCATGCACCAGAATTCACTTCTTTCAACTCAGTAATGCATGTTGGATGTGTACCTAGAGTTTAAAGCAGAAAAACAGGAACTTTTAGAATTTTCATTTTTTGACCAAAACGACAGGACCGGAGCTGATAAAAATGTTGATATGGATGTTATTTTTTTTCTGACTGCGATTTCAAAACCATGCACCAGAATCAACTTCTTTCAACTCAGTAATGCATTTTGGATGTGTACCTAGAGTTTAAAGCAGAAAAACAGGAACTTTTAGAATTTTCATTTTTTGACCAAAACGACAGGACCGGAGCTGATAAAAATGTTGATATGGATGTTATTTTTTTTCTGACTGCGATTTCAAAACCATGCACCAGAATTCACTTCTTTCAACTCAGTAATGCATGTTGGATGTGTACCTAGAGTTTAAAGCAGAAAAACAGGAACTTTTAGAATTTTCATTTTTTGACCAAAACGACAGGACCGGAGCTGATAAAAATGTTGATATGGATGTTATTTTTTTTCTGACTGCGATTTCAAAACCATGCACCAGAATTCACTTCTTTCAACTCAGTAATGCATGTTGGATGTGTACCTAGAGTTTAAAGCAGAAAAACAGGAACTTTTAGAATTTTCATTTTTTGACCAAAACGACAGGTCCGGAGCTGATAAAAATGTTGATATTGATGTAATTTTTTTTCTGACTGCGGTTTCAAAACCATGCACCAGAATCAACTTCTTTCAACTCAGTAATGCATTTTGGATGTGTACCTAGAGTTTAAAGCAGAAAAACAGGAACTTTTAGAATTTTCATTTGTTGACCAAAACGACAGGACCGGAGCTGATAAAAAATGTTGATATGGATGTTATTTTTTTTCTGATTGCGATTTCAAAACCATGCACCAGAATCAACTTCTTTCAACTCAGTAATGCATTTTGGATGTGTACCTAGAGTTTAAAGCAGAAAAACAGGAACTTTTAGAATTTTCATTTTTTGACCAAAACGACAGGACCGGAGCTGATAAAAATGTTGATATGGATGTTATTTTTTTTCTGACTGCGATTTCAAAACCATGCACCAGAATTCACTTCTTTAAACTCAGTAATGCATTTTGGATGTGTACCTAGAGTTTAAAGCAGAAAAACAGGAACTTTTTAGAATTTTCATTTTTTGACCAAAACGACAGGACCGGAGCTGATAAAAATGTTGATATGGATGTTATTTTTTTTCTGACTGCGATTTCAAAACCATGCACCAGAATTCACTTCTTTCAACTCAGTAATGCATTTTGGATGTGTACCTAGAGTTTAAAGCAGAAAAACAGGAACTTTTAGAATTTTCATTTTTTGACCAAAACGACAGGACCGGAGCTGATAAAAATGTTGATATGGATGTTATTTTTTTTCTGACTGCGATTTCAAAACCATGCACCAGAATTCACTTCTTTAAACTCAGTAATGCATTTTGGATGTGTACCTAGAGTTTAAAGCAGAAAAACAGGAACTTTTTAGAATTTTCATTTTTTGACCAAAACGACAGGACCGGAGCTGATAAAAATGTTGATATGGATGTTATTTTTTTTCTGACTGCGATTTCAAAACCATGCACCAGAATTCACTTCTTTCAACTCAGTAATGCATTTTGGATGTGTACCTAGAGTTTAAAGCAGAAAAACAGGAACTTTTAGAATTTTCATTTGTTGACCAAAACGACAGGACCGGAGCTGATAAAAATGTTGATATGGATGTTATTTTTTTTCTGACTGCGATTTCAAAACCATGCACCAGAATTCACTTCTTTAAACTCAGTAATGCATTTTGGATGTGTACCTAGAGTTTAAAGCAGAAAAACAGGAACTTTTAGAATTTTCATTTTTTGACCAAAACAACAGGACCGGAGCTGATAAAAATGTTGATATGGATGTTATTTTTTTTCTGACTGCGATTTCAAAACCATGCACCAGAATTCACTTCTTTCAACTCAGTAATGCATTTTGGATGTGTACCTAGAGTTTAAAGCAGAAAAACAGGAACTTTTAGAATTTTCATTTTTTGACCAAAACGACAGGACCGGAACTGATTAAAATGTTGATATGATTGTTATTTTTTTTCTGACTGCGATATCAAAACCATGCACCAGAATTCACTTCTTTCAACTCAGTAATGCATTTTGGATGTGTACCTAGAGTTTAAAGCAGAAAAACAGGAACTTTTGGAATTTTCATTTTTTGACCAAAACGACAGGACCGGAGCTGATAAAAATGTTGATATGGATGTTATTTTTTTTCTGACTGCGATTTCAAAACCATGCACCAGAATTCACTACTTTAAACTCAGTAATGCATTTTGGATGTGTACCTAGAGTTTAAAGCAGAAAAACAGGAACTTTTAGAATTTTCATTTTTTGACCAAAACGACAGGACCGGAGCTGATAAAAATGTTGATATGGATGTTATTTTTTTTTCTGACTGCGATTTCAAAACCATGCACCAGAATTCACTTCTTTCAACTCAGTAATGCATTTTGGATGTGTACCTAGAGTTTAAAGCAGAAAAACAGGAACTTTTAGAATTTTCATTTTTTGACCAAAACGACAGGACCGGAGCTGATAAAAATGTTGATATGGATGTTATTTTTTTTCTGACTGCGATTTCAAAACCATGCACCAGAATTCACTTCTTTAAACTCAGTAATGCATTTTGGATGTGTACCTAGAGTTTAAAGCAGAAAAACAGGAACTTTTAGAATTTTCATTTTTTGACCAAAACGACAGGACCGGAACTGATTAAAATGTTGATATGATTGTTATTTTTTTTCTGACTGCGATATCAAAACCATGCACCAGAATTCACTTCTTTCAACTCAGTAATGCATTTTGGATGTGTACCTAGAGTTTAAAGCAGAAAAACAGGAACTTTTGGAATTTTCATTTTTTGACCAAAACGACAGGACCGGACCTGATAAAAATGTTGATATGGATGTTATTTTTTTTCTGACTGCGATTTCAAAACCATGCACCAGAATCAACTTCTTTCAACTCAGTAATGCATTTTGGATGTGTACCTAGAGTTTAAAGCAGAAAAACAGGAACTTTTAGAATTTTCATTTTTTGACCAAAACGACAGGACCGGAGATGATAAAAATGTTGATATGGATGTTATTTTTTTTCTGACTGCGATTTCAAAACCATGCACCAGAATTCACTTCTTTCAACTCAGTAATGCATTTTGGATGTGTACCTAGAGTTTAAAGCAGAAAAACAGGAACTTTTAGAATTTTCATTTTTTGACCAAAACGACAGGACCGGAGCTGATAAAAATGTTGATATGGATGTTATTTTTTTTCTGACTGCGATTTCAAAACCATGCACCAGAATTCACTTCTTTAAACTCAGTAATGCATTTTGGATGTGTACCTAGAGTTTAAAGCAGAAAAACAGGAACTTTTAGAATTTTCATTTTTTGACCAAAACGACAGGTCCGGAGCTGATAAAAATGTTGATATTGTTGTAATTTTTTTTCTGACTGCGGTTTCAAAACCATGCACCAGAATCAACTTCTTTCAACTCAGTAATGCATTTTGGATGTGTACCTAGAGTTTAAAGCAGAAAAACAGGAACTTGTAGAATTTTCATTTTTTTACCAAAACGACAGGTCCGGAGCTGATAAAAATGTTGATATTTATGTAATTTTTTTTTCTGACTGCGGTTTCAAAACCATGCACCAGAATCAACTTCTTTCAACTCAGTAATGCATTTTGGATGTGTACCTAAAGTTTAAAGCAGAAAAACAGGAACTTTTAGAATTTTCATTTTTTGACCAAAACGACAGGACCGGAGCTGATAAAAATGTTGAAATGGATGTTATTTTTTTTCTAACTGTGATTTCAAAACCATGCACCAGAATTCACTTCTTTAAACTCAGTAATGCATTTTGGATGTGTACCTAGAGTTTAAAGCAGAAAAACAGGAACTTTTAGAATTTTCATTTTTTGACCAAAACGACAGGACCGGAGCTGATAAAAATGTTGATATGGATGTTATTTTTTTTCTGACTGCGATTTCAAAACCATGCACCAGAATTCACTTCTTTAAACTCAGTAATGCATTTTGGATGTGTACCTAGAGTTTAAAGCAGAAAAACAGGAACTTTTTAGAATTTTCATTTTTTGACCAAAACAACAGGACCGGAGCTGATAAAAATGTTGATATGGATGTTATTTTTTTTCTGACTGCGATTTCAAAACCATGCACCAGAATTCACTTCTTTAATCTCAGTAATGCATTTTGGATGTGTACCTAGAGTTTAAAGCAGAAAAACAGGAACTTTTTAGAATTTTCATTTTTTGACCAAAACGACAGGACCGGAGCTGATAAAAATGTTGATATGGATGTTATTTTTTTTCTGACTGCGATTTCAAAACCATGCACCAGAATTCACTTCTTTCAACTCAGTAATGCATTTTGGATGTGTACCTAGAGTTTAAAGCAGAAAAACAGGAACTTTTAGAATTTTAATTTGTTGACCAAAACGACAGGACCGGAGCTGATAAAAATGTTGATATGGATGTTATTTTTTTTCTGACTGCGATTTCAAAACCATGCACCAGAATCAACTTCTTTCAACTCAGTAATGCATTTTGGATGTGTACCTAGAGTTTAAAGCAGAAAAACAGGAACTTTTAGAATTTTCATTTTTTGACCAAAATGACAGGACCGGAGCTGATAAAAATGTTGATATGGATGTTATTTTTTTTCTGACTGCGATTTCAAAACCATGCACCAGAATTCACTTCTTTCAACTCAGTAATGCATTTTGGATGTGTACCTAGAGTTTAAAGCAGAAAAACAGGAACTTTTAGAATATTCATTTTTTGACCAAAACGACAGGACCGGAGCTGATAAAAATGTTGATATTGATGTTATTTTTTTTCTGACTGCGATTTCAAAACCATGCACCAGAATTCACTTCTTTCAACTCAGTAATGCATTTTGGATGTGTACCTAGAGTTTAAAGCAGAAAAACAGGAACTTTTAGAATTTTCATTTTTTGACCAAAACGACAGGACCGGAGCTGATAAAAATGTTGATATTGATGTTATTTTTTTTCTGACTGCGATTTCAAAACCATGCACCAGAATTCACTTCTTTCAACTCAGTAATGCATTTTGGATGTGTACCTAGAGTTTAAAGCAGAAAAACAGGAACTTTTAGAATTTTCATTTTTTGACCAAAACGACAGGACCGGAGCTGATAAAAATGTTGATATGGATGTTATTTTTTTTCTGACTGCGATTTCAAAACCATGCACCAGAATTCACTTCTTTCAACTCAGTAATGCATTTTGGATGTGTACCTAGAGTTTAAAGCAGAAAAACAGGAACTTTTAGAATTTTCATTTTTTGACCAAAACGACAGGACCGGAGCTGATAAAAATGTTGATATTGATGTTATTTTTTTTCTGACTGTGATTTCAAAACCATGCACCAGAATTCACTTCTTTCAACTCAGTAATGCATTTTGGATGTGTACCTAGAGTTTAAAGCAGAAAAACAGGAACTTTTAGAATTTTCATTTTTTGACCAAAACGACAGGACCGGAGCTGATAAAAATGTTGATATTGATGTTATTTTTTTTCTGACTGCGATTTCAAAACCATGCACCAGAATTCACTTCTTTCAACTCAGTAATGCATTTTGGATGTGTACCTAGAGTTTAAAGCAGAAAAACAGGAACTTTTAGAATTTTAATTTGTTGACCAAAACGACAGGACCGGAGCTGATAAAAATGTTGATATGGATGTTATTTTTTTTCTGACTGCGATTTCAAAACCATGCACTAGAATTCACTACTTTCAACTCAGTAATGCATTTTGGATGTGTACCTAGAGTTTAAAGCAGAAAAACAGGAACTTTTAGAATTTTCATTTTTTGACCAAAACGACAGGACCGGAGCTGATAAAAATGTTGATATGGATGTTATTTTTTTTCTGACTGCGATTTCAAAACCATGCACCAGAATTCACTTCTTTAAACTCAGTAATGCATTTTGGATGTGTACCTAGAGTATAAAGCAGAAAAACAGGAACTTTTAGAATTTTCATTTTTTGACCAAAATGACAGGACCGGAGCTGATAAAAATGTTGATATGGATGTTATTTTTTTTCTGACTGCGATTTCAAAACCATGCACCAGAATTCACTTCTTTCAACTCAGTAATGCATTTTGGATGTGTACCTAGAGTTTAAAGCAGAAAAACAGGAACTTTTAGAATTTTCATTTGTTGACCAAAACGACAGGACGGGACCTGATAAAATTGTTGATATGGATGTTATTTTTTTTCTGACTGCGATTTCAAAACCATGCACCAGAATTCACTTCTTTCAACTCAGTAATGCATTTTGGATGTGTACCTAGAGTTTAAAGCAGAAAAACAGGAACTTTTAGAATTTTCATTTTTTGACCAAAACGACAGGACCGGAGCTGATAAAAATGTTGATATGGATGTTATTTTTTTTCTGACTGCGATTTCAAAACCATGCACCAGAATTCACTTCTTTAAACTCAGTAATGCATTTTGGATGTGTACCTAGAGTTTAAAGCATAAAAACAGGAACTTTTAGAATTTTCATTTTTTGACCAAAACGACAGGACCGGAGCTGATAAAAATGTTGATATGGATGTTATTTTTTTTCTGATTGCGATTTCAAAACCATGCACCAGAATCAACTTCTTTCAACTCAGTAATGCATTTTGGATGTGTACCTAGAGTTTAAAGCAGAAAAACAGGAACTTTTAGAATTTTCATTTTTTGACCAAAACGACAGGACCGGAGCTGATAAAAAATGTTGATATGGATGTTATTTTTTTTCTGATTGCGATTTCAAAACCATGCACCAGAATCAACTTCTTTCAACTCAGTAATGCATTTTGGATGTGTACCTAGAGTTTAAAGCAGAAAAACAGGAACTTTTAGAATTTTCATTTTTTGACCAAAACGACAGGACCGGAGCTGATAAAAAATGTTGATATGGATGTTATTTTTTTTCTGACTGCAATTTCAAAACCATGCACCAGAATTCACTTCTTTAAACTCAGTAATGCATTTTGGATTTGTACCTAGAGTTTAAAGCAGAAAAACAGGAACTTTTAGAATTTTCATTTTTTGACCAAAACGACAGGACCGGAGCTGATAAAAATGTTGATATGGATGTTATTTTTTTTCTGACTGCGATTTCAAAACCATGCACCAGAATTCACTTCTTTAAACTCAGTAATGCATTTTGGATGTGTACCTAGAGTTTAAAGCAGAAAAACAGGAACTTTTTAGAATTTTCATTTTTTGACCAAAACGACAGGACCGGAGCTGATAAAAATGTTGATATGGATGTTATTTTTTTTCTGACTGCGATTTCAAAACCATGCACCAGAATTCACTTCTTTCAACTCAGTAATGCATTTTGGATGTGTACCTAGAGTTTAAAGCAGAAAAACAGGAACTTTTAGAATTTTCATTTTTTGACCAAAACGACAGGACCGGAGCTGATAAAAATGTTGATATGGATGTTATTTTTTTTCTGACTGCGATTTCAAAACCATGCACCAGAATTCACTTCTTTAAACTCAGTAATGCATTTTGGATGTGTACCTAGAGTTTAAAGCAGAAAAACAGGAACTTTTTAGAATTTTCATTTTTTGACCAAAACGACAGGACCGGAGCTGATAAAAATGTTGATATGGATGTTATTTTTTTTCTGACTGCGATTTCAAAACCATGCACCAGAATTCACTTCTTTCAACTCAGTAATGCATTTTGGATGTGTACCTAGAGTTTAAAGCAGAAAAACAGGAACTTTTAGAATTTTCATTTGTTGACCAAAACGACAGGACCGGAGCTGATAAAAATGTTGATATGGATGTTATTTTTTTTCTGACTGCGATTTCAAAACCATGCACCAGAATTCACTTCTTTAAACTCAGTAATGCATTTTGGATGTGTACCTAGAGTTTAAAGCAGAAAAACAGGAACTTTTAGAATTTTCATTTTTTGACCAAAACAACAGGACCGGAGCTGATAAAAATGTTGATATGGATGTTATTTTTTTTCTGACTGCGATTTCAAAACCATGCACCAGAATTCACTTCTTTCAACTCAGTAATGCATTTTGGATGTGTACCTAGAGTTTAAAGCAGAAAAACAGGAACTTTTAGAATTTTCATTTTTTGACCAAAACGACAGGACCGGAGCTGATAAAAATGTTGATATGGATGTTATTTTTTTTCTGACTGCGATTTCAAAACCATGCACCAGAATTCACTTCTTTCAACTCAGTAATGCATGTTGGATGTGTACCTAGAGTTTAAAGCAGAAAAACAGGAACTTTTAGAATTTTCATTTTTTGACCAAAACGACAGGACCGGAGCTGATAAAAATGTTGATATGGATGTTATTTTTTTTCTGACTGCGATTTCAAAACCATGCACCAGAATCAACTTCTTTCAACTCAGTAATGCATTTTGGATGTGTACCTAGAGTTTAAAGCAGAAAAACAGGAACTTTTAGAATTTTCATTTTTTGACCAAAACGACAGGACCGGAGCTGATAAAAATGTTGATATGGATGTTATTTTTTTTCTGACTGCGATTTCAAAACCATGCACCAGAATTCACTTCTTTCAACTCAGTAATGCATGTTGGATGTGTACCTAGAGTTTAAAGCAGAAAAACAGGAACTTTTAGAATTTTCATTTTTTGACCAAAACGACAGGACCGGAGCTGATAAAAATGTTGATATGGATGTTATTTTTTTTCTGACTGCGATTTCAAAACCATGCACCAGAATTCACTTCTTTCAACTCAGTAATGCATGTTGGATGTGTACCTAGAGTTTAAAGCAGAAAAACAGGAACTTTTAGAATTTTCATTTTTTGACCAAAACGACAGGTCCGGAGCTGATAAAAATGTTGATATTGATGTAATTTTTTTTCTGACTGCGGTTTCAAAACCATGCACCAGAATCAACTTCTTTCAACTCAGTAATGCATTTTGGATGTGTACCTAGAGTTTAAAGCAGAAAAACAGGAACTTTTAGAATTTTCATTTGTTGACCAAAACGACAGGACCGGAGCTGATAAAAAATGTTGATATGGATGTTATTTTTTTTCTGATTGCGATTTCAAAACCATGCACCAGAATCAACTTCTTTCAACTCAGTAATGCATTTTGGATGTGTACCTAGAGTTTAAAGCAGAAAAACAGGAACTTTTAGAATTTTCATTTTTTGACCAAAACGACAGGACCGGAGCTGATAAAAATGTTGATATGGATGTTATTTTTTTTCTGACTGCGATTTCAAAACCATGCACCAGAATTCACTTCTTTAAACTCAGTAATGCATTTTGGATGTGTACCTAGAGTTTAAAGCAGAAAAACAGGAACTTTTTAGAATTTTCATTTTTTGACCAAAACGACAGGACCGGAGCTGATAAAAATGTTGATATTGATGTAATTTTTTTTCTGACTGCGGTTTCAAAACCATGCACCAGAATCAACTTCTTTCAACTCAGTAATGCATTTTGGATGTGTACCTAGAGTTTAAAGCAGAAAAACAGGAACTTTTTAGAATTTTCATTTTTTGACCAAAACGACAGGACCGGAGCTGATAAAAATGTTGATATGGATGTTATTTTTTTTCTGACTGCGATTTCAAAACCATGCACCAGAATTCACTTCTTTCAACTCAGTAATGCATTTTGGATGTGTACCTAGAGTTTAAAGCAGAAAAACAGGAACTTTTAGAATTTTCATTTGTTGACCAAAACGACAGGACCGGAGCTGATAAAAATGTTGATATGGATGTTATTTTTTTTCTGACTGCGATTTCAAAACCATGCACCAGAATTCACTTCTTTAAACTCAGTAATGCATTTTGGATGTGTACCTAGAGTTTAAAGCAGAAAAACAGGAACTTTTAGAATTTTCATTTTTTGACCAAAACAACAGGACCGGAGCTGATAAAAATGTTGATATGGATGTTATTTTTTTTCTGACTGCGATTTCAAAACCATGCACCAGAATTCACTTCTTTCAACTCAGTAATGCATTTTGGATGTGTACCTAGAGTTTAAAGCAGAAAAACAGGAACTTTTAGAATTTTCATTTTTTGACCAAAACGACAGGACCGGAGCTGATAAAAATGTTGATATGGATGTTATTTTTTTTCTGACTGCGATTTCAAAACCATGCACCAGAATTCACTTCTTTCAACTCAGTAATGCATGTTGGATGTGTACCTAGAGTTTAAAGCAGAAAAACAGGAACTTTTAGAATTTTCATTTTTTGACCAAAACGACAGGACCGGAGCTGATAAAAATGTTGATATGGATGTTATTTTTTTTCTGACTGCGATTTCAAAACCATGCACCAGAATCAACTTCTTTCAACTCAGTAATGCATTTTGGATGTGTACCTAGAGTTTAAAGCAGAAAAACAGGAACTTTTAGAATTTTCATTTTTTGACCAAAACGACAGGACCGGAGCTTATAAAAATGTTGATATGGATGTTATTTTTTTTCTGACTGCGATTTCAAAACCATGCACCAGAATTCACTTCTTTCAACTCAGTAATGCATGTTGGATGTGTACCTAGAGTTTAAAGCAGAAAAACAGGAACTTTTAGAATTTTCATTTTTTGACCAAAACGACAGGACCGGAACTGATTAAAATGTTGATATGATTGTTATTTTTTTTCTGACTGCGATATCAAAACCATGCACCAGAATTCACTTCTTTCAACTCAGTAATGCATTTTGGATGTGTACCTAGAGTTTAAAGCAGAAAAACAGGAACTTTTGGAATTTTCATTTTTTGACCAAAACGACAGGACCGGACCTGATAAAAATGTTGATATGGATGTTATTTTTTTTCTGACTGCGATTTCAAAACCATGCACCAGAATCAACTTCTTTCAACTCAGTAATGCATTTTGGATGTGTACCTAGAGTTTAAAGCAGAAAAACAGGAACTTTTAGAATTTTCATTTTTTGACCAAAACGACAGGACCGGAGATGATAAAAATGTTGATATGGATGTTATTTTTTTTCTGACTGCGATTTCAAAACCATGCACCAGAATTCACTTCTTTCAACTCAGTAATGCATTTTGGATGTGTACCTAGAGTTTAAAGCAGAAAAACAGGAACTTTTAGAATTTTCATTTTTTGACCAAAACGACAGGACCGGAGCTGATAAAAATGTTGATATGGATGTTATTTTTTTTCTGACTGCGATTTCAAAACCATGCACCAGAATTCACTTCTTTAAACTCAGTAATGCATTTTGGATGTGTACCTAGAGTTTAAAGCAGAAAAACAGGAACTTTTAGAATTTTCATTTTTTGACCAAAACGACAGGTCCGGAGCTGATAAAAATGTTGATATTGTTGTAATTTTTTTTCTGACTGCGGTTTCAAAACCATGCACCAGAATCAACTTCTTTCAACTCAGTAATGCATTTTGGATGTGTACCTAGAGTTTAAAGCAGAAAAACAGGAACTTGTAGAATTTTCATTTTTTTACCAAAACGACAGGTCCGGAGCTGATAAAAATGTTGATATTTATGTAATTTTTTTTTCTGACTGCGGTTTCAAAACCATGCACCAGAATCAACTTCTTTCAACTCAGTAATGCATTTTGGATGTGTACCTAAAGTTTAAAGCAGAAAAACAGGAACTTTTAGAATTTTCATTTTTTGACCAAAACGACAGGACCGGAGCTGATAAAAATGTTGAAATGGATGTTATTTTTTTTCTAACTGTGATTTCAAAACCATGCACCAGAATTCACTTCTTTAAACTCAGTAATGCATTTTGGATGTGTACCTAGAGTTTAAAGCAGAAAAACAGGAACTTTTAGAATTTTCATTTTTTGACCAAAACGACAGGACCGGAGCTGATAAAAATGTTGATATGGATGTTATTTTTTTTCTGACTGCGATTTCAAAACCATGCACCAGAATTCACTTCTTTAAACTCAGTAATGCATTTTGGATGTGTACCTAGAGTTTAAAGCAGAAAAACAGGAACTTTTTAGAATTTTCATTTTTTGACCAAAACAACAGGACCGGAGCTGATAAAAATGTTGATATGGATGTTATTTTTTTTCTGACTGCGATTTCAAAACCATGCACCAGAATTCACTTCTTTAATCTCAGTAATGCATTTTGGATGTGTACCTAGAGTTTAAAGCAGAAAAACAGGAACTTTTTAGAATTTTCATTTTTTGACCAAAACGACAGGACCGGAGCTGATAAAAATGTTGATATGGATGTTATTTTTTTTCTGACTGCGATTTCAAAACCATGCACCAGAATTCACTTCTTTCAACTCAGTAATGCATTTTGGATGTGTACCTAGAGTTTAAAGCAGAAAAACAGGAACTTTTAGAATTTTAATTTGTTGACCAAAACGACAGGACCGGAGCTGATAAAAATGTTGATATGGATGTTATTTTTTTTCTGACTGCGATTTCAAAACCATGCACCAGAATTCACTTCTTTCAACTCAGTAATGCATTTTGGATGTGTACCTAGAGTTTAAAGCAGAAAAACAGGAACTTTTAGAATTTTCATTTGTTGACCAAAACGACAGGACCGGACCTGATAAAATTGTTGATATGGATGTTATTTTTTTTCTGACTGCGATTTCAAAACCATGCACCAGAATCAACTTCTTTCAACTCAGTAATGCATTTTGGATGTGTACCTAGAGTTTAAAGCAGAAAAACAGGAACTTTTAGAATTTTCATTTTTTGACCAAAATGACAGGACCGGAGCTGATAAAAATGTTGATATGGATGTTATTTTTTTTCTGACTGCGATTTCAAAACCATGCACCAGAATTCACTTCTTTCAACTCAGTAATGCATTTTGGATGTGTACCTAGAGTTTAAAGCAGAAAAACAGGAACTTTTAGAATATTCATTTTTTGACCAAAACGACAGGACCGGAGCTGATAAAAATGTTGATATTGATGTTATTTTTTTTCTGACTGCGATTTCAAAACCATGCACCAGAATTCACTTCTTTCAACTCAGTAATGCATTTTGGATGTGTACCTAGAGTTTAAAGCAGAAAAACAGGAACTTTTAGAATTTTCATTTTTTGACCAAAACGACAGGACCGGAGCTGATAAAAATGTTGATATTGATGTTATTTTTTTTCTGACTGCGATTTCAAAACCATGCACCAGAATTCACTTCTTTCAACTCAGTAATGCATTTTGGATGTGTACCTAGAGTTTAAAGCAGAAAAACAGGAACTTTTAGAATTTTCATTTTTTGACCAAAACGACAGGACCGGAGCTGATAAAAATGTTGATATGGATGTTATTTTTTTTCTGACTGCGATTTCAAAACCATGCACCAGAATTCACTTCTTTCAACTCAGTAATGCATTTTGGATGTGTACCTAGAGTTTAAAGCAGAAAAACAGGAACTTTTAGAATTTTCATTTTTTGACCAAAACGACAGGACCGGAGCTGATAAAAATGTTGATATTGATGTTATTTTTTTTCTGACTGTGATTTCAAAACCATGCACCAGAATTCACTTCTTTCAACTCAGTAATGCATTTTGGATGTGTACCTAGAGTTTAAAGCAGAAAAACAGGAACTTTTAGAATTTTCATTTTTTGACCAAAACGACAGGACCGGAGCTGATAAAAATGTTGATATTGATGTTATTTTTTTTCTGACTGCGATTTCAAAACCATGCACCAGAATTCACTTCTTTCAACTCAGTAATGCATTTTGGATGTGTACCTAGAGTTTAAAGCAGAAAAACAGGAACTTTTAGAATTTTAATTTGTTGACCAAAACGACAGGACCGGAGCTGATAAAAATGTTGATATGGATGTTATTTTTTTTCTGACTGCGATTTCAAAACCATGCACTAGAATTCACTACTTTCAACTCAGTAATGCATTTTGGATGTGTACCTAGAGTTTAAAGCAGAAAAACAGGAACTTTTAGAATTTTCATTTTTTGACCAAAACGACAGGACCGGAGCTGATAAAAATGTTGATATGGATGTTATTTTTTTTCTGACTGCGATTTCAAAACCATGCACCAGAATTCACTTCTTTAAACTCAGTAATGCATTTTGGATGTGTACCTAGAGTATAAAGCAGAAAAACAGGAACTTTTAGAATTTTCATTTTTTGACCAAAACGACAGGACCGGAGCTGATAAAAATGTTGATATGGATGTTATTTTTTTTCTGACTGCGATTTCAAAACCATGCACCAGAATTCACTTCTTTCAACTCAGTAATGCATTTTGGATGTGTACCTAGAGTTTAAAGCAGAAAAACAGGAACTTTTAGAATTTTCATTTGTTGACCAAAACGACAGGACGGGACCTGATAAAATTGTTGATATGGATGTTATTTTTTTTCTGACTGCGATTTCAAAACCATGCACCAGAATTCACTTCTTTCAACTCAGTAATGCATTTTGGATGTGTACCTAGAGTTTAAAGCAGAAAAACAGGAACTTTTAGAATTTTCATTTTTTGACCAAAACGACAGGACCGGAGCTGATAAAAATGTTGATATGGATGTTATTTTTTTTCTGACTGCGATTTCAAAACCATGCACCAGAATTCACTTCTTTAAACTCAGTAATGCATTTTGGATGTGTACCTAGAGTTTAAAGCATAAAAACAGGAACTTTTAGAATTTTCATTTTTTGACCAAAACGACAGGACCGGAGCTGATAAAAATGTTGATATGGATGTTATTTTTTTTCTGATTGCGATTTCAAAACCATGCACCAGAATCAACTTCTTTCAACTCAGTAATGCATTTTGGATGTGTACCTAGAGTTTAAAGCAGAAAAACAGGAACTTTTAGAATTTTCATTTTTTGACCAAAACGACAGGACCGGAGCTGATAAAAAATGTTGATATGGATGTTATTTTTTTTCTGATTGCGATTTCAAAACCATGCACCAGAATCAACTTCTTTCAACTCAGTAATGCATTTTGGATGTGTACCTAGAGTTTAAAGCAGAAAAACAGGAACTTTTAGAATTTTCATTTTTTGACCAAAACGACAGGACCGGAGCTGATAAAAAATGTTGATATGGATGTTATTTTTTTTCTGACTGCAATTTCAAAACCATGCACCAGAATTCACTTCTTTAAACTCAGTAATGCATTTTGGATTTGTACCTAGAGTTTAAAGCAGAAAAACAGGAACTTTTAGAATTTTCATTTTTTGACCAAAACGACAGGACCGGAGCTGATAAAAATGTTGATATGGATGTTATTTTTTTTCTGACTGCGATTTCAAAACCATGCACCAGAATTCACTTCTTTAAACTCAGTAATGCATTTTGGATGTGTACCTAGAGTTTAAAGCAGAAAAACAGGAACTTTTTAGAATTTTCATTTTTTGACCAAAACGACAGGACCGGAGCTGATAAAAATGTTGATATGGATGTTATTTTTTTTCTGACTGCGATTTCAAAACCATGCACCAGAATTCACTTCTTTCAACTCAGTAATGCATTTTGGATGTGTACCTAGAGTTTAAAGCAGAAAAACAGGAACTTTTAGAATTTTCATTTTTTGACCAAAACGACAGGACCGGAGCTGATAAAAATGTTGATATGGATGTTATTTTTTTTCTGACTGCGATTTCAAAACCATGCACCAGAATTCACTTCTTTAAACTCAGTAATGCATTTTGGATGTGTACCTAGAGTTTAAAGCAGAAAAACAGGAACTTTTTAGAATTTTCATTTTTTGACCAAAACGACAGGACCGGAGCTGATAAAAATGTTGATATGGATGTTATTTTTTTTCTGACTGCGATTTCAAAACCATGCACCAGAATTCACTTCTTTCAACTCAGTAATGCATTTTGGATGTGTACCTAGAGTTTAAAGCAGAAAAACAGGAACTTTTAGAATTTTCATTTGTTGACCAAAACGACAGGACCGGAGCTGATAAAAATGTTGATATGGATGTTATTTTTTTTCTGACTGCGATTTCAAAACCATGCACCAGAATTCACTTCTTTAAACTCAGTAATGCATTTTGGATGTGTACCTAGAGTTTAAAGCAGAAAAACAGGAACTTTTAGAATTTTCATTTTTTGACCAAAACAACAGGACCGGAGCTGATAAAAATGTTGATATGGATGTTATTTTTTTTCTGACTGCGATTTCAAAACCATGCACCAGAATTCACTTCTTTCAACTCAGTAATGCATTTTGGATGTGTACCTAGAGTTTAAAGCAGAAAAACAGGAACTTTTAGAATTTTCATTTTTTGACCAAAACGACAGGACCGGAGCTGATAAAAATGTTGATATGGATGTTATTTTTTTTCTGACTGCGATTTCAAAACCATGCACCAGAATTCACTTCTTTCAACTCAGTAATGCATGTTGGATGTGTACCTAGAGTTTAAAGCAGAAAAACAGGAACTTTTAGAATTTTCATTTTTTGACCAAAACGACAGGACCGGAGCTGATAAAAATGTTGATATGGATGTTATTTTTTTTCTGACTGCGATTTCAAAACCATGCACCAGAATCAACTTCTTTCAACTCAGTAATGCATTTTGGATGTGTACCTAGAGTTTAAAGCAGAAAAACAGGAACTTTTAGAATTTTCATTTTTTGACCAAAACGACAGGACCGGAGCTGATAAAAATGTTGATATGGATGTTATTTTTTTTCTGACTGCGATTTCAAAACCATGCACCAGAATTCACTTCTTTCAACTCAGTAATGCATGTTGGATGTGTACCTAGAGTTTAAAGCAGAAAAACAGGAACTTTTAGAATTTTCATTTTTTGACCAAAACGACAGGACCGGAGCTGATAAAAATGTTGATATGGATGTTATTTTTTTTCTGACTGCGATTTCAAAACCATGCACCAGAATTCACTTCTTTCAACTCAGTAATGCATGTTGGATGTGTACCTAGAGTTTAAAGCAGAAAAACAGGAACTTTTAGAATTTTCATTTTTTGACCAAAACGACAGGTCCGGAGCTGATAAAAATGTTGATATTGATGTAATTTTTTTTCTGACTGCGGTTTCAAAACCATGCACCAGAATCAACTTCTTTCAACTCAGTAATGCATTTTGGATGTGTACCTAGAGTTTAAAGCAGAAAAACAGGAACTTTTAGAATTTTCATTTGTTGACCAAAACGACAGGACCGGAGCTGATAAAAAATGTTGATATGGATGTTATTTTTTTTCTGATTGCGATTTCAAAACCATGCACCAGAATCAACTTCTTTCAACTCAGTAATGCATTTTGGATGTGTACCTAGAGTTTAAAGCAGAAAAACAGGAACTTTTAGAATTTTCATTTTTTGACCAAAACGACAGGACCGGAGCTGATAAAAATGTTGATATGGATGTTATTTTTTTTCTGACTGCGATTTCAAAACCATGCACCAGAATTCACTTCTTTAAACTCAGTAATGCATTTTGGATGTGTACCTAGAGTTTAAAGCAGAAAAACAGGAACTTTTTAGAATTTTCATTTTTTGACCAAAACGACAGGACCGGAGCTGATAAAAATGTTGATATGGATGTTATTTTTTTTCTGACTGCGATTTCAAAACCATGCACCAGAATTCACTTCTTTCAACTCAGTAATGCATTTTGGATGTGTACCTAGAGTTTAAAGCAGAAAAACAGGAACTTTTAGAATTTTCATTTTTTGACCAAAACGACAGGACCGGAGCTGATAAAAATGTTGATATGGATGTTATTTTTTTTCTGACTGCGATTTCAAAACCATGCACCAGAATTCACTTCTTTAAACTCAGTAATGCATTTTGGATGTGTACCTAGAGTTTAAAGCAGAAAAACAGGAACTTTTTAGAATTTTCATTTTTTGACCAAAACGACAGGACCGGAGCTGATAAAAATGTTGATATGGATGTTATTTTTTTTCTGACTGCGATTTCAAAACCATGCACCAGAATTCACTTCTTTCAACTCAGTAATGCATTTTGGATGTGTACCTAGAGTTTAAAGCAGAAAAACAGGAACTTTTAGAATTTTCATTTGTTGACCAAAACGACAGGACCGGAGCTGATAAAAATGTTGATATGGATGTTATTTTTTTTCTGACTGCGATTTCAAAACCATGCACCAGAATTCACTTCTTTAAACTCAGTAATGCATTTTGGATGTGTACCTAGAGTTTAAAGCAGAAAAACAGGAACTTTTAGAATTTTCATTTTTTGACCAAAACAACAGGACCGGAGCTGATAAAAATGTTGATATGGATGTTATTTTTTTTCTGACTGCGATTTCAAAACCATGCACCAGAATTCACTTCTTTCAACTCAGTAATGCATTTTGGATGTGTACCTAGAGTTTAAAGCAGAAAAACAGGAACTTTTAGAATTTTCATTTTTTGACCAAAACGACAGGACCGGAGCTGATAAAAATGTTGATATGGATGTTATTTTTTTTCTGACTGCGATTTCAAAACCATGCACCAGAATTCACTTCTTTCAACTCAGTAATGCATGTTGGATGTGTACCTAGAGTTTAAAGCAGAAAAACAGGAACTTTTAGAATTTTCATTTTTTGACCAAAACGACAGGACCGGAGCTGATAAAAATGTTGATATGGATGTTATTTTTTTTCTGACTGCGATTTCAAAACCATGCACCAGAATCAACTTCTTTCAACTCAGTAATGCATTTTGGATGTGTACCTAGAGTTTAAAGCAGAAAAACAGGAACTTTTAGAATTTTCATTTTTTGACCAAAACGACAGGACCGGAGCTTATAAAAATGTTGATATGGATGTTATTTTTTTTCTGACTGCGATTTCAAAACCATGCACCAGAATTCACTTCTTTCAACTCAGTAATGCATGTTGGATGTGTACCTAGAGTTTAAAGCAGAAAAACAGGAACTTTTAGAATTTTCATTTTTTGACCAAAACGACAGGACCGGAGCTGATAAAAATGTTGATATGGATGTTATTTTTTTTCTGACTGCGATTTCAAAACCATGCACCAGAATTCACTTCTTTCAACTCAGTAATGCATTTTGGATGTGTACCTAGAGTTTAAAGCAGAAAAACAGGAACTTTTAGAATTTTAATTTGTTGACCAAAACGACAGGACCGGAGCTGATAAAAATGTTGATATGGATGTTATTTTTTTTCTGACTGCGATTTCAAAACCATGCACCAGAATTCACTTCTTTCAACTCAGTAATGCATTTTGGATGTGTACCTAGAGTTTAAAGCAGAAAAACAGGAACTTTTAGAATTTTCATTTGTTGACCAAAACGACAGGACCGGACCTGATAAAATTGTTGATATGGATGTTATTTTTTTTCTGACTGCGATTTCAAACCATGCACCAGAATTCACTTCTTTCAACTCAGTAATGCATTTTGGATGTGTACCTAGAGTTTAAAGCAGAAAAACAGGAACTTTTAGAATTTTCATTTTTTGACCAAAACGACAGGACCGGAGCTGATAAAAATGTTGATATGGATGTTATTTTTTTTCTGACTGCGATTTCAAAACCATGCACCAGAATTCACTTCTTTAAACTCAGTAATGCATTTTGGATGTGTACCTAGAGTTTAAAGCAGAAAAACAGGAACTTTTAGAATTTTCATTTTTTGACCAAAACGACAGGACCGGAGCTGATAAAAATGTTGATATGGATGTTATTTTTTTTCTGACTGCGATTTCAAAACCATGCACCAGAATCAACTTCTTTCAACTCAGTAATGCATTTTGGATGTGTACCTAGAGTTTAAAGCAGAAAAACAGGAACTTTTAGAATTTTCATTTTTTGACCAAAACGACAGGACCGGAGCTGATAAAAAATGTTGATATGGATGTTATTTTTTTTCTGACTGCGATTTCAAAACCATGCACCAGAATTCACTTCTTTCAACTCAGTAATGCATTTTGGATGTGTACCTAGAGTTTAAAGCAGAAAAACAGGAACTTTTAGAATTTTCATTTGTTGACCAAAACGACAGGACCGGAGCTGATAAAAATGTTGATATGGATGTTATTTTTTTTCTGACTGCGATTTCAAAACCATGCACCAGAATCAACTTCTTTCAACTCAGTAATGCATTTTGGATGTGTACCTAGAGTTTAAAGCAGAAAAACAGGAACTTTTAGAATTTTCATTTGTTGACCAAAACGACAGGACCGGAGCTGATAAAAATGTTGATATGGATGTTATTTTTTTTCTGACTGCGATTTCAAAACCATGCACCAGAATTCACTTCTTTCAACTCAGTAATGCATTTTGGATGTGTACCTAGAGTGTAAAGCAGAAAAACAGGAACTTTTAGAATTTTCATTTTTTGACCAAAACGACAGGACCGGAGCTGATAAAAATGTTGATATGGATGTTATTTTTTTTCTGACTGCGATTTCAAAAGTATGCACCAGAATTCACTTCTTTCAACTCAGTAATGCATTTTGGATGTGTACCTAGAGTTTAAAGCAGAAAAACAGGAACTTTTAGAATTTTCATTTTTTGACCAAAATGAAAGGACCGGAGCTGATAAAAATGTTGATATGGATGTTTTTTTTTTCTGACTGCGATTTCAAAACCATGCACCAGAATCAACTTCTTTCAACTCAGTAATGCATTTTGGATGTGTACCTAGAGTTTAAAGCAGAAAAACAGGAACTTTTAGAATTTTCATTTTTTGACCAAAACGACAGGACCGGAGCTGATAAAAATGTTGATATGGATGTTATTTTTTTTCTGACTGCGATTTCAAAACCATGCACCAGAATCAACATCTTTCAACTCAGTAATGCATTTTGGATGTGTACCTAGAGTTTAAAGCAGAAAAACAGGAACTTTTAGAATTTTCATTTTTTGACCAAAACGACAGGACCGGAGCTGATAAAAATGTTGATATGGATGTTATTTTTTTTCTGACTGCGATTTCAAAACCATGCACCAGAATTCACTTCTTTCAACTCAGTAATGCATTTTGGATGTGTACCTAGAGTTTAAAGCAGAAAAACAGGAACTTTTAGAATTTTCATTTGTTGACCAAAACGAAAGGACCGGAGCTGATAAAAATGTTGATATGGATGTTATTTTTTTTCTGACTGCGATTTCAAAACCATGCACCAGAATTCACTTCTTTAAACTCAGTAATGCATTTTGGATGTGTACCTAGAGTTTAAAGCAGAAAAACAGGAACTTTTAGAATTTTCATTTTTTGACCAAAACGACAGGACCGGAGCTGATAAAAATGTTGATATGGATGTTATTTTTTTTCTGACTGCGATTTCAAAACCATGCACCAGAATTCACTTCTTTAAACTCAGTAATGCATTTTGGATGTGTACCTAGAGTTTAAAGCAGAAAAACAGGAACTTTTTAGAATTTTCATTTTTTGACCAAAACGACAGGACCGGAGCTGATAAAAATGTTGATATGGATGTTATTTTTTTTCTGACTGCGATTTCAAAACCATGCACCAGAATTCACTTCTTTCAACTCAGTAATGCATTTTGGATGTGTACCTAGAGTTTAAAGCAGAAAAACAGGAACTTTTAGAATTTTCATTTTTTGACCAAAACGACAGGACCGGAGCTGATAAAAATGTTGATATGGATGTTATTTTTTTTCTGACTGCGATTTCAAAACCATGCACCAGAATTCACTTCTTTCAACTCAGTAATGCATTTTGGATGTGTACCTAGAGTTTAAAGCAGAAAAACAGGAACTTTTAGAATTTTCATTTGTTGACCAAAACGAAAGGACCGGAGCTGATAAAAATGTTGATATGGATGTTATTTTTTTTCTGACTGCGATTTCAAAACCATGCACCAGAATTCACTTCTTTAAACTCAGTAATGCATTTTGGATGTGTACCTAGAGTTTAAAGCAGAAAAACAGGAACTTTTAGAATTTTCATTTTTTGACCAAAACGACAGGACCGGAGCTGATAAAAATGTTGATATGGATGTTATTTTTTTTCTGACTGCGATTTCAAAACCATGCACCAGAATTCACTTCTTTAAACTCAGTAATGCATTTTGGATGTGTACCTAGAGTTTAAAGCAGAAAAACAGGAACTTTTTAGAATTTTCATTTTTTGACCAAAACGACAGGACCGGAGCTGATAAAAATGTTGATATGGATGTTATTTTTTTTCTGACTGCGATTTCAAAACCATGCACCAGAATTCACTTCTTTAAACTCAGTAATGCATTTTGGATGTGTACCTAGAGTTTAAAGCAGAAAAACAGGAACTTTTAGAATTTTCATTTTTTGACCAAAACGACAGGACCGGAGCTGATAAAAATGTTGATATGGATGTTATTTTTTTTCTGACTGCGATTTCAAAACCATGCACCAGAATTCACTTCTTTAAACTCAGTAATGCATTTTGGATGTGTACCTAGAGTTTAAAGCAGAAAAACAGGAACTTTTTAGAATTTTCATTTTTTGACCAAAACGACAGGACCGGAGCTGATAAAAATGTTGATATGGATGTTATTTTTTTTCTGACTGCGATTTCAAAACCATGCACCAGAATTCACTTCTTTCAACTCAGTAATGCATTTTGGATGTGTACCTAGAGTTTAAAGCAGAAAAACAGGAACTTTTAGAATTTTCATTTTTTGACCAAAACGACAGGACCGGAGCTGATAAAAATGTTGATATGGATGTTATTTTTTTTCTGACTGCGATTTCAAAACCATGCACCAGAATTCACTTCTTTCAACTCAGTAATGCATTTTGGATGTGTACCTAGAGTTTAAAGCAGAAAAACAGGAACTTTTAGAATTTTCATTTGTTGACCAAAACGAAAGGACCGGAGCTGATAAAAATGTTGATATGGATGTTATTTTTTTTCTGACTGCGATTTCAAAACCATGCACCAGAATTCACTTCTTTAAACTC
This sequence comes from Crinia signifera, assembly GCF_055691185.1. Classification (NCBI taxonomy): domain Eukaryota; kingdom Metazoa; phylum Chordata; class Amphibia; order Anura; family Myobatrachidae; genus Crinia; species Crinia signifera. Next base: position 92,827,516 of record NC_139227.1, read on the forward strand.
AGTAATGCATTTTGGATGTGTACCTAGAGTTTAAAGCAGAAAAACAGGAACTTTTAGAATTTTCATTTTTTGACCAAAACGACAGGACCGGAGCTGATAAAAATGTTGATATGGATGTTATTTTTTTTCTGACTGCGATTTCAAAACCATGCACCAGAATTCACTTCTTTAAACTCAGTAATGCATTTTGGATGTGTACCTAGAGTTTAAAGCAGAAAAACAGGAACTTTTTAGAATTTTCATTTTTTGACCAAAACGACAGGACCGGAGCTGATAAAAATGTTGATATGGATGTTATTTTTTTTCTGACTGCGATTTCAAAACCATGCACCAGAATTCACTTCTTTCAACTCAGTAATGCATTTTGGATGTGTACCTAGAGTTTAAAGCAGAAAAACAGGAACTTTTAGAATTTTCATTTTTTGACCAAAACGACAGGACCGGAGCTGATAAAAATGTTGATATGGATGTTATTTTTTTTCTGACTGCGATTTCAAAACCATGCACCAGAATTCACTTCTTTAAACTCAGTAATGCATTTTGGATGTGTACCTAGAGTTTAAAGCAGAAAAACAGGAACTTTTTAGAATTTTCATTTTTTGACCAAAACGACAGGACCGGAGCTGATAAAAATGTTGATATGGATGTTATTTTTTTTCTGACTGCGATTTCAAAACCATGCACCAGAATTCACTTCTTTCAACTCAGTAATGCATTTTGGATGTGTACCTAGAGTTTAAAGCAGAAAAACAGGAACTTTTAGAATTTTCATTTGTTGACCAAAACGACAGGACCGGAGCTGATAAAAATGTTGATATGGATGTTATTTTTTTTCTGACTGCGATTTCAAAACCATGCACCAGAATTCACTTCTTTAAACTCAGTAATGCATGTTGGATGTGTACCTAGAGTTTAAAGCAGAAAAACAGGAACTTTTAGAATTTTCATTTTTTGACCAAAACGACAGGTCCGTGGCTGATAAAAATGTTGATATTGATGTAATTTTTTTCTGACTGCGGTTTCAAAACCATGCACCAGAATCAACTTCTTTCAACTCAGTAATGCATTTTGGATGTGTACCTAGAGTTTAAAGCAGAAAAACAGGAACTTTTAGAATTTTCATTTTTTGACCAAAACGACAGGACCGGAGCTGATAAAAATGTTGATATGGATGTTATTTTTTTTCTGACTGCGATTTCAAAACCATGCACCAGAATTCACTACTTTAAACTCAGTAATGCATTTTGGATGTGTACCTAGAGTTTAAAGCAGAAAAACAGGAACTTTTAGAATTTTCATTTTTTGACCAAAACGACAGGACCGGAGCTGATAAAAATGTTGATATGGATGTTATTTTTTTTCTGACTGCGATTTCAAAACCATGCACCAGAATTCACTACTTTAAACTCAGTAATGCATTTTGGATGTGTACCTAGAGTTTAAAGCAGAAAAACAGGAACTTTTAGAATTTTCATTTTTTGACCAAAACGACAGGACCGGAGCTGATAAAAATGTTGATATGGATGTTATTTTTTTTTCTGACTGCGATTTCAAAACCATGCACCAGAATTCACTTCTTTCAACTCAGTAATGCATTTTGGATGTGTACCTAGAGTTTAAAGCAGAAAAACAGGAACTTTTAGAATTTTCATTTTTTGACCAAAACGACAGGACCGGAGCTGATAAAAATGTTGATATGGATGTTATTTTTTTTCTGACTGCGATTTCAAAACCATGCACCAGAATTCACTTCTTTAAACTCAGTAATGCATTTTGGATGTGTACCTAGAGTTTAAAGCAGAAAAACAGGAACTTTTAGAATTTTCATTTTTTGACCAAAACGACAGGACCGGAACTGATTAAAATGTTGATATGATTGTTATTTTTTTTCTGACTGCGATATCAAAACCATGCACCAGAATTCACTTCTTTCAACTCAGTAATGCATTTTGGATGTGTACCTAGAGTTTAAAGCAGAAAAACAGGAACTTTTGGAATTTTCATTTTTTGACCAAAACGACAGGACCGGACCTGATAAAAATGTTGATATGGATGTTATTTTTTTTCTGACTGCGATTTCAAAACCATGCACCAGAATCAACTTCTTTCAACTCAGTAATGCATTTTGGATGTGTACCTAGAGTTTAAAGCAGAAAAACAGGAACTTTTAGAATTTTCATTTTTTGACCAAAACGACAGGACCGGAGCTGATAAAAATGTTGATATGGATGTTATTTTTTTTCTGACTGCGATTTCAAAACCATGCACCAGAATTCACTTCTTTCAACTCAGTAATGCATTTTGGATGTGTACCTAGAGTTTAAAGCAGAAAAACAGGAACTTTTAGAATTTTCATTTTTTGACCAAAACGACAGGACCGGAGCTGATAAAAATGTTGATATGGATGTTATTTTTTTTCTGACTGCGATTTCAAAACCATGCACCAGAATTCACTTCTTTAAACTCAGTAATGCATTTTGGATGTGTACCTAGAGTTTAAAGCAGAAAAACAGGAACTTTTAGAATTTTCATTTTTTGACCAAAACGACAGGTCCGGAGCTGATAAAAATGTTGATATTGTTGTAATTTTTTTTCTGACTGCGATTTCAAAACCATGCACCAGAATCAACTTCTTTCAACTCAGTAATGCATTTTGGATGTGTACCTAGAGTTTAAAGCAGAAAAACAGGAACTTGTAGAATTTTCATTTTTTGACCAAAACGACAGGTCCGGAGCTGATAAAAATGTTGATATTTATGTAATTTTTTTTTCTGACTGCGGTTTCAAAACCATGCACCAGAATCAACTTCTTTCAACTCAGTAATGCATTTTGGATGTGTACCTAAAGTTTAAAGCAGAAAAACAGGAACTTTTAGAATTTTCATTTTTTGACCAAAACGACAGGACCGGAGCTGATAAAAATGTTGATATGGATGTTATTTTTTTTCTGACTGCGATTTCAAAACCATGCACCAGAATTCACTTCTTTCAACTCAGTAATGCATTTTGGATGTGTACCTAGAGTTTAAAGCAGAAAAACAGGAACTTTTAGAATTTTCATTTTTTGACCAAAACGACAGGACCGGAGCTGATAAAAATGTTGATATGGATGTTATTTTTTTTCTGACTGCGATTTCAAAACCATGCACCAGAATTCACTTCTTTCAACTCAGTAATGCATGTTGGATGTGTACCTAGAGTTTAAAGCAGAAAAACAGGAACTTTTAGAATTTTCATTTTTTGACCAAAACGACAGGACCGGAGCTGATAAAAATGTTGATATGGATGTTATTTTTTTTCTGACTGCGATTTCAAAACCATGCACCAGAATTCACTTCTTTCAACTCAGTAATGCATGTTGGATGTGTACCTAGAGTTTAAAGCAGAAAAACAGGAACTTTTAGAATTTTCATTTTTTGACCAAAACGACAGGACCGGAGCTGATAAAAATGTTGATATGGATGTTATTTTTTTTCTGACTGCGATTTCAAAACCATGCACCAGAATTCACTTCTTTCAACTCAGTAATGCATGTTGGATGTGTACCTAGAGTTTAAAGCAGAAAAACAGGAACTTTTAGAATTTTCATTTTTTGACCAAAACGACAGGACCGGAGCTGATAAAAATGTTGATATGGATGTTATTTTTTTTCTGACTGCGATTTCAAAACCATGCACCAGAATCAACTTCTTTCAACTCAGTAATGCATTTTGGATGTGTACCTAGAGTTTAAAGCAGAAAAACAGGAACTTTTAGAATTTTCATTTTTTGACCAAAACGACAGGACCGGAGCTGATAAAAATGTTGATATGGATGTTATTTTTTTTCTGACTGCGATTTCAAAACCATGCACCAGAATTCACTTCTTTCAACTCAGTAATGCATGTTGGATGTGTACCTAGAGTTTAAAGCAGAAAAACAGGAACTTTTAGAATTTTCATTTTTTGACCAAAACGACAGGACCGGAGCTGATAAAAATGTTGATATGGATGTTATTTTTTTTCTGACTGCGATTTCAAAACCATGCACCAGAATTCACTTCTTTCAACTCAGTAATGCATGTTGGATGTGTACCTAGAGTTTAAAGCAGAAAAACAGGAACTTTTAGAATTTTCATTTTTTGACCAAAACGACAGGTCCGGAGCTGATAAAAATGTTGATATTGATGTAATTTTTTTTCTGACTGCGGTTTCAAAACCATGCACCAGAATCAACTTCTTTCAACTCAGTAATGCATTTTGGATGTGTACCTAGAGTTTAAAGCAGAAAAACAGGAACTTTTAGAATTTTCATTTGTTGACCAAAACGACAGGACCGGAGCTGATAAAAAATGTTGATATGGATGTTATTTTTTTTCTGATTGCGATTTCAAAACCATGCACCAGAATCAACTTCTTTCAACTCAGTAATGCATTTTGGATGTGTACCTAGAGTTTAAAGCAGAAAAACAGGAACTTTTAGAATTTTCATTTTTTGACCAAAACGACAGGACCGGAGCTGATAAAAATGTTGATATGGATGTTATTTTTTTTCTGACTGCGATTTCAAAACCATGCACCAGAATTCACTTCTTTAAACTCAGTAATGCATTTTGGATGTGTACCTAGAGTTTAAAGCAGAAAAACAGGAACTTTTTAGAATTTTCATTTTTTGACCAAAACGACAGGACCGGAGCTGATAAAAATGTTGATATGGATGTTATTTTTTTTCTGACTGCGATTTCAAAACCATGCACCAGAATTCACTTCTTTCAACTCAGTAATGCATTTTGGATGTGTACCTAGAGTTTAAAGCAGAAAAACAGGAACTTTTAGAATTTTCATTTTTTGACCAAAACGACAGGACCGGAGCTGATAAAAATGTTGATATGGATGTTATTTTTTTTCTGACTGCGATTTCAAAACCATGCACCAGAATTCACTTCTTTAAACTCAGTAATGCATTTTGGATGTGTACCTAGAGTTTAAAGCAGAAAAACAGGAACTTTTTAGAATTTTCATTTTTTGACCAAAACGACAGGACCGGAGCTGATAAAAATGTTGATATGGATGTTATTTTTTTTCTGACTGCGATTTCAAAACCATGCACCAGAATTCACTTCTTTCAACTCAGTAATGCATTTTGGATGTGTACCTAGAGTTTAAAGCAGAAAAACAGGAACTTTTAGAATTTTCATTTGTTGACCAAAACGACAGGACCGGAGCTGATAAAAATGTTGATATGGATGTTATTTTTTTTCTGACTGCGATTTCAAAACCATGCACCAGAATTCACTTCTTTAAACTCAGTAATGCATTTTGGATGTGTACCTAGAGTTTAAAGCAGAAAAACAGGAACTTTTAGAATTTTCATTTTTTGACCAAAACAACAGGACCGGAGCTGATAAAAATGTTGATATGGATGTTATTTTTTTTCTGACTGCGATTTCAAAACCATGCACCAGAATTCACTTCTTTCAACTCAGTAATGCATTTTGGATGTGTACCTAGAGTTTAAAGCAGAAAAACAGGAACTTTTAGAATTTTCATTTTTTGACCAAAACGACAGGACCGGAGCTGATAAAAATGTTGATATGGATGTTATTTTTTTTCTGACTGCGATTTCAAAACCATGCACCAGAATTCACTTCTTTCAACTCAGTAATGCATGTTGGATGTGTACCTAGAGTTTAAAGCAGAAAAACAGGAACTTTTAGAATTTTCATTTTTTGACCAAAACGACAGGACCGGAGCTGATAAAAATGTTGATATGGATGTTATTTTTTTTCTGACTGCGATTTCAAAACCATGCACCAGAATCAACTTCTTTCAACTCAGTAATGCATTTTGGATGTGTACCTAGAGTTTAAAGCAGAAAAACAGGAACTTTTAGAATTTTCATTTTTTGACCAAAACGACAGGACCGGAGCTTATAAAAATGTTGATATGGATGTTATTTTTTTTCTGACTGCGATTTCAAAACCATGCACCAGAATTCACTTCTTTCAACTCAGTAATGCATGTTGGATGTGTACCTAGAGTTTAAAGCAGAAAAACAGGAACTTTTAGAATTTTCATTTTTTGACCAAAACGACAGGACCGGAGCTGATAAAAATGTTGATATGGATGTTATTTTTTTTCTGACTGCGATTTCAAAACCATGCACCAGAATTCACTTCTTTCAACTCAGTAATGCATTTTGGATGTGTACCTAGAGTTTAAAGCAGAAAAACAGGAACTTTTAGAATTTTAATTTGTTGACCAAAACGACAGGACCGGAGCTGATAAAAATGTTGATATGGATGTTATTTTTTTTCTGACTGCGATTTCAAAACCATGCACCAGAATTCACTTCTTTCAACTCAGTAATGCATTTTGGATGTGTACCTAGAGTTTAAAGCAGAAAAACAGGAACTTTTAGAATTTTCATTTGTTGACCAAAACGACAGGACCGGACCTAATAAAATTGTTGATATGGATGTTATTTTTTTTCTGACTGCGATTTCAAACCATGCACCAGAATTCACTTCTTTCAACTCAGTAATGCATTTTGGATGTGTACCTAGAGTTTAAAGCAGAAAAACAGGAACTTTTAGAATTTTCATTTTTTGACCAAAACGACAGGACCGGAGCTGATAAAAATGTTGATATGGATGTTATTTTTTTTCTGACTGCGATTTCAAAACCATGCACCAGAATTCACTTCTTTAAACTCAGTAATGCATTTTGGATGTGTACCTAGAGTTTAAAGCAGAAAAACAGGAACTTTTAGAATTTTCATTTTTTGACCAAAACGACAGGACCGGAGCTGATAAAAATGTTGATATGGATGTTATTTTTTTTCTGACTGCGATTTCAAAACCATGCACCAGAATCAACTTCTTTCAACTCAGTAATGCATTTTGGATGTGTACCTAGAGTTTAAAGCAGAAAAACAGGAACTTTTAGAATTTTCATTTTTTGACCAAAACGACAGGACCGGAGCTGATAAAAAATGTTGATATGGATGTTATTTTTTTTCTGACTGCGATTTCAAAACCATGCACCAGAATTCACTTCTTTCAACTCAGTAATGCATTTTGGATGTGTACCTAGAGTTTAAAGCAGAAAAACAGGAACTTTTAGAATTTTCATTTGTTGACCAAAACGACAGGACCGGAGCTGATAAAAATGTTGATATGGATGTTATTTTTTTTCTGACTGCGATTTCAAAACCATGCACCAGAATCAACTTCTTTCAACTCAGTAATGCATTTTGGATGTGTACCTAGAGTTTAAAGCAGAAAAACAGGAACTTTTAGAATTTTCATTTGTTGACCAAAACGACAGGACCGGAGCTGATAAAAATGTTGATATGGATGTTATTTTTTTTCTGACTGCGATTTCAAAACCATGCACCAGAATTCACTTCTTTCAACTCAGTAATGCATTTTGGATGTGTACCTAGAGTGTAAAGCAGAAAAACAGGAACTTTTAGAATTTTCATTTTTTGACCAAAACGACAGGACCGGAGCTGATAAAAATGTTGATATGGATGTTATTTTTTTTCTGACTGCGATTTCAAAAGTATGCACCAGAATTCACTTCTTTCAACTCAGTAATGCATTTTGGATGTGTACCTAGAGTTTAAAGCAGAAAAACAGGAACTTTTAGAATTTTCATTTTTTGACCAAAATGAAAGGACCGGAGCTGATAAAAATGTTGATATGGATGTTTTTTTTTTCTGACTGCGATTTCAAAACCATGCACCAGAATCAACTTCTTTCAACTCAGTAATGCATTTTGGATGTGTACCTAGAGTTTAAAGCAGAAAAACAGGAACTTTTAGAATTTTCATTTTTTGACCAAAACGACAGGACCGGAGCTGATAAAAATGTTGATATGGATGTTATTTTTTTTCTGACTGCGATTTCAAAACCATGCACCAGAATCAACATCTTTCAACTCAGTAATGCATTTTGGATGTGTACCTAGAGTTTAAAGCAGAAAAACAGGAACTTTTAGAATTTTCATTTTTTGACCAAAACGACAGGACCGGAGCTGATAAAAATGTTGATATGGATGTTATTTTTTTTCTGACTGCGATTTCAAAACCATGCACCAGAATTCACTTCTTTCAACTCAGTAATGCATTTTGGATGTGTACCTAGAGTTTAAAGCAGAAAAACAGGAACTTTTAGAATTTTCATTTGTTGACCAAAACGAAAGGACCGGAGCTGATAAAAATGTTGATATGGATGTTATTTTTTTTCTGACTGCGATTTCAAAACCATGCACCAGAATTCACTTCTTTAAACTCAGTAATGCATTTTGGATGTGTACCTAGAGTTTAAAGCAGAAAAACAGGAACTTTTAGAATTTTCATTTTTTGACCAAAACGACAGGACCGGAGCTGATAAAAATGTTGATATGGATGTTATTTTTTTTCTGACTGCGATTTCAAAACCATGCACCAGAATTCACTTCTTTAAACTCAGTAATGCATTTTGGATGTGTACCTAGAGTTTAAAGCAGAAAAACAGGAACTTTTTAGAATTTTCATTTTTTGACCAAAACGACAGGACCGGAGCTGATAAAAATGTTGATATGGATGTTATTTTTTTTCTGACTGCGATTTCAAAACCATGCACCAGAATTCACTTCTTTCAACTCAGTAATGCATTTTGGATGTGTACCTAGAGTTTAAAGCAGAAAAACAGGAACTTTTAGAATTTTCATTTTTTGACCAAAACGACAGGACCGGAGCTGATAAAAATGTTGATATGGATGTTATTTTTTTTCTGACTGCGATTTCAAAACCATGCACCAGAATTCACTTCTTTCAACTCAGTAATGCATTTTGGATGTGTACCTAGAGTTTAAAGCAGAAAAACAGGAACTTTTAGAATTTTCATTTGTTGACCAAAACGAAAGGACCGGAGCTGATAAAAATGTTGATATGGATGTTATTTTTTTTCTGACTGCGATTTCAAAACCATGCACCAGAATTCACTTCTTTAAACTCAGTAATGCATTTTGGATGTGTACCTAGAGTTTAAAGCAGAAAAACAGGAACTTTTAGAATTTTCATTTTTTGACCAAAACGACAGGACCGGAGCTGATAAAAATGTTGATATGGATGTTATTTTTTTTCTGACTGCGATTTCAAAACCATGCACCAGAATTCACTTCTTTAAACTCAGTAATGCATTTTGGATGTGTACCTAGAGTTTAAAGCAGAAAAACAGGAACTTTTTAGAATTTTCATTTTTTGACCAAAACGACAGGACCGGAGCTGATAAAAATGTTGATATGGATGTTATTTTTTTTCTGACTGCGATTTCAAAACCATGCACCAGAATTCACTTCTTTCAACTCAGTAATGCATTTTGGATGTGTACCTAGAGTTTAAAGCAGAAAAACAGGAACTTTTAGAATTTTCATTTTTTGACCAAAACGACAGGACCGGAGCTGATAAAAATGTTGATATGGATGTTATTTTTTTTCTGACTGCGATTTCAAAACCATGCACCAGAATTCACTTCTTTAAACTCAGTAATGCATTTTGGATGTGTACCTAGAGTTTAAAGCAGAAAAACAGGAACTTTTTAGAATTTTCATTTTTTGACCAAAACGACAGGACCGGAGCTGATAAAAATGTTGATATGGATGTTATTTTTTTTCTGACTGCGATTTCAAAACCATGCACCAGAATTCACTTCTTTCAACTCAGTAATGCATTTTGGATGTGTACCTAGAGTTTAAAGCAGAAAAACAGGAACTTTTAGAATTTTCATTTGTTGACCAAAACGACAGGACCGGAGCTGATAAAAATGTTGATATGGATGTTATTTTTTTTCTGACTGCGATTTCAAAACCATGCACCAGAATTCACTTCTTTAAACTCAGTAATGCATGTTGGATGTGTACCTAGAGTTTAAAGCAGAAAAACAGGAACTTTTAGAATTTTCATTTTTTGACCAAAACGACAGGTCCGTGGCTGATAAAAATGTTGATATTGATGTAATTTTTTTCTGACTGCGGTTTCAAAACCATGCACCAGAATCAACTTCTTTCAACTCAGTAATGCATTTTGGATGTGTACCTAGAGTTTAAAGCAGAAAAACAGGAACTTTTAGAATTTTCATTTTTTGACCAAAACGACAGGACCGGAGCTGATAAAAATGTTGATATGGATGTTATTTTTTTTCTGACTGCGATTTCAAAACCATGCACCAGAATTCACTACTTTAAACTCAGTAATGCATTTTGGATGTGTACCTAGAGTTTAAAGCAGAAAAACAGGAACTTTTAGAATTTTCATTTTTTGACCAAAACGACAGGACCGGAGCTGATAAAAATGTTGATATGGATGTTATTTTTTTTCTGACTGCGATTTCAAAACCATGCACCAGAATTCACTACTTTAAACTCAGTAATGCATTTTGGATGTGTACCTAGAGTTTAAAGCAGAAAAACAGGAACTTTTAGAATTTTCATTTTTTGACCAAAACGACAGGACCGGAGCTGATAAAAATGTTGATATGGATGTTATTTTTTTTTCTGACTGCGATTTCAAAACCATGCACCAGAATTCACTTCTTTCAACTCAGTAATGCATTTTGGATGTGTACCTAGAGTTTAAAGCAGAAAAACAGGAACTTTTAGAATTTTCATTTTTTGACCAAAACGACAGGACCGGAGCTGATAAAAATGTTGATATGGATGTTATTTTTTTTCTGACTGCGATTTCAAAACCATGCACCAGAATTCACTTCTTTAAACTCAGTAATGCATTTTGGATGTGTACCTAGAGTTTAAAGCAGAAAAACAGGAACTTTTAGAATTTTCATTTTTTGACCAAAACGACAGGACCGGAACTGATTAAAATGTTGATATGATTGTTATTTTTTTTCTGACTGCGATATCAAAACCATGCACCAGAATTCACTTCTTTCAACTCAGTAATGCATTTTGGATGTGTACCTAGAGTTTAAAGCAGAAAAACAGGAACTTTTGGAATTTTCATTTTTTGACCAAAACGACAGGACCGGACCTGATAAAAATGTTGATATGGATGTTATTTTTTTTCTGACTGCGATTTCAAAACCATGCACCAGAATCAACTTCTTTCAACTCAGTAATGCATTTTGGATGTGTACCTAGAGTTTAAAGCAGAAAAACAGGAACTTTTAGAATTTTCATTTTTTGACCAAAACGACAGGACCGGAGCTGATAAAAATGTTGATATGGATGTTATTTTTTTTCTGACTGCGATTTCAAAACCATGCACCAGAATTCACTTCTTTCAACTCAGTAATGCATTTTGGATGTGTACCTAGAGTTTAAAGCAGAAAAACAGGAACTTTTAGAATTTTCATTTTTTGACCAAAACGACAGGACCGGAGCTGATAAAAATGTTGATATGGATGTTATTTTTTTTCTGACTGCGATTTCAAAACCATGCACCAGAATTCACTTCTTTAAACTCAGTAATGCATTTTGGATGTGTACCTAGAGTTTAAAGCAGAAAAACAGGAACTTTTAGAATTTTCATTTTTTGACCAAAACGACAGGTCCGGAGCTGATAAAAATGTTGATATTGTTGTAATTTTTTTTCTGACTGCGATTTCAAAACCATGCACCAGAATCAACTTCTTTCAACTCAGTAATGCATTTTGGATGTGTACCTAGAGTTTAAAGCAGAAAAACAGGAACTTGTAGAATTTTCATTTTTTGACCAAAACGACAGGTCCGGAGCTGATAAAAATGTTGATATTTATGTAATTTTTTTTTCTGACTGCGGTTTCAAAACCATGCACCAGAATCAACTTCTTTCAACTCAGTAATGCATTTTGGATGTGTACCTAAAGTTTAAAGCAGAAAAACAGGAACTTTTAGAATTTTCATTTTTTGACCAAAACGACAGGACCGGAGCTGATAAAAATGTTGATATGGATGTTATTTTTTTTCTGACTGCGATTTCAAAACCATGCACCAGAATTCACTTCTTTCAACTCAGTAATGCATTTTGGATGTGTACCTAGAGTTTAAAGCAGAAAAACAGGAACTTTTAGAATTTTCATTTTTTGACCAAAACGACAGGACCGGAGCTGATAAAAATGTTGATATGGATGTTATTTTTTTTCTGACTGCGATTTCAAAACCATGCACCAGAATTCACTTCTTTCAACTCAGTAATGCATGTTGGATGTGTACCTAGAGTTTAAAGCAGAAAAACAGGAACTTTTAGAATTTTCATTTTTTGACCAAAACGACAGGACCGGAGCTGATAAAAATGTTGATATGGATGTTATTTTTTTTCTGACTGCGATTTCAAAACCATGCACCAGAATCAACTTCTTTCAACTCAGTAATGCATTTTGGATGTGTACCTAGAGTTTAAAGCAGAAAAACAGGAACTTTTAGAATTTTCATTTTTTGACCAAAACGACAGGACCGGAGCTGATAAAAATGTTGATATGGATGTTATTTTTTTTCTGACTGCGATTTCAAAACCATGCACCAGAATTCACTTCTTTCAACTCAGTAATGCATGTTGGATGTGTACCTAGAGTTTAAAGCAGAAAAACAGGAACTTTTAGAATTTTCATTTTTTGACCAAAACGACAGGACCGGAGCTGATAAAAATGTTGATATGGATGTTATTTTTTTTCTGACTGCGATTTCAAAACCATGCACCAGAATTCACTTCTTTCAACTCAGTAATGCATGTTGGATGTGTACCTAGAGTTTAAAGCAGAAAAACAGGAACTTTTAGAATTTTCATTTTTTGACCAAAACGACAGGTCCGGAGCTGATAAAAATGTTGATATTGATGTAATTTTTTTTCTGACTGCGGTTTCAAAACCATGCACCAGAATCAACTTCTTTCAACTCAGTAATGCATTTTGGATGTGTACCTAGAGTTTAAAGCAGAAAAACAGGAACTTTTAGAATTTTCATTTGTTGACCAAAACGACAGGACCGGAGCTGATAAAAAATGTTGATATGGATGTTATTTTTTTTCTGATTGCGATTTCAAAACCATGCACCAGAATCAACTTCTTTCAACTCAGTAATGCATTTTGGATGTGTACCTAGAGTTTAAAGCAGAAAAACAGGAACTTTTAGAATTTTCATTTTTTGACCAAAACGACAGGACCGGAGCTGATAAAAAATGTTGATATGGATGTTATTTTTTTTCTGACTGCGATTTCAAAACCATGCACCAGAATTCACTTCTTTAAACTCAGTAATGCATTTTGGATGTGTACCTAGAGTTTAAAGCAGAAAAACAGGAACTTTTAGAATTTTCATTTTTTGACCAAAACGACAGGACCGGAGCTGATAAAAATGTTGATATGGATGTTATTTTTTTTCTGACTGCGATTTCAAAACCATGCACCAGAATTCACTTCTTTAAACTCAGTAATGCATTTTGGATGTGTACCTAGAGTTTAAAGCAGAAAAACAGGAACTTTTTAGAATTTTCATTTTTTGACCAAAACGACAGGACCGGAGCTGATAAAAATGTTGATATGGATGTTATTTTTTTTCTGACTGCGATTTCAAAACCATGCACCAGAATTCACTTCTTTCAACTCAGTAATGCATTTTGGATGTGTACCTAGAGTTTAAAGCAGAAAAACAGGAACTTTTAGAATTTTCATTTGTTGACCAAAACGACAGGACCGGAGCTGATAAAAATGTTGATATGGATGTTATTTTTTTTCTGACTGCGATTTCAAAACCATGCACCAGAATTCACTTCTTTAAACTCAGTAATGCATTTTGGATGTGTACCTAGAGTTTAAAGCAGAAAAACAGGAACTTTTAGAATTTTCATTTTTTGACCAAAACAACAGGACCGGAGCTGATAAAAATGTTGATATGGATGTTATTTTTTTTCTGACTGCGATTTCAAAACCATGCACCAGAATTCACTTCTTTCAACTCAGTAATGCATGTTGGATGTGTACCTAGAGTTTAAAGCAGAAAAACAGGAACTTTTAGAATTTTCATTTTTTGACCAAAACGACAGGACCGGAGCTGATAAAAATGTTGATATGGATGTTATTTTTTTTCTGACTGCGATTTCAAAACCATGCACCAGAATTCACTTCTTTCAACTCAGTAATGCATGTTGGATGTGTACCTAGAGTTTAAAGCAGAAAAACAGGAACTTTTAGAATTTTCATTTTTTGACCAAAACGACAGGACCGGAGCTGATAAAAATGTTGATATGGATGTTATTTTTTTTCTGACTGCGATTTCAAAACCATGCACCAGAATTCACTTCTTTCAACTCAGTAATGCATTTTGGATGTGTACCTAGAGTTTAAAGCAGAAAAACAGGAACTTTTAGAATTTTAATTTGTTGACCAAAACGACAGGACCGGAGCTGATAAAAATGTTGATATGGATGTTATTTTTTTTCTGACTGCGATTTCAAAACCATGCACCAGAATTCACTTCTTTCAACTCAGTAATGCATTTTGGATGTGTACCTAGAGTTTAAAGCAGAAAAACAGGAACTTTTAGAATTTTCATTTGTTGACCAAAACGACAGGACCGGACCTGATAAAATTGTTGATATGGATGTTATTTTTTTTCTGACTGCGATTTCAAAAACATGCACCAGAATTCACTTCTTTCAACTCAGTAATGCATTTTGGATGTGTACCTAGAGTTTAAAGCAGAAAAACAGGAACTTTTAGAATTTTCATTTTTTGACCAAAACGACAGGACCGGAGCTGATAAAAATGTTGATATGGATGTTATTTTTTTTCTGACTGCGATTTCAAAACCATGCACCAGAATTCACTTCTTTAAACTCAGTAATGCATTTTGGATGTGTACCTAGAGTTTAAAGCAGAAAAACAGGAACTTTTAGAATTTTCATTTTTTGACCAAAACGACAGGACCGGAGCTGATAAAAATGTTGATATGGATGTTATTTTTTTTCTGACTGCGATTTCAAAACCATGCACCAGAATCAACTTCTTTCAACTCAGTAATGCATTTTGGATGTGTACCTAGAGTTTAAAGCAGAAAAACAGGAACTTTTAGAATTTTCATTTTTTGACCAAAACGACAGGACCGGAGCTGATAAAAAATGTTGATATGGATGTTATTTTTTTTCTGACTGCGATTTCAAAACCATGCACCAGAATTCACTTCTTTCAACTCAGTAATGCATTTTGGATGTGTACCTAGAGTTTAAAGCAGAAAAACAGGAACTTTTAGAATTTTCATTTGTTGACCAAAACGACAGGACCGGAGCTGATAAAAATGTTGATATGGATGTTATTTTTTTTCTGACTGCGATTTCAAAACCATGCACCAGAATCAACTTCTTTCAACTCAGTAATGCATTTTGGATGTGTACCTAGAGTTTAAAGCAGAAAAACAGGAACTTTTAGAATTTTCATTTGTTGACCAAAACGACAGGACCGGAGCTGATAAAAATGTTGATATGGATGTTATTTTTTTTCTGACTGCGATTTCAAAACCATGCACCAGAATTCACTTCTTTCAACTCAGTAATGCATTTTGGATGTGTACCTAGAGTGTAAAGCAGAAAAACAGGAACTTTTAGAATTTTCATTTTTTGACCAAAACGACAGGACCGGAGCTGATAAAAATGTTGATATGGATGTTATTTTTTTTCTGACTGCGATTTCAAAACTATGCACCAGAATTCACTTCTTTCAACTCAGTAATGCATTTTGGATGTGTACCTAGAGTTTAAAGCAGAAAAACAGGAACTTTTAGAATTTTCATTTTTTGACCAAAATGAAAGGACCGGAGCTGATAAAAATGTTGATATGGATGTTTTTTTTTTTCTGACTGCGATTTCAAAACCATGCACCAGAATCAACTTCTTTCAACTCAGTAATGCATTTTGGATGTGTACCTAGAGTTTAAAGCAGAAAAACAGGAACTTTTAGAATTTTCATTTTTTGACCAAAACGACAGGACCGGAGCTGATAAAAATGTTGATATGGATGTTATTTTTTTTCTGACTGCGATTTCAAAACCATGCACCAGAATCAACTTCTTTCAACTCAGTAATGCATTTTGGATGTGTACCTAGAGTTTAAAGCAGAAAAACAGGAACTTTTAGAATTTTCATTTTTTGACCAAAACGACAGGACCGGAGCTGATAAAAATGTTGATATGGATGTTATTTTTTTTCTGACTGCGATTTCAAAACCATGCACCAGAATTCACTTCTTTCAACTCAGTAATGCATTTTGGATGTGTACCTAGAGTTTAAAGCAGAAAAACAGGAACTTTTAGAATTTTCATTTGTTGACCAAAACGAAAGGACCGGAGCTGATAAAAATGTTGATATGGATGTTATTTTTTTTCTGACTGCGATTTCAAAACCATGCACCAGAATTCACTTCTTTAAACTCAGTAATGCATTTTGGATGTGTACCTAGAGTTTAAAGCAGAAAAACAGGAACTTTTAGAATTTTCATTTTTTGACCAAAACGACAGGACCGGAGCTGATAAAAATGTTGATATGGATGTTATTTTTTTTCTGACTGCGATTTCAAAACCATGCACCAGAATTCACTTCTTTAAACTCAGTAATGCATTTTGGATGTGTACCTAGAGTTTAAAGCAGAAAAACAGGAACTTTTTAGAATTTTCATTTTTTGACCAAAACGACAGGACCGGAGCTGATAAAAATGTTGATATGGATGTTATTTTTTTTCTGACTGCGATTTCAAAACCATGCACCAGAATTCACTTCTTTCAACTCAGTAATGCATTTTGGATGTGTACCTAGAGTTTAAAGCAGAAAAACAGGAACTTTTAGAATTTTCATTTTTTGACCAAAACGACAGGACCGGAGCTGATAAAAATGTTGATATGGATGTTATTTTTTTTCTGACTGCGATTTCAAAACCATGCACCAGAATTCACTTCTTTCAACTCAGTAATGCATTTTGGATGTGTACCTAGAGTTTAAAGCAGAAAAACAGGAACTTTTAGAATTTTCATTTGTTGACCAAAACGAAAGGACCGGAGCTGATAAAAATGTTGATATGGATGTTATTTTTTTTCTGACTGCGATTTCAAAACCATGCACCAGAATTCACTTCTTTAAACTCAGTAATGCATTTTGGATGTGTACCTAGAGTTTAAAGCAGAAAAACAGGAACTTTTAGAATTTTCATTTTTTGACCAAAACGACAGGACCGGAGCTGATAAAAATGTTGATATGGATGTTATTTTTTTTCTGACTGCGATTTCAAAACCATGCACCAGAATTCACTTCTTTAAACTCAGTAATGCATTTTGGATGTGTACCTAGAGTTTAAAGCAGAAAAACAGGAACTTTTTAGAATTTTCATTTTTTGACCAAAACGACAGGACCGGAGCTGATAAAAATGTTGATATGGATGTTATTTTTTTTCTGACTGCGATTTCAAAACCATGCACCAGAATTCACTTCTTTCAACTCAGTAATGCATTTTGGATGTGTACCTAGAGTTTAAAGCAGAAAAACAGGAACTTTTAGAATTTTCATTTTTTGACCAAAACGACAGGACCGGAGCTGATAAAAATGTTGATATGGATGTTATTTTTTTTCTGACTGCGATTTCAAAACCATGCACCAGAATTCACTTCTTTAAACTCAGTAATGCATTTTGGATGTGTACCTAGAGTTTAAAGCAGAAAAACAGGAACTTTTAGAATTTTCATTTTTTGACCAAAACGACAGGACCGGAGCTGATAAAAATGTTGATATGGATGTTATTTTTTTTCTGACTGCGATTTCAAAACCATGCACCAGAATTCACTTCTTTCAACTCAGTAATGCATTTTGGATGTGTACCTAGAGTTTAAAGCAGAAAAACAGGAACTTTTAGAATTTTCATTTTTTGACCAAAACGACAGGACCGGAGCTGATAAAAATGTTGATATGGATGTTATTTTTTTTTCTGACTGCGATTTCAAAACCATGCACCAGAATTCACTTCTTTAAACTCAGTAATGCATTTTGGATGTGTACCTAGAGTTTAAAGCAGAAAAACAGGAACTTTTAGAATTTTCATTTTTTGACCAAAACGACAGGTCCGGAGCTGATAAAAATGTTGATATTGTTGTAATTTTTTTTCTGACTGCGGTTTCAAAACCATGCACCAGAATCAACTTCTTTCAACTCAGTAATGCATTTTGGATGTGTACCTAGAGTTTAAAGCAGAAAAACAGGAACTTGTAGAATTTTCATTTTTTGACCAAAACGACAGGTCCGGAGCTGATAAAAATGTTGATATTTATGTAATTTTTTTTTCTGACTGCGGTTTCAAAACCATGCACCAGAATCAACTTCTTTCAACTCAGTAATGCATTTTGGATGTGTACCTAAAGTTTAAAGCAGAAAAACAGGAACTTTTAGAATTTTCATTTTTTGACCAAAACGACAGGACCGGAGCTGATAAAAATGTTGAAATGGATGTTATTTTTTTTCTAACTGTGATTTCAAAACCATGCACCAGAATTCACTTCTTTAAACTCAGTAATGCATTTTGGATGTGTACCTAGAGTTTAAAGCAGAAAAACAGGAACTTTTAGAATTTTCATTTTTTGACCAAAACGACAGGACCGGAGCTGATAAAAATGTTGATATGGATGTTATTTTTTTTCTGACTGCGATTTCAAAACCATGCACCAGAATTCACTTCTTTAAACTCAGTAATGCATTTTGGATGTGTACCTAGAGTTTAAAGCAGAAAAACAGGAACTTTTTAGAATTTTCATTTTTTTACCAAAACGACAGGACCGGAGCTGATAAAAATGTTGATATGGATGTTATTTTTTTTCTGACTGCGATTTCAAAACCATGCACCAGAATTCACTTCTTTAAACTCAGTAATGCATTTTGGATGTGTACCTAGAGTTTAAAGCAGAAAAACAGGAACTTTTAGAATTTTCATTTGTTGACCAAAACGAAAGGACCGGAGCTGATAAAAATGTTGATATGGATGTTATTTTTTTTCTGACTGCGATTTCAAAACCATGCACCAGAATTCACTTCTTTAAACTCAGTAATGCATTTTGGATGTGTACCTAGAGTTTAAAGCAGAAAAACAGGAACTTTTAGAATTTTCATTTTTTGACCAAAACGACAGGACCGGAGCTGATAAAAATGTTGATATGGATGTTATTTTTTTTCTGACTGCGATTTCAAAACCATGCACCAGAATTCACTTCTTTAAACTCAGTAATGCATTTTGGATGTGTACCTAGAGTTTAAAGCAGAAAAACAGGAACTTTTTAGAATTTTCATTTTTTGACCAAAACGACAGGACCGGAGCTGATAAAAATGTTGATATGGATGTTATTTTTTTTCTGACTGCGATTTCAAAACCATGCACCAGAATTCACTTCTTTCAACTCAGTAATGCATTTTGGATGTGTACCTAGAGTTTAAAGCAGAAAAACAGGAACTTTTAGAATTTTCATTTTTTGACCAAAACGACAGGACCGGAGCTGATAAAAATGTTGATATGGATGTTATTTTTTTTCTGACTGCGATTTCAAAACCATGCACCAGAATTCACTTCTTTCAACTCAGTAATGCATTTTGGATGTGTACCTAGAGTTTAAAGCAGAAAAACAGGAACTTTTAGAATTTTCATTTGTTGACCAAAACGAAAGGACCGGAGCTGATAAAAATGTTGATATGGATGTTATTTTTTTTCTGACTGCGATTTCAAAACCATGCACCAGAATTCACTTCTTTAAACTCAGTAATGCATTTTGGATGTGTACCTAGAGTTTAAAGCAGAAAAACAGGAACTTTTAGAATTTTCATTTTTTGACCAAAACGACAGGACCGGAGCTGATAAAAATGTTGATATGGATGTTATTTTTTTTCTGACTGCGATTTCAAAACCATGCACCAGAATTCACTTCTTTAAACTCAGTAATGCATTTTGGATGTGTACCTAGAGTTTAAAGCAGAAAAACAGGAACTTTTTAGAATTTTCATTTTTTGACCAAAACGACAGGACCGGAGCTGATAAAAATGTTGATATGGATGTTATTTTTTTTCTGACTGCGATTTCAAAACCATGCACCAGAATTCACTTCTTTCAACTCAGTAATGCATTTTGGATGTGTACCTAGAGTTTAAAGCAGAAAAACAGGAACTTTTAGAATTTTCATTTTTTGACCAAAACGACAGGACCGGAGCTGATAAAAATGTTGATATGGATGTTATTTTTTTTCTGACTGCGATTTCAAAACCATGCACCAGAATTCACTTCTTTAAACTCAGTAATGCATTTTGGATGTGTACCTAGAGTTTAAAGCAGAAAAACAGGAACTTTTAGAATTTTCATTTTTTGACCAAAACGACAGGACCGGAGCTGATAAAAATGTTGATATGGATGTTATTTTTTTCTGACTGCGATTTCAAAACCATGCACCAGAATTCACTTCTTTCAACTCAGTAATGCATTTTGGATGTGTACCTAGAGTTTAAAGCAGAAAAACAGGAACTTTTAGAATTTTCATTTTTTGACCAAAACGACAGGACCGGAGCTGATAAAAATGTTGATATGGATGTTATTTTTTTTTCTGACTGCGATTTCAAAACCATGCACCAGAATTCACTTCTTTAAACTCAGTAATGCATTTTGGATGTGTACCTAGAGTTTAAAGCAGAAAAACAGGAACTTTTTAGAATTTTCATTTTTTGACCAAAACGACAGGACCGGAGCTGATAAAAATGTTGATATGGATGTTATTTTTTTTCTGACTGCGATTTCAAAACCATGCACCAGAATTCACTTCTTTCAACTCAGTAATGCATTTTGGATGTGTACCTAGAGTTTAAAGCAGAAAAACAGGAACTTTTAGAATTTTCATTTTTTGACCAAAACGACAGGACCGGAGCTGATAAAAATGTTGATATGGATGTTATTTTTTTTCTGACTGCGATTTCAAAACCATGCACCAGAATTCACTTCTTTAAACTCAGTAATGCATTTTGGATGTGTACCTAGAGTTTAAAGCAGAAAAACAGGAACTTTTAGAATTTTCATTTTTTGACCAAAACGACAGGACCGGAACTGATTAAAATGTTGATATGATTGTTATTTTTTTTCTGACTGCGATATCAAAACCATGCACCAGAATTCACTTCTTTCAACTCAGTAATGCATTTTGGATGTGTACCTAGAGTTTAAAGCAGAAAAACAGGAACTTTTGGAATTTTCATTTTTTGACCAAAACGACAGGACCGGACCTGATAAAAATGTTGATATGGATGTTATTTTTTTTCTGACTGCGATTTCAAAACCATGCACCAGAATTCACTTCTTTCAACTCAGTAATGCATTTTGGATGTGTACCTAGAGTTTAAAGCAGAAAAACAGGAACTTTTAGAATTTTCATTTTTTGACCAAAACGACAGGACCGGAGCTGATAAAAATGTTGATATGGATGTTATTTTTTTTCTGACTGCGATTTCAAAACCATGCACCAGAATTCACTTCTTTAAACTCAGTAATGCATTTTGGATGTGTACCTAGAGTTTAAAGCAGAAAAACAGGAACTTTTAGAATTTTCATTTTTTGACCAAAACGACAGGTCCGGAGCTGATAAAAATGTTGATATTGTTGTAATTTTTTTTCTGACTGCGGTTTCAAAACCATGCACCAGAATCAACTTCTTTCAACTCAGTAATGCATTTTGGATGTGTACCTAGAGTTTAAAGCAGAAAAACAGGAACTTGTAGAATTTTCATTTTTTGACCAAAACGACAGGTCCGGAGCTGATAAAAATGTTGATATTTATGTAATTTTTTTTTCTGACTGCGGTTTCAAAACCATGCACCAGAATCAACTTCTTTCAACTCAGTAATGCATTTTGGATGTGTACCTAAAGTTTAAAGCAGAAAAACAGGAACTTTTAGAATTTTCATTTTTTGACCAAAACGACAGGACCGGAGCTGATAAAAATGTTGAAATGGATGTTATTTTTTTTCTAACTGTGATTTCAAAACCATGCACCAGAATTCACTTCTTTAAACTCAGTAATGCATTTTGGATGTGTACCTAGAGTTTAAAGCAGAAAAACAGGAACTTTTAGAATTTTCATTTTTTGACCAAAACGACAGGACCGGAGCTGATAAAAATGTTGATATGGATGTTATTTTTTTTCTGACTGCGATTTCAAAACCATGCACCAGAATTCACTTCTTTAAACTCAGTAATGCATTTTGGATGTGTACCTAGAGTTTAAAGCAGAAAAACAGGAACTTTTTAGAATTTTCATTTTTTTACCAAAACGACATGACCGGAGCTGATAAAAATGTTGATATGGATGTTATTTTTTTTCTGACTGCGATTTCAAAACCATGCACCAGAATTCACTTCTTTAAACTCAGTAATGCATTTTGGATGTGTACCTAGAGTTTAAAGCAGAAAAACAGGAACTTTTTAGAATTTTCATTTTTTGACCAAAACGACAGGACCGGAGCTGATAAAAATGTTGATATGGATGTTATTTTTTTTCTGACTGCGATTTCAAAACCATGCACCAGAATTCACTTCTTTCAACTCAGTAATGCATTTTGGATGTGTACCTAGAGTTTAAAGCAGAAAAACAGGAACTTTTAGAATTTTAATTTGTTGACCAAAACGACAGGACCGGAGCTGATAAAAATGTTGATATGGATGTTATTTTTTTTCTGACTGCGATTTCAAAACCATGCACCAGAATTCACTTCTTTCAACTCAGTAATGCATTTTGGATGTGTACCTAGAGTTTAAAGCAGAAAAACAGGAACTTTTAGAATTTTCATTTGTTGACCAAAACGACAGGACCGGACCTGATAAAATTGTTGATATGGATGTTATTTTTTTTCTGACTGCGATTTCAAAACCATGCACCAGAATCAACTTCTTTCAACTCAGTAATGCATTTTGGATGTGTACCTAGAGTTTAAAGCAGAAAAACAGGAACTTTTAGAATTTTCATTTTTTGACCAAAATGACAGGACCGGAGCTGATAAAAATGTTGATATGGATGTTATTTTTTTTCTGACTGCGATTTCAAAACCATGCACCAGAATTCACTTCTTTCAACTCAGTAATGCATTTTGGATGTGTACCTAGAGTTTAAAGCAGAAAAACAGGAACTTTTAGAATATTCATTTTTTGACCAAAACGACAGGACCGGAGCTGATAAAAATGTTGATATTGATGTTATTTTTTTTCTGACTGCGATTTCAAAACCATGCACCAGAATTCACTTCTTTTAACTCAGTAATGCATTTTGGATGTGTACCTAGAGTTTAAAGCAGAAAAACAGGAACTTTTAGAATTTTCATTTTTTGACCAAAACGACAGGACCGGAGCTGATAAAAATGTTGATATTGATGTTATTTTTTTTCTGACTGCGATTTCAAAACCATGCACCAGAATTCACTTCTTTCAACTCAGTAATGCATTTTGGATGTGTACCTAGAGTTTAAAGCAGAAAAACAGGAACTTTTAGAATTTTCATTTTTTGACCAAAACGACAGGACCGGAGCTGATAAAAATGTTGATATGGATGTTATTTTTTTTCTGACTGCGATTTCAAAACCATGCACCAGAATTCACTTCTTTCAACTCAGTAATGCATTTTGGATGTGTACCTAGAGTTTAAAGCAGAAAAACAGGAACTTTTAGAATTTTCATTTTTTGACCAAAACGACAGGACCGGAGCTGATAAAAATGTTGATATTGATGTTATTTTTTTTCTGACTGTGATTTCAAAACCATGCACCAGAATTCACTTCTTTCAACTCAGTAATGCATTTTGGATGTGTACCTAGAGTTTAAAGCAGAAAAACAGGAACTTTTAGAATTTTCATTTTTTGACCAAAACGACAGGACCGGAGCTGATAAAAATGTTGATATTGATGTTATTTTTTTTCTGACTGCGATTTCAAAACCATGCACCAGAATTCACTTCTTTCAACTCAGTAATGCATTTTGGATGTGTACCTAGAGTTTAAAGCAGAAAAACAGGAACTTTTAGAATTTTAATTTGTTGACCAAAACGACAGGACCGGAGCTGATAAAAATGTTGATATGGATGTTATTTTTTTTCTGACTGCGATTTCAAAACCATGCACTAGAATTCACTACTTTCAACTCAGTAATGCATTTTGGATGTGTACCTAGAGTTTAAAGCAGAAAAACAGGAACTTTTAGAATTTTCATTTTTTGACCAAAACGACAGGACCGGAGCTGATAAAAATGTTGATATGGATGTTATTTTTTTTCTGACTGCGATTTCAAAACCATGCACCAGAATTCACTTCTTTAAACTCAGTAATGCATTTTGGATGTGTACCTAGAGTTTAAAGCAGAAAAACAGGAACTTTTAGAATTTTCATTTTTTGACCAAAACGACAGGACCGGAGCTGATAAAAATGTTGATATGGATGTTATTTTTTTTCTGATTGCGATTTCAAAACCATGCACCAGAATCAACTTCTTTCAACTCAGTAATGCATTTTGGATGTGTACCTAGAGTTTAAAGCAGAAAAACAGGAACTTTTAGAATTTTCATTTTTTGACCAAAACGACAGGACCGGAGCTGATAAAAAATGTTGATATGGATGTTATTTTTTTTTCTGATTGCGATTTCAAAACCATGCACCAGAATCAACTTCTTTCAACTCAGTAATGCATTTTGGATGTGTACCTAGAGTTTAAAGCAGAAAAACAGGAACTTTTAGAATTTTCATTTTTTGACCAAAACGACAGGACCGGAGCTGATAAAAATGTTGATATGGATGTTATTTTTTTTCTGACTGCGATTTCAAAACCATGCACCAGAATTCACTTCTTTAAACTCAGTAATGCATTTTGGATGTGTACCTAGAGTTTAAAGCAGAAAAACAGGAACTTTTTAGAATTTTCATTTTTTGACCAAAACGACAGGACCGGAGCTGATAAAAATGTTGATATGGATGTTATTTTTTTTCTGACTGCGATTTCAAAACCATGCACCAGAATTCACTTCTTTCAACTCAGTAATGCATTTTGGATGTGTACCTAGAGTTTAAAGCAGAAAAACAGGAACTTTTAGAATTTTCATTTTTTGACCAAAACGACAGGACCGGAGCTGATAAAAATGTTGATATGGATGTTATTTTTTTTCTGACTGCGATTTCAAAACCATGCACCAGAATTCACTTCTTTAAACTCAGTAATGCATTTTGGATGTGTACCTAGAGTTTAAAGCAGAAAAACAGGAACTTTTTAGAATTTTCATTTTTTGACCAAAACGACAGGACCGGAGCTGATAAAAATGTTGATATGGATGTTATTTTTTTTCTGACTGCGATTTCAAAACCATGCACCAGAATTCACTTCTTTCAACTCAGTAATGCATTTTGGATGTGTACCTAGAGTTTAAAGCAGAAAAACAGGAACTTTTAGAATTTTCATTTGTTGACCAAAACGACAGGACCGGAGCTGATAAAAATGTTGATATGGATGTTATTTTTTTTCTGACTGCGATTTCAAAACCATGCACCAGAATTCACTTCTTTAAACTCAGTAATGCATTTTGGATGTGTACCTAGAGTTTAAAGCAGAAAAACAGGAACTTTTAGAATTTTCATTTTTTGACCAAAACAACAGGACCGGAGCTGATAAAAATGTTGATATGGATGTTATTTTTTTTCTGACTGCGATTTCAAAACCATGCACCAGAATTCACTTCTTTCAACTCAGTAATGCATTTTGGATGTGTACCTAGAGTTTAAAGCAGAAAAACAGGAACTTTTAGAATTTTCATTTTTTGACCAAAACGACAGGACCGGAGCTGATAAAAATGTTGATATGGATGTTATTTTTTTTCTGACTGCGATTTCAAAACCATGCACCAGAATTCACTTCTTTCAACTCAGTAATGCATGTTGGATGTGTACCTAGAGTTTAAAGCATAAAAACAGGAACTTTTAGAATTTTCATTTTTTGACCAAAACGACAGGACCGGAGCTGATAAAAATGTTGATATGGATGTTATTTTTTTTCTGACTGCGATTTCAAAACCATGCACCAGAATCAACTTCTTTCAACTCAGTAATGCATTTTGGATGTGTACCTAGAGTTTAAAGCAGAAAAACAGGAACTTTTAGAATTTTCATTTTTTGACCAAAACGACAGGACCGGAGCTGATAAAAATGTTGATATGGATGTTATTTTTTTTCTGACTGCGATTTCAAAACCATGCACCAGAATTCACTTCTTTCAACTCAGTAATGCATGTTGGATGTGTACCTAGAGTTTAAAGCAGAAAAACAGGAACTTTTAGAATTTTCATTTTTTGACCAAAACGACAGGACCGGAGCTGATAAAAATGTTGATATGGATGTTATTTTTTTTCTGACTGCGATTTCAAAACCATGCACCAGAATTCACTTCTTTCAACTCAGTAATGCATGTTGGATGTGTACCTAGAGTTTAAAGCAGAAAAACAGGAACTTTTAGAATTTTCATTTTTTGACCAAAACGACAGGTCCGGAGCTGATAAAAATGTTGATATTGATGTAATTTTTTTTCTGACTGCGGTTTCAAAACCATGCACCAGAATCAACTTCTTTCAACTCAGTAATGCATTTTGGATGTGTACCTAGAGTTTAAAGCAGAAAAACAGGAACTTTTAGAATTTTCATTTGTTGACCAAAACGACAGGACCGGAGCTGATAAAAAATGTTGATATGGATGTTATTTTTTTTCTGATTGCGATTTCAAAACCATGCACCAGAATCAACTTCTTTCAACTCAGTAATGCATTTTGGATGTGTACCTAGAGTTTAAAGCAGAAAAACAGGAACTTTTTAGAATTTTCATTTTTTGACCAAAACGACAGGACCGGAGCTGATAAAAATGTTGATATGGATGTTATTTTTTTTCTGACTGCGATTTCAAAACCATGCACCAGAATTCACTTCTTTCAACTCAGTAATGCATTTTGGATGTGTACCTAGAGTTTAAAGCAGAAAAACAGGAACTTTTAGAATTTTCATTTTTTGACCAAAACGACAGGACCGGAGCTGATAAAAATGTTGATATGGATGTTATTTTTTTTCTGACTGCGATTTCAAAACCATGCACCAGAATTCACTTCTTTCAACTCAGTAATGCATTTTGGATGTGTACCTAGAGTTTAAAGCAGAAAAACAGGAACTTTTTAGAATTTTCATTTTTTGACCAAAACGACAGGACCGGAGCTGATAAAAATGTTGATATGGATGTTATTTTTTTTCTGACTGCGATTTCAAAACCATGCACCAGAATTCACTTCTTTCAACTCAGTAATGCATTTTGGATGTGTACCTAGAGTTTAAAGCAGAAAAACAGGAACTTTTAGAATTTTCATTTTTTGACCAAAACGACAGGACCGGAGCTGATAAAAATGTTGATATGGATGTTATTTTTTTTCTGACTGCGATTTCAAAACCATGCACCAGAATTCACTTCTTTCAACTCAGTAATGCATGTTGGATGTGTACCTAGAGTTTAAAGCAGAAAAACAGGAACTTTTAGAATTTTCATTTTTTGACCAAAACGACAGGACCGGAGCTGATAAAAATGTTGATATGGATGTTATTTTTTTTCTGACTGCGATTTCAAAACCATGCACCAGAATTCACTTCTTTCAACTCAGTAATGCATTTTGGATGTGTACCTAGAGTTTAAAGCAGAAAAACAGGAACTTTTTAGAATTTTCATTTTTTGACCAAAACGACAGGACCGGAGCTGATAAAAATGTTGATATGGATGTTATTTTTTTTCTGACTGCGATTTCAAAACCATGCACCAGAATTCACTTCTTTCAACTCAGTAATGCATTTTGGATGTGTACCTAGAGTTTAAAGCAGAAAAACAGGAACTTTTAGAATTTTCATTTTTTGACCAAAACGACAGGACCGGAGCTGATAAAAATGTTGATATGGATGTTATTTTTTTTCTGACTGCGATTTCAAAACCATGCACCAGAATTCACTTCTTTCAACTCAGTAATGCATGTTGGATGTGTACCTAGAGTTTAAAGCAGAAAAACAGGAACTTTTAGAATTTTCATTTTTTGACCAAAACGACAGGACCGGAGCTGATAAAAATGTTGATATGGATGTTATTTTTTTTCTGACTGCGATTTCAAAACCATGCACCAGAATCAACTTCTTTCAACTCAGTAATGCATTTTGGATGTGTACCTAGAGTTTAAAGCAGAAAAACAGGAACTTTTAGAATTTTCATTTTTTGACCAAAACGACAGGACCGGAGCTGATAAAAATGTTGATATGGATGTTATTTTTTTTCTGACTGCGATTTCAAAACCATGCACCAGAATTCACTTCTTTCAACTCAGTAATGCATGTTGGATGTGTACCTAGAGTTTAAAGCAGAAAAACAGGAACTTTTAGAATTTTCATTTTTTGACCAAAACGACAGGACCGGAGCTGATAAAAATGTTGATATGGATGTTATTTTTTTTCTGACTGCGATTTCAAAACCATGCACCAGAATTCACTTCTTTCAACTCAGTAATGCATGTTGGATGTGTACCTAGAGTTTAAAGCAGAAAAACAGGAACTTTTAGAATTTTCATTTTTTGACCAAAACGACAGGTCCGGAGCTGATAAAAATGTTGATATTGATGTAATTTTTTTTCTGACTGCGGTTTCAAAACCATGCACCAGAATCAACTTCTTTCAACTCAGTAATGCATTTTGGATGTGTACCTAGAGTTTAAAGCAGAAAAACAGGAACTTTTAGAATTTTCATTTGTTGACCAAAACGACAGGACCGGAGCTGATAAAAATGTTGATATGGATGTTATTTTTTTTCTGACTGCGATTTCAAAACCATGCACCAGAATTCACTTCTTTCAACTCAGTAATGCATTTTGGATGTGTACCTAGAGTTTAAAGCAGAAAAACAGGAACTTTTAGAATTTTCATTTTTTGACCAAAATGAAAGGACCGGAGCTGATAAAAATGTTGATATGGATGTTTTTTTTTTTCTGACTGCGATTTCAAAACCATGCACCAGAATCAACTTCTTTCAACTCAGTAATGCATTTTGGATGTGTACCTAGAGTTTAAAGCAGAAAAACAGGAACTTTTAGAATTTTCATTTTTTGACCAAAACGACAGGACCGGAGCTGATAAAAATGTTGATATGGATGTTATTTTTTTCTGACTGCGATTTCAAAACCATGCACCAGAATTCACTTCTTTCAACTCAGTAATGCATTTTGGATGTGTACCTAGAGTTTAAAGCAGAAAAACAGGAACTTTTAGAATTTTCATTTTTTGACCAAAACGACAGGACCGGAGCTGATAAAAATGTTGATATTGATGTTATTTTTTTTCTGACTGCGATTTCAAAACCATGCACCAGAATTCACTTCTTTCAACTCAGTAATGCATTTTGGATGTGTACCTAGAGTTTAAAGCAGAAAAACAGGAACTTTTAGAATTTTAATTTGTTGACCAAAACGACAGGACCGGAGCTGATAAAAATGTTGATATGGATGTTATTTTTTTTCTGACTGCGATTTCAAAACCATGCACCAGAATTCACTTCTTTCAACTCAGTAATGCATTTTGGATGTGTACCTAGAGTTTAAAGCAGAAAAACAGGAACTTTTAGAATTTTCATTTTTTGACCAAAACGACAGGACCGGAGCTGATAAAAATGTTGATATGGATGTTATTTTTTTTCTGACTGCGATTTCAAAACCATGCACCAGAATCAACTTCTTTCAACTCAGTAATGCATTTTGGATGTGTACCTAGAGTTTAAAGCAGAAAAACAGGAACTTTTAGAATTTTCATTTGTTGACCAAAACGAAAGGACCGGAGCTGATAAAAATGTTGATATGGATGTTATTTTTTTTCTGACTGCGATTTCAAAACCATGCACCAGAATTCACTTCTTTAAACTCAGTAATGCATTTTGGATGTGTACCTAGAGTTTAAAGCAGAAAAACAGGAACTTTTAGAATTTTCATTTTTTGACCAAAACGACAGGACCGGAGCTGATAAAAATGTTGATATGGATGTTATTTTTTTTCTGACTGCGATTTCAAAACCATGCACCAGAATTCACTTCTTTAAACTCAGTAATGCATTTTGGATGTGTACCTAGAGTTTAAAGCAGAAAAACAGGAACTTTTTAGAATTCTCATTTTTTGACCAAAACGACAGGACCGGAGCTGATAAAAATGTTGATATGGATGTTATTTTTTTTCTGACTGCGATTTCAAAACCATGCACCAGAATTCACTTCTTTCAACTCAGTAATGCATTTTGGATGTGTACCTAGAGTTTAAAGCAGAAAAACAGGAACTTTTAGAATTTTCATTTGTTGACCAAAACGACAGGACCGGAGCTGATAAAAATGTTGATATGGATGTTATTTTTTTTCTGACTGCGATTTCAAAACCATGCACCAGAATTCACTTCTTTAAACTCAGTAATGCATTTTGGATGTGTACCTAGAGTTTAAAGCAGAAAAACAGGAACTTTTAGAATTTTCATTTTTTTACCAAAACAACAGGACCGGAGCTGATAAAAATGTTGATATGGATGTTATTTTTTTTCTGACTGCGATTTCAAAACCATGCACCAGAATTCACTTCTTTCAACTCAGTAATGCATTTTGGATGTGTACCTAGAGTTTAAAGCAGAAAAACAGGAACTTTTAGAATTTTCATTTTTTGACCAAAACGACAGGACCGGAGCTGATAAAAATGTTGATATGGATGTTATTTTTTTTCTGACTGCGATTTCAAAACCATGCACCAGAATTCACTTCTTTCAACTCAGTAATGCATGTTGGATGTGTACCTAGAGTTTAAAGCAGAAAAACAGGAACTTTTAGAATTTTCATTTTTTGACCAAAACGACAGGTCCGGAGCTGATAAAAATGTTGATATTGTTGTAATTTTTTTTCTGACTGCGGTTTCAAAACCATGCACCAGAATCAACTTCTTTCAACTAAGTAATGCATTTTGGATGTGTACCTAGAGTTTAAAGCAGAAAAACAGGAACTTTTAGAATTTTCATTTTTTGACCAAAACGACAGGTCCGGAGCTGATAAAAATGTTGATATTGATGTTATTTTTTTTCTGACTGCGGTTTCAAAACCATGCACCAGAATCAACTTCTTTCAACTCAGTAATGCATTTTGGATGTGTACCTAGAGTTTAAAGCAGAAAAACAGGAACTTTTAGAATTTTCATTTTTTGACCAAAACGACAGGACCGGAGCTGATTAAAATGTTGATATGATTGTTATTTTTTTTCTGACTGCGATTTCAAAACCATGCACCAGAATTCACTTCTTTCAACTCAGTAATGCATTTTGGATGTGTACCTATAGTTTAAAGCAGAAAAACAGGAACTTTTAGAATTTTCATTTTTTGACCAAAACGACAGGTCCGGAGCTGATAAAAATGTTGATATTGATGTAATTTTTTTTCTGACTGCGGTTTCAAAACCATGCACCAGAATCAACTTCTTTCAACTCAGTAATGCATTTTGGATGTGTACCTAGAGTTTAAAGCAGAAAAACAGGAACTTTTAGAATTTTCATTTTTTGACCAAAACGACAGGACCGGAGCTGATAAAAATGTTGATATGGATGTTATTTTTTTTCTGACTGCGATTTCAAAACCATGCACCAGAATTCACTACTTTAAACTCAGTAATGCATTTTGGATGTGTACCTAGAGTTTAAAGCAGAAAAACAGGAACTTTTAGAATTTTCATTTTTTGACCAAAACGACAGGACCGGAGCTGATAAAAATGTTGATATGGATGTTATTTTTTTTCTGACTGCGATTTCAAAACCATGCACCAGAATTCACTTCTTTAAACTCAGTAATGCATTTTGGATGTGTACCTAGAGTTTAAAGCAGAAAAACAGGAACTTTTAGAATTTTCATTTGTTGACCAAAACGACAGGACCGGAGCTGATAAAAATGTTGATATGGATGTTATTTTTTTTCTGACTGCGATTTCAAAACCATGCACCAGAATTCACTTCTTTAAACTCAGTAATGCATTTTGGATGTGTACCTAGAGTTTAAAGCAGAAAAACAGGAACTTTTAGAATTTTCATTTTTTGACCAAAACAACAGGACCGGAGCTGATAAAAATGTTGATATGGATGTTATTTTTTTTCTGACTGCGATTTCAAAACCATGCACCAGAATTCACTTCTTTCAACTCAGTAATGCATTTTGGATGTGTACCTAGAGTTTAAAGCAGAAAAACAGGAACTTTTAGAATTTTCATTTTTTGACCAAAACGACAGGACCGGAGCTGATAAAAATGTTGATATGGATGTTATTTTTTTTCTGACTGCGATTTCAAAACCATGCACCAGAATTCACTTCTTTCAACTCAGTAATGCATGTTGGATGTGTACCTAGAGTTTAAAGCAGAAAAACAGGAACTTTTAGAATTTTCATTTTTTGACCAAAACGACAGGACCGGAGCTGATAAAAATGTTGATATGGATGTTATTTTTTTTCTGACTGCGATTTCAAAACCATGCACCAGAATCAACTTCTTTCAACTCAGTAATGCATTTTGGATGTGTACCTAGAGTTTAAAGCAGAAAAACAGGAACTTTTAGAATTTTCATTTTTTGACCAAAACGACAGGACCGGAGCTGATAAAAATGTTGATATGGATGTTATTTTTTTTCTGACTGCGATTTCAAAACCATGCACCAGAATTCACTTCTTTCAACTCAGTAATGCATGTTGGATGTGTACCTAGAGTTTAAAGCAGAAAAACAGGAACTTTTAGAATTTTCATTTTTTGACCAAAACGACAGGACCGGAGCTGATAAAAATGTTGATATGGATGTTATTTTTTTTCTGACTGCGATTTCAAAACCATGCACCAGAATTCACTTCTTTCAACTCAGTAATGCATGTTGGATGTGTACCTAGAGTTTAAAGCAGAAAAACAGGAACTTTTAGAATTTTCATTTTTTGACCAAAACGACAGGTCCGGAGCTGATAAAAATGTTGATATTGATGTAATTTTTTTTCTGACTGCGGTTTCAAAACCATGCACCAGAATCAACTTCTTTCAACTCAGTAATGCATTTTGGATGTGTACCTAGAGTTTAAAGCAGAAAAACAGGAACTTTTAGAATTTTCATTTGTTGACCAAAACGACAGGACCGGAGCTGATAAAAAATGTTGATATGGATGTTATTTTTTTTCTGATTGCGATTTCAAAACCATGCACCAGAATCAACTTCTTTCAACTCAGTAATGCATTTTGGATGTGTACCTAGAGTTTAAAGCAGAAAAACAGGAACTTTTTAGAATTTTCATTTTTTGACCAAAACGACAGGACCGGAGCTGATAAAAATGTTGATATGGATGTTATTTTTTTTCTGACTGCGATTTCAAAACCATGCACCAGAATTCACTTCTTTCAACTCAGTAATGCATTTTGGATGTGTACCTAGAGTTTAAAGCAGAAAAACAGGAACTTTTAGAATTTTCATTTTTTGACCAAAACGACAGGACCGGAGCTGATAAAAATGTTGATATGGATGTTATTTTTTTTCTGACTGCGATTTCAAAACCATGCACCAGAATTCACTTCTTTCAACTCAGTAATGCATTTTGGATGTGTACCTAGAGTTTAAAGCAGAAAAACAGGAACTTTTTAGAATTTTCATTTTTTGACCAAAACGACAGGACCGGAGCTGATAAAAATGTTGATATGGATGTTATTTTTTTTCTGACTGCGATTTCAAAACCATGCACCAGAATTCACTTCTTTCAACTCAGTAATGCATTTTGGATGTGTACCTAGAGTTTAAAGCAGAAAAACAGGAACTTTTAGAATTTTCATTTGTTGACCAAAACGACAGGACCGGAGCTGATAAAAATGTTGATATGGATGTTATTTTTTTTCTGACTGCGATTTCAAAACCATGCACCAGAATTCACTTCTTTCAACTCAGTAATGCATTTTGGATGTGTACCTAGAGTTTAAAGCAGAAAAACAGGAACTTTTAGAATTTTCATTTTTTGACCAAAACGACAGGACCGGAGCTGATAAAAATGTTGATATGGATGTTATTTTTTTTCTGACTGCGATTTCAAAACCATGCACCAGAATTCACTTCTTTCAACTCAGTAATGCATGTTGGATGTGTACCTAGAGTTTAAAGCAGAAAAACAGGAACTTTTAGAATTTTCATTTTTTGACCAAAACGACAGGACCGGAGCTGATAAAAATGTTGATATGGATGTTATTTTTTTTCTGACTGCGATTTCAAAACCATGCACCAGAATCAACTTCTTTCAACTCAGTAATGCATTTTGGATGTGTACCTAGAGTTTAAAGCAGAAAAACAGGAACTTTTAGAATTTTCATTTTTTGACCAAAACGACAGGACCGGAGCTGATAAAAATGTTGATATGGATGTTATTTTTTTTCTGACTGCGATTTCAAAACCATGCACCAGAATTCACTTCTTTCAACTCAGTAATGCATGTTGGATGTGTACCTAGAGTTTAAAGCAGAAAAACAGGAACTTTTAGAATTTTCATTTTTTGACCAAAACGACAGGACCGGAGCTGATAAAAATGTTGATATGGATGTTATTTTTTTCTGACTGCGATTTCAAAACCATGCACCAGAATTCACTTCTTTCAACTCAGTAATGCATGTTGGATGTGTACCTAGAGTTTAAAGCAGAAAAACAGGAACTTTTAGAATTTTCATTTTTTGACCAAAACGACAGGTCCGGAGCTGATAAAAATGTTGATATTGATGTAATTTTTTTTCTGACTGCGGTTTCAAAACCATGCACCAGAATCAACTTCTTTCAACTCAGTAATGCATTTTGGATGTGTACCTAGAGTTTAAAGCAGAAAAACAGGAACTTTTAGAATTTTCATTTGTTGACCAAAACGACAGGACCGGAGCTGATAAAAATGTTGATATGGATGTTATTTTTTTTCTGACTGCGATTTCAAAACCATGCACCAGAATTCACTTCTTTCAACTCAGTAATGCATTTTGGATGTGTACCTAGAGTTTAAAGCAGAAAAACAGGAACTTTTAGAATTTTCATTTTTTGACCAAAATGAAAGGACCGGAGCTGATAAAAATGTTGATATGGATGTTTTTTTTTTTCTGACTGCGATTTCAAAACCATGCACCAGAATCAACTTCTTTCAACTCAGTAATGCATTTTGGATGTGTACCTAGAGTTTAAAGCAGAAAAACAGGAACTTTTAGAATTTTCATTTTTTGACCAAAACGACAGGACCGGAGCTGATAAAAATGTTGATATGGATGTTATTTTTTTCTGACTGCGATTTCAAAACCATGCACCAGAATTCACTTCTTTCAACTCAGTAATGCATTTTGGATGTGTACCTAGAGTTTAAAGCAGAAAAACAGGAACTTTTAGAATTTTCATTTTTTGACCAAAACGACAGGACCGGAGCTGATAAAAATGTTGATATTGATGTTATTTTTTTTCTGACTGCGATTTCAAAACCATGCACCAGAATTCACTTCTTTCAACTCAGTAATGCATTTTGGATGTGTACCTAGAGTTTAAAGCAGAAAAACAGGAACTTTTAGAATTTTAATTTGTTGACCAAAACGACAGGACCGGAGCTGATAAAAATGTTGATATGGATGTTATTTTTTTTCTGACTGCGATTTCAAAACCATGCACCAGAATTCACTTCTTTCAACTCAGTAATGCATTTTGGATGTGTACCTAGAGTTTAAAGCAGAAAAACAGGAACTTTTAGAATTTTCATTTTTTGACCAAAACGACAGGACCGGAGCTGATAAAAATGTTGATATGGATGTTATTTTTTTTCTGACTGCGATTTCAAAACCATGCACCAGAATCAACTTCTTTCAACTCAGTAATGCATTTTGGATGTGTACCTAGAGTTTAAAGCAGAAAAACAGGAACTTTTAGAATTTTCATTTGTTGACCAAAACGAAAGGACCGGAGCTGATAAAAATGTTGATATGGATGTTATTTTTTTTCTGACTGCGATTTCAAAACCATGCACCAGAATTCACTTCTTTAAACTCAGTAATGCATTTTGGATGTGTACCTAGAGTTTAAAGCAGAAAAACAGGAACTTTTAGAATTTTCATTTTTTGACCAAAACGACAGGACCGGAGCTGATA
Organism: Crinia signifera; assembly: GCF_055691185.1. NCBI lineage: Eukaryota > Metazoa > Chordata > Amphibia > Anura > Myobatrachidae > Crinia > Crinia signifera. The sequence continues at coordinate 92,863,728 of NC_139227.1, forward strand.
AAAATGTTGATATGGATGTTATTTTTTTTCTGACTGCGATTTCAAAACCATGCACCAGAATTCACTTCTTTAAACTCAGTAATGCATTTTGGATGTGTACCTAGAGTTTAAAGCAGAAAAACAGGAACTTTTTAGAATTCTCATTTTTTGACCAAAACGACAGGACCGGAGCTGATAAAAATGTTGATATGGATGTTATTTTTTTTCTGACTGCGATTTCAAAACCATGCACCAGAATTCACTTCTTTCAACTCAGTAATGCATTTTGGATGTGTACCTAGAGTTTAAAGCAGAAAAACAGGAACTTTTAGAATTTTCATTTGTTGACCAAAACGACAGGACCGGAGCTGATAAAAATGTTGATATGGATGTTATTTTTTTTCTGACTGCGATTTCAAAACCATGCACCAGAATTCACTTCTTTAAACTCAGTAATGCATTTTGGATGTGTACCTAGAGTTTAAAGCAGAAAAACAGGAACTTTTAGAATTTTCATTTTTTGACCAAAACAACAGGACCGGAGCTGATAAAAATGTTGATATGGATGTTATTTTTTTTCTGACTGCGATTTCAAAACCATGCACCAGAATTCACTTCTTTCAACTCAGTAATGCATTTTGGATGTGTACCTAGAGTTTAAAGCAGAAAAACAGGAACTTTTAGAATTTTCATTTTTTGACCAAAACGACAGGACCGGAGCTGATAAAAATGTTGATATGGATGTTATTTTTTTTCTGACTGCGATTTCAAAACCATGCACCAGAATTCACTTCTTTCAACTCAGTAATGCATGTTGGATGTGTACCTAGAGTTTAAAGCAGAAAAACAGGAACTTTTAGAATTTTCATTTTTTGACCAAAACGACAGGTCCGGAGCTGATAAAAATGTTGATATTGTTGTAATTTTTTTTCTGACTGCGGTTTCAAAACCATGCACCAGAATCAACTTCTTTCAACTAAGTAATGCATTTTGGATGTGTACCTAGAGTTTAAAGCAGAAAAACAGGAACTTTTAGAATTTTCATTTTTTGACCAAAACGACAGGTCCGGAGCTGATAAAAATGTTGATATTGATGTTATTTTTTTTCTGACTGCGGTTTCAAAACCATGCACCAGAATCAACTTCTTTCAACTCAGTAATGCATTTTGGATGTGTACCTAGAGTTTAAAGCAGAAAAACAGGAACTTTTAGAATTTTCATTTTTTGACCAAAACGACAGGACCGGAGCTGATTAAAATGTTGATATGATTGTTATTTTTTTTCTGACTGCGATTTCAAAACCATGCACCAGAATTCACTTCTTTCAACTCAGTAATGCATTTTGGATGTGTACCTATAGTTTAAAGCAGAAAAACAGGAACTTTTAGAATTTTCATTTTTTGACCAAAACGACAGGTCCGGAGCTGATAAAAATGTTGATATTGATGTAATTTTTTTTCTGACTGCGGTTTCAAAACCATGCACCAGAATCAACTTCTTTCAACTCAGTAATGCATTTTGGATGTGTACCTAGAGTTTAAAGCAGAAAAACAGGAACTTTTAGAATTTTCATTTTTTGACCAAAACGACAGGACCGGAGCTGATAAAAATGTTGATATGGATGTTATTTTTTTTCTGACTGCGATTTCAAAACCATGCACCAGAATTCACTACTTTAAACTCAGTAATGCATTTTGGATGTGTACCTAGAGTTTAAAGCAGAAAAACAGGAACTTTTAGAATTTTCATTTTTTGACCAAAACGACAGGACCGGAGCTGATAAAAATGTTGATATGGATGTTATTTTTTTTCTGACTGCGATTTCAAAACCATGCACCAGAATTCACTTCTTTAAACTCAGTAATGCATTTTGGATGTGTACCTAGAGTTTAAAGCAGAAAAACAGGAACTTTTAGAATTTTCATTTTTTGACCAAAACGACAGGACCGGAACTGATTAAAATGTTGATATGATTGTTATTTTTTTTCTGACTGCGATATCAAAACCATGCACCAGAATTCACTTCTTTCAACTCAGTAATGCATTTTGGATGTGTACCTAGAGTTTAAAGCAGAAAAACAGGAACTTTTGGAATTTTCATTTTTTGACCAAAACGACAGGACCGGACCTGATAAAAATGTTGATATGGATGTTATTTTTTTTCTGACTGCGATTTCAAAACCATGCACCAGAATCAACTTCTTTCAACTCAGTAATGCATTTTGGATGTGTACCTAGAGTTTAAAGCAGAAAAACAGGAACTTTTAGAATTTTCATTTTTTGACCAAAACGACAGGTCCGGAGCTGATAAAAATGTTGATATTGTTGTAATTTTTTTTCTGACTGCGGTTTCAAAACCATGCACCAGAATCAACTTCTTTCAACTAAGTAATGCATTTTGGATGTGTACCTAGAGTTTAAAGCAGAAAAACAGGAACTTTTAGAATTTTCATTTTTTGACCAAAACGACAGGACCGGAGCTGATAAAAATGTTGATATGGATGTTATTTTTTTTCTGACTGCGATTTCAAAACCATGCACCAGAATTCACTTCTTTAAACTCAGTAATGCATTTTGGATGTGTACCTAGAGTTTAAAGCAGAAAAACAGGAACTTTTTAGAATTTTCATTTTTTGACCAAAACGACAGGACCGGAGCTGATAAAAATGTTGATATGGATGTTATTTTTTTTCTGACTGCGATTTCAAAACCATGCACCAGAATTCACTTCTTTCAAATCAGTAATGCATTTTGGATGTGTACCTAGAGTTTAAAGCAGAAAAACAGGAACTTTTAGAATTTTCATTTTTTGACCAAAACGACAGGACCGGAGCTGATAAAAATGTTGATATGGATGTTATTTTTTTTCTGACTGCGATTTCAAAACCATGCACCAGAATTCACTTCTTTAAACTCAGTAATGCATTTTGGATGTGTACCTAGAGTTTAAAGCAGAAAAACAGGAACTTTTAGAATTTTCATTTTTTGACCAAAACGACAGGACCGGAACTGATTAAAATGTTGATATGATTGTTATTTTTTTTCTGACTGCGATATCAAAACCATGCACCAGAATTCACTTCTTTCAACTCAGTAATGCATTTTGGATGTGTACCTAGAGTTTAAAGCAGAAAAACAGGAACTTTTGGAATTTTCATTTTTTGACCAAAACGACAGGACCGGACCTGATAAAAATGTTGATATGGATGTTATTTTTTTTCTGACTGCGATTTCAAAACCATGCACCAGAATCAACTTCTTTCAACTCAGTAATGCATTTTGGATGTGTACCTAGAGTTTAAAGCAGAAAAACAGGAACTTTTAGAATTTTCATTTTTTGACCAAAACGACAGGTCCGGAGCTGATAAAAATGTTGATATTGTTGTAATTTTTTTTCTGACTGCGGTTTCAAAACCATGCACCAGAATCAACTTCTTTCAACTAAGTAATGCATTTTGGATGTGTACCTAGAGTTTAAAGCAGAAAAACAGGAACTTTTAGAATTTTCATTTTTTGACCAAAACGACAGGACCGCAGCTGATTAAAATGTTGATATGATTGTTATTTTTTTTCTGACTGCGATTTCAAAACCATGCACCAGAATTCACTTCTTTCAACTCAGTAATGCATTTTGGATGTGTACCTAGAGTTTAAAGCAGAAAAACAGGAACTTTTAGAATTTTCATTTTTTGACCAAAACGACAGGTCCGGAGCTGATAAAAATGTTGATATTGATGTAATTTTTTTTCTGACTGCGGTTTCAAAACCATGCACCAGAATCAACTTCTTTCAACTCAGTAATGCATTTTGGATGTGTACCTAGAGTTTAAAGCAGAAAAACAGGAACTTTTAGAATTTTTATTTTTTGACCAAAACGACAGGACCGGAGCTGATAAAAATGTTGATATGGATGTTATTTTTTTTCTGACTGCGATTTCAAAACCATGCACCAGAATTCACTTCTTTCAACTCAGTAATGCATTTTGGATGTGTACCTAGAGTTTAAAGCAGAAAAACAGGAACTTTTAGAATTTTCATTTTTTGACCAAAACGACAGGACCGGAGCTGATAAAAATGTTGATATGGATGTTATTTTTTTTCTGACTGCGATTTCAAAACCATGCACCAGAATTCACTACTTTAAACTCAGTAATGCATTTTGGATGTGTACCTAGAGTTTAAAGCAGAAAAACAGGAACTTTTAGAATTTTCATTTTTTGACCAAAACAACAGGACCGGAGCTGATAAAAATGTTGATATGGATGTTATTTTTTTTCTGACTGCGATTTCAAAACCACGCACCAGAATTCACTTCTTTCAACTCAGTAATGCATTTTGGATGTGTACCTAGAGTTTAAAGCAGAAAAACAGGAACTTTTAGAATTTTCATTTTTTGACCAAAACGACAGGACCGGAGCTGATAAAAATGTTGATATGGATGTTATTTTTTTTCTGACTGCGATTTCAAAACCATGCACCAGAATTCACTTCTTTCAACTCAGTAATGCATGTTGGATGTGTACCTAGAGTTTAAAGCAGAAAAACAGGAACTTTTAGAATTTTCATTTTTTGACCAAAACGACAGGTCCGGAGCTGATAAAAATGTTGATATTGTTGTAATTTTTTTTCTGACTGCGGTTTCAAAACCATGCACCAGAATCAACTTCTTTCAACTAAGTAATGCATTTTGGATGTGTACCTAGAGTTTAAAGCAGAAAAACAGGAACTTTTAGAATTTTCATTTTTTGACCAAAACGACAGGTCCGGAGCTGATAAAAATGTTGATATTGATGTTATTTTTTTTCTGACTGCGGTTTCAAAACCATGCACCAGAATCAACTTCTTTCAACTCAGTAATGCATTTTGGATGTGTACCTAGAGTTTAAAGCAGAAAAACAGGAACTTTTAGAATTTTCATTTTTTGACCAAAACGACAGGACCGGAGCTGATTAAAATGTTGATATGATTGTTATTTTTTTTCTGACTGCGATTTCAAAACCATGCACCAGAATTCACTTCTTTCAACTCAGTAATGCATTTTGGATGTGTACCTATAGTTTAAAGCAGAAAAACAGGAACTTTTAGAATTTTCATTTTTTGACCAAAACGACAGGTCCGGAGCTGATAAAAATGTTGATATTGATGTAATTTTTTTTCTGACTGCGGTTTCAAAACCATGCACCAGAATCAACTTCTTTCAACTCAGTAATGCATTTTGGATGTGTACCTAGAGTTTAAAGCAGAAAAACAGGAACTTTTAGAATTTTCATTTTTTGACCAAAACGACAGGACCGGAGCTGATAAAAATGTTGATATGGATGTTATTTTTTTTCTGACTGCGATTTCAAAACCATGCACCAGAATTCACTACTTTAAACTCAGTAATGCATTTTGGATGTGTACCTAGAGTTTAAAGCAGAAAAACAGGAACTTTTAGAATTTTCATTTTTTGACCAAAACGACAGGACCGGAGCTGATAAAAATGTTGATATGGATGTTATTTTTTTTCTGACTGCGATTTCAAAACCATGCACCAGAATTCACTTCTTTAAACTCAGTAATGCATTTTGGATGTGTACCTAGAGTTTAAAGCAGAAAAACAGGAACTTTTAGAATTTTCATTTTTTGACCAAAACGACAGGACCGGAACTGATTAAAATGTTGATATGATTGTTATTTTTTTTCTGACTGCGATATCAAAACCATGCACCAGAATTCACTTCTTTCAACTCAGTAATGCATTTTGGATGTGTACCTAGAGTTTAAAGCAGAAAAACAGGAACTTTTGGAATTTTCATTTTTTGACCAAAACGACAGGACCGGACCTGATAAAAATGTTGATATGGATGTTATTTTTTTTCTGACTGCGATTTCAAAACCATGCACCAGAATCAACTTCTTTCAACTCAGTAATGCATTTTGGATGTGTACCTAGAGTTTAAAGCAGAAAAACAGGAACTTTTAGAATTTTCATTTTTTGACCAAAACGACAGGTCCGGAGCTGATAAAAATGTTGATATTGTTGTAATTTTTTTTCTGACTGCGGTTTCAAAACCATGCACCAGAATCAACTTCTTTCAACTAAGTAATGCATTTTGGATGTGTACCTAGAGTTTAAAGCAGAAAAACAGGAACTTTTAGAATTTTCATTTTTTGACCAAAACGACAGGACCGGAGCTGATAAAAATGTTGATATGGATGTTATTTTTTTTCTGACTGCGATTTCAAAACCATGCACCAGAATTCACTTCTTTAAACTCAGTAATGCATTTTGGATGTGTACCTAGAGTTTAAAGCAGAAAAACAGGAACTTTTTAGAATTTTCATTTTTTGACCAAAACGACAGGACCGGAGCTGATAAAAATGTTGATATGGATGTTATTTTTTTTCTGACTGCGATTTCAAAACCATGCACCAGAATTCACTTCTTTCAAATCAGTAATGCATTTTGGATGTGTACCTAGAGTTTAAAGCAGAAAAACAGGAACTTTTAGAATTTTCATTTTTTGACCAAAACGACAGGACCGGAGCTGATAAAAATGTTGATATGGATGTTATTTTTTTTCTGACTGCGATTTCAAAACCATGCACCAGAATTCACTTCTTTAAACTCAGTAATGCATTTTGGATGTGTACCTAGAGTTTAAAGCAGAAAAACAGGAACTTTTAGAATTTTCATTTTTTGACCAAAACGACAGGACCGGAACTGATTAAAATGTTGATATGATTGTTATTTTTTTTCTGACTGCGATATCAAAACCATGCACCAGAATTCACTTCTTTCAACTCAGTAATGCATTTTGGATGTGTACCTAGAGTTTAAAGCAGAAAAACAGGAACTTTTGGAATTTTCATTTTTTGACCAAAACGACAGGACCGGACCTGATAAAAATGTTGATATGGATGTTATTTTTTTTCTGACTGCGATTTCAAAACCATGCACCAGAATCAACTTCTTTCAACTCAGTAATGCATTTTGGATGTGTACCTAGAGTTTAAAGCAGAAAAACAGGAACTTTTAGAATTTTCATTTTTTGACCAAAACGACAGGTCCGGAGCTGATAAAAATGTTGATATTGTTGTAATTTTTTTTCTGACTGCGGTTTCAAAACCATGCACCAGAATCAACTTCTTTCAACTAAGTAATGCATTTTGGATGTGTACCTAGAGTTTAAAGCAGAAAAACAGGAACTTTTAGAATTTTCATTTTTTGACCAAAACGACAGGACCGCAGCTGATTAAAATGTTGATATGATTGTTATTTTTTTTCTGACTGCGATTTCAAAACCATGCACCAGAATTCACTTCTTTCAACTCAGTAATGCATTTTGGATGTGTACCTAGAGTTTAAAGCAGAAAAACAGGAACTTTTAGAATTTTCATCTTTTGACCAAAACGACAGGTCCGGAGCTGATAAAAATGTTGATATTGATGTAATTTTTTTTCTGACTGCGGTTTCAAAACCATGCACCAGAATCAACTTCTTTCAACTCAGTAATGCATTTTGGATGTGTACCTAGAGTTTAAAGCAGAAAAACAGGAACTTTTAGAATTTTTATTTTTTGACCAAAACGACAGGACCGGAGCTGATAAAAATGTTGATATGGATGTTATTTTTTTTCTGACTGCGATTTCAAAACCATGCACCAGAATTCACTTCTTTCAACTCAGTAATGCATTTTGGATGTGTACCTAGAGTTTAAAGCAGAAAAACAGGAACTTTTAGAATTTTCATTTTTTGACCAAAACGACAGGACCGGAGCTGATAAAAATGTTGATATGGATGTTATTTTTTTTCTGACTGCGATTTCAAAACCATGCACCAGAATTCACTACTTTAAACTCAGTAATGCATTTTGGATGTGTACCTAGAGTTTAAAGCAGAAAAACAGGAACTTTTAGAATTTTCATTTTTTGACCAAAACGACAGGACCGGAGCTGATAAAAATGTTGATATGGATGTTATTTTTTTTCTGACTGCGATTTCAAAACCATGCACCAGAATTCACTTCTTTAAACTCAGTAATGCATTTTGGATGTGTACCTAGAGTTTAAAGCAGAAAAACAGGAACTTTTTAGAATTTTCATTTTTTGACCAAAACGACAGGACCGGAGCTGATAAAAATGTTGATATGGATGTTATTTTTTTTCTGACTGCGATTTCAAAACCATGCACCAGAATTCACTTCTTTCAACTCAGTAATGCATTTTGGATGTGTACCTAGAGTTTAAAGCAGAAAAACAGGAACTTTTAGAATTTTCATTTTTTGACCAAAACGACAGGACCGGAGCTGATAAAAATGTTGATATGGATGTTATTTTTTTTCTGACTGCGATTTCAAAACCATGCACCAGAATTCACTTCTTTCAACTCAGTAATGCATTTTGGATGTGTACCTAGAGTTTAAAGCAGAAAAACAGGAACTTTTAGAATTTTCATTTTTTGACCAAAACGACAGGACCGGAACTGATTAAAATGTTGATATGATTGTTATTTTTTTTCTGACTGCGATATCAAAACCATGCACCAGAATTCACTTCTTTCAACTCAGTAATGCATTTTGGATGTGTACCTAGAGTTTAAAGCAGAAAAACAGGAACTTTTAGAATTTTCATTTTTTGACCAAAACGACAGGACCGGAGCTGATTAAAATGTTGATATGATTGTTATTTTTTTTCTGACTGCGATTTCAAAACCATGCACCAGAATTCACTTCTTTCAACTCAGTAATGCATTTTGGATGTGTACCTAGAGTTTAAAGCAGAAAAACAGGAACTTTTAGAATTTTCATTTTTTGACCAAAACGACAGGTCCGGAGCTGATAAAAATGTTGATATTGATGTAATTTTTTTTCTGACTGCGGTTTCAAAACCATGCACCAGAATCAACTTCTTTCAACTCAGTAATGCATTTTGGATGTGTACCTAGAGTTTAAAGCAGAAAAACAGGAACTTTTAGAATTTTTATTTTTTGACCAAAACGACAGGACCGGAGCTGATAAAAATGTTGATATGGATGTTATTTTTTTTCTGACTGCGATTTCAAAACCATGCACCAGAATTCACTTCTTTCAACTCAGTAATGCATTTTGGATGTGTACCTAGAGTTTAAAGCAGAAAAACAGGAACTTTTAAAATTTTCAATTTTTGACCAAAACGACAGGACCGGAGCTGATAAAAATGTTGATATGGATGTTATTTTTTTTCTGACTGCGATTTCAAAACCATGCACCAGAATCAACTTCTTTCAACTCAGTAATGCATTTTGGATGTGTACCTAGAGTTTAAAGCAGAAAAACAGGAACTTTTAGAATTTTTATTTTTTGACCAAAACGACAGGACCGGAGCTGATAAAAATGTTGATATGGATGTTATTTTTTTTCTGACTGCGATTTCAAAACCATGCACCAGAATTCACTTCTTTCAACTCAGTAATGCATTTTGGATGTGTACCTAGAGTTTAAAGCAGAAAAACAGGAACTTTTAGAATTTTCATTTTTTGACCAAAACGACAGGACCGGAGCTGATAAAAATGTTGATATGGATGTTATTTTTTTTCTGACTGCGATTTCAAAACCATGCACCAGAATTCACTACTTTAAACTCAGTAATGCATTTTGGATGTGTACCTAGAGTTTAAAGCAGAAAAACAGGAACTTTTAGAATTTTCATTTTTTGACCAAAACGACAGGTCCGGAGCTGATAAAAATGTTGATATGGATGTTATTTTTTTTCTGACTGCGATTTCAAAACCATGCACCAGAATTCACTTCTTTCAACTCAGTAATGCATTTTGGATGTGTACCTAGAGTTTAAAGCAGAAAAACAGGAACTTTTAGAATTTTCATTTTTTGACCAAAACGACAGGTCCGGAGCTGATAAAAATGTTGATATTGATGTAATTTTTTTTCTGACTGCGGTTTCAAAACCATGCACCAGAATCAACTTCTTTCAACTCAGTAATGCATTTTGGATGTGTACCTAGAGTTTAAAGCAGAAAAACAGGAACTTTTAGAATTTTCATTTTTTGACCAAAACGACAGGACCGGAGCTGATTAAAATGTTGATATGATTGTTATTTTTTTTCTGACTGCGATTTCAAAACCATGCACCAGAATTCACTTCTTTCAACTCAGTAATGCATTTTGGATGTGTACCTAGAGTTTAAAGCAGAAAAACAGGAACTTTTAGAATTTTCATTTTTTGACCAAAACGACAGGTCCGGAGCTGATAAAAATGTTGATATTGATGTAATTTTTTTTCTGACTGCGGTTTCAAAACCATGCACCAGAATCAACTTCTTTCAACTCAGTAATGCATTTTGGATGTGTACCTTGAGTTTAAAGCAGAAAAACAGGAACTTTTAGAATTTTTATTTTTTGACCAAAACGACAGGACCGGAGCTGATAAAAATGTTGATATGGATGTTATTTTTTTTCTGACTGCGATTTCAAAACCATGCACCAGAATTCACTTCTTTCAACTCAGTAATGCATTTTGGATGTGTACCTAGAGTTTAAAGCAGAAAAACAGGAACTTTTAGAATTTTCATTTTTTGACCAAAACGACAGGACCGGAGCTGATAAAAATGTTGATATGGATGTTATTTTTTTTCTGACTGCGATTTCAAAACCATGCACCAGAATTCACTACTTTAAACTCAGTAATGCATTTTGGATGTGTACCTAGAGTTTAAAGCAGAAAAACAGGAACTTTTAGAATTTTCATTTTTTGACCAAAACGACAGGACCGGAGCTGATAAAAATGTTGATATGGATGTTATTTTTTTTCTGACTGCGATTTCAAAACCATGCACCAGAATTCACTTCTTTAAACTCAGTAATGCATTTTGGATGTGTACCTAGAGTTTAAAGCAGAAAAACAGGAACTTTTTAGAATTTTCATTTTTTGACCAAAACGACAGGACCGGAGCTGATAAAAATGTTGATATGGATGTTATTTTTTTTCTGACTGCGATTTCAAAACCATGCACCAGAATTCACTTCTTTCAACTCAGTAATGCATTTTGGATGTGTACCTAGAGTTTAAAGCAGAAAAACAGGAACTTTTAGAATTTTCATTTTTTGACCAAAACGACAGGACCGGAGCTGATAAAAATGTTGATATGGATGTTATTTTTTTTCTGACTGCGATTTCAAAACCATGCACCAGAATTCACTTCTTTAAACTCAGTAATGCATTTTGGATGTGTACCTAGAGTTTAAAGCAGAAAAACAGGAACTTTTAGAATTTTCATTTTTTGACCAAAACGACAGGACCGGAACTGATTAAAATGTTGATATGATTGTTATTTTTTTTCTGACTGCGATATCAAAACCATGCACCAGAATTCACTTCTTTCAACTCAGTAATGCATTTTGGATGTGTACCTAGAGTTTAAAGCAGAAAAACAGGAACTTTTAGAATTTTCATTTTTTGACCAAAACGACAGGACCGGAGCTGATAAAAATGTTGATATGGATGTTATTTTTTTTCTGACTGCGATTTCAAAACCATGCACCAGAATTCACTTCTTTCAACTTAGTAATGCATTTTGGATGTGTACCTAGAGTTTAAAGCAGAAAAACAGGAACTTTTAGAATTTTCATTTTTTGACCAAAACGACAGGACCGGAGCTGATAAAAATGTTGATATGGATGTTATTTTTTTTCTGACTGCGATTTCAAAACCATGCACCAGAATTCACTTCTTTAAACTCAGTAATGCATTTTGGATGTGTACCTAGAGTTTAAAGCAGAAAAACAGGAACTTTTAGAATTTTCATTTTTTGACCAAAACGACAGATCCGGAGCTGATAAAAATGTTGATATTGTTGTAATTTTTTTTCTGACTGCGGTTTCAAAACCATGCACCAGAATCAACTTCTTTTAACTAAGTAATGCATTTTGGATGTGTACCTAGAGTTTAAAGCAGAAAAACAGGAACTTTTAGAATTTTCATTTTTTGACCAAAACGACAGGACCGGAGCTGATTAAAATGTTGATATGATTGTTATTTTTTTTCTGACTGCGATTTCAAAACCATGCACCAGAATTCACTTCTTTCAACTCAGTAATGCATTTTGGATGTGTACCTAGAGTTTAAAGCAGAAAAACAGGAACTTTTAGAATTTTCATTTTTTGACCAAAACGACAGGTCCGGAGCTGATAAAAATGTTGATATTGATGTAATTTTTTTTCTGACTGCGGTTTCAAAACCATGCACCAGAATCAACTTCTTTCAACTCAGTAATGCATTTTGGATGTGTACCTAGAGTTTAAAGCAGAAAAACAGGAACTTTTAGAATTTTTATTTTTTGACCAAAACGACAGGACCGGAGCTGATAAAAATGTTGATATGGATGTTATTTTTTTTCTGACTGCGATTTCAAAACCATGCACCAGAATTCACTTCTTTCAACTCAGTAATGCATTTTGGATGTGTACCTAGAGTTTAAAGCAGAAAAACAGGAACTTTTAGAATTTTCATTTTTTGACCAAAACGACAGGACCGGAGCTGATAAAAATGTTGATATGGATGTTATTTTTTTTCTGACTGCGATTTCAAAACCATGCACCAGAATTCACTTCTTTAAACTCAGTAATGCATTTTGGATGTGTACCTAGAGTTTAAAGCAGAAAAACAGGAACTTTTTAGAATTTTCATTTTTTGACCAAAACGACAGGACCGGAGCTGATAAAAATGTTGATATGGATGTTATTTTTTTTCTGACTGCGATTTCAAAACCATGCACCAGAATTCACTTCTTTCAACTCAGTAATGCATGTTGGATGTGTACCTAGAGTTTAAAGCAGAAAAACAGGAACTTTTAGAATTTTCATTTTTTGACCAAAACGACAGGTCCGGAGCTGATAAAAATGTTGATATTGATGTAATTTTTTTTCTGACTGCGGTTTCAAAACCATGCACCAGAATCAACTTCTTTCAACTCAGTAATGCATTTTGGATGTGTACCTAGAGTTTAAAGCAGAAAAACAGGAACTTTTAGAATTTTCATTTGTTGACCAAAACGACAGGACCGGAGCTGATAAAAATGTTGATATGGATGTTATTTTTTTTCTGACTGCGATTTCAAAACCATGCACCAGAATTCACTTCTTTCAACTCAGTAATGCATTTTGGATGTGTACCTAGAGTTTAAAGCAGAAAAACAGGAACTTTTAGAATTTTCATTTTTTGACCAAAATGAAAGGACCGGAGCTGATAAAAATGTTGATATGGATGTTTTTTTTTTTCTGACTGCGATTTCAAAACCATGCACCAGAATCAACTTCTTTCAACTCAGTAATGCATTTTGGATGTGTACCTAGAGTTTAAAGCAGAAAAACAGGAACTTTTAGAATTTTCATTTTTTGACCAAAACGACAGGACCGGAGCTGATAAAAATGTTGATATGGATGTTATTTTTTTTCTGACTGCGATTTCAAAACCATGCACCAGAATTCACTTCTTTCAACTCAGTAATGCATTTTGGATGTGTACCTAGAGTTTAAAGCAGAAAAACAGGAACTTTTAGAATTTTCATTTTTTGACCAAAACGACAGGACCGGAGCTGATAAAAATGTTGATATTGATGTTATTTTTTTTCTGACTGCGATTTCAAAACCATGCACCAGAATTCACTTCTTTCAACTCAGTAATGCATTTTGGATGTGTACCTAGAGTTTAAAGCAGAAAAACAGGAACTTTTAGAATTTTAATTTGTTGACCAAAACGACAGGACCGGAGCTGATAAAAATTTTGATATGGATGTTATTTTTTTTCTGACTGCGATTTCAAAACCATGCACCAGAATTCACTTCTTTCAACTCAGTAATGCATTTTGGATGTGTACCTAGAGTTTAAAGCAGAAAAACAGGAACTTTTAGAATTTTCATTTTTTGACCAAAACGACAGGACCGGAGCTGATAAAAATGTTGATATGGATGTTATTTTTTTTCTGACTGCGATTTCAAAACCATGCACCAGAATCAACTTCTTTCAACTCAGTAATGCATTTTGGATGTGTACTTAGAGTTTAAAGCAGAAAAACAGGAACTTTTAGAATTTTAATTTGTTGACCAAAATGACAGGACCGGAGCTGATAAAAATGTTGATATGGATGTTATTTTTTTTCTGACTGCGATTTCAAAACCATGCACCAGAATTCACTACTTTCAACTCAGTAATGCATTTTGGATGTGTACCTAGAGTTTAAAGCAGAAAAACAGGAACTTTTAGAATTTTCATTTTTTGACCAAAACGACAGGACCGGAGCTGATAAAAATGTTGATATGGATGTTATTTTTTTTCTGACTGCGATTTCAAAACCATGCACCAGAATTCACTTCTTTAAACTCAGTAATGCATTTTGGATGTGTACCTAGAGTTTAAAGCAGAAAAACAGGAACTTTTAGAATTTTCATTTTTTGACCAAAACGACAGGACCGGAGCTGATAAAAATGTTGATATGGATGTTATTTTTTTTCTGACTGCGATTTCAAAACCATGCACCAGAATTCACTTCTTTAAACTCAGTAATGCATTTTGGATGTGTACCTAGAGTTTAAAGCAGAAAAACAGGAACTTTTAGAATTTTCATTTTTTGACCAAAACGACAGGACCGGAGCTGATAAAAATGTTGATATGGATGTTATTTTTTTTCTGACTGCGATTTCAAAACCATGCACCAGAATTCACTTCTTTAAACTCAGTAATGCATTTTGGATGTGTACCTAGAGTTTAAAGCAGAAAACAGGAACTTTTAGAATTTTCATTTTTTGACCAAAACGACAGGACCGGAGCTGATAAAAATGTTGATATGGATGTTATTTTTTTTTCTGACTGCGATTTCAAAACCATGCACCAGAATTCACTTCTTTCAACTCAGTAATGTATTTTGGATGTGTACCTAGAGTTTGAAGCAGAAAAACAGGAACTTTTAGAATTTTCATTTTTTGACCAAAACGACAGGACCGGAGCTGATAAAAATGTTGATATGGATGTTATTTTTTTTCTGACTGCGATTTCAAAACCATGCACCAGAATTCACTTCTTTAAACTCAGTAATGCATTTTGAATGTGTACCTAGAGTTTAAAGCAGAAAAACAGGAACTTTTAGAATTTTAATTTTTTGACCAAAACGACAGGACCGGAGCTGATAAAAATGTTGATATGGATGTTATTTTTTTTCTGACTGCGATTTCAAAACCATGCACCAGAATTCACTTCTTTCAACTCAGTAATGCATTTTGGATGTGTACCTAGAGTTTAAAGCAGAAAAACAGGAACTTTTAGAATTTTCATTTTTTGACCAAAATGAAAGGACCGGAGCTGATAAAAATGTTGATATGGATGTTTTTTTTTTTCTGACTGCGATTTCAAAACCATGCACCAGAATCAACTTCTTTCAACTCAGTAATGCATTTTGGATGTGTACCTAGAGTTCAAAGCAGAAAAACAGGAACTTTTAGAATTTTCATTTTTTGACCAAAACGACAGGACCGGAGCTGATAAAAATGTTGATATGGATGTTATTTTTTTTCTGACTGCGATTTCAAAACCATGCACCAGAATTCACTTCTTTCAACTCAGTAATGCATTTTGGATGTGTACATAGAGTTTAAAGCAGAAAAACAGGAACTTTTAGAATTTTCATTTTTTGACCAAAACGACAGGACCGGAGCTGATAAAAATGTTGATATTGATGTTATTTTTTTTCTGACTGCGATTTCAAAACCACGCACCAGAATTCACTTCTTTCAACTCAGTAATGCATTTTGGATGTGTACCTAGAGTTTAAAGCAGAAAAACAGGAACTTTTAGAATTTTAATTTGTTGACCAAAACGACAGGACCGGAGCTGATAAAAATGTTGATATGGATGTTATTTTTTTTCTGACTGCGATTTCAAAACCATGCACCAGAATTCACTTCTTTCAACTCAGTAATGCATTTTGGATGTGTACCTAGAGTTTAAAGCAGAAAAACAGGAACTTTTAGAATTTTAATTTGTTGACCAAAACGACAGGACCGGAGCTGATAAAAATGTTGATATTGATGTAATTTTTTTTCTGACTGCGGTTTCAAAACCATGCACCAGAATCAACTTCTTTCAACTCAGTAATGCATTTTGGATGTGTACCTAGAGTTTAAAGCAGAAAAACAGGAACTTTTAGAATTTTCATTTTTTGACCAAAACGACAGGACCGGAGCTGATAAAAATGTTGATATGGATGTTATTTTTTTTCTGACTGCGATTTCAAAACCATGCACCAGAATTCACTTCTTTAAACTCAGTAATGCATTTTGAATGTGTACCTAGAGTTTAAAGCAGAAAAACAGGAACTTTTAGAATTTTAATTTTTTGACCAAAACGACAGGACCGGAGCTGATAAAAATGTTGATATGGATGTTATTTTTTTTCTGACTGCGATTTCAAAACCATGCACCAGAATTCACTTCTTTCAACTCAGTAATGCATTTTGGATGTGTACCTAGAGTTTAAAGCAGAAAAACAGGAACTTTTAGAATTTTCATTTTTTGACCAAAATGAAAGGACCGGAGCTGATAAAAATGTTGATATGGATGTTTTTTTTTTTCTGACTGCGATTTCAAAACCATGCACCAGAATCAACTTCTTTCAACTCAGTAATGCATTTTGGATGTGTACCTAGAGTTCAAAGCAGAAAAACAGGAACTTTTAGAATTTTCATTTTTTGACCAAAACGACAGGACCGGAGCTGATAAAAATGTTGATATGGATGTTATTTTTTTTCTGACTGCGATTTCAAAACCATGCACCAGAATTCACTTCTTTCAACTCAGTAATGCATTTTGGATGTGTACATAGAGTTTAAAGCAGAAAAACAGGAACTTTTAGAATTTTCATTTTTTGACCAAAACGACAGGACCGGAGCTGATAAAAATGTTGATATTGATGTTATTTTTTTTCTGACTGCGATTTCAAAACCACGCACCAGAATTCACTTCTTTCAACTCAGTAATGCATTTTGGATGTGTACCTAGAGTTTAAAGCAGAAAAACAGGAACTTTTAGAATTTTAATTTGTTGACCAAAACGACAGGACCGGAGCTGATAAAAATGTTGATATGGATGTTATTTTTTTTCTGACTGCGATTTCAAAACCATGCACCAGAATTCACTTCTTTCAACTCAGTAATGCATTTTGGATGTGTACCTAGAGTTTAAAGCAGAAAAACAGGAACTTTTAGAATTTTAATTTGTTGACCAAAACGACAGGACCGGAGCTGATAAAAATGTTGATATTGATGTAATTTTTTTTCTGACTGCGGTTTCAAAACCATGCACCAGAATCAACTTCTTTCAACTCAGTAATGCATTTTGGATGTGTACCTAGAGTTTAAAGCAGAAAAACAGGAACTTT
Organism: Crinia signifera; assembly: GCF_055691185.1. Lineage (NCBI taxonomy): Eukaryota > Metazoa > Chordata > Amphibia > Anura > Myobatrachidae > Crinia > Crinia signifera. Next base: position 92,881,113 of record NC_139227.1, read on the forward strand.
TAGAATTTTCATTTGTTGACCAAAACGACAGGACCGGAGCTGATAAAAATGTTGATATGGATGTTATTTTTTTTCTGACTGCGATTTCAAAACCATGCACCAGAATTCACTTCTTTCAACTCAGTAATGCATTTTGGATGTGTACCTAGAGTTTAAAGCAGAAAAACAGGAACTTTTAGAATTTTCATTTTTTGACCAAAATGAAATGACCGGAGCTGATAAAAATGTTGATATGGATGTTTTTTTTTTTCTGACTGCGATTTCAAAACCATGCACCAGAATCAACTTCTTTCAACTCAGTAATGCATTTTGGATGTGTACCTAGAGTTTAAAGCAGAAAAACAGGAACTTTTAGAATTTTCATTTTTTGACCAAAACGACAGGACCGGAGCTGATAAAAATGTTGATATGGATGTTATTTTTTTTCTGACTGCGATTTCAAAACCATGCACCAGAATTCACTTCTTTCAACTCAGTAATGCATTTTGGATGTGTACCTAGAGTTTAAAGCAGAAAAACAGGAACTTTTAGAATTTTCATTTTTTGACCAAAACGACAGGACCGGAGCTGATAAAAATGTTGATATTGATGTTATTTTTTTTCTGACTGCGATTTCAAAACCATGCACCAGAATTCACTTCTTTCAACTCAGTAATGCATTTTGGATGTGTACCTAGAGTTTAAAGCAGAAAAACAGGAACTTTTAGAATTTTAATTTGTTGACCAAAACGACAGGACCGGAGCTGATAAAAATGTTGATATGGATGTTATTTTTTTTCTGACTGCGATTTCAAAACCATGCACCAGAATTCACTTCTTTAAACTCAGTAATGCATTTTGGATGTGTACCTAGAGTTTAAAGCAGAAAAACAGGAACTTTTAGAATTTTCATTTTTTGACCAAAATGAAAGGACCGGAGCTGATAAAAATGTTGATATGGATGTTTTTTTTTTTCTGACTGCGATTTCAAAACCATGCACCAGAATCAACTTCTTTCAACTCAGTAATGCATTTTGGATGTGTACCTAGAGTTCAAAGCAGAAAAACAGGAACTTTTAGAATTTTCATTTTTTGACCAAAACGACAGGACCGGAGCTGATAAAAATGTTGATATGGATGTTATTTTTTTTCTGACTGCGATTTCAAAACCATGCACCAGAATTCACTTCTTTCAACTCAGTAATGCATTTTGGATGTGTACATAGAGTTTAAAGCAGAAAAACAGGAACTTTTAGAATTTTCATTTTTTGACCAAAACGACAGGACCGGAGCTGATAAAAATGTTGATATGGATGTTATTTTTTTTCTGACTGCGATTTCAAAACCATGCACCAGAATTCACTTCTTTAAACTCAGTAATGCATTTTGGATGTGTACCTAGAGTTTAAAGCAGAAAAACAGGAACTTTTAGAATTTTCATTTTTTGACCAAAACGACAGGACCGGAGCTGATAAAAATGTTGATATGGATGTTATTTTTTTTCTGACTGCGATTTCAAAACCATGCACCAGAATTCACTTCTTTAAACTCAGTAATGCATTTTGGATGTGTACCTAGAGTTTAAAGCAGAAAAACAGGAACTTTTAGAATTTTCATTTTTTGACCAAAACGACAGGACCGGAGCTGATAAAAATGTTGATATGGATGTTATTTTTTTTCTGACTGCGATTTCAAAACCATGCACCAGAATTCACTTCTTTAAACTCAGTAATGCATTTTGGATGTGTACCTAGAGTTTAAAGCAGAAAACAGGAACTTTTAGAATTTTCATTTTTTGACCAAAACGACAGGACCGGAGCTGATAAAAATGTTGATATGGATGTTATTTTTTTTTCTGACTGCGATTTCAAAACCATGCACCAGAATTCACTTCTTTCAACTCAGTAATGTATTTTGGATGTGTACCTAGAGTTTGAAGCAGAAAAACAGGAACTTTTAGAATTTTCATTTTTTGACCAAAACGACAGGACCGGAGCTGATAAAAATGTTGATATGGATGTTATTTTTTTTCTGACTGCGATTTCAAAACCATGCACCAGAATTCACTTCTTTAAACTCAGTAATGCATTTTGAATGTGTACCTAGAGTTTAAAGCAGAAAAACAGGAACTTTTAGAATTTTAATTTTTTGACCAAAACGACAGGACCGGAGCTGATAAAAATGTTGATATGGATGTTATTTTTTTTCTGACTGCGATTTCAAAACCATGCACCAGAATTCACTTCTTTCAACTCAGTAATGCATTTTGGATGTGTACCTAGAGTTTAAAGCAGAAAAACAGGAACTTTTAGAATTTTCATTTTTTGACCAAAATGAAAGGACCGGAGCTGATAAAAATGTTGATATGGATGTTTTTTTTTTTCTGACTGCGATTTCAAAACCATGCACCAGAATCAACTTCTTTCAACTCAGTAATGCATTTTGGATGTGTACCTAGAGTTCAAAGCAGAAAAACAGGAACTTTTAGAATTTTCATTTTTTGACCAAAACGACAGGACCGGAGCTGATAAAAATGTTGATATGGATGTTATTTTTTTTCTGACTGCGATTTCAAAACCATGCACCAGAATTCACTTCTTTCAACTCAGTAATGCATTTTGGATGTGTACATAGAGTTTAAAGCAGAAAAACAGGAACTTTTAGAATTTTCATTTTTTGACCAAAACGACAGGACCGGAGCTGATAAAAATGTTGATATTGATGTTATTTTTTTTCTGACTGCGATTTCAAAACCACGCACCAGAATTCACTTCTTTCAACTCAGTAATGCATTTTGGATGTGTACCTAGAGTTTAAAGCAGAAAAACAGGAACTTTTAGAATTTTAATTTGTTGACCAAAACGACAGGACCGGAGCTGATAAAAATGTTGATATGGATGTTATTTTTTTTCTGACTGCGATTTCAAAACCATGCACCAGAATTCACTTCTTTCAACTCAGTAATGCATTTTGGATGTGTACCTAGAGTTTAAAGCAGAAAAACAGGAACTTTTAGAATTTTAATTTGTTGACCAAAACGACAGGACCGGAGCTGATAAAAATGTTGATATTGATGTAATTTTTTTTCTGACTGCGGTTTCAAAACCATGCACCAGAATCAACTTCTTTCAACTCAGTAATGCATTTTGGATGTGTACCTAGAGTTTAAAGCAGAAAAACAGGAACTTTTAGAATTTTCATTTTTTGACCAAAACGACAGGACCGGAGCTGATAAAAATGTTGATATGGATGTTATTTTTTTTCTGACTGCGATTTCAAAACCATGCACCAGAATTCACTTCTTTAAACTCAGTAATGCATTTTGAATGTGTACCTAGAGTTTAAAGCAGAAAAACAGGAACTTTTAGAATTTTAATTTTTTGACCAAAACGACAGGACCGGAGCTGATAAAAATGTTGATATGGATGTTATTTTTTTTCTGACTGCGATTTCAAAACCATGCACCAGAATTCACTTCTTTCAACTCAGTAATGCATTTTGGATGTGTACCTAGAGTTTAAAGCAGAAAAACAGGAACTTTTAGAATTTTCATTTTTTGACCAAAATGAAAGGACCGGAGCTGATAAAAATGTTGATATGGATGTTTTTTTTTTTCTGACTGCGATTTCAAAACCATGCACCAGAATCAACTTCTTTCAACTCAGTAATGCATTTTGGATGTGTACCTAGAGTTCAAAGCAGAAAAACAGGAACTTTTAGAATTTTCATTTTTTGACCAAAACGACAGGACCGGAGCTGATAAAAATGTTGATATGGATGTTATTTTTTTTCTGACTGCGATTTCAAAACCATGCACCAGAATTCACTTCTTTCAACTCAGTAATGCATTTTGGATGTGTACATAGAGTTTAAAGCAGAAAAACAGGAACTTTTAGAATTTTCATTTTTTGACCAAAACGACAGGACCGGAGCTGATAAAAATGTTGATATTGATGTTATTTTTTTTCTGACTGCGATTTCAAAACCACGCACCAGAATTCACTTCTTTCAACTCAGTAATGCATTTTGGATGTGTACCTAGAGTTTAAAGCAGAAAAACAGGAACTTTTAGAATTTTAATTTGTTGACCAAAACGACAGGACCGGAGCTGATAAAAATGTTGATATGGATGTTATTTTTTTTCTGACTGCGATTTCAAAACCATGCACCAGAATTCACTTCTTTCAACTCAGTAATGCATTTTGGATGTGTACCTAGAGTTTAAAGCAGAAAAACAGGAACTTTTAGAATTTTAATTTGTTGACCAAAACGACAGGACCGGAGCTGATAAAAATGTTGATATTGATGTAATTTTTTTTCTGACTGCGGTTTCAAAACCATGCACCAGAATCAACTTCTTTCAACTCAGTAATGCATTTTGGATGTGTACCTAGAGTTTAAAGCAGAAAAACAGGAACTTTTAGAATTTTCATTTGTTGACCAAAACGACAGGACCGGAGCTGATAAAAATGTTGATATGGATGTTATTTTTTTTCTGACTGCGATTTCAAAACCATGCACCAGAATTCACTTCTTTCAACTCAGTAATGCATTTTGGATGTGTACCTAGAGTTTAAAGCAGAAAAACAGGAACTTTTAGAATTTTAATTTGTTGACCAAAACGACAGGACCGGAGCTGATAAAAATGTTGATATTGATGTAATTTTTTTTCTGACTGCGGTTTCAAAACCATGCACCAGAATCAACTTCTTTCAACTCAGTAATGCATTTTGGATGTGTACCTAGAGTTTAAAGCAGAAAAACAGGAACTTTTAGAATTTTCATTTGTTGACCAAAACGACAGGACCGGAGCTGATAAAAATGTTGATATGGATGTTATTTTTTTTCTGACTGCGATTTCAAAACCATGCACCAGAATTCACTTCTTTCAACTCAGTAATGCATTTTGGATGTGTACCTAGAGTTTAAAGCAGAAAAACAGGAACTTTTAGAATTTTCATTTTTTGACCAAAATGAAATGACCGGAGCTGATAAAAATGTTGATATGGATGTTTTTTTTTTTCTGACTGCGATTTCAAAACCATGCACCAGAATCAACTTCTTTCAACTCAGTAATGCATTTTGGATGTGTACCTAGAGTTTAAAGCAGAAAAACAGGAACTTTTAGAATTTTCATTTTTTGACCAAAACGACAGGACCGGAGCTGATAAAAATGTTGATATGGATGTTATTTTTTTTCTGACTGCGATTTCAAAACCATGCACCAGAATTCACTTCTTTCAACTCAGTAATGCATTTTGGATGTGTACCTAGAGTTTAAAGCAGAAAAACAGGAACTTTTAGAATTTTCATTTTTTGACCAAAACGACAGGACCGGAGCTGATAAAAATGTTGATATTGATGTTATTTTTTTTCTGACTGCGATTTCAAAACCATGCACCAGAATTCACTTCTTTCAACTCAGTAATGCATTTTGGATGTGTACCTAGAGTTTAAAGCAGAAAAACAGGAACTTTTAGAATTTTAATTTGTTGACCAAAACGACAGGACCGGAGCTGATAAAAATGTTGATATGGATGTTATTTTTTTTCTGACTGCGATTTCAAAACCATGCACCAGAATTCACTTCTTTAAACTCAGTAATGCATTTTGGATGTGTACCTAGAGTTTAAAGCAGAAAAACAGGAACTTTTAGAATTTTCATTTTTTGACCAAAATGAAAGGACCGGAGCTGATAAAAATGTTGATATGGATGTTTTTTTTTTTCTGACTGCGATTTCAAAACCATGCACCAGAATCAACTTCTTTCAACTCAGTAATGCATTTTGGATGTGTACCTAGAGTTCAAAGCAGAAAAACAGGAACTTTTAGAATTTTCATTTTTTGACCAAAACGACAGGACCGGAGCTGATAAAAATGTTGATATGGATGTTATTTTTTTTCTGACTGCGATTTCAAAACCATGCACCAGAATTCACTTCTTTCAACTCAGTAATGCATTTTGGATGTGTACATAGAGTTTAAAGCAGAAAAACAGGAACTTTTAGAATTTTCATTTTTTGACCAAAACGACAGGACCGGAGCTGATAAAAATGTTGATATTGATGTTATTTTTTTTCTGACTGCGATTTCAAAACCATGCACCAGAATTCACTTCTTTCAACTCAGTAATGCATTTTGGATGTGTACCTAGAGTTTAAAGCAGAAAAACAGGAACTTTTAGAATTTTAATTTGTTGACCAAAACGACAGGACCGGAGCTGATAAAAATGTTGATATGGATGTTATTTTTTTTCTGACTGCGATTTCAAAACCATGCACCAGAATTCACTACTTTCAACTCAGTAATGCATTTTGGATGTGTACCTAGAGTTTAAAGCAGAAAAACAGGAACTTTTAGAATTTTCATTTTTTGACCAAAACGACATGACCGGAGCTGATAAAAATGTTGATATGGATGTTATTTTTTTTCTGACTGCGATTTCAAAACCATGCACCAGAATTCACTTCTTTAAACTCAGTAATGCATTTTGGATGTGTACCTAGAGTTTAAAGCAGAAAAACAGGAACTTTTAGAATTTTCATTTTTTGACCAAAACGACAGGACCGGAGCTGATAAAAATGTTGATATGGATGTTATTTTTTTTCTGACTGCGATTTCAAAACCATGCACCAGAATTCACTTCTTTCAACTCAGTAATGCATTTTGGATGTGTACCTAGAGTTTAAAGCAGAAAAACAGGAACTTTTAGAATTTTCATTTGTTGACCAAAACGACAGGTCCGGAGCTGATAAAAATGTTGATATTGATGTAATTTTTTTTCTGACTGCGGTTTCAAAACCATGCACCAGAATCAACTTCTTTCAACTCAGTAATGCATTTTGGATGTGTACCTAGAGTTTAAAGCAGAAAAACAGGAACTTTTAGAATTTTCATTTTTTGACCAAAACGACAGGACCGGAGCTGATAAAAATGTTGATATGGATGTTTTTTTTTCTGACTGCGATTTCAAAACCATGCACCAGAATCAACTTCTTTCAACTCAGTAATGCATTTTGGATGTGTACCTAGAGTTTAAAGCAGAAAAACAGGAACTTTTAGAATTTTCATTTTTTGACCAAAACGACAGGACCGGAGCTGATAAAAATGTTGATATGGATGTTATTTTTTTTCTGACTGCGATTTCAAAACCATGCACCAGAATTCACTTCTTTCAACTCAGTAATGCATTTTGGATGTGTACCTAGAGTTTAAAGCAGAAAAACAGGAACTTTTAGAATTTTCATTTTTTGACCAAAACGACAGGACCGGAGCTGATAAAAAATGTTGATATGGATGTTATTTTTTTTCTGACTGCGATTTCAAAACCATGCACCAGAATTCACTTCTTTAAACTCAGTAATGCATTTTGGATGTGTACCTAGAGTTTAAAGCAGAAAAACAGGAACTTTTAGAATTTTCATTTTTTGACCAAAACGACAGGACCGGAGCTGATAAAAATGTTGATATGGATGTTATTTTTTTTCTGACTGCGATTTCAAAACCAGGCACCAGAATCAACTTCTTTCAACTCAGTAATGCATTTTGGATGTGTACCTAGAGTTTAAAGCAGAAAAACAGGAACTTTTAGAATTTTAATTTTTTGACCAAAACGACAGGTCCGGAGCTGATAAAAATGTTGATATTGATGTAATTTTTTTTCTGACTGCGGTTTCAAAACCATGCACCAGAATCAACTTCTTTCAACTCAGTAATGCATTTTGGATGTGTACCTAGAGTTTAAAGCAGAAAAACAGGAACTTTTAGAATTTTCATTTGTTGACCAAAACGACAGGACCGGAGCTGATAAAAATGTTGATATGGATGTTATTTTTTTTCTGACTGCGATTTCAAAACCATGCACCAGAATTCACTTCTTTCAACTCAGTAATGCATTTTGGATGTGTACCTAGAGTTTAAAGCAGAAAAACAGGAACTTTTAGAATTTTCATTTTTTGACCAAAACGACAGGACCGGAGCTGATAAAAATGTTGATATGGATGTTATTTTTTTTCTGACTGCGATTTCAAAACCATGCACCAGAATTCACTTCTTTAAACTCAGTAATGCATTTTGGATGTGTACCTAGAGTTTAAAGCAGAAAAACAGGAACTTTTAGAATTTTAATTTTTTGACCAAAACGACAGGACCGGAGCTGATAAAAATGTTGATATGGATGTTATTTTTTTTCTGACTGCGATTTCAAAACCATGCACCAGAATTCACTTCTTTCAACTCAGTAATGCATTTTGGATGTGTACCTAGAGTTTAAAGCAGAAAAACAGGAACTTTTAGAATTTTCATTTTTTGACCAAAATGAAAGGACCGGAGCTGATAAAAATGTTGATATGGATGTTTTTTTTTTCTGACTGCGATTTCAAAACCATGCACCAGAATCAACTTCTTTCAACTCAGTAATGCATTTTGGATGTGTACCTAGAGTTTAAAGCAGAAAAACAGGAACTTTTAGAATTTTCATTTTTTGACCAAAACGATAGGACCGGAGCTGATAAAAATGTTGATATGGATGTTATTTTTTTTCTGACTGCGATTTCAAAACCATGCACCAGAATTCACTTCTTTCAACTCAGTAATGCATTTTGGATGTGTACCTAGAGTTTAAAGCAGAAAAACAGGAACTTTTAGAATTTTCATTTTTTGACCAAAACGACAGGACCGGAGCTGATAAAAATGTTGATATTGATGTTATTTTTTTTCTGACTGCGATTTCAAAACCATGCACCAGAATTCACTTCTTTCAACTCAGTAATGCATTTTGGATGTGTACCTAGAGTTTAAAGCAGAAAAACAGGAACTTTTAGAATTTTAATTTGTTGACCAAAACGACAGGACCGGAGCTGATAAAAATGTTGATATGGATGTTATTTTTTTTCTGACTGCGATTTCAAAACCATGCACCAGAATTCACTACTTTCAACTCAGTAATGCATTTTGGATGTGTACCTAGAGTTTAAAGCAGAAAAACAGGAACTTTTAGAATTTTCATTTTTTGACCAAAACGACAGGACCGGAGCTGATAAAAATGTTGATATGGATGTTATTTTTTTTCTGACTGCGATTTCAAAACCATGCACCAGAATTCACTTCTTTAAACTCAGTAATGCATTTTGGATGTGTACCTAGAGTTTAAAGCAGAAAAACAGGAACTTTTAGAATTTTCATTTTTTGACCAAAACGACAGGACCGGAGCTGATAAAAATGTTGATATGTATGTTATTTTTTTTCTGACTGCGATTTCAAAACCATGCACCAGAATTCACTTCTTTAAACTCAGTAATGCATTTTGGATGTGTACCTAGAGTTTAAAGCAGAAAAACAGGAACTTTTAGAATTTTCATTTTTTGACCAAAACGACAGGACCGGAGCTGATAAAAATGTTGATATGGATGTTATTTTTTTTCTGACTGCGATTTCAAAACCATGCACCAGAATTCACTTCTTTAAACTCAGTAATGCATTTTGGATGTGTACCTAGAGTTTAAAGCAGAAAACAGGAACTTTTAGAATTTTCATTTTTTGACCAAAACGACAGGACCGGAGCTGATAAAAATGATGATATGGATGTTATTTTTTTTTTTACTGCGATTTCAAAACCATGCACCAGAATTCACTTCTTTCAACTCAGTAATGCATTTTGGATGTGTACCTGGAGTTTAAAGCAGAAAAACAGGAACTTTTAGAATTTTCATTTTTTGACCAAAATGAAAGGACCGGAGCTGATAAAAATGTTGATATGGATGTTTTTTTTTTTCTGACTGCGATTTCAAAACCATGCACCAGAATCAACTTCTTTCAACTCAGTAATGCATTTTGGATGTGTACCTAGAGTTTAAAGCAGAAAAACAGGAACTTTTAGAATTTTCATTTTTTGACCAAAACGACAGGACCGGAGCTGATAAAAATGTTGATATGGATGTTATTTTTTTTCTGACTGCGATTTCAAAACCATGCACCAGAATTCACTTCTTTCAACTCAGTAATGCATTTTGGATGTGTACCTTGAGTTTAAAGCAGAAAAACAGGAACTTTTAGAATTTTCATTTTTTGACCAAAACGACAGGACCGGAGCTGATAAAAATGTTGATAATGATGTTATTTTTTTTCTGACTGCGATTTCAAAACCATGCACCAGAATTCACTTCTTTCAACTCAGTAATGCATTTTGGATGTGTACCTAGAGTTTAAAGCAGAAAAACAGGAACTTTTAGAATTTTAATTTGTTGACCAAAACGACAGGACCGGAGCTGATAAAAATGTTGATATGGATGTTATTTTTTTTCTGACTGCGATTTCAAAACCATGCACCAGAATTCACTTCTTTCAACTCAGTAATGCATTTTGGATGTGTACCTAGAGTTTAAAGCAGAAAAACAGGAACTTTTAGAATTTTCATTTGTTGACCAAAACGACAGGTCCGGAGCTGATAAAAATGTTGATATTGATGTAATTTTTTTTCTGACTGCGGTTTCAAAACCATGCACCAGAATCAACTTCTTTCAACTCAGTAATGCATTTTGGATGTGTACCTAGAGTTTAAAGCAGAAAAACAGGAACTTTTAGAATTTTCATTTTTTGACCAAAACGACAGGACCGGAGCTGATAAAAATGTTGATATGGATGTTTTTTTTTCTGACTGCGATTTCAAAACCATGCACCAGAATCAACTTCTTTCAACTCAGTAATGCATTTTGGATGTGTACCTAGAGTTTAAAGCAGAAAAACAGGAACTTTTAGAATTTTCATTTTTTGACCAAAACGACAGGACCGGAGCTGATAAAAATGTTGATATGGATGTTATTTTTTTTCTGACTGCGATTTCAAAACCATGCACCAGAATTCACTTCTTTCAACTCAGTAATGCATTTTGGATGTGTACCTAGAGTTTAAAGCAGAAAAACAGGAACTTTTAGAATTTTCATTTTTTGACCAAAACGACAGGACCGGAGCTGATAAAAAATGTTGATATGGATGTTATTTTTTTTCTGACTGCGATTTCAAAACCATGCACCAGAATTCACTTCTTTAAACTCAGTAATGCATTTTGGATGTGTACCTAGAGTTTAAAGCAGAAAAACAGGAACTTTTAGAATTTTCATTTTTTGACCAAAACGACAGGACCGGAGCTGATAAAAATGTTGATATGGATGTTATTTTTTTTCTGACTGCGATTTCAAAACCATGCACCAGAATTCACTTCTTTCAACTCAGTAATGCATTTTGGATGTGTACCTTGAGTTTAAAGCAGAAAAACAGGAACTTTTAGAATTTTCATTTTTTGACCAAAACGACAGGACCGGAGCTGATAAAAATGTTGATATTGATGTTATTTTTTTTCTGACTGCGATTTCAAAACCATGCACCAGAATTCACTTCTTTCAACTCAGTAATGCATTTTGGATGTGTACCTAGAGTTTAAAGCAGAAAAACAGGAACTTTTAGAATTTTAATTTGTTGACCAAAACGACAGGACCGGAGCTGATAAAAATGTTGATATGGATGTTATTTTTTTTCTGACTGCGATTTCAAAACCATGCACCAGAATTCACTACTTTCAACTCAGTAATGCATTTTGGATGTGTACCTAGAGTTTAAAGCAGAAAAACAGGAACTTTTAGAATTTTCATTTTTTGACCAAAACGACAGGACCGGAGCTGATAAAAATGTTGATATGGATGTTATTTTTTTTCTGACTGCGATTTCAAAACCATGCACCAGAATTCACTTCTTTAAACTCAGTAATGCATTTTGGATGTGTACCTAGAGTTTAAAGCAGAAAAACAGGAACTTTTAGAATTTTCATTTTTTGACCAAAACGACAGGACCGGAGCTGATAAAAATGTTGATATGGATGTTATTTTTTTCTGACTGCGATTTCAAAACCATGCACCAGAATTCACTTCTTTAAACTCAGTAATGCATTTTGGATGTGTACCTAGAGTTTAAAGCAGAAAACAGGAACTTTTAGAATTTTCATTTTTTGACCAAAACGACAGGACCGGAGCTGATAAAAATGATGATATGGATGTTATTTTTTTTTTGACTGCGATTTCAAAACCATGCACCAGAATTCACTTCTTTCAACTCAGTAATGCATTTTGGATGTGTACCTGGAGTTTAAAGCAGAAAAACAGGAACTTTTAGAATTTTCATTTTTTGACCAAAATGAAAGGACCGGAGCTGATAAAAATGTTGATATGGATGTTTTTTTTTTTCTGACTGCGATTTCAAAACCATGCACCAGAATCAACTTCTTTCAACTCAGTAATGCATTTTGGATGTGTACCTAGAGTTTAAAGCAGAAAAACAGGAACTTTTAGAATTTTCATTTTTTGACCAAAACGACAGGACCGGAGCTGATAAAAATGTTGATATGGATGTTATTTTTTTTCTGACTGCGATTTCAAAACCATGCACCAGAATTCACTTCTTTCAACTCAGTAATGCATTTTGGATGTGTACCTTGAGTTTAAAGCAGAAAAACAGGAACTTTTAGAATTTTCATTTTTTGACCAAAACGACAGGACCGGAGCTGATAAAAATGTTGATATTGATGTTATTTTTTTTCTGACTGCGATTTCAAAACCATGCACCAGAATTCACTTCTTTCAACTCAGTAATGCATTTTGGATGTGTACCTAGAGTTTAAAGCAGAAAAACAGGAACTTTTAGAATTTTAATTTGTTGACCAAAACGACAGGACCGGAGCTGATAAAAATGTTGATATGGATGTTATTTTTTTTCTGACTGCGATTTCAAAACCATGCACCAGAATTCACTTCTTTAAACTCAGTAATGCATTTTGGATGTGTACCTAGAGTTTAAAGCAGAAAAACAGGAACTTTTAGAATTTTCATTTTTTGACCAAAACGACAGGACCGGAGCTGATAAAAATGTTGATATGGATGTTATTTTTTTTCTGACTGCGATTTCAAAACCATGCACCAGAATTCACTTCTTTAAACTCAGTAATGCATTTTGGATGTGTACCTAGAGTTTAAAGCAGAAAACAGGAACTTTTAGAATTTTCATTTTTTGACCAAAACGACAGGACCGGAGCTGATAAAAATGTTGATATGGATGTTATTTTTTTTCTGACTGCGATTTCAAAACCATGCACCAGAATTCACTTCTTTCAACTCAGTAATGTATTTTGGATGTGTACCTAGAGTTTGAAGCAGAAAAACAGGAACTTTTAGAATTTTCATTTTTTGACCAAAACGACAGGACCGGAGCTGATAAAAATGTTGATATGGATGTTATTTTTTTTCTGACTGCGATTTCAAAACCAGGCACCAGAATCAACTTCTTTCAACTCAGTAATGCATTTTGGATGTGTACCTAGAGTTTAAAGCAGAAAAACAGGAACTTTTAGAATTTTCATTTTTTGACCAAAACGACAGGTCCGGAGCTGATAAAAATGTTGATATTGATGTAATTTTTTTTCTGACTGCGGTTTCAAAACCATGCACCAGAATCAACTTCTTTCAACTCAGTAATGCATTTTGGATGTGTACCTAGAGTTTAAAGCAGAAAAACAGGAACTTTTAGAATTTTCATTTTTTGACCAAAACGACAGGACCGGAGCTGATAAAAATGTTGATATGGATGTTATTTTTTTTCTGACTGCGATTTCAAAACCAGGCACCAGAATCAACTTCTTTCAACTCAGTAATGCATTTTGGATGTGTACCTAGAGTTTAAAGCAGAAAAACAGGAACTTTTAGAATTTTCATTTTTTGACCAAAACGACAGGTCCGGAGCTGATAAAAATGTTGATATTGATGTAATTTTTTTTCTGACTGCGGTTTCAAAACCATGCACCAGAATCAACTTCTTTCAACTCAGTAATGCATTTTGGATGTGTACCTAGAGTTTAAAGCAGAAAAACAGGAACTTTTAGAATTTTCATTTGTTGACCAAAACGACAGGACCGGAGCTGATAAAAATGTTGATATGGATGTTATTTTTTTTCTGACTGCGATTTCAAAACCATGCACCAGAATTCACTTCTTTCAACTCAGTAATGCATTTTGGATGTGTACCTAGAGTTTAAAGCAGAAAAACAGGAACTTTTAGAATTTTCATTTTTTGACCAAAACGACAGGACCGGAGCTGATAAAAATGTTGATATGGATGTTATTTTTTTTCTGACTGCGATTTCAAAACCATGCACCAGAATTCACTTCTTTAAACTCAGTAATGCATTTTGGATGTGTACCTAGAGTTTAAAGCAGAAAAACAGGAACTTTTAGAATTTTAATTTTTTGACCAAAACGACAGGACCGGAGCTGATAAAAATGTTGATATGGATGTTATTTTTTTTCTGACTGCGATTTCAAAACCATGCACCAGAATTCACTTCTTTCAACTCAGTAATGCATTTTGGATGTGTACCTAGAGTTTAAAGCAGAAAAACAGGAACTTTTAGAATTTTCATTTTTTGACCAAAATGAAAGGACCGGAGCTGATAAAAATGTTGATATGGATGTTTTTTTTTTTTCTGACTGCGATTTCAAAACCATGCACCAGAATCAACTTCTTTCAACTCAGTAATGCATTTTGGATGTGTACCTAGAGTTTAAAGCAGAAAAACAGGAACTTTTAGAATTTTCATTTTTTGACCAAAACGACAGGACCGGAGCTGATAAAAATGTTGATATGGATGTTATTTTTTTTCTGACTGCGATTTCAAAACCATGCACCAGAATTCACTTCTTTCAACTCAGTAATGCATTTTGGATGTGTACCTAGAGTTTAAAGCAGAAAAACAGGAACTTTTAGAATTTTCATTTTTTGACCAAAACGACAGGACCGGAGCTTATAAAAATGTTGATATTGATGTTATTTTTTTTCTGACTGCGATTTCAAAACCATGCACCAGAATTCACTTCTTTCAACTCAGTAATGCATTTTGGATGTGTACCTAGAGTTTAAAGCAGAAAAACAGGAACTTTTAGAATTTTAATTTGTTGACCAAAACGACAGGACCGGAGCTGATAAAAATGTTGATATGGATGTTATTTTTTTTCTGACTGCGATTTCAAAACCATGCACCAGAATTCACTACTTTCAACTCAGTAATGCATTTTGGATGTGTACCTAGAGTTTAAAGCAGAAAAACAGGAACTTTTAGAATTTTCATTTTTTGACCAAAACGACATGACCGGAGCTGATAAAAATGTTGATATGGATGTTATTTTTTTTCTGACTGCGATTTCAAAACCATGCACCAGAATTCACTTCTTTAAACTCAGTAATGCATTTTGGATGTGTACCTAGAGTTTAAAGCAGAAAAACAGGAACTTTTAGAATTTTCATTTTTTGACCAAAACGACAGGACCGGAGCTAATAAAAATGTTGATATGGATGTTATTTTTTTTCTGACTGCGATTTCAAAACCATGCACCAGAATTCACTTCTTTCAACTCAGTAATGCATTTTGGATGTGTACCTAGAGTTTAAAGCAGAAAAACAGGAACTTTTAGAATTTTCATTTGTTGACCAAAACGACAGGACGGGACCTGATAAAATTGTTGATATGGATGTTATTTTTTTTCTGACTGCGATTTCAAAACCATGCACCAGAATTCACTTCTTTAAACTCAGTAATGCATTTTGGATGTGTACCTAGAGTTTAAAGCAGAAAACAGGAACTTTTAGAATTTTCATTTTTTGACCAAAACGACAGGACCGGAGCTGATAAAAATGTTGATATGGATGTTATTTTTTTTCTGACTGCGATTTCAAAACCATGCACCAGAATTCACTTCTTTCAACTCAGTAATGTATTTTGGATGTGTACCTAGAGTTTGAAGCAGAAAAACAGGAACTTTTAGAATTTTCATTTTTTGACCAAAACGACAGGACCGGAGCTGATAAAAATGTTGATATGGATGTTATTTTTTTTCTGACTGCGATTTCAAAACCAGGCACCAGAATCAACTTCTTTCAACTCAGTAATGCATTTTGGATGTGTACCTAGAGTTTAAAGCAGAAAAACAGGAACTTTTAGAATTTTCATTTTTTGACCAAAACGACAGGTCCGGAGCTGATAAAAATGTTGATATTGATGTAATTTTTTTTCTGACTGCGGTTTCAAAACCATGCACCAGAATCAACTTCTTTCAACTCAGTAATGCATTTTGGATGTGTACCTAGAGTTTAAAGCAGAAAAACAGGAACTTTTAGAATTTTCATTTTTTGACCAAAACGACAGGACCGGAGCTGATAAAAATGTTGATATGGATGTTATTTTTTTTCTGACTGCGATTTCAAAACCAGGCACCAGAATCAACTTCTTTCAACTCAGTAATGCATTTTGGATGTGTACCTAGAGTTTAAAGCAGAAAAACAGGAACTTTTAGAATTTTCATTTTTTGACCAAAACGACAGGTCCGGAGCTGATAAAAATGTTGATATTGATGTAATTTTTTTTCTGACTGCGGTTTCAAAACCATGCACCAGAATCAACTTCTTTCAACTCAGTAATGCATTTTGGATGTGTACCTAGAGTTTAAAGCAGAAAAACAGGAACTTTTAGAATTTTCATTTGTTGACCAAAACGACAGGACCGGAGCTGATAAAAATGTTGATATGGATGTTATTTTTTTTCTGACTGCGATTTCAAAACCATGCACCAGAATTCACTTCTTTCAACTCAGTAATGCATTTTGGATGTGTACCTAGAGTTTAAAGCAGAAAAACAGGAACTTTTAGAATTTTCATTTTTTGACCAAAACGACAGGACCGGAGCTGATAAAAATGTTGATATGGATGTTATTTTTTTTCTGACTGCGATTTCAAAACCATGCACCAGAATTCACTTCTTTAAACTCAGTAATGCATTTTGGATGTGTACCTAGAGTTTAAAGCAGAAAAACAGGAACTTTTAGAATTTTAATTTTTTGACCAAAACGACAGGACCGGAGCTGATAAAAATGTTGATATGGATGTTATTTTTTTTCTGACTGCGATTTCAAAACCATGCACCAGAATTCACTTCTTTCAACTCAGTAATGCATTTTGGATGTGTACCTAGAGTTTAAAGCAGAAAAACAGGAACTTTTAGAATTTTCATTTTTTGACCAAAACGACAGGACCGGAGCTGATAAAAATGTTGATATGGATGTTATTTTTTTTCTGACTGCGATTTCAAAACCAGGCACCAGAATCAACTTCTTTCAACTCAGTAATGCATTTTGGATGTGTACCTAGAGTTTAAAGCAGAAAAACAGGAACTTTTAGAATTTTCATTTTTTGACCAAAACGACAGGTCCGGAGCTGATAAAAATGTTGATATTGATGTAATTTTTTTTCTGACTGCGGTTTCAAAACCATGCACCAGAATCAACTTCTTTCAACTCAGTAATGCATTTTGGATGTGTACCTAGAGTTTAAAGCAGAAAAACAGGAACTTTTAGAATTTTCATTTTTTGACCAAAACGACAGGACCGGAGCTGATAAAAATGTTGATATGGATGTTATTTTTTTTCTGACTGCGATTTCAAAACCAGGCACCAGAATCAACTTCTTTCAACTCAGTAATGCATTTTGGATGTGTACCTAGAGTTTAAAGCAGAAAAACAGGAACTTTTAGAATTTTCATTTTTTGACCAAAACGACAGGTCCGGAGCTGATAAAAATGTTGATATTGATGTAATTTTTTTTCTGACTGCGGTTTCAAAACCATGCACCAGAATCAACTTCTTTCAACTCAGTAATGCATTTTGGATGTGTACCTAGAGTTTAAAGCAGAAAAACAGGAACTTTTAGAATTTTCATTTGTTGACCAAAACGACAGGACCGGAGCTGATAAAAATGTTGATATGGATGTTATTTTTTTTCTGACTGCGATTTCAAAACCATGCACCAGAATTCACTTCTTTCAACTCAGTAATGCATTTTGGATGTGTACCTAGAGTTTAAAGCAGAAAAACAGGAACTTTTAGAATTTTCATTTTTTGACCAAAACGACAGGACCGGAGCTGATAAAAATGTTGATATGGATGTTATTTTTTTTCTGACTGCGATTTCAAAACCATGCACCAGAATTCACTTCTTTAAACTCAGTAATGCATTTTGGATGTGTACCTAGAGTTTAAAGCAGAAAAACAGGAACTTTTAGAATTTTAATTTTTTGACCAAAACGACAGGACCGGAGCTGATAAAAATGTTGATATGGATGTTATTTTTTTTCTGACTGCGATTTCAAAACCATGCACCAGAATTCACTTCTTTCAACTCAGTAATGCATTTTGGATGTGTACCTAGAGTTTAAAGCAGAAAAACAGGAACTTTTAGAATTTTCATTTTTTGACCAAAATGAAAGGACCGGAGCTGATAAAAATGTTGATATGGATGTTTTTTTTTTTTCTGACTGCGATTTCAAAACCATGCACCAGAATCAACTTCTTTCAACTCAGTAATGCATTTTGGATGTGTACCTAGAGTTTAAAGCAGAAAAACAGGAACTTTTAGAATTTTCATTTTTTGACCAAAACGACAGGACCGGAGCTGATAAAAATGTTGATATGGATGTTATTTTTTTTCTGACTGCGATTTCAAAACCATGCACCAGAATTCACTTCTTTCAACTCAGTAATGCATTTTGGATGTGTACCTAGAGTTTAAAGCAGAAAAACAGGAACTTTTAGAATTTTCATTTTTTGACCAAAACGACAGGACCGGAGCTTATAAAAATGTTGATATTGATGTTATTTTTTTTCTGACTGCGATTTCAAAACCATGCACCAGAATTCACTTCTTTCAACTCAGTAATGCATTTTGGATGTGTACCTAGAGTTTAAAGCAGAAAAACAGGAACTTTTAGAATTTTAATTTGTTGACCAAAACGACAGGACCGGAGCTGATAAAAATGTTGATATGGATGTTATTTTTTTTCTGACTGCGATTTCAAAACCATGCACCAGAATTCACTACTTTCAACTCAGTAATGCATTTTGGATGTGTACCTAGAGTTTAAAGCAGAAAAACAGGAACTTTTAGAATTTTCATTTTTTGACCAAAACGACATGACCGGAGCTGATAAAAATGTTGATATGGATGTTATTTTTTTTCTGACTGCGATTTCAAAACCATGCACCAGAATTCACTTCTTTAAACTCAGTAATGCATTTTGGATGTGTACCTAGAGTTTAAAGCAGAAAAACAGGAACTTTTAGAATTTTCATTTTTTGACCAAAACGACAGGACCGGAGCTAATAAAAATGTTGATATGGATGTTATTTTTTTTCTGACTGCGATTTCAAAACCATGCACCAGAATTCACTTCTTTCAACTCAGTAATGCATTTTGGATGTGTACCTAGAGTTTAAAGCAGAAAAACAGGAACTTTTAGAATTTTCATTTGTTGACCAAAACGACAGGACGGGACCTGATAAAATTGTTGATATGGATGTTATTTTTTTTCTGACTGCGATTTCAAAACCATGCACTAGAATTCACTTCTTTCAACTCAGTAATGCATTTTGGATGTGTACCTAGAGTTTAAAGCAGAAAAACAGGAACTTTTAGAATTTTCATTTTTTGACCAAAACGACAGGACCGGAGCTGATAAAAATGTTGATATGGATGTTATTTTTTTTCTGACTGCGATTTCAAAACCATGCACCAGAATTCACTTCTTTAAACTCAGTAATGCATTTTGGATGTGTACCTAGAGTTTAAAGCAGAAAAACAGGAACTTTTAGAATTTTCATTTTTTGACCAAAACGACAGGACCGGAGATGATAAAAATGTTGATATGGATGTTATTTTTTTACTGATTGCGATTTCAAAACCATGCACCAGAATCAACTTCTTTCAACTCAGTAATGCATTTTGGATGTGTACCTAGAGTTTAAAGCAGAAAAACAGGAACTTTTAGAATTTTCATTTTTTGACCAAAACGACAGGACCGGAGCTGATAAAAAATGTTGATATGGATGTTATTTTTTTTCTGACTGCGATTTCAAAACCATGCACCAGAATCAACTTCTTTCAACTCAGTAATGCATTTTGGATGTGTACCTAGAGTTTAAAGCAGAAAAACAGGAACTTTTAGAATTTTCATTTTTTGACCAAAACGACAGGACCGGAGCTGATAAAAATGTTGATATGGATGTTATTTTTTTTCTGACTGCGATTTCAAAACCATGCAGCAGAATTCACTTCTTTCAACTCAGTAATGCATTTTGGATGTGTACCTAGAGTTTAAAGCAGAAAAACAGGAACTTTTAGAATTTTCATTTTTTGACCAAAACGACAGGACCGGAGCTGATAAAAATGTTGATATTGATGTTATTTTTTTTCTGACTGCGATTTCAAAACCATGCACCAGAATTCACTTCTTTCAACTCAGTAATGCATTTTGGATGTGTACCTAGAGTTTAAAGCAGAAAAACAGGAACTTTTAGAATTTTCATTTTTTGACCAAAACGACAGGACCGGAGCTGATAAAAATGTTGATATTGATGTTATTTTTTTTCTGACTGCGATTTCAAAACCATGCACCAGAATTCACTTCTTTCAACTCAGTAATGCATTTTGGATGTGTACCTAGAGTTTAAAGCAGAAAAACAGGAACTTTTAGAATTTTCATTTGTTGACCAAAACGACAGGACCGGAGCTGATAAAAATGTTGATATGGATGTTATTTTTTTTCTGACTGCGATTTTAAAACCATGCACCAGAATTCACTACTTTCAACTCAGTAATGCATTTTGGATGTGTACCTAGAGTTTAAAGCAGAAAAACAGGAACTTTTAGAATTTTCATTTTTTGACCAAAACGACAGGACCGGAGCTGATAAAAATGTTGATATGGATGTTATTTTTTTTCTGACTGCGATTTCAAAACCATGCACCAGAATTCACTCCTTTAAACTCAGTAATGCATTTTGGATGTGTACCTAGAGTTTAAAGCAGAAAAACAGGAACTTTTAGAATTTTCATTTTTTGACCAAAACGACAGGACCGGAGCTGATAAAAATGTTGATATGGATGTTATTTTTTTTCTGACTGCGATTTCAAAACCATGCACCAGAATTCACTTCTTTCAACTCAGTAATGCATTTTGGATGTGTACCTAGAGTTTAAAGCAGAAAAACAGGAACTTTTAGAATTTTCATTTGTTGACCAAAACGACAGGACGGGACCTGATAAAATTGTTGATATGGATGTTATTTTTTTTCTGACTGCGATTTCAAAACCATGCACCAGAATTCACTTCTTTCAACTCAGTAATGCATTTTGGATGTGTACCTAGAGTTTAAAGCAGAAAAACAGGAACTTTTAGAATTTTTATTTTTTGACCAAAACGACAGGACCGGAGCTGATAAAAATGTTGATATGGATGTTATTTTTTTTCTGACTGCGATTTCAAAACCATGCACCAGAATTCACTTCTTTAAACTCAGTAATGCATTTTGGATGTGTACCTAGAGTTTAAAGTAGAAAAACAGGAACTTTTAGAATTTTAATTTTTTGACCAAAACGACAGGACCGGAGCTGATAAAAATGTTGATATGGATGTTATTTTTTTTCTGATTGCGATTTCAAAACCATGCACCAGAATCAACTTCTTTCAACTCAGTAATGCATTTTGGATGTGTACCTAGAGTTTAAAGCAGAAAAACAGGAACTTTTAGAATTTTCATTTTTTGACCAAAACGACAGGACCGGAGCTGATAAAAAATGTTGATATGGATGTTATTTTTTTTCTGACTGCGATTTCAAAACCATGCACCAGAATTCACTTCTTTCAACTCAGTAATGCATTTTGGATGTGTACCTAGAGTTTAAAGCAGAAAAACAGGAACTTTTAGAATTTTCATTTTTTGACCAAAATGACAGGACCGGAGCTGATAAAAATGTTGATATTGATGTTATTTTTTTTCTGACTGCGATTTCAAAACCATGCACCAGAATTCACTTCTTTCAACTCAGTAATGCATTTTGGATGTGTACCTAGAGTTTAAAGCAGAAAAACAGGAACTTTTAGAATTTTCATTTTTTGACCAAAACGACAGGACCGGAGCTGATAAAAATGTTGATATGGATGTTATTTTTTTTCTGACTGCGATTTCAAAACCATGCACCAGAATTCACTTCTTTCAACTCAGTAATGCATTTTGGATGTGTACCTAGAGTTTAAAGCAGAAAAACAGGAACTTTTAGAATTTTCATTTTTTGACCAAAACGACAGGACCGGAGCTGATAAAAATGTTGATATTGATGTTATTTTTTTTCTGACTGCGATTTCAAAACCATGCACCAGAATTCACTTCTTTCAACTCAGTAATGCATTTTGGATGTGTACCTAGAGTTTAAAGCAGAAAAACAGGAACTTTTAGAATTTTCATTTTTTGACCAAAACGACAGGACCGGAGCTGATAAAAATGTTGATATTGATGTTATTTTTTTTCTGACTGCGATTTCAAAACCATGCACCAGAATTCACTTCTTTCAACTCAGTAATGCATTTTGGATGTGTACCTAGAGTTTAAAGCAGAAAAACAGGAACTTTTAGAATTTTCATTTGTTGACCAAAACGACAGGACCGGAGCTGATAAAAATGTTGATATGGATGTTATTTTTTTTCTGACTGCGATTTCAAAACCATGCACCAGAATTCACTTCTTTCAACTCAGTAATGCATTTTGGATGTGTACCTAGAGTTTAAAGCAGAAAAACAGGAACTTTTAGAATTTTCATTTGTTGACCAAAACGACAGGACGGGACCTGATAAAATTGTTGATATGGATGTTATTTTTTTTCTGACTGCGATTTCAAAACCATGCACCAGAATTCACTTCTTTCAACTCAGTAATGCATTTTGGATGTGTACCTAGAGTTTAAAGCAGAAAAACAGGAACTTTTAGAATTTTCATTTTTTGACCAAAACGACAGGACCGGAGCTGATAAAAATGTTGATATGGATGTTATTTTTTTTCTGACTGCGATTTCAAAACCATGCACCAGAATTCACTTCTTTAAACTCAGTAATGCATTTTGGATGTGTACCTAGAGTTTAAAGCAGAAAAACAGGAACTTTTAGAATTTTCATTTTTTGACCAAAACGACAGGACCGGAGCTGATAAAAATGTTGATATGGATGTTATTTTTTTTCTGATTGCGATTTCAAAACCATGCACCAGAATTCACTTCTTTCAACTCAGTAATGCATTTTGGATGTGTACCTAGAGTTTAAAGCAGAAAAACAGGAACTTTTAGAATTTTCATTTTTTGACCAAAACGACAGGACCGGAGCTGATAAAAAATGTTGATATGGATGTTATTTTTTTTCCTGACTGCGATTTCAAAACCATGCACCAGAATCAACTTCTTTCAACTC
Organism: Crinia signifera; assembly: GCF_055691185.1. Classification (NCBI taxonomy): domain Eukaryota; kingdom Metazoa; phylum Chordata; class Amphibia; order Anura; family Myobatrachidae; genus Crinia; species Crinia signifera. Next base: position 92,904,465 of record NC_139227.1, read on the forward strand.
AGTAATGCATTTTGGATGTGTACCTAGAGTTTAAAGCAGAAAAACAGGAACTTTTAGAATTTTCATTTTTTGACCAAAATGACAGGACCGGAGCTGATAAAAATGTTGATATGGATGTTATTTTTTTTCTGACTGCGATTTCAAAACCATGCACCAGAATTCACTTCTTTCAACTCAGTAATGCATTTTGGATGTGTACCTAGAGTTTAAAGCAGAAAAACAGGAACTTTTAGAATATTCATTTTTTGACCACAACGACAGGACCGGAGCTGATAAAAATGTTGATATTGATGTTATTTTTTTTCTGACTGCGATTTCAAAACCATGCACCAGAATTCACTTCTTTCAACTCAGTAATGCATTTTGGATGTGTACCTAGAGTTTAAAGCAGAAAAACAGGAACTTTTAGAATTTTCATTTTTTGACCAAAACGACAGGACCGGAGCTGATAAAAATTGTTGATATGGATGTTATTTTTTTTCTGACTGCGATTTCAAAACCATGCACCTGAATTCACTTCTTTCAACTCAGTAATGCATTTTGGATGTGTACCTAGAGTTTAAAGCAGAAAAACAGGAACTTTTAGAATTTTCATTTTTTGACCAAAACGACAGGACCGGAGCTGATAAAAATGTTGATATGGATGTTATTTTTTTTCTGACTGCGATTTCAAAACCATGCACCAGAATTCACTTCTTTAAACTCAGTAATGCATTTTGGATGTGTACCTAGAGTTTAAAGCAGAAAAACAGGAACTTTTAGAATTTTCATTTTTTGACCAAAACGACAGGACCGGAGCTGATAAAAATGTTGATATGGATGTTATTTTTTTTCTGATTGCGATTTCAAAACCATGCACCAGAATTCACTTCTTTCAACTCAGTAATGCATTTTGGATGTGTACCTAGAGTTTAAAGCAGAAAAACAGGAACTTTTAGAATTTTCATTTTTTGACCAAAACGACAGGACCGGAGCTGATAAAAAATGTTGATATGGATGTTATTTTTTTTCCTGACTGTGATTTCAAAACCATGCACCAGAATCAACTTCTTTCAACTCAGTAATGCATTTTGGATGTGTACCTAGAGTTTAAAGCAGAAAAACAGGAACTTTTAGAATTTTCATTTTTTGACCAAAATGACAGGACCGGAGCTGATAAAAATGTTGATATGGATGTTATTTTTTTTCTGACTGCGATTTCAAAACCATGCACCAGAATTCACTTCTTTCAACTCAGTAATGCATTTTGGATGTGTACCTAGAGTTTAAAGCAGAAAAACAGGAACTTTTAGAATATTCATTTTTTGACCAAAACGACAGGACCGGAGCTGATAAAAATGTTGATATTGATGTTATTTTTTTTCTGACTGCGATTTCAAAACCATGCACCAGAATTCACTTCTTTCAACTCAGTAATGCATTTTGGATGTGTACCTAGAGTTTAAAGCAGAAAAACAGGAACTTTTAGAATTTTCATTTTTTGACCAAAACGACAGGACCGGAGCTGATAAAAATGTTGATATTGATGTTATTTTTTTTCTGACTGCGATTTCAAAACCATGCACCAGAATTCACTTCTTTCAACTTAGTAATGCATTTTGGATGTGTACCTAGAGTTTAAAGCAGAAAAACAGGAACTTTTAGAATTTTCATTTTTTGACCAAAACGACAGGACCGGAGCTGATAAAAATGTTGATATTGATGTTATTTTTTTTCTGACTGCGATCTCAAAACCATGCACCAGAATTCACTTCTTTCAACTCAGTAATGCATTTTGGATGTGTACCTAGAGTTTAAAGCAGAAAAACAGGAACTTTTAGAATTTTCATTTTTTGACCAAAACGACAGGACCGGAGCTGATAAAAATGTTGATATTGATGTTATTTTTTTTCTGACTGCGATTTCAAAACCATGCACCAGAATTCACTTCTTTCAACTCAGTAATGCATTTTGGATGTGTACCTAGAGTTTAAAGCAGAAAAACAGGAACTTTTAGAATTTTCATTTTTTGACCAAAACGACAGGACCGGAGCTGATAAAAATGTTGATATGGATGTTATTTTTTTTCTGACTGCGATTTCAAAACCATGCACCAGAATTCACTTCTTTCAACTCAGTAATGCATTTTGGATGTGTACCTAGAGTTTAAAGCAGAAAAACAGGAACTTTTAGAATTTTCATTTTTTTACCAAAACGACAGGACCGGAGCTGATAAAAATGTTGATATTGATGTTATTTTTTTTCTGACTGTGATTTCAAAACCATGCACCAGAATTCACTTCTTTCAACTCAGTAATGCATTTTGGATGTGTACCTAGAGTTTAAAGCAGAAAAACAGGAACTTTTAGAATTTTCATTTTTTGACCAAAACGACAGGACCGGAGCTGATAAAAATGTTGATATTGATGTTATTTTTTTTCTGACTGCGATTTCAAAACCATGCACCAGAATTCACTTCTTTCAACTCAGTAATGCATTTTGGATGTGTACCTAGAGTTTAAAGCAGAAAAACAGGAACTTTTAGAATTTTAATTTGTTGACCAAAACGACAGGACCGGAGCTGATAAAAATGTTGATATGGATGTTATTTTTTTTCTGACTGCGATTTCAAAACCATGCACTAGAATTCACTACTTTCAACTCAGTAATGCATTTTGGATGTGTACCTAGAGTTTAAAGCAGAAAAACAGGAACTTTTAGAATTTTCATTTTTTGACCAAAACGACAGGACCGGAGCTGATAAAAATGTTGATATGGATGTTATTTTTTTTCTGACTGCGATTTCAAAACCATGCACCAGAATTCACTTCTTTAAACTCAGTAATGCATTTTGGATGTGTACCTAGAGTTTAAAGCAGAAAAACAGGAACTTTTAGAATTTTCATTTTTTGACCAAAATGACAGGACCGGAGCTGATAAAAATGTTGATATGGATGTTATTTTTTTTCTGACTGCGATTTCAAAACCATGCACCAGAATTCACTTCTTTCAACTCAGTAATGCATTTTGGATGTGTACCTAGAGTTTAAAGCAGAAAAACAGGAACTTTTAGAATTTTCATTTGTTGACCAAAACGACAGGACGGGACCTGATAAAATTGTTGATATGGATGTTATTTTTTTTCTGACTGCGATTTCAAAACCATGCACCAGAATTCACTTCTTTCAACTCAGTAATGCATTTTGGATGTGTACCTAGAGTTTAAAGCAGAAAAACAGGAACTTTTAGAATTTTCATTTTTTGACCAAAACGACAGGACCGGAGCTGATAAAAATGTTGATATGGATGTTATTTTTTTTCTGACTGCGATTTCAAAACCATGCACCAGAATTCACTTCTTTAAACTCAGTAATGCATTTTGGATGTGTACCTAGAGTTTAAAGCAGAAAAACAGGAACTTTTAGAATTTTCATTTTTTGACCAAAACGACAGGACCGGAGCTGATAAAAATGTTGATATGGATGTTATTTTTTTTCTGATTGCGATTTCAAAACCATGCACCAGAATCAACTTCTTTCAACTCAGTAATGCATTTTGGATGTGTACCTAGAGTTTAAAGCAGAAAAACAGGAACTTTTAGAATTTTCATTTTTTGACCAAAACGACAGGACCGGAGCTGATAAAAAATGTTGATATGGATGTTATTTTTTTTCTGACTGCGATTTCAAAACCATGCACCAGAATTCACTTCTTTCAACTCAGTAATGCATTTTGGATGTGTACCTAGAGATTTTAAGCAGAAAAACAGGAACTTTTAGAATTTTAATTTGTTGACCAAAACGACAGGACCGGAGCTGATAAAAATGTTGATATGGATGTTATTTTTTTTCTGACTGCGATTTCAAAACCATGCACCAGAATTCACTTCTTTCAACTCAGTAATGCATTTTGGATGTGTACCTAGAGTTTAAAGCAGAAAAAAAAGGAACTTTTAGAATATTCATTTTTTGACCAAAACGACAGGACCGGAGCTGATAAAAATGTTGATATTGATGTTATTTTTTTTCTGACTGCGATTTCAAAACCATGCACCAGAATTCACTTCTTTCAACTCAGTAATGCATTTTGGATGTGTACCTAGAGTTTAAAGCAGAAAAACAGGAACTTTTAGAATTTTCATTTTTTGACCAAAACGACAGGACCGGAGCTGATAAAAATGTTGATATTGATGTTATTTTTTTTCTGACTGCGATTTCAAAACCATGCACCAGAATTCACTTCTTTCAACTTAGTAATGCATTTTGGATGTGTACCTAGAGTTTAAAGCAGAAAAACAGGAACTTTTAGAATTTTCATTTTTTGACCAAAACGACAGGACCGGAGCTGATAAAAATGTTGATATTGATGTTATTTTTTTTCTGACTGCGATCTCAAAACCATGCACCAGAATTCACTTCTTTCAACTCAGTAATGCATTTTGGATGTGTACCTAGAGTTTAAAGCAGAAAAACAGGAACTTTTAGAATTTTCATTTTTTGACCAAAACGACAGGACCGGAGCTGATAAAAATGTTGATATTGATGTTATTTTTTTTCTGACTGCGATTTCAAAACCATGCACCAGAATTCACTTCTTTCAACTCAGTAATGCATTTTGGATGTGTACCTAGAGTTTAAAGCAGAAAAACAGGAACTTTTAGAATTTTCATTTTTTGACCAAAACGACAGGACCGGAGCTGATAAAAATGTTGATATTGATGTTATTTTTTTTCTGACTGCGATTTCAAAACCATGCACCAGAATTCACTTCTTTCAACTTAGTAATGCATTTTGGATGTGTACCTAGAGTTTAAAGCAGAAAAACAGGAACTTTTAGAATTTTCATTTTTTGACCAAAACGACAGGACCGGAGCTGATAAAAATGTTGATATTGATGTTATTTTTTTTCTGACTGCGATCTCAAAACCATGCACCAGAATTCACTTCTTTCAACTCAGTAATGCATTTTGGATGTGTACCTAGAGTTTAAAGCAGAAAAACAGGAACTTTTAGAATTTTCATTTTTTGACCAAAACGACAGGACCGGAGCTGATAAAAATGTTGATATTGATGTTATTTTTTTTCTGACTGCGATTTCAAAACCATGCACCAGAATTCACTTCTTTCAACTCAGTAATGCATTTTGGATGTGTACCTAGAGTTTAAAGCAGAAAAACAGGAACTTTTAGAATTTTCATTTTTTGACCAAAACGACAGGACCGGAGCTGATAAAAATGTTGATATGGATGTTATTTTTTTTCTGACTGCGATTTCAAAACCATGCACCAGAATTCACTTCTTTCAACTCAGTAATGCATTTTGGATGTGTACCTAGAGTTTAAAGCAGAAAAACAGGAACTTTTAGAATTTTCATTTTTTTACCAAAACGACAGGACCGGAGCTGATAAAAATGTTGATATTGATGTTATTTTTTTCTGACTGTGATTTCAAAACCATGCACCAGAATTCACTTCTTTCAACTCAGTAATGCATTTTGGATGTGTACCTAGAGTTTAAAGCAGAAAAACAGGAACTTTTAGAATTTTCATTTTTTGACCAAAACGACAGGACCGGAGCTGATAAAAATGTTGATATTGATGTTATTTTTTTTCTGACTGCGATTTCAAAACCATGCACCAGAATTCACTTCTTTCAACTCAGTAATGCATTTTGGATGTGTACCTAGAGTTTAAAGCAAAAAAACAGGAACTTTTAGAATTTTAATTTGTTGACCAAAACGACAGGACCGGAGCTGATAAAAATGTTGATATGGATGTTATTTTTTTTCTGACTGCGATTTCAAAACCATGCACTAGAATTCACTACTTTCAACTCAGTAATGCATTTTGGATGTGTACCTAGAGTTTAAAGCAGAAAAACAGGAACTTTTAGAATTTTCATTTTTTGACCAAAACGACAGGACCGGAGCTGATAAAAATGTTGATATGGATGTTATTTTTTTTCTGACTGCGATTTCAAAACCATGCACCAGAATTCACTTCTTTAAACTCAGTAATGCATTTTGGATGTGTACCTAGAGTTTAAAGCAGAAAAACAGGAACTTTTAGAATTTTCATTTTTTGACCAAAATGACAGGACCGGAGCTGATAAAAATGTTGATATGGATGTTATTTTTTTTCTGACTGCGATTTCAAAACCATGCACCAGAATTCACTTCTTTCAACTCAGTAATGCATTTTGGATGTGTACCTAGAGTTTAAAGCAGAAAAACAGGAACTTTTAGAATTTTCATTTGTTGACCAAAACGACAGGACGGGACCTGATAAAATTGTTGATATGGATGTTATTTTTTTTCTGACTGCGATTTCAAAACCATGCACCAGAATTCACTTCTTTCAACTCAGTAATGCATTTTGGATGTGTACCTAGAGTTTAAAGCAGAAAAACAGGAACTTTTAGAATTTTCATTTTTTGACCAAAACGACAGGACCGGAGCTGATAAAAATGTTGATATGGATGTTATTTTTTTTCTGACTGCGATTTCAAAACCATGCACCAGAATTCACTTCTTTAAACTCAGTAATGCATTTTGGATGTGTACCTAGAGTTTAAAGCAGAAAAACAGGAACTTTTAGAATTTTCATTTTTTGACCAAAACGACAGGACCGGAGCTGATAAAAATGTTGATATGGATGTTATTTTTTTTCTGATTGCGATTTCAAAACCATGCACCAGAATCAACTTCTTTCAACTCAGTAATGCATTTTGGATGTGTACCTAGAGTTTAAAGCAGAAAAACAGGAACTTTTAGAATTTTCATTTTTTGACCAAAACGACAGGACCGGAGCTGATAAAAAATGTTGATATGGATGTTATTTTTTTTCTGACTGCGATTTCAAAACCATGCACCAGAATTCACTTCTTTCAACTCAGTAATGCATTTTGGATGTGTACCTAGAGATTTTAAGCAGAAAAACAGGAACTTTTAGAATTTTAATTTGTTGACCAAAACGACAGGACCGGAGCTGATAAAAATGTTGATATGGATGTTTTTTTTTTTTGACTGCGATTTCAAAACCATGCACCAGAATTCACTTCTTTCAACTCAGTAATGCATTTTGGATGTGTACCTAGAGTTTAAAGCAGAAAAACAGGAACTTTTAGAATTTTAATTTTTTGACCAAAACGACAGGTCCGGAGCTGATAAAAATGTTGATATTGATGTAATTTTTTTTCTGACTGCGGTTTCAAAACCATGCACCAGAATCAACTTCTTTCAACTCAGTAATGCATTTTGGATGTGTACCTAGAGTTTAAAGCAGAAAAACAGGAACTTTTAGAATTTTCATTTGTTGACCAAAACGACAGGACCGGAGCTGATAAAAATGTTGATATGGATGTTATTTTTTTTCTGACTGCGATTTCAAAACCATGCACCAGAATTCACTTCTTTCAACTCAGTAATGCATTTTGGATGTGTACCTAGAGTTTAAAGCAGAAAAACAGGAACTTTTAGAATTTTCATTTTTTGACCAAAACGACAGGACCGGAGCTGATAAAAATGTTGATATGGATGTTATTTTTTTTCTGACTGCGATTTCAAAACTATGCACCAGAATTCACTTCTTTCAACTCAGTAATGCATTTTGGATGTGTACCTAGAGTTTAAAGCAGAAAAACAGGAACTTTTAGAATTTTCATTTTTTGACCAAAACGACAGGACCGGAGCTGATAAAAATGTTGATATGGATGTTATTTTTTTTCTGATTGCGATTTCAAAACCATGCACCAGAATCAACTTCTTTCAACTCAGTAATGCATTTTGGATGTGTACCTAGAGTTTAAAGCAGAAAAACAGGAACTTTTAGAATTTTCATTTTTTGACCAAAACGACAGGACCGGAGCTGATAAAAAATGTTGATATGGATGTTATTTTTTTTCTGACTGCGATTTCAAAACCATGCACCAGAATTCACTTCTTTCAACTCAGTAATGCATTTTGGATGTGTACCTAGAGATTTTAAGCAGAAAAACAGGAACTTTTAGAATTTTAATTTGTTGACCAAAACGACAGGACCGGAGCTGATAAAAATGTTGATATGGATGTTTTTTTTTTTTGACTGCGATTTCAAAACCATGCACCAGAATTCACTTCTTTCAACTCAGTAATGCATTTTGGATGTGTACCTAGAGTTTAAAGCAGAAAAACAGGAACTTTTAGAATTTTAATTTTTTGACCAAAACGACAGGTCCGGAGCTGATAAAAATGTTGATATTGATGTAATTTTTTTTCTGACTGCGGTTTCAAAACCATGCACCAGAATCAACTTCTTTCAACTCAGTAATGCATTTTGGATGTGTACCTAGAGTTTAAAGCAGAAAAACAGGAACTTTTAGAATTTTCATTTGTTGACCAAAACGACAGGACCGGAGCTGATAAAAATGTTGATATGGATGTTATTTTTTTTCTGACTGCGATTTCAAAACCATGCACCAGAATTCACTTCTTTCAACTCAGTAATGCATTTTGGATGTGTACCTAGAGTTTAAAGCAGAAAAACAGGAACTTTTAGAATTTTCATTTTTTGACCAAAACGACAGGACCGGAGCTGATAAAAATGTTGATATGGATGTTATTTTTTTTCTGACTGCGATTTCAAAACTATGCACCAGAATTCACTTCTTTCAACTCAGTAATGCATTTTGGATGTGTACCTAGAGTTTAAAGCAGAAAAACAGGAACTTTTAGAATTTTCATTTTTTGACCAAAATGAAAGGACCGGAGCTGATAAAAATGTTGATATGGATGTTTTTTTTTTCTGACTGCGATTTCAAAACCATGCACCAGAATCAACTTCTTTCAACTCAGTAATGCATTTTGGATGTGTACCTAGAGTTTAAAGCAGAAAAACAGGAACTTTTAGAATTTTCATTTTTTGACCAAAACGACAGGACCGGAGCTGATAAAAATGTTGATATGGATGTTATTTTTTTTCTGACTGCGATTTCAAAACCATGCACCAGAATTCACTTCTTTCAACTCAGTAATGCATTTTGGATGTGTACCTAGAGTTTAAAGCAGAAAAACAGGAACTTTTAGAATTTTCATTTTTTGACCAAAACGACAGGACCGGAGCTGATAAAAATGTTGATATGGATGTTATTTTTTTTCTGACTGCGATTTCAAAACCATGCACCAGAATTCACTTCTTTCAACTCAGTAATGCATTTTGGATGTGTACCTAGAGTTTAAAGCAGAAAAACAGGAACTTTTAGAATTTTAATTTGTTGACCAAAACGACAGGACCGGAGCTGATAAAAATGTTGATATGGATGTTATTTTTTTTCTGACTGCGATTTCAAAACCATGCACCAGAATTCACTTCTTTCAACTCAGTAATGCATTTTGGATGTGTACCTAGAGTTTAAAGCAGAAAAACAGGAACTTTTAGAATTTTCATTTGTTGACCAAAACGACAGGACCGGACCTGATAAAATTGTTGATATGGATGTTATTTTTTTTCTGACTGCGATTTCAAAACCATGCACCAGAATTCACTTCTTTCAACTCAGTAATGCATTTTGGATGTGTACCTAGAGTTTAAAGCAGAAAAACAGGAACTTTTAGAATTTTCATTTTTTGACCAAAACGACAGGACTGGAGCTGATAAAAATGTTGATATGGATGTTATTTTTTTTCTGACTGCGATTTCAAAACCATGCACCAGAATTCACTTCTTTAAACTCAGTAATGAATTTTGGATGTGTACCTAGAGTTTAAAGCAGAAAAACAGGAACTTTTAGAATTTTCATTTTTTGACCAAAACGACAGGACCGGAGCTGATAAAAATGTTGATATGGATGTTATTTTTTTTCTGACTGCGATTTCAAAACCATGCACCAGAATCAACTTCTTTCAACTCAGTAATGCATTTTGGATGTGTACCTAGAGTTTAAAGCAGAAAAACAGGAACTTTTAGAATTTTCATTTTTTGACCAAAACGACAGGACCGGAGCTGATAAAAAATGTTGATATGGATGTTATTTTTTTTCTGACTGCGATTTCAAAACCATGCACCAGAATTCACTTCTTTCAACTCAGTAATGCATTTTGGATGTGTACCTAGAGTTTAAAGCAGAAAAACAGGAACTTTTAGAATTTTCATTTGTTGACCAAAACGACAGGACCGGAGCTGATAAAAATGTTGATATGGATGTTATTTTTTTTCTGACTGCGATTTCAAAACCATGCACCAGAATCAACTTCTTTCAACTCAGTAATGCATTTTGGATGTGTACCTAGAGTTTAAAGCAGAAAAACAGGAACTTTTAGAATTTTCATTTGTTGACCAAAACGACAGGACCGGAGCTGATAAAAATGTTGATATGGATGTTATTTTTTTTCTGACTGCGATTTCAAAACCATGCACCAGAATTCACTTCTTTCAACTCAGTAATGCATTTTGGATGTGTACCTAGAGTTTAAAGCAGAAAAACAGGAACTTTTAGAATTTTCATTTTTTGACCAAAACGACAGGACCGGAGCTGATAAAAATGTTGATATGGATGTTATTTTTTTTCTGACTGCGATTTCAAAACTATGCACCAGAATTCACTTCTTTCAACTCAGTAATGCATTTTGGATGTGTACCTAGAGTTTAAAGCAGAAAAACAGGAACTTTTAGAATTTTCATTTTTTGACCAAAATGAAAGGACCGGAGCTGATAAAAATGTTGATATGGATGTTATTTTTTTTCTGACTGCGATTTCAAAACCATGCACCAGAATTCACTTCTTTCAACTCAGTAATGCATTTTGGATGTGTACCTAGAGATTTTAAGCAGAAAAACAGGAACTTTTAGAATTTTAATTTGTTGACCAAAACGACAGGACCGGAGCTGATAAAAATGTTGATATGGATGTTTTTTTTTTTTGACTGCGATTTCAAAACCATGCACCAGAATTCACTTCTTTCAACTCAGTAATGCATTTTGGATGTGTACCTAGAGTTTAAAGCAGAAAAACAGGAACTTTTAGAATTTTAATTTTTTGACCAAAACGACAGGTCCGGAGCTGATAAAAATGTTGATATTGATGTAATTTTTTTTCTGACTGCGGTTTCAAAACCATGCACCAGAATCAACTTCTTTCAACTCAGTAATGCATTTTGGATGTGTACCTAGAGTTTAAAGCAGAAAAACAGGAACTTTTAGAATTTTCATTTGTTGACCAAAACGACAGGACCGGAGCTGATAAAAATGTTGATATGGATGTTATTTTTTTTCTGACTGCGATTTCAAAACCATGCACCAGAATTCACTTCTTTCAACTCAGTAATGCATTTTGGATGTGTACCTAGAGTTTAAAGCAGAAAAACAGGAACTTTTAGAATTTTCATTTTTTGACCAAAACGACAGGACCGGAGCTGATAAAAATGTTGATATGGATGTTATTTTTTTTCTGACTGCGATTTCAAAACTATGCACCAGAATTCACTTCTTTCAACTCAGTAATGCATTTTGGATGTGTACCTAGAGTTTAAAGCAGAAAAACAGGAACTTTTAGAATTTTCATTTTTTGACCAAAACGACAGGACCGGAGCTGATAAAAATGTTGATATGGATGTTATTTTTTTTCTGATTGCGATTTCAAAACCATGCACCAGAATCAACTTCTTTCAACTCAGTAATGCATTTTGGATGTGTACCTAGAGTTTAAAGCAGAAAAACAGGAACTTTTAGAATTTTCATTTTTTGACCAAAACGACAGGACCGGAGCTGATAAAAAATGTTGATATGGATGTTATTTTTTTTCTGACTGCGATTTCAAAACCATGCACCAGAATTCACTTCTTTCAACTCAGTAATGCATTTTGGATGTGTACCTAGAGATTTTAAGCAGAAAAACAGGAACTTTTAGAATTTTAATTTGTTGACCAAAACGACAGGACCGGAGCTGATAAAAATGTTGATATGGATGTTTTTTTTTTTTGACTGCGATTTCAAAACCATGCACCAGAATTCACTTCTTTCAACTCAGTAATGCATTTTGGATGTGTACCTAGAGTTTAAAGCAGAAAAACAGGAACTTTTAGAATTTTAATTTTTTGACCAAAACGACAGGTCCGGAGCTGATAAAAATGTTGATATTGATGTAATTTTTTTTCTGACTGCGGTTTCAAAACCATGCACCAGAATCAACTTCTTTCAACTCAGTAATGCATTTTGGATGTGTACCTAGAGTTTAAAGCAGAAAAACAGGAACTTTTAGAATTTTCATTTGTTGACCAAAACGACAGGACCGGAGCTGATAAAAATGTTGATATGGATGTTATTTTTTTTCTGACTGCGATTTCAAAACCATGCACCAGAATTCACTTCTTTCAACTCAGTAATGCATTTTGGATGTGTACCTAGAGTTTAAAGCAGAAAAACAGGAACTTTTAGAATTTTCATTTTTTGACCAAAACGACAGGACCGGAGCTGATAAAAATGTTGATATGGATGTTATTTTTTTTCTGACTGCGATTTCAAAACTATGCACCAGAATTCACTTCTTTCAACTCAGTAATGCATTTTGGATGTGTACCTAGAGTTTAAAGCAGAAAAACAGGAACTTTTAGAATTTTCATTTTTTGACCAAAATGAAAGGACCGGAGCTGATAAAAATGTTGATATGGATGTTTTTTTTTTCTGACTGCGATTTCAAAACCATGCACCAGAATCAACTTCTTTCAACTCAGTAATGCATTTTGGATGTGTACCTAGAGTTTAAAGCAGAAAAACAGGAACTTTTAGAATTTTCATTTTTTGACCAAAACGACAGGACCGGAGCTGATAAAAATGTTGATATGGATGTTATTTTTTTTCTGACTGCGATTTCAAAACCATGCACCAGAATTCACTTCTTTCAACTCAGTAATGCATTTTGGATGTGTACCTAGAGTTTAAAGCAGAAAAACAGGAACTTTTAGAATTTTCATTTTTTGACCAAAACGACAGGACCGGAGCTGATAAAAATGTTGATATGGATGTTATTTTTTTTCTGACTGCGATTTCAAAACCATGCACCAGAATTCACTTCTTTCAACTCAGTAATGCATTTTGGATGTGTACCTAGAGTTTAAAGCAGAAAAACAGGAACTTTTAGAATTTTAATTTGTTGACCAAAACGACAGGACCGGAGCTGATAAAAATGTTGATATGGATGTTATTTTTTTTCTGACTGCGATTTCAAAACCATGCACCAGAATTCACTTCTTTCAACTCAGTAATGCATTTTGGATGTGTACCTAGAGTTTAAAGCAGAAAAACAGGAACTTTTAGAATTTTCATTTGTTGACCAAAACGACAGGACCGGACCTGATAAAATTGTTGATATGGATGTTATTTTTTTTCTGACTGCGATTTCAAAACCATGCACCAGAATTCACTTCTTTCAACTCAGTAATGCATTTTGGATGTGTACCTAGAGTTTAAAGCAGAAAAACAGGAACTTTTAGAATTTTCATTTTTTGACCAAAACGACAGGACTGGAGCTGATAAAAATGTTGATATGGATGTTATTTTTTTTCTGACTGCGATTTCAAAACCATGCACCAGAATTCACTTCTTTAAACTCAGTAATGAATTTTGGATGTGTACCTAGAGTTTAAAGCAGAAAAACAGGAACTTTTAGAATTTTCATTTTTTGACCAAAACGACAGGACCGGAGCTGATAAAAATGTTGATATGGATGTTATTTTTTTTCTGACTGCGATTTCAAAACCATGCACCAGAATCAACTTCTTTCAACTCAGTAATGCATTTTGGATGTGTATCTAGAGTTTAAAGCAGAAAAACAGGAACTTTTAGAATTTTCATTTTTTGACCAAAACGACAGGACCGGAGCTGATAAAAAATGTTGATATGGATGTTATTTTTTTTCTGACTGCGATTTCAAAACCATGCACCAGAATTCACTTCTTTCAACTCAGTAATGCATTTTGGATGTGTACCTAGAGTTTAAAGCAGAAAAACAGGAACTTTTAGAATTTTCATTTGTTGACCAAAACGACAGGACCGGAGCTGATAAAAATGTTGATATGGATGTTATTTTTTTTCTGACTGCGATTTCAAAACCATGCACCAGAATCAACTTCTTTCAACTCAGTAATGCATTTTGGATGTGTACCTAGAGTTTAAAGCAGAAAAACAGGAACTTTTAGAATTTTCATTTGTTGACCAAAACGACAGGACCGGAGCTGATAAAAATGTTGATATGGATGTTATTTTTTTTCTGACTGCGATTTCAAAACCATGCACCAGAATTCACTTCTTTCAACTCAGTAATGCATTTTGGATGTGTACCTAGAGTTTAAAGCAGAAAAACAGGAACTTTTAGAATTTTCATTTTTTGACCAAAACGACAGGACCGGAGCTGATAAAAATGTTGATATGGATGTTATTTTTTTTCTGACTGCGATTTCAAAACTATGCACCAGAATTCACTTCTTTCAACTCAGTAATGCATTTTGGATGTGTACCTAGAGTTTAAAGCAGAAAAACAGGAACTTTTAGAATTTTCATTTTTTGACCAAAATGAAAGGACCGGAGCTGATAAAAATGTTGATATGGATGTTTTTTTTTTTCTGACTGCGATTTCAAAACCATGCACCAGAATCAACTTCTTTCAACTCAGTAATGCATTTTGGATGTGTACCTAGAGTTTAAAGCAGAAAAACAGGAACTTTTAGAATTTTCATTTTTTGACCAAAACGACAGGACCGGAGCTGATAAAAATGTTGATATGGATGTTATTTTTTTTCTGACTGCGATTTCAAAACCATGCACCAGAATCAACTTCTTTCAACTCAGTAATGCATTTTGGATGTGTACCTAGAGTTTAAAGCAGAAAAACAGGAACTTTTAGAATTTTCATTTTTTGACCAAAACGACAGGACCGGAGCTGATAAAAATGTTGATATGGATGTTATTTTTTTTCTGACTGAGATTTCAAAACCATGCACCAGAATTCACTTCTTTCAACTCAGTAATGCATTTTGGATGTGTAGCTAGAGTTTAAAGCAGAAAAACAGGAACTTTTAGAATTTTCATTTTTTGACCAAAACGACAGGACCGGAGCTGATAAAAATGTTGATATGGATGTTATTTTTTTTCTGACTGCGATTTCAAAACCATGCACCAGAATTCACTTCTTTCAACTCAGTAATGCATTTTGGATGTGTACCTAGAGTTTAAAGCAGAAAAACAGGAACTTTTAGAATTTTCATTTTTTGACCAAAACGACAGGACCGGAGCTGATAAAAATGTTGATATGGATGTTATTTTTTTTCTGACTGCGATTTCAAAACCATGCACCAGAATTCACTTCTTTAAACTCAGTAATGCATTTTGGATGTGTACCTAGAGTTTAAAGCAGAAAAACAGGAACTTTTAGAATTTTAATTTTTTGACCAAAACGACAGGACCGGAGCTGATAAAAATGTTGATATGGATGTTATTTTTTTTCTGACTGCGATTTCAAAACCATGCACCAGAATTCACTTCTTTAAACTCAGTAATGCATTTTGGATGTGTACCTAGAGTTTAAAGCAGAAAAACAGGAACTTTTAGAATTTTCATTTTTTGACCAAAACGACAGGTCCGGAGCTGATAAAAATGTTGATATTGTTGTAATTTTTTTTCTGACTGCGGTTTCAAAACCATGCACCAGAATCAACTTCTTTCAACTCAGTAATGCATTTTGGATGTGTACCTAGAGTTTAAAGCAGAAAAACAGGAACTTGTAGAATTTTCATTTTTTGACCAAAACGACAGGTCCGGAGCTGATAAAAATGTTGATATTTATGTAATTTTTTTTTCTGACTGCGGTTTCAAAACCATGCACCAGAATCAACTTCTTTCAACTCAGTAATGCATTTTGGATGTGTACCTAAAGTTTAAAGCAGAAAAACAGGAACTTTTAGAATTTTCATTTTTTGACCAAAACGACAGGACCGGAGCTGATAAAAATGTTGAAATGGATGTTATTTTTTTTCTAACTGTGATTTCAAAACCATGCACCAGAATTCACTTCTTTAAACTCAGTAATGCATTTTGGATGTGTACCTAGAGTTTAAAGCAGAAAAACAGGAACTTTTAGAATTTTCATTTTTTGACCAAAACGACAGGACCGGAGCTGATAAAAATGTTGATATGGATGTTATTTTTTTTCTGACTGCGATTTCAAAACCATGCACCAGAATTCACTTCTTTAAACTCAGTAATGCATTTTGGATGTGTACCTAGAGTTTAAAGCAGAAAAACAGGAACTTTTTAGAATTTTCATTTTTTTACCAAAACGACAGGACCGGAGCTGATAAAAATGTTGATATGGATGTTATTTTTTTTCTGACTGCGATTTCAAAACCATGCACCAGAATTCACTTCTTTAAACTCAGTAATGCATTTTGGATGTGTACCTAGAGTTTAAAGCAGAAAAACAGGAACTTTTTAGAATTTTCATTTTTTGACCAAAACGACAGGACCGGAGCTGATAAAAATGTTGATATGGATGTTATTTTTTTTCTGACTGCGATTTCAAAACCATGCACCAGAATTCACTTCTTTCAACTCAGTAATGCATTTTGGATGTGTACCTAGAGTTTAAAGCAGAAAAACAGGAACTTTTAGAATTTTCATTTGTTGACCAAAACGACAGGACCGGACCTGATAAAATTGTTGATATGGATGTTATTTTTTTTCTGACTGCGATTTCAAAACCATGCACCAGAATTCACTTCTTTCAACTCAGTAATGCATTTTGGATGTGTACCTAGAGTTTAAAGCAGAAAAACAGGAACTTTTAGAATTTTCATTTTTTGACCAAAACGACAGGACCGGAGCTGATAAAAATGTTGATATTGATGTTATTTTTTTTCTGACTGCGATTTCAAAACCATGCACCAGAATTCACTTCTTTCAACTCAGTAATGCATTTTGGATGTGTACCTAGAGTTTAAAGCAGAAAAACAGGAACTTTTAGAATTTTCATTTTTTGACCAAAACGACAGGACCGGAGCTGATAAAAATGTTGATATGGATGTTATTTTTTTTCTGACTGCGATTTCAAAACCATGGACCAGAATTCACTTCTTTCAACTCAGTAATGCATTTTGGATGTGTACCTAGAGTTTAAAGCAGAAAAACAGGAACTTTTAGAATTTTCATTTTTTGACCAAAACGACAGGACCGGAGCTGATAAAAATGTTGATATGGATGTTATTTTTTTTCTGACTGTGATTTCAAAACCATGCACCAGAATTCACTTCTTTCAACTCAGTAATGCATTTTGGATGTGTACCTAGAGTTTAAAGCAGAAAAACAGGAACTTTTAGAATTTTCATTTTTTGACCAAAACGACAGGACCGGAGCTGATAAAAATGTTGATATTGATGTTATTTTTTTTCTGACTGCGATTTCAAAACCATGCACCAGAATTCACTTCTTTCAACTCAGTAATGCATTTTGGATGTGTACCTAGAGTTTAAAGCAGAAAAACAGGAACTTTTAGAATTTTCATTTTTTGACCAAAACGACAGGACCGGAGCTGATAAAAATGTTGATATTGATGTTATTTTTTTTCTGACTGCGATTTCAAAACCATGCACCAGAATTCACTTCTTTCAACTCAGTAATGCATTTTGGATGTGTACCTAGAGTTTAAAGCAGAAAAACAGGAACTTTTAGAATTTTCATTTTTTGACCAAAACGACAGGACCGGAGCTGATAAAAATGTTGATATGGATGTTATTTTTTTTCTGACTGCGATTTCAAAACCATGCACCAGAATTCACTTCTTTCAACTCAGTAATGCATTTTGGATGTGTACCTAGAGTTTAAAGCAGAAAAACAGGAACTTTTAGAATTTTCATTTTTTGACCAAAACGACAGGACCGGAGCTGATAAAAATGTTGATATTGATGTTATTTTTTTTCTGACTGTGATTTCAAAACCATGCACCAGAATTCACTTCTTTCAACTCAGTAATGCATTTTGGATGTGTACCTAGAGTTTAAAGCAGAAAAACAGGAACTTTTAGAATTTTCATTTTTTGACCAAAACGACAGGACCGGAGCTTATAAAAATGTTGATATTGATGTTATTTTTTTTCTTACTGCGATTTCAAAACCATGCACCAGAATTCACTTCTTTCAACTCAGTAATGCATTTTGGATGTGTACCTAGAGTTTAAAGCAGAAAAACAGGAACTTTTAGAATTTTAATTTGTTGACCAAAACGACAGGACCGGAGCTGATAAAAATGTTGATATGGATGTTATTTTTTTTCTGACTGCGATTTCAAAACCATGCACTAGAATTCACTACTTTCAACTCAGTAATGCATTTTGGATGTGTACCTAGAGTTTAAAGCAGAAAAACAGGAACTTTTAGAATTTTCATTTTTTGACCAAAACGACAGGACCGGAGCTGATAAAAATGTTGATATGGATGTTATTTTTTTTCTGACTGCGATTTCAAAACCATGCACCAGAATTCACTTCTTTAAACTCAGTAATGCATTTTGGATGTGTACCTAGAGTTTAAAGCAGAAAAACAGGAACTTTTAGAATTTTCATTTTTTGACCAAAACGACAGGACCGGAGCTGATAAAAATGTTGATATGGATGTTATTTTTTTTCTGACTGCGATTTCAAAACCATGCACCAGAATTCACTTCTTTCAACTCAGTAATGCATTTTGGATGTGTACCTAGAGTTTAAAGCAGAAAAACAGGAACTTTTAGAATTTTCATTTGTTGACCAAAACGACAGGACGGGACCTGATAAAATTGTTGATATGGATGTTATTTTTTTCCTGACTGCGATTTCAAAACCATGCACCAGAATTCACTTCTTTCAACTCAGTAATGCATTTTGGATGTGTACCTAGAGTTTAAAGCAGAAAAACAGGAACTTTTAGAATTTTCATTTTTTGACCAAAACGACAGGACCGGAGCTGATAAAAATGTTGATATGGATGTTATTTTTTTTCTGACTGCGATTTCAAAACCATGCACCAGAATTCACTTCTTTAAACTCAGTAATGCATTTTGGATGTGTACCTAGAGTTTAAAGCAGAAAAACAGGAACTTTTAGAATTTTCATTTTTTGACCAAAACGACAGGACCGGAGCTGATAAAAATGTTGATATGGATGTTATTTTTTCTCTGATTGCGATTTCAAAACCATGCACCAGAATCAACTTCTTTCAACTCAGTAATGCATTTTGGATGTGTACCTAGAGTTTAAAGCAGAAAAACAGGAACTTTTAGAATTTTCATTTTTTGACCAAAACGACAGGACCGGAGCTGATAAAAAATGTTGATATGGATGTTATTTTTTTTCTGATTGCGATTTCAAAACCATGCACCAGAATCAACTTCTTTCAACTCAGTAATGCATTTTGGATGTGTACCTAGAGTTTAAAGCAGAAAAACAGGAACTTTTAGAATTTTCATTTTTTGACCAAAACGACAGGACCGGAGCTGATAAAAAATGTTGATATGGATGTTATTTTTTTTCTGACTGCGATTTCAAAACCATGCACCAGAATTCACTTCTTTAAACTCAGTAATGCATTTTGGATGTGTACCTAGAGTTTAAAGCAGAAAAACAGGAACTTTTAGAATTTTCATTTTTTGACCAAAACGACAGGACCGGAGCTGATAAAAATGTTGATATGGATGTTATTTTTTTTCTGACTGCGATTTCAAAACCATGCACCAGAATTCACTTCTTTAAACTCAGTAATGCATTTTGGATGTGTACCTAGAGTTTAAAGCAGAAAAACAGGAACTTTTTAGAATTTTCATTTTTTGACCAAAACGACAGGACCGGAGCTGATAAAAATGTTGATATGGATGTTATTTTTTTTTTGACTGCGATTTCAAAACCATGCACCAGAATTCACTTCTTTCAACTCAGTAATGCATTTTGGATGTGTACCTAGAGTTTAAAGCAGAAAAACAGGAACTTTTAGAATTTTCATTTTTTGACCAAAACGACAGGACCGGAGCTGATAAAAATGTTGATATGGATGTTATTTTTTTTCTGACTGCGATTTCAAAACCATGCACCAGAATTCACTTCTTTAAACTCAGTAATGCATTTTGGATGTGTACCTAGAGTTTAAAGCAGAAAAACAGGAACTTTTTAGAATTTTCATTTTTTGACCAAAACGACAGGACCGGAGCTGATAAAAATGTTGATATGGATGTTATTTTTTTTCTGACTGCGATTTCAAAACCATGCACCAGAATTCACTTCTTTCAACTCAGTAATGCATTTTGGATGTGTACCTAGAGTTTAAAGCAGAAAAACAGGAACTTTTAGAATTTTCATTTGTTGACCAAAACGACAGGACCGGAGCTGATAAAAATGTTGATATGGATGTTATTTTTTTTCTGACTGCGATTTCAAAACCATGCACCAGAATTCACTTCTTTAAACTCAGTAATGCATTTTGGATGTGTACCTAGAGTTTAAAGCAGAAAAACAGGAACTTTTAGAATTTTCATTTTTTGACCAAAACAACAGGACCGGAGCTGATAAAAATGTTGATATGGATGTTATTTTTTTTCTGACTGCGATTTCAAAACCATGCACCAGAATTCACTTCTTTCAACTCAGTAATGCATTTTGGATGTGTACCTAGAGTTTAAAGCAGAAAAACAGGAACTTTTAGAATTTTCATTTTTTGACCAAAACGACAGGACCGGAGCTGATAAAAATGTTGATATGGATGTTATTTTTTTTCTGACTGCGATTTCAAAACCATGCACCAGAATTCACTTCTTTCAACTCAGTAATGCATGTTGGATGTGTACCTAGAGTTTAAAGCAGAAAAACAGGAACTTTTAGAATTTTCATTTTTTGACCAAAACGACAGGACCGGAGCTGATAAAAATGTTGATATGGATGTTATTTTTTTTCTGACTGCGATTTCAAAACCATGCACCAGAATCAACTTCTTTCAACTCAGTAATGCATTTTGGATGTGTACCTAGAGTTTAAAGCAGAAAAACAGGAACTTTTAGAATTTTCATTTTTTGACCAAAACGACAGGACCGGAGCTGATAAAAATGTTGATATGGATGTTATTTTTTTTCTGACTGCGATTTCAAAACCATGCACCAGAATTCACTTCTTTCAACTCAGTAATGCATGTTGGATGTGTACCTAGAGTTTAAAGCAGAAAAACAGGAACTTTTAGAATTTTCATTTTTTGACCAAAACGACAGGACCGGAGCTGATAAAAATGTTGATATGGATGTTATTTTTTTCTGACTGCGATTTCAAAACCATGCACCAGAATTCACTTCTTTCAACTCAGTAATGCATGTTGGATGTGTACCTAGAGTTTAAAGCAGAAAAACAGGAACTTTTAGAATTTTCATTTTTTGACCAAAACGACAGGTTGGAGCTGATAAAAATGTTGATATTGATGTAATTTTTTTTCTGACTGCGGTTTCAAAACCATGCACCAGAATCAACTTCTTTCAACTCAGTAATGCATTTTGGATGTGTACCTAAAGTTTAAAGCAGAAAAACAGGAACTTTTAGAATTTTCATTTGTTGACCAAAACGACAGGACCGGAGCTGATAAAAATGTTGATATGGATGTTATACCATGCACCAGAATTCACTTCTTTCAACTCAGTAATGCATGTTGGATGTGTACCTAGAGTTTAAAGCAGAAAAACAGGAACTTTTAGAATTTTCATTTTTTGACCAAAACGACAGGACCGGAGCTGATAAAAATGTTGATATGGATGTTATTTTTTTTCTGACTGCGATTTCAAAACCATGCACCAGAATTCACTTCTTTCAACTCAGTAATGCATGTTGGATGTGTACCTAGAGTTTAAAGCAGAAAAACAGGAACTTTTAGAATTTTCATTTTTTGACCAAAACGACAGGTCCGGAGCTGATAAAAATGTTGATATTGATGTAATTTTTTTTCTGACTGCGGTTTCAAAACCATGCACCAGAATCAACTTCTTTCAACTCAGTAATGCATTTTGGATGTGTACCTAGAGTTTAAAGCAGAAAAACAGGAACTTTTAGAATTTTCATTTGTTGACCAAAACGACAGGACCGGAGCTGATAAAAATGTTGATATGGATGTTATTTTTTTTCTGACTGCGATTTCAAAACCATGCACCAGAATTCACTTCTTTCAACTCAGTAATGCATTTTGGATGTGTACCTAGAGTTTAAAGCAGAAAAACAGGAACTTTTAGAATTTTCATTTTTTGACCAAAATGAAAGGACCGGAGCTGATAAAAATGTTGATATGGATGTTTTTTTTTTTCTGACTGCGATTTCAAAACCATGCACCAGAATCAACTTCTTTCAACTCAGTAATGCATTTTGGATGTGTACCTAGAGTTTAAAGCAGAAAAACAGGAACTTTTAGAATTTTCATTTTTTGACCAAAACGACAGGACCGGAGCTGATAAAAATGTTGATATGGATGTTATTTTTTTTCTGACTGCGATTTCAAAACCATGCACCAGAATTCACTTCTTTCAACTCAGTAATGCATTTTGGATGTGTACCTAGAGTTTAAAGCAGAAAAACAGGAACTTTTAGAATTTTCATTTTTGACCAAAACGACAGGACCGGAGCTGATAAAAATGTTGATATTGATGTTATTTTTTTTCTGACTGCGATTTCAAAACCATGCACCAGAATTCACTTCTTTCAACTCAGTAATGCATTTTGGATGTGTACCTAGAGTTTAAAGCAGAAAAACAGGAACTTTTAGAATTTTAATTTGTTGACCAAAACGACAGGACCGGAGCTGATAAAAATGTTGATATGGATGTTATTTTTTTTCTGACTGCGATTTCAAAACCATGCACCAGAATTCACTTCTTTAAACTCAGTAATGCATTTTGGATGTGTACCTAGAGTTTAAAGCAGAAAAACAGGAACTTTTAGAATTTTCATTTTTTGACCAAAACGACAGGACCGGAGCTGATAAAAATGTTGATATGGATGTTATTTTTTTTCTGACTGCGATTTCAAAACCATGCACCAGAATTCACTTCTTTAAACTCAGTAATGCATTTTGGATGTGTACCTAGAGTTTAAAGCAGAAAAACAGGAACTTTTTAGAATTTTCATTTTTTGACCAAAACGACAGGACCGGAGCTGATAAAAATGTTGATATGGATGTTATTTTTTTTCTGACTGCGATTTCAAAACCATGCACCAGAATTCACTTCTTTCAACTCAGTAATGCATTTTGGATGTGTACCTAGAGTTTAAAGCAGAAAAACAGGAACTTTTAGAATTTTCATTTGTTGACCAAAACGACAGGACCGGAGCTGATAAAAATGTTGATATGGATGTTATTTTTTTTCTGACTGCGATTTCAAAACCATGCACCAGAATTCACTTCTTTAAACTCAGTAATGCATTTTGGATGTGTACCTAGAGTTTAAAGCAGAAAAACAGGAACTTTTAGAATTTTTATTTTTTGACCAAAACAACAGGACCGGAGCTGATAAAAATGTTGATATGGATGTTATTTTTTTTCTGACTGCGATTTCAAAACCATGCACCAGAATTCACTTCTTTCAACTCAGTAATGCATTTTGGATGTGTACCTAGAGTTTAAAGCAGAAAAACAGGAACTTTTAGAATTTTCATTTTTTGACCAAAACGACAGGACCGGAGCTGATAAAAATGTTGATATGGATGTTATTTTTTTTCTGACTGCGATTTCAAAACCATGCACCAGAATTCACTTCTTTCAACTCAGTAATGCATGTTGGATGTGTACCTAGAGTTTAAAGCAGAAAAACAGGAACTTTTAGAATTTTCATTTTTTGACCAAAACGACAGGTCCGGAGCTGATAAAAATGTTGATATTGTTGTAATTTTTTTTCTGACTGCGGTTTCAAAACCATGCACCAGAATCAACTTCTTTCAACTAAGTAATGCATTTTGGATGTGTACCTAGAGTTTAAAGCAGAAAAACAGGAACTTTTAGAATTTTCATTTTTTGACCAAAACGACAGGTCCGGAGCTGATAAAAATGTTGATATTGATGTAATTTTTTTTCTGACTGCGGTTTCAAAACCATGCACCAGAATCAACTTCTTTCAACTCAGTAATGCATTTTGGATGTGTACCTAAAGTTTAAAGCAGAAAAACAGGAACTTTTAGAATTTTCATTTTTTGACCAAAACGACAGGACCGGAGCTGATTAAAATGTTGATATGATTGTTATTTTTTTTCTGACTGCGATTTCAAAACCATGCACCAGAATTCACTTCTTTCAACTCAGTAATGCATTTTGGATGTGTACCTATAGTTTAAAGCAGAAAAACAGGAACTTTTAGAATTTTCATTTTTTGACCAAAACGACAGGTCCGGAGCTGATAAAAATGTTGATATTGATGTAATTTTTTTTCTGACTGCGGTTTCAAAACCATGCACCAGAATCAACTTCTTTCAACTCAGTAATGCATTTTGGATGTGTACCTAGAGTTTAAAGCAGAAAAACAGGAACTTTTAGAATTTTCATTTTTTGACCAAAACGACAGGACCGGAGCTGATAAAAATGTTGATATGGATGTTATTTTTTTTCTGACTGCGATTTCAAAACCATGCACCAGAATTCACTACTTTAAACTCAGTAATGCATTTTGGATGTGTACATAGAGTTTAAAGCAGAAAAACAGGAACTTTTAGAATTTTCATTTTTTGACCAAAACGACAGGACCGGAGCTGATAAAAATGTTGATATGGATGTTATTTTTTTTCTGACTGCGATTTCAAAACCATGCACCAGAATTCACTTCTTTAAACTCAGTAATGCATTTTGGATGTGTACCTAGAGTTTAAAGCAGAAAAACAGGAACTTTTTAGAATTTTCATTTTTTGACCAAAACGACAGGACCGGAGCTGATAAAAATGTTGATATGGATGTTATTTTTTTTCTGACTGCGATTTCAAAACCATGCACCAGAATTCACTTCTTTCAACTCAGTAATGCATTTTGGATGTGTACCTAGAGTTTAAAGCAGAAAAACAGGAACTTTTAGAATTTTCATTTTTTGACCAAAACGACAGGACCGGAGCTGATAAAAATGTTGATATGGATGTTATTTTTTTTCTGACTGCGATTTCAAAACCATGCACCAGAATTCACTTCTTTAAACTCAGTAATGCATTTTGGATGTGTACCTAGAGTTTAAAGCAGAAAAACAGGAACTTTTAGAATTTTCATTTTTTGACCAAAACGACAGGACCGGAACTGATTAAAATGTTGATATGATTGTTATTTTTTTTCTGACTGCGATATCAAAACCATGCACCAGAATTCACTTCTTTCAACTCAGTAATGCATTTTGGATGTGTACCTAGAGTTTAAAGCAGAAAAACAGGAACTTTTGGAATTTTCATTTTTTGACCAAAACGACAGGACCGGACCTGATAAAAATGTTGATATGGATGTTATTTTTTTTCTGACTGCGATTTCAAAACCATGCACCAGAATTCACTTCTTTCAACTCAGTAATGCATTTTGGATGTGTACCTAGAGTTTAAAGCAGAAAAACAGGAACTTTTAGAATTTTCATTTTTTGACCAAAACGACAGGACCGGAGCTGATAAAAATGTTGATATTGATGTTATTTTTTTTCTGACTGCGATTTCAAAACCATGCACCAGAATTCACTTCTTTCAACTCAGTAATGCATTTTGGATGTGTACCTAGAGTTTAAAGCAGAAAAACAGGAACTTTTAGAATTTTAATTTGTTGACCAAAACGACAGGACCGGAGCTGATAAAAATGTTGGGTACTTATGTAGTAACTGGGCTGCCGATTTTGAAATCGGGTCCATCGCATCGCATCGCACCCGACCAAATCGCATGCGATGCGATGCGATGCGATGCGATGGACCCGATTTTTCCATAGGATTCAATGTTAAAATGGACTGAGTCCATTTTAACATGGAATTCAATGGGAAAAAGGGGTCCTTTTCATACCCCTACTATCCAAGTGGGCATGGAGTTGGATATAAACCTGTGGCGAGCGTAGCGAGCCACCGAGCCCGAAGCGTGGCGAGCGTAGCGAGCCCCGCGAGGGGACACAGAATACCGTCCCCTCGCGGGGCTCGCTTCGCTCGCCACGCTTCGGGCTCGGTGGCTCGCTACGCTCGCCACAGGTTTATATCCAACTCCATGCCCACTTGGATAGTAGGGGTATGAAAAGGACCCCTTTTTCCCATTGAATTCCATGTTAAAATGGACTCAGTCCATTTTAACATTGAATCCTATGGAAAAATCGGGTCATCGCATCGCATCGCATCGCATCGCATCGTATGCGATGCGATGCGATATCGCATCGCATCTGATTGTATGCCTTAACTTAAGGCATACAATCAAAAAATCGGCAGCCCAGATACTACATAAGTACCAAATGTTGATATGGATGTTATTTTTTTTCTGACTGCAATTTCAAAACCATGCACCAGAATTCACTTCTTTAAACTCAGTAATGCATTTTGGATGTGTACCTAGAGTTTAAAGCAGAAAAACAGGAACTTTTAGAATTTTCATTTTTTGACCAAAACGACAGGACCGGAGCTGATAAAAATGTTGATATGGATGTTATTTTTTTTCTGACTGCGATTTCAAAACCATGCACCAGAATTCACTTCTTTAAACTCAGTAATGCATTTTGGATGTGTACCTAGAGTTTAAAGCAGAAAAACAGGAACTTTTTAGAATTTTCATTTTTTGACCAAAACGACAGGACCGGAGCTGATAAAAATGTTGATATGGATGTTATTTTTTTTCTGACTGCGATTTCAAAACCATGCACCAGAATTCACTTCTTTCAACTCAGTAATGCATTTTGGATGTGTACCTAGAGTTTAAAGCAGAAAAACAGGAACTTTTAGAATTTTCATTTGTTGACCAAAACGACAGGACCGGAGCTGATAAAAATGTTGATATGGATGTTATTTTTTTTCTGACTGCGATTTCAAAACCATGCACCAGAATTCACTTCTTTAAACTCAGTAATGCATTTTGGATGTGTACCTAGAGTTTAAAGCAGAAAAACAGGAACTTTTAGAATTTTCATTTTTTGACCAAAACAACAGGACCGGAGCTGATAAAAATGTTGATATGGATGTTATTTTTTTTCTGACTGCGATTTCAAAACCATGCACCAGAATTCACTTCTTTCAACTCAGTAATGCATTTTGGATGTGTACCTAGAGTTTAAAGCAGAAAAACAGGAACTTTTAGAATTTTCATTTTTTGACCAAAACGACAGGACCGGAGCTGATAAAAATGTTGATATGGATGTTATTTTTTTTCTGACTGCGATTTCAAAACCATGCACCAGAATTCACTTCTTTCAACTCAGTAATGCATGTTGGATGTGTACCTAGAGTTTAAAGCAGAAAAACAGGAACTTTTAGAATTTTCATTTTTTGACCAAAACGACAGGTCCGGAGCTGATAAAAATGTTGATATTGTTGTAATTTTTTTTCTGACTGCGGTTTCAAAACCATGCACCAGAATCAACTTCTTTCAACTAAGTAATGCATTTTGGATGTGTAACTAGAGTTTAAAGCAGAAAAACAGGAACTTTTAGAATTTTCATTTTTTGACCAAAACGACAGGTCCGGAGCTGATAAAAATGTTGATATTGATGTATTTTTTTTTCTGACTGCGGTTTCAAAACCATGCACCAGAATCAACTTCTTTCAACTCAGTAATGCATTTTGGATGTGTACCTAGAGTTTAAAGCAGAAAAACAGGAACTTTTAGAATTTTCATTTTTTGACCAAAACGACAGGACCGGAGCTGATTAAAATGTTGATATGATTGTTATTTTTTTTCTGACTGCGATTTCAAAACCATGCACCAGAATTCACTTCTTTCAACTCAGTAATGCATTTTGGATGTGTACCTATAGTTTAAAGCAGAAAAACAGGAACTTTTAGAATTTTCATTTTTTGACCAAAACGACAGGTCCGGAGCTGATAAAAATGTTGATATTGATGTAATTTTTTTTCTGACTGCGGTTTCAAAACCATGCACCAGAATCAACTTCTTTCAACTCAGTAATGCATTTTGGATGTGTACCTAGAGTTTAAAGCAGAAAAACAGGAACTTTTAGAATTTTCATTTTTTGACCAAAACGACAGGACCGGAGCTGATAAAAATGTTGATATGGATGTTATTTTTTTTCTGACTGCGATTTCAAAACCATGCACCAGAATTCACTACTTTAAACTCAGTAATGCATTTTGGATGTGTACATAGAGTTTAAAGCAGAAAAACAGGAACTTTTAGAATTTTCATTTTTTGACCAAAACGACAGGACCGGAGCTGATAAAAATGTTGATATGGATGTTATTTTTTTTCTGACTGCGATTTCAAAACCATGCACCAGAATTCACTTCTTTAAACTCAGTAATGCATTTTGGATGTGTACCTAGAGTTTAAAGCAGAAAAACAGGAACTTTTTAGAATTTTCATTTTTTGACCAAAACGACAGGACCGGAGCTGATAAAAATGTTGATATGGATGTTATTTTTTTTCTGACTGCGATTTCAAAACCATGCACCAGAATTCACTTCTTTTTAACTCAGTAATGCATTTTGGATGTGTACCTAGAGTTTAAAGCAGAAAAACAGGAACTTTTAGAATTTTCATTTTTTGACCAAAACGACAGGACCGGAGCTGATAAAAATGTTGATATGGATGTTATTTTTTTTCTGACTGCGATTTCAAAACCATGCACCAGAATTCACTTCTTTAAACTCAGTAATGCATTTTGGATGTGTACCTAGAGTTTAAAGCAGAAAAACAGGAACTTTTAGAATTTTCATTTTTTGACCAAAACGACAGGACCGGAACTGATTAAAATGTTGATATGATTGTTATTTTTTTTCTGACTGCGATATCAAAACCATGCACCAGAATTCACTTCTTTCAACTCAGTAATGCATTTTGGATGTGTACCTAGAGTTTAAAGCAGAAAAACAGGAACTTTTGGAATTTTCATTTTTTGACCAAAACGACAGGACCGGACCTGATAAAAATGTTGATATGGATGTTATTTTTTTTCTGACTGCGATTTCAAAACCATGCACCAGAATCAACTTCTTTCAACTCAGTAATGCATTTTGGATGTGTACCTAGAGTTTAAAGCAGAAAAACAGGAACTTTTAGAATTTTCATTTTTTGACCAAAACGACAGGTCCGGAGCTGATAAAAATGTTGATATTGTTGTAATTTTTTTTCTGACTGCGGTTTCAAAACCATGCACCAGAATCAACTTCTTTCAACTAAGTAATGCATTTTGGATGTGTACCTAGAGTTTAAAGCAGAAAAACAGGAACTTTTAGAATTTTCATTTTTTGACCAAAACGACAGGACCGGAGCTGATTAAAATGTTGATATGATTGTTATTTTTTTTCTGACTGCGATTTCAAAACCATGCACCAGAATTCACTTCTTTCAACTCAGTAATGCATTTTGGATGTGTACCTAGAGTTTAAAGCAGAAAAACAGGAACTTTTAGAATTTTCATTTTTTGACCAAAACGACAGGTCCGGAGCTGATAAAAATGTTGATATTGATGTAATTTTTTTTCTGACTGCGGTTTCAAAACCATGCACCAGAATCAACTTCTTTCAACTCAGTAATGCATTTTGGATGTGTACCTAGAGTTTAAAGCAGAAAAACAGGAACTTTTAGAATTTTTATTTTTTGACCAAAACGACAGGACCGGAGCTGATAAAAATGTTGATATGGATGTTATTTTTTTTCTGACTGCGATTTCAAAACCATGCACCAGAATTCACTTCTTTCAACTCAGTAATGCATTTTGGATGTGTACCTAGAGTTTAAAGCAGAAAAACAGGAACTTTTAGAATTTTCATTTTTTGACCAAAACGACAGGACCGGAGCTGATAAAAATGTTGATATGGATGTTATTTTTTTTCTGACTGCGATTTCAAAACCATGCACCAGAATTCACTACTTTAAACTCAGTAATGCATTTTGGATGTGTACCTAGAGTTTAAAGCAGAAAAACAGGAACTTTTAGAATTTTCATTTTTTGACCAAAACGACAGGACCGGAGCTGATAAAAATGTTGATATGGATGTTATTTTTTTTCTGACTGCGATTTCAAAACCATGCACCAGAATTCACTTCTTTCAACTCAGTAATGCATTTTGGATGTGTACCTAGAGTTTAAAGCAGAAAAACAGGAACTTTTAGAATTTTCATTTTTTGACCAAAACGACAGGACCGGAGCTGATAAAAATGTTGATATGGATGTTATTTTTTTTCTGACTGCGATTTCAAAACCATGCACCAGAATTCACTTCTTTCAACTCAGTAATGCATGTTGGATGTGTACCTAGAGTTTAAAGCAGAAAAACAGGAACTTTTAGAATTTTCATTTTTTGACCAAAACGACAGGACCGGAGCTGATAAAAATGTTGATATGGATGTTATTTTTTTTCTGACTGCGATTTCAAAACCATGCACCAGAATCAACTTCTTTCAACTCAGTAATGCATTTTGGATGTGTACCTAGAGTTTAAAGCAGAAAAACAGGAACTTTTAGAATTTTCATTTTTTGACCAAAACGACAGGACCGGAGCTGATAAAAATGTTGATATGGATGTTATTTTTTTTCTGACTGCGATTTCAAAACCATGCACCAGAATTCACTTCTTTCAACTCAGTAATGCATGTTGGATGTGTACCTAGAGTTTAAAGCAGAAAAACAGGAACTTTTAGAATTTTCATTTTTTGACCAAAACGACAGGACCGGAGCTGATAAAAATGTTGATATGGATGTTATTTTTTTTCTGACTGCGATTTCAAAACCATGCACCAGAATTCACTTCTTTCAACTCAGTAATGCATGTTGGATGTGTACCTAGAGTTTAAAGCAGAAAAACAGGAACTTTTAGAATTTTCATTTTTTGACCAAAACGACAGGTCCGGAGCTGATAAAAATGTTGATATTGATGTAATTTTTTTTCTGACTGCGGTTTCAAAACCATGCACCAGAATCAACTTCTTTCAACTCAGTAATGCATTTTGGATGTGTACCTAGAGTTTAAAGCAGAAAAACAGGAACTTTTAGAATTTTCATTTGTTGACCAAAACGACAGGACCGGAGCTGATAAAAATGTTGATATGGATGTTATTTTTTTTCTGACTGCGATTTCAAAACCATGCACCAGAATTCACTTCTTTCAACTCAGTAATGCATTTTGGATGTGTACCTAGAGTTTAAAGCAGAAAAACAGGAACTTTTAGAATTTTCATTTTTTTGACCAAAACGACAGGACCGGAGCTGATAAAAATGTTGATATGGATGTTATTTTTTTTCTGACTGCGATTTCAAAACCATGCACCAGAATTCACTTCTTTAAACTCAGTAATGCATTTTGGATGTGTACCTAGAGTTTAAAGCAGAAAAACAGGAACTTTTTAGAATTTTCATTTTTTGACCAAAACGACAGGACCGGAGCTGATAAAAAATGTTGATATGGATGTTATTTTTTTTCTGACTGCGATTTCAAAACCATGCACCAGAATTCACTTCTTTCAACTCAGTAATGCATTTTGGATGTGTACCTAGAGTTTAAAGCAGAAAAACAGGAACTTTTAGAATTTTCATTTGTTGACCAAAACGACAGGACCGGAGCTGATAAAAATGTTGATATGGATGTTATTTTTTTTCTGACTGCGATTTCAAAACCATGCACCAGAATTCACTTCTTTAAACTCAGTAATGCATTTTGGATGTGTACCTAGAGTTTAAAGCAGAAAAACAGGAACTTTTAGAATTTTCATTTTTTGACCAAAACAACAGGACCGGAGCTGATAAAAATGTTGATATGGATGTTATTTTTTTTCTGACTGCGATTTCAAAACCATGCACCAGAATTCACTTCTTTCAACTCAGTAATGCATTTTGGATGTGTACCTAGAGTTTAAAGCAGAAAAACAGGAACTTTTAGAATTTTCATTTTTTTGACCAAAACGACAGGACCGGAGCTGATAAAAATGTTGATATGGATGTTATTTTTTTTCTGACTGCGATTTCAAAACCATGCACCAGAATTCACTTCTTTAAACTCAGTAATGCATTTTGGATGTGTACCTAGAGTTTAAAGCAGAAAAACAGGAACTTTTTAGAATTTTCATTTTTTGACCAAAACGACAGGACCGGAGCTGATAAAAAATGTTGATATGGATGTTATTTTTTTTCTGACTGCGATTTCAAAACCATGCACCAGAATTCACTTCTTTCAACTCAGTAATGCATTTTGGATGTGTACCTAGAGTTTAAAGCAGAAAAACAGGAACTTTTAGAATTTTCATTTGTTGACCAAAACGACAGGACCGGAGCTGATAAAAATGTTGATATGGATGTTATTTTTTTTCTGACTGCGATTTCAAAACCATGCACCAGAATTCACTTCTTTAAACTCAGTAATGCATTTTGGATGTGTACCTAGAGTTTAAAGCAGAAAAACAGGAACTTTTAGAATTTTCATTTTTTGACCAAAACAACAGGACCGGAGCTGATAAAAATGTTGATATGGATGTTATTTTTTTTCTGACTGCGATTTCAAAACCATGCACCAGAATTCACTTCTTTCAACTCAGTAATGCATTTTGGATGTGTACCTAGAGTTTAAAGCAGAAAAACAGGAACTTTTAGAATTTTCCTTTTTTGACCAAAACGACAGGACCGGAGCTGATAAAAATGTTGATATGGATGTTATTTTTTTTCTGACTGCGATTTCAAAACCATGCACCAGAATTCACTTCTTTCAACTCAGTAATGCATGTTGGATGTGTACCTAGAGTTTAAAGCAGAAAAACAGGAACTTTTAGAATTTTCATTTTTTGACCAAAACGACAGGACCGGAGCTGATAAAAATGTTGATAGGGATGTTATTTTTTTTCTGACTGCGATTTCAAAACCATGCACCAGAATCAACTTCTTTCAACTCAGTAATGCATTTTGGATGTGTACCTAGAGTTTAAAGCAGAAAAACAGGAACTTTTAGAATTTTCATTTTTTGACCAAAACGACAGGACCGGAGCTGATAAAAATGTTGATATGGATGTTATTTTTTTTCTGACTGCGATTTCAAAACCATGCACCAGAATTCACTTCTTTCAACTCAGTAATGCATGTTGGATGTGTACCTAGAGTTTAAAGCAGAAAAACAGGAACTTTTAGAATTTTCATTTTTTGACCAAAACGACAGGACCGGAGCTGATAAAAATGTTGATATGGATGTTATTTTTTTTCTGACTGCGATTTCAAAACCATGCACCAGAATTCACTTCTTTCAACTCAGTAATGCATGTTGGATGTGTACCTAGAGTTTAAAGCAGAAAAACAGGAACTTTTAGAATTTTCATTTTTTGACCAAAACGACAGGTCCGGAGCTGATAAAAATGTTGATATTGATGTAATTTTTTTTCTGACTGCGGTTTCAAAACCATGCACCAGAATCAACTTCTTTCAACTCAGTAATGCATTTTGGATGTGTACCTAGAGTTTAAAGCAGAAAAACAGGAACTTTTAGAATTTTCATTTGTTGACCAAAACGACAGGACCGGAGCTGATAAAAATGTTGATATGGATGTTATTTTTTTTCTGACTGCGATTTCAAAACCATGCACCAGAATTCACTTCTTTCAACTCAGTAATGCATTTTGGATGTGTACCTAGAGTTTAAAGCAGAAAAACAGGAACTTTTAGAATTTTCATTTTTTGACCAAAATGAAAGGACCGGAGCTGATAAAAATGTTGATATGGATGTTTTTTTTTTTCTGACTGCGATTTCAAAACCATGCACCAGAATCAACTTCTTTCAACTCAGTAATGCATTTTGGATGTGTACCTAGAGTTTAAAGCAGAAAAACAGGAACTTTTAGAATTTTAATTTTTTGACCAAAACGACAGGACCGGAGCTGATAAAAATGTTGATATTGATGTTATTTTTTTTCTGACTGCGATTTCAAAACCATGCACCAGAATTCACTTCTTTCAACTCAGTAATGCATTTTGGATGTGTACCTAGAGTTTAAAGCAGAAAAACAGGAACTTTTAGAATTTTCATTTTTTGACCAAAACGACAGGACCGGAGCTGATAAAAATGTTGATATTGATGTTATTTTTTTTCTGACTGCGATTTCAAAACCATGCACCAGAATTCACTTCTTTCAACTCAGTAATGCATTTTGGATGTGTACCTAGAGTTTAAAGCAGAAAAACAGGAACTTTTAGAATTTTAATTTGTTGACCAAAACGACAGGACCGGAGCTGATAAAAATGTTGATATGGATGTTATTTTTTTTCTGACTGCGATTTCAAAACCATGCACCAGAATTCACTTCTTTAAACTCAGTAATGCATTTTTGATGTGTACCTAGAGTTTAAAGCAGAAAAACAGGAACTTTTAGAATTTTCATTTTTTGACCAAAACGACAGGACCGGAGCTGATAAAAATGTTGATATGGATGTTATTTTTTTTCTGACTGCGATTTCAAAACCATGCACCAGAATTCACTTCTTTAAACTCAGTAATGCATTTTGGATGTGTACCTAGAGTTTAAAGCAGAAAAACAGGAACTTTTTAGAATTTTCATTTTTTGACCAAAACGACAGGACCGGAGCTGATAAAAATGTTGATATGGATGTTATTTTTTTTCTGACTGCGATTTCAAAACCATGCACCAGAATTCACTTCTTTCAACTCAGTAATGCATTTTGGATGTGTACCTAGAGTTTAAAGCAGAAAAACAGGAACTTTTAGAATTTTCATTTGTTGACCAAAACGACAGGACCGGAGCTGATAAAAATGTTGATATGGATGTTATTTTTTTTCTGACTGCGATTTCAAAACCATGCACCAGAATTCACTTCTTTAAACTCAGTAATGCATTTTGGATGTGTACCTATAGTTTAAAGCAGAAAAACAGGAACTTTTAGAATTTTCATTTTTTGACCAAAACAACAGGACCGGAGCTGATAAAAATGTTGATATGGATGTTATTTTTTTTCTGACTGCGATTTCAAAACCATGCACCAGAATTCACTTCTTTCAACTCAGTAATGCATTTTGGATGTGTACCTAGAGTTTAAAGCAGAAAAACAGGAACTTTTAGAATTTTCATTTTTTGACCAAAACGACAGGACCGGAGCTGATAAAAATGTTGATATGGATGTTATTTTTTTTCTGACTGCGATTTCAAAACCATGCACCAGAATTCACTTCTTTCAACTCAGTAATGCATGTTGGATGTGTACCTAGAGTTTAAAGCAGAAAAACAGGAACTTTTAGAATTTTCATTTTTTGACCAAAACGACAGGTCCGGAGCTGATAAAAATGTTGATATTGTTGTAATTTTTTTTCTGACTGCGGTTTCAAAACCATGCACCAGAATCAACTTCTTTCAACTAAGTAATGCATTTTGGATGTGTACCTAGAGTTTAAAGCAGAAAAACAGGAACTTTTAGAATTTTCATTTTTTGACCAAAACGACAGGTCCGGAGCTGATAAAAATGTTGATATTGATGTAATTTTTTTTCTGACTGCGGTTTCAAAACCATGCACCAGAATCAACTTCTTTCAACTCAGTAATGCATTTTGGATGTGTACCTAGAGTTTAAAGCAGAAAAACAGGAACTTTTAGAATTTTCATTTTTTGACCAAAACGACAGGACCGGAGCTGATTAAAATGTTGATATGATTGTTATTTTTTTTCTGACTGCGATTTCAAAACCATGCACCAGAATTCACTTCTTTCAACTCAGTAATGCATTTTGGATGTGTACCTATAGTTTAAAGCAGAAAAACAGGAACTTTTAGAATTTTCATTTTTTGACCAAAACGACAGGTCCGGAGCTGATAAAAATGTTGATATTGATGTAATTTTTTTTCTGACTGCGGTTTCAAAACCATGCACCAGAATCAACTTCTTTCAACTCAGTAATGCATTTTGGATGTGTACCTAGAGTTTAAAGCAGAAAAACAGGAACTTTTAGAATTTTCATTTTTTGACCAAAACGACAGGACCGGAGCTGATAAAAATGTTGATATGGATGTTATTTTTTTCTGACTGCGATTTCAAAACCATGCACCAGAATTCACTACTTTAAACTCAGTAATGCATTTTGGATGTGTACATAGAGTTTAAAGCAGAAAAACAGGAACTTTTAGAATTTTCATTTTTTGACCAAAACGACAGGACCGGAGCTGATAAAAATGTTGATATGGATGTTATTTTTTTTCTGACTGTGATTTCAAAACCATGCACCAGAATTCACTTCTTTCAACTCAGTAATGCATTTTGGATGTGTACCTAGAGTTTAAAGCAGAAAAACAGGAACTTTTAGAATTTTCATTTTTTGACCAAAACGACATGACCGGAGCTGATAAAAATGTTGATATGGATGTTATTTTTTTTCTGACTGCGATTTCAAAACCATGCACCAGAATTCACTTCTTTAAACTCAGTAATGCATTTTGGATGTGTACCTAGAGTTTAAAGCAGAAAAACAGGAACTTTTAGAATTTTCATTTTTTGACCAAAACGACAGGACCGGAACTGATTAAAATGTTGATATGATTGTTATTTTTTTTCTGACTGCGATATCAAAACCATGCACCAGAATTCACTTCTTTCAACTCAGTAATGCATTTTGGATGTGTACCTAGAGTTTAAAGCAGAAAAACAGGAACTTTTGGAATTTTCATTTTTTGACCAAAACGACAGGACCGGACCTGATAAAAATGTTGATATGGATGTTATTTTTTTTCTGACTGCGATTTCAAAACCATGCACCAGAATCAACTTCTTTCAACTCAGTAATGCATTTTGGATGTGTACCTAGAGTTTAAAGCAGAAAAACAGGAACTTTTAGAATTTTCATTTTTTGACCAAAACGACAGGTCCGGAGCTGATAAAAATGTTGATATTGTTGTAATTTTTTTTCTGACTGCGGTTTCAAAACCATGCACCAGAATCAACTTCTTTCAACTAAGTAATGCATTTTGGATGTGTACCTAGAGTTTAAAGCAGAAAAACAGGAACTTTTAGAATTTTCATTTTTTGACCAAAACGACAGGACCGGAGCTGATTAAAATGTTGATATGATTGTTATTTTTTTTCTGACTGCGATTTCAAAACCATGCACCAGAATTCACTTCTTTCAACTCAGTAATGCATTTTGGATGTGTACCTAGAGTTTAAAGCAGAAAAACAGGAACTTTTAGAATTTTCATTTTTTGACCAAAACGACAGGTCCGGAGCTGATAAAAATGTTGATATTGATGTAATTTTTTTTCTGACTGCGGTTTCAAAACCATGCACCAGAATCAACTTCTTTCAACTCAGTAATGCATTTTGGATGTGTACCTAGAGTTTAAAGCAGAAAAACAGGAACTTTTAGAATTTTTATTTTTTGACCAAAACGACAGGACCGGTGCTGATAAAAATGTTGATATGGATGTTATTTTTTTTCTGACTGCGATTTCAAAACCATGCACCAGAATTCACTTCTTTCAACTCAGTAATGCATTTTGGATGTGTACCTAGAGTTTAAAGCAGAAAAACAGGAACTTTTAGAATTTTCATTTTTTGACCAAAACGACAGGACCGGAGCTGATAAAAATGTTGATATGGATGTTATTTTTTTCTGACTGCGATTTCAAAACCATGCACCAGAATTCACTACTTTAAACTCAGTAATGCATTTTGGATGTGTACCTAGAGTTTAAAGCAGAAAAACAGGAACTTTTAGAATTTTCATTTTTTGACCAAAACGACAGGACCGGAGCTGATAAAAATGTTGATATGGATGTTATTTTTTTTCTGACTGCGATTTCAAAACCATGCACCAGAATTCACTACTTTAAACTCAGTAATGCATTTTGGATGTGTACCTAGAGTTTAAAGCAGAAAAACAGGAACTTTTAGAATTTTCATTTTTTGACCAAAACGACAGGACCGGAGCTGATAAAAATGTTGATATGGATGTTATTTTTTTTCTGACTGCGATTTCAAAACCATGCACCAGAATTCACTTCTTTAAACTCAGTAATGCATTTTGGATGTGTACCTAGAGTTTAAAGCAGAAAAACAGGAACTTTTTAGAATTTTCATTTTTTGACCAAAACGACAGGACCGGAGCTGATAAAAATGTTGATATGGATGTTATTTTTTTTCTGACTGCGATTTCAAAACCATGCACCAGAATTCACTTCTTTCAACTCAGTAATGCATTTTGGATGTGTACCTA
Organism: Crinia signifera; assembly: GCF_055691185.1. Taxonomy (NCBI): domain Eukaryota; kingdom Metazoa; phylum Chordata; class Amphibia; order Anura; family Myobatrachidae; genus Crinia; species Crinia signifera. The sequence goes on from NC_139227.1 coordinate 92,942,784, forward strand.
GAGTTTAAAGCAGAAAAACAGGAACTTTTAGAATTTTCATTTTTTGACCAAAACGACAGGTCCGGAGCTGATAAAAATGTTGATATTGATGTAATTTTTTTTCTGACTGCGGTTTCAAAACCATGCACCAGAATCAACTTCTTTCAACTCAGTAATGCATTTTGGATGTGTACCTAGAGTTTAAAGCAGAAAAACAGGAACTTTTGGAATTTTCATTTTTTGACCAAAACGACAGGACCGGACCTGATAAAAATGTTGATATGGATGTTATTTTTTTTCTGACTGCGATTTCAAAACCATGCACCAGAATCAACTTCTTTCAACTCAGTAATGCATTTTGGATGTGTACCTAGAGTTTAAAGCAGAAAAACAGGAACTTTTAGAATTTTCATTTTTTGACCAAAACGACAGGACCGGAGCTGATAAAAATGTTGATATGGATGTTATTTTTTTTCTGACTGCGATTTCAAAACCATGCACCAGAATTCACTTCTTTCAACTCAGTAATGCATTTTGGATGTGTACCTAGAGTTTAAAGCAGAAAAACAGGAACTTTTAGAATTTTCATTTTTTGACCAAAACGACAGGACCGGAGCTGATAAAAATGTTGATATGGATGTTATTTTTTTTCTGACTGCGATTTCAAAACCATGCACCAGAATTCACTTCTTTAAACTCAGTAATGCATTTTGGATGTGTACCTAGAGTTTAAAGCAGAAAAACAGGAACTTTTAGAATTTTCATTTTTTGACCAAAACGACAGGTCCGGAGCTGATAAAAATGTTGATATTGTTGTAATTTTTTTTCTGACTGCGGTTTCAAAACCATGCACCAGAATCAACTTCTTTCAACTCAGTAATGCATTTTGGATGTGTACCTAGAGTTTAAAGCAGAAAAACAGGAACTTGTAGAATTTTCATTTTTTGACCAAAACGACAGGTCCGGAGCTGATAAAAATGTTGATATTTATGTAATTTTTTTTTCTGACTGCGGTTTCAAAACCATGCACCAGAATCAACTTCTTTCAACTCAGTAATGCATTTTGGATGTGTACCTAAAGTTTAAAGCAGAAAAACAGGAACTTTTAGAATTTTCATTTTTTGACCAAAACGACAGGACCGGAGCTGATAAAAATGTTGAAATGGATGTTATTTTTTTTCTAACTGTGATTTCAAAACCATGCACCAGAATTCACTTCTTTCAACTCAGTAATGCATTTTGGATGTGTACCTAGAGTTTAAAGCAGAAAAACAGGAACTTTTTAGAATTTTCATTTTTTGACCAAAACGACAGGACCGGAGCTGATAAAAATGTTGATATGGATGTTATTTTTTTTCTGACTGCGATTTCAAAACCATGCACCAGAATTCACTTCTTTAAACTCAGTAATGCATTTTGGATGTGTACCTAGAGTTTAAAGCAGAAAAACAGGAACTTTTTAGAATTTTCATTTTTTGACCAAAACGACAGGACCGGAGCTGATAAAAATGTTGCTATGGATGTTATTTTTTTTCTGACTGCGATTTCAAAACCATGCACCAGAATTCACTTCTTTCAACTCAGTAATGCATTTTGGATGTGTACCTAGAGTTTAAAGCAGAAAAACAGGAACTTTTAGAATTTTCATTTTTTGACCAAAACGACAGGACCGGAGCTGATAAAAATGTTGATATGGATGTTATTTTTTTTCTGACTGCGATTTCAAAACCATGCACCAGAATTCACTTCTTTAAACTCAGTAATGCATTTTGGATGTGTACCTAGAGTTTAAAGCAGAAAAACAGGAACTTTTAGAATTTTCATTTTTTGACCAAAACGACAGGACCGGAACTGATTAAAATGTTGATATGATTGTTATTTTTTTTCTGACTGCGATATCAAAACCATGCACCAGAATTCACTTCTTTCAACTCAGTAATGCATGTTGGATGTGTACCTAGAGTTTAAAGCAGAAAAACAGGAACTTTTAGAATTTTCATTTTTTGACCAAAACGACAGGTCCGGAGCTGATAAAAATGTTGATATTGTTGTAATTTTTTTTCTGACTGCGGTTTCAAAACCATGCACCAGAATCAACTTCTTTCAACTAAGTAATGCATTTTGGATGTGTACCTAGAGTTTAAAGCAGAAAAACAGGAACTTTTAGAATTTTCATTTTTTGACCAAAACGACAGGTCCGGAGCTGATAAAAATGTTGATATTGATGTAATTTTTTTTCTGACTGCGGTTTCAAAACCATGCACCAGAATCAACTTCTTTCAACTCAGTAATGCATTTTGGATGTGTACCTAGAGTTTAAAGCAGAAAAACAGGAACTTTTAGAATTTTCATTTTTTGACCAAAACGACAGGACCGGAGCTGATTAAAATGTTGATATGATTGTTATTTTTTTTCTGACTGCGATTTCAAAACCATGCACCAGAATTCACTTCTTTCAACTCAGTAATGCATTTTGGATGTGTACCTATAGTTTAAAGCAGAAAAACAGGAACTTTTAGAATTTTCATTTTTTGACCAAAACGACAGGTCCGGAGCTGATAAAAATGTTGATATTGATGTAATTTTTTTTCTGACTGCGGTTTCAAAACCATGCACCAGAATCAACTTCTTTCAACTCAGTAATGCATTTTGGATGTGTACCTAGAGTTTAAAGCAGAAAAACAGGAACTTTTAGAATTTTCATTTTTTGACCAAAACGACAGGACCGGAGCTGATAAAAATGTTGATATGGATGTTATTTTTTTCTGACTGCGATTTCAAAACCATGCACCAGAATTCACTACTTTAAACTCAGTAATGCATTTTGGATGTGTACATAGAGTTTAAAGCAGAAAAACAGGAACTTTTAGAATTTTCATTTTTTGACCAAAACGACAGGACCGGAGCTGATAAAAATGTTGATATGGATGTTATTTTTTTTCTGACTGTGATTTCAAAACCATGCACCAGAATTCACTTCTTTAAACTCAGTAATGCATTTTGGATGTGTACCTAGAGTTTAAAGCAGAAAAACAGGAACTTTTTAGAATTTTCATTTTTTGACCAAAACGACAGGACCGGAGCTGATAAAAATGTTGATATGGATGTTATTTTTTTCTGACTGCGATTTCAAAACCATGCACCAGAATTCACTTCTTTCAACTCAGTAATGCATTTTGGATGTGTACCTAGAGTTTAAAGCAGAAAAACAGGAACTTTTAGAATTTTCATTTTTTGACCAAAACGACATGACCGGAGCTGATAAAAATGTTGATATGGATGTTATTTTTTTTCTGACTGCGATTTCAAAACCATGCACCAGAATTCACTTCTTTAAACTCAGTAATGCATTTTGGATGTGTACCTAGAGTTTAAAGCAGAAAAACAGGAACTTTTAGAATTTTCATTTTTTGACCAAAACGACAGGACCGGAACTGATTAAAATGTTGATATGATTGTTATTTTTTTTCTGACTGCGATATCAAAACCATGCACCAGAATTCACTTCTTTCAACTCAGTAATGCATTTTGGATGTGTACCTAGAGTTTAAAGCAGAAAAACAGGAACTTTTGGAATTTTCATTTTTTGACCAAAACGACAGGACCGGACCTGATAAAAATGTTGATATGGATGTTATTTTTTTTCTGACTGCGATTTCAAAACCATGCACCAGAATCAACTTCTTTCAACTCAGTAATGCATTTTGGATGTGTACCTAGAGTTTAAAGCAGAAAAACAGGAACTTTTAGAATTTTCATTTTTTGACCAAAACGACAGGTCCGGAGCTGATAAAAATGTTGATATTGTTGTAATTTTTTTTCTGACTGCGGTTTCAAAACCATGCACCAGAATCAACTTCTTTCAACTAAGTAATGCATTTTGGATGTGTACCTAGAGTTTAAAGCAGAAAAACAGGAACTTTTAGAATTTTCATTTTTTGACCAAAACGACAGGACCGGAGCTGATTAAAATGTTGATATGATTGTTATTTTTTTTCTGACTGCGATTTCAAAACCATGCACCAGAATTCACTTCTTTCAACTCAGTAATGCATTTTGGATGTGTACCTAGAGTTTAAAGCAGAAAAACAGGAACTTTTAGAATTTTCATTTTTTGACCAAAACGACAGGTCCGGAGCTGATAAAAATGTTGATATTGATGTAATTTTTTTTCTGACTGCGGTTTCAAAACCATGCACCAGAATCAACTTCTTTCAACTCAGTAATGCATTTTGGATGTGTACCTAGAGTTTAAAGCAGAAAAACAGGAACTTTTAGAATTTTTATTTTTTGACCAAAACGACAGGACCGGTGCTGATAAAAATGTTGATATGGATGTTATTTTTTTTCTGACTGCGATTTCAAAACCATGCACCAGAATTCACTTCTTTCAACTCAGTAATGCATTTTGGATGTGTACCTAGAGTTTAAAGCAGAAAAACAGGAACTTTTAGAATTTTCATTTTTTGACCAAAACGACAGGACCGGAGCTGATAAAAATGTTGATATGGATGTTATTTTTTTCTGACTGCGATTTCAAAACCATGCACCAGAATTCACTACTTTAAACTCAGTAATGCATTTTGGATGTGTACCTAGAGTTTAAAGCAGAAAAACAGGAACTTTTAGAATTTTCATTTTTTGACCAAAACGACAGGACCGGAGCTGATAAAAATGTTGATATGGATGTTATTTTTTTTCTGACTGCGATTTCAAAACCATGCACCAGAATTCACTACTTTAAACTCAGTAATGCATTTTGGATGTGTACCTAGAGTTTAAAGCAGAAAAACAGGAACTTTTAGAATTTTCATTTTTTGACCAAAACGACAGGACCGGAGCTGATAAAAATGTTGATATGGATGTTATTTTTTTTCTGACTGCGATTTCAAAACCATGCACCAGAATTCACTTCTTTAAACTCAGTAATGCATTTTGGATGTGTACCTAGAGTTTAAAGCAGAAAAACAGGAACTTTTTAGAATTTTCATTTTTTGACCAAAACGACAGGACCGGAGCTGATAAAAATGTTGATATGGATGTTATTTTTTTTCTGACTGCGATTTCAAAACCATGCACCAGAATTCACTTCTTTCAACTCAGTAATGCATTTTGGATGTGTACCTAGAGTTTAAAGCAGAAAAACAGGAACTTTTAGAATTTTCATTTTTTGACCAAAACGACAGGTCCGGAGCTGATAAAAATGTTGATATTGATGTAATTTTTTTTCTGACTGCGGTTTCAAAACCATGCACCAGAATCAACTTCTTTCAACTCAGTAATGCATTTTGGATGTGTACCTAGAGTTTAAAGCAGAAAAACAGGAACTTTTGGAATTTTCATTTTTTGACCAAAACGACAGGACCGGACCTGATAAAAATGTTGATATGGATGTTATTTTTTTTCTGACTGCGATTTCAAAACCATGCACCAGAATCAACTTCTTTCAACTCAGTAATGCATTTTGGATGTGTACCTAGAGTTTAAAGCAGAAAAACAGGAACTTTTAGAATTTTCATTTTTTGACCAAAACGACAGGACCGGAGCTGATAAAAATGTTGATATGGATGTTATTTTTTTTCTGACTGCGATTTCAAAACCATGCACCAGAATTCACTTCTTTCAACTCAGTAATGCATTTTGGATGTGTACCTAGAGTTTAAAGCAGAAAAACAGGAACTTTTAGAATTTTCATTTTTTGACCAAAACGACAGGACCGGAGCTGATAAAAATGTTGATATGGATGTTATTTTTTTTCTGACTGCGATTTCAAAACCATGCACCAGAATTCACTTCTTTAAACTCAGTAATGCATTTTGGATGTGTACCTAGAGTTTAAAGCAGAAAAACAGGAACTTTTAGAATTTTCATTTTTTGACCAAAACGACAGGTCCGGAGCTGATAAAAATGTTGATATTGTTGTAATTTTTTTTCTGACTGCGGTTTCAAAACCATGCACCAGAATCAACTTCTTTCAACTCAGTAATGCATTTTGGATGTGTACCTAGAGTTTAAAGCAGAAAAACAGGAACTTGTAGAATTTTCATTTTTTGACCAAAACGACAGGTCCGGAGCTGATAAAAATGTTGATATTTATGTAATTTTTTTTTCTGACTGCGGTTTCAAAACCATGCACCAGAATCAACTTCTTTCAACTCAGTAATGCATTTTGGATGTGTACCTAAAGTTTAAAGCAGAAAAACAGGAACTTTTAGAATTTTCATTTTTTGACCAAAACGACAGGACCGGAGCTGATAAAAATGTTGAAATGGATGTTATTTTTTTTCTAACTGTGATTTCAAAACCATGCACCAGAATTCACTTCTTTCAACTCAGTAATGCATTTTGGATGTGTACCTAGAGTTTAAAGCAGAAAAACAGGAACTTTTTAGAATTTTCATTTTTTGACCAAAACGACAGGACCGGAGCTGATAAAAATGTTGATATGGATGTTATTTTTTTTCTGACTGCGATTTCAAAACCATGCACCAGAATTCACTTCTTTAAACTCAGTAATGCATTTTGGATGTGTACCTAGAGTTTAAAGCAGAAAAACAGGAACTTTTTAGAATTTTCATTTTTTGACCAAAACGACAGGACCGGAGCTGATAAAAATGTTGCTATGGATGTTATTTTTTTTCTGACTGCGATTTCAAAACCATGCACCAGAATTCACTTCTTTCAACTCAGTAATGCATTTTGGATGTGTACCTAGAGTTTAAAGCAGAAAAACAGGAACTTTTAGAATTTTCATTTTTTGACCAAAACGACAGGACCGGAGCTGATAAAAATGTTGATATGGATGTTATTTTTTTTCTGACTGCGATTTCAAAACCATGCACCAGAATTCACTTCTTTAAACTCAGTAATGCATTTTGGATGTGTACCTAGAGTTTAAAGCAGAAAAACAGGAACTTTTAGAATTTTCATTTTTTGACCAAAACGACAGGACCGGAACTGATTAAAATGTTGATATGATTGTTATTTTTTTTCTGACTGCGATATCAAAACCATGCACCAGAATTCACTTCTTTCAACTCAGTAATGCATTTTGGATGTGTACCTAGAGTTTAAAGCAGAAAAACAGGAACTTTTAGAATTTTCATTTTTTGACCAAAACGACAGGACCGGAGCTGATAAAAATGTTGATATGGATGTTATTTTTTTTCTGACTGCGATTTCAAAACCATGCACCAGAATTCACTTCTTTCAACTTAGTAATGCATTTTGGATGTGTACCTAGAGTTTAAAGCAGAAAAACAGGAACTTTTAGAATTTTCATTTTTTGACCAAAACGACAGGACCGGAGCTGATAAAAATGTTGATATGGATGTTATTTTTTTTCTGACTGCGATTTCAAAACCATGCACCAGAATTCACTTCTTTAAACTCAGTAATGCATTTTGGATGTGTACCTAGAGTTTAAAGCAGAAAAACAGGAACTTTTAGAATTTTCATTTTTTGACCAAAACGACAGGACCGGAGCTGATAAAAATGTTGATATGGATGTTATTTTTTTTCTGACTGCGATTTCAAAACCATGCACCAGAATTCACTTCTTTCAACTCAGTAATGCATTTTGGATGTGTACCTAGAGTTTAAAGCAGAAAAACAGGAACTTTTAGAATTTTAATTTTTTGACCAAAACGACAGGACCGGAGCTGATAAAAATGTTGATATGGATGTTATTTTTTTTCTGACTGCGATTTCAAAACCATGCACCAGAATTCACTTCTTTAAACTCAGTAATGCATTTTGGATGTGTACCTAGAGTTTAAAGCAGAAAAACAGGAACTTTTAGAATTTTCATTTTTTGACCAAAACGACAGGACCGGAACTGATTAAAATGTTGATATGATTGTTATTTTTTTTCTGACTGCGATATCAAAACCATGCACCAGAATTCACTTCTTTCAACTCAGTAATGCATTTTGGATGTGTACCTAGAGTTTAAAGCAGAAAAACAGGAACTTTTGGAATTTTCATTTTTTGACCAAAACGACAGGACCGGACCTGATAAAAATGTTGATATGGATGTTATTTTTTTTCTGACTGCGATTTCAAAACCATGCACCAGAATCAACTTCTTTCAACTCAGTAATGCATTTTGGATGTGTACCTAGAGTTTAAAGAAGAAAAACAGGAACTTTTAGAATTTTCATTTTTTGACCAAAACGACAGGTCCGGAGCTGATAAAAATGTTGATATTGTTGTAATTTTTTTTCTGACTGCGGTTTCAAAACCATGCACCAGAATCAACTTCTTTCAACTAAGTAATGCATTTTGGATGTGTACCTAGAGTTTAAAGCAGAAAAACAGGAACTTTTAGAATTTTAATTTTTTGACCAAAACGACAGGACCGGAGCTGATTAAAATGTTGATATGATTGTTATTTTTTTTCTGACTGCGATTTCAAAACCATGCACCAGAATTCACTTCTTTCAACTCAGTAATGCATTTTGGATGTGTACCTAGAGTTTAAAGCAGAAAAACAGGAACTTTTAGAATTTTCATTTTTTGACCAAAACGACAGGTCCGGAGCTGATAAAAATGTTGATATTGATGTAATTTTTTTTCTGACTGCGGTTTCAAAACCATGCACCAGAATCAACTTCTTTCAACTCAGTAATGCATTTTGGATGTGTACCTAGAGTTTAAAGCAGAAAAACAGGAACTTTTAGAATTTTTATTTTTTGACCAAAACGACAGGACCGGAGCTGATAAAAATGTTGATATGGATGTTATTTTTTTTCTGACTGCGATTTCAAAACCATGCACCAGAATTCACTTCTTTCAACTCAGTAATGCATTTTGGATGTGTACCTAGAGTTTAAAGCAGAAAAACAGGAACTTTTAGAATTTTCATTTTTTGACCAAAACGACAGGACCGGAGCTGATAAAAATGTTGATATGGATGTTATTTTTTTTCTGACTGCGATTTCAAAACCATGCACCAGAATTCACTACTTTAAACTCAGTAATGCATTTTGGATGTGTACCTAGAGTTTAAAGCAGAAAAACAGGAACTTTTAGAATTTTCATTTTTTGACCAAAACGACAGGACCGGAGCTGATAAAAATGTTGATATGGATGTTATTTTTTTTCTGACTGCGATTTCAAAACCATGCACCAGAATTCACTACTTTAAACTCAGTAATGCATTTTGGATGTGTACCTAGAGTTTAAAGCAGAAAAACAGGAACTTTTAGAATTTTCATTTTTTGACCAAAACGACAGGACCGGAGCTGATAAAAATGTTGATATGGATGTTATTTTTTTTCTGACTGCGATTTCAAAACCATGCACCAGAATTCACTTCTTTCAACTCAGTAATGCATTTTGGATGTGTACCTAGAGTTTAAAGCAGAAAAACAGGAACTTTTAGAATTTTCATTTTTTGACCAAAACGACAGGTCCGGAGCTGATAAAAATGTTGATATTGATGTAATTTTTTTTCTGACTGCGGTTTCAAAACCATGCACCAGAATCAACTTCTTTCAACTCAGTAATGCATTTTGGATGTGTACCTTGAGTTTAAAGCAGAAAAACAGGAACTTTTAGAATTTTTATTTTTTGACCAAAACGACAGGACCGGAGCTGATAAAAATGTTGATATGGATGTTATTTTTTTTCTGACTGCGATTTCAAAACCATGCACCAGAATTCACTTCTTTCAACTCAGCAATGCATTTTGGATGTGTACCTAGAGTTTAAAGCAGAAAAACAGGAACTTTTAGAATTTTCATTTTTTGACCAAAACGACAGGACCGGAGCTGATAAAAATGTTGATATGGATGTTATTTTTTTTCTGACTGCGATTTCAAAACCATGCACCAGAATTCACTACTTTAAACTCAGTAATGCATTTTGGATGTGTACCTAGAGTTTAAAGCAGAAAAACAGGAACTTTTAGAATTTTCATTTTTTGACCAAAACGACAGGTCCGGAGCTGATAAAAATGTTGATATTGATGTAATTTTTTTTCTGACTGCGGTTTCAAAACCATGCACCAGAATCAACTTCTTTCAACTCAGTAATGCATTTTGGATGTGTACCTAGAGTTTAAAGCAGAAAAACAGGAACTTTTAGAATTTTCATTTTTTGACCAAAACGACAGGACCGGAGCTGATTAAAATGTTGATATGATTGTTATTTTTTTTCTGACTGCGATTTCAAAACCATGCACCAGAATTCACTTCTTTCAACTCAGTAATGCATTTTGGATGTGTACCTAGAGTTTAAAGCAGAAAAACAGGAACTTTTAGAATTTTCATTTTTTGACCAAAACGACAGGTCCGGAGATGATAAAAATGTTGATATTGATGTAATTTTTTTTCTGACTGCGGTTTCAAAACCATGCACCAGAATCAACTTCTTTCAACTCAGTAATGCATTTTGGATGTGTACCTTGAGTTTAAAGCAGAAAAACAGGAACTTTTAGAATTTTTATTTTTTGACCAAAACGACAGGACCGGAGCTGATAAAAATGTTGATATGGATGTTATTTTTTTTCTGACTGCGATTTCAAAACCATGCACCAGAATTCACTTCTTTCAACTCAGTAATGCATTTTGGATGTGTACCTAGAGTTTAAAGCAGAAAAACAGGAACTTTTAGAATTTTCATTTTTTGACCAAAACGACAGGACCGGAGCTGATAAAAATGTTGATATGGATGTTATTTTTTTTCTGACTGCGATTTCAAAACCATGCACCAGAATTCACTACTTTAAACTCAGTAATGCATTTTGGATGTGTACCTAGAGTTTAAAGCAGAAAAACAGGAACTTTTAGAATTTTCATTTTTTGACCAAAACGACAGGACCGGAGCTGATAAAAATGTTGATATGGATGTTATTTTTTTTCTGACTGCGATATCAAAACCATGCACCAGAATTCACTTCTTTCAACTCAGTAATGCATTTTGGATGTGTACCTAGAGTTTAAAGCAGAAAAACAGGAACTTTTGGAATTTTCATTTTTTGACCAAAACGACAGGACCGGACCTGATAAAAATGTTGATATGGATGTTATTTTTTTTCTGACTGCGATTTCAAAACCATGCACCAGAATCAACTTCTTTCAACTCAGTAATGCATTTTGGATGTGTACCTAGAGTTTAAAGCAGAAAAACAGGAACTTTTAGAATTTTCATTTTTTGACCAAAACGACAGGACCGGAGCTGATAAAAATGTTGATATGGATGTTATTTTTTTTCTGACTGCGATTTCAAAACCATGCACCAGAATTCACTTCTTTCAACTCAGTAATGCATTTTGGATGTGTACCTAGAGTTTAAAGCAGAAAAACAGGAACTTTTAGAATTTTCATTTTTTGACCAAAACGACAGGACCGGAGCTGATAAAAATGTTGATATGGATGTTATTTTTTTTCTGACTGCGATTTCAAAACCATGCACCAGAATTCACTTCTTTAAACTCAGTAATGCATTTTGGATGTGTACCTAGAGTTTAAAGCAGAAAAACAGGAACTTTTTAGAATTTTCATTTTTTGACCAAAACGACAGGACCGGAGCTGATAAAAATGTTGCTATGGATGTTATTTTTTTTCTGACTGCGATTTCAAAACCATGCACCAGAATTCACTTCTTTCAACTCAGTAATGCATTTTGGATGTGTACCTAGAGTTTAAAGCAGAAAAACAGGAACTTTTAGAATTTTCATTTTTTGACCAAAACGACAGGACCGGAGCTGATAAAAATGTTGATATGGATGTTATTTTTTTTCTGACTGCGATTTCAAAACCATGCACCAGAATTCACTTCTTTAAACTCAGTAATGCATTTTGGATGTGTACCTAGAGTTTAAAGCAGAAAAACAGGAACTTTTAGAATTTTCATTTTTTGACCAAAACGACAGGACCGGAACTGATTAAAATGTTGATATGATTGTTATTTTTTTTCTGACTGCGATATCAAAACCATGCACCAGAATTCACTTCTTTCAACTCAGTAATGCATTTTGGATGTGTACCTAGAGTTTAAAGCAGAAAAACAGGAACTTTTAGAATTTTCATTTTTTGACCAAAACGACAGGACCGGAGCTGATAAAAATGTTGATATGGATGTTATTTTTTTTCTGACTGCGATTTCAAAACCATGCACCAGAATTCACTTCTTTCAACTTAGTAATGCATTTTGGATGTGTACCTAGAGTTTAAAGCAGAAAAACAGGAACTTTTAGAATTTTCATTTTTTGACCAAAACGACAGGACCGGAGCTGATAAAAATGTTGATATGGATGTTATTTTTTTTCTGACTGCGATTTCAAAACCATGCACCAGAATTCACTTCTTTAAACCCAGTAATGCATTTTGGATGTGTACCTAGAGTTTAAAGCAGAAAAACAGGAACTTTTAGAATTTTCATTTTTTGACCAAAACGACAGATCCGGAGCTGATAAAAATGTTGATATTGTTGTAATTTTTTTTCTGACTGCGGTTTCAAAACCATGCACCAGAATCAACTTCTTTCAACTCAGTAATGCATTTTGGATGTGTACCTAGAGTTTAAAGCAGAAAAACAGGAACTTTTAGAATTTTCATTTTTTGACCAAAACGACAGGACCGGAGCTGATTAAAATGTTGATATGATTGTTATTTTTTTTCTGACTGCGATTTCAAAACCATGCACCAGAATTCACTTCTTTCAACTCAGTAATGCATTTTGGATGTGTACCTAGAGTTTAAAGCAGAAAAACAGGAACTTTTAGAATTTTCATTTTTTGACCAAAACGACAGGTCCGGAGCTGATAAAAATGTTGATATTGATGTAATTTTTTTTCTGACTGCGGTTTCAAAACCATGCACCAGAATCAACTTCTTTCAACTCAGTAATGCATTTTGGATGTGTACCTAGAGTTTAAAGCAGAAAAACAGGAACTTTTAGAATTTTTATTTTTTGACCAAAACGACAGGACCGGAGCTGATAAAAATGTTGATATGGATGTTATTTTTTTTCTGACTGCGATTTCAAAACCATGCACCAGAATTCACTTCTTTCAACTCAGTAATGCATTTTGGATGTGTACCTAGAGTTTAAAGCATAAAAACAGGAACTTTTAGAATTTTCATTTTTTGACCAAAACGACAGGACCGGAGCTGATAAAAATGTTGATATGGATGTTATTTTTTTTCTGACTGCGATTTCAAAACCATGCACCAGAATTCACTTCTTTAAACTCAGTAATGCATTTTGGATGTGTACCTAGAGTTTAAAGCAGAAAAACAGGAACTTTTTAGAATTTTCATTTTTTGACCAAAACGACAGGACCGGAGCTGATAAAAATGTTGATATGGATGTTATTTTTTTTCTGACTGCGATTTCAAAACCATGCACCAGAATTCACTTATTTCAACTCAGTAATGCATTTTGGATGTGTACCTAGAGTTTAAAGCAGAAAAACAGGAACTTTCAGAATTTTCATTTGTTGACCAAAACGACAGGACCGGAGCTGATAAAAATGTTGATATGGATGTTATTTTTTTTCTGACTGCGATTTCAAAACCATGCACCAGAATTCACTTCTTTAAACTCAGTAATGCATTTTGGATGTGTACCTAGAGTTTAAAGCAGAAAAACAGGAACTTTTAGAATTTTCATTTTTTGACCAAAACGACAGGACCGGAGCTGATAAAAATGTTGATATGGATGTTATTTTTTTTCTGACTGCGATTTCAAAACCATGCACCAGAATTCACTACTTTAAACTCAGTAATGCATTTTGGATGTGTACCTAGAGTTTAAAGCAGAAAAACAGGAACTTTTAGAATTTTCATTTTTTGACCAAAACGACAGGACCGGAGCTGATAAAAATGTTGATATGGATGTTATTTTTTTTCTGACTGCGATTTCAAAACCATGCACCAGAATTCACTTCTTTCAACTCAGTAATGCATTTTGGATGTGTACCTAGAGTTTAAAGCAGAAAAACAGGAACTTTTAGAATTTTCATTTTTTGACCAAAACGACAGGTCCGGAGCTGATAAAAATGTTGATATTGATGTAATTTTTTTTCTGACTGCGGTTTCAAAACCATGCACCAGAATCAACTTCTTTCAACTCAGTAATGCATTTTGGATGTGTACCTTGAGTTTAAAGCAGAAAAACAGGAACTTTTAGAATTTTTATTTTTTGACCAAAACGACAGGACCGGAGCTGATAAAAATGTTGATATGGATGTTATTTTTTTTCTGACTGCGATTTCAAAACCATGCACCAGAATTCACTTCTTTCAACTCAGCAATGCATTTTGGATGTGTACCTAGAGTTTAAAGCAGAAAAACAGGAACTTTTAGAATTTTCATTTTTTGACCAAAACGACAGGACCGGAGCTGATAAAAATGTTGATATGGATGTTATTTTTTTTCTGACTGCGATTTCAAAACCATGCACCAGAATTCACTACTTTAAACTCAGTAATGCATTTTGGATGTGTACCTAGAGTTTAAAGCAGAAAAACAGGAACTTTTAGAATTTTCATTTTTTGACCAAAACGACAGGTCCGGAGCTGATAAAAATGTTGATATTGATGTAATTTTTTTTCTGACTGCGGTTTCAAAACCATGCACCAGAATCAACTTCTTTCAACTCAGTAATGCATTTTGGATGTGTACCTAGAGTTTAAAGCAGAAAAACAGGAACTTTTAGAATTTTCATTTTTTGACCAAAACGACAGGACCGGAGCTGATTAAAATGTTGATATGATTGTTATTTTTTTTCTGACTGCGATTTCAAAACCATGCACCAGAATTCACTTCTTTCAACTCAGTAATGCATTTTGGATGTGTACCTAGAGTTTAAAGCAGAAAAACAGGAACTTTTAGAATTTTCATTTTTTGACCAAAACGACAGGTCCGGAGATGATAAAAATGTTGATATTGATGTAATTTTTTTTCTGACTGCGGTTTCAAAACCATGCACCAGAATCAACTTCTTTCAACTCAGTAATGCATTTTGGATGTGTACCTTGAGTTTAAAGCAGAAAAACAGGAACTTTTAGAATTTTTATTTTTTGACCAAAACGACAGGACCGGAGCTGATAAAAATGTTGATATGGATGTTATTTTTTTTCTGACTGCGATTTCAAAACCATGCACCAGAATTCACTTCTTTCAACTCAGTAATGCATTTTGGATGTGTACCTAGAGTTTAAAGCAGAAAAACAGGAACTTTTAGAATTTTCATTTTTTGACCAAAACGACAGGACCGGAGCTGATAAAAATGTTGATATGGATGTTATTTTTTTTCTGACTGCGATTTCAAAACCATGCACCAGAATTCACTACTTTAAACTCAGTAATGCATTTTGGATGTGTACCTAGAGTTTAAAGCAGAAAAACAGGAACTTTTAGAATTTTCATTTTTTGACCAAAACGACAGGACCGGAGCTGATAAAAATGTTGATATGGATGTTATTTTTTTTCTGACTGCGATATCAAAACCATGCACCAGAATTCACTTCTTTCAACTCAGTAATGCATTTTGGATGTGTACCTAGAGTTTAAAGCAGAAAAACAGGAACTTTTGGAATTTTCATTTTTTGACCAAAACGACAGGACCGGACCTGATAAAAATGTTGATATGGATGTTATTTTTTTTCTGACTGCGATTTCAAAACCATGCACCAGAATCAACTTCTTTCAACTCAGTAATGCATTTTGGATGTGTACCTAGAGTTTAAAGCAGAAAAACAGGAACTTTTAGAATTTTCATTTTTTGACCAAAACGACAGGACCGGAGCTGATAAAAATGTTGATATGGATGTTATTTTTTTTCTGACTGCGATTTCAAAACCATGCACCAGAATTCACTTCTTTCAACTCAGTAATGCATTTTGGATGTGTACCTAGAGTTTAAAGCAGAAAAACAGGAACTTTTAGAATTTTCATTTTTTGACCAAAACGACAGGACCGGAGCTGATAAAAATGTTGATATGGATGTTATTTTTTTTCTGACTGCGATTTCAAAACCATGCACCAGAATTCACTTCTTTAAACTCAGTAATGCATTTTGGATGTGTACCTAGAGTTTAAAGCAGAAAAACAGGAACTTTTTAGAATTTTCATTTTTTGACCAAAACGACAGGACCGGAGCTGATAAAAATGTTGCTATGGATGTTATTTTTTTTCTGACTGCGATTTCAAAACCATGCACCAGAATTCACTTCTTTCAACTCAGTAATGCATTTTGGATGTGTACCTAGAGTTTAAAGCAGAAAAACAGGAACTTTTAGAATTTTCATTTTTTGACCAAAACGACAGGACCGGAGCTGATAAAAATGTTGATATGGATGTTATTTTTTTTCTGACTGCGATTTCAAAACCATGCACCAGAATTCACTTCTTTAAACTCAGTAATGCATTTTGGATGTGTACCTAGAGTTTAAAGCAGAAAAACAGGAACTTTTAGAATTTTCATTTTTTGACCAAAACGACAGGACCGGAACTGATTAAAATGTTGATATGATTGTTATTTTTTTTCTGACTGCGATATCAAAACCATGCACCAGAATTCACTTCTTTCAACTCAGTAATGCATTTTGGATGTGTACCTAGAGTTTAAAGCAGAAAAACAGGAACTTTTAGAATTTTCATTTTTTGACCAAAACGACAGGACCGGAGCTGATAAAAATGTTGATATGGATGTTATTTTTTTTCTGACTGCGATTTCAAAACCATGCACCAGAATTCACTTCTTTCAACTTAGTAATGCATTTTGGATGTGTACCTAGAGTTTAAAGCAGAAAAACAGGAACTTTTAGAATTTTCATTTTTTGACCAAAACGACAGGACCGGAGCTGATAAAAATGTTGATATGGATGTTATTTTTTTTCTGACTGCGATTTCAAAACCATGCACCAGAATTCACTTCTTTAAACCCAGTAATGCATTTTGGATGTGTACCTAGAGTTTAAAGCAGAAAAACAGGAACTTTTAGAATTTTCATTTTTTGACCAAAACGACAGATCCGGAGCTGATAAAAATGTTGATATTGTTGTAATTTTTTTTCTGACTGCGGTTTCAAAACCATGCACCAGAATCAACTTCTTTCAACTCAGTAATGCATTTTGGATGTGTACCTAGAGTTTAAAGCAGAAAAACAGGAACTTTTAGAATTTTCATTTTTTGACCAAAACGACAGGACCGGAGCTGATTAAAATGTTGATATGATTGTTATTTTTTTTCTGACTGCGATTTCAAAACCATGCACCAGAATTCACTTCTTTCAACTCAGTAATGCATTTTGGATGTGTACCTAGAGTTTAAAGCAGAAAAACAGGAACTTTTAGAATTTTCATTTTTTGACCAAAACGACAGGTCCGGAGCTGATAAAAATGTTGATATTGATGTAATTTTTTTTCTGACTGCGGTTTCAAAACCATGCACCAGAATCAACTTCTTTCAACTCAGTAATGCATTTTGGATGTGTACCTAGAGTTTAAAGCAGAAAAACAGGAACTTTTAGAATTTTTATTTTTTGACCAAAACGACAGGACCGGAGCTGATAAAAATGTTGATATGGATGTTATTTTTTTTCTGACTGCGATTTCAAAACCATGCACCAGAATTCACTTCTTTCAACTCAGTAATGCATTTTGGATGTGTACCTAGAGTTTAAAGCATAAAAACAGGAACTTTTAGAATTTTCATTTTTTGACCAAAACGACAGGACCGGAGCTGATAAAAATGTTGATATGGATGTTATTTTTTTTCTGACTGCGATTTCAAAACCATGCACCAGAATTCACTTCTTTAAACTCAGTAATGCATTTTGGATGTGTACCTAGAGTTTAAAGCAGAAAAACAGGAACTTTTTAGAATTTTCATTTTTTGACCAAAACGACAGGACCGGAGCTGATAAAAATGTTGATATGGATGTTATTTTTTTTCTGACTGCGATTTCAAAACCATGCACCAGAATTCACTTATTTCAACTCAGTAATGCATTTTGGATGTGTACCTAGAGTTTAAAGCAGAAAAACAGGAACTTTCAGAATTTTCATTTGTTGACCAAAACGACAGGACCGGAGCTGATAAAAATGTTGATATGGATGTTATTTTTTTTCTGACTGCGATTTCAAAACCATGCACCAGAATTCACTTCTTTAAACTCAGTAATGCATTTTGGATGTGTACCTAGAGTTTAAAGCAGAAAAACAGGAACTTTTAGAATTTTCATTTTTTGACCAAAACAACAGGACCGGAGCTGATAAAAATGTTGATATGGATGTTATTTTTTTTCTGACTGCGATTTCAAAACCATGCACCAGAATTCACTTCTTTCAACTCAGTAATGCATTTTGGATGTGTACCTAGAGTTTAAAGCAGAAAAACAGGAACTTTTAGAATTTTCATTTTTTGACCAAAACGACAGGACCGGAGCTGATAAAAATGTTGATATGGATGTTATTTTTTTTCTGACTGAGATTTCAAAACCATGCACCAGAATTCACTTCTTTCAACTCAGTAATGCATGTTGGATGTGTACCTAGAGTTTAAAGCAGAAAAACAGGAACTTTTAGAATTTTCATTTTTTGACCAAAACGACAGGACCGGAGCTGATAAAAATGTTGATATGGATGTTATTTTTTTTCTGACTGCGATTTCAAAACCATGCACCAGAATTCACTTCTTTAAACTCAGTAATGCATTTTGGATGTGTACCTAGAGTTTAAAGCAGAAAAACAGGAACTTTTTAGAATTTTCATTTTTTGACCAAAACGACAGGACCGGAGCTGATAAAAATGTTGATATGGATGTTATTTTTTTTCTGACTGCGATTTCAAAACCATGCACCAGAATTCACTTCTTTCAACTCAGTAATGCATTTTGGATGTGTACCTAGAGTTTAAAGCAGAAAAACAGGAACTTTTAGAATTTTCATTTGTTGACCAAAACGACAGGACCGGAGCTGATAAAAATGTTGATATGGATGTTATTTTTTTTCTGACTGCGATTTCAAAACCATGCACCAGAATTCACTTCTTTAAACTCAGTAATGCATTTTGGATGTGTACCTAGAGTTTAAAGCAGAAAAACAGGAACTTTTAGAATTTTCATTTTTTGACCAAAACAACAGGACCGGAGCTGATAAAAATGTTGATATGGATGTTATTTTTTTTCTGACTGCGATTTCAAAACCATGCACCAGAATTCACTTCTTTCAACTCAGTAATGCATTTTGGATGTGTACCTAGAGTTTAAAGCAGAAAAACAGGAACTTTTAGAATTTTCATTTTTTGACCAAAACGACAGGACCGGAGCTGATAAAAATGTTGATATGGATGTTATTTTTTTTCTGACTGCGATTTCAAAACCATGCACCAGAATTCACTTCTTTCAACTCAGTAATGCATGTTGGATGTGTACCTAGAGTTTAAAGCAGAAAAACAGGAACTTTTAGAATTTTCATTTTTTGACCAAAACGACAGGTCCGGAGCTGATAAAAATGTTGATATTGTTGTAATTTTTTTTCTGACTGCGGTTTCAAAACCATGCACCAGAATCAACTTCTTTCAACTAAGTAATGCATTTTGGATGTGTACCTAGAGTTTAAAGCAGAAAAACAGGAACTTTTAGAATTTTCATTTTTTGACCAAAACGACAGGTCCGGAGCTGATAAAAATGTTGATATTGATGTAATTTTTTTTCTGACTGCGGTTTCAAAACCATGCACCAGAATCAACTTCTTTCAACTCAGTAATGCATTTTGGATGTGTACCTAGAGTTTAAAGCAGAAAAACAGGAACTTTTAGAATTTTCATTTTTTGACCAAAACGACAGGACCGGAGCTGATTAAAATGTTGATATGATTGTTATTTTTTTTCTGACTGCGATTTCAAAACCATGCACCAGAATTCACTTCTTTCAACTCAGTAATGCATTTTGGATGTGTACCTATAGTTTAAAGCAGAAAAACAGGAACTTTTAGAATTTTCATTTTTTGACCAAAACGACAGGTCCGGAGCTGATAAAAATGTTGATATTGATGTAATTTTTTTTCTGACTGCGGTTTCAAAACCATGCACCAGAATCAACTTCTTTCAACTCAGTAATGCATTTTGGATGTGTACCTAGAGTTTAAAGCAGAAAAACAGGAACTTTTAGAATTTTCATTTTTTGACCAAAACGACAGGACCGGAGCTGATAAAAATGTTGATATGGATGTTATTTTTTTCTGACTGCGATTTCAAAACCATGCACCAGAATTCACTACTTTAAACTCAGTAATGCATTTTGGATGTGTACATAGAGTTTAAAGCAGAAAAACAGGAACTTTTAGAATTTTCATTTTTTGACCAAAACGACAGGACCGGAGCTGATAAAAATGTTGATATGGATGTTATTTTTTTTCTGACTGTGATTTCAAAACCATGCACCAGAATTCACTTCTTTAAACTCAGTAATGCATTTTGGATGTGTACCTAGAGTTTAAAGCAGAAAAACAGGAACTTTTTAGAATTTTCATTTTTTGACCAAAACGACAGGACCGGAGCTGATAAAAATGTTGATATGGATGTTATTTTTTTCTGACTGCGATTTCAAAACCATGCACCAGAATTCACTTCTTTCAACTCAGTAATGCATTTTGGATGTGTACCTAGAGTTTAAAGCAGAAAAACAGGAACTTTTAGAATTTTCATTTTTTGACCAAAACGACATGACCGGAGCTGATAAAAATGTTGATATGGATGTTATTTTTTTTCTGACTGCGATTTCAAAACCATGCACCAGAATTCACTTCTTTAAACTCAGTAATGCATTTTGGATGTGTACCTAGAGTTTAAAGCAGAAAAACAGGAACTTTTAGAATTTTCATTTTTTGACCAAAACGACAGGACCGGAACTGATTAAAATGTTGATATGATTGTTATTTTTTTTCTGACTGCGATATCAAAACCATGCACCAGAATTCACTTCTTTCAACTCAGTAATGCATTTTGGATGTGTACCTAGAGTTTAAAGCAGAAAAACAGGAACTTTTGGAATTTTCATTTTTTGACCAAAACGACAGGACCGGACCTGATAAAAATGTTGATATGGATGTTATTTTTTTTCTGACTGCGATTTCAAAACCATGCACCAGAATCAACTTCTTTCAACTCAGTAATGCATTTTGGATGTGTACCTAGAGTTTAAAGCAGAAAAACAGGAACTTTTAGAATTTTCATTTTTTGACCAAAACGACAGGTCCGGAGCTGATAAAAATGTTGATATTGTTGTAATTTTTTTTCTGACTGCGGTTTCAAAACCATGCACCAGAATCAACTTCTTTCAACTAAGTAATGCATTTTGGATGTGTACCTAGAGTTTAAAGCAGAAAAACAGGAACTTTTAGAATTTTCATTTTTTGACCAAAACGACAGGACCGGAGCTGATTAAAATGTTGATATGATTGTTATTTTTTTTCTGACTGCGATTTCAAAACCATGCACCAGAATTCACTTCTTTCAACTCAGTAATGCATTTTGGATGTGTACCTAGAGTTTAAAGCAGAAAAACAGGAACTTTTAGAATTTTCATTTTTTGACCAAAACGACAGGTCCGGAGCTGATAAAAATGTTGATATTGATGTAATTTTTTTTCTGACTGCGGTTTCAAAACCATGCACCAGAATCAACTTCTTTCAACTCAGTAATGCATTTTGGATGTGTACCTAGAGTTTAAAGCAGAAAAACAGGAACTTTTAGAATTTTTATTTTTTGACCAAAACGACAGGACCGGTGCTGATAAAAATGTTGATATGGATGTTATTTTTTTTCTGACTGCGATTTCAAAACCATGCACCAGAATTCACTTCTTTCAACTCAGTAATGCATTTTGGATGTGTACCTAGAGTTTAAAGCAGAAAAACAGGAACTTTTAGAATTTTCATTTTTTGACCAAAACGACAGGACCGGAGCTGATAAAAATGTTGATATGGATGTTATTTTTTTTCTGACTGCGATTTCAAAACCATGCACCAGAATTCACTACTTTAAACTCAGTAATGCATTTTGGATGTGTACCTAGAGTTTAAAGCAGAAAAACAGGAACTTTTAGAATTTTCATTTTTTGACCAAAACGACAGGACCGGAGCTGATAAAAATGTTGATATGGATGTTATTTTTTTTCTGACTGCGATTTCAAAACCATGCACCAGAATTCACTACTTTAAACTCAGTAATGCATTTTGGATGTGTACCTAGAGTTTAAAGCAGAAAAACAGGAACTTTTAGAATTTTCATTTTTTGACCAAAACGACAGGACCGGAGCTGATAAAAATGTTGATATGGATGTTATTTTTTTTCTGACTGCGATTTCAAAACCATGCACCAGAATTCACTTCTTTAAACTCAGTAATGCATTTTGGATGTGTACCTAGAGTTTAAAGCAGAAAAACAGGAACTTTTTAGAATTTTCATTTTTTGACCAAAACGACAGGACCGGAGCTGATAAAAATGTTGATATGGATGTTATTTTTTTTCTGACTGCGATTTCAAAACCATGCACCAGAATTCACTTCTTTCAACTCAGTAATGCATTTTGGATGTGTACCTAGAGTTTAAAGCAGAAAAACAGGAACTTTTAGAATTTTCATTTTTTGACCAAAACGACAGGTCCGGAGCTGATAAAAATGTTGATATTGATGTAATTTTTTTTCTGACTGCGGTTTCAAAACCATGCACCAGAATCAACTTCTTTCAACTCAGTAATGCATTTTGGATGTGTACCTAGAGTTTAAAGCAGAAAAACAGGAACTTTTGGAATTTTCATTTTTTGACCAAAACGACAGGACCGGACCTGATAAAAATGTTGATATGGATGTTATTTTTTTTCTGACTGCGATTTCAAAACCATGCACCAGAATCAACTTCTTTCAACTCAGTAATGCATTTTGGATGTGTACCTAGAGTTTAAAGCAGAAAAACAGGAACTTTTAGAATTTTCATTTTTTGACCAAAACGACAGGACCGGAGCTGATAAAAATGTTGATATGGATGTTATTTTTTTTCTGACTGCGATTTCAAAACCATGCACCAGAATTCACTTCTTTCAACTCAGTAATGCATTTTGGATGTGTACCTAGAGTTTAAAGCAGAAAAACAGGAACTTTTAGAATTTTCATTTTTTGACCAAAACGACAGGACCG
This sequence comes from Crinia signifera, assembly GCF_055691185.1. NCBI lineage: Eukaryota > Metazoa > Chordata > Amphibia > Anura > Myobatrachidae > Crinia > Crinia signifera. Next base: position 92,965,914 of record NC_139227.1, read on the forward strand.
GAGCTGATAAAAATGTTGATATGGATGTTATTTTTTTTCTGACTGCGATTTCAAAACCATGCACCAGAATTCACTTCTTTAAACTCAGTAATGCATTTTGGATGTGTACCTAGAGTTTAAAGCAGAAAAACAGGAACTTTTAGAATTTTCATTTTTTGACCAAAACGACAGGTCCGGAGCTGATAAAAATGTTGATATTGTTGTAATTTTTTTTCTGACTGCGGTTTCAAAACCATGCACCAGAATCAACTTCTTTCAACTCAGTAATGCATTTTGGATGTGTACCTAGAGTTTAAAGCAGAAAAACAGGAACTTGTAGAATTTTCATTTTTTGACCAAAACGACAGGTCCGGAGCTGATAAAAATGTTGATATTTATGTAATTTTTTTTTCTGACTGCGGTTTCAAAACCATGCACCAGAATCAACTTCTTTCAACTCAGTAATGCATTTTGGATGTGTACCTAAAGTTTAAAGCAGAAAAACAGGAACTTTTAGAATTTTCATTTTTTGACCAAAACGACAGGACCGGAGCTGATAAAAATGTTGAAATGGATGTTATTTTTTTTCTAACTGTGATTTCAAAACCATGCACCAGAATTCACTTCTTTCAACTCAGTAATGCATTTTGGATGTGTACCTAGAGTTTAAAGCAGAAAAACAGGAACTTTTTAGAATTTTCATTTTTTGACCAAAACGACAGGACCGGAGCTGATAAAAATGTTGATATGGATGTTATTTTTTTTCTGACTGCGATTTCAAAACCATGCACCAGAATTCACTTCTTTAAACTCAGTAATGCATTTTGGATGTGTACCTAGAGTTTAAAGCAGAAAAACAGGAACTTTTTAGAATTTTCATTTTTTGACCAAAACGACAGGACCGGAGCTGATAAAAATGTTGCTATGGATGTTATTTTTTTTCTGACTGCGATTTCAAAACCATGCACCAGAATTCACTTCTTTCAACTCAGTAATGCATTTTGGATGTGTACCTAGAGTTTAAAGCAGAAAAACAGGAACTTTTAGAATTTTCATTTTTTGACCAAAACGACAGGACCGGAGCTGATAAAAATGTTGATATGGATGTTATTTTTTTTCTGACTGCGATTTCAAAACCATGCACCAGAATTCACTTCTTTAAACTCAGTAATGCATTTTGGATGTGTACCTAGAGTTTAAAGCAGAAAAACAGGAACTTTTAGAATTTTCATTTTTTGACCAAAACGACAGGACCGGAACTGATTAAAATGTTGATATGATTGTTATTTTTTTTCTGACTGCGATATCAAAACCATGCACCAGAATTCACTTCTTTCAACTCAGTAATGCATTTTGGATGTGTACCTAGAGTTTAAAGCAGAAAAACAGGAACTTTTAGAATTTTCATTTTTTGACCAAAACGACAGGACCGGAGCTGATAAAAATGTTGATATGGATGTTATTTTTTTTCTGACTGCGATTTCAAAACCATGCACCAGAATTCACTTCTTTCAACTTAGTAATGCATTTTGGATGTGTACCTAGAGTTTAAAGCAGAAAAACAGGAACTTTTAGAATTTTCATTTTTTGACCAAAACGACAGGACCGGAGCTGATAAAAATGTTGATATGGATGTTATTTTTTTTCTGACTGCGATTTCAAAACCATGCACCAGAATTCACTTCTTTAAACTCAGTAATGCATTTTGGATGTGTACCTAGAGTTTAAAGCAGAAAAACAGGAACTTTTAGAATTTTCATTTTTTGACCAAAACGACAGGACCGGAGCTGATAAAAATGTTGATATGGATGTTATTTTTTTTCTGACTGCGATTTCAAAACCATGCACCAGAATTCACTTCTTTCAACTCAGTAATGCATTTTGGATGTGTACCTAGAGTTTAAAGCAGAAAAACAGGAACTTTTAGAATTTTAATTTTTTGACCAAAACGACAGGACCGGAGCTGATAAAAATGTTGATATGGATGTTATTTTTTTTCTGACTGCGATTTCAAAACCATGCACCAGAATTCACTTCTTTAAACTCAGTAATGCATTTTGGATGTGTACCTAGAGTTTAAAGCAGAAAAACAGGAACTTTTAGAATTTTCATTTTTTGACCAAAACGACAGGACCGGAACTGATTAAAATGTTGATATGATTGTTATTTTTTTTCTGACTGCGATATCAAAACCATGCACCAGAATTCACTTCTTTCAACTCAGTAATGCATTTTGGATGTGTACCTAGAGTTTAAAGCAGAAAAACAGGAACTTTTGGAATTTTCATTTTTTGACCAAAACGACAGGACCGGACCTGATAAAAATGTTGATATGGATGTTATTTTTTTTCTGACTGCGATTTCAAAACCATGCACCAGAATCAACTTCTTTCAACTCAGTAATGCATTTTGGATGTGTACCTAGAGTTTAAAGAAGAAAAACAGGAACTTTTAGAATTTTCATTTTTTGACCAAAACGACAGGTCCGGAGCTGATAAAAATGTTGATATTGTTGTAATTTTTTTTCTGACTGCGGTTTCAAAACCATGCACCAGAATCAACTTCTTTCAACTAAGTAATGCATTTTGGATGTGTACCTAGAGTTTAAAGCAGAAAAACAGGAACTTTTAGAATTTTAATTTTTTGACCAAAACGACAGGACCGGAGCTGATTAAAATGTTGATATGATTGTTATTTTTTTTCTGACTGCGATTTCAAAACCATGCACCAGAATTCACTTCTTTCAACTCAGTAATGCATTTTGGATGTGTACCTAGAGTTTAAAGCAGAAAAACAGGAACTTTTAGAATTTTCATTTTTTGACCAAAACGACAGGTCCGGAGCTGATAAAAATGTTGATATTGATGTAATTTTTTTTCTGACTGCGGTTTCAAAACCATGCACCAGAATCAACTTCTTTCAACTCAGTAATGCATTTTGGATGTGTACCTAGAGTTTAAAGCAGAAAAACAGGAACTTTTAGAATTTTTATTTTTTGACCAAAACGACAGGACCGGAGCTGATAAAAATGTTGATATGGATGTTATTTTTTTTCTGACTGCGATTTCAAAACCATGCACCAGAATTCACTTCTTTCAACTCAGTAATGCATTTTGGATGTGTACCTAGAGTTTAAAGCAGAAAAACAGGAACTTTTAGAATTTTCATTTTTTGACCAAAACGACAGGACCGGAGCTGATAAAAATGTTGATATGGATGTTATTTTTTTTCTGACTGCGATTTCAAAACCATGCACCAGAATTCACTACTTTAAACTCAGTAATGCATTTTGGATGTGTACCTAGAGTTTAAAGCAGAAAAACAGGAACTTTTAGAATTTTCATTTTTTGACCAAAACGACAGGACCGGAGCTGATAAAAATGTTGATATGGATGTTATTTTTTTTCTGACTGCGATTTCAAAACCATGCACCAGAATTCACTACTTTAAACTCAGTAATGCATTTTGGATGTGTACCTAGAGTTTAAAGCAGAAAAACAGGAACTTTTAGAATTTTCATTTTTTGACCAAAACGACAGGACCGGAGCTGATAAAAATGTTGATATGGATGTTATTTTTTTTCTGACTGCGATTTCAAAACCATGCACCAGAATTCACTTCTTTCAACTCAGTAATGCATTTTGGATGTGTACCTAGAGTTTAAAGCAGAAAAACAGGAACTTTTAGAATTTTCATTTTTTGACCAAAACGACAGGTCCGGAGCTGATAAAAATGTTGATATTGATGTAATTTTTTTTCTGACTGCGGTTTCAAAACCATGCACCAGAATCAACTTCTTTCAACTCAGTAATGCATTTTGGATGTGTACCTTGAGTTTAAAGCAGAAAAACAGGAACTTTTAGAATTTTTATTTTTTGACCAAAACGACAGGACCGGAGCTGATAAAAATGTTGATATGGATGTTATTTTTTTTCTGACTGCGATTTCAAAACCATGCACCAGAATTCACTTCTTTCAACTCAGCAATGCATTTTGGATGTGTACCTAGAGTTTAAAGCAGAAAAACAGGAACTTTTAGAATTTTCATTTTTTGACCAAAACGACAGGACCGGAGCTGATAAAAATGTTGATATGGATGTTATTTTTTTTCTGACTGCGATTTCAAAACCATGCACCAGAATTCACTACTTTAAACTCAGTAATGCATTTTGGATGTGTACCTAGAGTTTAAAGCAGAAAAACAGGAACTTTTAGAATTTTCATTTTTTGACCTAAACGACAGGTCCGGAGCTGATAAAAATGTTGATATTGATGTAATTTTTTTTCTGACTGCGGTTTCAAAACCATGCACCAGAATCAACTTCTTTCAACTCAGTAATGCATTTTGGATGTGTACCTAGAGTTTAAAGCAGAAAAACAGGAACTTTTAGAATTTTCATTTTTTGACCAAAACGACAGGACCGGAGCTGATTAAAATGTTGATATGATTGTTATTTTTTTTCTGACTGCGATTTCAAAACCATGCACCAGAATTCACTTCTTTCAACTCAGTAATGCATTTTGGATGTGTACCTAGAGTTTAAAGCAGAAAAACAGGAACTTTTAGAATTTTCATTTTTTGACCAAAACGACAGGTCCGGAGATGATAAAAATGTTGATATTGATGTAATTTTTTTTCTGACTGCGGTTTCAAAACCATGCACCAGAATCAACTTCTTTCAACTCAGTAATGCATTTTGGATGTGTACCTTGAGTTTAAAGCAGAAAAACAGGAACTTTTAGAATTTTTATTTTTTGACCAAAACGACAGGACCGGAGCTGATAAAAATGTTGATATGGATGTTATTTTTTTTCTGACTGCGATTTCAAAACCATGCACCAGAATTCACTTCTTTCAACTCAGTAATGCATTTTGGATGTGTACCTAGAGTTTAAAGCAGAAAAACAGGAACTTTTAGAATTTTCATTTTTTGACCAAAACGACAGGACCGGAGCTGATAAAAATGTTGATATGGATGTTATTTTTTTTCTGACTGCGATTTCAAAACCATGCACCAGAATTCACTACTTTAAACTCAGTAATGCATTTTGGATGTGTACCTAGAGTTTAAAGCAGAAAAACAGGAACTTTTAGAATTTTCATTTTTTGACCAAAACGACAGGACCGGAGCTGATAAAAATGTTGATATGGATGTTATTTTTTTTCTGACTGCGATATCAAAACCATGCACCAGAATTCACTTCTTTCAACTCAGTAATGCATTTTGGATGTGTACCTAGAGTTTAAAGCAGAAAAACAGGAACTTTTGGAATTTTCATTTTTTGACCAAAACGACAGGACCGGACCTGATAAAAATGTTGATATGGATGTTATTTTTTTTCTGACTGCGATTTCAAAACCATGCACCAGAATCAACTTCTTTCAACTCAGTAATGCATTTTGGATGTGTACCTAGAGTTTAAAGCAGAAAAACAGGAACTTTTAGAATTTTCATTTTTTGACCAAAACGACAGGACCGGAGCTGATAAAAATGTTGATATGGATGTTATTTTTTTTCTGACTGCGATTTCAAAACCATGCACCAGAATTCACTTCTTTCAACTCAGTAATGCATTTTGGATGTGTACCTAGAGTTTAAAGCAGAAAAACAGGAACTTTTAGAATTTTCATTTTTTGACCAAAACGACAGGACCGGAGCTGATAAAAATGTTGATATGGATGTTATTTTTTTTCTGACTGCGATTTCAAAACCATGCACCAGAATTCACTTCTTTAAACTCAGTAATGCATTTTGGATGTGTACCTAGAGTTTAAAGCAGAAAAACAGGAACTTTTTAGAATTTTCATTTTTTGACCAAAACGACAGGACCGGAGCTGATAAAAATGTTGCTATGGATGTTATTTTTTTTCTGACTGCGATTTCAAAACCATGCACCAGAATTCACTTCTTTCAACTCAGTAATGCATTTTGGATGTGTACCTAGAGTTTAAAGCAGAAAAACAGGAACTTTTAGAATTTTCATTTTTTGACCAAAACGACAGGACCGGAGCTGATAAAAATGTTGATATGGATGTTATTTTTTTTCTGACTGCGATTTCAAAACCATGCACCAGAATTCACTTCTTTAAACTCAGTAATGCATTTTGGATGTGTACCTAGAGTTTAAAGCAGAAAAACAGGAACTTTTAGAATTTTCATTTTTTGACCAAAACGACAGGACCGGAACTGATTAAAATGTTGATATGATTGTTATTTTTTTTCTGACTGCGATATCAAAACCATGCACCAGAATTCACTTCTTTCAACTCAGTAATGCATTTTGGATGTGTACCTAGAGTTTAAAGCAGAAAAACAGGAACTTTTAGAATTTTCATTTTTTGACCAAAACGACAGGACCGGAGCTGATAAAAATGTTGATATGGATGTTATTTTTTTTCTGACTGCGATTTCAAAACCATGCACCAGAATTCACTTCTTTCAACTTAGTAATGCATTTTGGATGTGTACCTAGAGTTTAAAGCAGAAAAACAGGAACTTTTAGAATTTTCATTTTTTGACCAAAACGACAGGACCGGAGCTGATAAAAATGTTGATATGGATGTTATTTTTTTTCTGACTGCGATTTCAAAACCATGCACCAGAATTCACTTCTTTAAACCCAGTAATGCATTTTGGATGTGTACCTAGAGTTTAAAGCAGAAAAACAGGAACTTTTAGAATTTTCATTTTTTGACCAAAACGACAGATCCGGAGCTGATAAAAATGTTGATATTGTTGTAATTTTTTTTCTGACTGCGGTTTCAAAACCATGCACCAGAATCAACTTCTTTCAACTCAGTAATGCATTTTGGATGTGTACCTAGAGTTTAAAGCAGAAAAACAGGAACTTTTAGAATTTTCATTTTTTGACCAAAACGACAGGACCGGAGCTGATTAAAATGTTGATATGATTGTTATTTTTTTTCTGACTGCGATTTCAAAACCATGCACCAGAATTCACTTCTTTCAACTCAGTAATGCATTTTGGATGTGTACCTAGAGTTTAAAGCAGAAAAACAGGAACTTTTAGAATTTTCATTTTTTGACCAAAACGACAGGTCCGGAGCTGATAAAAATGTTGATATTGATGTAATTTTTTTTCTGACTGCGGTTTCAAAACCATGCACCAGAATCAACTTCTTTCAACTCAGTAATGCATTTTGGATGTGTACCTAGAGTTTAAAGCAGAAAAACAGGAACTTTTAGAATTTTTATTTTTTGACCAAAACGACAGGACCGGAGCTGATAAAAATGTTGATATGGATGTTATTTTTTTTCTGACTGCGATTTCAAAACCATGCACCAGAATTCACTTCTTTCAACTCAGTAATGCATTTTGGATGTGTACCTAGAGTTTAAAGCATAAAAACAGGAACTTTTAGAATTTTCATTTTTTGACCAAAACGACAGGACCGGAGCTGATAAAAATGTTGATATGGATGTTATTTTTTTTCTGACTGCGATTTCAAAACCATGCACCAGAATTCACTTCTTTAAACTCAGTAATGCATTTTGGATGTGTACCTAGAGTTTAAAGCAGAAAAACAGGAACTTTTTAGAATTTTCATTTTTTGACCAAAACGACAGGACCGGAGCTGATAAAAATGTTGATATGGATGTTATTTTTTTTCTGACTGCGATTTCAAAACCATGCACCAGAATTCACTTCTTTCAACTCAGTAATGCATTTTGGATGTGTACCTAGAGTTTAAAGCAGAAAAACAGGAACTTTTAGAATTTTCATTTGTTGACCAAAACGACAGGACCGGAGCTGATAAAAATGTTGATATGGATGTTATTTTTTTTCTGACTGCGATTTCAAAACCATGCACCAGAATTCACTTCTTTAAACTCAGTAATGCATTTTGGATGTGTACCTAGAGTTTAAAGCAGAAAAACAGGAACTTTTAGAATTTTCATTTTTTGACCAAAACAACAGGACCGGAGCTGATAAAAATGTTGATATGGATGTTATTTTTTTTCTGACTGCGATTTCAAAACCATGCACCAGAATTCACTTCTTTCAACTCAGTAATGCATTTTGGATGTGTACCTAGAGTTTAAAGCAGAAAAACAGGAACTTTTAGAATTTTCATTTTTTGACCAAAACGACAGGACCGGAGCTGATAAAAATGTTGATATGGATGTTATTTTTTTTCTGACTGAGATTTCAAAACCATGCACCAGAATTCACTTCTTTCAACTCAGTAATGCATGTTGGATGTGTACCTAGAGTTTAAAGCAGAAAAACAGGAACTTTTAGAATTTTCATTTTTTGACCAAAACGACAGGACCGGAGCTGATAAAAATGTTGATATGGATGTTATTTTTTTTCTGACTGCGATTTCAAAACCATGCACCAGAATCAACTTCTTTCAACTCAGTAATGCATTTTGGATTTGTACCTAGAGTTTAAAGCAGAAAAACAGGAACTTTTAGAATTTTCATTTTTTGACCAAAACGACAGGACCGGAGCTGATAAAAATGTTGATATGGATGTTATTTTTTTTCTGACTGCGATTTCAAAACCATGCACCAGAATTCACTTCTTTCAACTCAGTAATGCATGTTGGATGTGTACCTAGAGTTTAAAGCAGAAAAACAGGAACTTTTAGAATTTTCATTTTTTGACCAAAACGACAGGACCGGAGCTGATAAAAATGTTGATATGGATGTTATTTTTTTTCTGACTGCGATTTCAAAACCACGCACCAGAATTCACTTCTTTCAACTCAGTAATGCATGTTGGATGTGTACCTAGAGTTTAAAGCAGAAAAACAGGAACTTTTAGAATTTTCATTTTTTGACCAAAATGACAGGTCCGGAGCTGATAAAAATGTTGATATTGATGTAATTTTTTTTCTGACTGCGGTTTCAAAACCATGCACCAGAATCAACTTCTTTCAACTCAGTAATGCATTTTGGATGTGTACCTAGAGTTTAAAGCAGAAAAACAGGAACTTTTAGAATTTTCATTTGTTGACCAAAACGACAGGACCGGAGCTGATAAAAATGTTGATATGGATGTTATTTTTTTTCTGACTGCGATTTCAAAACCATGCACCAGAATTCACTTCTTTCAACTCAGTAATGCATTTTGGATGTGTACCTAGAGTTTAAAGCAGAAAAACAGGAACTTTTAGAATTTTCATTTTTTGACCAAAATGAAAGGACCGGAGCTGATAAAAATGTTGATATGGATGTTTTTTTTTTTCTGACTGCGATTTCAAAACCATGCACCAGAATCAACTTCTTTCAACTCAGTAATGCATTTTGGATGTGTACCTAGAGTTTAAAGCAGAAAAACAGGAACTTTTAGAATTTTCATTTTTTGACCAAAACGACAGGACCGGAGCTGATAAAAATGTTGATATGGATGTTATTTTTTTTCTGACTGCGATTTCAAAACCATGCACCAGAATTCACTTCTTTCAACTCAGTAATGCATTTTGGATGTGTACCTAGAGTTTAAAGCAGAAAAACAGGAACTTTTAGAATTTTCATTTTTTGACCAAAACGACAGGACCGGAGCTGATAAAAATGTTGATATTGATGTTATTTTTTTTCTGACTGCGATTTCAAAACCATGCACCAGAATTCACTTCTTTCAACTCAGTAATGCATTTTGGATGTGTACCTAGAGTTTAAAGCAGAAAAACAGGAACTTTTAGAATTTTAATTTGTTGACCAAAACGACAGGACCGGAGCTGATAAAAATGTTGATATGGATGTTATTTTTTTTCTGACTGCGATTTCAAAACCACGCACCAGAATTCACTTCTTTCAACTCAGTAATGCATGTTGGATGTGTACCTAGAGTTTAAAGCAGAAAAACAGGAACTTTTAGAATTTTCATTTTTTGACCAAAATGACAGGTCCGGAGCTGATAAAAATGTTGATATTGATGTAATTTTTTTTCTGACTGCGGTTTCAAAACCATGCACCAGAATCAACTTCTTTCAACTCAGTAATGCATTTTGGATGTGTACCTAGAGTTTAAAGCAGAAAAACAGGAACTTTTAGAATTTTCATTTGTTGACCAAAACGACAGGACCGGAGCTGATAAAAATGTTGATATGGATGTTATTTTTTTTCTGACTGCGATTTCAAAACCATGCACCAGAATTCACTTCTTTCAACTCAGTAATGCATTTTGGATGTGTACCTAGAGTTTAAAGCAGAAAAACAGGAACTTTTAGAATTTTCATTTTTTGACCAAAATGAAAGGACCGGAGCTGATAAAAATGTTGATATGGATGTTTTTTTTTTTCTGACTGCGATTTCAAAACCATGCACCAGAATCAACTTCTTTCAACTCAGTAATGCATTTTGGATGTGTACCTAGAGTTTAAAGCAGAAAAACAGGAACTTTTAGAATTTTCATTTTTTGACCAAAACGACAGGACCGGAGCTGATAAAAATGTTGATATGGATGTTATTTTTTTTCTGACTGCGATTTCAAAACCATGCACCAGAATTCACTTCTTTCAACTCAGTAATGCATTTTGGATGTGTACCTAGAGTTTAAAGCAGAAAAACAGGAACTTTTAGAATTTTCATTTTTTGACCAAAACGACAGGACCGGAGCTGATAAAAATGTTGATATTGATGTTATTTTTTTTCTGACTGGGATTTCAAAACCATGCACCAGAATTCACTTCTTTCAACTCAGTAATGCATTTTGGATGTGTACCTAGAGTTTAAAGCAGAAAAACAGGAACTTTTAGAATTTTAATTTGTTGACCAAAACGACAGGACCGGAGCTGATAAAAATGTTGATATGGATGTTATTTTTTTTCTGACTGCGATTTCAAAACCATGCACCAGAATTCACTTCTTTCAACTCAGTAATGCATTTTGGATGTGTACCTAGAGTTTAAAGCAGAAAAACAGGAACTTTTAGAATTTTCATTTTTTGACCAAAACGACAGGACCGGAGCTGATAAAAATGTTGATATTGATGTTATTTTTTTTCTGACTGCGATTTCAAAACCATGCACCAGAATTCACTTCTTTCAACTCAGTAATGCATTTTGGATGTGTACCTAGAGTTTAAAGCAGAAAAACAGGAACTTTTAGAATTTTAATTTGTTGACCAAAACGACAGGACCGGAGCTGATAAAAATGTTGATATGGATGTTATTTTTTTTCTGACTGCGATTTCAAAACCATGCACCAGAATTCACTTCTTTCAACTCAGTAATGCATTTTGGATGTGTACCTAGAGTTTAAAGCAGAAAAACAGGAACTTTTAGAATTTTCATTTTTTGACCAAAACGACAGGACCGGAGCTGATAAAAATGTTGATATGGATGTTATTTTTTTTCTGACTGCGATTTCAAAACCATGCACCAGAATCAACTTCTTTCAACTCAGTAATGCATTTTGGATGTGTACCTAGAGTTTAAAGCAGAAAAACAGGAACTTTTAGAATTTTCATTTGTTGACCAAAACGACAGGACCGGAGCTGATAAAAATGTTGATATGGATGTTATTTTTTTTCTGACTGCGATTTCAAAACCATGCACCAGAATTCACTTCTTTCAACTCAGTAATGCATTTTGGATGTGTACCTAGAGTTTAAAGCAGAAAAACAGGAACTTTTAGAATTTTCATTTTTTGACCAAAATGAAAGGACCGGAGCTGATAAAAATGTTGATATGGATGTTTTTTTTTTTCTGACTGCGATTTCAAAACCATGCACCAGAATCAACTTCTTTCAACTCAGTAATGCATTTTGGATGTGTACCTAGAGTTTAAAGCAGAAAAACAGGAACTTTTAGAATTTTCATTTTTTGACCAAAACGACAGGACCGGAGCTGATAAAAATGTTGATATGGATGTTATTTTTTTTCTGACTGCGATTTCAAAACCATGCACCAGAATTCACTTCTTTCAACTCAGTAATGCATTTTGGATGTGTACCTAGAGTTTAAAGCAGAAAAACAGGAACTTTTAGAATTTTCATTTTTTGACCAAAACGACAGGACCGGAGCTGATAAAAATGTTGATATTGATGTTATTTTTTTTCTGACTGCGATTTCAAAACCATGCACCAGAATTCACTTCTTTCAACTCAGTAATGCATTTTGGATGTGTACCTAGAGTTTAAAGCAGAAAAACAGGAACTTTTAGAATTTTAATTTGTTGACCAAAACGACAGGACCGGAGCTGATAAAAATGTTGATATGGATGTTATTTTTTTTCTGACTGCGATTTCAAAACCATGCACCAGAATTCACTTCTTTCAACTCAGTAATGCATTTTGGATGTGTACCTAGAGTTTAAAGCAGAAAAACAGGAACTTTTAGAATTTTCATTTTTTGACCAAAACGACAGGACCGGAGCTGATAAAAATGTTGATATGGATGTTATTTTTTTTCTGACTGCGATTTCAAAACCATGCACCAGAATCAACTTCTTTCAACTCAGTAATGCATTTTGGATGTGTACCTAGAGTTTAAAGCAGAAAAACAGGAACTTTTAGAATTTTCATTTGTTGACCAAAACGAAAGGACCGGAGCTGATAAAAATGTTGATATGGATGTTATTTTTTTTCTGACTGCGATTTCAAAACCATGCACCAGAATTCACTTCTTTAAACTCAGTAATGCATTTTGGATGTGTACCTAGAGTTTAAAGCAGAAAAACAGGAACTTTTAGAATTTTCATTTTTTGACCAAAACGACAGGTCCGGAGCTGATAAAAATGTTGATATTGTTGTAATTTTTTTTCTGACTGCGGTTTCAAAACCATGCACCAGAATCAACTTCTTTCAACTAAGTAATGCATTTTGGATGTGTACCTAGAGTTTAAAGCAGAAAAACAGGAACTTTTAGAATTTTCATTTTTTGACCAAAACGACAGGTCCGGAGCTGATAAAAATGTTGATATTGATGTAATTTTTTTTTCTGACTGCGGTTTCAAAACCATGCACCAGAATCAACTTCTTTCAACTCAGTAATGCATTTTGGATGTGTACCTAGAGTTTAAAGCAGAAAAACAGGAACTTTTAGAATTTTTATTTTTTGACCAAAACGACAGGACCGGAGCTGATAAAAATGTTGATATGGATGTTATTTTTTTTCTGACTGCGATTTCAAAACCATGCACCAGAATTCACTTCTTTCAACTCAGTAATGCATTTTGGATGTGTACCTAGAGTTTAAAGCAGAAAAACAGGAACTTTTAGAATTTTCATTTTTTGACCAAAACGACAGGACCGGAGCTGATAAAAATGTTGATATGGATGTTATTTTTTTTCTGACTGCGATTTCAAAACCATGCACCAGAATTCACTACTTTAAACTCAGTAATGCATTTTGGATGTGTACCTAGAGTTTAAAGCAGAAAAACAGGAACTTTTAGAATTTTCATTTTTTGACCAAAACGACAGGACCGGAGCTGATAAAAATGTTGATATGGATGTTATTTTTTTCTGACTGCGATTTCAAAACCATGCACCAGAATTCACTTCTTTAAACTCAGTAATGCATTTTGGATGTGTACCTAGAGTTTAAAGCAGAAAAACAGGAACTTTTGGAATTTTCATTTTTTGACCAAAACGACAGGACCGGACCTGATAAAAATGTTGATATTGTTGTAATTTTTTTTCTGACTGCGATTTCAAAACCATGCACCAGAATCAACTTCTTTCAACTCAGTAATGCATTTTGGATGTGTACCTAGAGTTTAAAGCAGAAAAACAGGAACTTTTAGAATTTTCATTTTTTGACCAAAACGACAGGTCCGGAGCTGATAAAAATGTTGATATTGTTGTAATTTTTTTTCTGACTGCGGTTTCAAAACCATGCACCAGAATCAACTTCTTTCAACTAAGTAATGCATTTTGGATGTGTACCTAGAGTTTAAAGCAGAAAAACAGGAACTTTTAGAATTTTCATTTTTTGACCAAAACGACAGGTCCGGAGCTGATAAAAATGTTGATATTGATGTAATTTTTTTTCTGACTGCGGTTTCAAAACCATGCACCAGAATCAACTTCTTTCAACTCAGTAATTCATTTTGGATGTGTACCTAGAGTTTAAAGCAGAAAAACAGGAACTTTTAGAATTTTCATTTTTTGACCAAAACGACAGGACCGGAGCTGATTAAAATGTTGATATGATTGTTATTTTTTTTCTGACTGCGATTTCAAAACCATGCACCAGAATTCACTTCTTTCAACTCAGTAATGCATTTTGGATGTGTACCTAGAGTTTAAAGCAGAAAAACAGGAACTTTTAGAATTTTCATTTTTTGACCAAAACGACAGGTCCGGAGCTGATAAAAATGTTGATATGGATGTAATTTTTTTTCTGACTGCGGTTTCAAAACCATGCACCAGAATCAACTTCTTTAAACTCAGTAATGCATTTTGGATGTGTACCTAGAGTTTAAAGCAGAAAAACAGGAACTTTTAGAATTTTTATTTTTTGACCAAAACGACAGGACCGGAGCTGATAAAAATGTTGATATGGATGTTATTTTTTTTTCTGACTGCGATTTCAAAACCATGCACCAGAATTCACTTCTTTCAACTCAGTAATGCATTTTGGATGTGTACCTAGAGTTTAAAGCAGAAAAACAGGAACTTTTAGAATTTTCATTTTTTGACCAAAACGACAGGACCGGAGCTGATAAAAATGTTGATATGGATGTTATTTTTTTTCTGACTGCGATTTCAAAACCATGCACCAGAATTCACTACTTTAAACTCAGTAATGCATTTTGGATGTGTACCTAGAGTTTAAAGCAGAAAAACAGGAACTTTTAGAATTTTAATTTTTTGACCAAAACGACAGGACCGGAGCTGATAAAAATGTTGATATGGATGTTATTTTTTTTCTGACTGCGATTTCAAAACCATGCACCAGAATTCACTTCTTTAAACTCAGTAATGCATTTTGGATGTGTACCTAGAGTTTAAAGCAGAAAAACAGGAACTTTTTAGAATTTTCATTTTTTGACCAAAACGACAGGACCGGAGCTGATAAAAATGTTGATATGGATGTTATTTTTTTTCTGACTGCGATTTCAAAACCATGCACCAGAATTCACTTCTTTCAACTCAGTAATGCATTTTGGATGTGTACCTAGAGTTTAAAGCAGAAAAACAGGAACTTTTAGAATTTTCATTTTTTGACCAAAACGACAGGTCCGGAGCTGATAAAAATGTTGATATTGATGTAATTTTTTTTCTGACTGCGGTTTCAAAACCATGCAACAGAATCAACTTCTTTCAACTCAGTAATGCATTTTGGATGTGTACCTAGAGTTTAAAGCAGAAAAACAGGAACTTTTAGAATTTTCATTTTTTGACCAAAACGACAGGACCGGAGCTGATTAAAATGTTGATATGATTGTTATTTTTTTTCTGACTGCGATTTCAAAACCATGCACCAGAATTCACTTCTTTCAACTCAGTAATGCATTTTGGATGTGTACCTAGAGTTTAAAGCAGAAAAACAGGAACTTTTAGAATTTTCATTTTTTGACCAAAACGACAGGTCCGGAGCTGATAAAAATGTTGATATTGATGTAATTTTTTTTCTGACTGCGGTTTCAAAACCATGCACCAGAATCAACTTCTTTTAACTCAGTAATGCATTTTGGATGTGTACCTTGAGTTTAAAGCAGAAAAACAGGAACTTTTAGAATTTTTATTTTTTGACCAAAACGACAGGACCGGAGCTGATAAAAATGTTGATATGGATGTTATTTTTTTTCTGACTGCGATTTCAAAACCATGCACCAGAATTCACTTCTTTCAACTCAGTAATGCATTTTGGATGTGTACCTAGAGTTTAAAGCAGAAAAACAGGAACTTTTAGAATTTTCATTTTTTGACCAAAACGACAGGACCGGAGCTGATAAAAATGTTGATATGGATGTTATTTTTTTTCTGACTGCGATTTCAAAACCATGCACCAGAATTCACTACTTAAAACTCAGTAATGCATTTTGGATGTGTACCTAGAGTTTAAAGCAGAAAAACAGGAACTTTTAGAATTTTCATTTTTTGACCAAAACGACAGGACCGGAGCTGATAAAAATGTTGATATGGATGTTATTTTTTTTCTGACTGCGATTTCAAAACCATGCACCAGAATTCACTTCTTTAAACTCAGTAATGCATTTTGGATGTGTACCTAGAGTTTAAAGCAGAAAAACAGGAACTTTTTAGAATTTTCATTTTTTGACCAAAACGACAGGACCGGAGCTGATAAAAATGTTGATATGGATGTTATTTTTTTTCTGACTGCGATTTTAAAACCATGCACCAGAATTCACTTCTTTCAACTCAGTAATGCATTTTGGATGTGTACCTAGAGTTTAAAGCAGAAAAACAGGAACTTTTAGAATTTTCATTTTTTGACCAAAACGACAGGACCGGAGCTGATAAAAATGTTGATATGGATGTTATTTTTTTTCTGACTGCGATTTCAAAACCATGCACCAGAATTCACTTCTTTAAACTCAGTAATGCATTTTGGATGTGTACCTAGAGTTTAAAGCAGAAAAACAGGAACTTTTAGAATTTTCATTTTTTGACCAAAACGACAGGACCGGATCTGATTAAAATGTTGATATGATTGTTATTTTTTTTCTGACTGCGATATCAAAACCATGCACCAGAATTCACTTCTTTCAACTCAGTAATGCATTTTGGATGTGTACCTAGAGTTTAAAGCAGAAAAACAGGAACTTTTAGAATTTTAATTTTTTGACCAAAACGACAGGACCGGAACTGATTAAAATGTTGATATGATTGTTATTTTTTTTCTGACTGCGATATCAAAACCATGCACCAGAATTCACTTCTTTCAACTCAGTAATGCATTTTGGATGTGTACCTAGAGTTTAAAGCAGAAAAACAGGAACTTTTAGAATTTTAATTTTTTGACCAAAACGACAGGACCGGAGCTGATAAAAATGTTGATATGGATGTTATTTTTTTTCTGACTGCGATTTCAAAACCATGCACCAGAATTCACTTCTTTAAACTCAGTAATGCATTTTGGATGTGTACCTAGAGTTTAAAGCAGAAAAACAGGAACTTTTTAGAATTTTCATTTTTTGACCAAAACGACAGGACCGGAGCTGATAAAAATGTTGATATGGATGTTATTTTTTTTCTGACTGCGATTTCAAAACCATGCACCAGAATTCACTTCTTTCAACTCAGTAATGCATTTTGGATGTGTACCTAGAGTTTAAAGCAGAAAAACAGGAACTTTTAGAATTTTCATTTTTTGACCAAAACGACAGGTCCGGAGCTGATAAAAATGTTGATATTGATGTAATTTTTTTTCTGACTGCGGTTTCAAAACCATGCACCAGAATCAACTTCTTTCAACTCAGTAATGCATTTTGGATGTGTACCTAGAGTTTAAAGCAGAAAAACAGGAACTTTTAGAATTTTCATTTTTTGACCAAAACGACAGGACCGGAGCTGATTAAAATGTTGATATGATTGTTATTTTTTTTCTGACTGCGATTTCAAAACCATGCACCAGAATTCACTTCTTTCAACTCAGTAATGCATTTTGGATGTGTACCTAGAGTTTAAAGCAGAAAAACAGGAACTTTTAGAATTTTCATTTTTTGACCAAAACGACAGGTCCGGAGCTGATAAAAATGTTGATATTGATGTAATTTTTTTTCTGACTGCGGTTTCAAAACCATGCACCAGAATCAACTTCTTTCAACTCAGTAATGCATTTTGGATGTGTACCTAGAGTTTAAAGCAGAAAAACAGGAACTTTTAGAATTTTCATTTTTTGACCAAAACGACAGGACCGGAGCTGATAAAAATGTTGATATGGATGTTATTTTTTTTCTGACTGCGATTTCAAAACCATGCACCAGAATTCACTTCTTTAAACTCAGTAATGCATTTTGGATGTGTACCTAGAGTTTAAAGCAGAAAAACAGGAACTTTTGGAATTTTCATTTTTTGACCAAAACGACAGGACCGGACCTGATAAAAATGTTGATATTGTTGTAATTTTTTTTCTGACTGCGATTTCAAAACCATGCACCAGAATCAACTTCTTTCAACTCAGTAATGCATTTTGGATGTGTACCTAGAGTTTAAAGCAGAAAAACAGGAACTTTTAGAATTTTCATTTTTTGACCAAAACGACAGGTCCGGAGCTGATAAAAATGTTGATATTGTTGTAATTTTTTTTCTGACTGCGGTTTCAAAACCATGCACCAGAATCAACTTCTTTCAACTAAGTAATGCATTTTGGATGTGTACCTAGAGTTTAAAGCAGAAAAACAGGAACTTTTAGAATTTTCATTTTTTGACCAAAACGACAGGTCCGGAGCTGATAAAAATGTTGATATTGATGTAATTTTTTTTCTGACTGCGGTTTCAAAACCATGCACCAGAATCAACTTCTTTCAACTCAGTAATGCATTTTGGATGTGTACCTAGAGTTTAAAGCAGAAAAACAGGAACTTTTAGAATTTTCATTTTTTGACCAAAACGACAGGACCGGAGCTGATTAAAATGTTGATATGATTGTTATTTTTTTTCTGACTGCGATTTCAAAACCATGCACCAGAATTCACTTCTTTCAACTCAGTAATGCATTTTGGATGTGTACCTAGAGTTTAAAGCAGAAAAACAGGAACTTTTAGAATTTTCATTTTTTGACCAAAACGACAGGACCGGAGCTGATAAAAATGTTGATATGGATGTTATTTTTTTTCTGACTGCGATTTCAAAACCATGCACCAGAATTCACTACTTTAAACTCAGTAATGCATTTTGGATGTGTACCTAGAGTTTAAAGCAGAAAAACAGGAACTTTTAGAATTTTAATTTTTTGACCAAAACGACAGGACCGGAGCTGATAAAAATGTTGATATGGATGTTATTTTTTTTCTGACTGCGATTTCAAAACCATGCACCAGAATTCACTTCTTTAAACTCAGTAATGCATTTTGGATGTGTACCTAGAGTTTAAAGCAGAAAAACAGGAACTTTTAGAATTTTCATTTTTTGACCAAAACGACAGGACCGGAGCTGATAAAAATGTTGATATGGATGTTATTTTTTTTCTGACTGCGATTTCAAAACCATGCACCAGAATTCACTTCTTTCAACTTAGTAATGCATTTTGGATGTGTACCTAGAGTTTAAAGCAGAAAAACAGGAACTTTTAGAATTTTCATTTTTTGACCAAAACGACAGGACCGGAGCTGATAAAAATGTTGATATGGATGTTATTTTTTTTCTGACTGCGATTTCAAAACCATGCACCAGAATTCACTTCTTTAAACTCAGTAATGCATTTTGGATGTGTACCTAGAGTTTAAAGCAGAAAAACAGGAACTTTTAGAATTTTCATTTTTTGACCAAAACGACAGATCCGGAGCTGATAAAAATGTTGATATTGTTGTAATTTTTTTTCTGACTGCGGTTTCAAAACCATGCACCAGAATCAACTTCTTTCAACTCAGTAATGCATTTTGGATGTGTACCTAGAGTTTAAAGCAGAAAAACAGGAACTTTTAGAATTTTCATTTTTTGACCAAAACGACAGGACCGGAGCTGATTAAAATGTTGATATGATTGTTATTTTTTTTCTGACTGCGATTTCAAAACCATGCACCAGAATTCACTTCTTTCAACTCAGTAATGCATTTTGGATGTGTACCTAGAGTTTAAAGCAGAAAAACAGGAACTTTTAGAATTTTCATTTTTTGACCAAAACGACAGGTCCGGAGCTGATAAAAATGTTGATATTGATGTAATTTTTTTTCTGACTGCGGTTTCAAAACCATGCACCAGAATCAACTTCTTTCAACTCAGTAATGCATTTTGGATGTGTACCTAGAGTTTAAAGCAGAAAAACAGGAACTTTTAGAATTTTTATTTTTTGACCAAAACGACAGGACCGGAGCTGATAAAAATGTTGATATGGATGTTATTTTTTTTCTGACTGCGATTTCAAAACCATGCACCAGAATTCACTTCTTTCAACTCAGTAATGCATTTTGGATGTGTACCTAGAGTTTAAAGCATAAAAACAGGAACTTTTAGAATTTTCATTTTTTGACCAAAACGACAGGACCGGAGCTGATAAAAATGTTGATATGGATGTTATTTTTTTTCTGACTGCGATTTCAAAACCATGCACCAGAATTCACTTCTTTAAACTCAGTAATGCATTTTGGATGTGTACCTAGAGTTTAAAGCAGAAAAACAGGAACTTTTTAGAATTTTCATTTTTTGACCAAAACGACAGGACCGGAGCTGATAAAAATGTTGATATGGATGTTATTTTTTTTCTGACTGCGATTTCAAAACCATGCACCAGAATTCACTTCTTTCAACTCAGTAATGCATTTTGGATGTGTACCTAGAGTTTAAAGCAGAAAAACAGGAACTTTTAGAATTTTCATTTGTTGACCAAAACGACAGGACCGGAGCTGATAAAAATGTTGATATGGATGTTATTTTTTTTCTGACTGCGATTTCAAAACCATGCACCAGAATTCACTTCTTTAAACTCAGTAATGCATTTTGGATGTGTACCTAGAGTTTAAAGCAGAAAAACAGGAACTTTTAGAATTTTCATTTTTTGACCAAAACAACAGGACCGGAGCTGATAAAAATGTTGATATGGATGTTATTTTTTTTCTGACTGCGATTTCAAAACCATGCACCAGAATTCACTTCTTTCAACTCAGTAATGCATTTTGGATGTGTACCTAGAGTTTAAAGCAGAAAAACAGGAACTTTTAGAATTTTCATTTTTTGACCAAAACGACAGGACCGGAGCTGATAAAAATGTTGATATGGATGTTATTTTTTTTCTGACTGAGATTTCAAAACCATGCACCAGAATTCACTTCTTTCAACTCAGTAATGCATGTTGGATGTGTACCTAGAGTTTAAAGCAGAAAAACAGGAACTTTTAGAATTTTCATTTTTTGACCAAAACGACAGGACCGGAGCTGATAAAAATGTTGATATGGATGTTATTTTTTTTCTGACTGCGATTTCAAAACCATGCACCAGAATCAACTTCTTTCAACTCAGTAATGCATTTTGGATTTGTACCTAGAGTTTAAAGCAGAAAAACAGGAACTTTTAGAATTTTCATTTTTTGACCAAAACGACAGGACCGGAGCTGATAAAAATGTTGATATGGATGTTATTTTTTTTCTGACTGCGATTTCAAAACCATGCACCAGAATTCACTTCTTTCAACTCAGTAATGCATGTTGGATGTGTACCTAGAGTTTAAAGCAGAAAAACAGGAACTTTTAGAATTTTCATTTTTTGACCAAAACGACAGGACCGGAGCTGATAAAAATGTTGATATGGATGTTATTTTTTTTCTGACTGCGATTTCAAAACCACGCACCAGAATTCACTTCTTTCAACTCAGTAATGCATGTTGGATGTGTACCTAGAGTTTAAAGCAGAAAAACAGGAACTTTTAGAATTTTCATTTTTTGACCAAAACGACAGGTCCGGAGCTGATAAAAATGTTGATATTGATGTAATTTTTTTTCTGACTGCGGTTTCAAAACCATGCACCAGAATCAACTTCTTTCAACTCAGTAATGCATTTTGGATGTGTACCTAGAGTTTAAAGCAGAAAAACAGGAACTTTTAGAATTTTCATTTGTTGACCAAAACGACAGGACCGGAGCTGATAAAAATGTTGATATGGATGTTATTTTTTTTCTGACTGCGATTTCAAAACCATGCACCAGAATTCACTTCTTTCAACTCAGTAATGCATTTTGGATGTGTACCTAGAGTTTAAAGCAGAAAAACAGGAACTTTTAGAATTTTCATTTTTTGACCAAAATGAAAGGACCGGAGCTGATAAAAATGTTGATATGGATGTTTTTTTTTTTCTGACTGCGATTTCAAAACCATGCACCAGAATCAACTTCTTTCAACTCAGTAATGCATTTTGGATGTGTACCTAGAGTTTAAAGCAGAAAAACAGGAACTTTTAGAATTTTCATTTTTTGACCAAAACGACAGGACCGGAGCTGATAAAAATGTTGATATGGATGTTATTTTTTTTCTGACTGCGATTTCAAAACCATGCACCAGAATTCACTTCTTTCAACTCAGTAATGCATTTTGGATGTGTACCTAGAGTTTAAAGCAGAAAAACAGGAACTTTTAGAATTTTCATTTTTTGACCAAAACGACAGGACCGGAGCTGATAAAAATGTTGATATTGATGTTATTTTTTTTCTGACTGCGATTTCAAAACCATGCACCAGAATTCACTTCTTTCAACTCAGTAATGCATTTTGGATGTGTACCTAGAGTTTAAAGCAGAAAAACAGGAACTTTTAGAATTTTAATTTGTTGACCAAAACGACAGGACCGGAGCTGATAAAAATGTTGATATGGATGTTATTTTTTTTCTGACTGCGATTTCAAAACCATGCACCAGAATCAACTTCTTTCAACTCAGTAATGCATTTTGGATGTGTACCTAGAGTTTAAAGCAGAAAAACAGGAACTTTTAGAATTTTCATTTGTTGACCAAAACGAAAGGACCGGAGCTGATAAAAATGTTGATATGGATGTTATTTTTTTTCTGACTGCGATTTCAAAACCATGCACCAGAATTCACTTCTTTAAACTCAGTAATGCATTTTGGATGTGTACCTAGAGTTTAAAGCAGAAAAACAGGAACTTTTAGAATTTTCATTTTTTGACCAAAACGACAGGTCCGGAGCTGATAAAAATGTTGATATTGTTGTAATTTTTTTTCTGACTGCGGTTTCAAAACCATGCACCAGAATCAACTTCTTTCAACTAAGTAATGCATTTTGGATGTGCACCTAGAGTTTAAAGCAGAAAAACAGGAACTTTTAGAATTTTCATTTTTTAACCAAAACGACAGGTCCGGAGCTGATAAAAATGTTGATATTGATGTAATTTTTTTTCTGACTGCGGTTTCAAAACCATGCACCAGAATCAACTTCTTTCAACTCAGTAATGCATTTTGGATGTGTACCTAGAGTTTAAAGCAGAAAAACAGGAACTTTTAGAATTTTTATTTTTTGACCAAAACGACAGGACCGGAGCTGATAAAAATGTTGATATGGATGTTATTTTTTTTCTGACTGCGATTTCAAAACCATGCACCAGAATTCACTTCTTTCAACTCAGTAATGCATTTTGGATGTGTACCTAGAGTTTAAAGCAGAAAAACAGGAACTTTTAGAATTTTCATTTTTTGACCAAAACGACAGGACCGGAGCTGATAAAAATGTTGATATGGATGTTATTTTTTTTCTGACTGCGATTTCAAAACCATGCACCAGAATTCACTACTTTAAACTCAGTAATGCATTTTGGATGTGTACCTAGAGTTTAAAGCAGAAAAACAGGAACTTTTAGAATTTTCATTTTTTGACCAAAACGACAGGACCGGAGCTGATAAAAATGTTGATATGGATGTTATTTTTTTTCTGACTGCGATTTCAAAACCATGCACCAGAATTCACTTCTTTAAACTCAGTAATGCATTTTGGATGTGTACCTAGAGTTTAAAGCAGAAAAACAGGAACTTTTTAGAATTTTCATTTTTTGACCAAAACGACAGGACCGGAGCTGATAAAAATGTTGATATGGATGTTATTTTTTTTCTGACTGCGATTTCAAAACCATGCACCAGAATTCACTTCTTTCAACTCAGTAATGCATTTTGGATGTGTACCTAGAGTTTAAAGCAGAAAAACAGGAACTTTTAGAATTTTCATTTTTTGACCAAAACGACAGGACCGGAGCTGATAAAAATGTTGATATGGATGTTATTTTTTTTCTGACTGCGATTTCAAAACCATGCACCAGAATTCACTTCTTTAAACTCAGTAATGCATTTTGGATGTGTACCTAGAGTTTAAAGCAGAAAAACAGGAACTTTTGGAATTTTCATTTTTTGACCAAAACGACAGGACCGGACCTGATAAAAATGTTGATATTGTTGTAATTTTTTTTCTGACTGCGATTTCAAAACCATGCACCAGAATCAACTTCTTTCAACTCAGTAATGCATTTTGGATGTGTACCTAGAGTTTAAAGCAGAAAAACAGGAACTTTTAGAATTTTCATTTTTTGACCAAAACGACAGGTCCGGAGCTGATAAAAATGTTGATATTGTTGTAATTTTTTTTCTGACTGCGGTTTCAAAACCATGCACCAGAATCAACTTCTTTCAACTAAGTAATGCATTTTGGATGTGTACCTAGAGTTTAAAGCAGAAAAACAGGAACTTTTAGAATTTTCATTTTTTGACCAAAACGACAGGTCCGGAGCTGATAAAAATGTTGATATTGATGTAATTTTTTTTCTGACTGCGGTTTCAAAACCATGCACCAGAATCAACTTCTTTCAACTCAGTAATTCATTTTGGATGTGTACCTAGAGTTTAAAGCAGAAAAACAGGAACTTTTAGAATTTTCATTTTTTGACCAAAACGACAGGACCGGAGCTGATTAAAATGTTGATATGATTGTTATTTTTTTTCTGACTGCGATTTCAAAACCATGCACCAGAATTCACTTCTTTCAACTCAGTAATGCATTTTGGATGTGTACCTAGAGTTTAAAGCAGAAAAACAGGAACTTTTAGAATTTTCATTTTTTGACCAAAACGACAGGTCCGGAGCTGATAAAAATGTTGATATTGATGTAATTTTTTTTCTGACTGCGGTTTCAAAACCATGCACCAGAATCAACTTCTTTAAACTCAGTAATGCATTTTGGATGTGTACCTAGAGTTTAAAGCAGAAAAACAGGAACTTTTAGAATTTTTATTTTTTGACCAAAACGACAGGACCGGAGCTGATAAAAATGTTGATATGGATGTTATTTTTTTTCTGACTGCGATTTCAAAACCATGCACCAGAATTCACTACTTTAAACTCAGTAATGCATTTTGGATGTGTACCTAGAGTTTAAAGCAGAAAAACAGGAACTTTTAGAATTTTAATTTTTTGACCAAAACGACAGGACCGGAGCTGATAAAAATGTTGATATGGATGTTATTTTTTTTCTGACTGCGATTTCAAAACCATGCACCAGAATTCACTTCTTTAAACTCAGTAATGCATTTTGGATGTGTACCTAGAGTTTAAAGCAGAAAAACAGGAACTTTTTAGAATTTTCATTTTTTGACCAAAACGACAGGACCGGAGCTGATAAAAATGTTGATATGGATGTTATTTTTTTTCTGACTGCGATTTCAAAACCATGCACCAGAATTCACTTCTTTCAACTCAGTAATGCATTTTGGATGTGTACCTAGAGTTTAAAGCAGAAAAACAGGAACTTTTAGAATTTTCATTTTTTGACCAAAACGACAGGTCCGGAGCTGATAAAAATGTTGATATTGATGTAATTTTTTTTCTGACTGCGGTTTCAAAACCATGCAACAGAATCAACTTCTTTCAACTCAGTAATGCATTTTGGATGTGTACCTAGAGTTTAAAGCAGAAAAACAGGAACTTTTAGAATTTTCATTTTTTGACCAAAACGACAGGACCGGAGCTGATTAAAATGTTGATATGATTGTTATTTTTTTTCTGACTGCGATTTCAAAACCATGCACCAGAATTCACTTCTTTCAACTCAGTAATGCATTTTGGATGTGTACCTAGAGTTTAAAGCAGAAAAACAGGAACTTTTAGAATTTTCATTTTTTGACCAAAACGACAGGTCCGGAGCTGATAAAAATGTTGATATTGATGTAATTTTTTTTCTGACTGCGGTTTCAAAACCATGCACCAGAATCAACTTCTTTCAACTCAGTAATGCATTTTGGATGTGTACCTTGAGTTTAAAGCAGAAAAACAGGAACTTTTAGAATTTTTATTTTTTGACCAAAACGACAGGACCGGAGCTGATAAAAATGTTGATATGGATGTTATTTTTTTTCTGACTGCGATTTCAAAACCATGCACCAGAATTCACTTCTTTCAACTCAGTAATGCATTTTGGATGTGTACCTAGAGTTTAAAGCAGAAAAACAGGAACTTTTAGAATTTTCATTTTTTGACCAAAACGACAGGACCGGAGCTGTTAAAAATGTTGATATGGATGTTATTTTTTTTCTGACTGCGATTTCAAAACCATGCACCAGAATTCACTACTTAAAACTCAGTAATGCATTTTGGATGTGTACCTAGAGTTTAAAGCAGAAAAACAGGAACTTTTAGAATTTTCATTTTTTGACCAAAACGACAGGACCGGAGCTGATAAAAATGTTGATATGGATGTTATTTTTTTTCTGACTGCGATTTCAAAACCATGCACCAGAATTCACTTCTTTAAACTCAGTAATGCATTTTGGATGTGTACCTAGAGTTTAAAGCAGAAAAACAGGAACTTTTTAGAATTTTCATTTTTTGACCAAAACGACAGGACCGGAGCTGATAAAAATGTTGATATGGATGTTATTTTTTTTCTGACTGCGATTTCAAAACCATGCACCAGAATTCACTTCTTTCAACTCAGTAATGCATTTTGGATGTGTACCTAGAGTTTAAAGCAGAAAAACAGGAACTTTTAGAATTTTCATTTTTTGACCAAAACGACAGGACCGGAGCTGATAAAAATGTTGATATGGATGTTATTTTTTTTCTGACTGCGATTTCAAAACCATGCACCAGAATTCACTTCTTTAAACTCAGTAATGCATTTTGGATGTGTACCTAGAGTTTAAAGCAGAAAAACAGGAACTTTTAGAATTTTCATTTTTTGACCAAAACGACAGGACCGGAACTGATTAAAATGTTGATATGATTGTTATTTTTTTTCTGACTGCGATATCAAAACCATGCACCAGAATTCACTTCTTTCAACTCAGTAATGCATTTTGGATGTGTACCTAGAGTTTAAAGCAGAAAAACAGGAACTTTTAGAATTTTAATTTTTTGACCAAAACGACAGGACCGGAACTGATTAAAATGTTGATATGATTGTTATTTTTTTTCTGACTGCGATATCAAAACCATGCACCAGAATTCACTTCTTTCAACTCAGTAATGCATTTTGGATGTGTACCTAGAGTTTAAAGCAGAAAAACAGGAACTTTTAGAATTTTAATTTTTTGACCAAAACGACAGGACCGGAGCTGATAAAAATGTTGATATGGATGTTATTTTTTTTCTGACTGCGATTTCAAAACCATGCACCAGAATTCACTTCTTTAAACTCAGTAATGCATTTTGGATGTGTACCTAGAGTTTAAAGCAGAAAAACAGGAACTTTTTAGAATTTTCATTTTTTGACCAAAACGACAGGACCGGAGCTGATAAAAATGTTGATATGGATGTTATTTTTTTTCTGACTGCGATTTCAAAACCATGCACCAGAATTCACTTCTTTCAACTCAGTAATGCATTTTGGATGTGTACCTAGAGTTTAAAGCAGAAAAACAGGAACTTTTAGAATTTTCATTTTTTGACCAAAACGACAGGTCCGGAGCTGATAAAAATGTTGATATTGATGTAATTTTTTTTCTGACTGCGGTTTCAAAACCATGCACCAGAATCAACTTCTTTCAACTCAGTAATGCATTTTGGATGTGTACCTAGAGTTTAAAGCAGAAAAACAGGAACTTTTAGAATTTTCATTTTTTGACCAAAACGACAGGACCGGAGCTGATTAAAATGTTGATATGATTGTTATTTTTTTTCTGACTGCGATTTCAAAACCATGCACCAGAATTCACTTCTTTCAACTCAGTAATGCATTTTGGATGTGTACCTAGAGTTTAAAGCAGAAAAACAGGAACTTTTAGAATTTTCATTTTTTGACCAAAACGACAGGTCCGGAGCTGATAAAAATGTTGATATTGATGTAATTTTTTTTCTGACTGCGGTTTCAAAACCATGCACCAGAATCAACTTCTTTCAACTCAGTAATGCATTTTGGATGTGTACCTAGAGTTTAAAGCAGAAAAACAGGAACTTTTAGAATTTTCATTTTTTGACCAAAACGACAGGACCGGAGCTGATAAAAATGTTGATATGGATGTTATTTTTTTTCTGACTGCGATTTCAAAACCATGCACCAGAATTCACTTCTTTCAACTCAGTAATGCATTTTGGATGTGTACCTAGAGTTTAAAGCAGAAAAACAGGAACTTTTGGAATTTTCATTTTTTGACCAAAACGACAGGACCGGACCTGATAAAAATGTTGATATTGTTGTAATTTTTTTTCTGACTGCGATTTCAAAACCATGCACCAGAATCAACTTCTTTCAACTCAGTAATGCATTTTGGATGTGTACCTAGAGTTTAAAGCAGAAAAACAGGAACTTTTAGAATTTTCATTTTTTGACCAAAACGACAGGTCCGGAGCTGATAAAAATGTTGATATTGTTGTAATTTTTTTTCTGACTGCGGTTTCAAAACCATGCACCAGAATCAACTTCTTTCAACTAAGTAATGCATTTTGGATGTGTACCTAGAGTTTAAAGCAGAAAAACAGGAACTTTTAGAATTTTCATTTTTTGACCAAAACGACAGGTCCGGAGCTGATAAAAATGTTGATATTGATGTAATTTTTTTTCTGACTGCGGTTTCAAAACCATGCACCAGAATCAACTTCTTTCAACTCAGTAATGCATTTTGGATGTGTACCTAGAGTTTAAAGCAGAAAAACAGGAACTTTTAGAATTTTCATTTTTTGACCAAAACGACAGGACCGGAGCTGATTAAAATGTTGATATGATTGTTATTTTTTTTCTGACTGCGATTTCAAAACCATGCACCAGAATTCACTTCTTTCAACTCAGTAATGCATTTTGGATGTGTACCTAGAGTTTAAAGCAGAAAAACAGGAACTTTTAGAATTTTCATTTTTTGACCAAAACGACAGGTCCGGAGCTGATAAAAATGTTGATATTGATGTAATTTTTTTTCTGACTGCGGTTTCAAAACCATGCACCAGAATCAACTTCTTTCAACTCAGTAATGCATTTTGGATGTGTACCTAGAGTTTAAAGCAGAAAAAAAGGAACTTTTAGAATTTTTATTTTTTGACCAAAACGACAGGACCGGAGCTGATAAAAATGTTGATATGGATGTTATTTTTTTTCTGACTGCGATTTCAAAACCATGCACCAGAATTCACTTCTTTCAACTCAGTAATGCATTTTGGATGTGTACCTAGAGTTTAAAGCAGAAAAACAGGAACTTTTAGAATTTTCATTTTTTGACCAAAACGACAGGACCGGAGCTGATAAAAATGTTGATATGGATGTTATTTTTTTTCTGACTGCGATTTCAAAACCATGCACCAGAATTCACTACTTTAAACTCAGTAATGCATTTTGGATGTGTACCTAGAGTTTAAAGCAGAAAAACAGGAACTTTTAGAATTTTAATTTTTTGACCAAAACGACAGGACCGGAGCTGATAAAAATGTTGATATGGATGTTATTTTTTTTCTGACTGCGATTTCAAAACCATGCACCAGAATTCACTTCTTTAAACTCAGTAATGCATTTTGGATGTGTACCTAGAGTTTAAAGCAGAAAAACAGGAACTTTTTAGAATTTTCATTTTTTGACCAAAACGACAGGACCGGAGCTGATAAAAATGTTGATATGGATGTTATTTTTTTTCTGACTGCGATTTCAAAACCATGCACCAGAATTCACTTCTTTCAACTCAGTAATGCATTTTGGATGTGTACCTAGAGTTTAAAGCAGAAAAACAGGAACTTTTAGAATTTTCATTTTTTGACCAAAACGACAGGTCCGGAGCTGATAAAAATGTTGATATTGATGTAATTTTTTTTCTGACTGCGGTTTCAAAACCATGCACCAGAATCAACTTCTTTCAACTCAGTAATGCATTTTGGATGTGTACCTAGAGTTTAAAGCAGAAAAACAGGAACTTTTAGAATTTTCATTTTTTGACCAAAACGACAGGACCGGAGCTGATTAAAATGTTGATATGATTGTTATTTTTTTTCTGACTGCGATTTCAAAACCATGCACCAGAATTCACTTCTTTCAACTCAGTAATGCATTTTGGATGTGTACCTAGAGTTTAAAGCAGAAAAACAGGAACTTTTAGAATTTTAATTTTTTGACCAAAACGACAGGTCCGGAGCTGATAAAAATGTTGATATTGATGTAATTTTTTTTCTGACTGCGGTTTCAAAACCATGCACCAGAATCAACTTCTTTCAACTCAGTAATGCATTTTGGATGTGTACCTTGAGTTTAAAGCAGAAAAACAGGAACTTTTAGAATTTTTATTTTTTGACCAAAACGACAGGACCGGAGCTGATAAAAATGTTGATATGGATGTTATTTTTTTTCTGACTGCGATTTCAAAACCATGCACCAGAATTCACTTCTTTCAACTCAGTAATGCATTTTGGATGTGTACCTAGAGTTTAAAGCAGAAAAACAGGAACTTTTAGAATTTTCATTTTTTGACCAAAACGACAGGACCGGAGCTGATAAAAATGTTGATATGGATGTTATTTTTTTTCTGACTGCGATTTCAAAACCATGCACCAGAATTCACTACTTAAAACTCAGTAATGCATTTTGGATGTGTACCTAGAGTTTAAAGCAGAAAAACAGGAACTTTTAGAATTTTCATTTTTTGACCAAAACGACAGGACCGGAGCTGATAAAAATGTTGATATGGATGTTATTTTTTTTCTGACTGCGATTTCAAAACCATGCACCAGAATTCACTTCTTTAAACTCAGTAATGCATTTTGGATGTGTACCTAGAGTTTAAAGCAGAAAAACAGGAACTTTTTAGAATTTTCATTTTTTGACCAAAACGACAGGACCGGAGCTGATAAAAATGTTGATATGGATGTTATTTTTTTTCTGACTGCGATTTCAAAACCATGCACCAGAATTCACTTCTTTCAACTCAGTAATGCATTTTGGATGTGTACCTAGAGTTTAAAGCAGAAAAACAGGAACTTTTAGAATTTTCATTTTTTGACCAAAACGACAGGACCGGAGCTGATAAAAATGTTGATATGGATGTTATTTTTTTTCTGACTGCGATTTCAAAACCATGCACCAGAATTCACTTCTTTAAACTCAGTAATGCATTTTGGATGTGTACCTAGAGTTTAAAGCAGAAAAACAGGAACTTTTAGAATTTTCATTTTTTGACCAAAACGACAGGACCGGAACTGATTAAAATGTTGATATGATTGTTATTTTTTTTCTGACTGCGATATCAAAACCATGCACCAGAATTCACTTCTTTCAACTCAGTAATGCATTTTGGATGTGTACCTAGAGTTTAAAGCAGAAAAACAGGAACTTTTGGAATTTTTATTTTTTGACCAAAACGACAGGACCAGACCTGATAAAAATGTTGATATGGATGTTATTTTTTTTCTGACTGCGATTTCAAAACCATGCACCAGAATCAACTTCTTTCAACT
The DNA here is from genome assembly GCF_055691185.1 of Crinia signifera. NCBI lineage: Eukaryota > Metazoa > Chordata > Amphibia > Anura > Myobatrachidae > Crinia > Crinia signifera. Next base: position 92,997,343 of record NC_139227.1, read on the forward strand.
CAGTAATGCATTTTGGATGTGTACCTAGAGTTTAAAGCAGAAAAACAGGAACTTTTAGAATTTTCATTTTTTGACCAAAACGACAGGTCCGGAGCTGATAAAAATGTTGATATTGATGTAATTTTTTTTCTGACTGCGGTTTCAAAACCATGCACCAGAATCAACTTCTTTCAACTCAGTAATGCATTTTGGATGTGTACCTTGAGTTTAAAGCAGAAAAACAGGAACTTTTAGAATTTTTATTTTTTGACCAAAACGACAGGACCGGAGCTGATAAAAATGTTGATATGGATGTTATTTTTTTTCTGACTGCGATTTCAAAACCATGCACCAGAATTCACTTCTTTCAACTCAGTAATGCATTTTGGATGTGTACCTAGAGTTTAAAGCAGAAAAACAGGAACTTTTAGAATTTTCATTTTTTGACCAAAACGACAGGACCGGAGCTGATAAAAATGTTGATATGGATGTTATTTTTTTTCTGACTGCGATTTCAAAACCATGCACCAGAATTCACTACTTAAAACTCAGTAATGCATTTTGGATGTGTACCTAGAGTTTAAAGCAGAAAAACAGGAACTTTTAGAATTTTCATTTTTTGACCAAAACGACAGGACCGGAGCTGATAAAAATGTTGATATGGATGTTATTTTTTTTCTGACTGCGATTTCAAAACCATGCACCAGAATTCACTTCTTTAAACTCAGTAATGCATTTTGGATGTGTACCTAGAGTTTAAAGCAGAAAAACAGGAACTTTTTAGAATTTTCATTTTTTGACCAAAACGACAGGACCGGAGCTGATAAAAATGTTGATATGGATGTTATTTTTTTTCTGACTGCGATTTCAAAACCATGCACCAGAATTCACTTCTTTCAACTCAGTAATGCATTTTGGATGTGTACCTAGAGTTTAAAGCAGAAAAACAGGAACTTTTAGAATTTTCATTTTTTGACCAAAACGACAGGACCGGAGCTGATAAAAATGTTGATATGGATGTTATTTTTTTTCTGACTGCGATTTCAAAACCATGCACCAGAATTCACTTCTTTAAACTCAGTAATGCATTTTGGATGTGTACCTAGAGTTTAAAGCAGAAAAACAGGAACTTTTAGAATTTTCATTTTTTGACCAAAACGACAGGACCGGAACTGATTAAAATGTTGATATGATTGTTATTTTTTTTCTGACTGCGATATCAAAACCATGCACCAGAATTCACTTCTTTCAACTCAGTAATGCATTTTGGATGTGTACCTAGAGTTTAAAGCAGAAAAACAGGAACTTTTGGAATTTTCATTTTTTGACCAAAACGACAGGACCAGACCTGATAAAAATGTTGATATGGATGTTATTTTTTTTCTGACTGCGATTTCAAAACCATGCACCAGAATCAACTTCTTTCAACTCAGTAATGCATTTTGGATGTGTACCTAGAGTTTAAAGCAGAAAAACAGGAACTTTTAGAATTTTCATTTTTTGACCAAAACGACAGGACCGGAGCTGATAAAAATGTTGATATGGATGTTATTTTTTTTCTGACTGCGATTTCAAAACCATGCACCAGAATTCACTTCTTTCAACTCAGTAATGCATTTTGGATGTGTACCTAGAGTTTAAAGCAGAAAAACAGGAACTTTTAGAATTTTCATTTTTTGACCAAAACGACAGGACCGGAGCTGATGAAAATGTTGATATGGATGTTATTTTTTTTCTGACTGCGATTTCAAAACCATGCACCAGAATCAACTTCTTTCAACTCAGTAATGCATTTTGGATGTGTACCTTGAGTTTAAAGCAGAAAAACAGGAACTTTTAGAATTTTTATTTTTTGACCAAAACGACAGGACCGGAGCTGATAAAAATGTTGATATGGATGTTATTTTTTTTCTGACTGCGATTTCAAAACCATGCACCAGAATTCACTTCTTTCAACTCAGTAATGCATTTTGGATGTGTACCTAGAGTTTAAAGCAGAAAAACAGGAACTTTTAGAATTTTCATTTTTTGACCAAAACGACAGGACCGGAGCTGATAAAAATGTTGATATGGATGTTATTTTTTTTCTGACTGCGATTTCAAAACCATGCACCAGAATTCACTACTTTAAGCTCAGTAATGCATTTTGGATGTGTACCTAGAGTTTAAAGCAGAAAAACAGGAACTTTTAGAATTTTCATTTTTTGACCAAAACGACAGGACCGGAGCTGATAAAAATGTTGATATGGATGTTATTTTTTTTCTGACTGCGATTTCAAAACCATGCACCAGAATTCACTTCTTTAAACTCAGTAATGCATTTTGGATGTGTACCTAGAGTTTAAAGCAGAAAAACAGGAACTTTTTAGAATTTTCATTTTTTGACCAAAACGACAGGACCGGAGCTGATAAAAATGTTGATATGGATGTTATTTTTTTTCTGACTGCGATTTCAAAACCATGCACCAGAATTCACTTCTTTCAACTCAGTAATGCATTTTGGATGTGTACCTAGAGTTTAAAGCAGAAAAACAGGAACTTTTAGAATTTTCATTTTTTGACCAAAACGACAGGACCGGAGCTGATAAAAATGTTGATATGGATGTTATTTTTTTTCTGACTGCGATTTCAAAACCATGCACCAGAATTCACTTCTTTAAACTCAGTAATGCATTTTGGATGTGTACCTACAGTTTAAAGCAGAAAAACAGGAACTTTTAGAATTTTCATTTTTTGACCAAAACGACAGGACCGGAACTGATTAAAATGTTGATATGATTGTTATTTTTTTTCTGACTGCGATATCAAAACCATGCACCAGAATTCACTTCTTTCAACTCAGTAATGCATTTTGGATGTGTACCTAGAGTTTAAAGCAGAAAAACAGGAACTTTTGGAATTTTCATTTTTTGACCAAAACGACAGGACCGGACCTGATAAAAATGTTGATATGGATGTTATTTTTTTTCTGACTGCGATTTCAAAACCATGCACCAGAATCAACTTCTTTCAACTCAGTAATGCATTTTGGATGTGTACCTAGAGTTTAAAGCAGAAAAACAGGAACTTTTAGAATTTTCATTTTTTGACCAAAACGACAGGACCGGAGCTGATAAAAATGTTGATATGGATGTTATTTTTTTTCTGACTGCGATTTCAAAACCATGCACCAGAATTCACTTCTTTCAACTCAGTAATGCATTTTGGATGTGTACCTAGAGTTTAAAGCAGAAAAACAGGAACTTTTAGAATTTTCATTTTTTGACCAAAACGACAGGACCGGAGCTGATAAAAATGTTGATATGGATGTTATTTTTTTCTGACTGCGATTTCAAAACCATGCACCAGAATTCACTTCTTTAAACTCAGTAATGCATTTTGGATGTGTACCTAGAGTTTAAAGCAGAAAAACAGGAACTTTTAGAATTTTCATTTTTTGACCAAAACGACAGGTCCGGAGCTGATAAAAATGTTGATATTGTTGTAATTTTTTTTCTGACTGCGGTTTCAAAACCATGCACCAGAATCAACTTCTTTCAACTCAGTAATGCATTTTGGATGTGTACCTAGAGTTTAAAGCAGAAAAACAGGAACTTGTAGAATTTTCATTTTTTGACCAAAACAACAGGTCCGGAGCTGATAAAAATGTTGATATTTATGTAATTTTTTTTTCTGACTGCAGTTTCAAAACCATGCACCAGAATCAACTTCTTTCAACTCAGTAATGCATTTTGGATGTGTACCTAAAGTTTAAAGCAGAAAAACAGGAACTTTTAGAATTTTCATTTTTTGACCAAAACGACAGGACCGGAGCTGATAAAAATGTTGAAATGGATGTTATTTTTTTTCTAACTGTGATTTCAAAACCATGCACCAGAATTCACTTCTTTCAACTCAGTAATGCATTTTGGATGTGTACCTAGAGTTTAAAGCAGAAAAACAGGAACTTTTTAGAATTTTCATTTTTTGACCAAAACGACAGGACCGGAGCTGATAAAAATGTTGATATGGATGTTATTTTTTTTCTGACTGCGATTTCAAAACCATGCACCAGAATTCACTTCTTTAAACTCAGTAATGCATTTTGGATGTGTACCTAGAGTTTAAAGCAGAAAAACAGGAACTTTTTAGAATTTTCATTTTTTGACCAAAACGACAGGACCGGAGCTGATAAAAATGTTGCTATGGATGTTATTTTTTTTCTGACTGCGATTTCAAAACCATCCACCAGAATTCACTTCTTTCAACTCAGTAATGCATTTTGGATGTGTACCTAGAGTTTAAAGCAGAAAAACAGGAACTTTTAGAATTTTCATTTTTTTGACCAAAACGACAGGACCGGAGCTGATAAAAATGTTGATATGGATGTTATTTTTTTTCTGACTGCGATTTCAAAACCATGCACCAGAATTCACTTCTTTAAACTCAGTAATGCATTTTGGATGTGTACCTAGAGTTTAAAGCAGAAAAACAGGAACTTTTAGAATTTTCATTTTTTGACCAAAACGACAGGACCGGAACTGATTAAAATGTTGATATGATTGTTATTTTTTTTCTGACTGCGATATCAAAACCATGCACCAGAATTCACTTCTTTCAACTCAGTAATGCATTTTGGATGTGTACCTAGAGTTTAAAGCAGAAAAACAGGAACTTTTGGAATTTTCATTTTTTGACCAAAACGACAGGACCGGACCTGATAAAAATGTTGATATGGATGTTATTTTTTTTCTGACTGCGATTTCAAAACCATGCACCAGAATCAACTTCTTTCAACTCAGTAATGCATTTTGGATGTGTACCTAGAGTTTAAAGCAGAAAAACAGGAACTTTTAGAATTTTCATTTTTTGACCAAAACGACAGGACCGGAGCTGATAAAAATGTTGATATGGATGTTATTTTTTTTCTGACTGCGATTTCAAAACCATGCACCAGAATTCACTTCTTTCAACTTAGTAATGCATTTTGGATGTGTACCTAGAGTTTAAAGCAGAAAAACAGGAACTTTTAGAATTTTCATTTTTTGACCAAAACGACAGGACCGGAGCTGATAAAAATGTTGATATGGATGTTATTTTTTTTCTGACTGCGATTTCAAAACCATGCACCAGAATTCACTTCTTTAAACTCAGTAATGCATTTTGGATGTGTACCTAGAGTTTAAAGCAGAAAAACAGGTACTTTAAGAATTTTCATTTTTTGACCAAAACGACAGATCCGGAGCTGATAAAAATGTTGATATTGATGTAAATTTTTTTCTGACTGCGGTTTCAAAACCATGCACCAGAATCAACTTCTTTCAACCCAGTAATGCATTTTGGATGTGTACCTAGAGTTTAAAGCAGAAAAACAGGAATTTTTAGAATTTTCATTTGTTGACCAAAACGACAGGACCGGAGCTGATAAAAATGTTGATATGGATGTTATTTTTTTTCTGACTGCGATTTCAAAACCATGCAACAGAATTCACTTCTTTCAACTCAGTAATGCATTTTGGATGTGTACCTAGAGTTTAAAGCAGAAAAACAGGAACTTTTAGAATTTTCATTTTTTGACTAAAACGACAGGACCGGAGCTGATAAAAATGTTGATATGGATGTTATTTGTTTTCTGACTTCGATTTCAAAACCATGCACCAGAATTCACTTCTTTCAACTCAGTAATGCATTTTGGATGTGTACCTAGAGTTTAAAGCAGAAAAACAGGAACTTTTTAGAATTTTCATTTTTTGACCAAAACGACAGGACCGGAGCTGATAAAAATGTTGCTATGGATGTTATTTTTTTTCTGACTGCGATTTCAAAACCATGCACCAGAATTCACTTCTTTCAACTCAGTAATGCATTTTGGATGTGTACCTAGAGTTTAAAGCAGAAAAACAGGAACTTTTAGAATTTTCATTTTTTTGACCAAAACGACAGGACCGGAGCTGATAAAAATGTTGATATGGATGTTATTTTTTTTCTGACTGCGATTTCAAAACCATGCACCAGAATTCACTTCTTTAAACTCAGTAATGCATTTTGGATGTGTACCTAGAGTTTAAAGCAGAAAAACAGGAACTTTTAGAATTTTCATTTTTTGACCAAAACGACAGGACCGGAACTGATTAAAATGTTGATATGATTGTTATTTTTTTTCTGACTGCGATATCAAAACCATGCACCAGAATTCACTTCTTTCAACTCAGTAATGCATTTTGGATGTGTACCTAGAGTTTAAAGCAGAAAAACAGGAACTTTTGGAATTTTCATTTTTTGACCAAAACGACAGGACCGGACCTGATAAAAATGTTGATATGGATGTTATTTTTTTTCTGACTGCGATTTCAAAACCATGCACCAGAATCAACTTCTTTCAACTCAGTAATGCATTTTGGATGTGTACCTAGAGTTTAAAGCAGAAAAACAGGAACTTTTAGAATTTTCATTTTTTGACCAAAACGACAGGACCGGAGCTGATAAAAATGTTGATATGGATGTTATTTTTTTTCTGACTGCGATTTCAAAACCATGCACCAGAATTCACTTCTTTCAACTTAGTAATGCATTTTGGATGTGTACCTAGAGTTTAAAGCAGAAAAACAGGAACTTTTAGAATTTTCATTTTTTGACCAAAACGACAGGACCGGAGCTGATAAAAATGTTGATATGGATGTTATTTTTTTTCTGACTGCGATTTCAAAACCATGCACCAGAATTCACTTCTTTAAACTCAGTAATGCATTTTGGATGTGTACCTAGAGTTTAAAGCAGAAAAACAGGTACTTTTAGAATTTTCATTTTTTGACCAAAACGACAGATCCGGAGCTGATAAAAATGTTGATATTGATGTAAATTTTTTTCTGACTGCGGTTTCAAAACCATGCACCAGAATCAACTTCTTTCAACCCAGTAATGCATTTTGGATGTGTACCTAGAGTTTAAAGCAGAAAAACAGGAATTTTTAGAATTTTCATTTGTTGACCAAAACGACAGGACCGGAGCTGATAAAAATGTTGATATGGATGTTATTTTTTTTCTGACTGCGATTTCAAAACCATGCAACAGAATTCACTTCTTTCAACTCAGTAATGCATTTTGGATGTGTACCTAGAGTTTAAAGCAGAAAAACAGGAACTTTTAGAATTTTCATTTTTTGACTAAAACGACAGGACCGGAGCTGATAAAAATGTTGATATGGATGTTATTTGTTTTCTGACTTCGATTTCAAAACCATGCACCAGAATTCACTTCTTTCAACTCAGTAATGCATTTTGGATGTGTACCTAGAGTTTAAAGCAGAAAAACAGGAACTTTTATAATTTTCATTTTTTGACCAAAACGACAGGACCGGAAGTGATAAAAATGTTGATATGGATGTTATTTTTTTTCTGACTGCAATTTCAAAACCATGCACCAGAATCAACTTCTTTCAACTCAGTAATGCATTTTGGATGTGTACCTAGAGTTTAAAGCAGAAAAACAGGAACTTGTAGAATTTTCATTTTTTGACCAAAACGACAGGTCCGGAGCTGATAAAAATGTTGATATTTATGTAATTTTTTTTTCTGACTGCGGTTTCAAAACCATGCACCAGAATCAACTTCTTTCAACTCAGTAATGCATTTTGGATGTGTACCTAAAGTTTAAAGCAGAAAAACAGGAACTTTTAGAATTTTCATTTTTTGACCAAAACGACAGGACCGGAGCTGATAAAAATGTTGAAATGGATGCTATTTTTTTTCTAACTGTGATTTCAAAACCATGCACCAGAATTCACTTCTTTCAACTCAGTAATGCATTTTGGATGTGTACCTAGAGTTTAAAGCAGAAAAACAGGAACTTTTAGAATTTTCATTTGTTGACCAAAACGAAAGGACCGGAGCTGATAAAAATGTTGATATGGATGTTATTTTTTTTCTGACTGCGATTTCAAAACCATGCACCAGAATTCACTTCTTTCAACTCAGTAATGCATTTTGGATGTGTACCTTGAGTTTAAAGCAGAAAAACAGGAACTTTTAGAATTTTCATTTTTTGACCAAAACGACAGGACCGGAGCTGATAAAAATGTTGATATGGATGTTATTTTTTTTCTGACTGCGATTTCAAAACCATGTGTGGCACCCTGCAGTGGGTACCACTAGACAGGGCATGCAACGCTGGCCCCAACACAGAGAGGAGGTTACTTACCCTCCCCATCGCTGCGTGCGCCGGGAGGCAGGAGGCGGGATGCACCCGGATGACTGACAGGGAGCAGGCCCGGCGGGGATTGGAGGAGAGATGGGCGCGAGAATCGAGCGGAAGTAAAGTGGGCGCCGGAGGAAGGAGAGAGGAGAGAGGTGACCGGAGCCGACGCGGAGGGCGGCGCAGGGCTACAGAGTCAGCGGCTTCCAGCGTGTCTCTGAAGCCGGAGGCTGACAGGCAAGCGGGGATCGTGGCAGCGGCGGCTGAGGCACCACACATAAATCTCTGCTCCCTGTCCGTATGCGACGGATGGAGCAGCGGCACAGCCCCCACAGCCCCAGCAGCAGTATCTGGAGCAGCGAGTGAGTCCCCCCCCAAAGGAACTAGCACAGTTGCTACCTTGACCCGGCACCGTGGTGTGACCGGGCAGTACAAAGAGGCCGCAGGACCCGTGTGCCCGTGGCAGAGGCCACGGCAGCAGCAGCACCAGTACCAGCCATGGACCCGACGCCTATCCGGTGGCCAACAAAACGTGAGTCAGGCCCTAGTGGCCACACAGGCCAGGGGGCAGTTTTAAAGGGACGGCGCAAGAGCGTCCAACAGGTGTTAGGGGGCACTGTATAGACCCGGCCCAGTGAAGAGGGGCCCACTGACTAAGCCCTCAGTGAAGTGGAGCAGAGAGACCCCGATGGTCACCAGTGAAAGACCAGTGCCCATCATGCCCTCTACCTAGCTCCGATAGGGCCACATGACTAATTTACCAACCCGCCAGCTGCACCCCACACGGATTACTCCTCAAGCCCATCGTCCATTATAGAAGGAGGGATTCTGTTGTAAGGCAAACAGGCTACTGATCCGTAGGAAAGCCTGCTTAGTATCAAACCGGGCTACTGATCCGTAGGAAAGCCTGTGGAGGGTAGGACACCGGCCACTGATCCGTAGGAAGGCCAGGTTGCCCCTCAGGGACATCTCCCGGGAGAAGGGTATGTTAATCCCTGTGCACGGGACGAGTCCTAGACTCTGATTCAGGACAAGAATCGGTACCGGTACCATTGGTTCACGTAGTGTAGGTGTAATATACCTGTTTAGCAAGAGTAGTAGAGTGAATTAGGAGGGTAACCCTGATGTTGTTTATCGTAATGTAATGCGTGTTAAACAGTCTGATTCCGACCCGAGTATGTTAAGTAGGGTATAGTGGTTATATAGATGCTAGTTGCTAATGATGAGCAATAAATCTATATCTGTTCTTTAAATCGCATCTACTGTTGTCTTTCCAATACCCGGGATTAAAGATCCGAACCTGCCTGTGCATCACACATGCACCAGAATTCACTTCTTTAAACTCAGTAATGCATTTTGGATGTGTACCTAGAGTTTAAAGCAGAAAAACAGGAACTTTTAGAATTTTCATTTTTTGACCAAAACGACAGGTCCGGAGCTGATAAAAATGTTGATATTGTTGTAATTTTTTTTCTGACTGCGGTTTCAAAACCATGCACCAGAATCAACTTCTTTCAACTCAGTAATGCATTTTGGATGTGTACCTAGAGTTTAAAGCAGAAAAACAGGAACTTGTAGAATTTTCATTTTTTGACCAAAACGACAGGTCCGGAGCTGATAAAAATGTTGATATTTATGTAATTTTTTTTTCTGACTGCGGTTTCAAAACCATGCACCAGAATCAACTTCTTTCAACTCAGTAATGCATTTTGGATGTGTACCTAAAGTTTAAAGCAGAAAAACAGGAACTTTTAGAATTTTCATTTTTTGACCAAAACGACAGGACCGGAGCTGATAAAAATGTTGAAATGGATGTTATTTTTTTTCTAACTGTGATTTCAAAACCATGCACCAGAATTCACTTCTTTCAACTCAGTAATGCATTTTGGATGTGTACCTAGAGTTTAAAGCAGAAAAACAGGAACTTTTAGAATTTTCATTTGTTGACCAAAACGAAAGGACCGGAGCTGATAAAAATGTTGATATGGATGTTATTTTTTTTCTGACTGCGATTTCAAAACCATGCACCAGAATTCACTTCTTTAAACTCAGTAATGCATTTTGGATGTGTACCTAGAGTTTAAAGCAGAAAAACAGGAACTTTTTAGAATTTTCATTTTTTGACCAAAACGACAGGACCGGAGCTGATAAAAATGTTGATATGGATGTTATTTTTTTTCTGACTGCGATTTCAAAACCATGCACCAGAATTCACTTCTTTCAACTCAGTAATGCATTTTGGATGTGTACCTAGAGTTTAAAGCAGAAAAACAGGAACTTTTAGAATTTTCATTTTTTGACCAAAACGACAGGACCGGAGCTGATAAAAATGTTGATATGGATGTTATTTTTTTTCTGACTGCGATTTCAAAACCATGCACCAGAATTCACTTCTTTAAACTCAGTAATGCATTTTGGATGTGTACCTAGAGTTTAAAGCAGAAAAACAGGAACTTTTTAGAATTTTCATTTTTTGACCAAAACGACAGGACCGGAGCTGATAAAAATGTTGATATGGATGTTATTTTTTTTCTGACTGCGATTTCAAAACCATGCACCAGAATTCACTTCTTTCAACTCAGTAATGCATTTTGGATGTGTACCTAGAGTTTAAAGCAGAAAAACAGGAACTTTTAGAATTTTCATTTGTTGACCAAAACGACAGGACCGGAGCTGATAAAAATGTTGATATGGATGTTATTTTTTTTCTGACTGCGATTTCAAAACCATGCACCAGAATTCACTTCTTTAAACTCAGTAATGCATTTTGGATGTGTACCTAGAGTTTAAAGCAGAAAAACAGGAACTTTTAGAATTTTCATTTTTTGACCAAAACGACAGGACCGGAGCTGATAAAAATGTTGATATGGATGTTATTTTTTTTCTGACTGCGATTTCAAAACCATGCACCAGAATTCACTTCTTTCAACTCAGTAATGCATTTTGGATGTGTACCTAGAGTTTAAAGCAGAAAAACAGGAACTTTTAGAATTTTCATTTTTTTTTTTAAATTGAGTGATTTTTATTAAATTTCTGATACACAGATTAACATAGCAAACAACAAAATTTATCTACTGAAATTTTGAGGAGATGAAGTAAAAAAATAATAATAAATAATTAGATAAATAAACAATTAAAAAATTAAAAATAAATAAATAATAAACAAATAATTCATTAAATTATATAAAAAAAACAAAAAAAAAAACACATCAATACAATGCAATACAATATTAATAAATATTATATATATATATATATATATATATATATATATATACAATTTACAGTATCAGTATCTTTTCATTTGAACATATGTCTTTTCCAGATTAACATGAGTTAAAAATTGATCTACTATTAATTAAGTTATATCTTAAGTGATGAATATTTTGATGAAAGCCATCGGGACCAAATACGATAATATTTAAATTCAGCCTTACGATTAATATATAAATATTTCTCATGTAACACTGTTACATTCACCAACGAAATCCAGGCCTTAAAATCAGGCCCTGATGAATCCATCCAGAGTCTAGCTATGCAAACCTTAGCCAATGTACACAAATTAATTATATATTGTCTAGAATGTTTATCCAGGACATCCTTATCAGATACCCCAAGGCAGCAAAATCTTGGTGTTAAGTTATTTAAGGGAATTCCTGTTACAGATATAGCTTGAAGCACTTTAGTCCAAAATAGTTTAACCACCGGACAATCCCATAATAGATGCCAAAATGTTCCTATGTTACTTTTACATTTGGGACATATATCAGAAGTTCTTCCACCAAATTGTACTAATCTAACCGGAGTCAGGTAGGTTCTGTGTAAAATAAACAGTTGAATTTGTTGAAATCTAATTGAAGCAGTGGAATTACGAGGACATACAAGTGCCTCATTCCATTCAACCTCAGACAGCCTACCCACCTCTAATTCCCATTTCTGCTGCAGGTTTGGTAAATCATTAGTATGATGATATGTTTGAAGAAAATTATATAAACATGAGAGTGCACGTTTATAGCCCAGTTTTAACAGAAATGCTTTTAGAGGAGAGGGTCGAATATGAGGAGGGCCTTGAGGAAACTGCAAAGACAATGCGTGACGAAGTTGCAAATATCTGAAGAAGTACATAGATGTAAAATTAGACTCATCTTTAAGTTGATTAAAAGATTTTAAGACTCCATCCTGATATAGCTGACCCACAGATATTACTTCGCTAACACCCCGCACCACTTTAGGGTCAAGGGAGGAAAGCTTTGTATAATTTAGAAAATTCCATAAAGGAGTGTCTGGGTCAACATCCTGAAACTTCATTAAAACATGTACCTCTCTCCATATTTTTTGAGCCTGAATAACAAGTGGTATCTTTTTATGTGAAAAGATGTCACCAAACAATGTCTGGACGGGTGAAAGTCCATGTTTCATTTCATAAACCAGTAAGCTTGGTAGGGAATCTTCCTGAAGCCATAGTCTCAAATGAGATAACTGAGCCGCATAATAATATAGTCTAAAGTTTGGAAGTGCTAGACCACCTGATGCTTTGGATCTGGTTAGTACATCTAATTTTATGCGAGGCCTCTTATTCCTCCAAATCAAGGAAGAGACCATACTGTTAAGTTTCTTAAAAATAGCATTTGGGAGATATATTGGGGCCTGTTGAAATATATATAGAAATTTTGGTTGCACTAACATTTTTATTAAATTAGTTCTTCCAGTTAATGTCAGAGGAAGTTTAGACCACAACCTGATCTTATCTTTTAAATAGGCGAAGAGGGGCATTACATTCAGTGAGATAAATTCCTGCATATTATTAGACACCCACACACCCAAATATTTAAACGAGGTAACCCACTGTAATGGAAGTGGAATATGGGGTATGATAGGGGGCTGACCCTTAAGAGGAAGGATGGAAGACTTGGCCCAATTTATAGTAAGACCAGAGTATTTCCCAAATGTTTCTATTACTTGAAGTACCACCGGCATGGATACCGTATAATCTTTAAGGAAAAGCATCAAGTCATCCGCATACAATGCAACTGTATCAACCCGACTATTCAGTTGAAGGCCTGAAATTCCTGGATGTGCCCGGAGAAGGCATGCCAGTGGCTCTATTGCCAAAGCAAAAAGAGCAGGAGACAATGGGCAACCCTGCCGAGTGCCACGCGAAAGTGAAAATGGGGTAGAAATGTATCCGTTTACTGATATACGGGCAGTAGGTTTATAATAAAGTAGCTGAACCCATTTCAAAAAAATGGGTCCCATTCCCATACATCTCATAACCTCCCATAGGAAAGGCCACTCCACTGAATCAAAGGCTTTTGCCGCATCCAGTGACACAATGACAGAGGTGGACTCATCCCCATGAGAGGCCTGTAGATGCGAGTATAGACGTCTAACATTAACCGAAGTCGATTGCCCCGGCATGAAACGAGTCTGGTCTGGATGCACCACCCTAGTTATAACCCTATTTAGTCGTATAGATAATATTTTTGCCAGAATCTTTGCATCAGTGCTAATCAGAGAGATTGGGCGATATGATTCAGGAAATTTAGTGTCTTTTCCTGGCTTGGGTATTACATTTATGACCGCCTCAGACATGGAGTCTGAGAATCCACCTTCTTCTCTCAGTCTGTTAAAAAGGTCTAGAAACTTTGGGACGAACATTTTAGCATGTTTCTTATATACCTCCACTGGAATGCCATCAGAGCCAGGAGCTTTACCATCAGGGAAGGAATTAATTGCACATTCTATTTCTTCTAATGTAAATGGGGCATCTAAAAGGGATTGATCATCTTGAGACAAGCAAGGAAGGGCAGCATTTTGTACATAGGTCTTTAGATCATTCTCAGTGCATGAAAACTTAGAGGTATAAATAGATTTATAAAAAGAAAGAAAGGTATCTGCAATGTCAGGAACAGTAGAGACAGTTATGCCATTACTCGTTACAAGTTCAGTAACCGTCATGCATGGTCGGTCTAAATGAACCAGATGCGCTAAATAACTTCCTGTTCTGTCTGCATACGTGTAATGTGAGTGAGACTGAAACAGAAGCCGTCGGTTTACTCTGTCAGTGAGATGAGCCGTCCAATCTTCCTGTGATGCTAACCACTTAATACGAGTTTCCTCCAAGCCATCCCCTAGATACTCTGACTCCAAAGAACGACATGCAGACTCCAATTTCGCCTCCCTCTCCCTATAGAATAATTTAAGATCGGCAACTCTTTTAATTAGGGTCCCTCTCATGAAGGCCTTAAAGGTGTCCCAGACAACAGCCGTAGAGGCTGTTCCAATATTATCCGTAAAGTAATCAGACCACAGCGCTTCAAGCTCACATCCTGCCTACATCTGTAACAGCCAAGATGGATGTAGTTTCCAGTAGGTTTTCCCTCTAGGGCTATTAACATCTATATTTATCATAAGGGGTGAATGATCAGAAATTCCCCTTGTTTTGTACTCAATTTTAGTTATCAAAGGTAAAAGGCAATGAGAAACCAATGCCAGATCAATTCTAGAAAAGGATCTATAACTAGACGAAAAACACGAATACTGCTGTTCCCCAGGGTGCCTCATTCTCCAAGCATCACTCCAACCCAGACTACTAACGAATTTAGCAAATTTGTCACTTCCCATTTTTTTAGCCGTCCCAGATGTCTCCCTCCATTTATCTAATATAGGATCCATTAAATTATTAAAGTCCCCCAAACATATCACAGGAGTTTTTGGAGACACGGCAATAAATTCTGCCGCCATTTTTAAAATTTCATATGAGAATGGCGGGGGAATATAAACAGCTAATATATATAATGGAGTAGAATGAATTTTACAGTCTAAAAAAACAAATCTACCATATGGATCAATCTTGACGGCATTACAAATAAAGGGCACTGATTTTTTAATTAGCACTGAAATCCCACGAGAGGAGGAAGTATGTGATGCGTGATAGGCCCATCCCACCCATGGACGTTTTAAGGTTAATATCTTAGTCCCATATAGGTGTGTTTCAGTGAGACATACAATTTCAGGACCATATTGTTTTACCATGTTTAACACAAGCGATCTTTTAACCTTATCATTAATACCCCTAACATTCCAGGTTAACAACTGTACCATTTATAAAATATAGGTATATAATAATCATAATAATTGTAATAATACAGAATAATAATATAACACAATAGGTAAAGAGACATGTGTTGTGCTTTGAATCTCCTGAAACAGGAGGAAGGTAAAGGCAAAAAAAAAAAAAATTGTAATAATAATAATAATAATAAAAGAGAAAAAAAAAATGTATGACCTAATGATGAATTAAATACTAAAATTACAATTTCCATACCATCCCCCCACCCTGTATACCCTACCCAACTCAGGCATACTTGGATCCCCAATAAACCAACTCCTAACATTACCCCAAAAAAATTATTAAACTACAGGGACAATAACTTTAAGAACCACCAATGCATTGGGGCTCTCCTGATATACTACTACAGCGTAGCGGAATTGTTTATCACTAAATTTTATAACTGTTGTTTAACCAGCCCAGTTATACATATAATATCTATTAGATTAACTCTTTCAATTATATTGGATATGTTGTACAATTAGGACCCTTTTTTAATTATAAAACATTTAATATTAAAGTCAATCAGGTGCCAATTGTCGGTGACCAGGGGCAATACGATCAAGCCATGCTGCCGCTTCCTTTGGGGTAATGAAAAAGTGAGATTCCCCATCCTTTACCACTCTCAATTTGGCAGGGAAGAGCATTGCATAAGATATATTTAGTTCACGAAGCCTGCGCTTTACAGGAAGAAACTTAGCTCTGTCCTTTTGGACATCCATCGCGAAGTCTGGGAATACATTAATCTTTATTCCGTCCCTCACTAATGGACCTTTGGTACGAGCCTGTCTCAGCACCTCATCACGGTCCTTATAATGAAGGAATCTAGCAATGAATGTGCGGGGAGGTGCACCTGGAGGCAAGGGCCTAGATGGAATACGGTGCGCTCGTTCTACCGCAAAATGAGAGGAGAAACATTCTTTGCCATATACACTCAGGAGCCAGGATTCCAAAAAAGATTCTGGTGAGGAGCCTTCCACTTTCTCAGGCAATCCCACGAACCTGACATTATTACGTCTCAGTCTCCCTTCTACATCCGAGATCTTGATCTGCATCTCAGACATTTGTTGACATAAGCTAGAGACTTTTTCCTGCACAGGGCCTTTGAAATCCTCAATAGTAGAAATACGAATCTCCGCCTCATTGATTCGCTCACGAACACTTTGCAAATCATGCCTGAGCAGGCAAATATCGCCCTGCACTAGCTCTATTTTATCTGAGAGACGTTTCTCGCAAGAAGTAACCGCCTCCAGGATACACTGTAAAGTAACGTCATGAGGGGCTGCACTGGCTGTCGTCTGTGAGCCGATATCATCTAACAGAGGCGGATTATTCTGAGAATCCTCACTTTGTTTTGTCTGTGAAGAATTATCTGTAGCTCGAGTTTGCCGATCTGGTTTGGCTGCATTATTTGTTTGATGCGTTTTACCCATTATAATGTTCTACTATTAAATAATAGATATTGCCTGCACTTTGATGAGAGACCAGCAGATGGCGCTCCTATTCTGGGCAAAGCTGTCTATTTTAATGTAAATTAATACAGATGCAGAGTTATATCTTTCTATTGCTTTTCTTTTACAATAGGAGCGAAGACTGATGTTTATAATATACTTTAGTGGTGTTTATTGTTGGCTGATGTACCCAACACAAATGCTTGTATCATCAAGGGTTAAACATCAGCTGTCTGTGCATCATCAGCTAGTCTCCTCCCACGACACTTGTATGACATATGCTTCCAAGATGGCTACTCCGATTACAGGCTGTGACAGGGGACCAGAGCGCTGATATGTAGTATATATGCTGGAGACTCACTGCTTTGGACTGTGCTGCCCTCTTGTTTTACACTCGGCAGCAGGGGACTCAGCAGGAGCTGCTCCTGACCTCCTGAAGCTCCTAGCAGGTAAACAGCTGCAACTGTCAAAATGGCGATCGTGGCCTGAGGGATATTATCACTGACAGAGCCAGATCACTTCACCCGGTGTCTTAGCTGTTCATTAATATATTGAAATTTGACTCAATATAATCAGCGATGGCTCAGGGAGCCGATTAACACATTAAAGGCTGGCTGTAGTATGGTTAGGATATCGCAGCAGGATAATTTAACAGAGAGCATACAGATCTGCGTCCTACTCCATTGCCGCCGTGGCCACGCCCCCGAATTTTCATTTTTTGACCAAAACGACAGGACCGGAGCTGATAAAAATGTTGATATGGATGTTATTTTTTTTCTGACTGCGATTTCAAAACCATGCACCAGAATTCACTTCTTTCAACTCAGTAATGCATTTTGGATGTG
Source organism: Crinia signifera (assembly GCF_055691185.1). Classification (NCBI taxonomy): domain Eukaryota; kingdom Metazoa; phylum Chordata; class Amphibia; order Anura; family Myobatrachidae; genus Crinia; species Crinia signifera. The sequence goes on from NC_139227.1 coordinate 93,014,898, forward strand.
TACCTAGAGTTTAAAGCAGAAAAACAGGAACTTTTAGAATTTTCATTTTTTGACCAAAACGACAGGTCCGGAGCTGATAAAAATGTTGATATTGATGTAATTTTTTTTTCTGACTGCGGTTTCAAAACCATGCACCAGAATCAACTTCTTTCAACTCAGTAATGCATTTTGGATGTGTACCTAAAGTTTAAAGCAGAAAAACAGGAACTTTTAGAATTTTTATTTTTTGACCAAAACGACAGGACCGGAGCTGATAAAAATGTTGATATGGATGTTATTTTTTTTCTAACTGTGATTTCAAAACCATGCACCAGAATTCACTTCTTTCAACTCAGTAATGCATTTTGGATGTGTACCTAGAGTTTAAAGCAGAAAAACAGGAACTTTTAGAATTTTCATTTGTTGACCAAAACGAAAGGACCGGAGCTGATAAAAATGTTGATATGGATGTTATTTTTTTTCTGACTGCGATTTCAAAACCATGCACCAGAATTCACTTCTTTAAACTCAGTAATGCATTTTGGATGTGTACCTAGAGTTTAAAGCAGAAAAACAGGAACTTTTAGAATTTTCATTTTTTGACCAAAACGACAGGACCGGAGCTGATAAAAATGTTGATATGGATGTTATTTTTTTTCTGACTGCGATTTCAAAACCATGCACCAGAATTCACTTCTTTAAACTCAGTAATGCATTTTGGATGTGTACCTAGAGTTTAAAGCAGAAAAACAGGAACTTTTTAGAATTTTCATTTTTTGACCAAAACGACAGGACCGGAGCTGATAAAAATGTTGATATGGATGTTATTTTTTTTCTGACTGCGATTTCAAAACCATGCACCAGAATTCACTTCTTTCAACTCAGTAATGCATTTTGGATGTGTACCTAGAGTTTAAAGCAGAAAAACAGGAACTTTTAGAATTTTCATTTTTTTGACCAAAACGACAGGACCGGAGCTGATAAAAATGTTGATATGGATGTTATTTTTTTTCTGACTGCGATTTCAAAACCATGCACCAGAATTCACTTCTTTAAACTCAGTAATGCATTTTGGATGTGTACCTAGAGTTTAAAGCAGAAAAACAGGAACTTTTTAGAATTTTCATTTTTTGACCAAAACGACAGGACCGGAGCTGATAAAAATGTTGATATGGATGTTATTTTTTTTCTGACTGCGATTTCAAAACCATGCACCAGAATTCACTTCTTTCAACTCAGTAATGCATTTTGGATGTGTACCTAGAGTTTAAAGCAGAAAAACAGGAACTTTTAGAATTTTCATTTGTTGACCAAAACGACAGGACCGGAGCTGATAAAAATGTTGATATGGATGTTATTTTTTTTCTGACTGCGATTTCAAAACCATGCACCAGAATTCACTTCTTTAAACTCAGTAATGCATTTTGGATGTGTACCTAGAGTTTAAAGCAGAAAAACAGGAACTATTAGAATTTTCATTTGTTGACCAAAACGACAGGACCAGAGCTGATAAAAATGTTGATACGGATGTTATTTTTTTCTGACTGCGATTTCAAAACCATGCACCAGAATTCACTTCTTTCAACTCAGTAATGCATTTTGGATGTGTACCTAGAGTTTAAAGCAGAAAAACAGGAACTTTTAGAATTTTCATTTTTTGACCAAAACGACAGGACCGGAGCTGATAAAAATGTTGATATGGATGTTATTTTTTTTCTGACTGCGATTTCAAAACCATGCACCAGAATTCACTTCTTTCAACTCAGTAATGCATTTTGGATGTGTACCTAGAGTTTAAAGCAGAAAAACAGGAACTTTTAGAATTTTCATTTTTTGACCAAAACGACAGGACCGGAGCTGATAAAAATGTTGATATGGATGTTATTTTTTTTCTGACTGCGATTTCAAAACCATGCACCAGAATTCACTTCTTTCAACTCAGTAATGCATTTTGGATGTGTACCTAGAGTTTAAAGCAGAAAAACAGGAACTTTTAGAATTTTCATTTTTTGACCAAAACGACAGGACCGGAGCTGATAAAAATGTTGATATGGATGTTATTTTTTTTCTGACTGCGATTTCAAAACCATGCACCAGAATTCACTTCTTTCAACTCAGTAATGCATTTTGGATGTGTACCTAGAGTTTAAAGCAGAAAAACAGGAACTTTTAGAATTTTTATTTTTTGACCAAAACGACAGGTCCAGAGCTGATAAAAATGTTGATATTGATGTAATTTTTTTTTCTGACTGCGGTTTCAAAACCATGCACCAGAATCAACTTCTTTCAACTCAGTAATGCATTTTGGATGTGTACCTAGAGTTTAAAGCAGAAAAACAGGAACTATTAGAATTTTCATTTGTTGACCAAAACGACAGGACCAGAGCTGATAAAAATGTTGATATGGATGTTATTTTTTTCTGACTGCGATTTCAAAACCATGCACCAGAATTCACTTCTTTCAACTCAGTAATGCATTTTGGATGTGTACCTAGAGTTTAAAGCAGAAAAACAGGAACTTTTAGAATTTTCATTTTTTGACCAAAACGACAGGACCGGAGCTGATAAAAATGTTGATATGGATGTTATTTTTTTTCTGACTGCGATTTTAAAACCATGCACCAGAATTCACTTCTTTAAACTCAGTAATGCATTTTGGATGTGTACCTAGAGTTTAAAGCAGAAAAACAGGAACTTTTAGAATTTTCATTTTTTGACCAAAACGACAGGACCGGAGCTGATTAAAATGTTGATATGATTGTTATTTTTTTTCTGACTGCGATTTCAAAACCATGCACCAGAATTCACTTCTTTCAACTCAGTAATGCATTTTGGATGTGTACCTAGAGTTTAAAGCAGAAAAACAGGAACTTTTAGAATTTTCATTTTTTGACCAAAACGACAGGTCCGGAGCTGATAAAAATGTTGATATTGATGTAATTTTTTTTCTGACTGCGGTTTCAAAACCATGCACCAGAATCAACTTCTTTCAACTCAGTAATGCATTTTGGATGTGTACCTAGAGTTTAAAGCAGAAAAACAGGAACTATTAGAATTTTCATTTGTTGACCAAAACGACAGGACCGGAGCTGATAAAAATGTTGATATGGATGTTATTTTTTTCTGACTGCGATTTCAAAACCATGCACCAGAATTCACTTCTTTCAACTCAGTAATGCATTTTGGATGTGTACCTAGAGTTTAAAGCAGAAAAACAGGAACTTTTAGAATTTTCATTTTTTGACCAAAACGACAGGACCGGAGCTGATAAAAATGTTGATATGGATGTTATTTTTTTTCTGACTGCGATTTCAAAACCATGCACCAGAATTCACTTCTTTCAACTCAGTAATGCATTTTGGATGTGTACCTAGAGTTTAAAGCAGAAAAACAGGAACTTTTAGAATTTTCATTTTTTGACCAAAACGACAGGACCGGAGCTGATAAAAATGTTGATATGGATGTTATTTTTTTTCTGACTGCGATTTCAAAACCATGCACCAGAATCAACTTCTTTCAACTCAGTAATGCATTTTGGATGTGTACCTAGAGTTTAAAGCAGAAAAACAGGAACTTTTAGAATTTTCATTTTTTGACCAAAACGACAGGACCGGAACTGATTAAAATGTTGATATGATTGTTATTTTTTTTCTGACTGCGATATCAAAACCATGCACCAGAATCAACTTCTTTCAACTCAGTAATGCATTTTGGATGTGTACCTAGAGTTTAAAGCAGAAAAACAGGAACTATTAGAATTTTCATTTGTTGACCAAAACGACAGGACCGGAGCTGATAAAAATGTTGATATGGATGTTATTTTTTTCTGACTGCGATTTCAAAACCATGCACCAGAATTCACTTCTTTAAACTCAGTAATGCATTTTGGATGTGTACCTAGAGTTTAAAGCAGAAAAAACAGGAACTATTAGAATTTTCATTTGTTGACCAAAACGACAGGACCAGAGCTGATAAAAATGTTGATACGGATGTTATTTTTTTCTGACTGCGATTTCAAAACCATGCACCAGAATTCACTTCTTTCAACTCAGTAATGCATTTTGGATGTGTACCTAGAGTTTAAAGCAGAAAAACAGGAACTTTTAGAATTTTCATTTTTTGACCAAAACGACAGGACCGGAGCTGATAAAAATGTTGATATGGATGTTATTTTTTTTCTGACTGCGATTTCAAAACCATGCACCAGAATTCACTTCTTTCAACTCAGTAATGCATTTTGGATGTGTACCTAGAGTTTAAAGCAGAAAAACAGGAACTTTTAGAATTTTCATTTTTTGACCAAAACGACAGGACCGGAGCTGATAAAAATGTTGATATGGATGTTATTTTTTTTCTGACTGCGATTTCAAAACCATGCACCAGAATTCACTTCTTTCAACTCAGTAATGCATTTTGGATGTGTACCTAGAGTTTAAAGCAGAAAAACAGGAACTTTTAGAATTTTCATTTTTTGACCAAAACGACAGGTCCAGAGCTGATAAAAATGTTGATATTGATGTAATTTTTTTTTCTGACTGCGGTTTCAAAACCATGCACCAGAATCAACTTCTTTCAACTCAGTAATGCATTTTGGATGTGTACCTAGAGTTTAAAGCAGAAAAACAGGAACTATTAGAATTTTCATTTGTTGACCAAAACGACAGGACCAGAGCTGATAAAAATGTTGATATGGATGTTATTTTTTTCTGACTGCGATTTCAAAACCATGCACCAGAATTCACTTCTTTCAACTCAGTAATGCATTTTGGATGTGTACCTAGAGTTTAAAGCAGAAAAACAGGAACTTTTAGAATTTTAATTTTTTGACCAAAACGACAGGACCGGAGCTGATAAAAATGTTGATATTGATGTAATTTTTTTTCTGACTGCGGTTTTAAAACCATGCACCAGAATCAACTTCTTTCAACTCAGTAATGCATTTTGGATGTGTACCTAGAGTTTAAAGCAGAAAAACAGGAACTATTAGAATTTTCATTTGTTGACCAAAACGACAGGACCGGAGCTGATAAAAATGTTGATATGGATGTTATTTTTTTTCTGACTGCGATTTCAAAACCATGCACCAGAATTCACTTCTTTAAACTCAGTAATGCATTTTGGATGTGTACCTAGAGTTTAAAGCAGAAAAACAGGAACTTTTAGAATTTTCATTTTTTGACCAAAACGACAGGTCCGGAGCTGATAAAAATGTTGATATTGTTGTAATTTTTTTTCTGACTGCGGTTTCAAAACCATGCACCAGAATCAACTTCTTTCAACTCAGTAATGCATTTTGGATGTGTACCTAGAGTTTAAAGCAGAAAAACAGGAACTTTTAGAATTTTCTATTTTTGACCAAAACGACAGGTCCGGAGCTGATAAAAATGTTGATATTGATGTAATTTTTTTTCTGACTGCGGTTTCAAAACCATGCACCAGAATCAACTTCTTTCAACTCAGTAATGCATTTTGGATGTGTACCTAGAGTTTAAAGCAGAAAAACAGGAACTATTAGAATTTTCATTTGTTGACCAAAACGACAGGACCGGAGCTGATAAAAATGTTGATATGGATGTTATTTTTTTTCTGACTGCGATTTTTAAAACCATGCACCAGAATTCACTTCTTTAAACTCAGTAATGCATTTTGGATGTGTACCTAGAGTTTAAAGCAGAAAAACAGGAACTTTTAGAATTTTCATTTTTTGACCAAAACGACAGGACCGGAGCTGATAAAAATGTTGATATGGATGTTATTTTTTTTCTGACTGCGATTTTAAAACCATGCACCAGAATTCACTTCTTTAAACTCAGTAATGCATTTTGGATGTGTACCTAGAGTTTAAAGCAGAAAAACAGGAACTTTTAGAATTTTCATTTTTTGACCAAAACGACAGGACCGGAGCTGATTAAAATGTTGATATGATTGTTATTTTTTTTCTGACTGCGATTTCAAAACCATGCACCAGAATTCACTTCTTTCAACTCAGTAATGCATTTTGGATGTGTACCTAGAGTTTAAAGCAGAAAAACAGGAACTTTTAGAATTTTCATTTTTTGACCAAAACGACAGGTCCGGAGCTGATAAAAATGTTGATATTGATGTAATTTTTTTTCTGACTGCGGTTTCAAAACCATGCACCAGAATCAACTTCTTTCAACTCAGTAATGCATTTTGGATGTGTACCTAGAGTTTAAAGCAGAAAAACAGGAACTTTTAGAATTTTTATTTTTTGACCAAAACGACAGGACCGGAGCTGATAAAAATGTTGATATGGATGTTATTTTTTTTCTGACTGCGATTTCAAAACCATGCACCAGAATTCACTTCTTTCAACTCAGTAATGCATTTTGGATGTGTACCTAGAGTTTAAAGCAGAAAAACAGGAACTTTTAGAATTTTCATTTTTTGACCAAAACGACAGGACCGGAGCTGATAAAAATGTTGATATGGATGTTATTTTTTTTCTGACTGCGATTTCAAAACCATGCACCAGAATCAACTTCTTTCAACTCAGTAATGCATTTTGGATGTGTACCTAGAGTTTAAAGCAGAAAAACAGGAACTTTTAGAATTTTCATTTTTTGACCAAAACGACAGGACCGGAACTGATTAAAATGTTGATATGATTGTTATTTTTTTTCTGACTGCGATATCAAAACCATGCACCAGAATCAACTTCTTTCAACTCAGTAATGCATTTTGGATGTGTACCTAGAGTTTAAAGCAGAAAAACAGGAACTATTAGAATTTTCATTTGTTGACCAAAACGACAGGACCGGAGCTGATAAAAATGTTGATATGGATGTTATTTTTTTCTGACTGCGATTTCAAAACCATGCACCAGAATTCACTTCTTTAAACTCAGTAATGCATTTTGGATGTGTACCTAGAGTTTAAAGCAGAAAAACAGGAACTATTAGAATTTTCATTTGTTGACCAAAACGACAGGACCAGAGCTGATAAAAATGTTGATACGGATGTTATTTTTTTCTGACTGCGATTTCAAAACCATGCACCAGAATTCACTTCTTTCAACTCAGTAATGCATTTTGGATGTGTACCTAGAGTTTAAAGCAGAAAAACAGGAACTTTTAGAATTTTCATTTTTTGACCAAAACGACAGGACCGGAGCTGATAAAAATTTTGATATGGATGTTATTTTTTTTCTGACTGCGATTTCAAAACCATGCACCAGAATTCACTTCTTTCAACTCAGTAATGCATTTTGGATGTGTACCTAGAGTTTAAAGCAGAAAAACAGGAACTTTTAGAATTTTCATTTTTTGACCAAAACGACAGGACCGGAGCTGATAAAAATGTTGATATGGATGTTATTTTTTTTCTGACTGCGATTTCAAAACCATGCACCAGAATTCACTTCTTTCAACTCAGTAATGCATTTTGGATGTGTACCTAGAGTTTAAAGCAGAAAAACAGGAACTTTTAGAATTTTCATTTTTTGACCAAAACGACAGGTCCAGAGCTGATAAAAATGTTGATATTGATGTAATTTTTTTTTCTGACTGCGGTTTCAAAACCATGCACCAGAATCAACTTCTTTCAACTCAGTAATGCATTTTGGATGTGTACCTAGAGTTTAAAGCAGAAAAACAGGAACTATTAGAATTTTCATTTGTTGACCAAAACGACAGGACCAGAGCTGATAAAAATGTTGATATGGATGTTATTTTTTTCTGACTGCGATTTCAAAACCATGCACCAGAATTCACTTCTTTCAACTCAGTAATGCATTTTGGATGTGTACCTAGAGTTTAAAGCAGAAAAACAGGAACTTTTAGAATTTTCATTTTTTACCAAAACGACAGGACCGGAGCTGATAAAAATGTTGATATGGATGTTATTTTTTTTCTGACTGCGATTTCAAAACCATGCACCAGAATTCACTTCTTTAAACTCAGTAATGCATTTTGGATGTGTACCTAGAGTTTAAAGCAGAAAAACAGGAACTTTTAGAATTTTCATTTTTTGACCAAAACGACAGGACCGGAGCTGATTAAAATGTTGATATGATTGTTATTTTTTTTCTGACTGCGATTTCAAAACCATGCACCAGAATTCACTTCTTTCAACTCAGTAATGCATTTTGGATGTGTACCTAGAGTTTAAAGCAGAAAAACAGGAACTTTTAGAATTTTCATTTTTTGACCAAAACGACAGGTCCAGAGCTGATAAAAATGTTGATATTGATGTAATTTTTTTTTCTGACTGCGGTTTCAAAACCATGCACCAGAATCAACTTCTTTCAACTCAGTAATGCATTTTGGATGTGTACCTAGAGTTTAAAGCAGAAAAACAGGAACTTTTAGAATTTTCATTTTTTGACCAAAACGACAGGACCGGAGCTGATAAAAATGTTGATATGGATGTTATTTTTTTTCTGACTGCGATTTCAAAACCATGCACCAGAATTCACTTCTTTCAACTCAGTAATGCATTTTGGATGTGTACCTAGAGTTTAAAGCAGAAAAACAGGAACTATTAGAATTTTCATTTGTTGACCAAAACGACAGGACCGGAGCTGATAAAAATGTTGATATGGATGTTATTTTTTTCTGACTGCGATTTCAAAACCATGCACCAGAATTCACTTCTTTCAACTCAGTAATGCATTTTGGATGTGTACCTAGAGTTTAAAGCAGAAAAACAGGAACTTTTAGAATTTTTATTTTTTGACCAAAACGACAGAACCGGAGCTGATAAAAATGTTGATATGGATGTTATTTTTTTTCTGACTGCGATTTCAAAACCATGCACCAGAATTCACTTCTTTCAACTCAGTAATGCATTTTGGATGTGTACCTAGAGTTTAAAGCAGAAAAACAGGAACTTTTAGAATTTTCATTTTTTGACCAAAACGACAGGACCGGAGCTGATAAAAATGTTGATATGGATGTTATTTTTTTTCTGACTGCGATTTCAAAACCATGCACCAGAATCAACTTCTTTCAACTCAGTAATGCATTTTGGATGTGTACCTAGAGTTTAAAGCAGAAAAACAGGAACTTTTAGAATTTTCATTTTTTGACCAAAACGACAGGACCGGAACTGATTAAAATGTTGATATGATTGTTATTTTTTTTCTGACTGCGATATCAAAACCATGCACCAGAATTCACTTCTTTCAACTCAGTAATGCATTTTGGATGTGTACCTAGAGTTTAAAGCAGAAAAACAGGAACTTTTGGAATTTTCATTTTTTGACCAAAACGACAGGACCGGACCTGTTACAAATATTGATATGGATGTTATTTTTTTTCTGACTGCGATTTCAAAACCATGCACCAGAATTCACTTCTTTCAACTCAGTAATGCATTTTGGATGTGTACCTAGAGTTTAAAGCAGAAAAACAGGAACTTTTAGAATTTTCATTTTTTGACCAAAACGACAGGACCAGAGCTGATAAAAATGTTGATATGGATGTTATTTTTTTTCTGACTGCGATTTCAAAACCATGCACCAGAATTCACTTCTTTAAACTCAGTAATGCATTTTGGATGTGTACCTAGAGTTTAAAGCAGAAAAACAGGAACTTTTAGAATTTTCATTTTTTGACCAAAACGACAGGTCCGGAGCTGATAAAAATGTTGATATTGTTGTAATTTTTTTTCTGACTGCGGTTTCAAAACCATGCACCAGAATCAACTTCTTTCAACTCAGTAATGCATTTTGGATGTGTACCTAGAGTTTAAAGCAGAAAAACAGGAACTTTTAGAATTTTCATTTTTTGACCAAAACGACAGGTCCGGAGCTGATAAAAATGTTGATATTTATGTAATTTTTTTTCTGACTGCGATTTCAAAACCATGCACCAGAATTCACTTCTTTCAACTCAGTAATGCATTTTGGATGTGTACCTAGAGTTTAAAGCAGAAAAACAGGAACTTTTAGAATTTTCATTTGTTGACCAAAACGACAGGACCAGAGCTAATAAAAATGTTGAAATGGATGTTATTTTTTTCTGACTGCGATTTCAAAACCATGCACCAGAATTCACTTCTTTCAACTCAGTAATGCATTTTGGATGTGTACCTAGAGTTTAAAGCAGAAAAACAGGAACTTTTAGAATTTTCATTTTTTTGACCAAAACAACAGGACCGGAGCTGATAAAAATGTTGATATGGATGTTATTTTTTTTCTGACTGCGATTTCAAAACCATGCACCAGAATTCACTTCTTTAAACTCAGTAATGCATTTTGGATGTGTACCTAGAGTTTAAAGCAGAAAAACAGGAACTTTTAGAATTTTCATTTTTTGACCAAAACGACAGGACCGGAGCTGATTAAAATGTTGATATGATTGTTATTTTTTTTCTGACTGCGATTTCAAAACCATGCACCAGAATTCACTTCTTTCAACTCAGTAATGCATTTTGGATGTGTACCTAGAGTTTAAAGCAGAAAAACAGGAACTTTTAGAATTTTCATTTTTTTACCAAAACGACAGGACCGGAGCTGATAAAAATGTTGATATGGATGTTATTTTTTTTCTGACTGCGATTTCAAAACCATGCACCAGAATTCACTTCTTTCAACTCAGTAATGCATTTTGGATGTGTACCTAGAGTTTAAAGCAGAAAAACAGGAACTTTTAGAATTTTCATTTTTTGACCAAAACGACAGGACCGGAGCTGATAAAAATGTTGATATGGATGTTATTTTTTTTCTGACTGCGATTTCAAAACCATGCACCAGAATCAACTTCTTTCAACTCAGTAATGCATTTTGGATGTGTACCTAGAGTTTAAAGCAGAAAAACAGGAACTTTTAGAATTTTCATTTTTTGACCAAAACGACAGGACCGGAACTGATTAAAATGTTGATATGATTGTTATTTTTTTTCTGACTGCGATATCAAAACCATGCACCAGAATCAACTTCTTTCAACTCAGTAATGCATTTTGGATGTGTACCTAGAGTTTAAAGCAGAAAAACAGGAACTATTAGAATTTTCATTTGTTGACCAAAACGACAGGACCGGAGCTGATAAAAATGTTGATATGGATGTTATTTTTTTCTGACTGCGATTTCAAAACCATGCACCAGAATTCACTTCTTTAAACTCAGTAATGCATTTTGGATGTGTACCTAGAGTTTAAAGCAGAAAAACAGGAACTATTAGAATTTTCATTTGTTGACCAAAACGACAGGACCAGAGCTGATAAAAATGTTGATACGGATGTTATTTTTTTCTGACTGCGATTTCAAAACCATGCACCAGAATTCACTTCTTTCAACTCAGTAATGCATTTTGGATGTGTACCTAGAGTTTAAAGCAGAAAAACAGGAACTTTTAGAATTTTCATTTTTTGACCAAAACGACAGGACCGGAGCTGATAAAAATGTTGATATGGATGTTATTTTTTTTCTGACTGCGATTTCAAAACCATGCACCAGAATTCACTTCTTTCAACTCAGTAATGCATTTTGGATGTGTACCTAGAGTTTAAAGCAGAAAAACAGGAACTTTTAGAATTTTCATTTTTTGACCAAAACGACAGGACCGGAGCTGATAAAAATGTTGATATGGATGTTATTTTTTTTCTGACTGCGATTTCAAAACCATGCACCAGAATTCACTTCTTTCAACTCAGTAATGCATTTTGGATGTGTACCTAGAGTTTAAAGCAGAAAAACAGGAACTTTTAGAATTTTCATTTTTTGACCAAAACGACAGGTCCAGAGCTGATAAAAATGTTGATATTGATGTAATTTTTTTTTCTGACTGTGGTTTCAAAACCATGCACCAGAATCAACTTCTTTCAACTCAGTAATGCATTTTGGATGTGTACCTAGAGTTTAAAGCAGAAAAACAGGAACTATTAGAATTTTCATTTGTTGACCAAAACGACAGGACCAGAGCTGATAAAAATGTTGATATGGATGTTATTTTTTTCTGACTGCGATTTCAAAACCATGCACCAGAATTCACTTCTTTCAACTCAGTAATGCATTTTGGATGTGTACCTAGAGTTTAAAGCAGAAAAACAGGAACTTTTAGAATTTTCATTTTTTACCAAAACGACAGGACCGGAGCTGATAAAAATGTTGATATGGATGTTATTTTTTTTCTGACTGCGATTTCAAAACCATGCACCAGAATTCACTTCTTTAAACTCAGTAATGCATTTTGGATGTGTACCTAGAGTTTAAAGCAGAAAAACAGGAACTTTTAGAATTTTCATTTTTTGACCAAAACGACAGGACCGGAGCTGATTAAAATGTTGATATGATTGTTATTTTTTTTCTGACTGCGATTTCAAAACCATGCACCAGAATTCACTTCTTTCAACTCAGTAATGCATTTTGGATGTGTACCTAGAGTTTAAAGCAGAAAAACAGGAACTTTTAGAATTTTCATTTTTTGACCAAAACGACAGGTCCGGAGCTGATAAAAATGTTGATATTGATGTAATTTTTTTTCTGACTGCGGTTTCAAAACCATGCACCAGAATCAACTTCTTTCAACTCAGTAATGCATTTTGGATGTGTACCTAGAGTTTAAAGCAGAAAAACAGGAACTTTTAGAATTTTCATTTTTTGACCAAAACGACAGAACCGGAGCTGATAAAAATGTTGATATGGATGTTATTTTTTTTCTGACTGCGATTTCAAAACCATGCACCAGAATTCACTTCTTTCAACTCAGTAATGCATTTTGGATGTGTACCTAGAGTTTAAAGCAGAAAAACAGGAACTTTTAGAATTTTCATTTTTTGACCAAAACGACAGGACCGGAGCTGATAAAAATGTTGATATGGATGTTATTTTTTTTCTGACTGCGATTTCAAAACCATGCACCAGAATCAACTTCTTTCAACTCAGTAATGCATTTTGGATGTGTACCTAGAGTTTAAAGCAGAAAAACAGGAACTTTTAGAATTTTCATTTTTTGACCAAAACGACAGGACCGGAACTGATTAAAATGTTGATATGGATGTTATTTTTTTTCTGACTGCGATTTCAAAACCATGCACCAGAATTCACTTCTTTCAACTCAGTAATGCATTTTGGATGTGTACCTAGAGTTTAAAGCAGAAAAACAGGAACTTTTAGAATTTTCATTTTTTGACCAAAACGACAGGACCGGAGCTGATAAAAATGTTGATATGGATGTTATTTTTTTTCTGACTGCGATTTCAAAACCATGCACCAGAATTCACTTCTTTAAACTCAGTAATGCATTTTGGATGTGTACCTAGAGTTTAAAGCAGAAAAACAGGAACTTTTAGAATTTTCATTTTTTGACCAAAACGACAGGTCCGGAGCTGATAAAAATGTTGATATTGTTGTAATTTTTTTTCTGACTGCGGTTTCAAAACCATGCACCAGAATCAACTTCTTTCAACTCAGTAATGCATTTTGGATGTGTACCTAGAGTTTAAAGCAGAAAAACAGGAACTTTTAGAATTTTCATTTTTTGACCAAAACGACAGGTCCGGAGCTGATAAAAATGTTGATATTTATGTAATTTTTTTTCTGACTGCGATTTCAAAACCATGCACCAGAATTCACTTCTTTCAACTCAGTAATGCATTTTGGATGTGTACCTAGAGTTTAAAGCAGAAAAACAGGAACTTTTAGAATTTTCATTTGTTGACCAAAACGACAGGACCAGAGCTAATAAAAATGTTGAAATGGATGTTATTTTTTTCTGACTGCGATTTCAAAACCATGCACCAGAATTCACTTCTTTCAACTCAGTAATGCATTTTGGATGTGTACCTAGAGTTTAAAGCAGAAAAACAGGAACTTTTAGAATTTTCATTTTTTGACCAAAACGACAGGACCGGAGCTGATTAAAATGTTGATATGATTGTTATTTTTTTTCTGACTGCGATTTCAAAACCATGCACCAGAATTCACTTCTTTCAACTCAGTAATGCATTTTGGATGTGTACCTAGAGTTTAAAGCAGAAAAACAGGAACTTTTAGAATTTTCATTTTTTGACCAAAACGACAGGTCCGGAGCTGATAAAAATGTTGATATTGATGTAATTTTTTTTCTGACTGCGGTTTCAAAACCATGCACCAGAATCAACTTCTTTCAACTCAGTAATGCATTTTGGATGTGTACCTAGAGTTTAAAGCAGAAAAACAGGAACTTTTAGAATTTTCATTTTTTGACCAAAACGACAGGACCGGACCTGATAAAAATGTTGATATGGATGTTATTTTTTTTCTGACTGCGATTTCAAAACCATGCACCAGAATCAACTTCTTTCAACTCAGTAATGCATTTTGGATGTGTACCTAGAGTTTAAAGCAGAAAAACAGGAACTTTTAGAATTTTCATTTTTTGACCAAAACGACAGGACCGGAGCTGATAAAAATGTTGATATGGATGTTATTTTTTTTCTGACTGCGATTTCAAAACCATGCACCAGAATTCACTTCTTTAAACTCTGCATTTTGGATGTGTACCTAGAGTTTAAAGCAGAAAAACAGGAACTTTTAGAATTTTCATTTATTGACCAAAACGACAGGACCGGAACTGATTAAAATGTTGATATGATTGTTATTTTTTTTCTGACTGCGATATCAAAACCATGCACCAGAATTCACTTCTTTCAACTCAGTAATGCATTTTGGATGTGTACCTAGAGTTTAAAGCAGAAAAACAGGAACTTTAGGAATTTTCATTTTTTGACCAAAACGACAGGACCGGAGCTGATAAAAATGTTGATATGGATGTTATTTTTTTTCTGACTGCGATTTCAAAACCATGCACCAGAATTCACTTCTTTCAACTCAGTAATGCATTTTGGATGTGTACCTAGAGTTTAAAGCAGAAAAACAGGAACTTTTAGAATTTTCATTTTTTGACCAAAACGACAGGTCCGGAGCTGATAAAAATGTTGATATTGATGTAATTTTTTTTCTGACTGCGGTTTCAAAACCATGCACCAGAATCAACTTCTTTCAACTCAGTAATGCATTTTGGATGTGTACCTAGAGTTTAAAGCAGAAAAACAGGAACTTTTAGAATTTTCATTTTTTGACCAAAACGACAGGACCGGACCTGATAAAAATGTTGATATGGATGTTATTTTTTTTCTGACTGCGATTTCAAAACCATGCACCAGAATCAACTTCTTTCAACTCAGTAATGCATTTTGGATGTGTACCTAGAGTTTAAAGCAGAAAAACAGGAACTTTTAGAATTTTCATTTTTTGACCAAAACGACAGGACCGGAGCTGATAAAAATGTTGATATGGATGTTATTTTTTTTCTGACTGCGATTTCAAAACCATGCACCAGAATTCACTTCTTTAAACTCTGCATTTTGGATGTGTACCTAGAGTTTAAAGCAGAAAAACAGGAACTTTTAGAATTTTCATTTATTGACCAAAACGACAGGACCGGAACTGATTAAAATGTTGATATGATTGTTATTTTTTTTCTGACTGCGATATCAAAACCATGCACCAGAATTCACTTCTTTCAACTCAGTAATGCATTTTGGATGTGTACCTAGAGTTTAAAGCAGAAAAACAGGAACTTTAGGAATTTTCATTTTTTGACCAAAACGACAGGACCGGAGCTGATAAAAATGTTGATATGGATGTTATTTTTTTTCTGACTGCGATTTCAAAACCATGCACCAGAATCAACTTCTTTCAACTCAGTAATGCATTTTGGATGTGTACCTAGAGTTTAAAGCAGAAAAACAGGAACTTTTAGAATTTTCATTTTTTGACCAAAACGACAGGACCGGAGCTGATAAAAATGTTGATATGGATGTTATTTTTTTTCTGACTGCGATTTCAAAACCATGCACCAGAATTCACTTCTTTAAACTCAGTAATGCATTTTGGATGTGTACCTAGAGTTTAAAGCAGAAAAACAGGAACTTTTAGAATTTTCATTTTTTGATCAAAACGACAGGACCGGAGCTGATAAAAATGTTGATATTGATGTAATTTTTTTTCTGACTGCGATTTCAAAACCATGCACCAGAATTCACTTCTTTCAACTCAGTAATGCATTTTGGATGTGTACCTAGAGTTTAAAGCAAAAAAACAGGAACTTTTAGAATTTTCATTTTAGGACCAAAACGACAGGACCGGAGCTGATAAAAATGTTGATATTGATGTAATTTTTTTTCTGACTGCGGTTTCAAAACCATGCACCAGAATCAACTTCTTTCAACTCAGTAATGCATTTTGGATGTGTACCTAGAGTTTAAAGCAGAAAAACAGGAACTTTTAGAATTTTCATTTTTTGACCAAAACGACAGGTCCGGAGCTGATAAAAATGTTGATATTGATGTTATTTTTTTTTCTGACTGCGGTTTCAAAACCATGCACCAGAATTCACTTCTTTAAACTCAGTAATGCATTTTGGATGTGTACCTAGAGTTTAAAGCAGAAAAACAGGAACTTTTAGAATTTTAATTTTTTGACCAAAACGACAGGACCGGAGCTGATAAAAATGTTGATATGGATGTTATTTGTTTTATGACTGCGATTTCAAAACCATGCACCAGAATTCACTTCTTTCAACTCAGTAATGCATTTTGGATGTGTACCTAGAGTTTAAAGCAGAAAAACAGGAACTTTTAGAATTTTCATTTTTTGACCAAAACGACAGGACCGGAGCTGATAAAAATGTTGATATGGATGGTATTTTTTTTCTGACTGCAATTTCAAAACCATGCACCAGAATTCACTTCTTTCAACTCAGTAATGCATTTTGGATGTGTACCTAGAGTTTAAAGCAGAAAAACAGGAACTTTTAGAATTTTCAATTTTTGACCAAAACGACAGGACCGGAGCTGATAAAAATGTTGATATGGATGTTATTTGTTTTATGACTGCGATTTCAAAACCATGCACCAGAATTCACTTCTTTAAACTCAGTAATGCATTTTGGATGTGTACCTAGAGTTTAAAGCAGAAAAACAGGAACTTTTAGAATTTTCATTTTTTGACCAAAACGACAGGACCGGAGCTGATAAAAATGTTGATATGGATGTTATTTGTTTTATGACTGCGATTTCAAAACCATGCACCAGAATTCACTTCTTTAAACTCAGTAATGCATTTTGGATGTGTACCTAGAGTTTAAAGCAGAAAAACAGGAACTTTTAGAATTTTAATTTTTTGACCAAAACGACAGGACTGGAGCTGATAAAAATGTTGATATGGATGTTATTTTTTTTCTGACTGCGATTTCAAAACCATGCACCAGAATTCACTTCTTTAAACTCAGTAATGCATTTTGGATGTGTACCTAGAGTTTAAAGCAGAAAAACAGGAACTTTTAGAATTTTCATTTTTTGACCAAAACGACAGGACCGGAGCTGATAAAAATGTTGATATTGATGTAATTTTTTTCTGACTGCGATTTCAAAACCATGCACCAGAATTCACTTCTTTCAACTCAGTAATGCATTTTGGATGTGTACCTAGAGTTTAAAGCAGAAAAACAGGAACTTTTAGAATTTTCATTTTTTGACCAAAACGACAGGACCGGAGCTGATAAAAATGTTGATATTGATGTAATTTTTTTTCTGACTGCGGTTTCAAAACCATGCACCAGAATCAACTTCTTTCAACTCAGTAATGCCTTTTGGATGTGTACCTAGAGTTTAAAGCAGAAAAACAGGAACTTTTAGAATTTTCATTTTTTGACCAAAACGACAGGTCCGGAGCTGATAAAAATGTTGATATTGATGTCATTTTTTTTCTGACTGCGGTTTCAAAACCATGCACCAGAATTCACTTCTTTAAACTCAGTAATGCATTTTGGATGTGTACCTAGAGTTTAAAGCAGAAAAACAGGAACTTTTAGAATTTTAATTTTTTGACCAAAACGACAGGACCGGAGCTGATAAAAATGTTGATATGGATGTTATTTGTTTTATGACTGCGATTTCAAAACCATGCACCAGAATTCACTTCTTTCAACTCAGTAATGCATTTTGGATGTGTACCTAGAGTTTAAAGCAGAAAAACAGGAACTTTTAGAATTTTCATTTTTTGACCAAAACGACAGGACCGGAGCTGATAAAAATGTTGATATGGATGTTATTTTTTTTCTGACTGCGATTTCAAAACCATGCACCAGAATTCACTTCTTTAAACTCAGTAATGCATTTTGGATGTGTACCTAGAGTTTAAAGCAGAAAAACAGGAACTTTTAGAATTTTCATTTTTTGACCAAAACGACAGGACCGGAGCTGATAAAAATGTTGATATGGATGGTATTTTTTTTCTGACTGCAATTTCAAAACCATGCACCAGAATTCACTTCTTTCAACTCAGTAATGCATTTTGGATGTGTACCTAGAGTTTAAAGCAGAAAAACAGGAACTTTTAGAATTTTCAATTTTTGACCAAAACGACAGGACCGGAGCTGATAAAAATGTTGATATGGATGTTATTTGTTTTATGACTGCGATTTCAAAACCATGCACCAGAATTCACTTCTTTAAACTCAGTAATGCATTTTGGATGTGTACCTAGAGTTTAAAGCAGAAAAACAGGAACTTTTAGAATTTTCATTTTTTGACCAAAACGACAGGACCGGAGCTGATAAAAATGTTGATATGGATGTTATTTGTTTTATGACTGCGATTTCAAAACCATGCACCAGAATTCACTTCTTTCAACTCAGTAATGCATTTTGGATGTGTACCTAGAGTTTAAAGCAGAAAAACAGGAACTTTTAGAATTTTAATTTTTTGACCAAAACGACAGGAACGGAGCTGATAAAAATGTTGATATGGATGTTATTTTTTTTCTGACTGCGATTTTAAAACCATGCACCAGAATTCACTTCTTTAAACTCAGTAATGCATTTTGGATGTGTACCTAGAGTTTAAAGCAGAAAAACAGGAACTTTTAGAATTTTCATTTTTTGACCAAAACGACAGGAACGGAGCTGATAAAAATGTTGATATGGATGTTATTTTTTTTCTGACTGCGATTTTAAAACCATGCACCAGAATTCACTTCTTTAAACTCAGTAATGCATTTTGGATGTGTACCTAGAGTTTAAAGCAGAAAAACAGGAACTTTTAGAATTTTCATTTTTTGACCAAAACGACAGGACCGGAGCTGATAAAAATGTTGATATGGATGGTATTTTTTTTCTGACTGCAATTTCAAAACCATGCACCAGAATTCACTTCTTTCAACTCAGTAATGCATTTTGGATGTGTACCTAGAGTTTAAAGCAGAAAAACAGGAACTTTTAGAATTTTCATTTTTTGACCAAAACGACAGGACCGGAGCTGATAAAAATGTTGATATGGATGTTATTTGTTATATGACTGCGATTTCAAAACCATGCACCAGAATTCACTTCTTTCAACTCAGTAATGCATTTTGGATGTGTACCTAGAGTTTAAAGCAGAAAAACAGGAACTTTTAGAATTTTAATTTTTTGACCAAAACGACAGGACCGGAGCTGATAAAAATGTTGATATGGATGTTATTTTTTTTCTGACTGCGATTTCAAAACCATGCACCAGAATTCACTTCTTTCAACTCAGTAATGCATTTTGGATGTGTACCTAGAGTTTAAAGCAGAAAAACAGGAACTTTTAGAATTTTCATTTTTTGACAAAAACGACAGGTCCGGAGCTGATAAAAATGTTGATATTGATATAATTTTTTTCTGACTGCGGTTTCAAAACCATGCACCAGAATCAACTTCTTTCAACTCAATAATGCATTTTGGATGTGTACCTAGAGTTTAAAGCAGAAAAACAGGAACTTTTAGAATTTTCATTTGTTGACCAAAACGACACTACCGGAGCTGATAAAAATGTTGATATGGATGTTATTTTTTTTCTGACTGCGATTTCAAAACTATGCACCAGAATTCACTTCTTTCAACTCAGTAATGCATTTTGGATGTGTACCTAGAGTTTAAAGCAGAAAAACAGGAACTTTTAGAATTTTCATTTTTTGACCAAAACGACAGGACCGGAGCTGATAAAAATGATGATATGGATGTTATTTTTTTTCTTACTGCGATTTCAAAACCATGCACCAGAATTCACTTCTTTAAACTCAGTAATGCATTTTGGATGTGTACCTAGAGTTTAAAGCAGAAAAACAGGAACTTTTAGAATTTTCATTTTTTGACCAAAACGACAGGACCGGAGGTGATAAAAATGTTGATATGGATGTTATTTTTTTTCTGACTGCGATTTCAAAACCATGCACCAGAATCAACTTCTTTCAACTCAGTAATGC
This sequence comes from Crinia signifera, assembly GCF_055691185.1. Classification (NCBI taxonomy): domain Eukaryota; kingdom Metazoa; phylum Chordata; class Amphibia; order Anura; family Myobatrachidae; genus Crinia; species Crinia signifera. Next base: position 93,035,110 of record NC_139227.1, read on the forward strand.
ATTTTGGATGTGTACCTAGAGTTTAAAGCAGAAAAACAGGAACTTTTAGAATTTTCATTTTTTGACTAAAACGACAGGACCGGAGCTGATAAAAATGTTGATATGGATGTTATTTGTTTTCTGACTTCGATTTCAAAACCATGCACCAGAATTCACTTCTTTCAACTCAGTAATGCATTTTGGATGTGTACCTAGAGTTTAAAGCAGAAAAACAGGAACTTTTAGAATTTTCATTTTTTGACAAAAATGAGCTGATAAAAATGTTGATATTGATATAATTTTTTTCTGACTGCGGTTTCAAAACCATGCACCAGAATCAACTTCTTTCAACTCAATAATGCATTTTGGATGTGTACCTAGAGTTTAAAGCAGAAAAACAGGAACTTTTAGAATTTTCATTTGTTGAACAAAACGACAGGACCGGAGCTGATAAAAATGTTGATATGGATGTTATTTTTTTTCTGACTGCGATTTCAAAACTATGCACCAGAATTCACTTCTTTCAACTCAGTAATGCATTTTGGATGTGTACCTAGAGTTTAAAGCAGAAAAACAGGAACTTTTAGAATTTTCATTTTTTGACCAAAACGACAGGACCGGAGCTGATAAAAATGATGATATGGATGTTATTTTTTTTCTTACTGCGATTTCAAAACCATGCACCAGAATTCACTTCTTTAAACTCAGTAATGCATTTTGGATGTGTACCTAGAGTTTAAAGCAGAAAAACAGGAACTTTTAGAATTTTCATTTTTTGACCAAAACGACAGGACCGGAGCTGATAAAAATGTTGATATGGATGGTATTTTTTTTCTGACTGCAATTTCAAAACCATGCACCAGAATTCACTTCTTTCAACTCAGTAATGCATTTTGGATGTGTACCTAGAGTTTAAAGCAGAAAAACAGGAACTTTTAGAATTTTCATTTTTTGACCAAAACGACAGGACCGGAGCTGATAAAAATGTTGATATGGATGTTATTTGTTATATGACTGCGATTTCAAAACCATGCACCAGAATTCACTTCTTTCAACTCAGTAATGCATTTTGGATGTGTACCTAGAGTTTAAAGCAGAAAAACAGGAACTTTTAGAATTTTAATTTTTTGACCAAAACGACAGGACCGGAGCTGATAAAAATGTTGATATGGATGTTATTTTTTTTCTGACTGCGATTTCAAAACCATGCACCAGAATTCACTTCTTTCAACTCAGTAATGCATTTTGGATGTGTACCTAGAGTTTAAAGCAGAAAAACAGGAACTTTTAGAATTTTCATTTTTTGACAAAAACGACAGGTCCGGAGCTGATAAAAATGTTGATATTGATATAATTTTTTTCTGACTGCGGTTTCAAAACCATGCACCAGAATCAACTTCTTTCAACTCAATAATGCATTTTGGATGTGTACCTAGAGTTTAAAGCAGAAAAACAGGAACTTTTAGAATTTTCATTTGTTGACCAAAACGACACTACCGGAGCTGATAAAAATGTTGATATGGATGTTATTTTTTTTCTGACTGCGATTTCAAAACTATGCACCAGAATTCACTTCTTTCAACTCAGTAATGCATTTTGGATGTGTACCTAGAGTTTAAAGCAGAAAAACAGGAACTTTTAGAATTTTCATTTTTTGACCAAAACGACAGGACCGGAGCTGATAAAAATGATGATATGGATGTTATTTTTTTTCTTACTGCGATTTCAAAACCATGCACCAGAATTCACTTCTTTAAACTCAGTAATGCATTTTGGATGTGTACCTAGAGTTTAAAGCAGAAAAACAGGAACTTTTAGAATTTTCATTTTTTGACCAAAACGACAGGACCGGAGGTGATAAAAATGTTGATATGGATGTTATTTTTTTTCTGACTGCGATTTCAAAACCATGCACCAGAATCAACTTCTTTCAACTCAGTAATGCATTTTGGATGTGTACCTAGAGTTTAAAGCAGAAAAACAGGAACTTTTAGAATTTTCATTTTTTGACTAAAACGACAGGACCGGAGCTGATAAAAATGTTGATATGGATGTTATTTGTTTTCTGACTTCGATTTCAAAACCATGCACCAGAATTCACTTCTTTCAACTCAGTAATGCATTTTGGATGTGTACCTAGAGTTTAAAGCAGAAAAACAGGAACTTTTAGAATTTTCATTTTTTGACAAAAATGAGCTGATAAAAATGTTGATATTGATATAATTTTTTTCTGACTGCGGTTTCAAAACCATGCACCAGAATCAACTTCTTTCAACTCAATAATGCATTTTGGATGTGTACCTAGAGTTTAAAGCAGAAAAACAGGAACTTTTAGAATTTTCATTTGTTGAACAAAACGACAGGACCGGAGCTGATAAAAATGTTGATATGGATGTTATTTTTTTTCTGACTGCGATTTCAAAACTATGCACCAGAATTCACTTCTTTCAACTCAGTAATGCATTTTGGATGTGTACCTAGAGTTTAAAGCAGAAAAACAGGAACTTTTAGAATTTTCATTTTTTGACCAAAACGACAGGACCGGAGCTGATAAAAATGATGATATGGATGTTATTTTTTTTCTTACTGCGATTTCAAAACCATGCACCAGAATTCACTTCTTTAAACTCAGTAATGCATTTTGGATGTGTACCTAGAGTTTAAAGCAGAAAAACAGGAACTTTTAGAATTTTCATTTTTTGACCAAAACGACAGGACCGGAGCTGATAAAAATGTTGATATGGATGTTATTTTTTTTCTGACTGCGATTTCCAAACCATGCACCAGAATTCACTTCTTTCAACTCAGTAATGCATTTTGGATGTGTACCTAGAGTTTAAAGCAGAAAAACAGGAACTTTTAGAATTTTCATTTTTTGACCAAAATGACAGGTCAAAAAAGCTGATGAAAATGTTGATATGGATGTTATTTTTTTTCTGACTGCGATTTCAAAACCATGCACCAGAATCAACTTCTTTCAACTCAGTAATGCATTTTGGATGTGTACCTAGAGTTTAAAGCAGAAAAACAGGAACTTTTAGAATTTTCAATATTTGACCAAAACGACAGGACCGGAGCTGATAAAAATGTTGATATGGATGTTATTTTTTTTCTGACTGCGATTTCAAAACTATGCACCAGAATTCACTTCTTTCAACTCAGTAATGCATTTTGGATGTGTACCTAGAGTTTAAAGCAGAAAAACAGGAACTTTTGGAATTTTCATTTTTTGACCAAAACGACAGGACCGGAGCTGATAAAAATGATGATATGGATGTTATTTTTTTTCTTACTGCGATTTCAAAACCATGCACCAGAATTCACTTCTTTCAACTCAGTAATGCATTTTGGATGTGTACCTAGAGTTTAAAGCAGAAAAACAGGAACTTTTAGAATTTTCATTTGTCGACCAAAACGACAGGACCGGACCTGATAAAAATGTTGATATGGATGTTATTTTTTTTCTGCCTGCGATTTCAAAACCATGCACCAGAATTCACTTCTTTCAACTCAGTAATGCATTTTGGATGTGTACCTAGAGTTTAAAGCAGAAAAACAGGAACTTTTAGAATTTTCATTTTTTGACCAAAACGACAGGACCGGAGCTGATAAAAATGTTGATATGGATGTTATTTTTTTTCTGACTGCGATTTCAAAACCATGCACCAGAATCAACTTCTTTCAACTCAGTAATGCATTTTGGATGTGTACCTAGAGTTTAAAGCAGAAAAACAGGAACTTTTAGAATTTTCATTTTTTGACCAAAACGACAGGACCGGAGCTGATAAAAATGTTGATATGGATGTTATTTTTTCTGACGGCGATTTCAAAACCATGCACCAGAATTCACTTCTTTCAACTCAGTAATGCATTTTGGATGTGTACCTAGAGTTTAAAGCAGAAAAACAGGAACTTTTAGAATTTTCATTTTTTGACCAAAACGACAGGACCGGAGCTGATAAAAATGTTGATATGGATGTTATTTTTTTTCTGACTGCGATTTCAAAACCATGCACCAGAATTCACTTCTTTAAACTCAGTAATGCATTTTGGATGTGTACCTAGAGTTTAAAGCAGAAAAACAGGAACTTTTAGAATTTTCATTTTTTGACTAAAACGACAGGACCGGAGCTGATAAAAATGTTGATATGGATGTTATTTTTTTTCTGACTGCGATTTCAAAACCATGCACCAGAATTCACTTCTTTCAACTCAGTAATGCATTTTGGATGTGTACCTAGAGTTTAAAGCAGAAAAACAGGAACTTTTAGAATTTTCATTTGTTGACCAAAACGACAGGACCGGAGCTGATAAAAATGTTGATATGGATGTTATTTTTTTTCTGACTGTGATTTCAAAACCATGCACCAGAATTCACTTCTTAAAACTCAGTAATGCATTTTGGATGTGTACATATTGTTTAAAGCAGAAAACAGGAACTTTTAGAATTTTCATTTTTTGACCAAAACGACAGGACCGGAGCTGATAAAAATGTTGATATGGATGGTATTTTTTTTCTGACTGCGATTTCAAAACCATGCACCAGAATTCACTTCTTTCAACTCAGTAATGCATTTTGGATGTGTACCTAGAGTTTAAAGCAGAAAAACAGGAACTTTTAGAATTTTCATTTTTTGACCAAAACGACAGGTCCGGAGCTGATAAAAATGTTGATATTGTTGTATTTTTTTTTCTGACTGCGGTTTCAAAACCATGCACCAGAATCAACTTCTTTCAACTCAGTAATGCATTTTGGATGTGTACCTAGAGTTTAAAGCAGAAAAACAGGAACTTTTAGAATTTTCATTTTTTGACCAAAACGACAGGTCCGGAGCTGATAAAAATGTTGATATTGATGTAATTTTTTTTCTGACTGCGGTTTCAAAACCATGCACCAGAATCAACTTCTTTCAACTCAGTAATGCATTCTGGATGTGTACCTAGAGTTTAAAGCAGAAAAACAGGAACTTTTAGAATTTTCATTTTTTGACCAAAACGACAGGACCGGAGCTGATAAAAATGTTGATATGGATTTTATTTTTTTTCTAACTGTGATTTCAAAACCATGCACCAGAATTCACTTCTTTCAACTCAGTAATGCATTTTGGATGTGTACCTAGAGTTTAAAGCAGAAAAACAGGAACTTTTAGAATTTTCATTTTTTGACCAAAACGACAGGACCGGAGCTGATTAAAATGTTGATATGATTGTTATTTTTTTTCTGACTGCGATTTCAAAACCATGCACCAGAGTTCACTTCTTTCAACTCAGTAATGCATTTTGGATGTGTACCTAGAGTTTAAAGCAGAAAAACAGGAACTTTTAGAATTTTCATTTGTTGACCAAAACGACAGGACCGGAGCTGATAAAAATGTTGATATGGATGTTATTTTATTTCTGACTGCGATTTCAAAACCATGCACCAGAATTCACTTCTTTCAACTCAGTAATGCATTTTGGATGTGTACCTAGAGTTTAAAGCAGAAAAACAGGAACTTTTAGAATTTTCATTTTTTGACCAAAACGACAGGACCGGAGCTGATAAAAATGTTGATATGGATGTTATTTTTTTTCTGACTGCGATTTCAAAACCATGCAACAGAATTCACTTCTTTAAACTCAGTAATGCATTTTGGATGTGTACCTAGAGTTTAAAGCAGAAAAACAGGAACTTTTAGAATTTTCATTTTTTGACCAAAACGACAGGACCGGAGCTGATAAAAATGTTGATATGGATGTTATTTTTTTTCTGACTGCGATTTCAAAACCATGCACCAGAATCAACTTCTTTCAACTCAGTAATGCATTTTGGATGTGTACCTAGAGTTTAAAGCAGAAAAACAGGAACTTTTAGAATTTTCATTTTTTTACCAAAACGACAGGACCGAAACTGATAAAAATGTTGATATGGATGTTATTTTTTTCTGACTGCGATTTCAAAACCATGCACCAGAATTCACTTCTTTCAACTCAGTAATGCATTTTGGATGTGTACCTAGAGTTTAAAGCAGAAAAACAGGAACTTTTAGAATTTTCATTTTTTGACCAAAACGACAGGACCGGAGCTGATAAAAATGTTGATATGGATGTTATTTTTTTCTGACTGCGATTTCAAAACCATGCACCAGAATTCACTTCTTTCAACTCAGTAATGCATTTTGGATGTGTACCTAGAGTTTAAAGCAGAAAAACAGGAACTTTTCGAATTTTCATTTTTTGACCAAAACGACAGGACCGGAGCTGATAAAAATGTTGATATGGATGTTATTTTTTTTCTGACTGCGATTTCAAAACCATGCACCAGAATTCACTTCTTTAAACTCAGTAATGCATTTTGGATGTGTACCTAGAGTTTAAAGCAGAAAAACAGGAACTTTTAGAATTTTCATTTTTTAACCAAAACGACAGGACCGGAGCTGATAAAAATGTTGATATGGATGTTATTTTTTTTCTGACTGCTATTTCAAAACCATGCACCAGAATTCACTTCTTTCAACTCAGTAATGCATTTTGGATGTGTACCTAGAGTTTAAAGCAGAAAAACAGGAACTTTTCGAATTTTCATTTTTTGACCAAAACGACAGGACCGGAGCTGATAAAAATGTTGATATGGATGTTATTTTTTTTCTGACTGCGATTTCAAAACCATGCACCAGAATTCACTTCTTTAAACTCAGTAATGCATTTTGGATGTGTACCTAGAGTTTAAAGCAGAAAAACAGGAACTTTTAGAATTTTCATTTTTTGACCAAAACGACAGGACCGGAGCTGATAAAAATGTTGATATGGATGTTATTTTTTTCTGACTGCGATTTCAAAACCATGCACCAGAATTCACTTCTTTCAACTCAGTAATGCATTTTGGATGTGTACCTAGAGTTTAAAGCAGAAAAACAGGAACTTTTAGAATTTTCATTTTTTGACCAAAACGACAGGACCGGAGGTGATAAAAATGTTGATATGGATGTTATTTTTTTTCTGACTGCGATTTCAAAACCATGCACCAGAATTCACTTCTTTCAACTCAGTAATGCATTTTGGATGTGTACCTAGAGTTTAAAGCAGAAAAACAGGAACTTTTAGAATTTTCATTTTTTGACCAAAACGACAGGTCCGGAGCTGATAAAAATGTTGATATTGATGTAATTTTTTTTCTGACTGCGGTTTCAAAACCATGCACCAGAATCAACTTCTTTCAACTCAGTAATGCATTCTGGATGTGTACCTAGAGTTTAAAGCAGAAAAACAGGAACTTTTAGAATTTTCATTTTTTGACCAAAACGACAGGACCGGAGCTGATAAAAATGTTGATATGGATGTTATTTTTTTTCTAACTGTGATTTCAAAACCATGCACCAGAATTCACTTCTTTCAACTCAGTAATGCATTTTGGATGTGTACCTAGAGTTTAAAGCAGAAAAACAGAAACTTTTAGAATTTTCATTTTTTGACCAAAACGACAGGACCGGAGCTGATTAAAATGTTGATATGATTGTTATTTTTTTCTGACTGCGATTTCAAAACCATGCACCAGAATTCTCTTCTTTCAACTCAGTAATGCATTTTGGATGTGTACCTAGAGTTTAAAGCAGAAAAACAGGAACTTTTAGAATTTTCATTTGTTGACAAAAACGACAGGACCGGAGCTGATAAAAATGTTGATATGGATGTTATTTTTTTTCTGACTGTGATTTCAAAACCATGCACCAGAATTCACTTCTTTCAACTCAGTAATGCATTTTGGATGTGTACCTAGAGTTTAAAGCAGAAAAACAGGAACTTTTAGAATTTTCATTTTTTGACTAAAACGACAGGACCGGAGCTGATTAAAATGTTGATATGATTGTTATTTTTTTTCTGACTGCGATTTCAAAACCATGCACCAGAATTCACTTCTTTCAACTCAGTAATGCATTTTGGATGTGTACCTAGAGTTTAAAGCAGAAAAACAGGAACTTTTAGAATTTTCATTTTTTGACCAAAACGACAGGACCGGAGCTGATAAAAATGTTGATATGGATGTTATTTTTTTTCTGACTGCGATTTCAAAACCATGCACCAGAATTCACTTCTTTCAACTCAGTAATGCATTTTGGATGTGTACCTAGAGTTTAAAGCAGAAAAACAGGAACTTTTAGAATTTTCATTTTTTGACCAAAACGACAGGTCCGGAGCTGATAAAAATGTTGATATTGATGTAATTTTTTTTCTGACTGCGGTTTCAAAACCATGCACCAGAATCAACTTCTTTCAACTCAGTAATGCATTTTGGATGTGTACCTAGAGTTTAAAGCAGAAAAACAGGAACTTTTAGAATTTTCATTTGTTGACCAAAACGACAGGACCGGAGCTGATAAAAATGTTGATATGGATGTTATTTTATTTCTGACTGCGATTTCAAAACCATGCACCAGAATTCACTTCTTTCAACTCAGTAATGCATTTTGGATGTGTACCTAGAGTTTAAAGCAGAAAAACAGGAACTTTTAGAATTTTCATTTTTTGACCAAAACGACAGGACCGGAGCTGATAAAAATGTTGATATGGATGTTATTTTTTTTCTGACTGCGATTTCAAAACCATGCACCAGAATTCACTTCTTTAAACTCAGTAATGCATTTTGGATGTGTACCTAGAGTTTAAAGCAGAAAAACAGGAACTTTTAGAATTTTCATTTTTTGACCAAAACGACAGGACCGGAGCTGATAAAAATGTTGATATGGATGTTATTTTTTTTCTGACTGCAATTTCAAAACCATGCACCAGAATTCACTTCTTTCAACTCAGTAATGCATTTTGGATGTGTACCTAGAGTTTAAAGCAGAAAAACAGGAACTTTTAGAATTTTCATTTTTTGACCAAAACGACAGGACCGGAGCTGATTAAAATGTTGATATGGATGTTATTTTTTTTCTGACTGCGATTTCAAAACCATATACCAGAATTCACTTCTTTAAACTCAGTAATGCATTTTGGATGTGTACCTAGAGTTTAAAGCAGAAAAACAGGAACTTTTAGAATTTTCATTTTTTGACCAAAACGACAGGACCGGAGCTGATAAAAATGTTGATATGGATGTTATTTTTTTCTGACTGCGATTTCAAAACCATGCACCAGAATTCACTTCTTTCAACTCAGTAATGCATTTTGGATGTGTACCTAGAGTTTAAAGCAGAAAAACAGGAACTTTTAGAATTTTCATTTTTTGACCAAAACGACAGGACCGGAGCTGATTAAAATGTTGATATGGATGTTATTTTTTTTCTGACTGCGATATCAAAACCATGCACCAGAATTCACTTCTTTAAACTCAGTAATGCATTTTGGATGTGTACCTAGAGTTTAAAGCAGAAAAACAGGAACTTTTAGAATTTTCATTTTTTGACCAAAACGACAGGACCGGAGCTGATAAAAATGTTGATATGGATGTTATTTTTTTCTGACTGCGATTTCAAAACCATGCACCAGAATTCACTTCTTTCAACTCAGTAATGCATTTTGGATGTGTACCTAGAGTTTAAAGCAGAAAAACAGGAACTTTTAGAATTTTCATTTTTTGACCAAAACGACAGGACCGGAGCTGATAAAAATGTTGATATGGATGTTATTTTTTTTCTGACTGCGATATCAAAACCATGCACCAGAATTCACTTCTTTAAACTCAGTAATGCATTTTGGATGTGTACCTAGAGTTTAAAGCAGAAAAACAGGAACTTTTAGAATTTTCATTTTTTGACCAAAACGACAGGACCGGAGGTGATAAAAATGTTGATATGGATGTTATTTTTTTTCTGACTGCGATTTCAAAACCATGCACCAGAATCAACTTCTTTCAACTCAGTAATGCATTTTGGATGTGTACCTAGAGTTTAAAGCAGAAAAACAGGAACTTTTAGAATTTTCATTTTTTGACCAAAACGACAGGACCGGAGCTGATAAAAATGTTGATATGGATGTTATTTTTTTTCTAACTGCGATTTCCAAACCATGCACCAGAATTCACTTCTTTCAACTCAGTAATGCATTTTGGATGTGTACCTAGAGTTTAAAGCAGAAAAACAGGAACTTTTAGAATTTTTATTTTTTGACCAAAACGACAGGTCAAAAAAGCTGATGAAAATGTTGATATGGATGTTATTTTTTTTCTGACTGCGATTTCAAAACCATGCACCAGAATCAACTTCTTTCAACTCAGTAATGCATTTTGGATGTTTACCTAGAGTTTAAAGCAGAAAAACAGGAACTTTTAGAATTTTCATTTTTTTACCAAAACGACAGGACCGGAGATGATAAAAATGTTGATATGGATGTTATTTTTTTTCTGACTGCTATTTCAAAACCATGCACCAGAATCAACTTCTTTCAACTCAGTAATTCATTTTGGATGTGTACCTAGAGTTTAAAGCAGAAAAACAGGAACTTTTAGAATTTTCATTTTTTGACTAAAACGACAGGACCGGAGCTGATAAAAATGTTGATATGGATGTTATTTGTTTTCTGACTTCGATTTCAAAACCATGCACCAGAATTCACTTCTTTCAACTCAGTGATGCATTTTGGATGTGTACCTAGAGTTTAAAGCAGAAAAACAGGAACTTTTAGAATTTTCATTTTTTGACCAAAACGACAGGACCGGAGCTGATAAAAATGTTGATATGGATGTTATTTTTTTTCTGACTGCGATTTCAAAACCATGCACCAGAATTCACTTCTTTAAACTCAGTAATGCATTTTGGATGTGTACCTAGAGTTTAAAGCAGAAAAACAGGAACTTTTAGAATTTTCATTTTTTGACCAAAACGACAGGACTGGAGCTGATTAAAATGTTGATATGGATGTTATTTTTTTTCTGACTGCGATTTCAAAACCATACACCAGAATTCACTTCTTTAAACTCAGTAATGCATTTTGGATGTGTACCTAGAGTTTAAAGCAGAAAAACAGGAACTTTTAGAATTTTCATTTTTTGACCAAAACGACAGGACCGGAGCTGATAAAAATGTTGATATGGATGTTATTTTTTTCTGACTGCGATTTCAAAACCATGCACCAGAATTCACTTCTTTCAACTCAGTAATGCATTTTGGATGTGTACCTAGAGTTTAAAGCAGAAAAACAGGAACTTTTAGAATTTTCATTTTTTGACCAAAACGACAGGACCGGAGCTGATAAAAATGTTGATATGGATGTTATTTTTTTTCTGACTGCGATTTCAAAACCATGCACCAGAATTCACTTCTTTCAACTCAGTAATGCATTTTGGATGTGTACCTAGAGTTTAAAGCAGAAAAACAGGAACTTTTAGAATTTTCATTTGTTGACCAAAACGACAGGACCGGACCTGATAAAAATGTTGATATGGATGTTATTTTTTTTCTGACTTCGATTTCAAAACCATGCACCAGAATTCACTTCTTTCAACTCAGTATTGCATTTTGGATGTGTACCTAGAGTTTAAAGCAGAAAAACAGGAACTTTTAGAATTTTCATTTTTTGACCAAAACGACAGGACCGGAGCTGATTAAAATGTTGATATGGATGTTATTTTTTTTCTGACTGCGATTTCAAAACCATGCACCAGAATTCACTTCTTTAAACTCAGTAATGCATTTTGGATGTGTACCTAGAGTTTAAAGCAGAAAAACAGGAACTTTTAGAATTTTCATTTTTTGACCAAAACGACAGGACCGGAGCTGATAAAAATGTTGATATGGATGTTATTTTTTTTCTGACTGCGATTTCAAAACCATGCACCAGAATCAACTTCTTTTAACTCAGTAATGCATTTTGGATGTGTACCTAGAGTTTAAAGCAGAAAAACAGGAACTTTTAGAATTTTCATTTTTTGACCAAAACGACAGGACCGGAGCTGATAAAAATGTTGATATGGATGTTATTTTTTTCTGACTGCGATTTCAAAACCATGCACCAGAATTCACTTCTTTCAACTCAGTAATGCATTTTGGATGTGTACCTAGAGTTTAAAGCAGAAAAACAGGAACTTTTAGAATTTTCATTTTTTGACCAAAACGACAGGACCGGAGCTGATAAAAATGTTGATATGGATGTTATTTTTTTCTGACTGCGATTTCAAAACCATGCACCAGAATTCACTTCTTTCAACTCAGTAATGCATTTTGGATGTGTACCTAGAGTTTAAAGCAGAAAAACAGGAACTTTTAGAATTTTCATTTTTTGACCAAAACAACAGGACCGGAGCTGATAAAAATGTTGATATGGATGTTATTTTTTTTCTGACTGCGATTTCAAAACCATGCACCAGAATTCACTTCTTTCAACTCAGTAATGCATTTTGGATGTGTACCTAGAGTTTAAAGCAGAAAAACAGGAACTTTTAGAATTTTCATTTGTTGACCAAAACGACAGGACCGGAGCTGATAAAAATGTTGATATGGATGTTATTTTTTTTCTGACTGCGATTTCAAAACCATGCACCAGAATTCACTTCTTTCAACTCAGTAATGCATTTTGGATGTGTACCTAGAGTTTAAAGCAGAAAAACAGGAACTTTTAGAATTTTCATTTTTTGACCAAAACGACAGGTCCGGAGCTGATAAAAATGTTGATATTGATGTAATTTTTTTTCTGACTGCGGTTTCAAAACCATGCACCAGAATCAACTTCTTTCAACTCAGTAATGCATTTTGGATGTGTACCTAGAGTTTAAAGCAGAAAAACAGGAACTTTTAGAATTTTCATTTGTTGACCAAAACGACAGGACCGGAGCTGATAAAAATGTTGATATGGATGTTATTTTATTTCTGACTGCGATTTCAAAACCATGCACCAGAATTCACTTCTTTCAACTCAGTAATGCATTTTGGATGTGTACCTAGAGTTTAAAGCAGAAAAACAGGAACTTTTAGAATTTTCATTTTTTGACCAAAACGACAGGACCGGAGCTGATAAAAATGTTGATATGGATGTTATTTTTTTTCTGACTGCGATTTCAAAACCATGCACCAGAATTCACTTCTTTAAACTCAGTAATGCATTTTGGATGTGTACCTAGAGTTTAAAGCAGAAAAACAGGAACTTTTAGAATTTTCATTTTTTGACCAAAACGACAGGACCGGAGCTGATAAAAATGTTGATATGGATGTTATTTTTTTTCTGACTGCAATTTCAAAACCATGCACCAGAATTCACTTCTTTCAACTCAGTAATGCATTTTGGATGTGTACCTAGAGTTTAAAGCAGAAAAACAGGAACTTTTAGAATTTTCATTTTTTGACCAAAACGACAGGACCGGAGCTGATTAAAATGTTGATATGGATGTTATTTTTTTTCTGACTGCGATTTCAAAACCATACACCAGAATTCACTTCTTTAAACTCAGTAATGCATTTTGGATGTGTACCTAGAGTTTAAAGCAGAAAAACAGGAACTTTTAGAATTTTCATTTTTTGACCAAAACGACAGGACCGGAGCTGATAAAAATGTTGATATGGATGTTATTTTTTTCTGACTGCGATTTCAAAACCATGCACCAGAATTCACTTCTTTCAACTCAGTAATGCATTTTGGATGTGTACCTAGAGTTTAAAGCAGAAAAACAGGAACTTTTAGAATTTTCATTTTTTGACCAAAACGACAGGACCGGAGCTGATAAAAATGTTGATATGGATGTTATTTTTTTTTCTGACTGCGATTTCAAAACCATGCACCAGAATCAACTTCTTTCAACTCAGTAATGCATTTTGGATGTGTACCTAGAGTTTAAAGCAGAAAAACAGGAACTTTTAGAATTTTCATTTTTTGACCAAAACGACAGGACCGGAGCTGATTAAAATGTTGATATGGATGTTATTTTTTTTCTGACTGCGATTTCAAAACCATACACCAGAATTCACTTCTTTAAACTCAGTAATGCATTTTGGATGTGTACCTAGAGTTTAAAGCAGAAAAACAGGAACTTTTAGAATTTTCATTTTTTGACCAAAACGACAGGACCGGAGCTGATAAAAATGTTGATATGGATGTTATTTTTTTCTGACTGCGATTTCAAAACCATGCACCAGAATTCACTTCTTTCAACTCAGTAATGCATTTTGGATGTGTACCTAGAGTTTAAAGCAGAAAAACAGGAACTTTTAGAATTTTCATTTTTTGACCAAAACGACAGGACCGGAGCTGATAAAAATGTTGATATGGATGTTATTTTTTTTTCTGACTGCGATTTCAAAACCATGCACCAGAATCAACTTCTTTCAACTCAGTAATGCATTTTGGATGTGTACCTAGAGTTTAAAGCAGAAAAACAGGAACTTTTAGAATTTTCATTTTTTGACCAAAACGACAGGACCGGAGCTGATAAAAATGTTGATATGGATGTTATTTTTTCTGACGGCGATTTCAAAACCATGCACCAGAATTCACTTCTTTCAACTCAGTAATGCATTTTGGATGTGTACCTAGAGTTTAAAGCAGAAAAACAGGAACTTTTAGAATTTTCATTTTTTGACCAAAACGACAGGACCGGAGCTGATAAAAATGTTGATATGGATGTTATTTTTTTTCTGACTGCGATTTCAAAACCATGCACCAGAATTCACTTCTTTAAACTCAGTAATGCATTTTGGATGTGTACCTAGAGTTTAAAGCAGAAAAACAGGAACTTTTAGAATTTTCATTTTTTAACCAAAACGACAGGACTGGAGCTGATAAAAATTTTGATATGGATGTTATTTTTTTTCTGACTGCGATTTCAAAACCATGCACCAGAATTCACTTCTTTCAACTCAGTAATGCATTTTGGATGTGTACCTAGAGTTTAAAGCAGAAAAACAGGAACTTTTAGAATTTTCATTTTTTGACCAAAACGACAGGACCGGAGCTGATAAAAATGTTGATATGGATGTTATTTTTTCTGACGGCGATTTCAAAACCATGCACCAGAATTCACTTCTTTCAACTCAGTAATGCATTTTGGATGTGTACCTAGAGTTTAAAGCAGAAAAACAGGAACTTTTAGAATTTTCATTTTTTGACCAAAACGACAGGACCGGAGCTGATAAAAATGTTGATATGGATGTTATTTTTTTTCTGACTGCGATTTCAAAACCATGCACCAGAATTCACTTCTTTAAACTCAGTAATGCATTTTGGATGTGTACCTAGAGTTTAAAGCAGAAAAACAGGAACTTTTAGAATTTTCATTTTTTAACCAAAACGACAGGACCGGAGCTGATAAAAATTTTGATATGGATGTTATTTTTTTTCTGACTGCGATTTCAAAACCATGCACCAGAATTCACTTCTTTCAACTCAGTAATGCATTTTGGATGTGTACCTAGAGTTTAAAGCAGAAAAACAGGAACTTTTAGAATTTTCATTTGTCGACCAAAACGACAGGACCGGACCTGATAAAAATGTTGATATGGATGTTATTTTTTTTCTGCCTGCGATTTCAAAACCATGCACCAGAATTCACTTCTTTCAACTCAGTAATGCATTTTGGATGTGTACCTAGAGTTTAAAGCAGAAAAACAGGAACTTTTAGAATTTTCATTTTTTGACCAAAACGACAGGACCGGAGCTGATAAAAATGTTGATATGGATGTTATTTTTTTTTCTGACTGCGATTTCAAAACCATGCACCAGAATCAACTTCTTTCAACTCAGTAATGCATTTTGGATGTGTACCTAGAGTTTAAAGCAGAAAAACAGGAACTTTTAGAATTTTCATTTTTTGACCAAAACGACAGGACCGGAGCTGATAAAAATGTTGATATGGATGTTATTTTTTCTGACGGCGATTTCAAAACCATGCACCAGAATTCACTTCTTTCAACTCAGTATTGCATTTTGGATGTGTACCTAGAGTTTAAAGCAGAAAAACAGGAACTTTTAGAATTTTCATTTTTTGACCAAAACGACAGGACCGGAGCTGATAAAAATGTTGATATGGATGTTATTTTTTTTCTGACTGCGATTTCAAAACCATGCACCAGAATTCACTTCTTTAAACTCAGTAATGCATTTTGGATGTGTACCTAGAGTTTAAAGCAGAAAAACAGGAACTTTTAGAATTTTCATTTTTTGACCAAAACGACAGGACCGGAGCTGATAAAAATGTTGATATGGATGTTATTTTTTTTCTGACTGCGATTTCAAAACCATGCACCAGAATTCACTTCTTTCAACTCAGTAATGCATTTTGGATGTGTACCTAGAGTTTAAAGCAGAAAAACAGGAACTTTTAGAATTTTCATTTGTTGACCAAAACGACAGGACCGGAGCTGATAAAAATGTTGATATGGATGGTATTTTTTTTCTGACTGCGATTTCAAAACCATGCACCAGAATTCACTTCTTTCAACTCAGTAATGCATTTTGGATGTGTACCTAGAGTTTAAAGCAGAAAAACAGGAACTTTTAGAATTTTCATTTTTTGACCAAAACGACAGGACCGGAGCTGATTAAAATGTTGATATGATTGTTATTTTTTTTCTGACTGCGATTTCAAAACCATGCACCAGAGTTCACTTCTTTCAACTCAGTAATGCATTTTGGATGTGTACCTAGAGTTTAAAGCAGAAAAACAGGAACTTTTAGAATTTTCATTTGTTGACCAAAACGACAGGACCGGAGCTGATAAAAATGTTGATATGGATGTTATTTTATTTCTGACTGCGATTTCAAAACCATGCACCAGAATTCACTTCTTTCAACTCAGTAATGCATTTTGGATGTGTACCTAGAGTTTAAAGCAGAAAAACAGGAACTTTTAGAATTTTCATTTGTCGACCAAAACGACAGGACCGGACCTGATAAAAATGTTGATATGGATGTTATTTTTTTTCTGCCTGCGATTTCAAAACCATGCACCAGAATTCACTTCTTTCAACTCCGTAATGCATTTTGGATGTGTACCTAGAGTTTAAAGCAGAAAAACAGGAACTTTTAGAATTTTCATTTTTTGACCAAAACGACAGGACCGGAGCTGATAAAAATGTTGATATGGATGTTATTTTTTTTTCTGACTGCGATTTCAAAACCATGCACCAGAATCAACTTCTTTCAACTCAGTAATGCATTTTGGATGTGTACCTAGAGTTTAAAGCAGAAAAACAGGAACTTTTAGAATTTTCATTTTTTGACCAAAACGACAGGACCGGAGCTGATAAAAATGTTGATATGGATGTTATTTTTTCTGACGGCGATTTCAAAACCATGCACCAGAATTCACTTCTTTCAACTCAGTAATGCATTTTGGATGTGTACCTAGAGTTTAAAGCAGAAAAACAGGAACTTTTAGAATTTTCATTTTTTGACCAAAACGACAGGACCGGAGCTGATAAAAATGTTGATATGGATGTTATTTTTTTTCTGACTGCGATTTCAAAACCATGCACCAGAATTCACTTCTTTAAACTCAGTAATGCATTTTGGATGTGTACCTAGAGTTTAAAGCAGAAAAACAGGAACTTTTAGAATTTTCATTTTTTGACCAAAACGACAGGACCGGAGCTGATAAAAATGTTGATATGGATGTTATTTTTTTTCTGACTGCGATTTCAAAACCATGCACCAGAATTCACTTCTTTCAACTCAGTAATGCATTTTGGATGTGTACCTAGAGTTTAAAGCAGAAAAACAGGAACTTTTAGAATTTTCATTTGTTGACCAAAACGACAGGACCGGAGCTGATAAAAATGTTGATATGGATGGTATTTTTTTTCTGACTGCGATTTCAAAACCATGCACCAGAATTCACTTCTTTCAACTCAGTAATGCATTTTGGATGTGTACCTAGAGTTTAAAGCAGAAAAACAGGAACTTTTAGAATTTTCATTTTTTGACCAAAACGACAGGACCGGAGCTGATTAAAATGTTGATATGATTGTTATTTTTTTTCTGACTGCGATTTCAAAACCATGCACCAGAGTTCACTTCTTTCAACTCAGTAATGCATTTTGGATGTGTACCTAGAGTTTAAAGCAGAAAAACAGGAACTTTTAGAATTTTCATTTGTTGACCAAAACGACAGGACCGGAGCTGATAAAAATGTTGATATGGATGTTATTTTATTTCTGACTGCGATTTCAAAACCATGCACCAGAATTCACTTCTTTCAACTCAGTAATGCATTTTGGATGTGTACCTAGAGTTTAAAGCAGAAAAACAGGAACTTTTAGAATTTTCATTTTTTGACCAAAACGACAGGACCGGAGCTGATAAAAATGTTGATATGGATGTTATTTTTTTTCTGACTGCGATTTCAAAACCATGCAACAGAATTCACTTCTTTAAACTCAGTAATGCATTTTGGATGTGTACCTAGAGTTTAAAGCAGAAAAACAGGAACTTTTAGAATTTTCATTTTTTGACCAAAACGACAGGACCGGAGCTGATAAAAATGTTGATATGGATGTTATTTTTTTTCTGACTGCGATTTCAAAACCATGCACCAGAATCAACTTCTTTCAACTCAGTAATGCATTTTGGATGTGTACCTAGAGTTTAAAGCAGAAAAACAGGAACTTTTAGAATTTTCATTTTTTGACCAAAACGACAGGACCGAAACTGATAAAAATGTTGATATGGATGTTATTTTTTTCTGACTGCGATTTCAAAACCATGCACCAGAATTCACTTCTTTCAACTCAGTAATGCATTTTGGATGTGTACCTAGAGTTTAAAGCAGAAAAACAGGAACTTTTAGAATTTTCATTTTTTGACCAAAACGACAGGACCGGAGCTGATAAAAATGTTGATATGGATGTTATTTTTTTCTGACTGCGATTTCAAAACCATGCACCAGAATTCACTTCTTTCAACTCAGTAATGCATTTTGGATGTGTACCTAGAGTTTAAAGCAGAAAAACAGGAACTTTTCGAATTTTCATTTTTTGACCAAAACGACAGGACCGGAGCTGATAAAAATGTTGATATGGATGTTATTTTTTTTCTGACTGCGATTTCAAAACCATGCACCAGAATTCACTTCTTTAAACTCAGTAATGCATTTTGGATGTGTACCTAGAGTTTAAAGCAGAAAAACAGGAACTTTTAGAATTTTCATTTTTTAACCAAAACGACAGGACCGGAGCTGATAAAAATGTTGATATGGATGTTATTTTTTTTCTGACTGCTATTTCAAAACCATGCACCAGAATTCACTTCTTTCAACTCAGTAATGCATTTTGGATGTGTACCTAGAGTTTAAAGCAGAAAAACAGGAACTTTTAGAATTTTCATTTTTTGACCAAAACGACAGGACCGGAGCTGATAAAAATGTTGATATGGATGTTATTTTTTTTCTGACTGCGATTTCAAAACCATGCACCAGAATTCACTTCTTTAAACTCAGTAATGCATTTTGGATGTGTACCTAGAGTTTAAAGCAGAAAAACAGGAACTTTTAGAATTTTCATTTTTTGACCAAAACGACAGGACCGGAGCTGATAAAAATGTTGATATGGATGTTATTTTTTTCTGACTGCGATTTCAAAACCATGCACCAGAATTCACTTCTTTCAACTCAGTAATGCATTTTGGATGTGTACCTAGAGTTTAAAGCAGAAAAACAGGAACTTTTAGAATTTTCATTTTTTGACCAAAACGACAGGACCGGAGCTGATAAAAATGTTGATATGGATGTTATTTTTTTTCTGACTGCGATTTCAAAACCATGCACCAGAATTCACTTCTTTCAACTCAGTAATGCATTTTGGATGTGTACCTAGAGTTTAAAGCAGAAAAACAGGAACTTTTAGAATTTTAATTTTTTGACCAAAACGACAGGTCCGGAGCTGATAAAAATGTTGATATTGTTGTATTTTTTTTTCTGACTGCGGTTTCAAAACCATGCACCAGAATCAACTTCTTTCAACTCAGTAATGCATTTTGGATGTGTACCTAGAGTTTAAAGCAGAAAAACAGGAACTTTTAGAATTTTCATTTTTTGACCAAAACGACAGGTCCGGAGCTGATAAAAATGTTGATATTGATGTAATTTTTTTTCTGACTGCGGTTTCAAAACCATGCACCAGAATCAACTTCTTTCAACTCAGTAATGCATTCTGGATGTGTACCTAGAGTTTAAAGCAGAAAAACAGGAACTTTTAGAATTTTCATTTTTTGACCAAAACGACAGGACCGGAGCTGATAAAAATGTTGATATGGATGTTATTTTTTTTCTAACTGTGATTTCAAAACCATGCACCAGAATTCACTTCTTTCAACTCAGTAATGCATTTTGGATGTGTACCTAGAGTTTAAAGCAGAAAAACAGAAACTTTTAGAATTTTCATTTTTTGACCAAAACGACAGGACCGGAGCTGATTAAAATGTTGATATGATTGTTATTTTTTTCTGACTGCGATTTCAAAACCATGCACCAGAATTCTCTTCTTTCAACTCAGTAATGCATTTTGGATGTGTACCTAGAGTTTAAAGCAGAAAAACAGGAACTTTTAGAATTTTCATTTGTTGACAAAAACGACAGGACCGGAGCTGATAAAAATGTTGATATGGATGTTATTTTTTTTCTGACTGTGATTTCAAAACCATGCACCAGAATTCACTTCTTTCAACTCAGTAATGCATTTTGGATGTGTACCTAGAGTTTAAAGCAGAAAAACAGGAACTTTTAGAATTTTCATTTTTTGACTAAAACGACAGGACCGGAGCTGATTAAAATGTTGATATGATTGTTATTTTTTTTCTGACTGCGATTTCAAACCATGCACCAGAATTCACTTCTTTCAACTCAGTAATGCATTTTGGATGTGTACCTAGAGTTTAAAGCAGAAAAACAGGAACTTTTAGAATTTTCATTTTTTGACCAAAACGACAGGACCGGAGCTGATAAAAATGTTGATATGGATGTTATTTTTTTTCTGACTGCGATTTCAAAACCATGCACCAGAATTCACTTCTTTCAACTCAGTAATGCATTTTGGATGTGTACCTAGAGTTTAAAGCAGAAAAACAGGAACTTTTAGAATTTTCATTTTTTGACCAAAACGACAGGTCCGGAGCTGATAAAAATGTTGATATTGATGTAATTTTTTTTCTGACTGCGGTTTCAAAACCATGCACCAGAATCAACTTCTTTCAACTCAGTAATGCATTTTGGATGTGTACCTAGAGTTTAAAGCAGAAAAACAGGAACTTTTAGAATTTTCATTTTTTGACCAAAACGACAGGACCGGAGCTGATAAAAATGTTGATATGGATGTTATTTTTTTCTGACGGCGATTTCAAAACCATGCACCAGAATTCACTTCTTTCAACTCAGTAATGCATTTTGGATGTGTACCTAGAGTTTAAAGCAGAAAAACAGGAACTTTTAGAATTTTCATTTTTTGACCAAAACGACAGGACCGGAGCTGATAAAAATGTTGATATGGATGTTATTTTTTTTCTGACTGCGATTTCAAAACCATGCACCAGAATTCACTTCTTTAAACTCAGTAATGCATTTTGCATGTGTACCTAGAGTTTAAAGCAGAAAAACAGGAACTTTTAGAATTTTCATTTTTTGACCAAAACGACAGGACCGGAGCTGATAAAAATGTTGATATGGATGTTATTTTTTTTCTGACTGCGATTTCAAAACCATGCACCAGAATTCACTTCTTTCAACTCAGTAATGCATTTTGGATGTGTACCTAGAGTTTAAAGCAGAAAAACAGGAACTTTTAGAATTTTCATTTGTTGACCAAAACGACAGGACCGGAGCTGATAAAAATGTTGATATGGATGTTATTTTTTTTCTGACTGTGATTTCAAAACCATGCACCAGAATTCACTTCTTAAAACTCAGTAATGCATTTTGGATGTGTACCTATTGTTTAAAGCAGAAAACAGGAACTTTTAGAATTTTCATTTTTTGACCAAAACGACAGGACCGGAGCTGATAAAAATGTTGATATGGATGTTATTTTTTTTCTGACTGCGATTTCAAAACCATGCACCAGAATTCACTTCTTTCAACTCAGTAATGCATTTTGGATGTGTACCTAGAGTTTAAAGCAGAAAAACAGGAACTTTTAGAATTTTCATTTTTTGACCAAAACGACAGGTCCGGAGCTGATAAAAATGTTGATATTGTTGTATTTTTTTTTCTGACTGCGGTTTCAAAACCATGCACCAGAATCAACTTCTTTCAACTCAGTAATGCATTTTGGATGTGTACCTAGAGTTTAAAGCAGAAAAACAGGAACTTTTAGAATTTTCATTTTTTGACCAAAACGACAGGTCCGGAGATGATAAAAATGTTGATATTGATGTAATTTTTTTTCTGACTGCGGTTTCAAAACCATGCACCAGAATCAACTTCTTTCAACTCAGTAATGCATTTTGGATGTGTACCTAGAGTTTAAAGCAGAAAAACAGGAACTTTTAGAATTTTCATTTTTTGACCAAAACGACAGGACCGGAGCTGATAAAAATGTTGATATGGATGTTATTTTTTTTCTGACTGCGATTTCAAAACCATGCACCAGAATTCACTTCTTTAAACTCAGTAATGCATTTTGGATGTGTACCTAGAGTTTAAAGCAGAAAAACAGGAACTTTTAGAATTTTCATTTTTTGACCAAAACGACAGGACCGGAGCTGATAAAAATGTTGATATGGATGTTATTTTTTTCTGACTGCGATTTCAAAACCATGCACCAGAATTCACTTCTTTCAACTCAGTAATGCATTTTGGATGTGTACCTAGAGTTTAAAGCAGAAAAACAGGAACTTTTAGAATTTTCATTTTTTGACCAAAACGACAGGACCGGAGCTGATAAAAATGTTGATATGGATGTTATTTTTTTTCTGACTGCGATTTCAAAACCATGCACCAGAATTCACTTCTTTCAACTCAGTAATGCATTTTGGATGTGTACCTAGAGTTTAAAGCAGAAAAACAGGAACTTTTAGAATTTTAATTTTTTGACCAAAACGACAGGTCCGGAGCTGATAAAAATGTTGATATTGTTGTATTTTTTTTTCTGACTGCGGTTTCAAAACCATGCACCAGAATCAACTTCTTTCAACTCAGTAATGCATTTTGGATGTGTACCTAGAGTTTAAAGCAGAAAAACAGGAACTTTTAGAATTTTCATTTTTTGACCAAAACGACAGGTCCGGAGCTGATAAAAATGTTGATATTGATGTAATTTTTTTTCTGACTGCGGTTTCAAAACCATGCACCAGAATCAACTTCTTTCAACTCAGTAATGCATTCTGGATGTGTACCTAGAGTTTAAAGCAGAAAAACAGGAACTTTTAGAATTTTCATTTTTTGACCAAAACGACAGGACCGGAGCTGATAAAAATGTTGATATGGATGTTATTTTTTTTCTAACTGTGATTTCAAAACCATGCACCAGAATTCACTTCTTTCAACTCAGTAATGCATTTTGGATGTGTACCTAGAGTTTAAAGCAGAAAAACAGAAACTTTTAGAATTTTCATTTTTTGACCAAAACGACAGGACCGGAGCTGATTAAAATGTTGATATGATTGTTATTTTTTTCTGACTGCGATTTCAAAACCATGCACCAGAATTCTCTTCTTTCAACTCAGTAATGCATTTTGGATGTGTACCTAGAGTTTAAAGCAGAAAAACAGGAACTTTTAGAATTTTCATTTGTTGACAAAAACGACAGGACCGGAGCTGATAAAAATGTTGATATGGATGTTATTTTTTTTCTGACTGTGATTTCAAAACCATGCACCAGAATTCACTTCTTTCAACTCAGTAATGCATTTTGGATGTGTACCTAGAGTTTAAAGCAGAAAAACAGGAACTTTTAGAATTTTCATTTTTTGACTAAAACGACAGGACCGGAGCTGATTAAAATGTTGATATGATTGTTATTTTTTTTCTGACTGCGATTTCAAACCATGCACCAGAATTCACTTCTTTCAACTCAGTAATGCATTTTGGATGTGTACCTAGAGTTTAAAGCAGAAAAACAGGAACTTTTAGAATTTTCATTTTTTGACCAAAACGACAGGACCGGAGCTGATAAAAATGTTGATATGGATGTTATTTTTTTTCTGACTGCGATTTCAAAACCATGCACCAGAATTCACTTCTTTCAACTCAGTAATGCATTTTGGATGTGTACCTAGAGTTTAAAGCAGAAAAACAGGAACTTTTAGAATTTTCATTTTTTGACCAAAACGACAGGTCCGGAGCTGATAAAAATGTTGATATTGATGTAATTTTTTTTCTGACTGCGGTTTCAAAACCATGCACCAGAATCAACTTCTTTCAACTCAGTAATGCATTTTGGATGTGTACCTAGAGTTTAAAGCAGAAAAACAGGAACTTTTAGAATTTTCATTTTTTGACCAAAACGACAGGACCGGAGCTGATAAAAATGTTGATATGGATGTTATTTTTTTCTGACGGCGATTTCAAAACCATGCACCAGAATTCACTTCTTTCAACTCAGTAATGCATTTTGGATGTGTACCTAGAGTTTAAAGCAGAAAAACAGGAACTTTTAGAATTTTCATTTTTTGACCAAAACGACAGGACCGGAGCTGATAAAAATGTTGATATGGATGTTATTTTTTTTCTGACTGCGATTTCAAAACCATGCACCAGAATTCACTTCTTTAAACTCAGTAATGCATTTTGCATGTGTACCTAGAGTTTAAAGCAGAAAAACAGGAACTTTTAGAATTTTCATTTTTTGACCAAAACGACAGGACCGGAGCTGATAAAAATGTTGATATGGATGTTATTTTTTTTCTGACTGCGATTTCAAAACCATGCACCAGAATTCACTTCTTTCAACTCAGTAATGCATTTTGGATGTGTACCTAGAGTTTAAAGCAGAAAAACAGGAACTTTTAGAATTTTCATTTGTTGACCAAAACGACAGGACCGGAGCTGATAAAAATGTTGATATGGATGTTATTTTTTTTCTGACTGTGATTTCAAAACCATGCACCAGAATTCACTTCTTAAAACTCAGTAATGCATTTTGGATGTGTACCTATTGTTTAAAGCAGAAAACAGGAACTTTTAGAATTTTCATTTTTTGACCAAAACGACAGGACCGGAGCTGATAAAAATGTTGATATGGATGTTATTTTTTTTCTGACTGCGATTTCAAAACCATGCACCAGAATTCACTTCTTTCAACTCAGTAATGCATTTTGGATGTGTACCTAGAGTTTAAAGCAGAAAAACAGGAACTTTTAGAATTTTCATTTTTTGACCAAAACGACAGGTCCGGAGCTGATAAAAATGTTGATATTGTTGTATTTTTTTTTCTGACTGCGGTTTCAAAACCATGCACCAGAATCAACTTCTTTCAACTCAGTAATGCATTTTGGATGTGTACCTAGAGTTTAAAGCAGAAAAACAGGAACTTTTAGAATTTTCATTTTTTGACCAAAACGACAGGTCCGGAGATGATAAAAATGTTGATATTGATGTAATTTTTTTTCTGACTGCGGTTTCAAAACCATGCACCAGAATCAACTTCTTTCAACTCAGTAATGCATTCTGGATGTGTACCTAGAGTTTAAAGCAGAAAAACAGGAACTTTTAGAATTTTCATTTTTTGACCAAAACGACAGGACCGGAGCTGATAAAAATGTTGATATGGATGTTATTTTTTTTCTAACTGTGATTTCAAAACCATGCACCAGAATTCACTTCTTTCAACTCAGTAATGCATTTTGGATGTGTACCTAGAGTTTAAAGCAGAAAAACAGGAACTTTTAGAATTTTCATTTTTTGACCAAAACGACAGGACCGGAGCTGATTAAAATGTTGATATGATTGTTATTTTTTTTCTGACTGCGATTTCAAAACCATGCACCAGAGTTCACTTCTTTCAACTCAGTAATGCATTTTGGATGTGTACCTAGAGTTTAAAGCAGAAAAACAGGAACTTTTAGAATTTTCATTTGTTGACCAAAACGACAGGACCGGAGCTGATAAAAATGTTGATATGGATGTTATTTTATTTCTGACTGCGATTTCAAAACCATGCACCAGAATTCACTTCTTTCAACTCAGTAATGCATTTTGGATGTGTACCTAGAGTTTAAAGCAGAAAAACAGGAACTTTTAGAATTTTCATTTTTTGACCAAAACGACAGGACCGGAGCTGATAAAAATGTTGATATGGATGTTATTTTTTTTCTGACTGCGATTTCAAAACCATGCAACAGAATTCACTTCTTTAAACTCAGTAATGCATTTTGGATGTGTACCTAGAGTTTAAAGCAGAAAAACAGGAACTTTTAGAATTTTCATTTTTTGACCAAAACGACAGGACCGGAGCTGATAAAAATGTTGATATGGATGTTATTTTTTTTCTGACTGCGATTTCAAAACCATGCACCAGAATCAACTTCTTTCAACTCAGTAATGCATTTTGGATGTGTACCTAGAGTTTAAAGCAGAAAAACAGGAACTTTTAGAATTTTCATTTTTTGACCAAAACGACAGGACCGGAGCTGATAAAAATGTTGATATGGATGTTATTTTTTTCTGACGGCGATTTCAAAACCATGCACCAGAATTCACTTCTTTCAACTCAGTAATGCATTTTGGATGTGTACCTAGAGTTTAAAGCAGAAAAACAGGAACTTTTAGAATTTTCATTTTTTGACCAAAACGACAGGACCGGAGCTGATAAAAATGTTGATATGGATGTTATTTTTTTTCTGACTGCGATTTCAAAACCATGCACCAGAATTCACTTCTTTAAACTCAGTAATGCATTTTGGATGTGTACCTAGAGTTTAAAGCAGAAAAACAGGAACTTTTAGAATTTTCATTTTTTGACCAAAACGACAGGACCGGAGCTGATAAAAATGTTGATATGGATGTTATTTTTTTTCTGACTGCGATTTCAAAACCATGCACCAGAATTCACTTCTTTCAACTCAGTAATGCATTTTGGATGTGTACCTAGAGTTTAAAGCAGAAAAACAGGAACTTTTAGAATTTTCATTTGTTGACCAAAACGACAGGACCGGAGCTGATAAAAATGTTGATATGGATGTTATTTTTTTTCTGACTGTGATTTCAAAACCATGCACCAGAATTCACTTCTTAAAACTCAGTAATGCATTTTGGATGTGTACCTATTGTTTAAAGCAGAAAACAGGAACTTTTAGAATTTTCATTTTTTGACCAAAACGACAGGACCGGAGCTGATAAAAATGTTGATATGGATGTTATTTTTTTTCTGACTGCGATTTCAAAACCATGCACCAGAATTCACTTCTTTCAACTCAGTAATGCATTTTGGATGTGTACCTAGAGTTTAAAGCAGAAAAACAGGAACTTTTAGAATTTTCATTTTTTGACCAAAACGACAGGTCCGGAGCTGATAAAAATGTTGATATTGTTGTATTTTTTTTTCTGACTGCGGTTTCAAAACCATGCACCAGAATCAACTTCTTTCAACTCAGTAATGCATTTTGGATGTGTACCTAGAGTTTAAAGCAGAAAAACAGGAACTTTTAGAATTTTCATTTTTTGACCAAAACGACAGGTCCGGAGCTGATAAAAATGTTGATATTGATGTAATTTTTTTTCTGACTGCGGTTTCAAAACCATGCACCAGAATCAACTTCTTTCAACTCAGTAATGCATTCTGGATGTGTACCTAGAGTTTAAAGCAGAAAAACAGGAACTTTTAGAATTTTCATTTTTTGACCAAAACGACAGGACCGGAGCTGATAAAAATGTTGATATGGATGTTATTTTTTTTCTAACTGTGATTTCAAAACCATGCACCAGAATTCACTTCTTTCAACTCAGTAATGCATTTTGGATGTGTACCTAGAGTTTAAAGCAGAAAAACAGGAACTTTTAGAATTTTCATTTTTTGACCAAAACGACAGGACCGGAGCTGATTAAAATGTTGATATGATTGTTATTTTTTTTCTGACTGCGATTTCAAAACCATGCACCAGAGTTCACTTCTTTCAACTCAGTAATGCATTTTGGATGTGTACCTAGAGTTTAAAGCAGAAAAACAGGAACTTTTAGAATTTTCATTTGTTGACCAAAACGACAGGACCGGAGCTGATAAAAATGTTGATATGGATGTTATTTTATTTCTGACTGCGATTTCAAAACCATGCACCAGAATCAACTTCTTTCAACTCAGTAATGCATTTTGGATGTGTACCTAGAGTTTAAAGCAGAAAAACAGGAACTTTTAGAATTTTCATTTTTTGACCAAAACGACAGGACCGAAACTGATAAAAATGTTGATATGGATGTTATTTTTTTCTGACTGCGATTTCAAAACCATGCACCAGAATTCACTTCTTTCAACTCAGTAATGCATTTTGGATGTGTACCTAGAGTTTAAAGCAGAAAAACAGGAACTTTTAGAATTTTCATTTTTTGACCAAAACGACAGGACCGGAGCTGATAAAAATGTTGATATGGATGTTATTTTTTTCTGACTGCGATTTCAAAACCATGCACCAGAATTCACTTCTTTCAACTCAGTAATGCATTTTGGATGTGTACCTAGAGTTTAAAGCAGAAAAACAGGAACTTTTAGAATTTTCATTTTTTGACTAAAACGACAGGACCGGAGCTGATAAAAATGTTGATATGGATGTTATTTTTTTTCTGACTGCGATTTCAAAACCATGCACCAGAATTCACTTCTTTCAACTCAGTAATGCATTTTGGATGTGTACCTAGAGTTTAAAGCAGAAAAACAGGAACTTTTAGAATTTTCATTTTTTGACCAAAACGACAGGACCGGAGCTGATAAAAATGTTGATATGGATGTTATTTTTTTTCTGACTGCGATTTCAAAACCATGCACCAGAATTCACTTCTTTAAACTCAGTAATGCATTTTGGATGTGTACCTAGAGTTTAAAGCAGAAAAACAGGAACTTTTAGAATTTTAATTTTTTGACCAAAACGACAGGACCGGAGCTGATAAAAATGTTGATATGGATGTTATTTTTTTTCTGACTGCGATTTCAAAACCATGCACCAGAATCAACTTCTTTCAACTCAGTAATGCATTTTGGATGTGTACCTAGAGTTTAAAGCAGAAAAACAATAACTTTTAGAATTTTCATTTTTTGACCAAAACGACAGGACTGGAGCTGATAAAAATGTTGATATGGATGTTATTTTTTTCTGACTGCGATTTCAAAACCATGCACCAGAATTCACTTCTTTCAACTCAGTAATGCATTTTGGATGTGTACCTAGAGTTTAAAGCAGAAAAACAGGAACTTTTAGAATTTTCATTTTTTGACCAAAACGACAGGACCGGAGCTGATAAAAATGTTGATATTGTTGTATTTTTTTTCTGACTGCGGTTTCAAAACCATGCACCAGAATCAACTTCTTTCAACTCAGTAATGCATTTTGGATGTGTACCTAGAGTTTAAAGCAGAAAAACAGGAACTTTTAGAATTTTCATTTTTTGACCAAAACGACAGGTCCGGAGCTGATAAAAATGTTGATATTGATGTAATTTTTTTTCTGACTGCGGTTTCAAAACCATGCACCAGAATCAACTTCTTTCAACTCAGTAATGCATTCTGGATGTGTACCTAGAGTTTAAAGCAGAAAAACAGGAACTTTTAGAATTTTCATTTTTTGACCAAAACGACAGGACCGGAGCTGATAAAAATGTTGATATGGATGTTATTTTTTTTCTGACTGCGATTTCAAAACCATGCACCAGAATTCACTTCTTTCAACTCAGTAATGCATTTTGGATGTGTACCTAGAGTTTAAAGCAGAAAAACAGGAACTTTTAGAATTTTCATTTTTTGACCAAAACGACAGGTCCGGAGCTGATAAAAATGTTGATATTGTTGTATTTTTTTTTCTGACTGCGGTTTCAAAACCATGCACCAGAATCAACTTCTTTCAACTCAGTAATGCATTTTGGATGTGTACCTAGAGTTTAAAGCAGAAAAACAGGAACTTTTAGAATTTTCATTTTTTGACCAAAACGACAGGTCCGGAGCTGATAAAAATGTTGATATTGATGTAATTTTTTTTCTGACTGCGGTTTCAAAACCATGCACCAGAATCAACTTCTTTCAACTCAGTAATGCATTCTGGATGTGTACCTAGAGTTTAAAGCAGAAAAACAGGAACTTTTAGAATTTTCATTTTTTGACCAAAACGACAGGACCGGAGCTGATAAAAATGTTGATATGGATGTTATTTTTTTTCTAACTGTGATTTCAAAACCATGCACCAGAATTCACTTCTTTCAACTCAGTAATGCATTTTGGATGTGTACCTAGAGTTTAAAGCAGAAAAACAGAAACTTTTAGAATTTTCATTTTTTGACCAAAACGACAGGACCGGAGCTGATTAAAATGTTGATATGATTGTTATTTTTTTCTGACTGCGATTTCAAAACCATGCACCAGAGTTCACTTCTTTCAACTCAGTAATGCATTTTGGATGTGTACCTAGAGTTTAAAGCAGAAAAACAGGAACTTTTAGAATTTTCATTTTTTGACCAAAACGACAGGTCCGGAGCTGATAAAATTGTTGATATTGATGTAATTTTTTTTCTGACTGCGGTTTCAAAACCATGCACCAGAATCAACTTCTTTCAACTCAGTAATGCATTTTGGATGTGTACCTAGAGTTTAAAGCAGAAAAACAGGAACTATTAGAATTTTCATTTTTTGACCAAAACGACAGGACCGGAGCTGATAAAAATGTTGATATGGATGTTATTTTTTTTCTGACTGCGATTTCAAAACCATGCACCAGAATTCACTTCTTTAAACTCAGTAATGCATTTTGGATGTGTACCTAGAGTTTAAAGCAGAAAAACAGGAACTTTTAGAATTTTCATTTTTTGACCAAAACGACAGGACCGGAGCTGATAAAAATGTTGATATGGATGTTATTTTTTTTCTGACTGCAATTTCAAAACCATGCACCAGAATTCACTTCTTTCAACTCAGTAATGCATTTTGGATGTGTACCTAGAGTTTAAAGCAGAAAAACAGGAACTTTTAGAATTTTCATTTTTTGACCAAAACGACAGGACCGGAGCTGATTAAAATGTTGATATGGATGTTATTTTTTTTCTGACTGCGATTTCAAAACCATACACCAGAATTCACTTCTTTAAACTCAGTAATGCATTTTGGATGTGTACCTAGAGTTTAAAGCAGAAAAACAGGAACTTTTAGAATTTTCATTTTTTGACCAAAACGACAGGACCGGAGCTGATAAAAATGTTGATATGGATGTTATTTTTTTTCTGACTGCGATTTCAAAACCATGCACCAGAATTCACTTCTTTAAACTCAGTAATGCATTTTGGATGTGTACCTAGAGTTTAAAGCAGAAAAACAGGAACTTTTAGAATTTTCATTTTTTGACCAAAACGACAGGACCGGAGCTGATAAAAATGTTGATATGGATGTTATTTTTTTTCTGACTGCGATTTCAAAACCATGCACCAGAATCAACTTATTTCAACTCAGTAATGCATTTTGGATGTGTACCTAGAGTTTAAAGCAGAAAAACAGGAACTTTTAGAATTTTCATTTTTTGACCAAAACGACAGGACCGGAGCTGATAAAAATGTTGATATGGATGTTATTTTTTTCTGACGGCGATTTCAAAACCATGCACCAGAATTCACTTCTTTCAACTCAGTAATGCATTTTGGATGTGTACCTAGAGTTTAAAGCAGAAAAACAGGAACTTTTAGAATTTTCATTTTTTGACCAAAACGACAGGACCGGAGCTGATAAAAATGTTGATATGGATGTTATTTTTTTTCTGACTGCGATTTCAAAACCATGCACCAGAATTCACTTCTTTAAACTCAGTAATGCATTTTGGATGTGTACCTAGAGTTTAAAGCAGAAAAACAGGAACTTTTAGAATTTTCATTTTTTGACCAAAACGACAGGACCGGAGCTGATAAAAATGTTGATATTGTTGTATTTTTTTTTCTGACTGCGGTTTCAAAACCATGCACCAGAATCAACTTCTTTCAACTCAGTAATGCATTTTGGATGTGTACCTAGAGTTTAAAGCAGAAAAACAGGAACTTTTAGAATTTTCATTTTTTGACCAAAACGACAGGTCCGGAGCTGATAAAAATGTTGATATTGATGTAATTTTTTTTCTGACTGCGGTTTCAAAACCATGCACCAGAATTAACTTCTTTCAACTCAGTAATGCATTCTGGATGTGTACCTAGAGTTTAAAGCAGAAAAACAGGAACTTTTAGAATTTTCATTTTTTGACCAAAACGACAGGACCGGAGCTGATAAAAATGTTGATATGGATGTTATTTTTTTTCTGACTGCGATTTCAAAACCATGCACCAGAATTCACTTCTTTCAACTCAGTAATGCATTTTGGATGTGTACCTAGAGTTTAAAGCAGAAAAACAGGAACTTTTAGAATTTTCATTTTTTGACCAAAACGACAGGTCCGGAGCTGATAAAAATGTTGATATTGTTGTATTTTTTTTTCTGACTGCGGTTTCAAAACCATGCACCAGAATCAACTTCTTTCAACTCAGTAATGCATTTTGGATGTGTACCTAGAGTTTAAAGCAGAAAAACAGGAACTTTTAGAATTTTCATTTTTTGACCAAAACGACAGGTCCGGAGCTGATAAAAATGTTGATATTGATGTAATTTTTTTTCTGACTGCGGTTTCAAAACCATGCACCAGAATCAACTTCTTTCAACTCAGTAATGCATTCTGGATGTGTACCTAGAGTTTAAAGCAGAAAAACAGGAACTTTTAGAATTTTCATTTTTTGACCAAAACGACAGGACCGGAGCTGATAAAAATGTTGATATGGATGTTATTTTTTTTCTAACTGTGATTTCAAAACCATGCACCAGAATTCACTTCTTTCAACTCAGTAATGCATTTTGGATGTGTACCTAGAGTTTAAAGCAGAAAAACAGAAACTTTTAGAATTTTCATTTTTTGACCAAAACGACAGGACCGGAGCTGATTAAAATGTTGATATGATTGTTATTTTTTTCTGACTGCGATTTCAAAACCATGCACCAGAGTTCACTTCTTTCAACTCAGTAATGCATTTTGGATGTGTACCTAGAGTTTAAAGCAGAAAAACAGGAACTTTTAGAATTTTCATTTTTTGACCAAAACGACAGGTCCGGAGCTGATAAAATTGTTGATATTGATGTAATTTTTTTTCTGACTGCGGTTTCAAAACCATGCACCAGAATCAACTTCTTTCAACTCAGTAATGCATTTTGGATGTGTACCTAGAGTTTAAAGCAGAAAAACAGGAACTATTAGAATTTTCATTTTTTGACCAAAACGACAGGACCGGAGCTGATAAAAATGTTGATATGGATGTTATTTTTTTTCTGACTGCGATTTCAAAACCATGCACCAGAATTCACTTCTTTAAACTCAGTAATGCATTTTGGATGTGTACCTAGAGTTTAAAGCAGAAAAACAGGAACTTTTAGAATTTTCATTTTTTGACCAAAACGACAGGACCGGAGCTGATAAAAATGTTGATATGGATGTTATTTTTTTTCTGACTGCAATTTCAAAACCATGCACCAGAATTCACTTCTTTCAACTCAGTAATGCATTTTGGATGTGTACCTAGAGTTTAAAGCAGAAAAACAGGAACTTTTAGAATTTTCATTTTTTGACCAAAACGACAGGACCGGAGCTGATTAAAATGTTGATATGGATGTTATTTTTTTTCTGACTGCGATTTCAAAACCATACACCAGAATTCACTTCTTTAAACTCAGTAATGCATTTTGGATGTGTACCTAGAGTTTAAAGCAGAAAAACAGGAACTTTTAGAATTTTCATTTTTTGACCAAAACGACAGGACCGGAGCTGATAAAAATGTTGATATGGATGTTATTTTTTTTCTGACTGCGATTTCAAAACCATGCACCAGAATTCACTTCTTTAAACTCAGTAATGCATTTTGGATGTGTACCTAGAGTTTAAAGCAGAAAAACAGGAACTTTTAGAATTTTCATTTTTTGACCAAAACGACAGGACCGGAGCTGATAAAAATGTTGATATGGATGTTATTTTTTTTCTGACTGCGATTTCAAAACCATGCACCAGAATCAACTTCTTTCAACTCAGTAATGCATTTTGGATGTGTACCTAGAGTTTAAAGCAGAAAAACAGGAACTTTTAGAATTTTCATTTTTTGACCAAAACGACAGGACCGGAGCTGATAAAAATGTTGATATGGATGTTATTTTTTTCTGACGGCGATTTCAAAACCATGCACCAGAATTCACTTCTTTCAACTCAGTAATGCATTTTGGATGTGTACCTAGAGTTTAAAGCAGAAAAACAGGAACTTTTAGAATTTTCATTTTTTGACCAAAACGACAGGACCGGAGCTGATAAAAATGTTGATATGGATGTTATTTTTTTTCTGACTGCGATTTCAAAACCATGCACCAGAATTCACTTCTTTAAACTCAGTAATGCATTTTGGATGTGTACCTAGAGTTTAAAGCAGAAAAACAGGAACTTTTAGAATTTTCATTTTTTGACCAAAACGACAGGACCGGAGCTGATAAAAATGTTGATATGGATGTTATTT
Organism: Crinia signifera; assembly: GCF_055691185.1. Classification (NCBI taxonomy): domain Eukaryota; kingdom Metazoa; phylum Chordata; class Amphibia; order Anura; family Myobatrachidae; genus Crinia; species Crinia signifera. The sequence goes on from NC_139227.1 coordinate 93,069,662, forward strand.
TTTTTCTGACTGCGATTTCAAAACCATGCACCAGAATTCACTTCTTTCAACTCAGTAATGCATTTTAGATGTGTACCTAGAGTTTAAAGCAGAAAAACAGGAACTTTTAGAATTTTCATTTGTTGACCAAAACGACAGGACCGGAGCTGATAAAAATGTTGATATGGATGTTATTTTTTTTCTGACTGTGATTTCAAAACCATGCACCAGAATTCACTTCTTAAAACTCAGTAATGCATTTTGGATGTGTACCTATTGTTTAAAGCAGAAAACAGGAACTTTTAGAATTTTCATTTTTTGACCAAAACGACAGGACCGGAGCTGATAAAAATGTTGATATGGATGTTATTTTTTTTCTGACTGCGATTTCAAAACCATGCACCAGAATTCACTTCTTTCAACTCAGTAATGCATTTTGGATGTGTACCTAGAGTTTAAAGCAGAAAAACAGGAACTTTTAGAATTTTCATTTTTTGACCAAAACGACAGGTCCGGAGCTGATAAAAATGTTGATATTGTTGTATTTTTTTTTCTGACTGCGGTTTCAAAACCATGCACCAGAATCAACTTCTTTCAACTCAGTAATGCATTTTGGATGTGTACCTAGAGTTTAAAGCAGAAAAACAGGAACTTTTAGAATTTTCATTTTTTGACCAAAACGACAGGTCCGGAGCTGATAAAAATGTTGATATTGATGTAATTTTTTTTCTGACTGCGGTTTCAAAACCATGCACCAGAATCAACTTCTTTCAACTCAGTAATGCATTTTGGATGTGTACCTAGAGTTTAAAGCAGAAAAACAGGAACTTTTAGAATTTTCATTTTTTGACCAAAACGACAGGACCGGAGCTGATTAAAATGTTGATATGATTGTTATTTTTTTTCTGACTGCGATTTCAAAACCATGCACCAGAGTTCACTTCTTTCAACTCAGTAATGCATTTTGGATGTGTACCTAGAGTTTAAAGCAGAAAAACAGGAACTTTTAGAATTTTCATTTTTTGACCAAAACGACAGGACCGGAGCTGATAAAAATGTTGATATGGATGTTATTTTTTTTCTGACTGCGATTTCAAAACCATGCACCAGAATTCACTTCTTTAAACTCAGTAATGCATTTTGGATGTGTACCTAGAGTTTAAAGCAGAAAAACAGGAACTTTTAGAATTTTCATTTTTTGACCAAAACGACAGGACCGGAGCTGATAAAAATGTTGATATGGATGTTATTTTTTTTCTGACTGCGATTTCAAAACCATGCACCAGAATCAACTTCTTTCAACTCAGTAATGCATTTTGGATGTGTACCTAGAGTTTAAAGCAGAAAAACAGGAACTATTAGAATTTTCATTTGTTGACCAAAACGACAGGACCAGAGCTGATAAAAATGTTGATATGGATGTTATTTTTATTCTGACTGCGATTTCAAAACCATGCACCAGAATTCACTTCTTTCAACTCAGTAATGCATTTTGGATGTGTACCTAGAGTTTAAAGCAGAAAAACAGGAACTTTTAGAATTTTCATTTTTTGACCAAAACGACAGGACCGGAGCTGATAAAAATGTTGATATGGATGTTATTTTTTTCTGACTGCGATTTCAAAACCATGCACCAGAATTCACTTCTTTCAACTCAGTAATGCATTTTGGATGTGTACCTAGAGTTTAAAGCAGAAAAACAGGAACTTTTCGAATTTTCATTTTTTGACCAAAACGACAGGACCGGAGCTGATAAAAATGTTGATATGGATGTTATTTTTTTTCTGACTGCGATTTCAAAACCATGCACCAGAATTCACTTCTTTAAACTCAGTAATGCATTTTGGATGTGTACCTAGAGTTTAAAGCAGAAAAACAGGAACTTTTAGAATTTTCATTTTTTAACCAAAACGACAGGACCGGAGCTGATAAAAATGTTGATATGGATGTTATTTTTTTTCTGACTGCGATTTCAAAACCATGCACCAGAATTCACTTCTTTCAACTCAGTAATGCATTTTGGATGTGTACCTAGAGTTTAAAGCAGAAAAACAGGAACTTTTAGAATTTTCATTTTTTGACCAAAACGACAGGACCGGAGCTGATAAAAATGTTGATATGGATGTTATTTTTTTTCTGACTGCGATTTTAAAACCATGCACCAGAATCAACTTCTTTCAACTCAGTAATGCATTTTGGATGTGTACCAAGAGTTTAAAGCAGAAAAACAGGAACTTTTAGAATTTTCATTTTTTGACCAAAACGACAGGTCCGGAGCTGATAAAAATGTTGATATTGTTGTATTTTTTTTTTCTGACTGCGGTTTCAAAACCATGCACCAGAATCAACTTCTTTCAACTCAGTAATGCATTTTGGATGTGTACCTAGAGTTTAAAGCAGAAAAACAGGAACTTTTAGAATTTTCATTTTTTGACCAAAACGACAGGTCCGGAGCTGATAAAAATGTTGATATTGATGTAATTTTTTTTCTGACTGCGGTTTCAAAACCATGCACCAGAATCAACTTCTTTCAACTCAGTAATGCATTCTGGATGTGTACCTAGAGTTTAAAGCAGAAAAACAGGAACTTTTAGAATTTTCATTTTTTGACCAAAACGACAGGACCGGAGCTGATAAAAATGTTGATATGGATGTTATTTTTTTTCTAACTGTGATTTCAAAACCATGCACCAGAATTCACTTCTTTCAACTCAGTAATGCATTTTGGATGTGTACCTAGAGTTTAAAGCAGAAAAACAGGAACTTTTAGAATTTTCATTTTTTGACCAAAACGACAGGACCGGAGCTGATTAAAATGTTGATATGATTGTTATTTTTTTTCTGACTGCGATTTCAAAACCATGCACCAGAGTTCACTTCTTTCAACTCAGTAATGCATTTTGGATGTGTACCTAGAGTTTAAAGCAGAAAAACAGGAACTTTTAGAATTTTCATTTTTTGACCAAAACGACAGGTCCGGAGCTGATAAAATTGTTGATATTGATGTAATTTTTTTTCTGACTGCGGTTTCAAAACCATGCACCAGAATCAACTTCTTTCAACTCAGTAATGCATTTTGGATGTGTACCTAGAGTTTAAAGCAGAAAAACAGGAACTATTAGAATTTTCATTTGTTGACCAAAACGACAGGACCGGAGCTGATAAAAATGTTGATATGGATGTTATTTATTTTCTGACTGTGATTTCAAAACCATGCACCAGAATTCACTTCTTAAAACTCAGTAATGCATTTTGGATGTGTACCTATTGTTTAAAGCAGAAAAACAGGAACTTTTAGAATTTTCATTTTTTGACCAAAACGACAGGACCGGAGCTGATAAAAATGTTGATATGGATGTTATTTTTTTTCTGACTGTGATTTCAAAACCATGCACCAGAATTCACTTCTTAAAACTCAGTAATGCATTTTGGATGTGTACCTAGAGTTTAAAGCAGAAAAACAGGAACTTTTAGAATTTTCATTTGTTGACCAAAACGACAGGACCGGAGCTGATAAAAATGTTGATATGGATGTTATTTTTTTTCTGACTGCGATTTCAAAACCATGCACCAGAATTCACTTCTTTCAACTCAGTAATGCATTTTGGATGTGTACCTAGAGTTTAAAGCAGAAAAACAGGAACTTTTAGAATTTTCATTTTTTGACCAAAACGACAGGTCCGGAGCTGATAAAAATGTTGATATGGATGTTATTTTTTTTCTGACTGCGATTTCAAAACCATGCACCAGAATTCACTTCTTTCAACTCAGTAATGCATTTTGGATGTGTACCTAGAGTTTAAAGCAGAAAAACAGGAACTTTTAGAATTTTCATTTTTTGACCAAAACGACAGGACCGGAGCTGATAAAAATGTTGATATGGATGTTATTTTTTTTCTGACTGCGATTTCAAAACCATGCACCAGAATCAACTTCTTTCAACTCAGTAATGCATTTTGGATGTGTACCTAGAGTTTAAAGCAGAAAAACAGGAACTTTTAGAATTTTCATTTTTTGACCAAAACGACAGGACCGGAGCTGATAAAAATGTTGATATGGATGTTATTTTTTTCTGACGGCGATTTCAAAACCATGCACCAGAATTCACTTCTTTCAACTCAGTAATGCATTTTGGATGTGTACCTAGAGTTTAAAGCAGAAAAACAGGAACTTTTAGAATTTTCATTTTTTGACCAAAACGACAGGACCGGAGCTGATAAAAATGTTGATATGGATGTTATTTTTTTTCTGACTGCGATTTCAAAACCATGCACCAGAATTCACTTCTTTAAACTCAGTAATGCATTTTGGATGTGTACCTAGAGTTTAAAGCAGAAAAACAGGAACTTTTAGAATTTTCATTTTTTGACCAAAACGACAGGACCGGAGCTGATAAAAATGTTGATATGGATGTTATTTTTTTTCTGACTGCGATTTCAAAACCATGCACCAGAATTCACTTCTTTCAACTCAGTAATGCATTTTAGATGTGTACCTAGAGTTTAAAGCAGAAAAACAGGAACTTTTAGAATTTTCATTTGTTGACCAAAACGACAGGACCGGAGCTGATAAAAATGTTGATATGGATGTTATTTTTTTTCTGACTGTGATTTCAAAACCATGCACCAGAATTCACTTCTTAAAACTCAGTAATGCATTTTGGATGTGTACCTATTGTTTAAAGCAGAAAACAGGAACTTTTAGAATTTTCATTTTTTGACCAAAACGACAGGACCGGAGCTGATAAAAATGTTGATATGGATGTTATTTTTTTTCTGACTGCGATTTCAAAACCATGCACCAGAATTCACTTCTTTCAACTCAGTAATGCATTTTGGATGTGTACCTAGAGTTTAAAGCAGAAAAACAGGAACTTTTAGAATTTTCATTTTTTGACCAAAACGACAGGTCCGGAGCTGATAAAAATGTTGATATTGTTGTATTTTTTTTTCTGACTGCGGTTTCAAAACCATGCACCAGAATCAACTTCTTTCAACTCAGTAATGCATTTTGGATGTGTACCTAGAGTTTAAAGCAGAAAAACAGGAACTTTTAGAATTTTCATTTTTTGACCAAAACGACAGGTCCGGAGCTGATAAAAATGTTGATATTGATGTAATTTTTTTTCTGACTGCGGTTTCAAAACCATGCACCAGAATCAACTTCTTTCAACTCAGTAATGCATTTTGGATGTGTACCTAGAGTTTAAAGCAGAAAAACAGGAACTTTTAGAATTTTCATTTTTTGACCAAAACGACAGGACCGGAGCTGATTAAAATGTTGATATGATTGTTATTTTTTTTCTGACTGCGATTTCAAAACCATGCACCAGAGTTCACTTCTTTCAACTCAGTAATGCATTTTGGATGTGTACCTAGAGTTTAAAGCAGAAAAACAGGAACTTTTAGAATTTTCATTTTTTGACCAAAACGACAGGACCGGAGCTGATAAAAATGTTGATATGGATGTTATTTTTTTTCTGACTGCGATTTCAAAACCATGCACCAGAATTCACTTCTTTAAACTCAGTAATGCATTTTGGATGTGTACCTAGAGTTTAAAGCAGAAAAACAGGAACTTTTAGAATTTTCATTTTTTGACCAAAACGACAGGACCGGAGCTGATAAAAATGTTGATATGGATGTTATTTTTTTTCTGACTGCGATTTCAAAACCATGCACCAGAATCAACTTCTTTCAACTCAGTAATGCATTTTGGATGTGTACCTAGAGTTTAAAGCAGAAAAACAGGAACTATTAGAATTTTCATTTGTTGACCAAAACGACAGGACCAGAGCTGATAAAAATGTTGATATGGATGTTATTTTTATTCTGACTGCGATTTCAAAACCATGCACCAGAATTCACTTCTTTCAACTCAGTAATGCATTTTGGATGTGTACCTAGAGTTTAAAGCAGAAAAACAGGAACTTTTAGAATTTTCATTTTTTGACCAAAACGACAGGACCGGAGCTGATAAAAATGTTGATATGGATGTTATTTTTTTCTGACTGCGATTTCAAAACCATGCACCAGAATTCACTTCTTTCAACTCAGTAATGCATTTTGGATGTGTACCTAGAGTTTAAAGCAGAAAAACAGGAACTTTTCGAATTTTCATTTTTTGACCAAAACGACAGGACCGGAGCTGATAAAAATGTTGATATGGATGTTATTTTTTTTCTGACTGCGATTTCAAAACCATGCACCAGAATTCACTTCTTTAAACTCAGTAATGCATTTTGGATGTGTACCTAGAGTTTAAAGCAGAAAAACAGGAACTTTTAGAATTTTCATTTTTTAACCAAAACGACAGGACCGGAGCTGATAAAAATGTTGATATGGATGTTATTTTTTTTCTGACTGCGATTTCAAAACCATGCACCAGAATTCACTTCTTTCAACTCAGTAATGCATTTTGGATGTGTACCTAGAGTTTAAAGCAGAAAAACAGGAACTTTTAGAATTTTCATTTTTTGACCAAAACGACAGGACCGGAGCTGATTAAAATGTTGATATGATTGTTATTTTTTTTCTGACTGCGATTTCAAAACCATGCACCAGAGTTCACTTCTTTCAACTCAGTAATGCATTTTGGATGTGTACCTAGAGTTTAAAGCAGAAAAACAGGAACTTTTAGAATTTTCATTTTTTGACCAAAACGACAGGTCCGGAGCTGATAAAATTGTTGATATTGATGTAATTTTTTTTCTGACTGCGATTTCAAAACCATGCACCAGAATTCACTTCTTTCAACTCAGTAATGCATTTTGGATGTGTACCTAGAGTTTAAAGCAGAAAAACAGGAACTTTTAGAATTTTCATTTTTTGACCAAAACGACAGGTCCGGAGCTGATAAAAATGTTGATATTGATGTAATTTTTTTTCTGACTGCGGTTTCAAAACCATGCACCAGAATCAACTTCTTTCAACTTAGTAATGCATTCTGGATGTGTACCTAGAGTTTAAAGCAGAAAAACAGGAACTTTTAGAATTTTCATTTTTTGACCAAAACGACAGGACCGGAGCTGATAAAAATGTTGATATGGATGTTATTTTTTTTCTAACTGTGATTTCAAAACCATGCACCAGAATTCACTTCTTTCAACTCAGTAATGCATTTTGGATGTGTACCTAGAGTTTAAAGCAGAAAAACAGGAACTTTTAGAATTTTCATTTTTTGACCAAAACGACAGGACCGGAGCTGATTAAAATGTTGATATGATTGTTATTTTTTTTCTGACTGCGATTTCAAAACCATGCACCAGAGTTCACTTCTTTCAACTCAGTAATGCATTTTGGATGTGTACCTAGAGTTTAAAGCAGAAAAACAGGAACTTTTAGAATTTTCATTTTTTGACCAAAACGACAGGTCCGGAGCTGATAAAATTGTTGATATTGATGTAATTTTTTTTCTGACTGCGGTTTCAAAACCATGCACCAGAATCAACTTCTTTCAACTCAGTAATGCATTTTGGATGTGTACCTAGAGTTTAAAGCAGAAAAACAGGAACTATTAGAATTTTCATTTGTTGACCAAAACGACAGGACCGGAGCTGATAAAAATGTTGATATGGATGTTATTTATTTTCTGACTGTGATTTCAAAACCATGCACCAGAATTCACTTCTTAAAACTCAGTAATGCATTTTGGATGTGTACCTATTGTTTAAAGCAGAAAAACAGGAACTTTTAGAATTTTCATTTTTTGACCAAAACGACAGGACCGGAGCTGATAAAAATGTTGATATGGATGTTATTTTTTTTCTGACTGTGATTTCAAAACCATGCACCAGAATTCACTTCTTAAAACTCAGTAATGCATTTTGGATGTGTACCTAGAGTTTAAAGCAGAAAAACAGGAACTTTTAGAATTTTCATTTGTTGACCAAAACGACAGGACCGGAGCTGATAAAAATGTTGATATGGATGTTATTTTTTTTCTGACTGCGATTTCAAAACCATGCACCAGAATTCACTTCTTTCAACTCAGTAATGCATTTTGGATGTGTACCTAGAGTTTAAAGCAGAAAAACAGGAACTTTTAGAATTTTCATTTTTTGACCAAAACGACAGGTCCGGAGCTGATAAAAATGTTGATATGGATGTTATTTTTTTTCTGACTGCGGTTTCAAAACCATGCACCAGAATCAACTTCTTTCAACTCAGTAATGCATTTTGGATGTGTACCTAGAGTTTAAAGCAGAAAAACAGGAACTTTTAGAATTTTCATTTGTTGACCAAAACGACAGGACCGGAGCTGATAAAAATGTTGATATGGATGTTATTTTATTTCTGACTGCGATTTCAAAACCATGCACCAGAATTCACTTCTTTCAACTCAGTAATGCATTTTGGATGTGTACCTAGAGTTTAAAGCAGAAAAACAGGAACTTTTAGAATTTTTATTTTTTGACCAAAACGACAGGACCGGAGCTGATAAAAATGTTGATATGGATGTTATTTTTTTCTGACTGCGATTTCAAAACCATGCACCAGAATTCACTTCTTTAAACTCAGTAATGCATTTTGGATGTGTACCTAGAGTTTAAAGCAGAAAAACAGGAACTTTTAGAATTTTCATTTTTTGACCAAAACGACAGGTCCGGAGCTGATAAAATTGTTGATATTGATGTAATTTTTTTTCTGACTGCGGTTTCAAAACCATGCACCAGAATCAACTTCTTTCAACTCAGTAATGTATTTTGGATGTGTACCTAGAGTTTAAAGCAGAAAAACAGGAACTATTAGAATTTTCATTTTTTGACCAAAACGACAGGACCGGAGCTGATAAAAATGTTGATATGGATGTTATTTTTTTTCTGACTGCGATTTCAAAACCATGCACCAGAATTCACTTCTTTAAACTCAGTAATGCATTTTGGATGTGTACCTAGAGTTTAAAGCAGAAAAACAGGAACTTTTAGAATTTTCATTTTTTGACCAAAACGACAGGACCGTCGCTGATAAAAATGTTGATATGGATGTTATTTTTTTTCTGACTGCAATTTCAAAACCATGCACCAGAATTCACTTCTTTCAACTCAGTAATGCATTTTGGATGTGTACCTAGAGTTTAAAGCAGAAAAACAGGAACTTTTAGAATTTTCATTTTTTGACCAAAACGACAGGACCGGAGCTGATTAAAATGTTGATATGGATGTTATTTTTTTTCTGACTGCGATTTCAAAACCATACACCAGAATTCACTTCTTTAAACTCAGTAATGCATTTTGGATGTGTACCTAGAGTTTAAAGCAGAAAAACAGGAACTTTTAGAATTTTCATTTTTTGACCAAAACGACAGGACCGGAGCTGATAAAAATGTTGATATGGATGTTATTTTTTTCTGACTGCGATTTCAAAACCATGCACCAGAATTCACTTCTTTCAACTCAGTAATGCATTTTGGATGTGTACCTAGAGTTTAAAGCAGAAAAACAGGAACTTTTAGAATTTTCATTTTTTAACCAAAACGACAGGACCGGAGCTGATAAAAATGTTGATATGGATGTTATTTTTTTTCTGACTGCGATTTCAAAACCATGCACCAGAATTCACTTCTTTCAACTCAGTAATGCATTTTGGATGTGTACCTAGAGTTTAAAGCAGAAAAACAGGAACTTTTAGAATTTTCATTTGTCGACCAAAACGACAGGACCGGACCTGATAAAAATGTTGATATGGATGTTATTTTTTTTCTGCCTGCGATTTCAAAACCATGCACCAGAATTCACTTCTTTCAACTCAGTAATGCATTTTGGATGTGTACCTAGAGTTTAAAGCAGAAAAACAGGAACTTTTAGAATTTTCATTTTTTGACCAAAACGACAGGACCGGAGCTGATAAAAATGTTGATATGGATGTTATTTTTTTTCTGACTGCGATTTCAAAACCATGCACCAGAATTCACTTCTTTAAACTCAGTAATGCATTTTGGATGTGTACCTAGAGTTTAAAGCAGAAAAACAGGAACTTTTAGAATTTTCATTTTTTGACCAAAACGACAGGACCGGAGCTGATAAAAATGTTGATATGGATGTTATTTTTTTCTGACTGCGATTTCAAAACCATGCACCAGAATTCACTTCTTTCAACTCAGTAATGCATTTTGGATGTGTACCTAGAGTTTAAATCAGAAAAACAGGAACTTTTAGAATTTTCATTTTTTGACCAAAACGACAGTACCGGAGCTGATAAAAATGTTGATATGGATGTTATTTTTTTTCTGACTGCGATTTCAAAACCATGCACCAGAATTCACTTCTTTCAACTCAGTAATGCATTTTGGATGTGTACCTAGAGTTTAAAGCAGAAAAACAGGAACTTTTAGAATTTTAATTTTTTGACCAAAACGACAGGTCCGGAGCTGATAAAAATGTTGATATTGTTGTATTTTTTTTTCTGACTGCGGTTTCAAAACCATGCACCAGAATCAACTTCTTTCAACTCAGTAATGCATTTTGGATGTGTACCTAGAGTTTAAAGCAGAAAAACAGGAACTTTTAGAATTTTCATTTTTTGACCAAAACGACAGGTCCGGAGCTGATAAAAATGTTGATATTGATGTAATTTTTTTTCTGACTGCGGTTTCAAAACCATGCACCAGAATCAACTTCTTTCAACTCAGTAATGCATTCTGGATGTGTACCTAGAGTTTAAAGCAGAAAAACAGGAACTTTTAGAATTTTCATTTTTTGACCAAAACGACAGGACCGGAGCTGATAAAAATGTTGATATGGATGTTATTTTTTTTCTAACTGTGATTTCAAAACCATGCACCAGAATTCACTTCTTTCAACTCAGTAATGCATTTTGGATGTGTACCTAGAGTTTAAAGCAGAAAAACAGAAACTTTTAGAATTTTCATTTTTTGACCAAAACGACAGGACCGGAGCTGATTAAAATGTTGATATGATTGTTATTTTTTTCTGACTGCGATTTCAAAACCATGCACCAGAATTCTCTTCTTTCAACTCAGTAATGCATTTTGGATGTGTACCTAGAGTTTAAAGCAGAAAAACAGGAACTTTTAGAATTTTCATTTGTTGACAAAAACGACAGGACCGGAGCTGATAAAAATGTTGATATGGATGTTATTTTTTTTCTGACTGTGATTTCAAAACCATGCACCAGAATTCACTTCTTTCAACTCAGTAATGCATTTTGGATGTGTACCTAGAGTTTAAAGCAGAAAAACAGGAACTTTTAGAATTTTCATTTTTTGACTAAAACGACAGGACCGGAGCTGATTAAAATGTTGATATGATTGTTATTTTTTTTCTGACTGCGATTTCAAAACCATGCACCAGAATTCACTTCTTTCAACTCAGTAATGCATTTTGGATGTGTACCTAGAGTTTAAAGCAGAAAAACAGGAACTTTTAGAATTTTCATTTTTTGACCAAAACGACAGGACCGGAGCTGATAAAAATGTTGATATGGATGTTATTTTTTTTCTGACTGCGATTTCAAAACCATGCACCAGAATTCACTTCTTTCAACTCAGTAATGCATTTTGGATGTGTACCTAGAGTTTAAAGCAGAAAAACAGGAACTTTTAGAATTTTCATTTTTTGACCAAAACGACAGGTCCGGAGCTGATAAAAATGTTGATATTGATGTAATTTTTTTTCTGACTGCGGTTTCAAAACCATGCACCAGAATCAACTTCTTTCAACTCAGTAATGCATTTTGGATGTGTACCTAGAGTTTAAAGCAGAAAAACAGGAACTTTTAGAATTTTCATTTGTTGACCAAAACGACAGGACCGGAGCTGATAAAAATGTTGATATGGATGTTATTTTATTTCTGACTGCGATTTCAAAACCATGCACCAGAATTCACTTCTTTCAACTCAGTAATGCATTTTGGATGTGTACCTAGAGTTTAAAGCAGAAAAACAGGAACTTTTAGAATTTTCATTTTTTGACCAAAACGACAGGACCGGAGCTGATAAAAATGTTGATATGGATGTTATTTTTTTTCTGACTGCGATTTCAAAACCATGCACCAGAATTCACTTCTTTAAACTCAGTAATGCATTTTGGATGTGTACCTAGAGTTTAAAGCAGAAAAACAGGAACTTTTAGAATTTTCATTTTTTGACCAAAACGACAGGACCGGAGCTGATAAAAATGTTGATATGGATGTTATTTTTTTTCTGACTGCAATTTCAAAACCATGCACCAGAATTCACTTCTTTCAACTCAGTAATGCATTTTGGATGTGTACCTAGAGTTTAAAGCAGAAAAACAGGAACTTTTAGAATTTTCATTTTTTGACCAAAACGACAGGACCGGAGCTGATAAAAATGTTGATATGGATGTTATTTTTTTTCTAACTGTGATTTCAAAACCATGCACCAGAATTCACTTCTTTCAACTCAGTAATGCATTTTGGATGTGTACCTAGAGTTTAAAGCAGAAAAACAGAAACTTTTAGAATTTTCATTTTTTGACCAAAACGACAGGACCGGAGCTGATTAAAATGTTGATATGATTGTTATTTTTTTCTGACTGCGATTTCAAAACCATGCACCAGAATTCTCTTCTTTCAACTCAGTAATGCATTTTGGATGTGTACCTAGAGTTTAAAGCAGAAAAACAGGAACTTTTAGAATTTTCATTTGTTGACAAAAACGACAGGACCGGAGCTGATAAAAATGTTGATATGGATGTTATTTTTTTTCTGACTGTGATTTCAAAACCATGCACCAGAATTCACTTCTTTCAACTCAGTAATGCATTTTGGATGTGTACCTAGAGTTTAAAGCAGAAAAACAGGAACTTTTAGAATTTTCATTTTTTGACTAAAACGACAGGACCGGAGCTGATTAAAATGTTGATATGATTGTTATTTTTTTTCTGACTGCGATTTCAAAACCATGCACCAGAATTCACTTCTTTCAACTCAGTAATGCATTTTGGATGTGTACCTAGAGTTTAAAGCAGAAAAACAGGAACTTTTAGAATTTTCATTTTTTGACCAAAACGACAGGACCGGAGCTGATAAAAATGTTGATATGGATGTTATTTTTTTTCTGACTGCGATTTCAAAACCATGCACCAGAATTCACTTCTTTCAACTCAGTAATGCATTTTGGATGTGTACCTAGAGTTTAAAGCAGAAAAACAGGAACTTTTAGAATTTTCATTTTTTGACCAAAACGACAGGTCCGGAGCTGATAAAAATGTTGATATTGATGTAATTTTTTTTCTGACTGCGGTTTCAAAACCATGCACCAGAATCAACTTCTTTCAACTCAGTAATGCATTTTGGATGTGTACCTAGAGTTTAAAGCAGAAAAACAGGAACTTTTAGAATTTTCATTTGTTGACCAAAACGACAGGACCGGAGCTGATAAAAATGTTGATATGGATGTTATTTTATTTCTGACTGCGATTTCAAAACCATGCACCAGAATTCACTTCTTTCAACTCAGTAATGCATTTTGGATGTGTACCTAGAGTTTAAAGCAGAAAAACAGGAACTTTTAGAATTTTCATTTTTTGACCAAAACGACAGGACCGGAGCTGATAAAAATGTTGATATGGATGTTATTTTTTTTCTGACTGCGATTTCAAAACCATGCACCAGAATTCACTTCTTTAAACTCAGTAATGCATTTTGGATGTGTACCTAGAGTTTAAAGCAGAAAAACAGGAACTTTTAGAATTTTCATTTTTTGACCAAAACGACAGGACCGGAGCTGATAAAAATGTTGATATGGATGTTATTTTTTTTCTGACTGCAATTTCAAAACCATGCACCAGAATTCACTTCTTTCAACTCAGTAATGCATTTTGGATGTGTACCTAGAGTTTAAAGCAGAAAAACAGGAACTTTTAGAATTTTCATTTTTTGACCAAAACGACAGGACCGGAGCTGATTAAAATGTTGATATGGATGTTATTTTTTTTCTGACTGCGATTTCAAAACCATACACCAGAATTCACTTCTTTAAACTCAGTAATGCATTTTGGATGTGTACCTAGAGTTTAAAGCAGAAAAACAGGAACTTTTAGAATTTTCATTTTTTGACCAAAACGACAGGACCGGAGCTGATAAAAATGTTGATATGGATGTTATTTTTTTCTGACTGCGATTTCAAAACCATGCACCAGAATTCACTTCTTTCAACTCAGTAATGCATTTTGGATGTGTACCTAGAGTTTAAAGCAGAAAAACAGGAACTTTTAGAATTTTCATTTTTTGACCAAAACGACAGGACCGGAGCTGATTAAAATGTTGATATGGATGTTATTTTTTTTCTGACTGCGATATCAAAACCATGCACCAGAATTCACTTCTTTAAACTCAGTAATGCATTTTGGATGTGTACCTAGAGTTTAAAGCAGAAAAACAGGAACTTTTAGAATTTTCATTTTTTGACCAAAACGACAGGACCGGAGCTGATAAAAATGTTGATATGGATGTTATTTTTTTCTGACTGCGATTTCAAAACCATGCACCAGAATTCACTTCTTTCAACTCAGTAATGCATTTTGGATGTGTACCTAGAGTTTAAAGCAGAAAAACAGGAACTTTTAGAATTTTCATTTTTTGACCAAAACGACAGGACCGGAGCTGATAAAAATGTTGATATGGATGTTATTTTTTTTCTGACTGCGATATCAAAACCATGCACCAGAATTCACTTCTTTAAACTCAGTAATGCATTTTGGATGTGTACCTAGAGTTTAAAGCAGAAAAACAGGAACTTTTAGAATTTTCATTTTTTAACCAAAACGAGTGGACCGGAGCTGATACAAATTTTGATATGGATGTTATTTTTTTTCTGACTGCGATTTCAAAACCATGCACCAGAATTCACTTCTTTCAACTCAGTAATGCATTTTGGATGTGTACCTAGAGTTTAAAGCAGAAAAACAGGAACTTTTAGAATTTTAATTTTTTGACCAAAACGACAGGTCCGGAGCTGATAAAAATGTTGATATTGTTGTATTTTTTTTTCTGACTGCGGTTTCAAAACCATGCACCAGAATCAACTTCTTTCAACTCAGTAATGCATTTTGGATGTGTACCTAGAGTTTAAAGCAGAAAAACAGGAACTTTTAGAATTTTCATTTTTTGACCAAAACGACAGGTCCGGAGCTGATAAAAATGTTGATATTGATGTAATTTTTTTTCTGACTGCGGTTTCAAAACCATGCACCAGAATCAACTTCTTTCAACTCAGTAATGCATTCTGGATGTGTACCTAGAGTTTAAAGCAGAAAAACAGGAACTTTTAGAATTTTCATTTTTTGACCAAAACGACAGGACCGGAGCTGATAAAAATGTTGATATGGATGTTATTTTTTTTCTAACTGTGATTTCAAAACCATGCACCAGAATTCACTTCTTTCAACTCAGTAATGCATTTTGGATGTGTACCTAGAGTTTAAAGCAGAAAAACAGAAACTTTTAGAATTTTCATTTTTTGACCAAAACGACAGGACCGGAGCTGATTAAAATGTTGATATGATTGTTATTTTTTTCTGACTGCGATTTCAAAACCATGCACCAGAATTCTCTTCTTTCAACTCAGTAATGCATTTTGGATGTGTACCTAGAGTTTAAAGCAGAAAAACAGGAACTTTTAGAATTTTCATTTTTTGACCAAAACGACAGGTCCGGAGCTGATAAAAATGTTGATATTGTTGTATTTTTTTTTCTGACTGCGGTTTCAAAACCATGCACCAGAATCAACTTCTTTCAACTCAGTAATGCATTTTGGATGTGTACCTAGAGTTTAAAGCAGAAAAACAGGAACTTTTAGAATTTTCATTTTTTGACCAAAACGACAGGTCCGGAGCTGATAAAAATGTTGATATTGATGTAATTTTTTTTCTGACTGCGGTTTCAAAACCATGCACCAGAATCAACTTCTTTCAACTCAGTAATGCATTCTGGATGTGTACCTAGAGTTTAAAGCAGAAAAACAGGAACTTTTAGAATTTTCATTTTTTGACCAAAACGACAGGACCGGAGCTGATAAAAATGTTGATATGGATGTTATTTTTTTTCTAACTGTGATTTCAAAACCATGCACCAGAATTCACTTCTTTCAACTCAGTAATGCATTTTGGATGTGTACCTAGAGTTTAAAGCAGAAAAACAGAAACTTTTAGAATTTTCATTTTTTGACCAAAACGACAGGACCGGAGCTGATTAAAATGTTGATATGATTGTTATTTTTTTCTGACTGCGATTTCAAAACCATGCACCAGAATTCTCTTCTTTCAACTCAGTAATGCATTTTGGATGTGTACCTAGAGTTTAAAGCAGAAAAACAGGAACTTTTAGAATTTTCATTTTTTGACCAAAACGACAGGACCGGAGCTGATAAAAATGTTGATATGGATGTTATTTTTTTCTGACTGCGATTTCAAAACCATGCACCAGAATTCACTTCTTTCAACTCAGTAATGCATTTTGGATGTGTACCTAGAGTTTAAATCAGAAAAACAGGAACTTTTAGAATTTTCATTTTTTGACCAAAACGACAGGACCGGAGCTGATAAAAATGTTGATATGGATGTTATTTTTTTTCTGACTGCGATTTCAAAACCATGCACCAGAATTCACTTCTTTCAACTCAGTAATGCATTTTGGATGTGTACCTAGAGTTTAAAGCAGAAAAACAGGAACTTTTAGAATTTTAATTTTTTGACCAAAACGACAGGTCCGGAGCTGATAAAAATGTTGATATTGTTGTATTTTTTTTTCTGACTGCGGTTTCAAAACCATGCACCAGAATCAACTTCTTTCAACTCAGTAATGCATTTTGGATGTGTACCTAGAGTTTAAAGCAGAAAAACAGGAACTTTTAGAATTTTCATTTTTTGACCAAAACGACAGGTCCGGAGCTGATAAAAATGTTGATATTGATGTAATTTTTTTTCTGACTGCGGTTTCAAAACCATGCACCAGAATCAACTTCTTTCAACTCAGTAATGCATTCTGGATGTGTACCTAGAGTTTAAAGCAGAAAAACAGGAACTTTTAGAATTTTCATTTTTTGACCAAAACGACAGGACCGGAGCTGATAAAAATGTTGATATGGATGTTATTTTTTTTCTAACTGTGATTTCAAAACCATGCACCAGAATTCACTTCTTTCAACTCAGTAATGCATTTTGGATGTGTACCTAGAGTT
Source organism: Crinia signifera (assembly GCF_055691185.1). Lineage (NCBI taxonomy): Eukaryota > Metazoa > Chordata > Amphibia > Anura > Myobatrachidae > Crinia > Crinia signifera. The sequence goes on from NC_139227.1 coordinate 93,086,804, forward strand.
TAAAGCAGAAAAACAGAAACTTTTAGAATTTTCATTTTTTGACCAAAACGACAGGACCGGAGCTGATTAAAATGTTGATATGATTGTTATTTTTTTCTGACTGCGATTTCAAAACCATGCACCAGAATTCTCTTCTTTCAACTCAGTAATGCATTTTGGATGTGTACCTAGAGTTTAAAGCAGAAAAACAGGAACTTTTAGAATTTTCATTTGTTGACAAAAACGACAGGACCGGAGCTGATAAAAATGTTGATATGGATGTTATTTTTTTTCTGACTGTGATTTCAAAACCATGCACCAGAATTCACTTCTTTCAACTCAGTAATGCATTTTGGATGTGTACCTAGAGTTTAAAGCAGAAAAACAGGAACTTTTAGAATTTTCATTTTTTGACTAAAACGACAGGACCGGAGCTGATTAAAATGTTGATATGATTGTTATTTTTTTTCTGACTGCGATTTCAAAACCATGCACCAGAATTCACTTCTTTCAACTCAGTAATGCATTTTGGATGTGTACCTAGAGTTTAAAGCAGAAAAACAGGAACTTTTAGAATTTTCATTTTTTGACCAAAACGACAGGACCGGAGCTGATAAAAATGTTGATATGGATGTTATTTTTTTTCTGACTGCGATTTCAAAACCATGCACCAGAATTCACTTCTTTCAACTCAGTAATGCATTTTGGATGTGTACCTAGAGTTTAAAGCAGAAAAACAGGAACTTTTAGAATTTTCATTTTTTGACCAAAACGACAGGTCCGGAGCTGATAAAAATGTTGATATTGATGTAATTTTTTTTCTGACTGCGGTTTCAAAACCATGCACCAGAATCAACTTCTTTCAACTCAGTAATGCATTTTGGATGTGTACCTAGAGTTTAAAGCAGAAAAACAGGAACTTTTAGAATTTTCATTTGTTGACCAAAACGACAGGACCGGAGCTGATAAAAATGTTGATATGGATGTTATTTTATTTCTGACTGCGATTTCAAAACCATGCACCAGAATTCACTTCTTTCAACTCAGTAATGCATTTTGGATGTGTACCTAGAGTTTAAAGCAGAAAAACAGGAACTTTTAGAATTTTCATTTTTTGACCAAAACGACAGGACCGGAGCTGATAAAAATGTTGATATGGATGTTATTTTTTTTCTGACTGCGATTTCAAAACCATGCACCAGAATTCACTTCTTTAAACTCAGTAATGCATTTTGGATGTGTACCTAGAGTTTAAAGCAGAAAAACAGGAACTTTTAGAATTTTCATTTTTTGACCAAAACGACAGGACCGGAGCTGATAAAAATGTTGATATGGATGTTATTTTTTTTCTGACTGCAATTTCAAAACCATGCACCAGAATTCACTTCTTTCAACTCAGTAATGCATTTTGGATGTGTACCTAGAGTTTAAAGCAGAAAAACAGGAACTTTTAGAATTTTCATTTTTTGACCAAAACGACAGGACCGGAGCTGATAAAAATGTTGATATGGATGTTATTTTTTTTCTAACTGTGATTTCAAAACCATGCACCAGAATTCACTTCTTTCAACTCAGTAATGCATTTTGGATGTGTACCTAGAGTTTAAAGCAGAAAAACAGAAACTTTTAGAATTTTCATTTTTTGACCAAAACGACAGGACCGGAGCTGATTAAAATGTTGATATGATTGTTATTTTTTTCTGACTGCGATTTCAAAACCATGCACCAGAATTCTCTTCTTTCAACTCAGTAATGCATTTTGGATGTGTACCTAGAGTTTAAAGCAGAAAAACAGGAACTTTTAGAATTTTCATTTGTTGACAAAAACGACAGGACCGGAGCTGATAAAAATGTTGATATGGATGTTATTTTTTTTCTGACTGTGATTTCAAAACCATGCACCAGAATTCACTTCTTTCAACTCAGTAATGCATTTTGGATGTGTACCTAGAGTTTAAAGCAGAAAAACAGGAACTTTTAGAATTTTCATTTTTTGACTAAAACGACAGGACCGGAGCTGATTAAAATGTTGATATGATTGTTATTTTTTTTCTGACTGCGATTTCAAAACCATGCACCAGAATTCACTTCTTTCAACTCAGTAATGCATTTTGGATGTGTACCTAGAGTTTAAAGCAGAAAAACAGGAACTTTTAGAATTTTCATTTTTTGACCAAAACGACAGGACCGGAGCTGATAAAAATGTTGATATGGATGTTATTTTTTTTCTGACTGCGATTTCAAAACCATGCACCAGAATTCACTTCTTTCAACTCAGTAATGCATTTTGGATGTGTACCTAGAGTTTAAAGCAGAAAAACAGGAACTTTTAGAATTTTCATTTTTTGACCAAAACGACAGGACCGGAGCTGATAAAAATGTTGATATGGATGTTATTTTTTTTCTGACTGCGATTTCAAAACCATGCACCAGAATTCACTTCTTTAAACTCAGTAATGCATTTTGGATGTGTACCTAGAGTTTAAAGCAGAAAAACAGGAACTTTTAGAATTTTCATTTTTTGACCAAAACGACAGGACCGGAGCTGATAAAAATGTTGATATGGATGTTATTTTTTTTCTGACTGCAATTTCAAAACCATGCACCAGAATTCACTTCTTTCAACTCAGTAATGCATTTTGGATGTGTACCTAGAGTTTAAAGCAGAAAAACAGGAACTTTTAGAATTTTCATTTTTTGACCAAAACGACAGGACCGGAGCTGATTAAAATGTTGATATGGATGTTATTTTTTTTCTGACTGCGATTTCAAAACCATACACCAGAATTCACTTCTTTAAACTCAGTAATGCATTTTGGATGTGTACCTAGAGTTTAAAGCAGAAAAACAGGAACTTTTAGAATTTTCATTTTTTGACCAAAACGACAGGACCGGAGCTGATAAAAATGTTGATATGGATGTTATTTTTTTCTGACTGCGATTTCAAAACCATGCACCAGAATTCACTTCTTTCAACTCAGTAATGCATTTTGGATGTGTACCTAGAGTTTAAAGCAGAAAAACAGGAACTTTTAGAATTTTCATTTTTTGACCAAAACGACAGGACCGGAGCTGATTAAAATGTTGATATGGATGTTATTTTTTTTCTGACTGCGATATCAAAACCATGCACCAGAATTCACTTCTTTAAACTCAGTAATGCATTTTGGATGTGTACCTAGAGTTTAAAGCAGAAAAACAGGAACTTTTAGAATTTTCATTTTTTGACCAAAACGACAGGACCGGAGCTGATAAAAATGTTGATATGGATGTTATTTTTTTCTGACTGCGATTTCAAAACCATGCACCAGAATTCACTTCTTTCAACTCAGTAATGCATTTTGGATGTGTACCTAGAGTTTAAAGCAGAAAAACAGGAACTTTTAGAATTTTCATTTTTTGACCAAAACGACAGGACCGGAGCTGATAAAAATGTTGATATGGATGTTATTTTTTTTCTGACTGCGATATCAAAACCATGCACCAGAATTCACTTCTTTAAACTCAGTAATGCATTTTGGATGTGTACCTAGAGTTTAAAGCAGAAAAACAGGAACTTTTAGAATTTTCATTTTTTAACCAAAACGAGTGGACCGGAGCTGATAAAATTTTTGATATGGATGTTATTTTTTTTCTGACTGCGATTTCAAAACCATGCACCAGAATTCACTTCTTTCAACTCAGTAATGCATTTTGGATGTGTACCTAGAGTTTAAAGCAGAAAAACAGGAACTTTTAGAATTTTCATTTGTCGACCAAAACGACAGGATCGGACCTGATAAAAATGTTGATATGGATGTTATTTTTTTTCTGCCTGCGATTTCAAAACCATGCACCAGAATTCACTTCTTTCAACTCAGTAATGCATTTTGGATGTGTACCTAGAGTTTAAAGCAGAAAAACAGGAACTTTTAGAATTTTCATTTTTTGACCAAAACGACAGGACCGGAGCTGATAAAAATGTTGATATGGATGTTATTTTTTTTCTGACTGCGATTTAAAAACCATGCACCAGAATCAACTTCTTTCAACTCAGTAATGCATTTTGGATGTGTACCTAGAGTTTAAAGCAGAAAAACAGGAACTTTTAGAATTTTCATTTTTTGACCAAAACGACAGGACCGGAGCTGATAAAAATGTTGATATGGATGTTATTTTTTTCTGACGGCGATTTCAAAACCATGCACCAGAATTCACTTCTTTCAACTCAGTAATGCATTTTGGATGTGTACCTAGAGTTTAAAGCAGAAAAACAGGAACTTTTAGAATTTTCATTTTTTGACCAAAACGACAGGACCGGAGCTGATAAAAATGTTGATATGGATGTTATTTTTTTTCTGACTGCGATTTCAAAACCATGCACCAGAATTCACTTCTTTAAACTCAGTAATGCATTTTGCATGTGTACCTAGAGTTTAAAGCAGAAAAACAGGAACTTTTAGAATTTTCATTTTTTGACCAAAACGACAGGACCGGAGCTGATAAAAATGTTGATATGGATGTTATTTTTTTTCTGACTGCGATTTCAAAACCATGCACCAGAATTCACTTCTTTCAACTCAGTAATGCATTTTGGATGTGTACCTAGAGTTTAAAGCAGAAAAACAGGAACTTTTAGAATTTTCATTTGTTGACCAAAACGACAGGACCGGAGCTGATAAAAATGTTGATATGGATGTTATTTTTTTTCTGACTGTGATTTCAAAACCATGCACCAGAATTCACTTCTTAAAACTCAGTAATGCATTTTGGATGTGTACCTATTGTTTAAAGCAGAAAACAGGAACTTTTAGAATTTTCATTTTTTGACCAAAACGACAGGACCGGAGCTGATAAAAATGTTGATATGGATGTTATTTTTTTTCTGACTGCGATTTCAAAACCATGCACCAGAATTCACTTCTTTCAACTCAGTAATGCATTTTGGATGTGTACCTAGAGTTTAAAGCAGAAAAACAGGAACTTTTAGAATTTTCATTTTTTGACCAAAACGACAGGTCCGGAGCTGATAAAAATGTTGATATTGTTGTATTTTTTTTTCTGACTGCGGTTTCAAAACCATGCACCAGAATCAACTTCTTTCAACTCAGTAATGCATTTTGGATGTGTACCTAGAGTTTAAAGCAGAAAAACAGGAACTTTTAGAATTTTCATTTTTTGACCAAAACGACAGGTCCGGAGATGATAAAAATGTTGATATTGATGTAATTTTTTTTCTGACTGCGGTTTCAAAACCATGCACCAGAATCAACTTCTTTCAACTCAGTAATGCATTCTGGATGTGTACCTAGAGTTTAAAGCAGAAAAACAGGAACTTTTAGAATTTTCATTTTTTGACCAAAACGACAGGACCGGAGCTGATAAAAATGTTGATATGGATGTTATTTTTTTTCTAACTGTGATTTCAAAACCATGCACCAGAATTCACTTCTTTCAACTCAGTAATGCATTTTGGATGTGTACCTAGAGTTTAAAGCAGAAAAACAGGAACTTTTAGAATTTTCATTTTTTGACCAAAACGACAGGACCGGAGCTGATTAAAATGTTGATATGATTGTTATTTTTTTTCTGACTGCGATTTCAAAACCATGCACCAGAGTTCACTTCTTTCAACTCAGTAATGCATTTTGGATGTGTACCTAGAGTTTAAAGCAGAAAAACAGGAACTTTTAGAATTTTCATTTGTTGACCAAAACGACAGGACCGGAGCTGATAAAAATGTTGATATGGATGTTATTTTATTTCTGACTGCGATTTCAAAACCATGCACCAGAATTCACTTCTTTCAACTCAGTAATGCATTTTGGATGTGTACCTAGAGTTTAAAGCAGAAAAACAGGAACTTTTAGAATTTTCATTTTTTGACCAAAACGACAGGACCGGAGCTGATAAAAATGTTGATATGGATGTTATTTTTTTTCTGACTGCGATTTCAAAACCATGCAACAGAATTCACTTCTTTAAACTCAGTAATGCATTTTGGATGTGTACCTAGAGTTTAAAGCAGAAAAACAGGAACTTTTAGAATTTTCATTTTTTGACCAAAACGACAGGACCGGAGCTGATAAAAATGTTGATATGGATGTTATTTTTTTTCTGACTGCGATTTCAAAACCATGCACCAGAATCAACTTCTTTCAACTCAGTAATGCATTTTGGATGTGTACCTAGAGTTTAAAGCAGAAAAACAGGAACTTTTAGAATTTTCATTTTTTGACCAAAACGACAGGACCGGAGCTGATAAAAATGTTGATATGGATGTTATTTTTTTCTGACGGCGATTTCAAAACCATGCACCAGAATTCACTTCTTTCAACTCAGTAATGCATTTTGGATGTGTACCTAGAGTTTAAAGCAGAAAAACAGGAACTTTTAGAATTTTCATTTTTTGACCAAAACGACAGGACCGGAGCTGATAAAAATGTTGATATGGATGTTATTTTTTTTCTGACTGCGATTTCAAAACCATGCACCAGAATTCACTTCTTTAAACTCAGTAATGCATTTTGGATGTGTACCTAGAGTTTAAAGCAGAAAAACAGGAACTTTTAGAATTTTCATTTTTTGACCAAAACGACAGGACCGGAGCTGATAAAAATGTTGATATGGATGTTATTTTTTTTCTGACTGCGATTTCAAAACCATGCACCAGAATTCACTTCTTTCAACTCAGTAATGCATTTTGGATGTGTACCTAGAGTTTAAAGCAGAAAAACAGGAACTTTTAGAATTTTCATTTGTTGACCAAAACGACAGGACCGGAGCTGATAAAAATGTTGATATGGATGTTATTTTTTTTCTGACTGTGATTTCAAAACCATGCACCAGAATTCACTTCTTAAAACTCAGTAATGCATTTTGGATGTGTACCTATTGTTTAAAGCAGAAAACAGGAACTTTTAGAATTTTCATTTTTTGACCAAAACGACAGGACCGGAGCTGATAAAAATGTTGATATGGATGTTATTTTTTTTCTGACTGCGATTTCAAAACCATGCACCAGAATTCACTTCTTTCAACTCAGTAATGCATTTTGGATGTGTACCTAGAGTTTAAAGCAGAAAAACAGGAACTTTTAGAATTTTCATTTTTTGACCAAAACGACAGGTCCGGAGCTGATAAAAATGTTGATATTGTTGTATTTTTTTTTCTGACTGCGGTTTCAAAACCATGCACCAGAATCAACTTCTTTCAACTCAGTAATGCATTTTGGATGTGTACCTAGAGTTTAAAGCAGAAAAACAGGAACTTTTAGAATTTTCATTTTTTGACCAAAACGACAGGTCCGGAGCTGATAAAAATGTTGATATTGATGTAATTTTTTTTCTGACTGCGGTTTCAAAACCATGCACCAGAATCAACTTCTTTCAACTCAGTAATGCATTCTGGATGTGTACCTAGAGTTTAAAGCAGAAAAACAGGAACTTTTAGAATTTTCATTTTTTGACCAAAACGACAGGACCGGAGCTGATAAAAATGTTGATATGGATGTTATTTTTTTTCTAACTGTGATTTCAAAACCATGCACCAGAATTCACTTCTTTCAACTCAGTAATGCATTTTGGATGTGTACCTAGAGTTTAAAGCAGAAAAACAGGAACTTTTAGAATTTTCATTTTTTGACCAAAACGACAGGACCGGAGCTGATTAAAATGTTGATATGATTGTTATTTTTTTTCTGACTGCGATTTCAAAACCATGCACCAGAGTTCACTTCTTTCAACTCAGTAATGCATTTTGGATGTGTACCTAGAGTTTAAAGCAGAAAAACAGGAACTTTTAGAATTTTCATTTGTTGACCAAAACGACAGGACCGGAGCTGATAAAAATGTTGATATGGATGTTATTTTATTTCTGACTGCGATTTCAAAACCATGCACCAGAATCAACTTCTTTCAACTCAGTAATGCATTTTGGATGTGTACCTAGAGTTTAAAGCAGAAAAACAGGAACTTTTAGAATTTTCATTTTTTGACCAAAACGACAGGACCGAAACTGATAAAAATGTTGATATGGATGTTATTTTTTTCTGACTGCGATTTCAAAACCATGCACCAGAATTCACTTCTTTCAACTCAGTAATGCATTTTGGATGTGTACCTAGAGTTTAAAGCAGAAAAACAGGAACTTTTAGAATTTTCATTTTTTGACCAAAACGACAGGACCGGAGCTGATAAAAATGTTGATATGGATGTTATTTTTTTCTGACTGCGATTTCAAAACCATGCACCAGAATTCACTTCTTTCAACTCAGTAATGCATTTTGGATGTGTACCTAGAGTTTAAAGCAGAAAAACAGGAACTTTTAGAATTTTCATTTTTTAACCAAAACGACAGGACCGGAGCTGATAAAAATGTTGATATGGATGTTATTTTTTTTCTGACTGCGATTTCAAAACCATGCACCAGAATTCACTTCTTTCAACTCAGTAATGCATTTTGGATGTGTACCTAGAGTTTAAAGCAGAAAAACAGGAACTTTTAGAATTTTCATTTTTTGACCAAAACGACAGGACCGGAGCTGATAAAAATGTTGATATGGATGTTATTTTTTTTCTGACTGCGATTTCAAAACCATGCACCAGAATTCACTTCTTTAAACTCAGTAATGCATTTTGGATGTGTACCTAGAGTTTAAAGCAGAAAAACAGGAACTTTTAGAATTTTAATTTTTTGACCAAAACGACAGGACCGGAGCTGATAAAAATGTTGATATGGATGTTATTTTTTTTCTGACTGCGATTTCAAAACCATGCACCAGAATCAACTTCTTTCAACTCAGTAATGCATTTTGGATGTGTACCTAGAGTTTAAAGCAGAAAAACAATAACTTTTAGAATTTTCATTTTTTGACCAAAACGACAGGACCGGAGCTGATAAAAATGTTGATATGGATGTTATTTTTTTCTGACTGCGATTTCAAAACCATGCACCAGAATTCACTTCTTTCAACTCAGTAATGCATTTTGGATGTGTACCTAGAGTTTAAAGCAGAAAAACAGGAACTTTTAGAATTTTCATTTTTTGACCAAAACGACAGGACCGGAGCTGATAAAAATGTTGATATGGATGTTATTTTTTTTCTGACTGCGATTTCAAAACCATGCACCAGAATTCACTTCTTTCAACTCAGTAATGCATTTTGGATGTGTACCTAGAGTTTAAAGCAGAAAAACAGGAACTTTTAGAATTTTCATTTTTTGACCAAAACGACAGGTCCGGAGCTGATAAAAATGTTGATATTGTTGTATTTTTTTTTCTGACTGCGGTTTCAAAACCATGCACCAGAATCAACTTCTTTCAACTCAGTAATGCATTTTGGATGTGTACCTAGAGTTTAAAGCAGAAAAACAGGAACTTTTAGAATTTTCATTTTTTGACCAAAACGACAGGTCCGGAGCTGATAAAAATGTTGATATTGATGTAATTTTTTTTCTGACTGCGGTTTCAAAACCATGCACCAGAATCAACTTCTTTCAACTCAGTAATGCATTCTGGATGTGTACCTAGAGTTTAAAGCAGAAAAACAGGAACTTTTAGAATTTTCATTTTTTGACCAAAACGACAGGACCGGAGCTGATAAAAATGTTGATATGGATGTTATTTTTTTTCTGACTGCGATTTCAAAACCATGCACCAGAATTCACTTCTTTCAACTCAGTAATGCATTTTGGATGTGTACCTAGAGTTTAAAGCAGAAAAACAGGAACTTTTAGAATTTTCATTTTTTGACCAAAACGACAGGTCCGGAGCTGATAAAAATGTTGATATTGTTGTATTTTTTTTTCTGACTGCGGTTTCAAAACCATGCACCAGAATCAACTTCTTTCAACTCAGTAATGCATTTTGGATGTGTACCTAGAGTTTAAAGCAGAAAAACAGGAACTTTTAGAATTTTCATTTTTTGACCAAAACGACAGGTCCGGAGCTGATAAAAATGTTGATATTGATGTAATTTTTTTTCTGACTGCGGTTTCAAAACCATGCACCAGAATCAACTTCTTTCAACTCAGTAATGCATTCTGGATGTGTACCTAGAGTTTAAAGCAGAAAAACAGGAACTTTTAGAATTTTCATTTTTTGACCAAAACGACAGGACCGGAGCTGATAAAAATGTTGATATGGATGTTATTTTTTTTCTAACTGTGATTTCAAAACCATGCACCAGAATTCACTTCTTTCAACTCAGTAATGCAGTTTGGATGTGTACCTAGAGTTTAAAGCAGAAAAACAGGAACTTTTAGAATTTTCATTTTTTAACCAAAACGACAGGACCGGAGCTGATAAAAATGTTGATATGGATGTTATTTTTTTTCTGACTGCGATTTCAAAACCATGCACCAGAATTCACTTCTTTCAACTCAGTAATGCATTTTGGATGTGTACCTAGAGTTTAAAGCAGAAAAACAGGAACTTTTAGAATTTTCATTTTTTGACCAAAACGACAGGACCGGAGCTGATAAAAATGTTGATATGGATGTTATTTTTTTTCTGACTGCGATTTCAAAACCATGCACCAGAATTCACTTCTTTAAACTCAGTAATGCATTTTGGATGTGTACCTAGAGTTTAAAGCAGAAAAACAGGAACTTTTAGAATTTTAATTTTTTGACCAAAACGACAGGACCGGAGCTGATAAAAATGTTGATATGGATGTTATTTTTTTTCTGACTGCGATTTCAAAACCATGCACCAGAATCAACTTCTTTCAACTCAGTAATGCATTTTGGATGTGTACCTAGAGTTTAAAGCAGAAAAACAATAACTTTTAGAATTTTCATTTTTTGACCAAAACGACAGGACCGGAGCTGATAAAAATGTTGATATGGATGTTATTTTTTTCTGACTGCGATTTCAAAACCATGCACCAGAATTCACTTCTTTCAACTCAGTAATGCATTTTGGATGTGTACCTAGAGTTTAAAGCAGAAAAACAGGAACTTTTAGAATTTTCATTTTTTGACCAAAACGACAGGACCGGAGCTGATAAAAATGTTGATATGGATGTTATTTTTTTTCTGACTGCGATTTCAAAACCATGCACCAGAATTCACTTCTTTCAACTCAGTAATGCATTTTGGATGTGTACCTAGAGTTTAAAGCAGAAAAACAGGAACTTTTAGAATTTTCATTTTTTGACCAAAACGACAGGTCCGGAGCTGATAAAAATGTTGATATTGTTGTATTTTTTTTTCTGACTGCGGTTTCAAAACCATGCACCAGAATCAACTTCTTTCAACTCAGTAATGCATTTTGGATGTGTACCTAGAGTTTAAAGCAGAAAAACAGGAACTTTTAGAATTTTCATTTTTTGACCAAAACGACAGGTCCGGAGCTGATAAAAATGTTGATATTGATGTAATTTTTTTTCTGACTGCGGTTTCAAAACCATGCACCAGAATCAACTTCTTTCAACTCAGTAATGCATTCTGGATGTGTACCTAGAGTTTAAAGCAGAAAAACAGGAACTTTTAGAATTTTCATTTTTTGACCAAAACGACAGGACCGGAGCTGATAAAAATGTTGATATGGATGTTATTTTTTTTCTGACTGCGATTTCAAAACCATGCACCAGAATTCACTTCTTTCAACTCAGTAATGCATTTTGGATGTGTACCTAGAGTTTAAAGCAGAAAAACAGGAACTTTTAGAATTTTCATTTTTTGACCAAAACGACAGGTCCGGAGCTGATAAAAATGTTGATATTGTTGTATTTTTTTTTCTGACTGCGGTTTCAAAACCATGCACCAGAATCAACTTCTTTCAACTCAGTAATGCATTTTGGATGTGTACCTAGAGTTTAAAGCAGAAAAACAGGAACTTTTAGAATTTTCATTTTTTGACCAAAACGACAGGTCCGGAGCTGATAAAAATGTTGATATTGATGTAATTTTTTTTCTGACTGCGGTTTCAAAACCATGCACCAGAATCAACTTCTTTCAACTCAGTAATGCATTCTGGATGTGTACCTAGAGTTTAAAGCAGAAAAACAGGAACTTTTAGAATTTTCATTTTTTGACCAAAACGACAGGACCGGAGCTGATAAAAATGTTGATATGGATGTTATTTTTTTTCTAACTGTGATTTCAAAACCATGCACCAGAATTCACTTCTTTCAACTCAGTAATGCATTTTGGATGTGTACCTAGAGTTTAAAGCAGAAAAACAGAAACTTTTAGAATTTTCATTTTTTGACCAAAACGACAGGACCGGAGCTGATTAAAATGTTGATATGATTGTTATTTTTTTCTGACTGCGATTTCAAAACCATGCACCAGAGTTCACTTCTTTCAACTCAGTAATGCATTTTGGATGTGTACCTAGAGTTTAAAGCAGAAAAACAGGAACTTTTAGAATTTTCATTTTTTGACCAAAACGACAGGTCCGGAGCTGATAAAATTGTTGATATTGATGTAATTTTTTTTCTGACTGCGGTTTCAAAACCATGCACCAGAATCAACTTCTTTCAACTCAGTAATGCATTTTGGATGTGTACCTAGAGTTTAAAGCAGAAAAACAGGAACTATTAGAATTTTCATTTTTTGACCAAAACGACAGGACCGGAGCTGATAAAAATGTTGATATGGATGTTATTTTTTTTCTGACTGCGATTTCAAAACCATGCACCAGAATTCACTTCTTTAAACTCAGTAATGCATTTTGGATGTGTACCTAGAGTTTAAAGCAGAAAAACAGGAACTTTTAGAATTTTCATTTTTTGACCAAAACGACAGGACCGGAGCTGATAAAAATGTTGATATGGATGTTATTTTTTTTCTGACTGCAATTTCAAAACCATGCACCAGAATTCACTTCTTTCAACTCAGTAATGCATTTTGGATGTGTACCTAGAGTTTAAAGCAGAAAAACAGGAACTTTTAGAATTTTCATTTTTTGACCAAAACGACAGGACCGGAGCTGATTAAAATGTTGATATGGATGTTATTTTTTTTCTGACTGCGATTTCAAAACCATACACCAGAATTCACTTCTTTAAACTCAGTAATGCATTTTGGATGTGTACCTAGAGTTTAAAGCAGAAAAACAGGAACTTTTAGAATTTTCATTTTTTGACCAAAACGACAGGACCGGAGCTGATAAAAATGTTGATATGGATGTTATTTTTTTTCTGACTGCGATTTCAAAACCATGCACCAGAATTCACTTCTTTAAACTCAGTAATGCATTTTGGATGTGTACCTAGAGTTTAAAGCAGAAAAACAGGAACTTTTAGAATTTTCATTTTTTGACCAAAACGACAGGACCGGAGCTGATAAAAATGTTGATATGGATGTTATTTTTTTTCTGACTGCGATTTCAAAACCATGCACCAGAATCAACTTCTTTCAACTCAGTAATGCATTTTGGATGTGTACCTAGAGTTTAAAGCAGAAAAACAGGAACTTTTAGAATTTTCATTTTTTGACCAAAACGACAGGACCGGAGCTGATAAAAATGTTGATATGGATGTTATTTTTTTCTGACGGCGATTTCAAAACCATGCACCAGAATTCACTTCTTTCAACTCAGTAATGCATTTTGGATGTGTACCTAGAGTTTAAAGCAGAAAAACAGGAACTTTTAGAATTTTCATTTTTTGACCAAAACGACAGGACCGGAGCTGATAAAAATGTTGATATGGATGTTATTTTTTTTCTGACTGCGATTTCAAAACCATGCACCAGAATTCACTTCTTTAAACTCAGTAATGCATTTTGGATGTGTACCTAGAGTTTAAAGCAGAAAAACAGGAACTTTTAGAATTTTCATTTTTTGACCAAAACGACAGGACCGGAGCTGATAAAAATGTTGATATGGATGTTATTTTTTTTCTGACTGCGATTTCAAAACCATGCACCAGAATTCACTTCTTTCAACTCAGTAATGCATTTTAGATGTGTACCTAGAGTTTAAAGCAGAAAAACAGGAACTTTTAGAATTTTCATTTGTTGACCAAAACGACAGGACCGGAGCTGATAAAAATGTTGATATGGATGTTATTTTTTTTCTGACTGTGATTTCAAAACCATGCACCAGAATTCACTTCTTAAAACTCAGTAATGCATTTTGGATGTGTACCTATTGTTTAAAGCAGAAAACAGGAACTTTTAGAATTTTCATTTTTTGACCAAAACGACAGGACCGGAGCTGATAAAAATGTTGATATGGATGTTATTTTTTTTCTGACTGCGATTTCAAAACCATGCACCAGAATTCACTTCTTTCAACTCAGTAATGCATTTTGGATGTGTACCTAGAGTTTAAAGCAGAAAAACAGGAACTTTTAGAATTTTCATTTTTTGACCAAAACGACAGGTCCGGAGCTGATAAAAATGTTGATATTGTTGTATTTTTTTTTCTGACTGCGGTTTCAAAACCATGCACCAGAATCAACTTCTTTCAACTCAGTAATGCATTTTGGATGTGTACCTAGAGTTTAAAGCAGAAAAACAGGAACTTTTAGAATTTTCATTTTTTGACCAAAACGACAGGTCCGGAGCTGATAAAAATGTTGATATTGATGTAATTTTTTTTCTGACTGCGGTTTCAAAACCATGCACCAGAATCAACTTCTTTCAACTCAGTAATGCATTTTGGATGTGTACCTAGAGTTTAAAGCAGAAAAACAGGAACTTTTAGAATTTTCATTTTTTGACCAAAACGACAGGACCGGAGCTGATTAAAATGTTGATATGATTGTTATTTTTTTTCTGACTGCGATTTCAAAACCATGCACCAGAGTTCACTTCTTTCAACTCAGTAATGCATTTTGGATGTGTACCTAGAGTTTAAAGCAGAAAAACAGGAACTTTTAGAATTTTCATTTTTTGACCAAAACGACAGGACCGGAGCTGATAAAAATGTTGATATGGATGTTATTTTTTTTCTGACTGCGATTTCAAAACCATGCACCAGAATTCACTTCTTTAAACTCAGTAATGCATTTTGGATGTGTACCTAGAGTTTAAAGCAGAAAAACAGGAACTTTTAGAATTTTCATTTTTTGACCAAAACGACAGGACCGGAGCTGATAAAAATGTTGATATGGATGTTATTTTTTTTCTGACTGCGATTTCAAAACCATGCACCAGAATCAACTTCTTTCAACTCAGTAATGCATTTTGGATGTGTACCTAGAGTTTAAAGCAGAAAAACAGGAACTATTAGAATTTTCATTTGTTGACCAAAACGACAGGACCAGAGCTGATAAAAATGTTGATATGGATGTTATTTTTATTCTGACTGCGATTTCAAAACCATGCACCAGAATTCACTTCTTTCAACTCAGTAATGCATTTTGGATGTGTACCTAGAGTTTAAAGCAGAAAAACAGGAACTTTTAGAATTTTCATTTTTTGACCAAAACGACAGGACCGGAGCTGATAAAAATGTTGATATGGATGTTATTTTTTTCTGACTGCGATTTCAAAACCATGCACCAGAATTCACTTCTTTCAACTCAGTAATGCATTTTGGATGTGTACCTAGAGTTTAACCCCTTCCAGACATTTGACGTACATTTACGTCATGGTCGGGAAGCACTTCCCGACACATGGCGTAAATGTACGTCATGGATTTAAACTGTCACCGCGTCTATAGACGCGGTGACAGTTTCAACATGTCTGCTGTCCCTGACAGCAGACATGTCCGTGCATGCCCCGGGGGGGCTGCGATGCCGCCCCCCCGTCGGCGATCGCTGTGATTGGCTGTTCAGTGTGAACAGCCATTCACAGCGTTTTCCTGTGTCACCGGCGAATAACGTTCGCCGGTGACACGGGATCAGAGGTGATTGGTGCTGTAAAGTACAGCACCAATCACCGCGGGGTGTAAGGGTGACACTGGTGTCACCCCACCTCACCCCGCCCGCCCCCAAAGGCCGTGATTGGTCCGTCGGACCGACGGACCAATCACAGCCAAGGAGGGAGATTTAAACTAACGGTGACTGCACTGCAGACGCCATTCCGGTCTGGAAAGCGTGCAGTGCGGTCACCGTACCCCCCTGCCGCCATACTGACCAGAAATACTTGCTGCAATACTTACCTGATCGCTGCTGATTGCTGATTGCTTCCTGGATCCTGGATCCTGTGCTTTAATTGTGCCATACTGTGATATTGTGCTGCTGCACTGTATTAGTATTAGCTAGATAGATAGAGAGATAGATAGAGATAGATAGAGAGAGAGAGATAGAGAGAGATAGAAAGAGAGAGATAGAGAGAGATAGAGAGAGATAGAGAGAGATAGAGAGAGAGATAGTGTCAGAGAGTGCTATATTTTGTGCTGCTGCAGTGTGATATAGTTATAGATAGAGAGAGAGAGATAGAGAGAGAGAGATAGAGAGAGAGGCCTACTGACAGAGTGCTATATTTTGTGCTGCTGCAGTGTGATAGTTATAGAGAGATAGAGAGAGATAGAGAGAGAGAGATAGAGAGAGATAGTGACAGATTGTGCTATATATTTTTTATATAACTGACTGCTGCCCCCTCCTTTTGTGCTGATCAGTATAAATTAACTGATCAGTAACTTTTTGGGGGCGCAGGTTTTTTTTTATATATAGATATACCTGTGAGTGCTGCTGCTGCAGTGTCATAGAGTGTTAGATAGTGTTAGATAGTGAGAGATAGAGAGAGATAGTGATAGAGAGTGCTAAATTTTGTGTCTGCTGTCCCCGCCTTTTGTGCTGATCACTATATCTGAGGTGATCAGCAACTTTTTTGGGGGTACAGAGGTTTTTTTTTTTTTATATATACCTGTCAGTTGCACCAAAGGTTGTGCACCTGCTGCACCTCACTGGTAATCAGTGTCGCATCACTGATCACCTTTTTTTTTGTGTGTGTGCTGTGGGGTATTTTTTTAATTTTTTTTTTTACACACACTGTGATTTTGTGGGTGTCCTGTGGCCGCTGTGCGCTGATCAGTGACGTACATCACTGATCATCTTTTTCGGCACAGGGTTGATCTATTTTTTTTTTTTTTTGATCAAATTCCTGTTGCCTTTGAGCGCTGTTCAGTGACAGACGTTACTGACCAACATCTGTGCTCAATTTTTGGCGCAGGACCTTTTTTTTTTTTAACCCCTTCCTTTTTTTTTTTTTTAACCCCTTCAATTTTTTTTTTTTTTAACCCCTTCATTTTTTTTTTTTTTATTGGTATAAAGCATTTTTTTTTTTTTCTGCACCACATACACACTACACACTACATACCCCCCGGATTGAAATAAAGTTTGTGCCCCCCCCTACACTATACACGTGTTGAAACATTTCACTACCGGTAACACAAAAATAAAAATGGCATCCCAAATGTCCTCCCAAATGTCCTCCCAAATGTCCTCCCAATCATCCAGGAGAATGTATTCAGTGGAGGAGGCATATGCCATGCTTGCTTCTGACTCTGACACAGGCAGTGATGCAAGCGGGGAATTTGAAGGATTTGCCTTAAGCTCCTCTTCCTCCTCTGCTGATGAGGGACCCCCTCAAAGACGCCCCCGTAGATCAGCTGAGATTCCCCCCCCAATAATTGATCTAGTATGGACCCCACCACCAGACAATTTTGAGCCCCAGGTTCCTGAGTTTTTGGCCATGCCAGGAATCCAATTTGATTCCACAGGTCTCAGAGAAATTGACTTTTTCAAATTATTTTTCTCTGATGATTTTATAAATTTAATGGTGGACCAAACTAATTTATATGCCCAGCAGTTTATTGCTCAAAACCCCACGTCATCATTTGCTAGGTGGACCCCTGTAGATGCAGTAGAGATGATGACGTTTTGGGGTCTGGTGTTTCATATGGGCATAGTAAAAAAGCCAGAAATTAGGCAATATTGGAGTACAGATGTTCTGTACAGTACTCCATTTTACCGTATGGCCATGCCCCGGACTCGATTTGAGACAATTCTTAAATTTATACATTACACCGATAATGCACAGTGCCCACCCAGAGATGATCCCACCTTTGACCGGCTATTCAAAGTCAGGCCGGTCATTGATCATTTCAGTGCCAAATTTGAAGAGGTGTACATCCCTGAAAAAATTATTTGTATCGACGAGTCCCTTATACATTTTAAAGGAAGGGTTAAATTCCGCCAGTACCTTCCCAGTAAGAGGGCAAGGTATGGCATAAAAATGTATAAGCTGTGTGAAAGCACCTCAGGGTACACCCACAGGTTTAGGGTTTATGAAGGGAAGGATTCAAGAATTCAACCGCCAGAATGCCCCCCCTCCCTCGTAGGTGTTAGTGGGAAAATTGTCTGGGATTTAGTGCACCCCTTCCTGGATAAAGGTTATCACCTCTATGTGGATAACTTTTACACCAGCATCCCCCTGTTTAAGGCCCTTGGTTCAAGAGGTACAGCAGCTTGCGGTACTGTGCGCAAGAACCAAAGAGGCCTCCCAAAAACGCACATTGCCCAAGTAATGAGAAGGGGTGAAAGCAGGGGAATATGCACCGAAAATATGTTGTTGGTCAAATATAAGGACAAGAGGGATGTCCTTATACTGACAACAATTCACGGAGACAGTACCACCTCCGTCCCTGTACGAGGTACCAGTACCCACACCTCCAAACCTAATTGTATCCTGGATTACAATAGGTACATGGGCGGAGTGGATCTTTCAGATCAGGTACTGAAGCCGTACAGTGCCCTGCGGAAAACAAAAATCTGGTACAAGAAGGTGGCCGTGTATATCATCCAGATGGCACTGTATAACGCTTACGTGCTATTCCGTTCTACCGGCCAGAGGGGGACATTTATGCACTTTCAAGAGGAAGTCATAAAGGGCCTAATATTTGGGAACCAGCAGGCAGAGGGCCCCAGTACTTCTAGTACTGGCCCCCGTATTGTACCAGGGCAGCATTTTCCTGATGAAATCCCCTCCACTGGAAAAAAGGGCAGGACACAAAAAAGGTGCAAAGTTTGCTATAAAAAGGGAATAAGAAAGCAAACTATTTTCCAGTGTGACACTTGCCCCGACAAACCCGGCCTATGTATAAAGGAGTGTTTTAAAATATACCACACATCTATGGAATATTAGGTTCATCATTTCACCGTGCTTCGGGGGTCTTGCTAATGCCACATAGCACCCACCATTCATTCCACCAGAATCTGAGCCGCAAAATCCAAAAATCACTCCTTCCCTTCTGAGTCCTGCCATGCACCCAACTGGTATTTTTTGGTCACATGTGAGGCATTGCCGTACTCGGGAGATATTGGGGCACAGATTTTGGGGTGCTTTTTCTCCTTCATTCCTTGTGAAAATGAAAAATTTTGAGCCAGAACTGCATTTTTGTGTAAAAAAATGTAATTTTTCATGTTCACTGCCCAGTTTTATCAAAATTGGTGAAACCCCTGGGGGTTTGAAATGTACACTATACCCCTAGATGAATTCCCTGAGGGGTGTAGTTTGCAAAATGGGGTCACTTGTGGGGGGGGTCCACTGTATTGGTGCTTGGGGGGTCTTGCTAATGCGACATAGCACCCACCATCATTCCACCAGAATTTGTGCTGCAAACTCCAAATATCACTCCTTCCCTTCTGAGTCCTGCCACTTTTTGGTCACACATGAGGCATTGCCGTACTCGGGAGAAATTGGGGCACAGATTTTGGGGTGCTTTTTCTCCTTCATACCTTCTGAAAATGAAATATTTTGAGCCAGAACTGCATTTTTGTGTAAAAAAATGTAATTTTTCATTTTCACTGCCCACTTGTATCAAAATTGGTGAAACCCCTGGGGGTTTGAAATGTACACTATACCCCTAGATGAATTCCCTGAGGGGTGTAGTTTGCAAAATGGGGTGACTTGTGGGGGGGTTCCACTGTATTGGTGCAACATAGCACCCACCATTCATTCCACCAGAATCTGTGCTGCAAAATCCAAAAATCACTCCTTCCCTTCTGAGTCCTGCCATGCACCCAACTGGTATTTTTTGGTCACATGTGAGGCATTGCCGTACTCGGGAGAAATTGGGGCACAGATTTTGGGGTGCTTTTTCTCCTTCATACCTTCTGAAAATGAAAAATTTTGAGCCAGAACTGCATTTTTGTGTAAAAAATGTAATTTTTCTTTTTCACTGCCCACTTGTATCAAAATTGGTGAAACCCCTGGGGGTTTTAAATGTACACTATACCCCTAGATGAATTCCCTGAGGGGTGTAGTTTGCAAAATGGGGTGACTTGTGGGGGGTTCCACTGTATTGGTGCTTGGGGGGTCTTGCTAATGCGACATAGCACCCACCAAAATTCCACCAGAATCTGAGCTGCAAAATCCAAAAATCACTCCTTCCCTTTTGAGTCCTGCCATGCACCCAACTGGTATTTTTTGGTCACATGTGAGGCATTGCCGTACTCGGGAGAAATTGGGGCACAGATTTTGGGGTGCTTTTTCTCCTTCATATCTTCTGAAAATGAAAAATTTTGAGCCAGAACTGCATTTTTGTGTAAAAAATGTAATTTTTCATGTTCACTGCCCACTTGTATCAAAATTGGTGAAACCCCTGGGGGTTTTAAATGTACACTATACCCCTAGATGAATTCCCTGAGGGGTGTAGTTTGCAAAATGGGGTGACTTGTGGGGGGGTTCCACTGTATTGGTGCTTGGGGGGTCTTGCTAATGCGACATAGCACCCACCAAAATTCCACCAGAATCTGAGCCGCAAAATCCAAAAATCACTCCTTCCGTTCTGAGTCCTGCCATGCACCCAACTGGTATTTTTTGGTCACATGTGAGGCATTGCCGTACTCGGGAGAAATTGGGGCACAGATTTTGGGGTGCTTTTTCTCCTTCATACCTTCTGAAAATGAAAAATTTTGAGCCAGAACTGCATTTTTGTGTAAAAAAATGTAATTTTTCATTTTCACTGCCCACTTGTATCAAAATTGGTGAAACCCCTGGGGGTTTGAAATGTACACTATACCCCTAGATGAATTCCCTGAGGGGTGTAGTTTGCAAAATGGGGTGACTTGTGGGGGGGTTCCACTGTATTGGTGCTTGGGGGGTCTTGCTAATGCGACATAGCACCCACCAAAATTCCACCAGAATCTGAGCTGCAAAATCCAAAAATCACTCCTTCCCTTTTGAGTCCTGCCATGCACCCAACTGGTATTTTTTGGTCACATGTGAGGCATTGCCGTACTCGGGAGAAATTGGGGCACAGATTTTGGGGTGCTTTTTCTCCTTCATATCTTCTGAAAATGAAAAATTTTGAGCCAGAACTGCATTTTTGTGTAAAAAATGTAATTTTTCATGTTCACTGCCCACTTGTATCAAAATTGGTGAAACCCCTGGGGGTTTTAAATGTACACTATACCCCTAGATGAATTCCCTGAGGGGTGTAGTTTGCAAAATGGGGTGACTTGTGGGGGGGTTCCACTGTATTGGTGCTTGGGGGGTCTTGCTAATGCGACATAGCACCCACCAAAATTCCACCAGAATCTGAGCCGCAAAATCCAAAAATCACTCCTTCCGTTCTGAGTCCTGCCATGCACCCAACTGGTATTTTTTGGTCACATGTGAGGCATTGCCGTACTCGGAAGAAATTGGGGCACATATTTTGGGGTGCTTTTTCTCCTTCATACCTTCTGAAAATGAAAAATTGTGAGCCAGAACTGCATTTTTGTGTAAAAAAATGTAATTTTTCATTTTCACTGCCCACTTGTATCAAAATTGGTGAAACCCCTGGGGGTTTGAAATGTACACTATACCCCTAGATGAATTCCCTGAGGGGTGTAGTTTGCAAAATGGGGTGACTTGTGGGGGGGTTCCACTGTATTGGTGCAACATAGCACCCACCATTCATTCCACCAGAATCTGTGCTGCAAAATCCAAAAATCACTCCTTCCCTTCTGAGTCCTGCCATGCACCCAACTGGTATTTTTTGGTCACATGTGAGGCATTGCCGTACTCGGGAGAAATTGGGGCACAGATTTTGGGGTGCTTTTTCTCCTTCATACCTTCTGAAAATGAAAAATTTTGAGCCAGAACTGCATTTTTGTGTAAAAAAATGTAATTTTTCATTTTCACTGCCCACTTGTATCAAAATTGGTGAAACCCCTGGGGGTTTGAAATGTACACTATACCCCTAGATGAATTCCCTGAGGGGTGTAGTTTTCAAAATGGGGTGACTTGTGGGGGGGTTCCACTGTATTGGTGCTTGGGGGGTCTTGCTAATGCGACATAGCACCCACCAAAATTCCACCAGAATCTGAGCTGCAAAATCCAAAAATCACTCCTTCCCTTTTGAGTCCTGCCATGCACCCAACTGGTATTTTTTGGTCACATGTGAGGCATTGCCGTACTCGGGAGAAATTGGGGCACAGATTTTGGGGTGCTTTGTCTCCTTCATACCTTCTGAAAATGACAAATTTGGAGCCAGAACTGCATTTTTGTGTAAAAAAAATAATTTTTCATTTTCACTGCCCAGTTGTACCACAATTGGTGAAACCCCTGCGGGTTTGAAATGTACACTATACCCCTAGATGAATTCCCTGAGGGGTGTAGTTTGCAAAATGGGGTCACTTGTGGGGGGGTTCCTAACTTTTAGCATGTTATGGTGCCTAGAAACCTACATGGTGCCTAAAAAATAATCTCATAAAAAGGAGGCTCCAAAATCAAGTAGGTGCTCCTTCTATTATGAAGCCTGTGGTTTGGTCACCGTGCACACTAGGGCCACATATAGGATATTTATGAAAACAAAAGAATTGGGGGAATCAATTTTTAGTCACATTTCTCTAGTAAAATGTACTGTGTTCCTTAGAAAAATGTATTAAAATTGCAAATCTGCAAAAAAAAAGAAATTTTGAAATTTCACTTACACTTTGTTTTAATTCCTGTGAAACACCTAAAGGGTTAACAAACTTCCAAAATGCTGTTTTGAATACTGTGAGGGGTGCAGTTTTTGAAATGGCATCATTTATGGGGGTGTCTCACATACAAGTCCCTCAAAGTCACATCAGAACTGAACTGGTCCCTAAAAAAATCAGTGTTTGAAATTTTCTTGAAAAATTGAGAATTTGCTATTCATATTGTAAGCCTCCTAGTGTCCAAAAAAATTAAAAGGAAGTTGAAATAATGATGTCAACATAAAGTAGACATATGGTCTATGTTAGTTATTCACTATTTTGAGTGGTAAGATTATTTGTCTCACAAGCAGAAAATTTAACATTTTGCAAATCGCTAAATTTTCCATTTTTTCACGATATTTTGGTATTTTTCACAAAAAAACACAGACCGTATCGACGAAAATTTACCACTAACTTGAAGTACAATGTGTCACGAAAAAACAATCTCAAAATCACTGGGATAAGTAAAAGCAAAAAAAAGTTATCCCCACTTAAGTGAGACATGTCAGATTTGAAAAAAATGGCTCTGTCAGGAACGCAAAAACTAGCTCTGTCAGGAAGGGGTTAAAGCAGAAAAACAGGAACTTTTCGAATTTTCATTTTTTGACCAAAACGACAGGACCGGAGCTGATAAAAATGTTGATATGGATGTTATTTTTTTTCTGACTGCGATTTCAAAACCATGCACCAGAATTCACTTCTTTAAACTCAGTAATGCATTTTGGATGTGTACCTAGAGTTTAAAGCAGAAAAACAGGAACTTTTAGAATTTTCATTTTTTAACCAAAACGACAGGACCGGAGCTGATAAAAATGTTGATATGGATGTTATTTTTTTTCTGACTGCGATTTCAAAACCATGCACCAGAATTCACTTCTTTCAACTCAGTAATGCATTTTGGATGTGTACCTAGAGTTTAAAGCAGAAAAACAGGAACTTTTAGAATTTTCATTTTTTGACCAAAACGACAGGACCGGAGCTGATAAAAATGTTGATATGGATGTTATTTTTTTTCTGACTGCGATTTTAAAACCATGCACCAGAATCAACTTCTTTCAACTCAGTAATGCATTTTGGATGTGTACCAAGAGTTTAAAGCAGAAAAACAGGAACTTTTAGAATTTTCATTTTTTGACCAAAACGACAGGTCCGGAGCTGATAAAAATGTTGATATTGTTGTATTTTTTTTTTCTGACTGCGGTTTCAAAACCATGCACCAGAATCAACTTCTTTCAACTCAGTAATGCATTTTGGATGTGTACCTAGAGTTTAAAGCAGAAAAACAGGAACTTTTAGAATTTTCATTTTTTGACCAAAACGACAGGTCCGGAGCTGATAAAAATGTTGATATTGATGTAATTTTTTTTCTGACTGCGGTTTCAAAACCATGCACCAGAATCAACTTCTTTCAACTCAGTAATGCATTCTGGATGTGTACCTAGAGTTTAAAGCAGAAAAACAGGAACTTTTAGAATTTTCATTTTTTGACCAAAACGACAGGACCGGAGCTGATAAAAATGTTGATATGGATGTTATTTTTTTTCTAACTGTGATTTCAAAACCATGCACCAGAATTCACTTCTTTCAACTCAGTAATGCATTTTGGATGTGTACCTAGAGTTTAAAGCAGAAAAACAGGAACTTTTAGAATTTTCATTTTTTGACCAAAACGACAGGACCGGAGCTGATTAAAATGTTGATATGATTGTTATTTTTTTTCTGACTGCGATTTCAAAACCATGCACCAGAGTTCACTTCTTTCAACTCAGTAATGCATTTTGGATGTGTACCTAGAGTTTAAAGCAGAAAAACAGGAACTTTTAGAATTTTCATTTTTTGACCAAAACGACAGGTCCGGAGCTGATAAAATTGTTGATATTGATGTAATTTTTTTTCTGACTGCGGTTTCAAAACCATGCACCAGAATCAACTTCTTTCAACTCAGTAATGCATTTTGGATGTGTACCTAGAGTTTAAAGCAGAAAAACAGGAACTATTAGAATTTTCATTTGTTGACCAAAACGACAGGACCGGAGCTGATAAAAATGTTGATATGGATGTTATTTATTTTCTGACTGTGATTTCAAAACCATGCACCAGAATTCACTTCTTAAAACTCAGTAATGCATTTTGGATGTGTACCTATTGTTTAAAGCAGAAAAACAGGAACTTTTAGAATTTTCATTTTTTGACCAAAACGACAGGACCGGAGCTGATAAAAATGTTGATATGGATGTTATTTTTTTTCTGACTGTGATTTCAAAACCATGCACCAGAATTCACTTCTTAAAACTCAGTAATGCATTTTGGATGTGTACCTAGAGTTTAAAGCAGAAAAACAGGAACTTTTAGAATTTTCATTTGTTGACCAAAACGACAGGACCGGAGCTGATAAAAATGTTGATATGGATGTTATTTTTTTTCTGACTGCGATTTCAAAACCATGCACCAGAATTCACTTCTTTCAACTCAGTAATGCATTTTGGATGTGTACCTAGAGTTTAAAGCAGAAAAACAGGAACTTTTAGAATTTTCATTTTTTGACCAAAACGACAGGTCCGGAGCTGATAAAAATGTTGATATGGATGTTATTTTTTTTCTGACTGCGGTTTCAAAACCATGCACCAGAATCAACTTCTTTCAACTCAGTAATGCATTTTGGATGTGTACCTAGAGTTTAAAGCAGAAAAACAGGAACTTTTAGAATTTTCATTTGTTGACCAAAACGACAGGACCGGAGCTGATAAAAATGTTGATATGGATGTTATTTTATTTCTGACTGCGATTTCAAAACCATGCACCAGAATTCACTTCTTTCAACTCAGTAATGCATTTTGGATGTGTACCTAGAGTTTAAAGCAGAAAAACAGGAACTTTTAGAATTTTTATTTTTTGACCAAAACGACAGGACCGGAGCTGCTAAAAATGTTGATATGGATGTTATTTTTTTTCTGACTGCGATTTCAAAACCATGCACCAGAATTCACTTCTTTAAACTCAGTAATGCATTTTGGATGTGTACCTAGAGTTTAAAGCAGAAAAACAGGAACTTTTAGAATTTTCATTTTTTGACCAAAACGACAGGTCCGGAGCTGATAAAATTGTTGATATTGATGTAATTTTTTTTCTGACTGCGGTTTCAAAACCATGCACCAGAATCAACTTCTTTCAACTCAGTAATGTATTTTGGATGTGTACCTAGAGTTTAAAGCAGAAAAACAGGAACTATTAGAATTTTCATTTTTTGACCAAAACGACAGGACCGGAGCTGATAAAAATGTTGATATGGATGTTATTTTTTTTCTGACTGCGATTTCAAAACCATGCACCAGAATTCACTTCTTTAAACTCAGTAATGCATTTTGGATGTGTACCTAGAGTTTAAAGCAGAAAAACAGGAACTTTTAGAATTTTCATTTTTTGACCAAAACGACAGGACCGTCGCTGATAAAAATGTTGATATGGATGTTATTTTTTTTCTGACTGCAATTTCAAAACCATGCACCAGAATTCACTTCTTTCAACTCAGTAATGCATTTTGGATGTGTACCTAGAGTTTAAAGCAGAAAAACAGGAACTTTTAGAATTTTCATTTTTTGACCAAAACGACAGGACCGGAGCTGATTAAAATGTTGATATGGATGTTATTTTTTTTCTGACTGCGATTTCAAAACCATACACCAGAATTCACTTCTTTAAACTCAGTAATGCATTTTGGATGTGTACCTAGAGTTTAAAGCAGAAAAACAGGAACTTTTAGAATTTTCATTTTTTGACCAAAACGACAGGACCGGAGCTGATAAAAATGTTGATATGGATGTTATTTTTTTCTGACTGCGATTTCAAAACCATGCACCAGAATTCACTTCTTTCAACTCAGTAATGCATTTTGGATGTGTACCTAGAGTTTAAAGCAGAAAAACAGGAACTTTTAGAATTTTCATTTTTTAACCAAAACGACAGGACCGGAGCTGATAAAAATGTTGATATGGATGTTATTTTTTTTCTGACTGCGATTTCAAAACCATGCACCAGAATTCACTTCTTTCAACTCAGTAATGCATTTTGGATGTGTACCTAGAGTTTAAAGCAGAAAAACAGGAACTTTTAGAATTTTCATTTGTCGACCAAAACGACAGGACCGGACCTGATAAAAATGTTGATATGGATGTTATTTTTTTTCTGCCTGCGATTTCAAAACCATGCACCAGAATTCACTTCTTTCAACTCAGTAATGCATTTTGGATGTGTACCTAGAGTTTAAAGCAGAAAAACAGGAACTTTTAGAATTTTCATTTTTTGACCAAAACGACAGGACCGGAGCTGATAAAAATGTTGATATGGATGTTATTTTTTTTCTGACTGCGATTTCAAAACCATGCACCAGAATTCACTTCTTTAAACTCAGTAATGCATTTTGGATGTGTACCTAGAGTTTAAAGCAGAAAAACAGGAACTTTTAGAATTTTCATTTTTTGACCAAAACGACAGGACCGGAGCTGATAAAAATGTTGATATGGATGTTATTTTTTTTCTGACTGCGATTTCAAAACCATGCACCAGAATCAACTTCTTTCAACTCAGTAATGCATTTTGGATGTGTACCTAGAGTTTAAAGCAGAAAAACAGGAACTTTTAGAATTTTCATTTTTTGACCAAAACGACAGGACCGGAGCTGATAAAAATGTTGATATGGATGTTATTTTTTTTCTGACTGCGATTTCAAAACCATGCACCAGAATTCACTTCTTTCAACTAAGTAATGCATTTTGGATGTGTACCTAGAGTTTAAAGCAGAAAAACAGGAACTTTTAGAATTTTCATTTTTTGACCAAAACGACAGGTCCGGAGCTGATAAAAATGTTGATATTGTTGTATTTTTTTTTCTGACTGCGGTTTCAAAACCATGCACCAGAATCAACTTCTTTCAACTCAGTAATGCATTTTGGATGTGTACCTAGAGTTTAAAGCAGAAAAACAGGAACTTTTAGAATTTTCATTTTTTGACCAAAACGACAGGTCCGGAGCTGATAAAAATGTTGATATTGATGTAATTTTTTTTCTGACTGCGGTTTCAAAACCATGCACCAGAATCAACTTCTTTCAACTCAGTAATGCATTCTGGATGTGTACCTAGAGTTTAAAGCAGAAAAACAGGAACTTTTAGAATTTTCATTTTTTGACCAAAACAACAGGACCGGAGCTGATAAAAATGTTGATATGGATGTTATTTTTTTTCTAACTGTGATTTCAAAACCATGCACCAGAATTCACTTCTTTCAACTCAGTAATGCATTTTGGATGTGTACCTAGAGTTTAAAGCAGAAAAACAGGAACTTTTAGAATTTTTATTTTTTGACCAAAACGACAGGACCGGAGCTGATTAAAATGTTGATATGATTGTTATTTTTTTTCTGACTGCGATTTCAAAACCATGCACCAGAGTTCACTTCTTTCAACTCAGTAATGCATTTTGGATGTGTACCTAGAGTTTAAAGCAGAAAAACAGGAACTTTTAGAATTTTCATTTGTTGACCAAAACGACAGGACCGGAGCTGATAAAAATGTTGATATGGATGTTATTTTATTTCTGACTGCGATTTCAAAACCATGCACCAGAATTCACTTCTTTCAACTCAGTAATGCATTTTGGATGTGTACCTAGAGTTTAAAGCAGAAAAACAGGAACTTTTAGAATTTTCATTTTTTGACCAAAACGACAGGACCGGAGCTGATAAAAATGTTGATATGGATGTTATTTTTTTTCTGACTGCGATTTCAAAACCATGCACCAGAATTCACTTCTTTAAACTCAGTAATGCATTTTGGATGTGTACCTAGAGTTTAAAGCAGAAAAACAGGAACTTTTAGAATTTTCATTTTTTGACCAAAACGACAGGACCGGAGCTGATAAAAATGTTGATATGGATGTTATTTTTTTTCTGACTGCGATTTCAAAACCATGCACCAGAATCAACTTCTTTCAACTCAGTAATGCATTTTGGATGTGTACCTAGAGTTTAAAGCAGAAAAACAGGAACTTTTAGAATTTTCATTTTTTGACCAAAACGACAGGACCGAAACTGATAAAAATGTTGATATGGATGTTATTTTTTTCTGACTGCGATTTCAAAACCATGCACCAGAATTCACTTCTTTCAACTCAGTAATGCATTTTGGATGTGTACCTAGAGTTTAAAGCAGAAAAACAGGAACTTTTCGAATTTTCATTTTTTGACCAAAACGACAGGACCGGAGCTGATAAAAATGTTGATATGGATGTTATTTTTTTTCTGACTGCGATTTCAAAACCATGCACCAGAATTCACTTCTTTAAACTCAGTAATGCATTTTGGATGTGTACCTAGAGTTTAAAGCAGAAAAACAGGAACTTTTAGAATTTTCATTTTTTAACCAAAACGACAGGACCGGAGCTGATAAAAATGTTGATATGGATGTTATTTTTTTTCTGACTGCGATTTCAAAACCATGCACCAGAATTCACTTCTTTCAACTCAGTAATGCATTTTGGATGTGTACCTAGAGTTTAAAGCAGAAAAACAGGAACTTTTAGAATTTTCATTTTTTGACCAAAACGACAGGACCGGAGCTGATAAAAATGTTGATATGGATGTTATTTTTTTTCTGACTGCGATTTCAAAACCATGCACCAGAATTCACTTCTTTAAACTCAGTAATGCATTTTGGATGTGTACCTAGAGTTTAAAGCAGAAAAACAGGAACTTTTAGAATTTTCATTTTTTGACCAAAACGACAGGACCGGAGCTGATAAAAATGTTGATATGGATGTTATTTTTTTTCTGACTGCGATTTCAAAACCATGCACCAGAATCAACTTCTTTCAACTCAGTAATGCATTTTGGATGTGTACCTAGAGTTTAAAGCAGAAAAACAGGAACTTTTAGAATTTTCATTTTTTGACCAAAACGACAGGACCGGAGCTGATAAAAATGTTGATATGGATGTTATTTTTTTCTGACTGCGATTTCAAAACCATGCACCAGAATTCACTTCTTTCAACTCAGTAATGCATTTTGGATGTGTACCTAGAGTTTAAAGCAGAAAAACAGGAACTTTTAGAATTTTCATTTTTTGACCAAAACGACAGGACCGGAGCTGATAAAAATGTTGATATGGATGTTATTTTTTTTCTGACTGCGATTTCAAAACCATGCACCAGAATTCACTTCTTTCAACTCAGTAATGCATTTTGGATGTGTACCTAGAGTTTAAAGCAGAAAAACAGGAACTTTTAGAATTTTCATTTTTTGACCAAAACGACAGGTCCGGAGCTGATAAAAATGTTGATATTGTTGTATTTTTTTTTCTGACTGCGGTTTCAAAACCATGCACCAGAATCAACTTCTTTCAACTCAGTAATGCATTTTGGATGTGTACCTAGAGTTTAAAGCAGAAAAACAGGAACTTTTAGAATTTTCATTTTTTGACCAAAACGACAGGTCCGGAGCTGATAAAAATGTTGATATTGATGTAATTTTTTTTCTGACTGCGGTTTCAAAACCATGCACCAGAATCAACTTCTTTCAACTCAGTAATGCATTTTGGATGTGTACCTAGAGTTTAAAGCAGAAAAACAGGAACTTTTAGAATTTTCATTTTTTGACCAAAACGACAGGACCGAAACTGATAAAAATGTTGATATGGATGTTATTTTTTTCTGACTGCGATTTCAAAACCATGCACCAGAATTCACTTCTTTCAACTCAGTAATGCATTTTGGATGTGTACCTAGAGTTTAAAGCAGAAAAACAGGAACTTTTCGAATTTTCATTTTTTGACCAAAACGACAGGACCGGAGCTGATAAAAATGTTGATATGGATGTTATTTTTTTTCTGACTGCGATTTCAAAACCATGCACCAGAATTCACTTCTTTAAACTCAGTAATGCATTTTGGATGTGTACCTAGAGTTTAAAGCAGAAAAACAGGAACTTTTAGAATTTTCATTTTTTAACCAAAACGACAGGACCGGAGCTGATAAAAATGTTGATATGGATGTTATTTTTTTTCTGACTGCGATTTCAAAACCATGCACCAGAATTCACTTCTTTCAA
Source organism: Crinia signifera (assembly GCF_055691185.1). Lineage (NCBI taxonomy): Eukaryota > Metazoa > Chordata > Amphibia > Anura > Myobatrachidae > Crinia > Crinia signifera. The sequence continues at coordinate 93,117,710 of NC_139227.1, forward strand.
CTCAGTAATGCATTTTGGATGTGTACCTAGAGTTTAAAGCAGAAAAACAGGAACTTTTAGAATTTTCATTTTTTGACCAAAACGACAGGACCGGAGCTGATAAAAATGTTGATATGGATGTTATTTTTTTTCTGACTGCGATTTCAAAACCATGCACCAGAATTCACTTCTTTAAACTCAGTAATGCATTTTGGATGTGTACCTAGAGTTTAAAGCAGAAAAACAGGAACTTTTAGAATTTTAATTTTTTGACCAAAACGACAGGACCGGAGCTGATAAAAATGTTGATATGGATGTTATTTTTTTTCTGACTGCGATTTTAAAACCATGCACCAGAATCAACTTCTTTCAACTCAGTAATGCATTTTGGATGTGTACCTAGAGTTTAAAGCAGAAAAACAGGAACTTTTAGAATTTTCATTTTTTGACCAAAACGACAGGACCGGAGCTGATAAAAATGTTGATATGGATGTTATTTTTTTTCTGACTGCGATTTCAAAACCATGCACCAGAATCAACTTCTTTCAACTCAGTAATGCATTTTGGATGTGTACCTAGAGTTTAAAGCAGAAAAACAGGAACTTTTAGAATTTTCATTTTTTGACCAAAACGACAGGACCGGAGCTGATAAAAATGTTGATATGGATGTTATTTTTTTCTGACTGCGATTTCAAAACCATGCACCAGAATTCACTTCTTTCAACTCAGTAATGCATTTTGGATGTGTACCTAGAGTTTAAAGCAGAAAAACAGGAACTTTTAGAATTTTCATTTTTTGACCAAAACGACAGGACCGGAGCTGATAAAAATGTTGATATGGATGTTATTTTTTTTCTGACTGCGATTTCAAAACCATGCACCAGAATTCACTTCTTTCAACTCAGTAATGCATTTTGGATGTGTACCTAGAGTTTAAAGCAGAAAAACAGGAACTTTTAGAATTTTCATTTTTTGACCAAAACGACAGGTCCGGAGCTGATAAAAATGTTGATATTGTTGTATTTTTTTTTCTGACTGCGGTTTCAAAACCATGCACCAGAATCAACTTCTTTCAACTCAGTAATGCATTTTGGATGTGTACCTAGAGTTTAAAGCAGAAAAACAGGAACTTTTAGAATTTTCATTTTTTGACCAAAACGACAGGTCCGGAGCTGATAAAAATGTTGATATTGATGTAATTTTTTTTCTGACTGCGGTTTCAAAACCATGCACCAGAATCAACTTCTTTCAACTCAGTAATGCATTCTGGATGTGTACCTAGAGTTTAAAGCAGAAAAACAGGAACTTTTAGAATTTTCATTTTTTGACCAAAACGACAGGACCGGAGCTGATAAAAATGTTGATATGGATGTTATTTTTTTTCTAACTGTGATTTCAAAACCATGCACCAGAATTCACTTCTTTCAACTCAGTAATGCATTTTGGATGTGTACCTAGAGTTTAAAGCAGAAAAACAGGAACTTTTAGAATTTTCATTTTTTGACCAAAACGACAGGACCGGAGCTGATTAAAATGTTGATATGATTGTTATTTTTTTTCTGACTGCGATTTCAAAACCATGCACCAGAGTTCACTTCTTTCAACTCAGTAATGCATTTTGGATGTGTACCTAGAGTTTAAAGCAGAAAAACAGGAACTTTTAGAATTTTCATTTTTTGACCAAAACGACAGGTCCGGAGCTGATAAAATTGTTGATATTGATGTAATTTTTTTTCTGACTGCGGTTTCAAAACCATGCACCAGAATCAACTTCTTTCAACTCAGTAATGCATTTTAGATGTGTACCTAGAGTTTAAAGCAGAAAAACAGGAACTATTAGAATTTTCATTTGTTGACCAAAACGACAGGACCGGAGCTGATAAAAATGTTGATATGGATGTTATTTATTTTCTGACTGTGATTTCAAAACCATGCACCAGAATTCACTTCTTAAAACTCAGTAATGCATTTTGGATGTGTACCTATTGTTTAAAGCAGAAAAACAGGAACTTTTAGAATTTTCATTTTTTGACCAAAACGACAGGACCGGAGCTGATAAAAATGTTGATATGGATGTTATTTTTTTTCTGACTGTGATTTCAAAACCATGCACCAGAATTCACTTCTTAAAACTCAGTAATGCATTTTGGATGTGTACCTAGAGTTTAAAGCAGAAAAACAGGAACTTTTAGAATTTTCATTTGTTGACCAAAACGACAGGACCGGAGCTGATAAAAATGTTGATATGGATGTTATTTTTTTTCTGACTGCGATTTCAAAACCATGCATCAGAATTCACTTCTTTCAACTCAGTAATGCATTTTGGATGTGTACCTAGAGTTTAAAGCAGAAAAACAGGAACTTTTAGAATTTTCATTTTTTGACCAAAACGACAGGTCCGGAGCTGATAAAAATGTTGATATGGATGTTATTTTTTTTCTGACTGCGGTTTCAAAACCATGCACCAGAATCAACTTCTTTCAACTCAGTAATGCATTTTGGATGTGTACCTAGAGTTTAAAGCAGAAAAACAGGAACTTTTAGAATTTTCATTTGTTGACCAAAACGACAGGACCGGAGCTGATAAAAATGTTGATATGGATGTTATTTTATTTCTGACTGCGATTTCAAAACCATGCACCAGAATTCACTTCTTTCAACTCAGTAATGCATTTTGGATGTGTACCTAGAGTTTAAAGCAGAAAAACAGGAACTTTTAGAATTTTCATTTTTTGACCAAAACGACAGGACCGGAGCTGATAAAAATGTTGATATGGATGTTATTTTTTTTCTGACTGCGATTTCAAAACCATACACCAGAATTCACTTCTTTAAACTCAGTAATGCATTTTGGATGTGTACCTAGAGTTTAAAGCAGAAAAACAGGAACTTTTAGAATTTTCATTTTTTGACCAAAACGACAGGACCGGAGCTGATAAAAATGTTGATATGGATGTTATTTTTTTCTGACTGCGATTTCAAAACCATGCACCAGAATTCACTTCTTTCAACTCAGTAATGCATTTTGGATGTGTACCTAGAGTTTAAAGCAGAAAAACAGGAACTTTTAGAATTTTCATTTTTTAACCAAAACGACAGGACCGGAGCTGATAAAAATGTTGATATGGATGTTATTTTTTTTCTGACTGCGATTTCAAAACCATGCACCAGAATTCACTTCTTTAAACTCAGTAATGCATTTTGGATGTGTACCTAGAGTTTAAAGCAGAAAAACAGGAACTTTTAGAATTTTCATTTTTTGACCAAAACGACAGGACCGGAGCTGATAAAAATGTTGATATGGATGTTATTTTTTTTCTGACTGCGATTTCAAAACCATGCACCAGAATCAACTTCTTTCAACTCAGTAATGCATTTTGGATGTGTACCTAGAGTTTAAAGCAGAAAAACAGGAACTTTTAGAATTTTCATTTTTTGACCAAAACGACAGGACCGGAGCTGATAAAAATGTTGATATGGATGTTATTTTTTTCTGACTGCGATTTCAAAACCATGCACCAGAATTCACTTCTTTCAACTCAGTAATGCATTTTGGATGTGTACCTAGAGTTTAAAGCAGAAAAACAGGAACTTTTAGAATTTTCATTTTTTAACCAAAACGACAGGTCCGGAGCTGATAAAAATGTTGATATTGATGTAATTTTTTTTCTGACTGCGGTTTCAAAACCATGCACCAGAATCAACTTCTTTCAACTTAGTAATGCATTCTGGATGTGTACCTAGAGTTTAAAGCAGAAAAACAGGAACTTTTAGAATTTTCATTTTTTGACCAAAACGACAGGACCGGAGCTGATAAAAATGTTGATATGGATGTTATTTTTTTTCTAACTGTGATTTCAAAACCATGCACCAGAATTCACTTCTTTCAACTCAGTAATGCATTTTGGATGTGTACCTAGAGTTTAAAGCAGAAAAACAGGAACTTTTAGAATTTTCATTTTTTGACCAAAACGACAGGACCGGAGCTGATTAAAATGTTGATATGATTGTTATTTTTTTTCTGACTGCGATTTCAAAACCATGCACCAGAGTTCACTTCTTTCAACTCAGTAATGCATTTTGGATGTGTACCTAGAGTTTAAAGCAGAAAAACAGGAACTTTTAGAATTTTCATTTTTTGACCAAAACGACAGGTCCGGAGCTGATAAAATTGTTGATATTGATGTAATTTTTTTTCTGACTGCGGTTTCAAAACCATGCACCAGAATCAACTTCTTTCAACTCAGTAATGCATTTTGGATGTGTACCTAGAGTTTAAAGCAGAAAAACAGGAACTATTAGAATTTTCATTTGTTGACCAAAACGACAGGACCGGAGCTGATAAAAATGTTGATATGGATGTTATTTATTTTCTGACTGTGATTTCAAAACCATGCACCAGAATTCACTTCTTAAAACTCAGTAATGCATTTTGGATGTGTACCTATTGTTTAAAGCAGAAAAACAGGAACTTTTAGAATTTTCATTTTTTGACCAAAACGACAGGACCGGAGCTGATAAAAATGTTGATATGGATGTTATTTTTTTTCTGACTGTGATTTCAAAACCATGCACCAGAATTCACTTCTTAAAACTCAGTAATGCATTTTGGATGTGTACCTAGAGTTTAAAGCAGAAAAACAGGAACTTTTAGAATTTTCATTTTTTGACCAAAACGACAGGACCGGAGCTGATAAAAATGTTGATATGGATGTTATTTTTTTTCTTACTGTGATTTCAAAACCATGCACCAGAATTCACTTCTTAAAACTCAGTAATGCATTTTGGATGTGTACCTAGAGTTTAAAGCAGAAAAACAGGAACTTTTAGAATTTTCATTTGTTGACCAAAACGACAGGACCGGAGCTGATAAAAATGTTGATATGGATGTTATTTTTTTTCTGACTGCGATTTCAAAACCATGCACCAGAATTCACTTCTTTCAACTCAGTAATGCATTTTGGATGTGTACCTAGAGTTTAAAGCAGAAAAACAGGAACTTTTAGAATTTTCATTTTTTGACCAAAACGACAGGTCCGGAGCTGATAAAAATGTTGATATGGATGTTATTTTTTTTCTGACTGCGGTTTCAAAACCATGCACCAGAATCAACTTCTTTCAACTCAGTAATGCATTTTGGATGTGTACCTAGAGTTTAAAGCAGAAAAACAGGAACTTTTAGAATTTTCATTTGTTGACCAAAACGACAGGACCGGAGCTGATAAAAATGTTGATATGGATGTTATTTTATTTCTGACTGCAATTTCAAAACCATGCACCAGAATTCACTTCTTTCAACTCAGTAATGCATTTTGGATGTGTACCTAGAGTTTAAAGCAGAAAAACAGGAACTTTTAGAATTTTCATTTTTTGACCAAAACGACAGGACCGGAGCTGATAAAAATGTTGATATGGATGTTATTTTTTTTCTGACTGTGATTTCAAAACCATGCACCAGAATTCACTTCTTAAAACTCAGTAATGCATTTTGGATGTGTACCTAGAGTTTAAAGCAGAAAAACAGGAACTTTTAGAATTTTCATTTTTTGACCAAAACGACAGGACCGGAGCTGATAAAAATGTTGATATGGATGTTATTTTTTTTCTGACTGCGGTTTCAAAACCATGCACCAGAATCAACTTCTTTCAACTCAGTAATGCATTTTGGATGTGTACCTAGAGCTTAAAGCAGAAAAACAGGAACTTTTAGAATTTTCATTTGTTGACCAAAACGACAGGACCGGAGCTGATAAAAATGTTGATATGGATGTTATTTTATTTCTGACTGCGATTTCAAAACCATGCACCAGAATTCACTTCTTTCAACTCAGTAATGCATTTTGGATGTGTACCTAGAGTTTAAAGCAGAAAAACAGGAACTTTTAGAATTTTCATTTTTTGACCAAAACGACAGGACCGGAGCTGATAAAAATGTTGATATGGATGTTATTTTTTTTCTGACTGTGATTTCAAAACCATGCACCAGAATTCACTTCTTAAAACTCAGTAATGCATTTTGGATGTGTACCTAGAGTTTAAAGCAGAAAAACAGGAACTTTTAGAATTTTCATTTTTTGACCAAAACGACAGGACCGGAGCTGATAAAAATGTTGATATGGATGTTATTTTTTTCTGACTGCGATTTCAAAACCATGCACCAGAATCAACTTCTTTCAACTCAGTAATGCATTTTGGATGTGTACCTAGAGTTTAAAGCAGAAAAACAGGAACTTTTAGAATTTTCATTTGTTGACCAAAACGACAGGACCGGAGCTGATAAAAATGTTGATATGGATGTTATTTTTTTCTGACTGCGATTTCAAAACCATGCACCAGAATTCACTTCTTTCAACTCAGTAATGCATTTTGGATGTGTACCTAGAGTTTAAAGCAGAAAAACAGGAACTTTTAGAATTTTCATTTGTTGACCAAAACGACAGGACCGGAGCTGATAAAAATGTTGATATGGATGTTATTTTTTTTCTGACTGCGATTTCAAAACCATGCACCAGAATTCACTTCTTTCAACTCAGTAATGCATTTTGGATGTGTACCTAGAGTTTAAAGCAGAAAAACAGGAACTTTTAGAATTTTAATTTTTTGACCAAAACGACAGGACCGGAGCTGATAAAAATGTTGATATGGATGTTATTTTTTTTCTGACTGCGATTTCAAAACCATGCACCAGAATCAACTTCTTTCAACTCAGTAATGCATTTTGGATGTGTACCTAGAGTTTAAAGCAGAAAAACAGGAACTTTTAGAATTTTCATTTTTTGACCAAAACGACAGGACCGGAGCTGATAAAAATGTTGATATGGATGTTATTTTTTTTCTGACTGCGATTTCAAAACCATGCACCAGAATCAACTTCTTTCAACTCAGTAATGCATTTTGGATGTGTACCTAGAGTTTAAAGCAGAAAAACAGGAACTTTTAGAATTTTCATTTTTTGACCAAAACGACAGGACCGGAGCTGATAAAAATGTTGATATGGATGTTATTTTTTTCTGACTGCGATTTCAAAACCATGCACCAGAATTCACTTCTTTCAACTCAGTAATGCATTTTGGATGTGTACCTAGAGTTTAAAGCAGAAAAACAGGAACTTTTAGAATTTTCATTTTTTGACCAAAACGACAGGACCGGAGCTGATAAAAATGTTGATATGGATGTTATTTTTTTTCTGACTGCGATTTCAAAACCATGCACCAGAATTCACTTCTTTCAACTCAGTAATGCATTTTGGATGTGTACCTAGAGTTTAAAGCAGAAAAACAGGAACTTTTAGAATTTTCATTTTTTGACCAAAACGACAGGTCCGGAGCTGATAAAAATGTTGATATTGTTGTATTTTTTTTTCTGACTGCGATTTCAAAACCATGCACCAGAATTCACTTCTTTCAACTCAGTAATGCATTTTGGATGTGTACCTAGAGTTTAAAGCAGAAAAACAGGAACTTTTAGAATTTTCATTTTTTGACCAAAACGACAGGACCGGAGCTGATAAAAATGTTGATATGGATGTTATTTTTTTTCTGACTGCGATTTCAAAACCATGCACCAGAATTCACTTCTTTCAACTCAGTAATGCATTTTGGATGTGTACCTAGAGTTTAAAGCAGAAAAACAGGAACTTTTAGAATTTTCATTTTTTGACCAAAACGACAGGTCCGGAGCTGATAAAAATGTTGATATGGATGTTATTTTTTTTCTGACTGCGATTTCAAAACCATGCACCAGAATCAACTTCTTTCAACTCAGTAATGCATTTTGGATGTGTACCTAGAGTTTAAAGCAGAAAAACAGGAACTTTTAGAATTTTCATTTTTTGACCAAAACGACAGGACCGGAGCTGATAAAAATGTTGATATGGATGTTATTTTTTTTCTGACTGCGATTTCAAAACCATGCACCAGAATCAACTTCTTTCAACTCAGTAATGCATTTTGGATGTGTACCTAGAGTTTAAAGCAGAAAAACAGGAACTTTTAGAATTTTCATTTTTTGACCAAAACGACAGGACCGGAGCTGATAAAAATGTTGATATGGATGTTATTTTTTTCTGACTGCGATTTCAAAACCATGCACCAGAATTTACTTCTTTCAACTCAGTAATGCATTTTGGATGTGTACCTAGAGTTTAAAGCAGAAAAACAGGAACTTTTAGAATTTTCATTTTTTGACCAAAACGACAGGACCGGAGCTGATAAAAATGTTGATATGGATGTTATTTTTTTCTGACTGCGATTTCAAAACCATGCACCAGAATTCACTTCTTTCAACTCAGTAATGCATTTTGGATGTGTACCTAGAGTTTAAAGCAGAAAAACAGGAACTTTTAGAATTTTCATTTTTTGACCAAAACGACAGGTCCGGAGCTGATAAAAATGTTGATATTGATGTAATTTTTTTTCTGACTGCGGTTTCAAAACCATGCACCAGAATCAACTTCTTTCAACTTAGTAATGCATTCTGGATGTGTACCTAGAGTTTAAAGCAGAAAAACAGGAACTTTTAGAATTTTCATTTTTTGACCAAAACGACAGGACCGGAGCTGATAAAAATGTTGATATGGATGTTATTTTTTTTCTAACTGTGATTTCAAAACCATGCACCAGAATTCACTTCTTTCAACTCAGTAATGCATTTTGGATGTGTACCTAGAGTTTAAAGCAGAAAAACAGGAACTTTTAGAATTTTCATTTTTTGACCAAAACGACAGGACCGGAGCTGATTAAAATGTTGATATGATTGTTATTTTTTTTCTGACTGCGATTTCAAAACCATGCACCAGAGTTCACTTCTTTCAACTCAGTAATGCATTTTGGATGTGTACCTAGAGTTTAAAGCAGAAAAACAGGAACTTTTAGAATTTTCATTTTTTGACCAAAACGACAGGTCCGGAGCTGATAAAATTGTTGATATTGATGTAATTTTTTTTCTGACTGCGATTTCAAAACCATGCACCAGAATTCACTTCTTTCAACTCAGTAATGCATTTTGGATGTGTACCTAGAGTTTAAAGCAGAAAAACAGGAACTTTTAGAATTTTCATTTTTTGACCAAAACGACAGGTCCGGAGCTGATAAAAATGTTGATATTGATGTAATTTTTTTTCTGACTGCGGTTTCAAAACCATGCACCAGAATCAACTTCTTTCAACTTAGTAATGCATTCTGGATGTGTACCTAGAGTTTAAAGCAGAAAAACAGGAACTTTTAGAATTTTCATTTTTTGACCAAAACGACAGGACCGGAGCTGATAAAAATGTTGATATGGATGTTATTTTTTTTCTAACTGTGATTTCAAAACCATGCACCAGAATTCACTTCTTTCAACTCAGTAATGCATTTTGGATGTGTACCTAGAGTTTAAAGCAGAAAAACAGGAACTTTTAGAATTTTCATTTTTTGACCAAAACGACAGGACCGGAGCTGATTAAAATGTTGATATGATTGTTATTTTTTTTCTGACTGCGATTTCAAAACCATGCACCAGAGTTCACTTCTTTCAACTCAGTAATGCATTTTGGATGTGTACCTAGAGTTTAAAGCAGAAAAACAGGAACTTTTAGAATTTTCATTTTTTGACCAAAACGACAGGTCCGGAGCTGATAAAATTGTTGATATTGATGTAATTTTTTTTCTGACTGCGGTTTCAAAACCATGCACCAGAATCAACTTCTTTCAACTCAGTAATGCATTTTGGATGTGTACCTAGAGTTTAAAGCAGAAAAACAGGAACTATTAGAATTTTCATTTGTTGACCAAAACGACAGGACCGGAGCTGATAAAAATGTTGATATGGATGTTATTTATTTTCTGACTGTGATTTCAAAACCATGCACCAGAATTCACTTCTTAAAACTCAGTAATGCATTTTGGATGTGTACCTATTGTTTAAAGCAGAAAAACAGGAACTTTTAGAATTTTCATTTTTTGACCAAAACGACAGGACCGGAGCTGATAAAAATGTTGATATGGATGTTATTTTTTTTCTGACTGTGATTTCAAAACCATGCACCAGAATTCACTTCTTAAAACTCAGTAATGCATTTTGGATGTGTACCTAGAGTTTAAAGCAGAAAAACAGGAACTTTTAGAATTTTCATTTGTTGACCAAAACGACAGGACCGGAGCTGATAAAAATGTTGATATGGATGTTATTTTTTTTCTGACTGCGATTTCAAAACCATGCACCAGAATTCACTTCTTTCAACTCAGTAATGCATTTTGGATGTGTACCTAGAGTTTAAAGCAGAAAAACAGGAACTATTAGAATTTTCATTTTTTTACCAAAACGACAGGACCGGAGCTGATAAAAATGTTGATATGGATGTTATTTATTTTCTGACTGTGATTTCAAAACCATGCACCAGAATTCACTTCTTAAAACTCAGTAATGCATTTTGGATGTGTACCTATTGTTTAAAGCAGAAAAACAGGAACTTTTAGAATTTTCATTTTTTGACCAAAACGACAGGACCGGAGCTGATAAAAATGTTGATATGGATGTTATTTTTTTTCTGACTGTGATTTCAAAACCATGCACCAGAATTCACTTCTTAAAACTCAGTAATGCATTTTGGATGTGTACCTAGAGTTTAAAGCAGAAAAACAGGAACTTTTAGAATTTTCATTTGTTGACCAAAACGACAGGACCGGAGCTGATAAAAATGTTGATATGGATGTTATTTTTTTTCTGACTGCGATTTCAAAACCATGCACCAGAATTCACTTCTTTCAACTCAGTAATGCATTTTGGATGTGTACCTAGAGTTTAAAGCAGAAAAACAGGAACTTTTAGAATTTTCATTTTTTGACCAAAACGACAGGTCCGGAGCTGATAAAAATGTTGATATGGATGTTATTTTTTTTCTGACTGCGGTTTCAAAACCATGCACCAGAATCAACTTCTTTCAACTCAGTAATGCATTTTGGATGTGTACCTAGAGTTTAAAGCAGAAAAACAGGAACTTTTCGAATTTTCATTTTTTGACCAAAACGACAGGACCGAAACTGATAAAAATGTTGATATGGATGTTATTTTTTTCTGACTGCGATTTCAAAACCATGCACCAGAATTCACTTCTTTCAACTCAGTAATGCATTTTGGATGTGTACCTAGAGTTTAAAGCAGAAAAACAGGAACTTTTAGAATTTTCATTTTTTGACCAAAACGACAGGACCGGAGCTGATAAAAATGTTGATATAGATGTTATTTTTTTCTGACTGCGATTTCAAAACCATGCACCAGAATTCACTTCTTTCAACTCAGTAATGCATTTTGGATGTGTACCTAGAGTTTAAAGCAGAAAAACAGGAACTTTTCGAATTTTCATTTTTTGACCAAAACGACAGGACCGGAGCTGATAAAAATGTTGATATGGATGTTATTTTTTTTCTGACTGCGATTTCAAAACCATGCACCAGAATTCACTTCTTTAAACTCAGTAATGCATTTTGGATGTGTACCTAGAGTTTAAAGCAGAAAAACAGGAACTTTTAGAATTTTCATTTTTTGACTAAAACGACAGGACCGAAACTGATAAAAATGTTGATATGGATGTTATTTTTTTCTGACTGCGATTTCAAAACCATGCACCAGAATTCACTTCTTTCAACTCAGTAATGCATTTTGGATGTGTACCTAGAGTTTAAAGCAGAAAAACAGGAACTTTTAGAATTTTCATTTTTTGACCAAAACGACAGGACCGGAGCTGATAAAAATGTTGATATGGATGTTATTTTTTTTCTGACTGCGATTTCAAAACCATGCACCAGAATCAACTTCTTTCAACTCAGTAATGCATTTTGGATGTGTACCTAGAGTTTAAAGCAGAAAAACAGGAACTTTTAGAATTTTCATTTTTTGACTAAAACGACAGGACCGAAACTGATAAAAATGTTGATATGGATGTTATTTTTTTCTGACTGCGATTTCAAAACCATGCACCAGAATTCACTTCTTTCAACTCAGTAATGCATTTTGGATGTGTACCTAGAGTTTAAAGCAGAAAAACAGGAACTTTTAGAATTTTCATTTTTTGACCAAAACGACAGGACCGGAGCTGATAAAAATGTTGATATGGATGTTATTTTTTTCTGACTGCGATTTCAAAACCATGCACCAGAATTCACTTCTTTCAACTCAGTAATGCATTTTGGATGTGTACCTAGAGTTTAAAGCAGAAAAACAGGAACTTTTCGAATTTTCATTTTTTGACCAAAACGACAGGACCGGAGCTGATAAAAATGTTGATATGGATGTTATTTTTTTTCTGACTGCGATTTCAAAACCATGCACCAGAATTCACTTCTTTAAACTCAGTAATGCATTTTGGATGTGTACCTAGAGTTTAAAGCAGAAAAACAGGAACTTTTAGAATTTTCATTTTTTAACCAAAACGACAGGACCGGAGCTGATAAAAATGTTGATATGGATGTTATTTTTTTTCTGACTGCGATTTCAAAACCATGCACCAGAATTCACTTCTTTCAACTCAGTAATGCATTTTGGATGTGTACCTAGAGTTTAAAGCAGAAAAACAGGAACTTTTAGAATTTTCATTTGTTGACCAAAACGACAGGACCGGACCTGATAAAAATGTTGATATGGATGTTATTTTTTTTCTGACTGCGATTTCAAAACCATGCACCAGAATTCACTTCTTTCAACTCAGTAATGCATTTTGGATGTGTACCTAGAGTTTAAAGCAGAAAAACAGGAACTTTTAGAATTTTCATTTTTTGACCAAAACGACAGGACCGGAGCTGATAAAAATGTTGATATGGATGTTATTTTTTTTCTGACTGCGATTTCAAAACCATGCACCAGAATTCACTTCTTTAAACTCAGTAATGCATTTTGGATGTGTACCTAGAGTTTAAAGCAGAAAAACAGGAACTTTTAGAATTTTAATTTTTTGACCAAAACGACAGGACCGGAGCTGATAAAAATGTTGATATGGATGTTATTTTTTTTCTGACTGCGATTTCAAAACCATGCACCAGAATCAACTTCTTTCAACTCAGTAATGCATTTTGGATGTGTACCTAGAGTTTAAAGCAGAAAAACAGGAACTTTTAGAATTTTCATTTTTTGACCAAAACGACAGGACCGGAGCTGATAAAAATGTTGATATGGATGTTATTTTTTTCTGACTGCGATTTCAAAACCATGCACCAGAATTCACTTCTTTCAACTCAGTAATGCATTTTGGATGTGTACCTAGAGTTTAAAGCAGAAAAATAGGAACTTTTAGAATTTTCATTTGTTGACCAAAACGACAGGACCGGAGCTGATAAAAATGTTGATATGGATGTTATTTTATTTCTGACTGCGATTTCAAAACCATGCACCAGAATCAACTTCTTTAAACTCAGTAATGCATTTTGGATGTGTACCTAGAGTTTAAAGCAGAAAAACAGGAACTTTTAGAATTTTCATTTGTTGACCAAAACGACAGGACCGGAGCTGATAAAAATGTTGATATGGATGTTATTTTTTTTCTGACTGCGATTTCAAAACCATGCACCAGAATTCACTTCTTTCAACTCAGTAATGCATTTTGGATGTGTACCTAGAGTTTAAAGCAGAAAAACAGGAACTTTTAGAATTTTCATTTTTTGACCAAAACGACAGGACCGGAGCTGATAAAAATGTTGATATGGATGTTATTTTTTTCTGACTGCGATTTCAAAACCATGCACCAGATTTCACTTCTTTCAACTCAGTAATGCATTTTGGATGTGTACCTAGAGTTTAAAGCAGAAAAACAGGAACTTTTAGAATTTTCATTTTTTGACCAAAACGACAGGACCGGAGCTGATAAAAATGTTGATATGGATGTTATTTTTTTTCTGACTGCGATTTCAAAACCATGCACCAGAATTCACTTCTTTAAACTCAGTAATGCATTTTGGATGTGTACCTAGAGTTTAAAGCAGAAAAACAGGAACTTTTAGAATTTTCATTTTTTAACCAAAACGACAGGACCGGAGCTGATAAAAATGTTGATATGGATGTTATTTTTTTTCTGACTGCGATTTCAAAACCATGCACCAGAATTCACTTCTTTCAACTCAGTAATGCATTTTGGATGTGTACCTAGAGTTTAAAGCAGAAAAACAGGAACTTTTAGAATTTTCATTTGTTGACCAAAACGACAGGACCGGACCTGATAAAAATGTTGATATGGATGTTATTTTTTTTCTGACTGCGATTTCAAAACCATGCACCAGAATTCACTTCTTTCAACTCAGTAATGCATTTTGGATGTGTACCTAGAGTTTAAAGCAGAAAAACAGGAACTTTTAGAATTTTCATTTTTTGACCAAAACGACAGGACCGGAGCTGATAAAAATGTTGATATGGATGTTATTTTTTTTCTGACTGCGATTTCAAAACCATGCACCAGAATTCACTTCTTTAAACTCAGTAATGCATTTTGGATGTGTACCTAGAGTTTAAAGCAGAAAAACAGGAACTTTTAGAATTTTCATTTTTTGACCAAAACGACAGGACCGGAGCTGATAAAAATGTTGATATGGATGTTATTTTTTTCTGACTGCGATTTCAAAACCATGCACCAGAATTCACTTCTTTCAACTCAGTAATGCATTTTGGATGTGTACCTAGAGTTTAAAGCAGAAAAACAGGAACTTTTAGAATTTTCATTTTTTGACCAAAACGACAGGACCGGAGCTGATAAAAATGTTGATATGGATGTTATTTTTTTCTGACTGCGATTTCAAAACCATGCACCAGAATTCACTTATTTCAACTCAGTAATGCATTTTGGATGTGTACCTAGAGTTTAAAGCAGAAAAACAGGAACTTTTAGAATTTTCATTTGTTGACCAAAACGACAGGACCGGAGCTGATAAAAATGTTGATATGGATGTTATTTTTTTTCTGACTGTGATTTCAAAACCATGCACCAGAATTCACTTCTTAAAACTCAGTAATGCATTTTGGATGTGTACCTAGAGTTTAAAGCAGTAAAACAGGAACTTTTAGAATTTTCATTTTTTGACCAAAACGACAGGACCGGAGCTGATAAAAATGTTGATATGGATGTTATTTTTTTTCTGACTGCGATTTCAAAACCATGCACCAGAATTCACTTCTTTCAACTCAGTAATGCATTTTGGATGTGTACCTAGAGTTTAAAGCAGAAAAACAGGAACTTTTAGAATTTTCATTTGTTGACCAAAACGACAGGACCGGAGCTGATAAAAATGTTGATATGGATGTTATTTTTTTTCTGACTGCGATTTCAAAACCATGCACCAGAATTCACTTCTTTCAACTCAGTAATGCATTTTGGATGTGTACCTAGAGTTTAAAGCAGAAAAACAGGAACTTTTAGAATTTTCATTTTTTGACCAAAACGACAGGACCGGAGCTGATAAAAATGTTGATATTGATGTAATTTTTTTTCTGACTGCGGTTTCAAAACCATGCACCAGAATCAACTTCTTTCAACTCAGTAATGCATTTTGGATGTGTACCTAGAGTTTAAAGCAGAAAAACAGGAACTTTTAGAATTTTCATTTTTTGACCAAAACGACAGGTCCGGAGCTGATAAAAATGTTGATATTGATGTAATTTTTTTTCTGACTGCGGTTTCAAAACCATGCACCAGAATCAACTTCTTTCAACTCAGTAATGCATTTTGGATGTGTACCTAGAGTTTAAAGCAGAAAAACAGGAACTTTTAGAATTTTCATTTGTTGACCAAAACGACAGGACCGGAGCTGATAAAAATGTTGATATGGATGTTATTTTATTTCTGACTGCGATTTCAAAACCATGCACCAGAATTCACTTATTTCAACTCAGTAATGCATTTTGGATGTGTACCTAGAGTTTAAAGCAGAAAAACAGGAACTTTTAGAATTTTCATTTTTTGACCAAAACGACAGGACCGGAGCTGATAAAAATGTTGATATGGATGTTATTTTTTTTTCTGACTGCGATTTCAAAACCATGCACCAGAATTCACTTCTTTCAACTCAGTAATGCATTTTGGATGTTTACCTAGAGTTTAAAGCAGAAAAACAGGAACTTTTAGAATTTTCATTTTTTGACCAAAACGACAGGACCGGAGCTGATAAAAATGTTGATATGGATGTTATTTTATTTCTGACTGCGATTTCAAAACCATGCACCAGAATCAACTTCTTTAAACTCAGTAATGCATTTTGGATGTGTACCTAGAGTTTAAAGCAGAAAAACAGGAACTTTTAGAATTTTCATTTGTTGACCAAAACGACAGGACCGGAGCTGATAAAAATGTTGATATGGATGTTATTTTTTTTCTGACTGCGATTTCAAAACCATGCACCAGAATTCACTTCTTTCAACTCAGTAATGCATTTTGGATGTGTACCTAGAGTTTAAAGCAGAAAAACAGGAACTTTTAGAGTTTTCATTTTTTGACCAAAACGACAGGACCGGAGCTGATAAAAATGTTGATATGGATGTTATTTTTTTTCTGACTGCGATTTCAAAACCATGCACCAGAATTCACTTCTTTCAACTCAGTAATGCATTTTGGATGTGTACCTAGAGTTTAAAGCAGAAAAACAGGAACTTTTAGAATTTTCATTTTTTGACCAAAACGACAGGACCGGAGCTGATAAAAATGTTGATATGGATGTTATTTTTTTCTGACTGCGATTTCAAAACCATGCACCAGATTTCACTTCTTTCAACTCAGTAATGCATTTTGGATGTGTACCTAGAGTTTAAAGCAGAAAAACAGGAACTTTTAGAATTTTCATTTTTTGACCAAAACGACAGGACCGGAGCTGATAAAAATGTTGATATGGATGTTATTTTTTTTTCGGACTGCGATTTCAAAACCATGCACCAGAATTCACTTCTTTAAACTCAGTAATACATTTTGGATGTGTACCTAGAGTTTAAAGCAGAAAAACAGGAACTTTTAGAATTTTCATTTTTTGACCAAAACGACAGGACCGGAGCTGATAAAAATGTTGATATGGATGTTATTTTTTTTCTGACTGCGATTTAAAAACCATGCACAAGAATCAACTTATTTCAACTCAGTAATGCATTTTGGATGTGTACCTAGAGTTTAAAGCAGAAAAACAGGAACTTTTAGAATTTTCATTTTTTGACCAAAACGACAGGACCGGACCTGATAAAAATGTTGATATGGATGTTATTTTTTTTCTGACTGCGATTTCAAAACCATGCACCAGAATTCACTTCTTAAAACTCAGTAATGCATTTTGGATGTGTACCTATTGTTTAAAGCAGAAAAACAGGAACTTTTAGAATTTTCATTTTTTGACCAAAACGACAGGACCGGAGCTGATAAAAATGTTGATATGGATGTTATTTTTTTTCTGACTGTGATTTCAAAACCATGCACCAGAATTCACTTCTTAAAACTCAGTAATGCATTTTGGATGTGTACCTAGAGTTTAAAGCAGAAAAACAGGAACTTTTAGAATTTTCATTTGTTGACCAAAACGACAGGACCGGAGCTGATAAAAATGTTGATATGGATGTTATTTTTTTTCTGACTGCGATTTCAAAACCATGCACCAGAATTCACTTCTTTCAACTCAGTAATGCATTTTGGATGTGTACCTAGAGTTTAAAGCAGAAAAACAGGAACTTTTAGAATTTTCATTTTTTGACCAAAACGACAGGTCCGGAGCTGATAAAAATGTTGATATGGATGTTATTTTTTTTCTGACTGCGGTTTCAAAACCATGCACCAGAATCAACTTCTTTCAACTCAGTAATGCATTTTGGATGTGTACCTAGAGTTTAAAGCAGAAAAACAGGAACTTTTAGAATTTTCATTTGTTGACCAAAACGACAGGACCGGAGCTGATAAAAATGTTGATATGGATGTTATTTTATTTCTGACTGCGATTTCAAAACCATGCACCAGAATTCACTTCTTTCAACTCAGTAATGCATTTTGGATGTGTACCTAGAGTTTAAAGCAGAAAAACAGGAACTTTTAGAATTTTCATTTTTTGACCAAAACGACAGGACCGGAGCTGATAAAAATGTTGATATGGATGTTATTTTTTTTCTGACTGTGATTTCAAAACCATGCACCAGAATTCACTTCTTAAAACTCAGTAATGCATTTTGGATGTGTACCTAGAGTTTAAAGCAGAAAAACAGGAACTTTTAGAATTTTCATTTTTTGACCAAAACGACAGGACCGGAGCTGATAAAAATGTTGATATGGATGTTATTTTTTTCTGACTGCGATTTCAAAACCATGCACCAGAATCAACTTCTTTCAACTCAGTAATGCATTTTGGATGTGTACCTAGAGTTTAAAGCAGAAAAACAGGAACTTTTAGAATTTTCATTTGTTGACCAAAACGACAGGACCGGAGCTGATAAAAATGTTGATATGGATGTTATTTTTTTCTGACTGCGATTTCAAAACCATGCACCAGAATTCACTTCTTTCAACTCAGTAATGCATTTTGGATGTGTACCTAGAGTTTAAAGCAGAAAAACAGGAACTTTTAGAATTTTCATTTTTTGACCAAAACGACAGGACCGGAGCTGATAAAAATGTTGATATGGATGTTATTTTTTTTCTGACTGCGATTTCAAAACCATGCACCAGAATTCACTTCTTTAAACTCAGTAATGCATTTTGGATGTGTACCTATTGTTTAAAGCAGAAAAACAGGAACTTTTAGAATTTTCATTCTTTGACCAAAACGACAGGACCGGAGCTGATAAAAATGTTGATATGGATGTTATTTTTTTTCTGACTGTGATTTCAAAACCATGCACCAGAATTCACTTCTTAAAACTCAGTAATGCATTTTGGATGTGTACCTAGAGTTTAAAGCAGAAAAACAGGAACTTTTAGAATTTTCATTTTTTGACCAAAACGACAGGACCGGAGCTGATAAAAATGTTGATATGGATGTTATTTTTTTTCTGACTGCGATTTCAAAACCATGCACCAGAATCAACTTCTTTCAACTCAGTAATGCATTTTGGATGTGTACCTAGAGTTTAAAGCAGAAAAACAGGAACTTTTAGAATTTTCATTTTTTGACCAAAACGACAGGACCGAAACTGATAAAAATGTTGATATGGATGTTATTTTTTTCTGACTGCGATTTCAAAACCATGCACCAGAATTCACTTCTTTCAACTCAGTAATGCATTTTGGATGTGTACCTAGAGTTTAAAGCAGAAAAACAGGAACTTTTAGAATTTTCATTTTTTGACCAAAACGACAGGACCGGAGCTGATAAAAATGTTGATATGGATGTTATTTTTTTCTGACTGCGATTTCAAAACCATGCACCAGAATTCACTTCTTTCAACTCAGTAATGCATTTTGGATGTGTACCTAGAGTTTAAAGCAGAAAAACAGGAACTTTTCGAATTTTCATTTTTTGACCAAAACGACAGGACCGGAGCTGATAAAAATGTTGATATGGATGTTATTTTTTTTCTGACTGCGATTTCAAAACCATGCACCAGAATTCACTTCTTTAAACTCAGTAATGCATTTTGGATGTGTACCTAGAGTTTAAAGCAGAAAAACAGGAACTTTTAGAATTTTCATTTTTTAACCAAAACGACAGGACCGGAGCTGATAAAAATGTTGATATGGATGTTATTTTTTTTCTGACTGCGATTTCAAAACCATGCACCAGAATTCACTTCTTTGAAATCAGTAATGCATTTTGGATGTGTACCTAGAGTTTAAAGCAGAAAAACAGGAACTTTTAGAATTTTCATTTGTTGACCAAAACGACAGGACCGGACCTGATAAAAATGTTGATATGGATGTTATTTTTTTTCTGACTGCGATTTCAAAACCATGCACCAGAATTCACTTCTTTCAACTCAGTAATGCATTTTGGATGTGTACCTAGAGTTTAAAGCAGAAAAACAGGAACTTTTAGAATTTTCATTTTTTGACCAAAATGACAGGACCGGAGCTGATAAAATGTTGATATGGATGTTATTTTTTTTCTGACTGCGATTTCAAAACCATGCACCAGAATTCACTTCTTTAAACTCAGTAATGCATTTTGGATGTGTACCTAGAGTTTAAAGCAGAAAAACAGGAACGTTTAGAATTTTAATTTTTTGACCAAAACGACAGGACCGGAGCTGATAAAAATGTTGATATGGATGTTATTTTTTTTCTGACTGCGATTTCAAAACCATGCACCAGAATCAACTTCTTTCAACTCAGTAATGCATTTTGGATGTGTACCTAGAGTTTAAAGCAGAAAAACAGGAACTTTTAGAATTTTCATTTTTTGACCAAAACGACAGGTCCGGAGCTGATAAAAATGTTGATATTGTTGTATTTTTTTTTCTGACTGCGGTTTCAAAACCATGCACCAGAATCAACTTCTTTCAACTCAGTAATGCATTTTGGATGTGTACCTAGAGTTTAAAGCAGAAAAACAGGAACTTTTAGAATTTTCATTTTTTGACCAAAACGACAGGTCCGGAGCTGATAAAAATGTTGATATTGATGTAATTTTTTTTCTGACTGCGGTTTCAAAACCATGCACCAGAATCAACTTCTTTCAACTCAGTAATGCATTCTGGATGTGTACCTAGAGTTTAAAGCAGAAAAACAGGAACTTTTAGAATTTTCATTTTTTGACCAAAACGACAGGACCGGAGCTGATAAAAATGTTGATATGGATGTTATTTTTTTTCTGACTGCGATTTCAAAACCATGCACCAGAATTCACTTCTTTCAACTCAGTAATGCATTTTGGATGTGTACCTAGAGTTTAAAGCAGAAAAACAGGAACTTTTAGAATTTTCATTTGTTGACCAAAACGACAGGACCGGAGCTGATAAAAATGTTGATATGGATGTTATTTTATTTCTGACTGCGATTTCAAAACCATGCACCAGAATTCACTTCTTTCAACTCAGTAATGCATTTTGGATGTGTACCTAGAGTTTAAAGCAGAAAAACAGGAACTTTTAGAATTTTCATTTTTTGACCAAAACGACAGGACCGGAGCTGATAAAAATGTTGATATGGATGTTATTTTTTTTCTGACTGCGATTTCAAAACCATGCACCAGAATTCACTTCTTTAAACTCAGTAATGCATTTTGGATGTGTACCTAGAGTTTAAAGCAGAAAAACAGGAACTTTTAGAATTTTCATTTTTTGACCAAAACGACAGGACCGGAGCTGATAAAAATGTTGATATGGATGTTATTTTTTTTCTGACTGCGATTTCAAAACCATGCACCAGAATCAACTTCTTTCAACTCAGTAATGCATTTTGGATGTGTACCTAGAGTTTAAAGCAGAAAAACAGGAACTTTTAGAATTTTCATTTTTTGACTAAAACGACAGGACCGAAACTGATAAAAATGTTGATATGGATGTTATTTTTTTCTGACTGCGATTTCAAAACCATGCACCAGAATTCACTTCTTTCAACTCAGTAATGCATTTTGGATGTGTACCTAGAGTTTAAAGCAGAAAAACAGGAACTTTTAGAATTTTCATTTTTTGACCAAAACGACAGGACCGGAGCTGATAAAAATGTTGATATGGATGTTATTTTTTTCTGACTGCGATTTCAAAACCATGCACCAGAATTCACTTCTTTCAACTCAGTAATGCATTTTGGATGTGTACCTAGAGTTTAAAGCAGAAAAACAGGAACTTTTCGAATTTTCATTTTTTGACCAAAACGACAGGACCGGAGCTGATAAAAATGTTGATATGGATGTTATTTTTTTTCTGACTGCGATTTCAAAACCATGCACCAGAATTCACTTCTTTAAACTCAGTAATGCATTTTGGATGTGTACCTAGAGTTTAAAGCAGAAAAACAGGAACTTTTAGAATTTTCATTTTTTAACCAAAACGACAGGACCGGAGCTGATAAAAATGTTGATATGGATGTTATTTTTTTTCTGACTGCGATTTCAAAACCATGCACCAGAATTCACTTCTTTCAACTCAGTAATGCATTTTGGATGTGTACCTAGAGTTTAAAGCAGAAAAACAGGAACTTTTAGAATTTTCATTTGTTGACCAAAACGACAGGACCGGACCTGATAAAAATGTTGATATGGATGTTATTTTTTTTCTGACTGCGATTTCAAAACCATGCACCAGAATTCACTTCTTTCAACTCAGTAATGCATTTTGGATGTGTACCTAGAGTTTAAAGCAGAAAAACAGGAACTTTTAGAATTTTCATTTTTTGACCAAAACGACAGGACCGGAGCTGATAAAAATGTTGATATGGATGTTATTTTTTTCTGACTGCGATTTCAAAACCATGCACCAGAATTCACTTCTTTAAACTCAGTAATGCATTTTGGATGTGTACCTAGAGTTTAAAGCAGAAAAACAGGAACTTTTAGAATTTTAATTTTTTGACCAAAACGACAGGACCGGAGCTGATAAAAATGTTGATATGGATGTTATTTTTTTTCTGACTGCGATTTCAAAACCATGCACCAGAATCAACTTCTTTCAACTCAGTAATGCATTTTGGATGTGTACCTAGAGTTTAAAGCAGAAAAACAGGAACTTTTAGAATTTTCATTTTTTGACCAAAACGACAGGACCGGAGCTGATAAAAATGTTGATATGGATGTTATTTTTTTCTGACTGCGATTTCAAAACCATGCACCAGAATTCACTTCTTTCAACTCAGTAATGCATTTTGGATGTGTACCTAGAGTTTAAAGCAGAAAAATAGGAACTTTTAGAATTTTCATTTGTTGACCAAAACGACAGGACCGGAGCTGATAAAAATGTTGATATGGATGTTATTTTATTTCTGACTGCGATTTCAAAACCATGCACCAGAATCAACTTCTTTAAACTCAGTAATGCATTTTGGATGTGTACCTAGAGTTTAAAGCAGAAAAACAGGAACTTTTAGAATTTTCATTTGTTGACCAAAACGACAGGACCGGAGCTGATAAAAATGTTGATATGGATGTTATTTTTTTTCTGACTGCGATTTCAAAACCATGCACCAGAATTCACTTCTTTCAACTCAGTAATGCATTTTGGATGTGTACCTAGAGTTTAAAGCAGAAAAACAGGAACTTTTAGAATTTTCATTTTTTGACCAAAACGACAGGACCGGAGCTGATAAAAATGTTGATATGGATGTTATTTTTTTCTGACTGCGATTTCAAAACCATGCACCAGATTTCACTTCTTTCAACTCAGTAATGCATTTTGGATGTGTACCTAGAGTTTAAAGCAGAAAAACAGGAACTTTTAGAATTTTCATTTTTTGACCAAAACGACAGGACCGGAGCTGATAAAAATGTTGATATGGATGTTATTTTTTTTCTGACTGCGATTTCAAAACCATGCACCAGAATTCACTTCTTTAAACTCAGTAATGCATTTTGGATGTGTACCTAGAGTTTAAAGCAGAAAAACAGGAACTTTTAGAATTTTCATTTTTTAACCAAAACGACAGGACCGGAGCTGATAAAAATGTTGATATGGATGTTATTTTTTTTCTGACTGCGATTTCAAAACCATGCACCAGAATTCACTTCTTTCAACTCAGTAATGCATTTTGGATGTGTACCTAGAGTTTAAAGCAGAAAAACAGGAACTTTTAGAATTTTCATTTGTTGACCAAAACGACAGGACCGGACCTGATAAAAATGTTGATATGGATGTTATTTTTTTTCTGACTGCGATTTCAAAACCATGCACCAGAATTCACTTCTTTCAACTCAGTAATGCATTTTGGATGTGTACCTAGAGTTTAAAGCAGAAAAACAGGAACTTTTAGAATTTTAATTTTTTGACCAAAACGACAGGACCGGAGCTGATAAAAATGTTGATATGGATGTTATTTTTTTTCTGACTGCGATTTCAAAACCATGCACCAGAATTTACTTCTTTAAACTCAGTAATGCATTTTGGATGTGTACCTAGAGTTTAAAGCAGAAAACCAGGAACTTTTAGAATTTTCATTTTTTGACCAAAACGACAGGACCGGAGCTGATAAAAATGTTGATATGGATGTTATTTTTTTCTGACTGCGATTTCAAAACCATGCACCAGAATTCACTTCTTTCAACTCAGTAATGCATTTTGGATGTGTACCTAGAGTTTAAAGCAGAAAAACAGGAACTTTTAGAATTTTCATTTTTTGACCAAAACGACAGGACCGGAGCTGATAAAAATGTTGATATGGATGTTATTTTTTTCTGACTGCGATTTCAAAACCATGCACCAGAATTCACTTATTTCAACTCAGTAATGCATTTTGGATGTGTACCTAGAGTTTAAAGCAGAAAAACAGGAACTTTTAGAATTTTCATTTGTTGACCAAAACGACAGGACCGGAGCTGATAAAAATGTTGATATGGATGTTATTTTTTTTCTGACTGTGATTTCAAAACCATGCACCAGAATTCACTTCTTTAAACTCAGTAATGCATTTTGGATGTGTACCTAGAGTTTAAAGCAGAAAAACAGGAACTTTTAGAATTTTCATTTTTTAACCAAAACGACAGGACCGGAGCTGATAAAAATGTTGATATGGATGTTATTTTTTTTCTGACTGCGATTTCAAAACCATGCACCAGAATTCACTTCTTTGAAATCAGTAATGCATTTTGGATGTGTACCTAGAGTTTAAAGCAGAAAAACAGGAACTTTTAGAATTTTCATTTGTTGACCAAAACGACAGGACCGGACCTGATAAAAATGTTGATATGGATGTTATTTTTTTTCTGACTGCGATTTCAAAACCATGCACCAGAATTCACTTCTTTCAACTCAGTAATGCATTTTGGATGTGTACCTAGAGTTTAAAGCAGAAAAACAGGAACTTTTAGAATTTTCATTTTTTGACCAAAATGACAGGACCGGAGCTGATAAAATGTTGATATGGATGTTATTTTTTTTCTGACTGCGATTTCAAAACCATGCACCAGAATTCACTTCTTTAAACTCAGTAATGCATTTTGGATGTGTACCTAGAGTTTAAAGCAGAAAAACAGGAACGTTTAGAATTTTAATTTTTTGACCAAAACGACAGGACCGGAGCTGATAAAAATGTTGATATGGATGTTATTTTTTTTCTGACTGCGATTTCAAAACCATGCACCAGAATCAACTTCTTTCAACTCAGTAATGCATTTTGGATGTGTACCTAGAGTTTAAAGCAGAAAAACAGGAACTTTTAGAATTTTCATTTTTTGACCAAAACGACAGGTCCGGAGCTGATAAAAATGTTGATATTGTTGTATTTTTTTTTCTGACTGCGGTTTCAAAACCATGCACCAGAATCAACTTCTTTCAACTCAGTAATGCATTTTGGATGTGTACCTAGAGTTTAAAGCAGAAAAACAGGAACTTTTAGAATTTTCATTTTTTGACCAAAACGACAGGTCCGGAGCTGATAAAAATGTTGATATTGATGTAATTTTTTTTCTGACTGCGGTTTCAAAACCATGCACCAGAATCAACTTCTTTCAACTCAGTAATGCATTCTGGATGTGTACCTAGAGTTTAAAGCAGAAAAACAGGAACTTTTAGAATTTTCATTTTTTGACCAAAACGACAGGACCGGAGCTGATAAAAATGTTGATATGGATGTTATTTTTTTTCTGACTGCGATTTCAAAACCATGCACCAGAATTCACTTCTTTCAACTCAGTAATGCATTTTGGATGTGTACCTAGAGTTTAAAGCAGAAAAACAGGAACTTTTAGAATTTTCATTTGTTGACCAAAACGACAGGACCGGAGCTGATAAAAATGTTGATATGGATGTTATTTTATTTCTGACTGCGATTTCAAAACCATGCACCAGAATTCACTTCTTTCAACTCAGTAATGCATTTTGGATGTGTACCTAGAGTTTAAAGCAGAAAAACAGGAACTTTTAGAATTTTCATTTTTTGACCAAAACGACAGGACCGGAGCTGATAAAAATGTTGATATGGATGTTATTTTTTTTCTGACTGCGATTTCAAAACCATGCACCAGAATTCACTTCTTTAAACTCAGTAATGCATTTTGGATGTGTACCTAGAGTTTAAAGCAGAAAAACAGGAACTTTTAGAATTTTCATTTTTTGACCAAAACGACAGGACCGGAGCTGATAAAAATGTTGATATGGATGTTATTTTTTTTCTGACTGCGATTTCAAAACCATGCACCAGAATCAACTTCTTTCAACTCAGTAATGCATTTTGGATGTGTACCTAGAGTTTAAAGCAGAAAAACAGGAACTTTTAGAATTTTCATTTTTTGACTAAAACGACAGGACCGAAACTGATAAAAATGTTGATATGGATGTTATTTTTTTCTGACTGCGATTTCAAAACCATGCACCAGAATTCACTTCTTTCAACTCAGTAATGCATTTTGGATGTGTACCTAGAGTTTAAAGCAGAAAAACAGGAACTTTTAGAATTTTCATTTTTTGACCAAAACGACAGGACCGGAGCTGATAAAAATGTTGATATGGATGTTATTTTTTTCTGACTGCGATTTCAAAACCATGCACCAGAATTCACTTCTTTCAACTCAGTAATGCATTTTGGATGTGTACCTAGAGTTTAAAGCAGAAAAACAGGAACTTTTCGAATTTTCATTTTTTGACCAAAACGACAGGACCGGAGCTGATAAAAATGTTGATATGGATGTTATTTTTTTTCTGACTGCGATTTCAAAACCATGCACCAGAATTCACTTCTTTAAACTCAGTAATGCATTTTGGATGTGTACCTAGAGTTTAAAGCAGAAAAACAGGAACTTTTAGAATTTTCATTTTTTAACCAAAACGACAGGACCGGAGCTGATAAAAATGTTGATATGGATGTTATTTTTTTTCTGACTGCGATTTCAAAACCATGCACCAGAATTCACTTCTTTCAACTCAGTAATGCATTTTGGATGTGTACCTAGAGTTTAAAGCAGAAAAACAGGAACTTTTAGAATTTTCATTTGTTGACCAAAACGACAGGACCGGACCTGATAAAAATGTTGATATGGATGTTATTTTTTTTCTGACTGCGATTTCAAAACCATGCACCAGAATTCACTTCTTTCAACTCAGTAATGCATTTTGGATGTGTACCTAGAGTTTAAAGCAGAAAAACAGGAACTTTTAGAATTTTCATTTTTTGACCAAAACGACAGGACCGGAGCTGATAAAAATGTTGATATGGATGTTATTTTTTTCTGACTGCGATTTCAAAACCATGCACCAGAATTCACTTCTTTAAACTCAGTAATGCATTTTGGATGTGTACCTAGAGTTTAAAGCAGAAAAACAGGAACTTTTAGAATTTTAATTTTTTGACCAAAACGACAGGACCGGAGCTGATAAAAATGTTGATATGGATGTTATTTTTTTTCTGACTGCGATTTCAAAACCATGCACCAGAATCAACTTCTTTCAACTCAGTAATGCATTTTGGATGTGTACCTAGAGTTTAAAGCAGAAAAACAGGAACTTTTAGAATTTTCATTTTTTGACCAAAACGACAGGACCGGAGCTGATAAAAATGTTGATATGGATGTTATTTTTTTCTGACTGCGATTTCAAAACCATGCACCAGAATTCACTTCTTTCAACTCAGTAATGCATTTTGGATGTGTACCTAGAGTTTAAAGCAGAAAAATAGGAACTTTTAGAATTTTCATTTGTTGACCAAAACGACAGGACCGGAGCTGATAAAAATGTTGATATGGATGTTATTTTATTTCTGACTGCGATTTCAAAACCATGCACCAGAATCAACTTCTTTAAACTCAGTAATGCATTTTGGATGTGTACCTAGAGTTTAAAGCAGAAAAACAGGAACTTTTAGAATTTTCATTTGTTGACCAAAACGACAGGACCGGAGCTGATAAAAATGTTGATATGGATGTTATTTTTTTTCTGACTGCGATTTCAAAACCATGCACCAGAATTCACTTCTTTCAACTCAGTAATGCATTTTGGATGTGTACCTAGAGTTTAAAGCAGAAAAACAGGAACTTTTAGAATTTTCATTTTTTGACCAAAACGACAGGACCGGAGCTGATAAAAATGTTGATATGGATGTTATTTTTTTCTGACTGCGATTTCAAAACCATGCACCAGATTTCACTTCTTTCAACTCAGTAATGCATTTTGGATGTGTACCTAGAGTTTAAAGCAGAAAAACAGGAACTTTTAGAATTTTCATTTTTTGACCAAAACGACAGGACCGGAGCTGATAAAAATGTTGATATGGATGTTATTTTTTTTCTGACTGCGATTTCAAAACCATGCACCAGAATTCACTTCTTTAAACTCAGTAATGCATTTTGGATGTGTACCTAGAGTTTAAAGCAGAAAAACAGGAACTTTTAGAATTTTCATTTTTTAACCAAAACGACAGGACCGGAGCTGATAAAAATGTTGATATGGATGTTATTTTTTTTCTGACTGCGATTTCAAAACCATGCACCAGAATTCACTTCTTTCAACTCAGTAATGCATTTTGGATGTGTACCTAGAGTTTAAAGCAGAAAAACAGGAACTTTTAGAATTTTCATTTGTTGACCAAAACGACAGGACCGGACCTGATAAAAATGTTGATATGGATGTTATTTTTTTTCTGACTGCGATTTCAAAACCATGCACCAGAATTCACTTCTTTCAACTCAGTAATGCATTTTGGATGTGTACCTAGAGTTTAAAGCAGAAAAACAGGAACTTTTAGAATTTTAATTTTTTGACCAAAACGACAGGACCGGAGCTGATAAAAATGTTGATATGGATGTTATTTTTTTTCTGACTGCGATTTCAAAACCATGCACCAGAATTTACTTCTTTAAACTCAGTAATGCATTTTGGATGTGTACCTAGAGTTTAAAGCAGAAAACCAGGAACTTTTAGAATTTTCATTTTTTGACCAAAACGACAGGACCGGAGCTGATAAAAATGTTGATATGGATGTTATTTTTTTCTGACTGCGATTTCAAAACCATGCACCAGAATTCACTTCTTTCAACTCAGTAATGCATTTTGGATGTGTACCTAGAGTTTAAAGCAGAAAAACAGGAACTTTTAGAATTTTCATTTTTTGACCAAAACGACAGGACCGGAGCTGATAAAAATGTTGATATGGATGTTATTTTTTTCTGACTGCGATTTCAAAACCATGCACCAGAATTCACTTATTTCAACTCAGTAATGCATTTTGGATGTGTACCTAGAGTTTAAAGCAGAAAAACAGGAACTTTTAGAATTTTCATTTGTTGACCAAAACGACAGGACCGGAGCTGATAAAAATGTTGATATGGATGTTATTTTTTTTCTGACTGTGATTTCAAAACCATGCACCAGAATTCACTTCTTAAAACTCAGTAATGCATTTTGGATGTGTACCTAGAGTTTAAAGCAGAAAAACAGGAACTTTTAGAATTTTCATTTTTTGACCAAAACGACAGGACCGGAGCTGATAAAAATGTTGATATGGATGTTATTTTTTTTCTGACTGCGATTTCAAAACCATGCACCAGAATTCACTTCTTTCAACTCAGTAATGCATTTTGGATGTGTACCTAGAGTTTAAAGCAGAAAAACAGGAACTTTTAGAATTTTCATTTGTTGACCAAAACGACAGGACCGGAGCTGATAAAAATGTTGATATGGATGTTATTTTTTTTCTGACTGCGATTTCAAAACCATGCACCAGAATTCACTTCTTTCAACTCAGTAATGCATTTTGGATGTGTACCTAGAGTTTAAAGCAGAAAAACAGGAACTTTTAGAATTTTCATTTTTTGACCAAAACGACAGGACCGGAGCTGATGAAAATGTTGATATTGATGTAATTTTTCTTCTGACTGCGGTTTCAAAACCATGCACCAGAATCAACTTCTTTCAACTCAGTAATGCATTTTGGATGTGTACCTAGAGTTTAAAGCAGAAAAACAGGAACTTTTAGAATTTTCATTTTTTGACCAAAACGACAGGTCCGGAGCTGATAAAAATGTTGATATTGATGTAATTTTTTTTCTGACTGCGGTTTCAAAACCATGCACCAGAATCAACTTCTTTCAACTCAGTAATGCATTTTGGATGTGTACCTAGAGTTTAAAGCAGAAAAACAGGAACTTTTAGAATTTTCATTTGTTGACCAAAACGACAGGACCGGAGCTGATAAAAATGTTGATATGGATGTTATTTTATTTCTGACTGCGATTTCAAAACCATGCACCAGAATTCACTTATTTCAACTCAGTAATGCATTTTGGATGTGTACCTAGAGTTTAAAGCAGAAAAACAGGAACTTTTAGAATTTTCATTTTTTGACCAAAACGACAGGACCGGAGCTGATAAAAATGTTGATATGGATGTTATTTTTTTTTCTGACTGCGATTTCAAAACCATGCACCAGAATTCACTTCTTTCAACTCAGTAATGCATTTTGGATGTTTACCTAGAGTTTAAAGCAGAAAAACAGGAACTTTTAGAATTTTCATTTTTTGACCAAAACGACAGGACCGGAGCTGATAAAAATGTTGATACGGATGTTATTTTATTTCTGACTGCGATTTCAAAACCATGCACCAGAATCAACTTCTTTAAACTCAGTAATGCATTTTGGATGTGTACCTAGAGTTTAAAGCAGAAAAACAGGAACTTTTAGAATTTTCATTTGTTGACCAAAACGACAGGACCGGAGCTGATAAAAATGTTGATATGGATGTTATTTTTTTTCTGACTGCGATTTCAAAACCATGCACCAGAATTCACTTCTTTCAACTCAGTAATGCATTTTGGATGTGTACCTAGAGTTTAAAGCAGAAAAACAGGAACTTTTAGAATTTTCATTTTTTGACCAAAACGACAGGACCGGAGCTGATAAAAATGTTGATATGGATGTTATTTTTTTTCTGACTGCGATTTCAAAACCATGCACCAGAATTCACTTCTTTCAACTCAGTAATGCATTTTGGATGTGTACCTAGAGTTTAAAGCAGAAAAACAGGAACTTTTAGAATTTTCATTTTTTGACCAAAACGACAGGACCGGAGCTGATAAAAATGTTGATATGGATGTTATTTTTTTCTGACTGCGATTTCAAAACCATGCACCAGATTTCACTTCTTTCAACTCAGTAATGCATTTTGGATGTGTACCTAGAGTTTAAAGCAGAAAAACAGGAACTTTTAGAATTTTCATTTTTTGACCAAAACGACAGGACCGGAGCTGATAAAAATGTTGATATGGATGTTATTTTTTTTTCGGACTGCGATTTCAAAACCATGCACAAGAATCAACTTATTTCAACTCAGTAATGCATTTTGGATGTGTACCTAGAGTTTAAAGCAGAAAAACAGGAACTTTTAGAATTTTCATTTTTTGACCAAAACGACAGGACCGGACCTGATAAAAATGTTGATATGGATGTTATTTTTTTTCTGACTGCGATTTCAAAACCATGCACCAGAATTCACTTCTTTCAACTCAGTAATGCATTTTGGATGTGTACCTAGAGTTTAAAGCAGAAAAACAGGAACTTTTAGAATTTTCATTTGTTGACCAAAATGACAGGACCGGAGCTGATGAAAATGTTGATATGGATGTTATTTTTTTTCTGACTGCGATTTGAAAACCATGCACCAGAATTCACTTTTTTAAACTCAGTAATGCATTTTGGATGTGTACCTAGAGTTTAAAGCAGAAAAACAGGAACTTTTAGAATTTTCATTTTTTGACCAAAACGACAGGACCGGAGCTGATAAAAATGTTGATATGGATGTTATTTTTTTTCTGACTGCGATTTCAAAACCATGCACCAGAATTCACTTCTTTCAACTCAGTAATGCATTTTGGATGTGTACCTAGAGTTTAAAGCAAAAAAACAGGAACTTTTAGAATTTTCATTTGTTGACCAAAACGACAGGACCGGAGCTGATAAAAATGTTGATATGGATGTTATTTTTTTCTGACTGCGATTTCAAAACCATGCACCAGAATTCACTTCTTTCAACTCAGTAATGCATTTTGGATGTGTACCTAGAGTTTAAAGCAGAAAAACAGGAACTTTTAGAATTTTCATTTGTTGACCAAAACGACAGGACCGGAGCTGATAAAAATGTCTATATGGATGTTATTTTTTTTCTGACTGCGATTTCAAAACCATGCACCAGAATTCACTTCTTTAAACTCAGTAATGCATTTTGGATGTGTACCTAGAGTTTAAAGCAGAAAAACAGGAACTTTTAGAATTTTCATTTGTTGACCAAAACGACAGGACCGGAGCTGATAAAAATGTTGATATGGATGTTATTTTTTTTTCTGACTGCGATTTCAAAACCATGCACCAGAATTCACTTCTTTCAACTCAGTAATGCATTTTGGATGTGTACCTAGAGTTTAAAGCAGAAAAACAGGAACTTTTAGAATTTCCATTTTTTGACCAAAACGACAGGACCGGAGCTGATAAAAATGTTGATATGGATGTTATTTTTTTCTGACTGCGATTTCAAAACCATGCACCAGAATTCACTTATTTCAACTCAGTAATGCATTTTGGATGTGTACCTAGAGTTTAAAGCAGAAAAACAGGAACTTTTAGAATTTTCATTTGTTGACCAAAACGACAGGACCGGAGCTGATAAAAATGTTGATATGGATGTTATTTTTTTTCTGACTGTGATTTCAAAACCATGCACCAGAATTCACTTCTTAAAACTCAGTAATGCATTTTGGATGTGTACCTAGAGTTTAAAGCAGAAAAACAGGAACTTTTAGAATTTTCATTTTTTGACCAAAACGACAGGACCGGAGCTGATAAAAATGTTGATATGGATGTTATTTTTTTTCTGACTGCGATTTCAAAACCATGCACCAGAATTCACTTCTTTCAACTCAGTAATGCATTTTGGATGTGTACCTAGAGTTTAAAGCAGAAAAACAGGAACTTTTAGAATTTTCATTTGTTGACCAAAACGACAGGACCGGAGCTGATAAAAATGTTGATATGGATGTTATTTTTTTTCTGACTGCGATTTCAAAACCATGCACCAGAATTCACTTCTTTCAACTCAGTAATGCATTTTGGATGTGTACCTAGAGTTTAAAGCAGAAAAACAGGAACTTTTAGAATTTTCATTTTTTGACCAAAACGACAGGACCGGAGCTGATAAAAATGTTGATATTGATGTAATTTTTTTTCTGACTGCGGTTTCAAAACCATGCACCAGAATCAACTTCTTTCAACTCAGTAATGCATTTTGGATGTGTACCTAGAGTTTAAAGCAGAAAAACAGGAACTTTTAGAATTTTCATTTTTTGACCAAAACGACAGGTCCGGAGCTGATAAAAATGTTGATATTGATGTAATTTTTTTTCTGACTGCGGTTTCAAAACCATGCACCAGAATCAACTTCTTTCAACTCAGTAATGCATTTTGGATGTGTACCTAGAGTTTAAAGCAGAAAAACAGGAACTTTTAGAATTTTCATTTGTTGACCAAAACGACAGGACCGGAGCTGATAAAAATGTTGATATGGATGTTATTTTATTTCTGACTGCGATTTCAAAACCATGCACCAGAATTCACTTCTTTCAACTCAGTAATGCATTTTGGATGTGTACCTAGAGTTTAAAGCAGAAAAACAGGAACTTTTAGAATTTTCATTTTTTGACCAAAACGACAGGACCGGAGCTGATAAAAATGTTGATATGGATGTTATTTTATTTCTGACTGCGATTTCAAAACCATGCACCAGAATCAACTTCTTTAAACTCAGTAATGCATTTTGGATGTGTACCTAGAGTTTAAAGCAGAAAAACAGGAACTTTTAGAATTTTCATTTGTTGACCAAAACGACAGGACCGGAGCTGATAAAAATGTTGATATGGATGTTATTTTTTTTCTGACTGCGATTTCAAAACCATGCACCAGAATTCACTTCTTTCAACTCAGTAATGCATTTTGGATGTGTACCTAGAGTTTAAAGCAGAAAAACAGGAACTTTTAGAATTTTCATTTTTTGACCAAAACGACAGGACCGGAGCTGATAAAAATGTTGATATGGATGTTATTTTTTTTCTGACTGCGATTTCAAAACCATGCACCAGAATTCACTTCTTTCAACTCAGTAATGCATTTTGGATGTGTACCTAGAGTTTAAAGCAGAAAAACAGGAACTTTTAGAATTTTCATTTTTTGACCAAAACGACAGGACCGGAGCTGATAAAAATGTTGATATGGATGTTATTTTTTTCTGACTGCGATTTCAAAACCATGCACCAGATTTCACTTCTTTCAACTCAGTAATGCATTTTGGATGTGTACCTAGAGTTTAAAGCAGAAAAACAGGAACTTTTAGAATTTTCATTTTTTGACCAAAACGACAGGACCGGAGCTGATAAAAATGTTGATATGGATGTTATTTTTTTTTCGGACTGCGATTTCAAAACCATGCACCAGAATTCACTTCTTTAAACTCAGTTATACATTTTGGATGTGTACCTAGAGTTTAAAGCAGAAAAACAGGAACTTTTAGAATTTTCATTTTTTGACCAAAACGACAGGACCGGAGCTGATAAAAATGTTGATATGGATGTTATTTTTTTTCTGACTGCGATTTCAAAACCATGCACCAGAATTCACTTCTTTCAACTCAGTAATGCATTTTGGATGTGTACCTAGAGTTTAAAGCAGAAAAACAGGAACTTTTAGAATTTTCATTTTTTGACCAAAACGACAGGACCGGAGCTGATAAAAATGTTGATATGGATGTTATTTTTTTTTCGGACTGCGATTTCAAAACCATGCACCAGAATTCACTTCTTTAAACTCAGTAATACATTTTGGATGTGTACCTAGAGTTTAAAGCAGAAAAACAGGAACTTTTAGAATTTTCATTTTTTGACCAAAACGACAGGACCGGAGCTGATAAAAATGTTGATATGGATGTTATTTTTTTTCTGACTGCGATTTCAAAACCATGCACAAGAATCAACTTATTTCAACTCAGTAATGCATTTTGGATGTGTACCTAGAGTTTAAAGCAGAAAAACAGGAACTTTTAGAATTTTCATTTTTTGACCAAAACGACAGGACCGGACCTGATAAAAATGTTGATATGGATGTTATTTTTTTTCTGACTGCGATTTCAAAACCATGCACCAGAATTCACTTCTTTCAACTCAGTAATGCATTTTGGATGTGTACCTAGAGTTTAAAGCAGAAAAACAGGAACTTTTAGAATTTTCATTTGTTGACCAAAATGACAGGACCGGAGCTGATGAAAATGTTGATATGGATGTTATTTTTTTTCTGACTGCGATTTGAAAACCATGCACCAGAATTCACTTTTTTAAACTCAGTAATGCATTTTGGATGTGTACCTAGAGTTTAAAGCAGAAAAACAGGAACTTTTAGAATTTTCATTTTTTGACCAAAACGACAGGACCGGAGCTGATAAAAATGTTGATATGGATGTTATTTTTTTTCTGACTGCGATTTCAAAACCATGCACCAGAATTCACTTCTTTCAACTCAGTAATGCATTTTGGATGTGTACCTAGAGTTTAAAGCAGAAAAACAGGAACTTTTAGAATTTTCATTTGTTGACCAAAACGACAGGACCGGACCTGATAAAAATGTTGATATGGATGTTATTTTTTTTCTGACTGCGATTTCAAAACCATGCACCAGAATTCACTTCTTTCAACTCAGTAATGCATTTTGGATGTGTACCTAGAGTTTAAAGCAGAAAAACAGGAACTTTTAGAATTTTCATTTGTTGACCAAAACGACAGGACCGGAGCTGATGAAAATGTTGATATGGATGTTATTTTTTTTCTGACTGCGATTTCAAAACCATGCACCAGAATTCACTTCTTTCAACTCAGTAATGCATTTTGGATGTGTACCTAGAGTTTAAAGCAGAAAAACAGGAACTTTTAGAATTTTCATTTTTTGACCAAAACGACAGGACCGGAGCTGATAAAAATGTTGATATGGATGTTATTTTTTTTCTGACTGCGATTTCAAAACCATGCACCAGAATTCACTTCTTTAAACTCAGTAATGCATTTTGGATGTGTACCTAGAGTTTAAAGCAGAAAAACAGGAACTTTTAGAATTTTCATTTTTTGACCAAAACGACAGAACCGGAGCTGATAAAAATTTTGATATGGATGTTATTTTTTTTCTGACTGCGATTTCAAAACCATGCACCAGAATTCACTTCTTTCAACTCAGTAATGCATTTTGGATGTGTACCTAGAGTTTAAAGCAGAAAAACAGGAACTTTTAGAATTTTCATTTGTTGACCAAAACGACAGGACCGGAGCTGATAAAAATGTTGATATGGATGTTATTTTTTTTTCTGACTGCGATTTCAAAACCATGCACCAGAATTCACTTCTTTCAACTCAGTAATGCATTTTGGATGTGTACCTAGAGTTTAAAGCAGAAAAACAGGAACTTTTAGAATTTTCATTTTTTGACCAAAACGACAGGACCGGAGCTGATAAAAATGTTGATATGGATGTTATTTTTTTTCTGACTGCGATTTCAAAACCATGCACCAGAATTCACTTCTTTCAACTCAGTAATGCATTTTGGATGTGTACCTAGAGTTTAAAGCAGAAAAACAGGAACTTTTAGAATTTTCATTTTTTGACCAAAACGACAGGTCCGGAGCTAATAAAAATGTTGATATTGATGTAATTTTTTTTCTGACTGCGGTTTCAAAACCATGCACCAGAATCAACTTCTTTCAACTCAGTAATGCATTTTGGATGTGAACCTAGAGTTTAAAGAAGAAAAACAGGAACTTTTAGAATTTTAATTTTTTGACCAAAACGACAGGTCCGGAGCTGATAAAAATGTTGATATTGATGTAATTTTTTTTCTGACTGCGGTTTCAAAACTATGCACCAGAATCAACTTCTTTCAACTCAGTAATGCATTTTGGATGTGTACCTAGAGTTTAAAGCAGAATAACAGGAACTTTTAGAATTTTCATTTTTTGACCAAAACGACAGGACCGGAGCTGATAAAAATGTTGATATGGATGTTATTTTTTTTCTGACTGTGATTTCAAAACCATGCACCAGAATTCACTTCTTTCAACTCAGTAATGCATTTTGGATGTGTACCTAGAGTTTAAAGCAGAAAAACAGGAACTTTTAGAATTTTCATTTTTTGACCAAAACGACAGGACCGGAGCTGATTAAAATGTTGATATGATTGTTATTTTTTTTCTGACTGCGATTTCAAAACCATGCACCAGAATTCACTTCTTTCAACTCAGTAATGCATTTTGGATGTGTACCTAGAGTTTAAAGCAGAAAAACAGGAACTTTTAGAATTTTCATTTTTTGACCAAAACGACAGGTCCGGAGCTGATAAAAATGTTGATATTGATGTAATTTTTTTTCTGACTGCGGTTTCAAAACCATGCACCAGAATCAACTTCTTTCAACTCAGTAATGCATTTTGGATGTGTACCTAGAGTTTAAAGCAGAAAAACAGTAACTTTTAGAATTTTCATTTGTTGACCAAAACGACAGGAACAGAGCTGATAAAAATGTTGATATGGATGTTATTTTTTTTCTGACTGCGATTTCAAAACCATGCACCAGAATTCACTTCTTTCAACTCAGTAATGCATTTTGGATGTGTACCTAGAGTTTAAAGCAGAAAAACAGGAACTTTTAGAATTTTCATTTTTTGACCAAAACGACAGGACCGGAGCTGATTAAAATGTTGATATGGATGTTATTTTTTTTCTGACTGCGATTTCAAAACCATGCACCAGAATTCACTTCTTTCAACTCAGTAATGCATTTTGGATGTGTACCTAGAGTTTAAGGCAGAAAAACAGGAACTTTTAGAATTTTCATTTGTTGACCAAAACGACAGGACCGGACCTGATAAAAATGTTGGTATGGATGTTATTTTTTTTCTGACTGCGATTTCAAAACCATGCACCAGAATTCACTTCTTTCAACTCAGTAATGCATTTTGGATGTGTACCTAGAGTTTAAAGCAGAAAAACAGGAACTTTTAGAATTTTCATTTGTTGACCAAAACGACAGGACCGGAGCTGATGAAAATGTTGATATGGATGTTATTTTTTTTCTGACTGCGATTTCAAAACCATGCACCAGAATTCACTTCTTTCAACTCAGTAATGCACTTTGGATGTGTACCTAGAGTTTAAAGCAGAAAAACAGGAACTTTTAGAATTTTCATTTTTTGACCAAAACGACAGGACCGGAGCTGATGAAAATGTTGATATGGATGTTATTTTTTTTCTGACTGCGATTTCAAAACCATGCACCAGAATTCACTTCTTTCAACTCAGTAATGCATTTTGGATGTGTACCTAGAGTTTAAAGCAGAAAAACAGGAACTTTTAGAATTTTCATTTTTTGACCAAAACGACAGGACCGGAGCTGATAAAAATGTTGATATGGATGTTATTTTTTTTCTGACTGCGATTTCAAAACCATGCACCAGAATTCACTTCTTTAAACTCAGTAATGCATTTTGGATGTGTACCTAGAGTTTAAAGCAGAAAAACAGGAACTTTTAGAATTTTCATTTTTTGACCAAAACGACAGGACCGGAGCTGATGAAAATGTTGATATGGATGTTATTTTTTTTCTGACTGCGATTTCAAAACCATGCACCAGAATTTACTTCTTTCAACTCAGTAATGCATTTTGGATGTGTACCTAGAGTTTAAAGCAGAAAAACAGGAACTTTTAGAATTTTCATTTTTTGACCAAAACGACAGGACCGGAGCTGATAAAAATGTTGATATGGATGTTATTTTTTTTTCTGACTGCGATTTCAAAACCATGCACCAGAATTCACTTCTTTAAACTCAGTAATGCATTTTGGATGTGTACCTAGAGTTTAAAGCAGAAAAACAGGAACTTTTAGAATTTTCATTTTTTGACCAAAACGACAGGACCGGAGCTGATAAAAATGTTGATATGGATGTTATTTTTTTTCTGACTGCGATTTCAAAACCATGCACCAGAATTCACTTCTTTCAACTCAGTAATGCATTTTGGATGTGTACCTAGAGTTTAAAGCAGAAAAACAGGAACTTTTAGAATTTTCATTTTTTGACCAAAACGACAGGTCCGGAGCTGATAAAAATGTTGATAT
The DNA here is from genome assembly GCF_055691185.1 of Crinia signifera. Classification (NCBI taxonomy): domain Eukaryota; kingdom Metazoa; phylum Chordata; class Amphibia; order Anura; family Myobatrachidae; genus Crinia; species Crinia signifera. Next base: position 93,156,864 of record NC_139227.1, read on the forward strand.
TGATGTAATTTTTTTTCTGACTGCGGTTTCAAAACCATGCACCAGAATCAACTTCTTTCAACTCAGTAATGCATTTTGGATGTGTACCTAGAGTTTAAAGCAGAAAAACAGGAACTTTTAGAATTTTCATTTTTTGACCAAAACGACAGGTCCGGAGCTGATAAAAATGTTGATATTGATGTAATTTTTTTTCTGACTGCGATTTCAAAACCATGCACCAGAATTCACTTCTTTCAACTCAGTAATGCATTTTGGATGTGTACCTAGAGTTTAAAGCAGAAAAACAGGAACTTTTAGAATTTTCATTTTTTGACCAAAACGACAGGACCGGAGCTGATAAAAATGTTGATATGGATGTTATTTTTTTTCTGACTGTGATTTCAAAACCATGCACCAGAATTCACTTCTTTCAACTCAGTAATGCATTTTGGATGTGTACCTAGAGTTTAAAGCAGAAAAACAGGAACTTTTAGAATTTTCATTTTTTGACCAAAACGACAGGACCGGAGCTGATTAAAATGTTGATATGATTGTTATTTTTTTTCTGACTGCGATTTCAAAACCATGCACCAGAATTCACTTCTTTAAACTCAGTAATGCATTTTGGATGTGTACCTAGAGTTTAAAGCAGAAAAACAGGAACTTTTAGAATTTTCATTTGTTGACCAAAACGACAGGACCGGAGCTGATAAAAATGTTGATATGGATGTTATTTTTTTTCTGACTGCGATTTCAAAACCATGCACCAGAATTCACTTCTTTCAACTCAGTAATGCATTTTGGATGTGTACCTAGAGTTTAAAGCAGAAAAACAGGAACTTTTAGAATTTTCATTTTTTGACCAAAACGACAGGTCCGGAGCTGATAAAAATGTTGATATTGTTGTAATTTTTTTTCTGACTGCGGTTTCAAAACCATGCACCAGAATTCACTTCTTTCAACTCAGTAATGCATTTTGGATGTGTACCTAGAGTTTAAAGCAGAAAAACAGGAACTTTTAGAATTTTCATTTTTTGACCAAAACGACAGGACCGGAGCTGATAAAAATGTTGATATGGATGTTATTTTTTTTTCGGACTGCGATTTCAAAACCATGCACCAGAATTCACTTCTTTAAACTCAGTAATACATTTTGGATGTGTACCTAGAGTTTAAAGCAGAAAAACAGGAACTTTTAGAATTTTCATTTTTTGACCAAAACGACAGGACCGGAGCTGATAAAAATGTTGATATGGATGTTATTTTTTTTCTGACTGCGATTTCAAAACCATGCACAAGAATCAACTTATTTCAACTCAGTAATGCATTTTGGATGTGTACCTAGAGTTTAAAGCAGAAAAACAGGAACTTTTAGAATTTTCATTTTTTGACCAAAACGACAGGACCGGACCTGATAAAAATGTTGATATGGATGTTATTTTTTTTCTGACTGCGATTTCAAAACCATGCACCAGAATTCACTTCTTTCAACTCAGTAATGCATTTTGGATGTGTACCTAGAGTTTAAAGCAGAAAAACAGGAACTTTTAGAATTTTCATTTGTTGACCAAAATGACAGGACCGGAGCTGATGAAAATGTTGATATGGATGTTATTTTTTTTCTGACTGCGATTTGAAAACCATGCACCAGAATTCACTTTTTTAAACTCAGTAATGCATTTTGGATGTGTACCTAGAGTTTAAAGCAGAAAAACAGGAACTTTTAGAATTTTCATTTTTTGACCAAAACGACAGGACCGGAGCTGATAAAAATGTTGATATGGATGTTATTTTTTTTCTGACTGCGATTTCAAAACCATGCACCAGAATTCACTTCTTTCAACTCAGTAATGCATTTTGGATGTGTACCTAGAGTTTAAAGCAGAAAAACAGGAACTTTTAGAATTTTCATTTGTTGACCAAAACGACAGGACCGGACCTGATAAAAATGTTGATATGGATGTTATTTTTTTTCTGACTGCGATTTCAAAACCATGCACCAGAATTCACTTCTTTCAACTCAGTAATGCATTTTGGATGTGTACCTAGAGTTTAAAGCAGAAAAACAGGAACTTTTAGAATTTTCATTTGTTGACCAAAACGACAGGACCGGAGCTGATGAAAATGTTGATATGGATGTTATTTTTTTTCTGACTGCGATTTCAAAACCATGCACCAGAATTCACTTCTTTCAACTCAGTAATGCATTTTGGATGTGTACCTAGAGTTTAAAGCAGAAAAACAGGAACTTTTAGAATTTTCATTTTTTGACCAAAACGACAGGACCGGAGCTGATAAAAATGTTGATATGGATGTTATTTTTTTTCTGACTGCGATTTCAAAACCATGCACCAGAATTCACTTCTTTAAACTCAGTAATGCATTTTGGATGTGTACCTAGAGTTTAAAGCAGAAAAACAGGAACTTTTAGAATTTTCATTTTTTGACCAAAACGACAGAACCGGAGCTGATAAAAATTTTGATATGGATGTTATTTTTTTTCTGACTGCGATTTCAAAACCATGCACCAGAATTCACTTCTTTCAACTCAGTAATGCATTTTGGATGTGTACCTAGAGTTTAAAGCAGAAAAACAGGAACTTTTAGAATTTTCATTTGTTGACCAAAACGACAGGACCGGAGCTGATAAAAATGTTGATATGGATGTTATTTTTTTTTCTGACTGCGATTTCAAAACCATGCACCAGAATTCACTTCTTTCAACTCAGTAATGCATTTTGGATGTGTACCTAGAGTTTAAAGCAGAAAAACAGGAACTTTTAGAATTTTCATTTTTTGACCAAAACGACAGGACCGGAGCTGATAAAAATGTTGATATGGATGTTATTTTTTTTCTGACTGCGATTTCAAAACCATGCACCAGAATTCACTTCTTTCAACTCAGTAATGCATTTTGGATGTGTACCTAGAGTTTAAAGCAGAAAAACAGGAACTTTTAGAATTTTCATTTTTTGACCAAAACGACAGGTCCGGAGCTAATAAAAATGTTGATATTGATGTAATTTTTTTTCTGACTGCGGTTTCAAAACCATGCACCAGAATCAACTTCTTTCAACTCAGTAATGCATTTTGGATGTGAACCTAGAGTTTAAAGAAGAAAAACAGGAACTTTTAGAATTTTAATTTTTTGACCAAAACGACAGGTCCGGAGCTGATAAAAATGTTGATATTGATGTAATTTTTTTTCTGACTGCGGTTTCAAAACTATGCACCAGAATCAACTTCTTTCAACTCAGTAATGCATTTTGGATGTGTACCTAGAGTTTAAAGCAGAATAACAGGAACTTTTAGAATTTTCATTTTTTGACCAAAACGACAGGACCGGAGCTGATAAAAATGTTGATATGGATGTTATTTTTTTTCTGACTGTGATTTCAAAACCATGCACCAGAATTCACTTCTTTCAACTCAGTAATGCATTTTGGATGTGTACCTAGAGTTTAAAGCAGAAAAACAGGAACTTTTAGAATTTTCATTTTTTGACCAAAACGACAGGACCGGAGCTGATTAAAATATTAATATGATTGTTATTTTTTTTCTGACTGCGATTTCAAAACCATGCACCAGAATTCACTTCTTTCAACTCAGTAATGCATTTTGGATGTGTACCTAGAGTTTAAAGCAGAAAAACAGGAACTTTTAGAATTTTCATTTTTTGACCAAAACGACAGGTCCGGAGCTGATAAAAATGTTGATATTGATGTAATTTTTTTTCTGACTGCGGTTTCAAAACCATGCACCAGAATCAACTTCTTTCAACTCAGTAATGCATTTTGGATGTGTACCTAGAGTTTAAAGCAGAAAAACAGTAACTTTTAGAATTTTCATTTGTTGACCAAAACGACAGGAACAGAGCTGATAAAAATGTTGATATGGATGTTATTTTTTTTCTGACTGCGATTTCAAAACCATGCACCAGAATTCACTTCTTTCAACTCAGTAATGCATTTTGGATGTGTACCTAGAGTTTAAAGCAGAAAAACAGGAACTTTTAGAATTTTCATTTTTTGACCAAAACGACAGGACCGGAGCTGATTAAAATGTTGATATGATTGTTATTTTTTTTCTGACTGCGATTTCAAAACCATGCACCAGAATTCACTTCTTTCAACTCAGTAATGCATTTTGGATGTGTACCTAGAGTTTAAGGCAGAAAAACAGGAACTTTTAGAATTTTCATTTGTTGACCAAAACGACAGGACCGGACCTGATAAAAATGTTGATATGGATGTTATTTTTTTTCTGACTGCGATTTCAAAACCATGCACCAGAATTCACTTCTTTCAACTCAGTAATGCATTTTGGATGTGTACCTAGAGTTTAAAGCAGAAAAACAGGAACTTTTAGAATTTTCATTTGTTGACCAAAACGACAGGACCGGAGCTGATGAAAATGTTGATATGGATGTTATTTTTTTTCTGACTGCGATTTCAAAACCATGCACCAGAATTCACTTCTTTCAACTCAGTAATGCACTTTGGATGTGTACCTAGAGTTTAAAGCAGAAAAACAGGAACTTTTAGAATTTTCATTTTTTGACCAAAACGACAGGACCGGAGCTGATAAAAATGTTGATATGGATGTTATTTTTTTTCTGACTGCGATTTCAAAACCATGCACCAGAATTCACTTCTTTCAACTCAGTAATGCATTTTGGATGTGTACCTAGAGTTTAAAGCAGAAAAACAGGAACTTTTAGAATTTTCATTTTTTGACCAAAACGACAGGTCCGGAGCTGATAAAAATGTTGATATTGATGTAATTTTTTTTCTGACTGCGGTTTCAAAACCATGCACCAGAATCAACTTCTTTCAACTCAGTAATGCATTTTGGATGTGTACCTAGAGTTTAAAGCAGAAAAACAGGAACTTTTAGAATTTTCATTTTTTGACCAAAACGACAGGTCCGGAGATGATAAAAATGTTGATATTGATGTAATTTTTTTTCTGACTGCGATTTCAAAACCATGCACCAGAATTCACTTCTTTCAACTCAGTAATGCATTTTGGATGTGTACCTAGAGTTTAAAGCAGAAAAACAGGAACTTTTAGAATTTTCATTTTTTGACCAAAACGACAGGACCGGAGCTGATAAAAATGTTGATATGGATGTTATTTTTTTTCTGACTGTGATTTCAAAACCATGCACCAGAATTCACTTCTTTCAACTCAGTAATGCATTTTGGATGTGTACCTAGAGTTTAAAGCAGAAAAACAGGAACTTTTAGAATTTTCATTTTTTGACCAAAACGACAAGACCGGAGCTGATTAAAATGTTGATATGATTGTTATTTTTTTTCTGACTGCGATTTCAAAACCATGCACCAGAATTCACTTCTTTAAACTCAGTAATGCATTTTGGATGTGTACCTAGAGTTTAAAGCAGAAAAACAGGAACTTTTAGAATTTTCATTTGTTGACCAAAACGACAGGACCGGAGCTGATAAAAATGTTGATATGGATGTTATTTTTTTTCTGACTGCGATTTCAAAACCATGCACCAGAATTCACTTCTTTCAACTCAGTAATGCATTTTGGATGTGTACCTAGAGTTTAAAGCAGAAAAACAGGAACTTTTAGAATTTTCATTTTTTGACCAAAACGACAGGTCCGGAGCTGATAAAAATGTTGATATTGTTGTAATTTTTTTTCTGACTGCGGTTTCAAAACCATGCACCAGAATTCACTTCTTTCAACTCAGTAATGCATTTTGGATGTGTACCTAGAGTTTAAAGCAGAAAAACAGGAACTTTTAGAATTTTAATTTGTTGACCAAAACGACAGGACCGGAGCTGATAAAAATGTTGATATGGATGTTATTTTTTTTCTGACTGCGATTTCTAAACCATGCACCAGAATTCACTTCTTTCAACTCAGTAATGCATTTTGGATGTGTACCTAGAGTTTAAAGCAGAAAAACAGGAACTTTTAGAATTTTCATTTTTTGACCAAAACGACAGGACCGGAGCTGATAAAAATGTTGATATGGATGTTATTTTTTTTCTGACTGCGATTTCAAAACCATGCACCAGAATTCACTTCTTTCAACTCAGTAATGCATTTTGGATGTGTACCTAGAGTTTAAAGCAGAAAAACAGGAACTTTTAGAATTTTCATTTTTTGACCAAAACGACAGGTCCGGAGCTGATAAAAATGTTGATATTGATGTAATTTTTTTTCTGACTGCGGTTTCAAAACCATGCACCAGAATCAACTTCTTTCAACTCAGTAATGCATTTTGGATGTGTACCTAGAGTTTAAAGCAGAAAAACAGGAACTTTTAGAATTTTCATTTTTTGACCAAAACGACAGGTCCGGAGCTGATAAAAATGTTGATATTGATGTAATTTTTTTTCTGACTGCGATTTCAAAACCATGCACCAGAATTCACTTCTTTCAACTCAGTAATGCATTTTGGATGTGTACCTAGAGTTTAAAGCAGAAAAACAGGAACTTTTAGAATTTTCATTTTTTGACCAAAACGACAGGACCGGAGCTGATAAAAATGTTGATATGGATGTTATTTTTTTTCTGACTGTGATTTCAAAACCATGCACCAGAATTCACTTCTTTCAACTCAGTAATGCATTTTGGATGTGTACCTAGAGTTTAAAGCAGAAAAACAGGAACTTTTAGAATTTTCATTTTTTGACCAAAACGACAGGACCGGAGCTGATAAAAATGTTGATATGGATGTTATTTTTTTTCTGACTGCGATTTCAAAACCATGCACCAGAATCAACTTCTTTCAACTCAGTAATGCATTTTGGATGTGTACCTAGAGTTTAAAGCAGAAAAACAGGAACTTTTAGAATTTTCATTTTTTGACCAAAACGACAGGACCGGAGCTGATAAAAAATGTTGATATGGATGTTATTTTTTTTCTGACTGCGATTTCAAAACCATGCACCAGAATTCACTTCTTTAAACTCAGTAATGCATTTTGGATGTGTACCTAGAGTTTAAAGCAGAAAAACAGGAACTTTTAGAATTTTCATTTTTTGACCAAAACGACAGGTCCGGAGCTGATAAAAATGTTGATATTGTTGTAATTTTTTTTCTGACTGCGGTTTCAAAACCATGCACCAGAATTCACTTCTTTCAACTCAGTAATGCATTTTGGATGTGTACCTAGAGTTTAAAGCAGAAAAACAGGAACTTTTAGAATTTTAATTTGTTGACCAAAACGACAGGACCGGAGCTGATAAAAATGTTGATATGGATGTTATTTTTTTTCTGACTGCGATTTCTAAACCATGCACCAGAATTCACTTCTTTCAACTCAGTAATGCATTTTGGATGTGTACCTAGAGTTTAAAGCAGAAAAACAGGAACTTTTAGAATTTTCATTTTTTGACCAAAACGACAGGACCGGAGCTGATAAAAATGTTGATATTGATGTAATTTTTTTTCTGACTGCGATTTCAAAACCATGCACCAGAATTCACTTCTTTCAACTCAGTAATGCATTTTGGATGTGTACCTAGAGTTTAAAGCAGAAAAACAGGAACTTTTAGAATTTTCATTTTTTGACCAAAACGACAGGACCGGAGCTGATAAAAATGTTGATATGGATGTTATTTTTTTTCTGACTGCGATTTCAAAACCATGCACCAGAATCAACTTCTTTCAACTCAGTAATGCATTTTGGATGTGTACCTAGAGTTTAAAGCAGAAAAACAGGAACTTTTAGAATTTTCATTTTTTGACCAAAACGACAGGACCGGAGCTGATAAAAAATGTTGATATGGATGTTATTTTTTTTCTGACTGCGATTTCAAAACCATGCACCAGAATTCACTTCTTTAAACTCAGTAATGCATTTTGGATGTGTACCTAGAGTTTAAAGCAGAAAAACAGGAACTTTTAGAATTTTCATTTTTTGACCAAAACGACAGGACCGGAGCTGATAAAAATGTTGATATGGATGTTATTTTTTTTCTGACTGCGATTTCAAAACCATGCACCAGAATTCACTTATTTAAACTCAGTAATGCATTTTGGATGTGTACCTAGAGTTTAAAGCAGAAAACAGGAACTTTTAGAATTTTCATTTTTTGACCAAAACGACAGGACCGGAGCTGATAAAAATGTTGATATGGATGTTATTTTTTTTCTGACTGCGATTTCAAAACCATGCACCAGAATTCACTTCTTTCAACTCAGTAATGCATTTTGGATGTGTACCTAGAGTTTGAAGCAGAAAAACAGGAACTTTTAGAATTTTCATTTTTTGACCAAAACGACAGGACCGGAGCTGATAAAAATGTTGATATGGATGTTATTTTTTTTCTGACTGCGATTTCAAAACCATGCACCAGAATCAACTTCTTTCAACTCAGTAATGCATTTTGGATGTGTACCTAGAGTTTAAAGCAGAAAAACAGGAACTTTTAGAATTTTCATTTTTTGACCAAAACGACAGGTAAGGAGCTGATAAAAATGTTGATATTGATGTAATTTTTTTTCTGACTGCGGTTTCAAAACCATGCACCAGAATCAACTTCTTTCAACTCAGTAATGCATTTTGGATGTGTACCTAGAGTTTAAAGCAGAAAAACAGGAACTTTTAGAATTTTCATTTGTTGACCAAAACGACAGGACCGGAGCTGATAAAAATGTTGATATGGATGTTATTTTTTTCTGACTGCGATTTCAAAACCATGCACCAGAATTCACTTCTTTCAACTCAGTAATGCATTTTGGATGTGTACCTAGAGTTTAAAGCAGAAAAACAGGAACTTTTAGAATTTTCATTTTTTGACCAAAACGACAGGACCGGAGCTGATAAAAATGTTGATATGGATGTTATTTTTTTTCTGACTGCGATTTCAAAACCATGCACCAGAATTCACTTCTTTAAACTCAGTAATGCATTTTGGATGTGTACCTAGAGTTTAAAGCAGAAAAACAGGAACTTTTAGAATTTTCATTTTTTGACCAAAACGACAGGACCGGAGCTGATGAAAATGTTGATATGGATGTAATTTTTTTTCTGACTGCGGTTTCAAAACCATGCACCAGAATCAACTTCTTTCAACTCAGTAATGCATTTTGGATGTGTACCTAGAGTTTAAAGCAGAAAAACAGGAACTTTTAGAATTTTCATTTTTTGACCAAAACGACAGGACCGGAGCTGATAAAAATGTTGATATGGATGTTATTTTTTTTCTGACTGCGATTTCAAAACCATGCACCAGAATCAACTTCTTTAAACTCAGTAATGCATTTTGGATGTGTACCTAGAGTTTAAAGCAGAAAAACAGGAACTTTTAGAATTTTCATTTTTTGACCAAAACGACAGGACCGGAGCTGATAAAAAATGTTGATATGGATGTTATTTTTTTTCTGACTGCGATTTCAAAACCATGCACCAGAATTCACTTCTTTAAACTCAGTAATGCATTTTGGATGTGTACCTAGAGTTTAAAGCAGAAAAACAGGAACTTTTAGAATTTTCATTTTTTGACCAAAACGACAGGACCGGAGCTGATAAAAATGTTGATATGGATGTTATTTTTTTTCTGACTGCGATTTCAAAACCATGCACCAGAATTCACTTATTTAAACTCAGTAATGCATTTTGGATGTGTACCTAGAGTTTAAAGCAGAAAACAGGAACTTTTAGAATTTTCATTTTTTGACCAAAACGACAGGACCGGAGCTGATAAAAATGTTGATATGGATGTTATTTTTTTTCTGACTGCGATTTCAAAACCATGCACCAGAATTCACTTCTTTCAACTCAGTAATGCATTTTGGATGTGTACCTAGAGTTTGAAGCAGAAAAACAGGAACTTTTAGAATTTTCATTTTTTGACCAAAACGACAGGACCGGAGCTGATAAAAATGTTGATATGGATGTTATTTTTTTTCTGACTGCGATTTCAAAACCATGCACCAGAATCAACTTCTTTCAACTCAGTAATGCATTTTGGATGTGTACCTAGAGTTTAAAGCAGAAAAACAGGAACTTTTAGAATTTTCATTTTTTGACCAAAACGACAGGTAAGGAGCTGATGAAAATGTTGATATGGATGTTATTTTTTTTCTGACTGCGATTTCAAAACCATGCACCAGAATTCACTTCTTTCAACTCAGTAATGCATTTTGGATGTGTACCTAGAGTTTAAAGCAGAAAAACAGGAACTTTTAGAATTTTCATTTTTTGACCAAAACGACAGGTCCGGAGCTGATAAAAATGTTGATATTGATGTAATTTTTTTTCTGACTGCGGTTTCAAAACCATGCACCAGAATTCACTTCTTTAAACTCAGTAATGCATTTTGGATGTGTACCTAGAGTTTAAAGCAGAAAAACAGGAACTTTTAGAATTTTCATTTTTTGACCAAAACGACAGGACCGGAGCTGATAAAAATGTTGATATGGATGTTATTTTTTTTCTGACTGCGATTTCAAAACCATGCACCAGAATTCACTTATTTAAACTCAGTAATGCATTTTGGATGTGTACCTAGAGTTTAAAGCAGAAAACAGGAACTTTTAGAATTTTCATTTTTTGACCAAAACGACAGGACCGGAGCTGATAAAAATGTTGATATGGATGTTATTTTTTTTCTGACTGCGATTTCAAAACCATGCACCAGAATTCACTTCTTTCAACTCAGTAATGCATTTTGGATGTGTACCTAGAGTTTGAAGCAGAAAAACAGGAACTTTTAGAATTTTCATTTTTTGACCAAAACGACAGGACCGGAGCTGATAAAAATGTTGATATGGATGTTATTTTTTTTCTGACTGCGATTTCAAAACCATGCACCAGAATCAACTTCTTTCAACTCAGTAATGCATTTTGGATGTGTACCTAGAGTTTAAAGCAGAAAAACAGGAACTTTTAGAATTTTCATTTTTTGACCAAAACGACAGGTAAGGAGCTGATAAAAATGTTGATATTGATGTAATTTTTTTTCTGACTGCGGTTTCAAAACCATGCACCAGAATCAACTTCTTTCAACTCAGTAATGCATTTTGGATGTGTACCTAGAGTTTAAAGCAGAAAAACAGGAACTTTTAGAATTTTCATTTGTTGACCAAAACGACAGGACCGGAGCTGATAAAAATGTTGATATGGATGTTATTTTTTTCTGACTGCGATTTCAAAACCATGCACCAGAATTCACTTCTTTCAACTCAGTAATGCATTTTGGATGTGTACCTAGAGTTTAAAGCAGAAAAACAGGAACTTTTAGAATTTTCATTTTTTGACCAAAACGACAGGACCGGAGCTGATAAAAATGTTGATATGGATGTTATTTTTTTCTGACTGCGATTTCAAAACCATGCACCAGAATTCACTTCTTTAAACTCAGTAATGCATTTTGGATGTGTACCTAGAGTTTAAAGCAGAAAAACAGGAACTTTTAGAATTTTCATTTGTTGACCAAAACGACAGGACCGGAGCTGATGAAAATGTTGATATGGATGTTATTTTTTTTCTGACTGTGATTTCAAAACCATGCACCAGAATTCACTTCTTTCAACTCAGTAATGCATTTTGGATGTGTACCTAGAGTTTAAAGCAGAAAAACAGGAACTTTTAGAATTTTCATTTTTTGACCAAAACGACAGGACCGGAGCTGATGAAAATGTTGATATGGATGTTATTTTTTTTCTGACTGCGATTTCAAAACCATGCACCAGAATTCATTTCTTTCAACTCAGTAATGCATTTTGGATGTGTACCTAGAGTTTAAAGCAGAAAAACAGGAAATTTTAGAATTTTCATTTTTTGACCAAAACGACAGGACCGGAGCTGATAAAAATGTTGATATGGATGTTATTTTTTTCTGACTGCGATTTCAAAACCATGCACCAGAATTCATTTCTTTCAACTCAGTAATGCATTTTGGATGTGTACCTAGAGTTTAAAGCAGAAAAACAGGAAATTTTAGAATTTTCATTTTTTGACCAAAACGACAGGACCGGAGCTGATAAAAATGTTGATATGGATGTTATTTTTTTTCTGACTGCGATTTCAAAACCATGCACCAGAATTCATTTCTTTCAACTCAGTAATGCATTTTGGATGTGTACCTAGAGTTTAAAGCAGAAAAACAGGAAATTTTAGAATTTTCATTTTTTGACCAAAACGACAGGACCGGAGCTGATAAAAATGTTGATATGGATGTTATTTTTTTTCTGACTGCGATTTCAAAACCATGCACCAGAATTCACTTCTTTAAACTTAGTAATGCATTTTGGATGTGTACCTAGAGTTTAAAGCAGAAAAACAGGAACTTTTAGAATTTAAATTTTTTGACCAAAACGACAGGACCGGAGCTGATAAAAATTTTGATATGGATGTTATTTTTTTCTGACTGCGATTTCAAAACCATGCACCAGAATTCACTTCTTTCAACTCAGTAATGCATTTTGGATGTGTACCTAGAGTTTAAAGCAGAAAAACAGGAACTTTTAGAATTTTCATTTGTTGACCAAAACGACAGGACCGGAGCTGATAAAAATGTCTATATGGATGTTATTTTTTTTCTGACTGCGATTTCAAAACCATGCACCAGAATTCACTTCTTTAAACTCAGTAATGCATTTTGGATGTGTACCTAGAGTTTAAAGCAGAAAAACAGGAACTTTTAGAATTTTCATTTGTTGACCAAAACGACAGGACCGGAGCTGATAAAAATGTTGATATGGATGTTATTTTTTTTCTGACTGCGATTTCAAAACCATGCACCAGAATTCACTTCTTTCAACTCAGTAATGCATTTTGGATGTGTACCTAGAGTTTGAAGCAGAAAAACAGGAACTTTTAGAATTTTCATTTTTTGACCAAAACGACAGGACCGGAGCTGATAAAAATGTTGATATGGATGTTATTTTTTTTCTGACTGCGATTTCAAAACCATGCACCAGAATTCACTTCTTTCAACTCAGTAATGCATTTTGGATGTGTACCTAGAGTTTGAAGCAGAAAAACAGGAACTTTTAGAATTTTCATTTTTTGACCAAAACGACAGGACCGGAGCTGATAAAAATGTTGATATGGATGTTATTTTTTTTCTGAGTGCGATTTCAAAACCATGCACCAGAATCAACTTCTTTCAACTCAGTAATGCATTTTGGATGTGTACCTAGAGTTTAAAGCAGAAAAACAGGAACTTTTAGAATTTTCATTTTTTGACCAAAACGACAGGTAAGGAGCTGATAAAAATGTTGATATTGATGTAATTTTTTTTCTGACTGCGGTTTCAAAACCATGCACCAGAATCAACTTCTTTCAACTCAGTAATGCATTTTGGATGTGTACCTAGAGTTTAAAGCAGAAAAACAGGAACTTTTAGAATTTTCATTTGTTGACCAAAACGACAGGACCGGAGCTGATAAAAATGTTGATATGGATGTTATTTTTTTCTGACTGCGATTTCAAAACCATGCACCAGAATTCACTTCTTTCAACTCAGTAATGCATTTTGGATGTGTACCTAGAGTTTAAAGCAGAAAAACAGGAACTTTTAGAATTTTCATTTTTTGACCAAAACGACAGGACCGGAGCTGATAAAAATGTTGATATGGATGTTATTTTTTTTCTGACTGCGATTTCAAAACCATGCACCAGAATTCACTTCTTTAAACTCAGTAATGCATTTTGGATGTGTACCTAGAGTTTAAAGCAGAAAAACAGGAACTTTTAGAATTTTCATTTGTTGACCAAAACGACAGGACCGGAGCTGATGAAAATGTTGATATGGATGTTATTTTTTTTCTGACTTCGATTTCAAAACCATGCACCAGAATTCACTTCTTTCAACTCAGTAATGCATTTTGGATGTGTACCTAGAGTTTAAAGCAGAAAAACAGGAACTTTTAGAATTTTCATTTTTTGACCAAAACGACAGGACCGGAGCTGATAAAAATGTTGATATGGATGTTATTTTTTTTCTGACTGCGATATCAAAACCATGCACCAGAATTCACTTCTTTAAACTCAGTAATGCATTTTGGATGTGTACCTAGAGTTTAAAGCAGAAAAACAGGAACTTTTAGAATTTTCATTTTTTGACCAAAACGACAGGACCGGAGCTGATAAAAATTTTGATATGGATGTTATTTTTTTTCTGACTGCGATTTCAAAACCATGCACCAGAATTCACTTCTTTCAACTCAGTAATGCATTTTGGATGTGTACCTAGAGTTTGAAGCAGAAAAACAGGAACTTTTAGAATTTTCATTTTTTGACCAAAACGACAGGACCGGAGCTGATAAAAATGTTGATATGGATGTTATTTTTTTCTGACTGCGATTTCAAAACCATGCACCAGAATTCACTTCTTTCAACTCAGTAATGCATTTTGGATGTGTACCTAGAGTTTGAAGCAGAAAAACAGGAACTTTTAGAATTTTCATTTTTTGACCAAAACGACAGGACCGGAGCTGATAAAAATGTTGATATGGATGTTATTTTTTTTCTGACTGCGATTTCAAAACCATGCACCAGAATCAACTTCTTTCAACTCAGTAATGCATTTTGGATGTGTACCTAGAGTTTAAAGCAGAAAAACAGGAACTTTTAGAATTTTCATTTTTTGACCAAAACGACAGGTAAGGAGCTGATAAAAATGTTGATATTGATGTAATTTTTTTTCTGACTGCGGTTTCAAAACCATGCACCAGAATCAACTTCTTTCAACTCAGTAATGCATTTTGGATGTGTACCTAGAGTTTAAAGCAGAAAAACAGGAACTTTTAGAATTTTCATTTGTTGACCAAAACGACAGGACCGGAGCTGATAAAAATGTTGATATGGATGTTATTTTTTTCTGACTGCGATTTCAAAACCATGCACCAGAATTCACTTCTTTCAACTCAGTAATGCATTTTGGATGTGTACCTAGAGTTTAAAGCAGAAAAACAGGAACTTTTAGAATTTTCATTTTTTGACCAAAACGACAGGACCGGAGCTGATAAAAATGTTGATATGGATGTTATTTTTTTTCTGACTGCGATTTCAAAACCATGCACCAGAATTCACTTCTTTAAACTCAGTAATGCATTTTGGATGTGTACCTAGAGTTTAAAGCAGAAAAACAGGAACTTTTAGAATTTTCATTTGTTGACCAAAACGACAGGACCGGAGCTGATGAAAATGTTGATATGGATGTTATTTTTTTCTGACTTCGATTTCAAAACCATGCACCAGAATTCACTTCTTTCAACTCAGTAATGCATTTTGGATGTGTACCTAGAGTTTAAAGCAGAAAAACAGGAACTTTTAGAATTTTCATTTTTTGACCAAAACGACAGGACCGGAGCTGATAAAAATGTTGATATGGATGTTATTTTTTTTCTGACTGCGATATCAAAACCATGCACCAGAATTCACTTCTTTAAACTCAGTAATGCATTTTGGATGTGTACCTAGAGTTTAAAGCAGAAAAACAGGAACTTTTAGAATTTTCATTTTTTGACCAAAACGACAGGACCGGAGCTGATAAAAATTTTGATATGGATGTTATTTTTTTTCTGACTGCGATTTCAAAACCATGCACCAGAATTCACTTCTTTCAACTCAGTAATGCATTTTGGATGTGTACCTAGAGTTTAAAGCAGAAAAACAGGAACTTTTAGAATTTTCATTTTTTGACCAAAACGACAGGACCGGAGCTGATAAAAATGTTGATATGGATGTTATTTTTTTTCTGACTGCGATTTCCAAACCATGCACCAGAATTCACTTCTTTCAACTCAGTAATGCATTTTGGATGTGTACCTAGAGTTTAAAGCAGAAAAACAGGAACTTTTAGAATTTTCATTTTTTGACCAAAACGACAGGACCGGAGCTGATTAAAATGTTGATATGATTGTTATTTTTTTTCTGACTGCGATTTCAAAACCATGCACCAGAATTCACTTCTTTCAACTCAGTAATGCATTTTGGATGTGTACCTAGAGTTTAAAGCAGAAAAACAGGAACTTTTAGAATTTTCATTTTTTGACCAAAACGACAGGTCCGGAGCTGAAAAAAATGTTGATATTGATGTAATTTTTTTTCTGACTGCGGTTTCAAAACCATGCACCAGAATCAACTTCTTTCAACTCAGTAATGCATTTTGGATGTGTACCTAGAGTTTAAAGCAGAAAAACAGGAACTTTTAGAATTTTCATTTTTTGACCAAAACGACAGGACCGGAGCTGATAAAAATGTTGATATGGATGTTATTTTTTTTTTGACTGTGATTTCAAAACCATGCACCAGAATTCACTTCTTTCAACTCAGTAATGCATTTTGGATGTGTACCTAGAGTTTAAAGCAGAAAAACAGGAACTTTTAGAATTTTCATTTTTTGACCAAAACGACAGGACCGGAGCTGATTAAAATGTTGATATGATTGTTATTTTTTTTCTGACTGCGATTTCAAAACCATGCACCAGAATTCACTTCTTTCAACTCAGTAATGCATTTTGGATGTGTACCTAGAGTTTAAAGCAGAAAAACAGGAACTTTTAGAATTTTCGTTTGTTGACCAAAACGACAGGACCGGACCTGATAAAAATGTTGATATGGATGTTATTTTTTTTCTGACTGCGATTTCAAAACCATGCACCAGAATTCACTTCTTTCAACTCAGTAATGCATTTTGGATGTGTACCTAGAGTTTAAAGCAGAAAAACAGGAACTTTTAGAATTTTCATTTTTTGACCAAAACGACAGGTCCGGAGCTGATAAAAATGTTGATATTGATGTAATTTTTTTTCTGACTGCGGTTTCAAAACCATGCACCAGAATCAACTTCTTTCAACTCAGTAATGCATTTTGGATGTGTACCTAGAGTTTAAAGCAGAAAAACAGGAACTTTTAGAATTTTCATTTTTTGACCAAAACGACAGGTCCGGAGCTGATAAAAATGTTGATATTGATGTAATTTTTTTTCTGACTGCGGTTTCAAAACTATGCACCAGATTTAACTTCTTTCAACTCAGTAATGCATTTTGGATGTGTACCTAGAGTTTAAAGCAGAAAAACAGGAACTTTTAGAATTTTCATTTTTTGACCAAAACGACAGGACCGGAGCTGATAAAAATGTTGATATGGATGTTATTTTTTTTCTGACTGTGATTTCAAAACCTAGCACCAGAATTCACTTCTTTCAACTCAGTAATGCATTTTGGATGTGTACCTAGAGTTTAAAGCAGAAAAACAGGAACTTTTAGAATTTTCATTTTTTGACCAAAACGACAGGACCGGAGCTGATTAAAATGTTGATATGATTGTTATTTTTTTTCTGACTGCGATTTCAAAACCATGCACCAGAATTCACTTCTTTCAACTCAGTAATGCATTTTGGATGTGTACCTAGAGTTTAAAGCAGAAAAACAGGAACTTTTAGAATTTTCATTTTTTGACCAAAACGACAGGTCCGGAGCTGATAAAAATGTTGATATTGATGTAATTTTTTTTCTGACTGCGGTTTCAAAACCATGCACCAGAATCAACTTCTTTCAACTCAGTAATGCATTTTGGATGTGTACCTAGAGTTTAAAGCAGAAAACAGGAACTATTAGAATTTTCATTTGTTGACCAAAACGACAGGACCAGAGCTGATAAAAATGTTGATATGGATGTTATTTTTTTTCTGACTGCGATTTCAAAACCATGCACCAGAATTCACTTCTTTCAACTCAGTAATGCATTTTGGATGTGTACCTAGAGTTTAAAGCAGAAAAACAGGAACTTTTAGAATTTTCATTTTTTGACCAAAACGACAGGACCGGAGCTGATAAAAATGTTGATATGGATGTTATTTTTTTTCTGACTGCGATTTCAAAACCATGCACCAGAATTCACTTCTTTCAACTCAGTAATGCATTTTGGATGTGTACCTAGAGTTTAAAGCAGAAAAACAGGAACTTTTAGAATTTTCATTTTTTGACCAAAACGACAGGACCGGAGCTGATAAAAATGTTGATATGGATGTTATTTTTTTTCTGACTGCGATTTCAAAACCATGCACCAGAATTCACTTCTTTCAACTCAGTAATGCATTTTGGATGTGTACCTAGAGTTTAAAGCAGAAAAACAGGAACTTTTAGAATTTTCATTTTTTGACCAAAACGACAGGACCGGAGCTGATTAAAATGTTGATATGATTGTTATTTTTTTTCTGACTGCGATTTCAAAACCATGCACCAGAATTCACTTCTTTCAACTCAGTAATGCATTTTGGATGTGTACCTAGAGTTTAAAGCAGAAAAACAGGAACTTTTAGAATTTTCATTTTTTGACCAAAACGACAGGTCCGGAGCTGAAAAAAATGTTGATATTGATGTAATTTTTTTTCTGACTGCGGTTTCAAAACCATGCACCAGAATCAACTTCTTTCAACTCAGTAATGCATTTTGGATGTGTACCTAGAGTTTAAAGCAGAAAAACAGGAACTTTTAGAATTTTCATTTTTTGACCAAAACGACAGGACCGGAGCTGATAAAAATGTTGATATGGATGTTATTTTTTTTTTGACTGTGATTTCAAAACCATGCACCAGAATTCACTTCTTTCAACTCAGTAATGCATTTTGGATGTGTACCTAGAGTTTAAAGCAGAAAAACAGGAACTTTTAGAATTTTCATTTTTTGACCAAAACGACAGGACCGGAGCTGATTAAAATGTTGATATGATTGTTATTTTTTTTCTGACTGCGATTTCAAAACCATGCACCAGAATTCACTTCTTTCAACTCAGTAATGCATTTTGGATGTGTACCTAGAGTTTAAAGCAGAAAAACAGGAACTTTTAGAATTTTCGTTTGTTGACGAAAACGACAGGACCGGACCTGATAAAAATGTTGATATGGATGTTATTTTTTTTCTGACTGCGATTTCAAAACCATGCACCAGAATTCACTTCTTTCAACTCAGTAATGCATTTTGGATGTGTACCTAGAGTTTAAAGCAGAAAAACAGGAACTTTTAGAATTTTCATTTTTTGACCAAAACGACAGGTCCGGAGCTGATAAAAATGTTGATATTGATGTAATTTTTTTTCTGACTGCGGTTTCAAAACCATGCACCAGAATCAACTTCTTTCAACTCAGTAATGCATTTTGGATGTGTACCTAGAGTTTAAAGCAGAAAAACAGGAACTTTTAGAATTTTCATTTTTTGACCAAAACGACAGGTCCGGAGCTGATAAAAATGTTGATATTGATGTAATTTTTTTTCTGACTGCGGTTTCAAAACTATGCACCAGATTTAACTTCTTTCAACTCAGTAATGCATTTTGGATGTGTACCTAGAGTTTAAAGCAGAAAAACAGGAACTTTTAGAATTTTCATTTTTTGACCAAAACGACAGGACCGGAGCTGATAAAAATGTTGATATGGATGTTATTTTTTTTCTGACTGTGATTTCAAAACCTAGCACCAGAATTCACTTCTTTCAACTCAGTAATGCATTTTGGATGTGTACCTAGAGTTTAAAGCAGAAAAACAGGAACTTTTAGAATTTTCATTTTTTGACCAAAACGACAGGACCGGAGCTGATTAAAATGTTGATATGATTGTTATTTTTTTTCTGACTGCGATTTCAAAACCATGCACCAGAATTCACTTCTTTCAACTCAGTAATGCATTTTGGATGTGTACCTAGAGTTTAAAGCAGAAAAACAGGAACTTTTAGAATTTTCATTTTTTGACCAAAACGACAGGTCCGGAGCTGATAAAAATGTTGATATTGATGTAATTTTTTTTCTGACTGCGGTTTCAAAACCATGCACCAGAATCAACTTCTTTCAACTCAGTAATGCATTTTGGATGTGTACCTAGAGTTTAAAGCAGAAAACAGGAACTATTAGAATTTTCATTTGTTGACCAAAACGACAGGACCAGAGCTGATAAAAATGTTGATATGGATGTTATTTTTTTTCTGACTGCGATTTCA
The DNA here is from genome assembly GCF_055691185.1 of Crinia signifera. Taxonomy (NCBI): domain Eukaryota; kingdom Metazoa; phylum Chordata; class Amphibia; order Anura; family Myobatrachidae; genus Crinia; species Crinia signifera. The sequence goes on from NC_139227.1 coordinate 93,176,774, forward strand.
AAACCATGCACCAGAATTCACTTCTTTCAACTCAGTAATGCATTTTGGATGTGTACCTAGAGTTTAAAGCAGAAAAACAGGAACTTTTAGAATTTTCATTTTTTGACCAAAACGACAGGACCGGAGCTGATAAAAATGTTGATATGGATGTTATTTTTTTTCTGACTGCGATTTCAAAACCATGCACCAGAATTCACTTCTTTCAACTCAGTAATTTGTGTACCTTGAGTTTAAAGCAGAAAAACAGGAACTTTTAGAATTTTCATTTTTTGACCAAAACGACAGGACCGGAGCTGATAAAAATGCTGATATGGATGTTACTTATTTTCTGACTGCGATTTCAAAACCATGCACCAGAATTCACTTCTTTAAACTCAGTAATGCATTTTGGATGTGTACCTAGAGTTTAAAGCAGAAAAACAGGAACTTTTAGAATTTTCATTTTTTGACCAAAACGACAGGACCGGAGCTGATAAAAATGTTGATATGGATGTTATTTTTTTTCTGACTGCGATTTCAAAACCATGCACCAGAATTCACTTCTTTCAACTCAGTAATGCATTTTGGATGTGTACCTAGAGTTTAAAGCAGAAAAACAGGAACTTTTAGAATTTTCATTTTTTGACCAAAACGACAGGACCGGACCTGATAAAAATGTTGATATGGATGTTATTTTTTTTCTGACTGCGATTTCAAAACCATGCACCAGAATCAACTTCTTTCAACTCAGTAATGCATTTTGGATGTGTACCTAGAGTTTAAAGCAGAAAAACAGGAACTTTTAGAATTTTCATTTTTTGACCAAAACGACAGGTAAGGAGCTGATAAAAATGTTGATATTGATGTAATTTTTTTTCTGACTGCGGTTTCAAAACCATGCACCAGAATCAACTTCTTTCAACTCAGTAATGCATTTTGGATGTGTACCTAGAGTTTAAAGCAGAAAAACAGGAACTTTTAGAATTTTCATTTGTTGACCAAAACGACAGGACCGGAGCTGATAAAAATGTTGATATGGATGTTATTTTTTTCTGACTGCGATTTCAAAACCATGCACCAGAATTCACTTCTTTCAACTCAGTAATGCATTTTGGATGTGTACCTAGAGTTTAAAGCAGAAAAACAGGAACTTTTAGAATTTTCATTTTTTGACCAAAACGACAGGACCGGAGCTGATAAAAATGTTGATATGGATGTTATTTTTTTTCTGACTGCGATTTCAAAACCATGCACCAGAATTCACTTCTTTCAACTCAGTAATGCATTTTGGATGTGTACCTAGAGTTTAAAGCAGAAAAACAGGAACTTTTAGAATTTTCATTTTTTGACCAAAACGACAGGACCGGAGCTGATAAAAATGTTGATATGGATGTTATTTTTTTTCTGACTGCGATTTCAAAACCATGCACCAGAATTCACTTCTTTAAACTCAGTAATGCATTTTGGATGTGTACCTAGAGTTTAAAGCAGAAAAACAGGAACTTTTAGAATTTTCATTTTTTGACCAAAACGACAGGAACGGAGCTGATAAAAATTTTGATATGGATGTTATTTTTTTTCTGACTGCGATTTCAAAACCATGCACCAGAATTCACTTCTTTCAACTCAGTAATGCATTTTGGATGTGTACCTAGAGTTTAAAGCAGAAAAACAGGAACTTTTAGAATTTTCATTTGTTGACCAAAACGACAGGACCGGAGCTGATAAAAATGTCTATATGGATGTTATTTTTTTTCTGACTGCGATTTCAAAACCATGCACCAGAATTCACTTCTTTAAACTCAGTAATGCATTTTGGATGTGTACCTAGAGTTTAAAGCAGAAAAACAGGAACTTTTAGAATTTTCATTTGTTGACCAAAACGACAGGACCGGAGCTGATAAAAATGTTGATATAGATGTTATTTTTTTTCTGACTGCGATTTCAAAACCATGCACCAGAATTCACTTCTTTCAACTCAGTAATGCATTTTGGATGTGTACCTAGAGTTTAAAGCAGAAAAACAGGAACTTTTAGAATTTTCATTTTTTGACCAAAACGACAGGACCGGAGCTGATAAAAATGTTGATATGGATGTTATTTTTTTTCTGACTGCGATTTCAAAACCATGCACCAGAATTCACTTCTTTCAACTCAGTAATGCATTTTGGATGTGTACCTAGAGTTTAAAGCAGAAAAACAGGAACTTTTAGAATTTTCATTTTTTGACCAAAACGACAGGTCCGGAGCTGATAAAAATGTTGATATTGATGTAATTTTTTTTCTGACTGCGGTTTCAAAACCATGCACCAGAATCAACTTCTTTCAACTCAGTAATGCATTTTGGATGTGTACCTAGAGTTTAAAGCAGAAAAACAGGAACTTTTAGAATTTTCATTTTTTGACCAAAACGACAGGACCGGAGCTGATAAAAATGTTGATATGGATGTTATTTTTTTTCTGACTGTGATTTCAAAACCATGCACCAGAATTCACTTCTTTCAACTCAGTAATGCATTTTGGATGTGTACCTAGAGTTTAAAGCAGAAAAACAGGAACTTTTAGAATTTTCATTTGTTGACCAAAACGACAGGACCGGAGCTGATAAAAATGTTGATATAGATGTTATTTTTTTTCTGACTGCGATTTCAAAACCATGCACCAGAATTCACTTCTTTCAACTCAGTAATGCATTTTGGATGTGTACCTAGAGTTTAAAGCAGAAAAACAGGAACTTTTAGAATTTTCATTTTTTGACCAAAACGACAGGACCGGAGCTGATAAGAATGTTGATATGGATGTTATTTTTTTTCTGACTGCGATTTCAAAACCATGCACCAGAATTCACTTCTTTCAACTCAGTAATGCATTTTGGATGTGTACCTAGAGTTTAAAGCAGAAAAACAGGAACTTTTAGAATTTTCATTTTTTGACCAAAACGACAGGTCCGGAGCTGATAAAAATGTTGATATTGATGTAATTTTTTTTCTGACTGCGGTTTCAAAACCATGCACCAGAATCAACTTCTTTCAACTCAGTAATGCATTTTGGATGTGTACCTAGAGTTTAAAGCAGAAAAACAGGAACTATTAGAATTTTCATTTGTTGACCAAAACGACAGGACCAGAGCTGATAAAAATGTTGATATGGATGTTATTTTTTTTCTGACTGCGATTTCAAAACCATGCACCAGAATTCACTTCTTTCAACTCAGTAATGCATTTTGGATGTGTACCTAGAGTTTAAAGCAGAAAAACAGGAACTTTTAGAATTTTCATTTTTTGACCAAAACGACAGGACCGGAGCTGATAAAAATGTTGATATGGATGTTATTTTTTTTCTGACTGCGATTTCAAAACCATGCACCAGAATTCACTTCTTTCAACTCAGTAATGCATTTTGGATGTGTACCTAGAGTTTAAAGCAGAAAAACAGGAACTTTTAGAATTTTCATTTTTTGACCAAAACGACAGGACCGGACCTGATAAAAATGTTGATATGGATGTTATTTTTTTTCTGACTGCGATTTCAAAACCATGCACCAGAATCAACTTCTTTCAACTCAGTAATGCATTTTGGATGTGTACCTAGAGTTTAAAGCAGAAAAACAGGAACTTTTAGAATTTTCATTTTTTGACCAAAACGACAGGTAAGGAGCTGATAAAAATGTTGATATTGATGTAATTTTTTTTCTGACTGCGGTTTCAAAACCATGCACCAGAATCAACTTCTTTCAACTCAGTAATGCATTTTGGATGTGTACCTAGAGTTTAAAGCAGAAAAACAGGAACTTTTAGAATTTTCATTTGTTGACCAAAACGACAGGACCGGAGCTGATAAAAATGTTGATATGGATGTTATTTTTTTCTGACTGCGATTTCAAAACCATGCACCAGAATTCACTTCTTTCAACTCAGTAATGCATTTTGGATGTGTACCTAGAGTTTAAAGCAGAAAAACAGGAACTTTTAGAATTTTCATTTTTTGACCAAAACGACAGGACCGGAGCTGATAAAAATGTTGATATGGATGTTATTTTTTTTCTGACTGCGATTTCAAAACCATGCACCAGAATTCACTTCTTTAAACTCAGTAATGCATTTTGGATGTGTACCTAGAGTTTAAAGCAGAAAAACAGGAACTTTTAGAATTTTCATTTGTTGACCAAAACGACAGGACCGGAGCTGATGAAAATGTTGATATGGATGTTATTTTTTTTCTGACTTCGATTTCAAAACCATGCACCAGAATTCACTTCTTTCAACTCAGTAATGCATTTTGGATGTGTACCTAGAGTTTAAAGCAGAAAAACAGGAACTTTTAGAATTTTCATTTTTTGACCAAAACGACAGGACCGGAGCTGATAAAAATGTTGATATGGATGTTATTTTTTTCTGACTGCGATTTCAAAACCATGCACCAGAATTCACTTCTTTAAACTCAGTAATGCATTTTGGATGTGTACCTAGAGTTTAAAGCAGAAAAACAGGAACTTTTAGAATTTTCATTTTTTGACCAAAACGACAGGACCGGAGCTGATAAAAATGTTGATATGGATGTTATTTTTTTTCTGACTGCGATTTCAAAACCATGCACCAGAATTCACTTCTTTAAACTCAGTAATGCATTTTGGATGTGTACCTAGAGTTTAAAGCAGAAAAACAGGAACTTTTAGAATTTTCATTTTTTGACCAAAACGACAGGACCGGAGCTGATAAAAATTTTGATATGGATGTTATTTTTTTTCTGACTGCGATTTCAAAACCATGCACCAGAATTCACTTCTTTCAACTCAGTAATGCATTTTGGATGTGTACCTAGAGTTTAAAGCAGAAAAACAGGAACTTTTAGAATTTTCATTTGTTGACCAAAACGACAGGACCGGAGCTGATAAAAATGTCTATATGGATGTTATTTTTTTTCTGACTGCGATTTCAAAACCATGCACCAGAATTCACTTCTTTCAACTCAGTAATGCATTTTGGATGTGTACCTAGAGTTTAAAGCAGAAAAACAGGAACTTTTAGAATTTTCATTTGTTGACCAAAACGACAGGACCGGAGCTGATAAAAATGTCTATATGGATGTTATTTTTTTTCTGACTGCGATTTCAAAACCATGCACCAGAATTCACTTCTTTAAACTCAGTAATGCATTTTGGATGTGTACCTAGAGTTTAAAGCAGAAAAACAGGAACTTTTAGAATTTTCATTTGTTGACCAAAACGACAGGACCGGAGCTGATAAAAATGTTGATATAGATGTTATTTTTTTTCTGACTGCGATTTCAAAACCATGCACCAGAATTCACTTCTTTCAACTCAGTAATGCATTTTGGATGTGTACCTAGAGTTTAAAGCAGAAAAACAGGAACTTTTAGAATTTTCATTTTTTGACCAAAACGACAGGACCGGAGCTGATAAAAATGTTGATATGGATGTTATTTTTTTTCTGACTGCGATTTCAAAACCATGCACCAGAATTCACTTCTTTCAACTCAGTAATGCATTTTGGATGTGTACCTAGAGTTTAAAGCAGAAAAACAGGAACTTTTAGAATTTTCATTTTTTGACCAAAACGACAGGACCGGAGCTGATAAAAATGTTGATATGGATGTTATTTTTTTTCTGACTGCGATTTCAAAACCATGCACCAGAATTCACTTCTTTCAACTCAGTAATTTGTGTACCTTGAGTTTAAAGCAGAAAAACAGGAACTTTTAGAATTTTCATTTTTTGACCAAAACGACAGGACCGGAGCTGATAAAAATGTTGATATTGATGTAATTTTTTTTCTGACTGCGGTTTCAAAACCATGCACCAGAATCAACTTCTTTCAACTCAGTAATGCATTTTGGATGTGTACCTAGAGTTTAAAGCAGAAAAACAGGAACTATTAGAATTTTCATTTGTTGACCAAAACGACAGGACCAGAGCTGATAAAAATGTTGATATGGATGTTATTTTTTTTCTGACTGCGATTTCAAAACCATGCACCAGAATTCACTTCTTTCAACTCAGTAATGCATTTTGGATGTGTACCTAGAGTTTAAAGCAGAAAAACAGGAACTTTTAGAATTTTCATTTTTTGACCAAAACGACAGGACCGGAGCTGATAAAAATGTTGATATGGATGTTATTTTTTTTCTGACTGCGATTTCAAAACCATGCACCAGAATTCACTTCTTTCAACTCAGTAATTTGTGTACCTTGAGTTTAAAGCAGAAAAACAGGAACTTTTAGAATTTTCATTTTTTGACCAAAACGACAGGACCGGAGCTGATAAAAATGTTGATATGGATGTTATTTTTTTTCTGACTGCGATTTCAAAACCATGCACCAGAATTCACTTCTTTAAACTCAGTAATGCATTTTGGATGTGTACCTAGAGTTTAAAGCAGAAAAACAGGAACTTTTAGAATTTTCATTTTTTGACCAAAACGACAGGACCGGAGCTGATAAAAATGTTGATATGGATGTTATTTTTTTTCTGACTGCGATTTCAAAACCATGCACCAGAATTCACTTCTTTCAACTCAGTAATGCATTTTGGATGTGTACCTAGAGTTTAAAGCAGAAAAACAGGAACTTTTAGAATTTTCATTTTTTGACCAAAACGACAGGACCGGACCTGATAAAAATGTTGATATGGATGTTATTTTTTTTCTGACTGCGATTTCAAAACCATGCACCAGAATCAACTTCTTTCAACTCAGTAATGCATTTTGGATGTGTACCTAGAGTTTAAAGCAGAAAAACAGGAACTTTTAGAATTTTCATTTTTTGACCAAAACGACAGGTAAGGAGCTGATAAAAATGTTGATATTGATGTAATTTTTTTTCTGACTGCGGTTTCAAAACCATGCACCAGAATCAACTTCTTTCAACTCAGTAATGCATTTTGGATGTGTACCTAGAGTTTAAAGCAGAAAAACAGGAACTTTTAGAATTTTCATTTGTTGACCAAAACGACAGGACCGGAGCTGATAAAAATGTTGATATGGATGTTATTTTTTTCTGACTGCGATTTCAAAACCATGCACCAGAATTCACTTCTTTCAACTCAGTAATGCATTTTGGATGTGTACCTAGAGTTTAAAGCAGAAAAACAGGAACTTTTAGAATTTTCATTTTTTGACCAAAACGACAGGACCGGAGCTGATAAAAATGTTGATATGGATGTTATTTTTTTTCTGACTGCGATTTCAAAACCATGCACCAGAATTCACTTCTTTCAACTCAGTAATGCATTTTGGATGTGTACCTAGAGTTTAAAGCAGAAAAACAGGAACTTTTAGAATTTTCATTTTTTGACCAAAACGACAGGACCGGAGCTGATAAAAATGTTGATATGGATGTTATTTTTTTTCTGACTGCGATTTCAAAACCATGCACCAGAATTCACTTCTTTAAACTCAGTAATGCATTTTGGATGTGTACCTAGAGTTTAAAGCAGAAAAACAGGAACTTTTAGAATTTTCATTTTTTGACCAAAACGACAGGACCGGAGCTGATAAAAATTTTGATATGGATGTTATTTTTTTTCTGACTGCGATTTCAAAACCATGCACCAGAATTCACTTCTTTCAACTCAGTAATGCATTTTGGATGTGTACCTAGAGTTTAAAGCAGAAAAACAGGAACTTTTAGAATTTTCATTTGTTGACCAAAACGACAGGACCGGAGCTGATAAAAATGTCTATATGGATGTTATTTTTTTTCTGACTGCGATTTCAAAACCATGCACCAGAATTCACTTCTTTAAACTCAGTAATGCATTTTGGATGTGTACCTAGAGTTTAAAGCAGAAAAACAGGAACTTTTAGAATTTTCATTTGTTGACCAAAACGACAGGTCCGGAGCTGATAAAAATGTTGATATTGATGTAATTTTTTTTCTGACTGCGGTTTCAAAACCATGCACCAGAATCAACTTCTTTCAACTCAGTAATGCATTTTGGATGTGTACCTAGAGTTTAAAGCAGAAAAACAGGAACTTTTAGAATTTTCATTTTTTGACCAAAACGACAGGACCGGAGCTGATAAAAATGTTGATATGGATGTTATTTTTTTTCTGACTGTGATTTCAAAACCATGCACCAGAATTCACTTCTTTCAACTCAGTAATGCATTTTGGATGTGTACCTAGAGTTTAAAGCAGAAAAAAAGGAACTTTTAGAATTTTCATTTGTTGACCAAAACGACAGGACCGGAGCTGATAAAAATGTTGATATAGATGTTATTTTTTTTCTGACTGCGATTTCAAAACCATGCACCAGAATTCACTTCTTTCAACTCAGTAATGCATTTTGGATGTGTACCTAGAGTTTAAAGCAGAAAAACAGGAACTTTTAGAATTTTCATTTTTTGACCAAAACGACAGGACCGGAGCTGATAAAAATGTTGATATGGATGTTATTTTTTTTCTGACTGCGATTTCAAAACCATGCACCAGAATTCACTTCTTTCAACTCAGTAATGCATTTTGGATGTGTACCTAGAGTTTAAAGCAGAAAAACAGGAACTTTTAGAATTTTCATTTTTTGACCAAAACGACAGGTCCGGAGCTGATAAAAATGTTGATATTGATGTAATTTTTTTTCTGACTGCGGTTTCAAAACCATGCACCAGAATCAACTTCTTTCAACTCAGTAATGCATTTTGGATGTGTACCTAGAGTTTAAAGCAGAAAAACAGGAACTATTAGAATTTTCATTTGTTGACCAAAACGACAGGACCAGAGCTGATAAAAATGTTGATATGGATGTTATTTTTTTTCTGACTGCGATTTCAAAACCATGCACCAGAATTCACTTCTTTCAACTCAGTAATGCATTTTGGATGTGTACCTAGAGTTTAAAGCAGAAAAACAGGAACTTTTAGAATTTTCATTTTTTGACCAAAACGACAGGACCGGAGCTGATAAAAATGTTGATATGGATGTTATTTTTTTTCTGACTGCGATTTCAAAACCATGCACCAGAATTCACTTCTTTCAACTCAGTAATTTGTGTACCTTGAGTTTAAAGCAGAAAAACAGGAACTTTTAGAATTTTCATTTTTTGACCAAAACGACAGGACCGGAGCTGATAAAAATGTTGATATGGATGTTACTTATTTTCTGACTGCGATTTCAAAACCATGCACCAGAATTCACTTCTTTAAACTCAGTAATGCATTTTGGATGTGTACCTAGAGTTTAAAGCAGAAAAACAGGAACTTTTAGAATTTTCATTTTTTGACCAAAACGACAGGACCGGAGCTGATAAAAATGTTGATATGGATGTTATTTTTTTTCTGACTGCGATTTCAAAACCATGCACCAGAATTCACTTCTTTCAACTCAGTAATGCATTTTGGATGTGTACCTAGAGTTTAAAGCAGAAAAACAGGAACTTTTAGAATTTTCATTTTTTGACCAAAACGACAGGACCGGACCTGATAAAAATGTTGATATGGATGTTATTTTTTTTCTGACTGCGATTTCAAAACCATGCACCAGAATCAACTTCTTTCAACTCAGTAATGCATTTTGGATGTGTACCTAGAGTTTAAAGCAGAAAAACAGGAACTTTTAGAATTTTCATTTTTTGACCAAAACGACAGGTAAGGAGCTGATAAAAATGTTGATATTGATGTAATTTTTTTTCTGACTGCGGTTTCAAAACCATGCACCAGAATCAACTTCTTTCAACTCAGTAATGCATTTTGGATGTGTACCTAGAGTTTAAAGCAGAAAAACAGGAACTTTTAGAATTTTCATTTGTTGACCAAAACGACAGGACCGGAGCTGATAAAAATGTTGATATGGATGTTATTTTTTGCTGACTGCGATTTCAAAACCATGCACCAGAATTCACTTCTTTCAACTCAGTAATGCATTTTGGATGTGTACCTAGAGTTTAAAGCAGAAAAACAGGAACTTTTAGAATTTTCATTTTTTGACCAAAACGACAGGACCGGAGCTGATAAAAATGTTGATATGGATGTTATTTTTTTTCTGACTGCGATTTCAAAACCATGCACCAGAATTCACTACTTTAAACTCAGTAATGCATTTTGGATGTGTACCTAGAGTTTAAAGCAGAAAAACAGGAACTTTTAGAATTTTCATTTGTTGACCAAAACGACAGGACCGGAGCTGATGAAAATGTTGATATGGATGTTATTTTTTTTCTGACTTCGATTTCAAAACCATGCACCAGAATTCACTTCTTTCAACTCAGTAATGCATTTTGGATGTGTACCTAGAGTTTAAAGCAGAAAAACAGGAACTTTTAGAATTTTCATTTGTTGACCAAAACGACAGGACCGGAGCTGATAAAAATGTTGATATGGATGTTATTTTTTTCTGACTGCGATTTCAAAACCATGCACCAGAATTCACTTCTTTCAACTCAGTAATGCATTTTGGATGTGTACCTAGAGTTTAAAGCAGAAAAACAGGAACTATTAGAATTTTCATTTTTTGACCAAAACGACAGGACCGGAGCTGATAAAAATGTTGATATGGATGTTATTTTTTTTCTGACTGTGATTTCAAAACCATGCACCAGAATTCACTTCTTAAAACTCAGTAATGCATTTTGGATGTGTACCTAGAGTTTAAAGCAGAAAAACAGGAACTTTTAGAATTTTCATTTGTTGACCAAAACGACAGGACCGGAGCTGATAAAAATGTTGATATGGATGTTATTTTTTTTCTGACTGCGATTTCAAAACCATGCACCAGAATTCACTTCTTTCAACTCAGTAATGCATTTTGGATGTGTACCTAGAGTTTAAAGCAGAAAAACAGGAACTTTTAGAATTTTAATTTTTTGACCAAAACGACAGGACCGGAGCTGATAAAAATGTTGATATGGATGTTATTTTTTTTCTGACTGCGATTTCAAAACCATGCACCAGAATCAACTTCTTTCAACTCAGTAATGCATTTTGGATGTGTACCTAGAGTTTAAAGCAGAAAAACAGGAACTTTTAGAATTTTCATTTTTTGACCAAAACGACAGGACCGGAGCTGATAAAAATGTTGATATGGATGTTATTTTTTTTCTGACTGCGATTTCAAAACCATGCACCAGAATCAACTTCTTTCAACTCAGTAATGCATTTTGGATGTGTACCTAGAGTTTAAAGCAGAAAAACAGGAACTTTTAGAATTTTCATTTTTTGACCAAAACGACAGGACCGGAGCTGATAAAAATGTTGATATGGATGTTATTTTTTTCTGACTGCGATTTCAAAACCATGCACCAGAATTCACTTCTTTCAACTCAGTAATGCATTTTGGATGTGTACCTAGAGTTTAAAGCAGAAAAACAGGAACTTTTAGAATTTTCATTTTTTGACCAAAACGACAGGACCGGAGCTGATAAAAATGTTGATATGGATGTTATTTTTTTTCTGACTGCGATTTCAAAACCATGCACCAGAATTCACTTCTTTCAACTCAGTAATGCATTTTGGATGTGTACCTAGAGTTTAAAGCAGAAAAACAGGAACTTTTAGAATTTTCATTTTTTGACCAAAACGACAGGTCCGGAGCTGATAAAAATGTTGATATTGTTGTATTTTTTTTTCTGACTGCGGTTTCAAAACCATGCACCAGAATCAACTTCTTTCAACTCAGTAATGCATTTTGGATGTGTACCTAGAGTTTAAAGCAGAAAAACAGGAACTTTTAGAATTTTAATTTTTTGACCAAAACGACAGGACCGGAGCTGATAAAAATGTTGATATGGATGTTATTTTTTTTCTGACTGCGATTTCAAAACCATGCACCAGAATCAACTTCTTTCAACTCAGTAATGCATTTTGGATGTGTACCTAGAGTTTAAAGCAGAAAAACAGGAACTTTTAGAATTTTCATTTTTTGACCAAAACGACAGGACCGGAGCTGATAAAAATGTTGATATGGATGTTATTTTTTTTCTGACTGCGATTTCAAAACCATGCACCAGAATCAACTTCTTTCAACTCAGTAATGCATTTTGGATGTGTACCTAGAGTTTAAAGCAGAAAAACAGGAACTTTTAGAATTTTCATTTTTTGACCAAAACGACAGGACCGGAGCTGATAAAAATGTTGATATGGATGTTATTTTTTTCTGACTGCGATTTCAAAACCATGCACCAGAATTCACTTCTTTCAACTCAGTAATGCATTTTGGATGTGTACCTAGAGTTTAAAGCAGAAAAACAGGAACTTTTAGAATTTTCATTTTTTGACCAAAACGACAGGACCGGAGCTGATAAAAATGTTGATATGGATGTTATTTTTTTTCTGACTGCGATTTCAAAACCATGCACCAGAATTCACTTCTTTCAACTCAGTAATGCATTTTGGATGTGTACCTAGAGTTTAAAGCAGAAAAACAGGAACTTTTAGAATTTTCATTTTTTGACCAAAACGACAGGTCCGGAGCTGATAAAAATGTTGATATTGTTGTATTTTTTTTTCTGACTGCGGTTTCAAAACCATGCACCAGAATCAACTTCTTTCAACTCAGTAATGCATTTTGGATGTGTACCTAGAGTTTAAAGCAGAAAAACAGGAACTTTTAGAATTTTCATTTTTTGACCAAAACGACAGGTCCGGAGCTGATAAAAATGTTGATATTGATGTAATTTTTTTTCTGACTGCGGTTTCAAAACCATGCACCAGAATCAACTTCTTTCAACTCAGTAATGCATTCTGGATGTGTACCTAGAGTTTAAAGCAGAAAAACAGGAACTTTTAGAATTTTCATTTTTTGACCAAAACGACAGGACCGGAGCTGATAAAAATGTTGATATGGATGTTATTTTTTTTCTAACTGTGATTTCAAAACCATGCACCAGAATTCACTTCTTTCAACTCAGTAATGCATTTTGGATGTGTACCTAGAGTTTAAAGCAGAAAAACAGGAACTTTTAGAATTTTCATTTTTTGACCAAAACGACAGGACCGGAGCTGATTAAAATTTTGATATGATTGTTATTTTTTTTCTGACTGCGATTTCAAAACCATGCACCAGAGTTCACTTCTTTCAACTCAGTAATGCATTTTGGATGTGTACCTAGAGTTTAAAGCAGAAAAACAGGAACTTTTAGAATTTTCATTTTTTGACCAAAACGACAGGTCCGGAGCTGATAAAATTGTTGATATTGATGTAATTTTTTTTCTGACTGCGGTTTCAAAACCATGCACCAGAATCAACTTCTTTCAACTCAGTAATGCATTTTGGATGTGTACCTAGAGTTTAAAGCAGAAAAACAGGAACTATTAGAATTTTCATTTGTTGACCAAAACGACAGGACCGGAGCTGATAAAAATGTTGATATGGATGTTATTTATTTTCTGACTGTGATTTCAAAACCATGCACCAGAATTCACTTCTTAAAACTCAGTAATGCATTTTGGATGTGTACCTATTGTTTAAAGCAGAAAAACAGGAACTTTTAGAATTTTCATTTTTTGACCAAAACGACAGGACCGGAGCTGATAAAAATGTTGATATGGATGTTATTTTTTTTCTGACTGTGATTTCAAAACCATGCACCAGAATTCACTTCTTAAAACTCAGTAATGCATTTTGGATGTGTACCTAGAGTTTAAAGCAGAAAAACAGGAACTTTTAGAATTTTCATTTGTTGACCAAAACGACAGGACCGGAGCTGATAAAAATGTTGATATGGATGTTATTTTTTTTCTGACTGCGATTTCAAAACCATGCACCAGAATTCACTTCTTTCAACTCAGTAATGCATTTTGGATGTGTACCTAGAGTTTAAAGCAGAAAAACAGGAACTTTTAGAATTTTCATTTTTTGACCAAAACGACAGGTCCGGAGCTGATAAAAATGTTGATATGGATGTTATTTTTTTTCTGACTGCGGTTTCAAAACCATGCACCAGAATCAACTTCTTTCAACTCAGTAATGCATTTTGGATGTGTACCTAGAGTTTAAAGCAGAAAAACAGGAACTTTTAGAATTTTCATTTGTTGACCAAAACGACAGGACCGGAGCTGATAAAAATGTTGATATGGATGTTATTTTATTTCTGACTGCGATTTCAAAACCATGCACCAGAATTCACTTCTTTCAACTCAGTAATGCATTTTGGATGTGTACCTAGAGTTTAAAGCAGAAAAACAGGAACTTTTAGAATTTTCATTTTTTGACCAAAACGACAGGACCGGAGCTGATAAAAATGTTGATATGGATGTTATTTTTTTTCTGACTGCGATTTCAAAACCATGCACCAGAATTCACTTCTTTAAACTCAGTAATGCATTTTGGATGTGTACCTATTGTTTAAAGCAGAAAAACAGGAACTTTTAGAATTTTCATTTTTTGACCAAAACGACAGGACCGGAGCTGATAAAAATGTTGATATGGATGTTATTTTTTTTCTGACTGTGATTTCAAAACCATGCACCAGAATTCACTTCTTAAAACTCAGTAATGCATTTTGGATGTGTACCTAGAGTTTAAAGCAGAAAAACAGGAACTTTTAGAATTTTCATTTTTTGACCAAAACGACAGGACCGGAGCTGATAAAAATGTTGATATGGATGTTATTTTTTTTCTGACTGCGATTTCAAAACCATGCACCAGAATCAACTTCTTTCAACTCAGTAATGCATTTTGGATGTGTACCTAGAGTTTAAAGCAGAAAAACAGGAACTTTTAGAATTTTCATTTTTTGACCAAAACGACAGGACCGAAACTGATAAAAATGTTGATATGGATGTTATTTTTTTCTGACTGCGATTTCAAAACCATGCACCAGAATTCACTTCTTTCAACTCAGTAATGCATTTTGGATGTGTACCTAGAGTTTAAAGCAGAAAAACAGGAACTTTTAGAATTTTCATTTTTTGACCAAAACGACAGGACCGGAGCTGATAAAAATGTTGATATGGATGTTATTTTTTTCTGACTGCGATTTCAAAACCATGCACCAGAATTCACTTCTTTCAACTCAGTAATGCATTTTGGATGTGTACCTAGAGTTTAAAGCAGAAAAACAGGAACTTTTAGAATTTTCATTTTTTGACCAAAACGACAGGTCCGGAGCTGATAAAAATGTTGATATTGATGTAATTTTTTTTCTGACTGCGGTTTCAAAACCATGCACCAGAATCAACTTCTTTCAACTTAGTAATGCATTCTGGATGTGTACCTAGAGTTTAAAGCAGAAAAACAGGAACTTTTAGAATTTTCATTTTTTGACCAAAACGACAGGACCGGAGCTGATAAAAATGTTGATATGGATGTTATTTTTTTTCTAACTGTGATTTCAAAACCATGCACCAGAATTCACTTCTTTCAACTCAGTAATGCATTTTGGATGTGTACCTAGAGTTTAAAGCAGAAAAACAGGAACTTTTAGAATTTTCATTTTTTGACCAAAACGACAGGACCGGAGCTGATTAAAATGTTGATATGATTGTTATTTTTTTTCTGACTGCGATTTCAAAACCATGCACCAGAGTTCACTTCTTTCAACTCAGTAATGCATTTTGGATGTGTACCTAGAGTTTAAAGCAGAAAAACAGGAACTTTTAGAATTTTCATTTTTTGACCAAAACGACAGGTCCGGAGCTGATAAAATTGTTGATATTGATGTAATTTTTTTTCTGACTGCGGTTTCAAAACCATGCACCAGAATCAACTTCTTTCAACTCAGTAATGCATTTTGGATGTGTACCTAGAGTTTAAAGCAGAAAAACAGGAACTATTAGAATTTTCATTTGTTGACCAAAACGACAGGACCGGAGCTGATAAAAATGTTGATATGGATGTTATTTATTTTCTGACTGTGATTTCAAAACCATGCACCAGAATTCACTTCTTAAAACTCAGTAATGCATTTTGGATGTGTACCTATTGTTTAAAGCAGAAAAACAGGAACTTTTAGAATTTTCATTTTTTGACCAAAACGACAGGACCGGAGCTGATAAAAATGTTGATATGGATGTTATTTTTTTTCTGACTGTGATTTCAAAACCATGCACCAGAATTCACTTCTTAAAACTCAGTAATGCATTTTGGATGTGTACCTAGAGTTTAAAGCAGAAAAACAGGAACTATTAGAATTTTCATTTGTTGACCAAAACGACAGGACCGGAGCTGATAAAAATGTTGATATGGATGTTATTTATTTTCTGACTGTGATTTCAAAACCATGCACCAGAATTCACTTCTTAAAACTCAGTAATGCATTTTGGATGTGTACCTATTGTTTAAAGCAGAAAAACAGGAACTTTTAGAATTTTCATTTTTTGACCAAAACGACAGGACCGGAGCTGATAAAAATGTTGATATGGATGTTATTTTTTTTCTGACTGTGATTTCAAAACCATGCACCAGAATTCACTTCTTAAAACTCAGTAATGCATTTTGGATGTGTACCTAGAGTTTAAAGCAGAAAAACAGGAACTTTTAGAATTTTCATTTGTTGACCAAAACGACAGGACCGGAGCTGATAAAAATGTTGATATGGATGTTATTTTTTTTCTGACTGCGATTTCAAAACCATGCACCAGAATTCACTTCTTTCAACTCAGTAATGCATTTTGGATGTGTACCTAGAGTTTAAAGCAGAAAAACAGGAACTTTTAGAATTTTCATTTTTTGACCAAAACGACAGGTCCGGAGCTGATAAAAATGTTGATATGGATGTTATTTTTTTTCTGACTGCGGTTTCAAAACCATGCACCAGAATCAACTTCTTTCAACTCAGTAATGCATTTTGGATGTGTACCTAGAGTTTAAAGCAGAAAAACAGGAACTTTTAGAATTTTCATTTGTTGACCAAAACGACAGGACCGGAGCTGATAAAAATGTTGATATGGATGTTATTTTATTTCTGACTGCGATTTCAAAACCATGCACCAGAATTCACTTCTTTCAACTCAGTAATGCATTTTGGATGTGTACCTAGAGTTTAAAGCAGAAAAACAGGAACTTTTAGAATTTTCATTTTTTGACCAAAACGACAGGACCGGAGCTGATAAAAATGTTGATATGGATGTTATTTTTTTTCTGACTGTGATTTCAAAACCATGCACCAGAATTCACTTCTTAAAACTCAGTAATGCATTTTGGATGTGTACCTAGAGTTTAAAGCAGAAAAACAGGAACTTTTAGAATTTTCATTTTTTGACCAAAACGACAGGACCGGAGCTGATAAAAATGTTGATATGGATGTTATTTTTTTCTGACTGCGATTTCAAAACCATGCACCAGAATCAACTTCTTTCAACTCAGTAATGCATTTTGGATGTGTACCTAGAGTTTAAAGCAGAAAAACAGGAACTTTTAGAATTTTCATTTGTTGACCAAAACGACAGGACCGGAGCTGATAAAAATGTTGATATGGATGTTATTTTTTTCTGACTGCGATTTCAAAACCATGCACCAGAATTCACTTCTTTCAACTCAGTAATGCATTTTGGATGTGTACCTAGAGTTTAAAGCAGAAAAACAGGAACTATTAGAATTTTCATTTGTTGACCAAAACGACAGGACCGGAGCTGATAAAAATGTTGATATGGATGTTATTTATTTTCTGACTGTGATTTCAAAACCATGCACCAGAATTCACTTCTTAAAACTCAGTAATGCATTTTGGATGTGTACCTATTGTTTAAAGCAGAAAAACAGGAACTTTTAGAATTTTCATTTTTTGACCAAAACGACAGGACCGGAGCTGATAAAAATGTTGATATGGATGTTATTTTTTTCTGACTGTGATTTCAAAACCATGCACCAGAATTCACTTCTTAAAACTCAGTAATGCATTTTGGATGTGTACCTAGAGTTTAAAGCAGAAAAACAGGAACTTTTAGAATTTTCATTTGTTGACCAAAACGACAGGACCGGAGCTGATAAAAATGTTGATATGGATGTTATTTTTTTTCTGACTGCGATTTCAAAACCATGCACCAGAATTCACTTCTTTCAACTCAGTAATGCATTTTGGATGTGTACCTAGAGTTTAAAGCAGAAAAACAGGAACTTTTAGAATTTTCATTTTTTGACCAAAACGACAGGTCCGGAGCTGATAAAAATGTTGATATGGATGTTATTTTTTTTCTGACTGCGGTTTCAAAACCATGCACCAGAATCAACTTCTTTCAACTCAGTAATGCATTTTGGATGTGTACCTAGAGTTTAAAGCAGAAAAACAGGAACTTTTAGAATTTTCATTTGTTGACCAAAACGACAGGACCGGAGCTGATAAAAATGTTGATATGGATGTTATTTTATTTCTGACTGCGATTTCAAAACCATGCACCAGAATTCACTTCTTTCAACTCAGTAATGCATTTTGGATGTGTACCTAGAGTTTAAAGCAGAAAAACAGGAACTTTTAGAATTTTCATTTTTTGACCAAAACGACAGGACCGGAGCTGATAAAAATGTTGATATGGATGTTATTTTTTTCTGACTGCGATTTCAAAACCATGCACCAGAATCAACTTCTTTCAACTCAGTAATGCATTTTGGATGTGTACCTAGAGTTTAAAGCAGAAAAACAGGAACTTTTAGAATTTTCATTTGTTGACCAAAACGACAGGACCGGAGCTGATAAAAATGTTGATATGGATGTTATTTTTTTCTGACTGCGATTTCAAAACCATGCACCAGAATTCACTTCTTTCAACTCAGTAATGCATTTTGGATGTGTACCTAGAGTTTAAAGCAGAAAAACAGGAACTTTTAGAATTTTCATTTTTTGACCAAAACGACAGGACCGGAGCTGATAAAAATGTTGATATGGATGTTATTTTTTTTCTGACTGCGATTTCAAAACCATGCACCAGAATTCACTTCTTTAAACTCAGTAATGCATTTTGGATGTGTACCTATTGTTTAAAGCAGAAAAACAGGAACTTTTAGAATTTTCATTCTTTGACCAAAACGACAGGACCGGAGCTGATAAAAATGTTGATATGGATGTTATTTTTTTTCTGACTGTGATTTCAAAACCATGCACCAGAATTCACTTCTTAAAACTCAGTAATGCATTTTGGATGTGTACCTAGAGTTTAAAGCAGAAAAACAGGAACTTTTAGAATTTTCATTTTTTGACCAAAACGACAGGACCGGAGCTGATAAAAATGTTGATATGGATGTTATTTTTTTTCTGACTGCGATTTCAAAACCATGCACCAGAATCAACTTCTTTCAACTCAGTAATGCATTTTGGATGTGTACCTAGAGTTTAAAGCAGAAAAACAGGAACTTTTAGAATTTTCATTTTTTGACCAAAACGACAGGACCGAAACTGATAAAAATGTTGATATGGATGTTATTTTTTTCTGACTGCGATTTCAAAACCATGCACCAGAATTCACTTCTTTCAACTCAGTAATGCATTTTGGATGTGTACCTAGAGTTTAAAGCAGAAAAACAGGAACTTTTAGAATTTTCATTTTTTGACCAAAACGACAGGACCGGAGCTGATAAAAATGTTGATATGGATGTTATTTTTTTCTGACTGCGATTTCAAAACCATGCACCAGAATTCACTTCTTTCAACTCAGTAATGCATTTTGGATGTGTACCTAGAGTTTAAAGCAGAAAAACAGGAACTTTTCGAATTTTCATTTTTTGACCAAAACGACAGGACCGGAGCTGATAAAAATGTTGATATGGATGTTATTTTTTTTCTGACTGCGATTTCAAAACCATGCACCAGAATTCACTTCTTTAAACTCAGTAATGCATTTTGGATGTGTACCTAGAGTTTAAAGCAGAAAAACAGGAACTTTTAGAATTTTCATTTTTTGACCAAAACGACAGGACCGGAGCTGATAAAAATGTTGATATGGATGTTATTTTTTTTCTGACTGCGATTTCAAAACCATGCACCAGAATTCACTTCTTTGAAATCAGTAATGCATTTTGGATGTGTACCTAGAGTTTAAAGCAGAAAAACAGGAACTTTTAGAATTTTCATTTGTTGACCAAAACGACAGGACCGGACCTGATAAAAATGTTGATATGGATGTTATTTTTTTTCTGACTGCGATTTCAAAACCATGCACCAGAATTCACTTCTTTCAACTCAGTAATGCATTTTGGATGTGTACCTAGAGTTTAAAGCAGAAAAACAGGAACTTTTAGAATTTTCATTTTTTGACCAAAACGACAGGACCGGAGCTGATAAAATGTTGATATGGATGTTATTTTTTTTCTGACTGCGATTTCAAAACCATGCACCAGAATTCACTTCTTTAAACTCAGTAATGCATTTTGGATGTGTACCTAGAGTTTAAAGCAGAAAAACAGGAACTTTTAGAATTTTAATTTTTTGACCAAAACGACAGGACCGGAGCTGATAAAAATGTTGATATGGATGTTATTTTTTTTCTGACTGCGATTTCAAAACCATGCACCAGAATCAACTTCTTTCAACTCAGTAATGCATTTTGGATGTGTACCTAGAGTTTAAAGCAGAAAAACAGGAACTTTTAGAATTTTCATTTTTTGACCAAAACGACAGGTCCGGAGCTGATAAAAATGTTGATATTGTTGTATTTTTTTTTCTGACTGCGGTTTCAAAACCATGCACCAGAATCAACTTCTTTCAACTCAGTAATGCATTTTGGATGTGTACCTAGAGTTTAAAGCAGAAAAACAGGAACTTTTAGAATTTTCATTTTTTGACCAAAACGACAGGTCCGGAGCTGATAAAAATGTTGATATTGATGTAATTTTTTTTCTGACTGCGGTTTCAAAACCATGCACCAGAATCAACTTCTTTCAACTCAGTAATGCATTCTGGATGTGTACCTAGAGTTTAAAGCAGAAAAACAGGAACTTTTAGAATTTTCATTTTTTGACCAAAACGACAGGACCGGAGCTGATAAAAATGTTGATATGGATGTTATTTTTTTTCTAACTGTGATTTCAAAACCATGCACCAGAATTCACTTCTTTCAACTCAGTAATGCATTTTGGATGTGTACCTAGAGTTTAAAGCAGAAAAACAGGAACTTTTAGAATTTTCATTTTTTGACCAAAACGACAGGACCGGAGCTGATTAAAATGTTGATATGATTGTTATTTTTTTTCTGACTGCGATTTCAAAACCATGCACCAGAGTTCACTTCTTTCAACTCAGTAATGCATTTTGGATGTGTACCTAGAGTTTAAAGCAGAAAAACAGGAACTTTTAGAATTTTCATTTTTTGACCAAAACGACAGGTCCGGAGCTGATAAAATTGTTGATATTGATGTAATTTTTTTTCTGACTGTGATTTCAAAACCATGCACCAGATATCACTTCTTAAAACTCAGTAATGCATTTTGGATGTGTACCTAGAGTTTAAAGCAGAAAAACAGGAACTTTTAGAATTTTCATTTTTTGACCAAAACGACAGGACCGGAGCTGATAAAAATGTTGATATGGATGTTATTTTTTTTCTGACTGCGATTTCAAAACCATGCACCAGAATTCACTTCTTTCAACTCAGTAATGCATTTTGGATGTGTACCTAGAGTTTAAAGCAGAAAAACAGGAACTTTTAGAATTTTCATTTGTTGACCAAAACGACAGGACCGGAGCTGATAAAAATGTTGATATGGATGTTATTTTATTTCTGACTGCGATTTCAAAACCATGCACCAGAATTCACTTCTTTCAACTCAGTAATGCATTTTGGATGTGTACCTAGAGTTTAAAGCAGAAAAACAGGAACTTTTAGAATTTTCATTTTTTGACCAAAACGACAGGACCGGAGCTGATAAAAATGTTGATATGGATGTTATTTTTTTTCTGACTGCGATTTCAAAACCATGCACCAGAATCAACTTCTTTCAACTCAGTAATGCATTTTGGATGTGTACCTAGAGTTTAAAGCAGAAAAACAGGAACTTTTAGAATTTTCATTTTTTGACTAAAACGACAGGACCGAAACTGATAAAAATGTTGATATGGATGTTATTTTTTTCTGACTGCGATTTCAAAACCATGCACCAGAATTCACTTCTTTCAACTCAGTAATGCATTTTGGATGTGTACCTAGAGTTTAAAGCAGAAAAACAGGAACTTTTAGAATTTTCATTTTTTGACCAAAACGACAGGACCGGAGCTGATAAAAATGTTGATATGGATGTTATTTTTTTTCTGACTGCGATTTCAAAACCATGCACCAGAATCAACTTCTTTCAACTCAGTAATGCATTTTGGATGTGTACCTAGAGTTTAAAGCAGAAAAACAGGAACTTTTAGAATTTTCATTTTTTGACTAAAACGACAGGACCGAAACTGATAAAAATGTTGATATGGATGTTATTTTTTTCTGACTGCGATTTCAAAACCATGCACCAGAATTCACTTCTTTCAACTCAGTAATGCATTTTGGATGTGTACCTAGAGTTTAAAGCAGAAAAACAGGAACTTTTAGAATTTTCATTTTTTGACCAAAACGACAGGACCGGAGCTGATAAAAATGTTGATATGGATGTTATTTTTTTCTGACTGCGATTTCAAAACCATGCACCAGAATTCACTTCTTTCAACTCAGTAATGCATTTTGGATGTGTACCTAGAGTTTAAAGCAGAAAAACAGGAACTTTTCGAATTTTCATTTTTTGACCAAAACGACAGGACCGGAGCTGATAAAAATGTTGATATGGATGTTATTTTTTTTCTGACTGCGATTTCAAAACCATGCACCAGAATTCACTTCTTTAAACTCAGTAATGCATTTTGGATGTGTACCTAGAGTTTAAAGCAGAAAAACAGGAACTTTTAGAATTTTCATTTTTTAACCAAAACGACAGGACCGGAGCTGATAAAAATGTTGATATGGATGTTATTTTTTTTCTGACTGCGATTTCAAAACCATGCACCAGAATTCACTTCTTTCAACTCAGTAATGCATTTTGGATGTGTACCTAGAGTTTAAAGCAGAAAAACAGGAACTTTTAGAATTTTCATTTTTTGACCAAAACGACAGGACCGGAGCTGATAAAAATGTTGATATGGATGTTATTTTTTTTCTGACTGCGATTTTAAAACCATGCACCAGAATCAACTTCTTTCAACTCAGTAATGCATTTTGGATGTGTACCTAGAGTTTAAAGCAGAAAAACAGGAACTTTTAGAATTTTCATTTTTTGACTAAAACGACAGGACCGAAACTGATAAAAATGTTGATATGGATGTTATTTTTTTCTGACTGCGATTTCAAAACCATGCACCAGAATTCACTTCTTTCAACTCAGTAATGCATTTTGGATGTGTACCTAGAGTTTAAAGCAGAAAAACAGGAACTTTTAGAATTTTCATTTTTTGACCAAAACGACAGGACCGGAGCTGATAAAAATGTTGATATGGATGTTATTTTTTTCTGACTGCGATTTCAAAACCATGCACCAGAATTCACTTCTTTCAACTCAGTAATGCATTTTGGATGTGTACCTAGAGTTTAAAGCAGAAAAACAGGAACTTTTCGAATTTTCATTTTTTGACCAAAACGACAGGACCGGAGCTGATAAAAATGTTGATATGGATGTTATTTTTTTTCTGACTGCGATTTCAAAACCATGCACCAGAATTCACTTCTTTAAACTCAGTAATGCATTTTGGATGTGTACCTAGAGTTTAAAGCAGAAAAACAGGAACTTTTAGAATTTTCATTTTTTAACCAAAACGACAGGACCGGAGCTGATAAAAATGTTGATATGGATGTTATTTTTTTTCTGACTGCGATTTCAAAACCATGCACCAGAATTCACTTCTTTCAACTCAGTAATGCATTTTGGATGTGTACCTAGAGTTTAAAGCAGAAAAACAGGAACTTTTAGAATTTTCATTTTTTGACCAAAACGACAGGACCGGAGCTGATAAAAATGTTGATATGGATGTTATTTTTTTCTGACTGCGATTTCAAAACCATGCACCAGAATTCACTTCTTTCAACTCAGTAATGCATTTTGGATGTGTACCTAGAGTTTAAAGCAGAAAAATAGGAACTTTTAGAATTTTCATTTGTTGACCAAAACGACAGGACCGGAGCTGATAAAAATTTTGATATGGATGTTATTTTATTTCTGACTGCGATTTCAAAACCATGCACCAGAATCAACTTCTTTAAACTCAGTAATGCATTTTGGATGTGTACCTAGAGTTTAAAGCAGAAAAACAGGAACTTTTAGAATTTTCATTTGTTGACCAAAACGACAGGACCGGAGCTGATAAAAATGTTGATATGGATGTTATTTTTTTTCTGACTGCGATTTCAAAACCATGCACCAGAATTCACTTCTTTCAACTCAGTAATGCATTTTGGATGTGTACCTAGAGTTTAAAGCAGAAAAACAGGAACTTTTAGAATTTTCATTTTTTGACCAAAACGACAGGACCGGAGCTGATAAAAATGTTGATATGGATGTTATTTTTTTCTGACTGCGATTTCAAAACCATGCACCAGATTTCACTTCTTTCAACTCAGTAATGCATTTTGGATGTGTACCTAGAGTTTAAAGCAGAAAAACAGGAACTTTTAGAATTTTCATTTTTTGACCAAAACGACAGGACTGGAGCTGATAAAAATGTTGATATGGATGTTATTTTTTTTCTGACTGCGATTTCAAAACCATGCACCAGAATTCACTTCTTTAAACTCAGTAATGCATTTTGGATGTGTACCTAGAGTTTAAAGCAGAAAAACAGGAACTTTTAGAATTTTCATTTTTTAACCAAAACGACAGGACCGGAGCTGATAAAAATGTTGATATGGATGTTATATTTTTTCTGACTGCGATTTCAAAACCATGCACCAGAATTCACTTCTTTCAACTCAGTAATGCATTTTGGATGTGTACCTAGAGTTTAAAGCAGAAAAACAGGAACTTTTAGAATTTTCATTTGTTGACCAAAACGACAGGACCGGACCTGATAAAAATGTTGATATGGATGTTATTTTTTTTCTGACTGCGATTTCAAAACCATGCACCAGAATTCACTTCTTTCAACTCAGTAATGCATTTTGGATGTGTACCTAGAGTTTAAAGCAGAAAAACAGGAACTTTTAGAATTTTCATTTTTTGACCAAAACGACAGGACCGGAGCTGATAAAAATGTTGATATGGATGTTATTTTTTTTCTGACTGCGATTTCAAAACCATGCACCAGAATTCACTTCTTTCAACTCAGTAATGCATTTTGGATGTGTACCTAGAGTTTAAAGCAGAAAAACAGGAACTTTTAGAATTTTCATTTTTTGACCAAAACGACAGGACCGGAGCTGATAAAAATGTTGATATGGATGTTATTTTTTTCTGACTGCGATTTTAAAACCATGCACCAGAATTCACTTATTTCAACTCAGTAATGCATTTTGGATGTGTACCTAGAGTTTAAAGCAGAAAAACAGGAACTTTTAGAATTTTCATTTTTTGACCAAAACGACAGGACCGGAGCTGATAAAAATGTTGATATGGATGTTATTTTTTTTCTGACTGTGATTTCAAAACCATGCACCAGAATTCACTTCTTAAAACTCAGTAATGCATTTTGGATGTGTACCTAGAGTTTAAAGCAGAAAAACAGGAACTTTTAGAATTTTCATTTTTTGACCAAAACGACAGGACCGGAGCTGATAAAAATGTTGATATTGATGTAATTTTTTTTCTGACTGCGGTTTCAAAACCATGCACCAGAATCAACTTCTTTCAACTCAGTAATGCATTTTGGATGTGTACCTAGAGTTTAAAGCAGAAAAACAGGAACTTTTAGAATTTTCATTTTTTGACCAAAACGACAGGTCCGGAGCTGATAAAAATGTTGATATTGATGTAATTTTTTTTCTGACTGCGGTTTCAAAACCATGCACCAGAATCAACTTCTTTCAACTCAGTAATGCATTTTGGATGTGTACCTAGAGTTTAAAGCAGAAAAACAGGAACTTTTAGAATTTTCATTTGTTGACCAAAACGACAGGACCGGAGCTGATAAAAATGTTGATATGGATGTTATTTTATTTCTGACTGCGATTTCAAAACCATGCACCAGAATTCACTTATTTCAACTCAGTAATGCATTTTGGATGTGTACCTAGAGTTTAAAGCAGAAAAACAGGAACTTTTAGAATTTTCATTTTTTGACCAAAACGACAGGACCGGAGCTGATAAAAATGTTGATATGGATGTTATTTTTTTTTCTGACTGCGATTTCAAAACCATGCACCAGAATTCACTTCTTTCAACTCAGTAATGCATTTTGGATGTTTACCTAGAGTTTAAAGCAGAAAAACAGGAACTTTTAGAATTTTCATTTTTTGACCAAAACGACAGGACCGGAGCTGATAAAAATGTTGATATGGATGTTATTTTATTTCTGACTGCGATTTCAAAACCATGCACCAGAATCAACTTCTTTAAACTCAGTAATGCATTTTGGATGTGTACCTAGAGTTTAAAGCAGAAAAACAGGAACTTTTAGAATTTTCATTTGTTGACCAAAACGACAGGACCGGAGCTGATAAAAATGTTGAT
Organism: Crinia signifera; assembly: GCF_055691185.1. Taxonomy (NCBI): domain Eukaryota; kingdom Metazoa; phylum Chordata; class Amphibia; order Anura; family Myobatrachidae; genus Crinia; species Crinia signifera. The sequence continues at coordinate 93,203,256 of NC_139227.1, forward strand.
ATGGATGTTATTTTTTTTCTGACTGCGATTTCAAAACCATGCACCAGAATTCACTTCTTTCAACTCAGTAATGCATTTTGGATGTGTACCTAGAGTTTAAAGCAGAAAAACAGGAACTTTTAGAATTTTCATTTTTTGACCAAAACGACAGGACCGGAGCTGATAAAAATGTTGATATGGATGTTATTTTTTTTCTGACTGCGATTTCAAAACCATGCACCAGAATTCACTTCTTTCAACTCAGTAATGCATTTTGGATGTGTACCTAGAGTTTAAAGCAGAAAAACAGGAACTTTTAGAATTTTCATTTTTTGACCAAAACGACAGGACCGGAGCTTATAAAAATGTTGATATGGATGTTATTTTTTTCTGACTGCGATTTCAAAACCATGCACCAGATTTCACTTCTTTCAACTCAGTAATGCATTTTGGATGTGTACCTAGAGTTTAAAGCAGAAAAACAGGAACTTTTAGAATTTTCATTTTTTGACCAAAACGACAGGACCGGAGCTGATAAAAATGTTGATATGGATGTTATTTTTTTTTCGGACTGCGATTTCAAAACCATGCACCAGAATTCACTTCTTTAAACTCAGTAATACATTTTGGATGTGTACCTAGAGTTTAAAGCAGAAAAACAGGAACTTTTAGAATTTTCATTTTTTGACCAAAACGACAGGACCGGAGCTGATAAAAATGTTGATATGGATGTTATTTTTTTTCTGACTGCGATTTCAAAACCATGCACAAGAATCAACTTATTTCAACTCAGTAATGCATTTTGGATGTGTACCTAGAGTTTAAAGCAGAAAAACAGGAACTTTTAGAATTTTCATTTTTTGACCAAAACGACAGGACCGGACCTGATAAAAATGTTGATATGGATGTTATTTTTTTTCTGACTGCGATTTCAAAACCATGCACCAGAATTCACTTCTTAAAACTCAGTAATGCATTTTGGATGTGTACCTATTGTTTAAAGCAGAAAAACAGGAACTTTTAGAATTTTCATTTTTTGACCAAAACGACAGGACCGGAGCTGATAAAAATGTTGATATGGATGTTATTTTTTTTCTGACTGTGATTTCAAAACCATGCACCAGAATTCACTTCTTAAAACTCAGTAATGCATTTTGGATGTGTACCTAGAGTTTAAAGCAGAAAAACAGGAACTTTTAGAATTTTCATTTTTTGACCAAAACGACAGGACCGGAGCTGATAAAAATGTTGATATGGATGTTATTTTTTTTTCGGACTGCGATTTCAAAACCATGCACCAGAATTCACTTCTTTAAACTCAGTAATACATTTTGGATGTGTACCTAGAGTTTAAAGCAGAAAAACAGGAACTTTTAGAATTTTCATTTTTTGACCAAAACGACAGGACCGGAGCTGATAAAAATGTTGATATGGATGTTATTTTTTTTCTGACTGCGATTTCAAAACCATGCACAAGAATCAACTTATTTCAACTCAGTAATGCATTTTGGATGTGTACCTAGAGTTTAAAGCAGAAAAACAGGAACTTTTAGAATTTTCATTTTTTGACCAAAACGACAGGACCGGACCTGATAAAAATGTTGATATGGATGTTATTTTTTTCTGACTGCGATTTCAAAACCATGCACCAGAATTCACTTCTTAAAACTCAGTAATGCATTTTGGATGTGTACCTATTGTTTAAAGCAGAAAAACAGGAACTTTTAGAATTTTCATTTTTTGACCAAAACGACAGGACCGGAGCTGATAAAAATGTTGATATGGATGTTATTTTTTTTCTGACTGTGATTTCAAAACCATGCACCAGAATTCACTTCTTAAAACTCAGTAATGCATTTTGGATGTGTACCTAGAGTTTAAAGCAGAAAAACAGGAACTTTTAGAATTTTCATTTTTTGACCAAAACGACAGGACCGGAGCTGATAAAAATGTTGATATGGATGTTATTTTTTTTTCGGACTGCGATTTCAAAACCATGCACCAGAATTCACTTCTTTAAACTCAGTAATACATTTTGGATGTGTACCTAGAGTTTAAAGCAGAAAAACAGGAACTTTTAGAATTTTCATTTTTTGACCAAAACGACAGGACCGGAGCTGATAAAAATGTTGATATGGATGTTATTTTTTTTTCGGACTGCGATTTCAAAACCATGCACCAGAATTCACTTCTTTAAACTCAGTAATACATTTTGGATGTGTACCTAGAGTTTAAAGCAGAAAAACAGGAACTTTTAGAATTTTCATTTTTTGACCAAAACGACAGGACCGGAGCTGATAAAAATGTTGATATGGATGTTATTTTTTTTCTGACTGCGATTTCAAAACCATGCACAAGAATCAACTTATTTCAACTCAGTAATGCATTTTGGATGTGTACCTAGAGTTTAAAGCAAAAAAACAGTAACTTTTAGAATTTTCATTTTTTGACCAAAACGACAGGACCGGACCTGATAAAAATGTTGATATGGATGTTATTTTTTTTCTGACTGCGATTTCAAAACCATGCACCAGAATTCACTTCTTAAAACTCAGTAATGCATTTTGGATGTGTACCTATTGTTTAAAGCAGAAAAACAGGAACTTTTAGAATTTTCATTTTTTGACCAAAACGACAGGACCGGAGCTGATAAAAATGTTGATATGGATGTTATTTTTTTTCTGACTGTGATTTCAAAACCATGCACCAGAATTCACTTCTTAAAACTCAGTAATGCATTTTGGATGTGTACCTAGAGTTTAAAGCAGAAAAACAGGAACTTTTAGAATTTTCATTTGTTGACCAAAACGACAGGACCGGAGCTGATAAAAATGTTGATATGGATGTTATTTTTTTTCTGACTGCGATTTCAAAACCATGCACCAGAATTCACTTCTTTCAACTCAGTAATGCATTTTGGATGTGTACCTAGAGTTTAAAGCAGAAAAACAGGAACTTTTAGAATTTACATTTTTTGACCAAAACGACAGGTCCGGAGCTGATAAAAATGTTGATATGGATGTTATTTTTTTTCTGACTGCGGTTTCAAAACCATGCACCAGAATCAACTTCTTTCAACTCAGTAATGCATTTTGGATGTGTACCTAGAGTTTAAAGCAGAAAAACAGGAACTTTTAGAATTTTCATTTGTTGACCAAAACGACAGGACCGGAGCTGATAAAAATGTTGATATGGATGTTATTTTTTTTCTGACTGCGATTTCAAAACCATGCACCAGAATTCACTTCTTTAAACTCAGTAATGCATTTTGGATGTGTACCTATTGTTTAAAGCAGAAAAACAGGAACTTTTAGAATTTTCATTCTTTGACCAAAACGACAGGACCGGAGCTGATAAAAATGTTGATATGGATGTTATTTTTTTTCTGACTGTGATTTCAAAACCATGCACCAGAATTCACTTCTTAAAACTCAGTAATGCATTTTGGATGTGTACCTAGAGTTTAAAGCAGAAAAACAGGAACTTTTAGAATTTTCATTTTTTGACCAAAACGACAGGACCGGAGCTGATAAAAATGTTGATATGGATGTTATTTTTTTTCTGACTGCGATTTCAAAACCATGCACCAGAATCAACTTCTTTCAACTCAGTAATGCATTTTGGATGTGTACCTAGAGTTTAAAGCAGAAAAACAGGAACTTTTAGAATTTTCATTTTTTGACCAAAACGACAGGACCGAAACTGATAAAAATGTTGATATGGATGTTATTTTTTTCTGACTGCGATTTCAAAACCATGCACCAGAATTCACTTCTTTCAACTCAGTAATGCATTTTGGATGTGTACCTAGAGTTTAAAGCAGAAAAACAGGAACTTTTAGAATTTTCATTTTTTGACCAAAACGACAGGACCGGAGCTGATAAAAATGTTGATATGGATGTTATTTTTTTCTGACTGCGATTTCAAAACCATGCACCAGAATTCACTTCTTTCAACTCAGTAATGCATTTTGGATGTGTACCTAGAGTTTAAAGCAGAAAAACAGGAACTTTTAGAATTTTCATTTTTTGACCAAAACGACAGGACCGGAGCTGATAAAAATGTTGATATGGATGTTATTTTTTTTCTGACTGTGATTTCAAAACCATGCACCAGAATTCACTTCTTAAAACTCAGTAATGCATTTTGGATGTGTACCTAGAGTTTAAAGCAGAAAAACAGGAACTTTTAGAATTTTCATTTTTTGACCAAAACGACAGGACCGGAGCTGATAAAAATGTTGATATGGATGTTATTTTTTTTCTGACTGCGATTTCAAAACCATGCACAAGAATCAACTTATTTCAACTCAGTAATGCATTTTGGATGTGTACCTAGAGTTTAAAGCAAAAAAACAGTAACTTTTAGAATTTTCATTTTTTGACCAAAACGACAGGACCGGACCTGATAAAAATGTTGATATGGATGTTATTTTTTTTCTGACTGCGATTTCAAAACCATGCACCAGAATTCACTTCTTAAAACTCAGTAATGCATTTTGGATGTGTACCTATTGTTTAAAGCAGAAAAACAGGAACTTTTAGAATTTTCATTTTTTGACCAAAACGACAGGACCGGAGCTGATAAAAATGTTGATATGGATGTTATTTTTTTTCTGACTGTGATTTCAAAACCATGCACCAGAATTCACTTCTTAAAACTCAGTAATGCATTTTGGATGTGTACCTAGAGTTTAAAGCAGAAAAACAGGAACTTTTAGAATTTTCATTTGTTGACCAAAACGACAGGACCGGAGCTGATAAAAATGTTGATATGGATGTTATTTTTTTTCTGACTGCGATTTCAAAACCATGCACCAGAATTCACTTCTTTCAACTCAGTAATGCATTTTGGATGTGTACCTAGAGTTTAAAGCAGAAAAACAGGAACTTTTAGAATTTACATTTTTTGACCAAAACGACAGGTCCGGAGCTGATAAAAATGTTGATATGGATGTTATTTTTTTTCTGACTGCGGTTTCAAAACCATGCACCAGAATCAACTTCTTACAACTTAGTAATGCATTTTGGATGTGTACCTAGAGTTTAAAGCAGAAAAACAGGAACTTTTAGAATTTTCATTTGTTGACCAAAACGACAGGACCGGACCTGATAAAAATGTTGATATGGATGTTATTTTTTTTCTGACTGCGATTTCAAAACCATGCACCAGAATTCACTTCTTTCAACTCAGTAATGCATTTTGGATGTGTACCTAGAGTTTAAAGCAGAAAAACAGGAACTTTTAGAATTTTCATTTTTTGACCAAAACGACAGGACCGGAGCTGATAAAATGTTGATATGGATGTTATTTTTTTTCTGACTGCGATTTCAAAACCATGCACCAGAATTCACTTCTTTAAACTCAGTAATGCATTTTGGATGTGTACCTAGAGTTTAAAGCAGAAAAACAGGAACTTTTAGAATTTTCATTTTTTGACCAAAACGACAGGACCGGAGCTGATAAAAATGTTGATATGGATGTTATTTTTTTTCTGACTGCGATTTCAAAACCATGCACCAGAATTCACTTCTTTAAACTCAGTAATGCATTTTGGATGTGTACCTATTGTTTAAAGCAGAAAAACAGGAACTTTTAGAATTTTCATTCTTTGACCAAAACGACAGGACCGGAGCTGATAAAAATGTTGATATGGATGTTATTTTTTTTTCGGACTGCGATTTCAAAACCATGCACCAGAATTCACTTCTTTAAACTCAGTAATACATTTTGGATGTGTACCTAGAGTTTAAAGCAGAAAAACAGGAACTTTTAGAATTTTCATTTTTTGACCAAAACGACAGGACCGGAGCTGATAAAAATGTTGATATGGATGTTATTTTTTTTCTGACTGCGATTTCAAAACCATGCACCAGAATCAACTTCTTTCAACTCAGTAATGCATTTTGGATGTGTACCTAGAGTTTAAAGCAGAAAAACAGGAACTTTTAGAATTTTCATTTTTTGACCAAAACGACAGGACCGGAGCTGATAAAAATGTTGATATGGATGTTATTTTTTTCTGACTGCGATTTCAAAACCATGCACCAGAATTCACTTCTTTCAACTCAGTAATGCATTTTGGATGTGTACCTAGAGTTTAAAGCAGAAAAACAGGAACTTTTCGAATTTTCATTTTTTGACCAAAACGACAGGACCGGAGCTGATAAAAATGTTGATATGGATGTTATTTTTTTTCTGACTGCGATTTCAAAACCATGCACCAGAATTCACTTCTTTAAACTCAGTAATGCATTTTGGATGTGTACCTAGAGTTTAAAGCAGAAAAACAGGAACTTTTAGAATTTTCATTTTTTAACCAAAACGACAGGACCGGAGCTGATAAAAATGTTGATATGGATGTTATTTTTTTTCTGACTGCGATTTCAAAACCATGCACCAGAATTCACTTCTTTGAAATCAGTAATGCATTTTGGATGTGTACCTAGAGTTTAAAGCAGAAAAACAGGAACTTTTAGAATTTTCATTTGTTGACCAAAACGACAGGACCGGACCTGATAAAAATGTTGATATGGATGTTATTTTTTTTCTGACTGCGATTTCAAAACCATGCACCAGAATTCACTTCTTTCAACTCAGTAATGCATTTTGGATGTGTACCTAGAGTTTAAAGCAGAAAAACAGGAACTTTTAGAATTTTCATTTTTTGACCAAAACGACAGGACCGGAGCTGATAAAATGTTGATATGGATGTTATTTTTTTTCTGACTGCGATTTCAAAACCATGCACCAGAATTCACTTCTTTAAACTCAGTAATGCATTTTGGATGTGTACCTAGAGTTTAAAGCAGAAAAACAGGAACTTTTAGAATTTTAATTTTTTGACCAAAACGACAGGACCGGAGCTGATAAAAATGTTGATATGGATGTTATTTTTTTTCTGACTGCGATTTCAAAACCATGCACCAGAATCAACTTCTTTCAACTCAGTAATGCATTTTGGATGTGTACCTAGAGTTTAAAGCAGAAAAACAGGAACTTTTAGAATTTTCATTTTTTGACCAAAACGACAGGTCCGGAGCTGATAAAAATGTTGATATTGTTGTATTTTTTTTTCTGACTGCGGTTTCAAAACCATGCACCAGAATCAACTTCTTTCAACTCAGTAATGCATTTTGGATGTGTACCTAGAGTTTAAAGCAGAAAAACAGGAACTTTTAGAATTTTCATTTTTTGACCAAAACGACAGGTCCGGAGCTGATAAAAATGTTGATATTGATGTAATTTTTTTTCTGACTGCGGTTTCAAAACCATGCACCAGAATCAACTTCTTTCAACTCAGTAATGCATTCTGGATGTGTACCTAGAGTTTAAAGCAGAAAAACAGGAACTTTTAGAATTTTCATTTTTTGACCAAAACGACAGGACCGGAGCTGATAAAAATGTTGATATGGATGTTATTTTTTTTCTGACTGCGATTTCAAAACCATGCACCAGAATTCACTTCTTTCAACTCAGTAATGCATTTTGGATGTGTACCTAGAGTTTAAAGCAGAAAAACAGGAACTTTTAGAATTTTCATTTGTTGACCAAAACGACAGGACCGGAGCTGATAAAAATGTTGATATGGATGTTATTTTATTTCTGACTGCGATTTCAAAACCATGCACCAGAATTCACTTCTTTCAACTCAGTAATGCATTTTGGATGTGTACCTAGAGTTTAAAGCAGAAAAACAGGAACTTTTAGAATTTTCATTTTTTGACCAAAACGACAGGACCGGAGCTGATAAAAATGTTGATATGGATGTTATTTTTTTTCTGACTGCGATTTCAAAACCATGCACCAGAATTCACTTCTTTAAACTCAGTAATGCATTTTGGATGTGTACCTAGAGTTTAAAGCAGAAAAACAGGAACTTTTAGAATTTTCATTTTTTGACCAAAACGACAGGACCGGAGCTGATAAAAATGTTGATATGGATGTTATTTTTTTTCTGACTGCGATTTCAAAACCATGCACCAGAATCAACTTCTTTCAACTCAGTAATGCATTTTGGATGTGTACCTAGAGTTTAAAGCAGAAAAACAGGAACTTTTAGAATTTTCATTTTTTGACTAAAACGACAGGACCGAAACTGATAAAAATGTTGATATGGATGTTATTTTTTTCTGACTGCGATTTCAAAACCATGCACCAGAATTCACTTCTTTCAACTCAGTAATGCATTTTGGATGTGTACCTAGAGTTTAAAGCAGAAAAACAGGAACTTTTAGAATTTTCATTTTTTGACCAAAACGACAGGACCGGAGCTGATAAAAATGTTGATATGGATGTTATTTTTTTCTGACTGCGATTTCAAAACCATGCACCAGAATTCACTTCTTTCAACTCAGTAATGCATTTTGGATGTGTACCTAGAGTTTAAAGCAGAAAAACAGGAACTTTTCGAATTTTCATTTTTTGACCAAAACGACAGGACCGGAGCTGATAAAAATGTTGATATGGATGTTATTTTTTTTCTGACTGCGATTTCAAAACCATGCACCAGAATTCACTTCTTTAAACTCAGTAATGCATTTTGGATGTGTACCTAGAGTTTAAAGCAGAAAAACAGGAACTTTTAGAATTTTCATTTTTTAACCAAAACGACAGGACCGGAGCTGATAAAAATGTTGATATGGATGTTATTTTTTTTCTGACTGCGATTTCAAAACCATGCACCAGAATTCACTTCTTTCAACTCAGTAATGCATTTTGGATGTGTACCTAGAGTTTAAAGCAGAAAAACAGGAACTTTTAGAATTTTCATTTGTTGACCAAAACGACAGGACCGGACCTGATAAAAATGTTGATATGGATGTTATTTTTTTTCTGACTGCGATTTCAAAACCATGCACCAGAATTCACTTCTTTCAACTCAGTAATGCATTTTGGATGTGTACCTAGAGTTTAAAGCAGAAAAACAGGAACTTTTAGAATTTTCATTTTTTGACCAAAACGACAGGACCGGAGCTGATAAAAATGTTGATATGGATGTTATTTTTTTTCTGACTGCGATTTCAAAACCATGCACCAGAATTCACTTCTTTAAACTCAGTAATGCATTTTGGATGTGTACCTAGAGTTTAAAGCAGAAAAACAGGAACTTTTAGAATTTTAATTTTTTGACCAAAACGACAGGACCGGAGCTGATAAAAATGTTGATATGGATGTTATTTTTTTTCTGACTGCGATTTCAAAACCATGCACCAGAATCAACTTCTTTCAACTCAGTAATGCATTTTGGATGTGTACCTAGAGTTTAAAGCAGAAAAACAGGAACTTTTAGAATTTTCATTTTTTGACCAAAACGACAGGACCGGAGCTGATAAAAATGTTGATATGGATGTTATTTTTTTCTGACTGCGATTTCAAAACCATGCACCAGAATTCACTTCTTTCAACTCAGTAATGCATTTTGGATGTGTACCTAGAGTTTAAAGCAGAAAAATAGGAACTTTTAGAATTTTCATTTGTTGACCAAAACGACAGGACCGGAGCTGATAAAAATGTTGATATGGATGTTATTTTTTTTCTGACTGCGATTTCAAAACCATGCACCAGAATTCACTTCTTTCAACTCAGTAATGCATTTTGGATGTGTACCTAGAGTTTAAAGCAGAAAAACAGGAACTTTTAGAATTTTCATTTTTTGACCAAAACGACAGGACCGGAGCTGATAAAAATGTTGATATGGATGTTATTTTTTTCTGACTGCGATTTCAAAACCATGCACCAGATTTCACTTCTTTCAACTCAGTAATGCATTTTGGATGTGTACCTAGAGTTTAAAGCAGAAAAACAGGAACTTTTAGAATTTTCATTTTTTGACCAAAACGACAGGACCGGAGCTGATAAAAATGTTGATATGGATGTTATTTTTTTTCTGACTGCGATTTCAAAACCATGCACCAGAATTCACTTCTTTAAACTCAGTAATGCATTTTGGATGTGTACCTAGAGTTTAAAGCAGAAAAACAGGAACTTTTAGAATTTTCATTTTTTAACCAAAACGACAGGACCGGAGCTGATAAAAATGTTGATATGGATGTTATTTTTTTTCTGACTGCGATTTCAAAACCATGCACCAGAATTCACTTCTTTCAACTCAGTAATGCATTTTGGATGTGTACCTAGAGTTTAAAGCAGAAAAACAGGAACTTTTAGAATTTTCATTTGTTGACCAAAACGACAGGACCGGACCTGATAAAAATGTTGATATGGATGTTATTTTTTTTCTGACTGCGATTTCAAAACCATGCACCAGAATTCACTTCTTTCAACTCAGTAATGCATTTTGGATGTGTACCTAGAGTTTAAAGCAGAAAAACAGGAACTTTTAGAATTTTCATTTTTTGACCAAAACGACAGGACCGGAGCTGATAAAAATGTTGATATGGATGTTATTTTTTTTCTGACTGCGATTTCAAAACCATGCACCAGAATTCACTTCTTTAAACTCAGTAATGCATTTTGGATGTGTACCTAGAGTTTAAAGCAGAAAAACAGGAACTTTTAGAATTTTCATTTTTTGACCAAAACGACAGGACCGGAGCTGATAAAAATGTTGATATGGATGTTATTTTTTTCTGACTGCGATTTCAAAACCATGCACCAGAATTCACTTCTTTCAACTCAGTAATGCATTTTGGATGTGTACCTAGAGTTTAAAGCAGAAAAACAGGAACTTTTAGAATTTTCATTTTTTGACCAAAACGACAGGACCGGAGCTGATAAAAATGTTGATATGGATGTTATTTTTTTCTGACTGCGATTTCAAAACCATGCACCAGAATTCACTTATTTCAACTCAGTAATGCATTTTGGATGTGTACCTAGAGTTTAAAGCAGAAAAACAGGAACTTTTAGAATTTTCATTTGTTGACCAAAACGACAGGACCGGAGCTGATAAAAATGTATATATGGATGTTATTTTTTTTCTGACTGTGATTTCAAAACCATGCACCAGAATTCACTTCTTAAAACTCAGTAATGCATTTTGGATGTGTACCTAGAGTTTAAAGCAGAAAAACAGGAACTTTTAGAATTTTCATTTTTTGACCAAAACGACAGGACCGGAGCTGATAAAAATGTTGATATGGATGTTATTTTTTTTCTGACTGCGATTTCAAAACCATGCACCAGAATTCACTTCTTTCAACTCAGTAATGCATTTTGGATGTGTACCTAGAGTTTAAAGCAGAAAAACAGGAACTTTTAGAATTTTCATTTGTTGACCAAAACGACAGGACCGGAGCTGATAAAAATGTTGATATGGATGTTATTTTTTTCTGACTGCGATTTCAAAACCATGCACCAGAATTCACTTCTTTCAACTCAGTAATGCATTTTGGATGTGTACCTAGAGTTTAAAGCAGAAAAACAGGAACTTTTCGAATTTTCATTTTTTGACCAAAACGACAGGACCGGAGCTGATAAAAATGTTGATATGGATGTTATTTTTTTTCTGACTGCGATTTCAAAACCATGCACCAGAATTCACTTCTTTAAACTCAGTAATGCATTTTGGATGTGTACCTAGAGTTTAAAGCAGAAAAACAGGAACTTTTAGAATTTTCATTTTTTAACCAAAACGACAGGACCGGAGCTGATAAAAATGTTGATATGGATGTTATTTTTTTTCTGACTGCGATTTCAAAACCATGCACCAGAATTCACTTCTTTCAACTCAGTAATGCATTTTGGATGTGTACCTAGAGTTTAAAGCAGAAAAACAGGAACTTTTAGAATTTTCATTTGTTGACCAAAACGACAGGACCGGACCTGATAAAAATGTTGATATGGATGTTATTTTTTTTCTGACTGCGATTTCAAAACCATGCACCAGAATTCACTTCTTTCAACTCAGTAATGCATTTTGGATGTGTACCTAGAGTTTAAAGCAGAAAAACAGGAACTTTTAGAATTTTCATTTTTTGACCAAAACGACAGGACCGGAGCTGATAAAAATGTTGATATGGATGTTATTTTTTTTCTGACTGCGATTTCAAAACCATGCACCAGAATTCACTTCTTTAAACTCAGTAATGCATTTTGGATGTGTACCTAGAGTTTAAAGCAGAAAAACAGGAACTTTTAGAATTTTAATTTTTTGACCAAAACGACAGGACCGGAGCTGATAAAAATGTTGATATGGATGTTATTTTTTTTCTGACTGCGATTTCAAAACCATGCACCAGAATCAACTTCTTTCAACTCAGTAATGCATTTTGGATGTGTACCTAGAGTTTAAAGCAGAAAAACAGGAACTTTTAGAATTTTCATTTTTTGACCAAAACGACAGGACCGGAGCTGATAAAAATGTTGATATGGATGTTATTTTTTTCTGACTGCGATTTCAAAACCATGCACCAGAATTCACTTCTTTCAACTCAGTAATGCATTTTGGATGTGTACCTAGAGTTTAAAGCAGAAAAATAGGAACTTTTAGAATTTTCATTTGTTGACCAAAACGACAGGACCGGAGCTGATAAAAATGTTGATATGGATGTTATTTTTTTTCTGACTGCGATTTCAAAACCATGCACCAGAATTCGCTTCTTTTAACTCAGTAATGCATTTTGGATGTGTACCTAGAGTTTAAAGCAGAAAAACAGGAACTTTTAGAATTTTCATTTTTTGACCAAAACGACAGGACCGGAGCTGATAAAAATGTTGATATGGATGTTATTTTTTTCTGACTGCGATTTCAAAACCATGCACCAGATTTCACTTCTTTCAACTCAGTAATGCATTTTGGATGTGTACCTAGAGTTTAAAGCAGAAAAACAGGAACTTTTAGAATTTTCATTTTTTGACCAAAACGACAGGACCGGAGCTGATAAAAATGTTGATATGGATGTTATTTTTTTTCTGACTGCGATTTCAAAACCATGCACCAGAATTCACTTCTTTAAACTCAGTAATGCATTTTGGATGTGTACCTAGAGTTTAAAGCAGAAAAACAGGAACTTTTAGAATTTTCATTTTTTAACCAAAACGACAGGACCGGAGCTGATAAAAATGTTGATATGGATGTTATTTTTTTTCTGACTGCGATTTCAAAACCATGCACCAGAATTCACTTCTTTCAACTCAGTAATGCATTTTGGATGTGTACCTAGAGTTTAAAGCAGAAAAACAGGAACTTTTAGAATTTTCATTTGTTGACCAAAACGACAGGACCGGACCTGATAAAAATGTTGATATGGATGTTATTTTTTTTCTGACTGCGATTTCAAAACCATGCACCAGAATTCACTTCTTTCAACTCAGTAATGCATTTTGGATGTGTACCTAGAGTTTAAAGCAGAAAAACAGGAACTTTTAGAATTTTCATTTTTTGACCAAAACGACAGGACCGGAGCTGATAAAAATGTTGATATGGATGTTATTTTTTTTCTGACTGCGATTTCAAAACCATGCACCAGAATTCACTTCTTTAAACTCAGTAATGCATTTTGGATGTGTACCTAGAGTTTAAAGCAGAAAAACAGGAACTTTTAGAATTTTCATTTTTTGACCAAAACGACAGGACCGGAGCTGATAAAAATGTTGATATGGATGTTATTTTTTTCTGACTGCGATTTCAAAACCATGCACCAGAATTCACTTCTTTCAACTCAGTAATGCATTTTGGATGTGTACCTAGAGTTTAAAGCAGAAAAACAGGAACTTTTAGAATTTTCATTTTTTGACCAAAACGACAGGACCGGAGCTGATAAAAATGTTGATATGGATGTTATTTTTTTCTGACTGCGATTTCAAAACCATGCACCAGAATTCACTTATTTCAACTCAGTAATGCATTTTGGATGTGTACCTAGAGTTTAAAGCAGAAAAACAGGAACTTTTAGAATTTTCATTTGTTGACCAAAACGACAGGACCGGAGCTGATAAAAATGTATATATGGATGTTATTTTTTTTCTGACTGTGATTTCAAAACCATGCACCAGAATTCACTTCTTAAAACTCAGTAATGCATTTTGGATGTGTACCTAGAGTTTAAAGCAGAAAAACAGGAACTTTTAGAATTTTCATTTTTTGACCAAAACGACAGGACCGGAGCTGATAAAAATGTTGATATGGATGTTATTTTTTTCTGACTGCGATTTCAAAACCATGCACCAGAATTCACTTCTTTCAACTCAGTAATGCATTTTGGATGTGTACCTAGAGTTTAAAGCAGAAAAACAGGAACTTTTAGAATTTTCATTTTTTGACCAAAACGACAGGACCGGAGCTGATAAAAATGTTGATATGGATGTTATTTTTTTCTGACTGCGATTTCAAAACCATGCACCAGAATTCACTTATTTCAACTCAGTAATGCATTTTGGATGTGTACCTAGAGTTTAAAGCAGAAAAACAGGAACTTTTAGAATTTTCATTTGTTGACCAAAACGACAGGACCGGAGCTGATAAAAATGTATATATGGATGTTATTTTTTTTCTGACTGTGATTTCAAAACCATGCACCAGAATTCACTTCTTAAAACTCAGTAATGCATTTTGGATGTGTACCTAGAGTTTAAAGCAGAAAAACAGGAACTTTTAGAATTTTCATTTTTTGACCAAAACGACAGGACCGGAGCTGATAAAAATGTTGATATGGATGTTATTTTTTTTCTGACTGCGATTTCAAAACCATGCACCAGAATTCACTTCTTTCAACTCAGTAATGCATTTTGGATGTGTACCTAGAGTTTAAAGCAGAAAAACAGGAACTTTTAGAATTTTCATTTGTTGACCAAAACGACAGGACCGGAGCTGATAAAAATGTTGATATGGATGTTATTTTTTTCTGACTGCGATTTCAAAACCATGCACCAGAATTCACTTCTTTCAACTCAGTAATGCATTTTGGATGTGTACCTAGAGTTTAAAGCAGAAAAACAGGAACTTTTCGAATTTTCATTTTTTGACCAAAACGACAGGACCGGAGCTGATAAAAATGTTGATATGGATGTTATTTTTTTTCTGACTGCGATTTCAAAACCATGCACCAGAATTCACTTCTTTAAACTCAGTAATGCATTTTGGATGTGTACCTAGAGTTTAAAGCAGAAAAACAGGAACTTTTAGAATTTTCATTTTTTAACCAAAACGACAGGACCGGAGCTGATAAAAATGTTGATATGGATGTTATTTTTTTTCTGACTGCGATTTCAAAACCATGCACCAGAATTCACTTCTTTCAACTCAGTAATGCATTTTGGATGTGTACCTAGAGTTTAAAGCAGAAAAACAGGAACTTTTAGAATTTTCATTTGTTGACCAAAACGACAGGACCGGACCTGATAAAAATGTTGATATGGATGTTATTTTTTTTCTGACTGCGATTTCAAAACCATGCACCAGAATTCACTTCTTTCAACTCAGTAATGCATTTTGGATGTGTACCTAGAGTTTAAAGCAGAAAAACAGGAACTTTTAGAATTTTCATTTTTTGACCAAAACGACAGGACCGGAGCTGATAAAAATGTTGATATGGATGTTATTTTTTTTCTGACTGCGATTTCAAAACCATGCACCAGAATTCACTTCTTTAAACTCAGTAATGCATTTTGGATGTGTACCTAGAGTTTAAAGCAGAAAAACAGGAACTTTTAGAATTTTAATTTTTTGACCAAAACGACAGGACCGGAGCTGATAAAAATGTTGATATGGATGTTATTTTTTTTCTGACTGCGATTTCAAAACCATGCACCAGAATCAACTTCTTTCAACTCAGTAATGCATTTTGGATGTGTACCTAGAGTTTAAAGCAGAAAAACAGGAACTTTTAGAATTTTCATTTTTTGACCAAAACGACAGGACCGGAGCTGATAAAAA
The DNA here is from genome assembly GCF_055691185.1 of Crinia signifera. Classification (NCBI taxonomy): domain Eukaryota; kingdom Metazoa; phylum Chordata; class Amphibia; order Anura; family Myobatrachidae; genus Crinia; species Crinia signifera. The sequence continues at coordinate 93,219,073 of NC_139227.1, forward strand.
TGTTGATATGGATGTTATTTTTTTCTGACTGCGATTTCAAAACCATGCACCAGAATTCACTTCTTTCAACTCAGTAATGCATTTTGGATGTGTACCTAGAGTTTAAAGCAGAAAAATAGGAACTTTTAGAATTTTCATTTGTTGACCAAAACGACAGGACCGGAGCTGATAAAAATGTTGATATGGATGTTATTTTTTTTCTGACTGCGATTTCAAAACCATGCACCAGAATTCACTTCTTTTAACTCAGTAATGCATTTTGGATGTGTACCTAGAGTTTAAAGCAGAAAAACAGGAACTTTTAGAATTTTCATTTTTTGACCAAAACGACAGGACCGGAGCTGATAAAAATGTTGATATGGATGTTATTTTTTTCTGACTGCGATTTCAAAACCATGCACCAGATTTCACTTCTTTCAACTCAGTAATGCATTTTGGATGTGTACCTAGAGTTTAAAGCAGAAAAACAGGAACTTTTAGAATTTTCATTTTTTGACCAAAACGACAGGACCGGAGCTGATAAAAATGTTGATATGGATGTTATTTTTTTTCTGACTGCGATTTCAAAACCATGCACCAGAATTCACTTCTTTAAACTCAGTAATGCATTTTGGATGTGTACCTAGAGTTTAAAGCAGAAAAACAGGAACTTTTAGAATTTTCATTTTTTAACCAAAACGACAGGACCGGAGCTGATAAAAATGTTGATATGGATGTTATTTTTTTTCTGACTGCGATTTCAAAACCATGCACCAGAATTCACTTCTTTCAACTCAGTAATGCATTTTGGATGTGTACCTAGAGTTTAAAGCAGAAAAACAGGAACTTTTAGAATTTTCATTTGTTGACCAAAACGACAGGACCGGACCTGATAAAAATGTTGATATGGATGTTATTTTTTTTCTGACTGCGATTTCAAAACCATGCACCAGAATTCACTTCTTTCAACTCAGTAATGCATTTTGGATGTGTACCTAGAGTTTAAAGCAGAAAAACAGGAACTTTTAGAATTTTCATTTTTTGACCAAAACGACAGGACCGGAGCTGATAAAAATGTTGATATGGATGTTATTTTTTTTCTGACTGCGATTTCAAAACCATGCACCAGAATTCACTTCTTTAAACTCAGTAATGCATTTTGGATGTGTACCTAGAGTTTAAAGCAGAAAAACAGGAACTTTTAGAATTTTCATTTTTTGACCAAAACGACAGGACCGGAGCTGATAAAAATGTTGATATGGATGTTATTTTTTTCTGACTGCGATTTCAAAACCATGCACCAGAATTCACTTCTTTCAACTCAGTAATGCATTTTGGATGTGTACCTAGAGTTTAAAGCAGAAAAACAGGAACTTTTAGAATTTTAATTTTTTGACCAAAACGACAGGACCGGAGCTGATAAAAATGTTGATATGGATGTTATTTTTTTCTGACTGCGATTTCAAAACCATGCACCAGAATTCACTTATTTCAACTCAGTAATGCATTTTGGATGTGTACCTAGAGTTTAAAGCAGAAAAACAGGAACTTTTAGAATTTTCATTTGTTGACCAAAACGACAGGACCGGAGCTGATAAAAATGTATATATGGATGTTATTTTTTTTCTGACTGTGATTTCAAAACCATGCACCAGAATTCACTTCTTAAAACTCAGTAATGCATTTTGGATGTGTACCTAGAGTTTAAAGCAGAAAAACAGGAACTTTTAGAATTTTCATTTTTTGACCAAAACGACAGGACCGGAGCTGATAAAAATGTTGATATGGATGTTATTTTTTTTCTGACTGCGATTTCAAAACCATGCACCAGAATTCACTTCTTTCAACTCAGTAATGCATTTTGGATGTGTACCTAGAGTTTAAAGCAGAAAAACAGGAACTTTTAGAATTTTCATTTGTTGACCAAAACGACAGGACCGGAGCTGATAAAAATGTTGATATGGATGTTATTTTTTTTCTGACTGCGATTTCAAAACCATGCACCAGAATTCACTTCTTTCAACTCAGTAATGCATTTTGGATGTGTACCTAGAGTTTAAAGCAGAAAAACAGGAACTTTTAGAATTTTCATTTTTTGACCAAAACGACAGGACCGGAGCTGATAAAAATGTTGATATTGATGTAATTTTTTTTCTGACTGCGGTTTCAAAACCATGCACCAGAATCAACTTCTTTCAACTCAGTAATGCATTTTGGATGTGTACCTAGAGTTTAAAGCAGAAAAACAGGAACTTTTAGAATTTTCATTTTTTGACCAAAACGACAGGTCCGGAGCTGATAAAAATGTTGATATTGATGTAATTTTTTTTCTGACTGCGGTTTCAAAACCATGCACCAGAATCAACTTCTTTCAACTCAGTAATGCATTTTGGATGTGTACCTAGAGTTTAAAGCAGAAAAACAGGAACTTTTAGAATTTTCATTTGTTGACCAAAACGACAGGACCGGAGCTGATAAAAATGTTGATATGGATGTTATTTTATTTCTGACTGCGATTTCAAAACCATGCACCAGAATTCACTTATTTCAACTCAGTAATGCATTTTGGATGTGTACCTAGAGTTTAAAGCAGAAAAACAGGAACTTTTAGAATTTTCATTTTTTGACCAAAACGACAGGACCGGAGCTGATAAAAATGTTGATATGGATGTTATTTTTTTTTCTGACTGCGATTTCAAAACCATGCACCAGAATTCACTTCTTTCAACTCAGTAATGCATTTTGGATGTTTACCTAGAGTTTAAAGCAGAAAAACAGGAACTTTTAGAATTTTCATTTTTTGACCAAAACGACAGGACCGGAGCTGATAAAAATGTTGATATGGATGTTATTTTATTTCTGACTGCGATTTCAAAACCATGCACCAGAATCAACTTCTTTAAACTCAGTAATGCATTTTGGATGTGTACCTAGAGTTTAAAGCAGAAAAACAGGAACTTTTAGAATTTTCATTTGTTGACCAAAACGACAGGACCGGAGCTGATAAAAATGTTGATATGGATGTTATTTTTTTTCTGACTGCGATTTCAAAACCATGCACCAGAATTCACTTCTTTCAACTCAGTAATGCATTTTGGATGTGTACCTAGAGTTTAAAGCAGAAAAACAGGAACTTTTAGAATTTTCATTTTTTGACCAAAACGACAGGACCGGAGCTGATAAAAATGTTGATATGGATGTTATTTTTTTTCTGACTGCGATTTCAAAACCATGCACCAGAATTCACTTCTTTCAACTCAGTAATGCATTTTGGATGTGTACCTAGAGTTTAAAGCAGAAAAACAGGAACTTTTAGAATTTTCATTTTTTGACCAAAACGACAGGACCGGAGCTGATAAAAATGTTGATATGGATGTTATTTTTTTCTGACTGCGATTTCAAAACCATGCACCAGATTTCACTTCTTTCAACTCAGTAATGCATTTTGGATGTGTACCTAGAGTTTAAAGCAGAAAAACAGGAACTTTTAGAATTTTCATTTTTTGACCAAAACGACAGGACCGGAGCTGATAAAAATGTTGATATGGATGTTATTTTTTTTTCGGACTGCGATTTCAAAACCATGCACCAGAATTCACTTCTTTAAACTCAGTAATACATTTTGGATGTGTACCTAGAGTTTAAAGCAGAAAAACAGGAACTTTTAGAATTTTCATTTTTTGACCAAAACGACAGGACCGGAGCTGATAAAAATGTTGATATGGATGTTATTTTTTTTCTGACTGCGATTTCAAAACCATGCACAAGAATCAACTTATTTCAACTCAGTAATGCATTTTGGATGTGTACCTAGAGTTTAAAGCAGAAAAACAGGAACTTTTAGAATTTTCATTTTTTGACCAAAACGACAGGACCGGACCTGATAAAAATGTTGATATGGATGTTATTTTTTTTCTGACTGCGATTTCAAAACCATGCACCAGAATTCACTTCTTTCAACTCAGTAATGCATTTTGGATGTGTACCTAGAGTTTAAAGCAGAAAAACAGGAACTTTTAGAATTTTCATTTGTTGACCAAAATGACAGGACCAGAGCTGATGAAAATGTTGATATGGATGTTATTTTTTTTCTGACTGCGATTTGAAAACCATGCACCAGAATTCACTTTTTTAAACTCAGTAATGCATTTTGGATGTGTACCTAGAGTTTAAAGCAGAAAAACAGGAACTTTTAGAATTTTCATTTTTTGACCAAAACGACAGGACCGGAGCTGATAAAAATGTTGATATGGATGTTATTTTTTTTCTGACTGCGATTTCAAAGCCATGCACCAGAATTCACTTCTTTCAACTCAGTAATGCATTTTGGATGTGTACCTAGAGTTTAAAGCAGAAAAACAGGAACTTTTAGAATTTTCATTTGTTGACCAAAACGACAGGACCGGAGCTGATAAAAATGTTGATATGGATGTTATTTTTTTTCTGACTGCGATTTCAAAACCATGCACCAGAATTCACTTCTTTCAACTCAGTAATGCATTTTGGATGTGTACCTAGAGTTTAAAGCAGAAAAACAGGAACTTTTAGAATTTTCATTTTTTGACCAAAACGACAGGACCGGAGCTGATAAAAATGTTGATATGGATGTTATTTTTTTCTGACTGCGATTTCAAAACCATGCACCAGATTTCACTTCTTTCAACTCAGTAATGCATTTTGGATGTGTACCTAGAGTTTAAAGCAGAAAAACAGGAACTTTTAGAATTTTCATTTTTTGACCAAAACGACAGGACCGGAGCTGATAAAAATGTTGATATGGATGTTATTTTTTTTTCGGACTGCGATTTCAAAACCATGCACCAGAATTCACTTCTTTAAACTCAGTAATACATTTTGGATGTGTACCTAGAGATTAAAGCAGAAAAACAGGAACTTTTAGAATTTTCATTTTTTGACCAAAACGACAGGACCGGAGCTGATAAAAATGTTGATATGGATGTTATTTTTTTTCTGACTGCGATTTCAAAACCATGCACAAGAATCAACTTATTTCAACTCAGTAATGCATTTTGGATGTGTACCTAGAGTTTAAAGCAGAAAAACAGGAACTTTTAGAATTTTCATTTTTTGACCAAAACGACAGGACCGGACCTGATAAAAATGTTGATATGGATGTTATTTTTTTTCTGACTGCGATTTCAAAACCATGCACCAGAATTCACTTCTTTCAACTCAGTAATGCATTTTGGATGTGTACCTAGAGTTTAAAGCAGAAAAACAGGAACTTTTAGAATTTTCATTTTTTGACCAAAACGACAGGACCGGAGCTGATAAAAATGTTGATATGGATGTTATTTTTTTCTGACTGCGATTTCAAAACCATGCACCAGAATTCACTTCTTTCAACTCAGTAATGCATTTTGGATGTGTACCTAGAGTTTAAAGCAGAAAAACAGGAACTTTTAGAATTTTCATTTTTTGACCAAAACGACAGGACCGGAGCTGATAAAAATGTTGATATGGATGTTATTTTTTTCTGACTGCGATTTCAAAACCATGCACCAGAATTCACTTATTTCAACTCAGTAATGCATTTTGGATGTGTACCTAGAGTTTAAAGCAGAAAAACAGGAACTTTTAGAATTTTCATTTGTTGACCAAAACGACAGGACCGGAGCTGATAAAAATGTATATATGGATGTTATTTTTTTTCTGACTGTGATTTCAAAACCATGCACCAGAATTCACTTCTTAAAACTCAGTAATGCATTTTGGATGTGTACCTAGAGTTTAAAGCAGAAAAACAGGAACTTTTAGAATTTTCATTTTTTGACCAAAACGACAGGACCGGAGCTGATAAAAATGTTGATATGGATGTTATTTTTTTTCTGACTGCGATTTCAAAACCATGCACCAGAATTCACTTCTTTCAACTCAGTAATGCATTTTGGATGTGTACCTAGAGTTTAAAGCAGAAAAACAGGAACTTTTAGAATTTTCATTTGTTGACCAAAACGACAGGACCGGAGCTGATAAAAATGTTGATATGGATGTTATTTTTTTTCTGACTGCGATTTCAAAACCATGCACCAGAATTCACTTCTTTCAACTCAGTAATGCATTTTGGATGTGTACCTAGAGTTTAAAGCAGAAAAACAGGAACTTTTAGAATTTTCATTTTTTGACCAAAACGACAGGACCGGAGCTGATAAAAATGTTGATATTGATGTAATTTTTTTTCTGACTGCGGTTTCAAAACCATGCACCAGAATCAACTTCTTTCAACTCAGTAATGCATTTTGGATGTGTACCTAGAGTTTAAAGCAGAAAAACAGGAACTTTTAGAATTTTCATTTTTTGACCAAAACGACAGGTCCGGAGCTGATAAAAATGTTGATATTGATGTAATTTTTTTTCTGACTGCGGTTTCAAAACCATGCACCAGAATCAACTTCTTTCAACTCAGTAATGCATTTTGGATGTGTACCTAGAGTTTAAAGCAGAAAAACAGGAACTTTTAGAATTTTCATTTGTTGACCAAAACGACAGGACCGGAGCTGATAAAAATGTTGATATGGATGTTATTTTATTTCTGACTGCGATTTCAAAACCATGCACCAGAATTCACTTATTTCAACTCAGTAATGCATTTTGGATGTGTACCTAGAGTTTAAAGCAGAAAAACAGGAACTTTTAGAATTTTCATTTTTTGACCAAAACGACAGGACCGGAGCTGATAAAAATGTTGATATGGATGTTATTTTTTTTTCTGACTGCGATTTCAAAACCATGCACCAGAATTCACTTCTTTCAACTCAGTAATGCATTTTGGATGTTTACCTAGAGTTTAAAGCAGAAAAACAGGAACTTTTAGAATTTTCATTTTTTGACCAAAACGACAGGACCGGAGCTGATAAAAATGTTGATATGGATGTTATTTTATTTCTGACTGCGATTTCAAAACCATGCACCAGAATCAACTTCTTTAAACTCAGTAATGCATTTTGGATGTGTACCTAGAGTTTAAAGCAGAAAAACAGGAACTTTTAGAATTTTCATTTGTTGACCAAAACGACAGGACCGGAGCTGATAAAAATGTTGATATGGATGTTATTTTTTTTCTGACTGCGATTTCAAAACCATGCACCAGAATTCACTTCTTTCAACTCAGTAATGCATTTTGGATGTGTACCTAGAGTTTAAAGCAGAAAAACAGGAACTTTTAGAATTTTCATTTTTTGACCAAAACGACAGGACCGGAGCTGATAAAAATGTTGATATGGATGTTATTTTTTTTCTGACTGCGATTTCAAAACCATGCACCAGAATTCACTTCTTTCAACTCAGTAATGCATTTTGGATGTGTACCTAGAGTTTAAAGCAGAAAAACAGGAACTTTTAGAATTTTCATTTTTTGACCAAAACGACAGGACCGGAGCTGATAAAAATGTTGATATGGATGTTATTTTTTTCTGACTGCGATTTCAAAACCATGCACCAGATTTCACTTCTTTCAACTCAGTAATGCATTTTGGATGTGTACCTAGAGTTTAAAGCAGAAAAACAGGAACTTTTAGAATTTTCATTTTTTGACCAAAACGACAGGACCGGAGCTGATAAAAATGTTGATATGGATGTTATTTTTTTTTCGGACTGCGATTTCAAAACCATGCACCAGAATTCACTTCTTTAAACTCAGTAATACATTTTGGATGTGTACCTAGAGTTTAAAGCAGAAAAACAGGAACTTTTAGAATTTTCATTTTTTGACCAAAACGACAGGACCGGAGCTGATAAAAATGTTGATATGGATGTTATTTTTTTTCTGACTGCGATTTCAAAACCATGCACAAGAATCAACTTATTTCAACTCAGTAATGCATTTTGGATGTGTACCTAGAGTTTAAAGCAGAAAAACAGGAACTTTTAGAATTTTCATTTTTTGACCAAAACGACAGGACCGGACCTGATAAAAATGTTGATATGGATGTTATTTTTTTTCTGACTGCGATTTCAAAACCATGCACCAGAATTCACTTCTTTCAACTCAGTAATGCATTTTGGATGTGTACCTAGAGTTTAAAGCAGAAAAACAGGAACTTTTAGAATTTTCATTTGTTGACCAAAATGACAGGACCAGAGCTGATGAAAATGTTGATATGGATGTTATTTTTTTTCTGACTGCAGGAACTTTTAGAATTTTCATTTGTTGACCAAAATGACAGGACCAGAGCTGATGAAAATGTTGATATGGATGTTATTTTTTTTCTGACTGCGATTTGAAAACCATGCACCAGAATTCACTTTTTTAAACTCAGTAATGCATTTTGGATGTGTACCTAGAGTTTAAAGCAGAAAAACAGGAACTTTTAGAATTTTCATTTTTTGACCAAAACGACAGGACCGGAGCTGATAAAAATGTTGATATGGATGTTATTTTTTTTCTGACTGCGATTTCAAAGCCATGCACCAGAATTCACTTCTTTCAACTCAGTAATGCATTTTGGATGTGTACCTAGAGTTTAAAGCAGAAAAACAGGAACTTTTAGAATTTTCATTTGTTGACCAAAACGACAGGACCGGAGCTGATAAAAATGTTGATATGGATGTTATTTTTTTCTGACTGCGATTTCAAAACCATGCACCAGAATTCACTTCTTTCAACTCAGTAATGCATTTTGGATGTGTACCTAGAGTTTAAAGCAGAAAAACAGGAACTTTTAGAATTTTCATTTTTTGACCAAAACGACAGGACCGGAGCTGATAAAAATGTTGATATGGATGTTATTTTTTTTCTGACTGCGATTTCAAAACCATGCACCAGAATTCACTTCTTTCAACTCAGTAATGCATTTTGGATGTGTACCTAGAGTTTAAAGCAGAAAAACAGGAACTTTTAGAATTTTCATTTGTTGACCAAAACGACAGGACCGGAGCTGATAAAAATGTCTATATGGATGTTATTTTTTTCTCGGACTGCGATTTCAAAACCATGCACCAGAATTCACTTCTTTAAACTCAGTAATGCATTTTGGATGTGTACCTAGAGTTTAAAGCAGAAAAACAGGAACTTTTAGAATTTTCATTTGTTGACCAAAACGACAGGACCGGAGCTGATAAAAATGTTGATATGGATGTTATTTTTTTTTCTGACTGCGATTTCAAAACCATGCACCAGAATTCACTTCTTTCAACTCAGTAATGCATTTTGGATGTGTACCTAGAGTTTAAAGCAGAAAAACAGGAACTTTTAGAATTTTCATTTTTTGACCAAAACGACAGGACCGGAGCTGATAAAAATGTTGATATGGATGTTATTTTTTTCTGACTGCGATTTCAAAACCATGCACCAGAATTCACTTATTTCAACTCAGTAATGCATTTTGGATGTGTACCTAGAGTTTAAAGCAGAAAAACAGGAACTTTTAGAATTTTCATTTGTTGACCAAAACGACAGGACCGGAGCTGATAAAAATGTTGATATGGATGTTATTTTTTTTCTGACTGTGATTTCAAAACCATGCACCAGAATTCACTTCTTAAAACTCAGTAATGCATTTTGGATGTGTACCTAGAGTTTAAAGCAGAAAAACAGGAACTTTTAGAATTTTCATTTTTTGACCAAAACGACAGGACCGGAGCTGATAAAAATGTTGATATGGATGTTATTTTTTTTCTGACTGCGATTTCAAAACCATGCACCAGAATTCACTTCTTTCAACTCAGTAATGCATTTTGGATGTGTACCTAGAGTTTAAAGCAGAAAAACAGGAACTTTTAGAATTTTCATTTGTTGACCAAAACGACAGGACCGGAGCTGATAAAAATGTTGATATGGATGTTATTTTTTTTCTGACTGCGATTTCAAAACCATGCACCAGAATTCACTTCTTTCAACTCAGTAATGCATTTTGGATGTGTACCTAGAGTTTAAAGCAGAAAAACAGGAACTTTTAGAATTTTCATTTTTTGACCAAAACGACAGGACCGGAGCTGATAAAAATGTTGATATTGATGTAATTTTTTTTCTGACTGCGGTTTCAAAACCATGCACCAGAATCAACTTCTTTCAACTCAGTAATGCATTTTGGATGTGTACCTAGAGTTTAAAGCAGAAAAACAGGAACTTTTAGAATTTTCATTTTTTGACCAAAACGACAGGTCCCGGAGCTGATAAAAATGTTGATATTGATGTAATTTTTTTCTGACTGCGGTTTCAAAACCATGCACCAGAATCAACTTCTTTCAACTCAGTAATGCATTTTGGATGTGTACCTAGAGTTTAAAGCAGAAAAACAGGAACTTTTAGAATTTTCATTTGTTGACCAAAACGACAGGACCGGAGCTGATAAAAATGTTGATATGGAAAAACCATGCACCAGAATTCACTTCTTTCAATTCATTTTTTGACCAAAACGACAGGACCGGAGCTGATAAAAATGTTGATATGGATGTTATTTTTTTTCTGACTGCGATTTCAAAACCATGCACCAGAATTCACTTCTTTCAACTCAGTAATGCATTTTGGATGTTTACCTAGAGTTTAAAGCAGAAAAACAGGAACTTTTAGAATTTTCATTTTTTGACCAAAACGACAGGACCGGAGCTGATAAAAATGTTGATATGGATGTTATTTTATTTCTGACTGCGATTTCAAAACCATGCACCAGAATCAACTTCTTTAAACTCAGTAATGCATTTTGGATGTGTACCTAGAGTTTAAAGCAGAAAAACAGGAACTTTTAGAATTTTCATTTGTTGACCAAAACGACAGGACCGGAGCTGATAAAAATGTTGATATGGATGTTATTTTTTTTCTGACTGCGATTTCAAAACCATGCACCAGAATTCACTTCTTTCAACTCAGTAATGCATTTTGGATGTGTACCTAGAGTTTAAAGCAGAAAAACAGGAACTTTTAGAATTTTCATTTTTTGACCAAAACGACAGGACCGGAGCTGATAAAAATGTTGATATGGATGTTATTTTTTTTCTGACTGCGATTTCAAAACCATGCACCAGAATTCACTTCTTTCAACTCAGTAATGCATTTTGGATGTGTACCTAGAGTTTAAAGCAGAAAAACAGGAACTTTTAGAATTTTCATTTTTTGACCAAAACGACAGGACCGGAGCTGATAAAAATGTTGATATGGATGTTATTTTTTTCTGACTGCGATTTCAAAACCATGCACCAGATTTCACTTCTTTCAACTCAGTAATGCATTTTGGATGTGTACCTAGAGTTTAAAGCAGAAAAACAGGAACTTTTAGAATTTTCATTTTTTGACCAAAACGACAGGACCGGAGCTGATAAAAATGTTGATATGGATGTTATTTTTTTTTCGGACTGCGATTTCAAAACCATGCACCAGAATTCACTTCTTTAAACTCAGTAATACATTTTGGATGTGTACCTAGAGTTTAAAGCAGAAAAACAGGAACTTTTAGAATTTTCATTTTTTGACCAAAATGACAGGACCGGAGCTGATAAAAATGTTGATATGGATGTTATTTTTTTTCTGACTGCGATTTCAAAACCATGCACAAGAATCAACTTATTTCAACTCAGTAATGCATTTTGGATGTGTACCTAGAGTTTAAAGCAGAAAAACAGGAACTTTTAGAATTTTCATTTTTTGACCAAAACGACAGGACCGGACCTGATAAAAATGTTGATATGGATGTTATTTTTTTTCTGACTGCGATTTCAAAACCATGCACCAGAATTCACTTCTTTCAACTCAGTAATGCATTTTGGATGTGTACCTAGAGTTTAAAGCAGAAAAACAGGAACTTTTAGAATTTTCATTTGTTGACCAAAATGACAGGACCGGAGCTGATGAAAATGTTGATATGGATGTTATTTTTTTTCTGACTGCGATTTGAAAACCATGCACCAGAATTCACTTTTTTAAACTCAGTAATGCATTTTGGATGTGTACCTAGAGTTTAAAGCAGAAAAACAGGAACTTTTAGAATTTTCATTTTTTGACCAAAACGACAGGACCGGAGCTGATAAAAATGTTGATATGGATGTTATTTTTTTTCTGACTGCGATTTCAAAACCATGCACCAGAATTCACTTCTTTCAACTCAGTAATGCATTTTGGATGTGTACCTAGAGTTTAAAGCAGAAAAACAGGAACTTTTAGAATTTTCATTTGTTGACCAAAACGACAGGACCGGACCTGATAAAAATGTTGATATGGATGTTATTTTTTTTCTGACTGCGATTTCAAAACCATGCACCAGAATTCACTTCTTTCAACTCAGTAATGCATTTTGGATGTGTACCTAGAGTTTAAAGCAGAAAAACAGGAACTTTTAGAATTTTCATTTGTTGACCAAAACGACAGGACCGGAGCTGATAAAAATGTTGATATGGATGTTATTTTTTTTCTGACTGTGATTTCAAAACCATGCACCAGAATTCACTTCTTAAAACTCAGTAATGCATTTTGGATGTGTACCTAGAGTTTAAAGCAGAAAAACAGGAACTTTTAGAATTTTCATTTTTTGACCAAAACGACAGGACCGGAGCTGATAAAAATGTTGATATGGATGTTATTTTTTTTCTGACTGCGATTTCAAAACCATGCACCAGAATTCACTTCTTTCAACTCAGTAATGCATTTTGGATGTGTACCTAGAGTTTAAAGCAGAAAAACAGGAACTTTTAGAATTTTCATTTGTTGACCAAAACGACAGGACCGGAGCTGATAAAAATGTTGATATGGATGTTATTTTTTTTCTGACTGCGATTTCAAAACCATGCACCAGAATTCACTTCTTTCAACTCAGTAATGCATTTTGGATGTGTACCTAGAGTTTAAAGCAGAAAAACAGGAACTTTTAGAATTTTCATTTTTTGACCAAAACGACAGGACCGGAGCTGATAAAAATGTTGATATTGATGTAATTTTTTTTCTGACTGCGGTTTCAAAACCATGCACCAGAATCAACTTCTTTCAACTCAGTAATGCATTTTGGATGTGTACCTAGAGTTTAAAGCAGAAAAACAGGAACTTTTAGAATTTTCATTTTTTGACCAAAACGACAGGTCCGGAGCTGATAAAAATGTTGATATTGATGTAATTTTTTTTCTGACTGCGGTTTCAAAACCATGCACCAGAATCAACTTCTTTCAACTCAGTAATGCATTTTGGATGTGTACCTAGAGTTTAAAGCAGAAAAACAGGAACTTTTAGAATTTTCATTTGTTGACCAAAACGACAGGACCGGAGCTGATAAAAATGTTGATATGGATGTTATTTTATTTCTGACTGCGATTTCAAAACCATGCACCAGAATTCACTTCTTTCAACTCAGTAATGCATTTTGGATGTGTACCTAGAGTTTAAAGCAGAAAAACAGGAACTTTTAGAATTTTCATTTTTTGACCAAAACGACAGGACCGGAGCTGATAAAAATGTTGATATGGATGTTATTTTTTTTTCTGACTGCGATTTCAAAACCATGCACCAGAATTCACTTCTTTCAACTCAGTAATGCATTTTGGATGTTTACCTAGAGTTTAAAGCAGAAAAACAGGAACTTTTAGAATTTTCATTTTTTGACCAAAACGACAGGACCGGAGCTGATAAAAATGTTGATATGGATGTTATTTTATTTCTGACTGCGATTTCAAAACCATGCACCAGAATCAACTTCTTTAAACTCAGTAATGCATTTTGGATGTGTACCTAGAGTTTAAAGCAGAAAAACAGGAACTTTTAGAATTTTCATTTGTTGACCAAAACGACAGGACCGGAGCTGATAAAAATGTTGATATGGATGTTATTTTTTTTCTGACTGCGATTTCAAAACCATGCACCAGAATTCACTTCTTTCAACTCAGTAATGCATTTTGGATGTGTACCTAGAGTTTAAAGCAGAAAAACAGGAACTTTTAGAATTTTCATTTTTTGACCAAAACGACAGGACCGGAGCTGATAAAAATGTTGATATGGATGTTATTTTTTTTCTGACTGCGATTTCAAAACCATGCACCAGAATTCACTTCTTTCAACTCAGTAATGCATTTTGGATGTGTACCTAGAGTTTAAAGCAGAAAAACAGGAACTTTTAGAATTTTCATTTTTTGACCAAAACGACAGGACCGGAGCTGATAAAAATGTTGATATGGATGTTATTTTTTTCTGACTGCGATTTCAAAACCATGCACCAGATTTCACTTCTTTCAACTCAGTAATGCATTTTGGATGTGTACCTAGAGTTTAAAGCAGAAAAACAGGAACTTTTAGAATTTTCATTTTTTGACCAAAACGACAGGACCGGAGCTGATAAAAATGTTGATATGGATGTTATTTTTTTTTCGGACTGCGATTTCAAAACCATGCACCAGAATTCACTTCTTTAAACTCAGTAATACATTTTGGATGTGTACCTAGAGTTTAAAGCAGAAAAACAGGAACTTTTAGAATTTTCATTTTTTGACCAAAATGACAGGACCGGAGCTGATAAAAATGTTGATATGGATGTTATTTTTTTTCTGACTGCGATTTCAAAACCATGCACAAGAATCAACTTATTTCAACTCAGTAATGCATTTTGGATGTGTACCTAGAGTTTAAAGCAGAAAAACAGGAACTTTTAGAATTTTCATTTTTTGACCAAAACGACAGGACCGGACCTGATAAAAATGTTGATATGGATGTTATTTTTTTTCTGACTGCGATTTCAAAACCATGCACCAGAATTCACTTCTTTCAACTCAGTAATGCATTTTGGATGTGTACCTAGAGTTTAAAGCAGAAAAACAGGAACTTTTAGAATTTTCATTTGTTGACCAAAATGACAGGACCGGAGCTGATGAAAATGTTGATATGGATGTTATTTTTTTTCTGACTGCGATTTGAAAACCATGCACCAGAATTCACTTTTTTAAACTCAGTAATGCATTTTGGATGTGTACCTAGAGTTTAAAGCAGAAAAACAGGAACTTTTAGAATTTTCATTTTTTGACCAAAACGACAGGACCGGAGCTGATAAAAATGTTGATATGGATGTTATTTTTTTTCTGACTGCGATTTCAAAACCATGCACCAGAATTCACTTCTTTCAACTCAGTAATGCATTTTGGATGTGTACCTAGAGTTTAAAGCAGAAAAACAGGAACTTTTAGAATTTTCATTTGTTGACCAAAACGACAGGACCGGACCTGATAAAAATGTTGATATGGATGTTATTTTTTTTCTGACTGCGATTTCAAAACCATGCACCAGAATTCACTTCTTTCAACTCAGTAATGCATTTTGGATGTGTACCTAGAGTTTAAAGCAGAAAAACAGGAACTTTTAGAATTTTCATTTGTTGACCAAAACGACAGGACCGGAGCTGATGAAAATGTTGATATGGATGTTATTTTTTTTCTGACTGCGATTTCAAAACCATGCACCAGAATTCACTTCTTTCAACTCAGTAATGCATTTTGGATGTGTACCTAGAGTTTAAAGCAGAAAAACAGGAACTTTTAGAATTTTCATTTTTTGACCAAAACGACAGGACCGGAGCTGATAAAAATGTTGATATGGATGTTATTTTTTTTCTGACTGCGATTTCAAAACCATGCACCAGAATTCACTTCTTTAAACTCAGTAATGCATTTTGGATGTGTACCTAGAGTTTAAAGCAGAAAAACAGGAACTTTTAGAATTTTCATTTTTTGACCAAAACGACAGGACCGGAGCTGATAAAAATGTTGATATGGATGTTATTTTTTTTCTGACTGCGATTTCAAAACCATGCACCAGAATTCACTTCTTTCAACTCAGTAATGCATTTTGGATGTGTACCTAGAGTTTAAAGCAGAAAAACAGGAACTTTTAGAATTTTCATTTTTTGACCAAAACGACAGGTCCGGAGCTAATAAAAATGTTGATATTGATGTAATTTTTTTTCTGACTGCGGTTTCAAAACCATGCACCAGAATCAACTTCTTTCAACTCAGTAATGCATTTTGGATGTGAACCTAGAGTTTAAAGAAGAAAAACAGGAACTTTTAGAATTTTAATTTTTTGACCAAAACGACAGGTCCGGAGCTGATAAAAATGTTGATATTGATGTAATTTTTTTTCTGACTGCGGTTTCAAAACTATGCACCAGAATCAACTTCTTTCAACTCAGTAATGCATTTTGGATGTGTACCTAGAGTTTAAAGCAGAATAACAGGAACTTTTAGAATTTTCATT
Organism: Crinia signifera; assembly: GCF_055691185.1. Lineage (NCBI taxonomy): Eukaryota > Metazoa > Chordata > Amphibia > Anura > Myobatrachidae > Crinia > Crinia signifera. Next base: position 93,235,226 of record NC_139227.1, read on the forward strand.
TTTTGACCAAAACGACAGGACCGGAGCTGATAAAAATGTTGATATGGATGTTATTTTTTTTCTGACTGTGATTTCAAAACCATGCACCAGAATTCACTTCTTTCAACTCAGTAATGCATTTTGGATGTGTACCTAGAGTTTAAAGCAGAAAAACAGGAACTTTTAGAATTTTCATTTTTTGACCAAAACGACAGGACCGGAGCTGATTAAAATGTTGATATGATTGTTATTTTTTTTCTGACTGCGATTTCAAAACCATGCACCAGAATTCACTTCTTTCAACTCAGTAATGCATTTTGGATGTGTACCTAGAGTTTAAAGCAGAAAAACAGGAACTTTTAGAATTTTCATTTTTTGACCAAAACGACAGGTCCGGAGCTGATAAAAATGTTGATATTGATGTAATTTTTTTTCTGACTGCGGTTTCAAAACCATGCACCAGAATCAACTTCTTTCAACTCAGTAATGCATTTTGGATGTGTACCTAGAGTTTAAAGCAGAAAAACAGGAACTTTTAGAATTTTCATTTGTTGACCAAAACGACAGGAACAGAGCTGATAAAAATGTTGATATGGATGTTATTTTTTTTCTGACTGCGATTTCAAAACCATGCACCAGAATTCACTTCTTTCAACTCAGTAATGCATTTTGGATGTGTACCTAGAGTTTAAAGCAGAAAAACAGGAACTTTTAGAATTTTCATTTTTTGACCAAAACGACAGGACCGGAGCTGATTAAAATGTTGATATGATTGTTATTTTTTTTCTGACTGCGATTTCAAAACCATGCACCAGAATTCACTTCTTTCAACTCAGTAATGCATTTTGGATGTGTACCTAGAGTTTAAGGCAGAAAAACAGGAACTTTTAGAATTTTCATTTGTTGACCAAAACGACAGGACCGGACCTGATAAAAATGTTGATATGGATGTTATTTTTTTTCTGACTGCGATTTCAAAACCATGCACCAGAATTCACTTCTTTCAACTCAGTAATGCATTTTGGATGTGTACCTAGAGTTTAAAGCAGAAAAACAGGAACTTTTAGAATTTTCATTTGTTGACCAAAACGACAGGACCGGAGCTGATGAAAATGTTGATATGGATGTTATTTTTTTTCTGACTGCGATTTCAAAACCATGCACCAGAATTCACTTCTTTCAACTCAGTAATGCACTTTGGATGTGTACCTAGAGTTTAAAGCAGAAAAACAGGAACTTTTAGAATTTTCATTTTTTGACCAAAACGACAGGACCGGAGCTGATGAAAATGTTGATATGGATGTTATTTTTTTTCTGACTGCGATTTCAAAACCATGCACCAGAATTCACTTCTTTCAACTCAGTAATGCATTTTGGATGTGTACCTAGAGTTTAAAGCAGAAAAACAGGAACTTTTAGAATTTTCATTTTTTGACCAAAACGACAGGACCGGAGCTGATAAAAATATTGATATGGATGTTATTTTTTTTCTGACTGCGATTTCAAAACCATGCACCAGAATTCACTTCTTTAAACTCAGTAATGCATTTTGGATGTGTACCTAGAGTTTAAAGCAGAAAAACAGGAACTTTTAGAATTTTCATTTTTTGACCAAAACGACAGGACCGGAGCTGATGAAAATGTTGATATGGATGTTATTTTTTTTCTGACTGCGATTTCAAAACCATGCACCAGAATTTACTTCTTTCAACTCAGTAATGCATTTTGGATGTGTACCTAGAGTTTAAAGCAGAAAAACAGGAACTTTTAGAATTTTCATTTTTTGACCAAAACGACAGGACCGGAGCTGATAAAAATGTTGATATGGATGTTATTTTTTTTTCTGACTGCGATTTCAAAACCATGCACCAGAATTCACTTCTTTAAACTCAGTAATGCATTTTGGATGTGTACCTAGAGTTTAAAGCAGAAAAACAGGAACTTTTAGAATTTTCATTTTTTGACCAAAACGACAGGACCGGAGCTGATAAAAATGTTGATATGGATGTTATTTTTTTTCTGACTGCGATTTCAAAACCATGCACCAGAATTCACTTCTTTCAACTCAGTAATGCATTTTGGATGTGTACCTAGAGTTTAAAGCAGAAAAACAGGAACTTTTAGAATTTTAATTTTTTGACCAAAACGACAGGTCCGGAGCTGATAAAAATGTTGATATTGATGTAATTTTTTTTCTGACTGCGGTTTCAAAACCATGCACCAGAATCAACTTCTTTCAACTCAGTAATGCATTTTGGATGTGTACCTAGAGTTTAAAGCAGAAAAACAGGAACTTTTAGAATTTTCATTTTTTGACCAAAACGACAGGTCCGGAGCTGATAAAAATGTTGATATTGATGTAATTTTTTTTCTGACTGCGATTTCAAAACCATGCACCAGAATTCACTTCTTTCAACTCAGTAATGCATTTTGGATGTGTACCTAGAGTTTAAAGCAGAAAAACAGGAACTTTTAGAATTTTCATTTTTTGACCAAAACGACAGGACCGGAGCTGATAAAAATGTTGATATGGATGTTATTTTTTTTCTGACTGTGATTTCAAAACCATGCACCAGAATTCACTTCTTTCAACTCAGTAATGCATTTTGGATGTGTACCTAGAGTTTAAAGCAGAAAAACAGGAACTTTTAGAATTTTCATTTTTTGACCAAAACGACAGGACCGGAGCTGATTAAAATGTTGATATGATTGTTATTTTTTTTCTGACTGCGATTTCAAAACCATGCACCAGAATTCACTTCTTTAAACTCAGTAATGCATTTTGGATGTGTACCTAGAGTTTAAAGCAGAAAAACAGGAACTTTTAGAATTTTCATTTGTTGACCAAAACGACAGGACCGGAGCTGATAAAAATGTTGATATGGATGTTATTTTTTTTCTGACTGCGATTTCAAAACCATGCACCAGAATTCACTTCTTTCAACTCAGTAATGCATTTTGGATGTGTACCTAGAGTTTAAAGCAGAAAAACAGGAACTTTTAGAATTTTCATTTTTTGACCAAAACGACAGGTCCGGAGCTGATAAAAATGTTGATATTGTTGTAATTTTTTTTCTGACTGCGGTTTCAAAACCATGCACCAGAATTCACTTCTTTCAACTCAGTAATGCATTTTGGATGTGTACCTAGAGTTTAAAGCAGAAAAACAGGAACTTTTAGAATTTTAATTTGTTGACCAAAACGACAGGACCGGAGCTGATAAAAATGTTGATATGGATGTTATTTTTTTTCTGACTGCGATTTCTAAACCATGCACCAGAATTCACTTCTTTCAACTCAGTAATGCATTTTGGATGTGTACCTAGAGTTTAAAGCAGAAAAACAGGAACTTTTAGAATTTTCATTTTTTGACCAAAACGACAGGACCGGAGCTGATAAAAATGTTGATATTGATGTAATTTTTTTTCTGACTGCGATTTCAAAACCATGCACCAGAATTCACTTCTTTCAACTCAGTAATGCATTTTGGATGTGTACCTAGAGTTTAAAGCAGAAAAACAGGAACTTTTAGAATTTTCATTTTTTGACCAAAACGACAGGACCGGAGCTGATAAAAATGTTGATATGGATGTTATTTTTTTTCTGACTGCGATTTCAAAACCATGCACCAGAATTCACTTCTTTCAACTCAGTAATGCATTTTGGATGTGTACCTAGAGTTTAAAGCAGAAAAACAGGAACTTTTAGAATTTTCATTTTTTGACCAAAACGACAGGTCCGGAGCTGATAAAAATGTTGATATTGATGTAATTTTTTTTCTGACTGCGGTTTCAAAACCATGCACCAGAATCAACTTCTTTCAACTCAGTAATGCATTTTGGATGTGTACCTAGAGTTTAAAGCAGAAAAACAGGAACTTTTAGAATTTTCATTTTTTGACCAAAACGACAGGACCGGAGCTGATAAAAATGTTGATATGGATGTTATTTTTTTTCTGACTGCGATTTCAAAACCATGCACCAGAATCAACTTCTTTCAACTCAGTAATGCATTTTGGATGTGTACCTAGAGTTTAAAGCAGAAAAACAGGAACTTTTAGAATTTTCATTTTTTGACCAAAACGACAGGACCGGAGCTGATAAAAAATGTTGATATGGATGTTATTTTTTTTCTGACTGCGATTTCAAAACCATGCACCAGAATTCACTTCTTTAAACTCAGTAATGCATTTTGGATGTGTACCTAGAGTTTAAAGCAGAAAAACAGGAACTTTTAGAATTTTCATTTTTTGACCAAAACGACAGGACCGGAGCTGATAAAAATGTTGATATGGATGTTATTTTTTTTCTGACTGCGATTTCAAAACCATGCACCAGAATTCACTTATTTAAACTCAGTAATGCATTTTGGATGTGTACCTAGAGTTTAAAGCAGAAAACAGGAACTTTTAGAATTTTCATTTTTTGACCAAAACGACAGGACCGGAGCTGATAAAAATGTTGATATGGATGTTATTTTTTTTCTGACTGCGATTTCAAAACCATGCACCAGAATTCACTTCTTTCAACTCAGTAATGCATTTTGGATGTGTACCTAGAGTTTGAAGCAGAAAAACAGGAACTTTTAGAATTTTCATTTTTTGACCAAAACGACAGGACCGGAGCTGATAAAAATGTTGATATGGATGTTATTTTTTTTCTGACTGCGATTTCAAAACCATGCACCAGAATCAACTTCTTTCAACTCAGTAATGCATTTTGGATGTGTACCTAGAGTTTAAAGCAGAAAAACAGGAACTTTTAGAATTTTCATTTTTTGACCAAAACGACAGGTAAGGAGCTGATAAAAATGTTGATATTGATGTAATTTTTTTTCTGACTGCGGTTTCAAAACCATGCACCAGAATCAACTTCTTTCAACTCAGTAATGCATTTTGGATGTGTACCTAGAGTTTAAAGCAGAAAAACAGGAACTTTTAGAATTTTCATTTGTTGACCAAAACGACAGGACCGGAGCTGATAAAAATGTTGATATGGATGTTATTTTTTTCTGACTGCGATTTCAAAACCATGCACCAGAATTCACTTCTTTCAACTCAGTAATGCATTTTGGATGTGTACCTAGAGTTTAAAGCAGAAAAACAGGAACTTTTAGAATTTTCATTTTTTGACCAAAACGACAGGACCGGAGCTGATAAAAATGTTGATATGGATGTTATTTTTTTTCTGACTGCGATTTCAAAACCATGCACCAGAATTCACTTCTTTAAACTCAGTAATGCATTTTGGATGTGTACCTAGAGTTTAAAGCAGAAAAACAGGAACTTTTAGAATTTTCATTTGTTGACCAAAACGACAGGACCGGAGCTGATGAAAATGTTGATATGGATGTTATTTTTTTTCTGACTGTGATTTCAAAACCATGCACCAGAATTCACTTCTTTCAACTCAGTAATGCATTTTGGATGTGTACCTAGAGTTTAAAGCAGAAAAACAGGAACTTTTAGAATTTTCATTTTTTGACCAAAACGACAGGACCGGAGCTGATAAAAATGTTGATATGGATGTTATTTTTTTTCTGACTGCGATTTCAAAACCATGCACCAGAATTCACTTCTTTCAACTCAGTAATGCATTTTGGATGTGTACCTAGAGTTTAAAGCAGAAAAACAGGAACTTTTAGAATTTTCATTTGTTGACCAAAACGACAGGACCGGAGCTGATAAAAATGTCTATATGGATGTTATTTTTTTTCTGACTGCGATTTCAAAACCATGCACCAGAATTCACTTCTTTAAACTCAGTAATGCATTTTGGATGTGTACCTAGAGTTTAAAGCAGAAAAACAGGAACTTTTAGAATTTTCATTTGTTGACCAAAACGACAGGACCGGAGCTGATAAAAATGTTGATATGGATGTTATTTTTTTTCTGACTGCGATTTCAAAACCATGCACCAGAATTCACTTCTTTCAACTCAGTAATGCATTTTGGATGTGTACCTAGAGTTTAAAGCAGAAAAACAGGAACTTTTAGAATTTTCATTTTTTGACCAAAACGACAGGACCGGAGCTGATAAAAATGTTGATATGGATGTTATTTTTTTTCTGACTGCGATTTCAAAACCATGCACCAGAATTCACTTCTTTCAACTCAGTAATGCATTTTGGATGTGTACCTAGAGTTTAAAGCAGAAAAACAGGAACTTTTAGAATTTTCATTTTTTGACCAAAACGACAGGTCCGGAGCTGATAAAAATGTTGATATTGATGTAATTTTTTTTCTGACTGCGGTTTCAAAACCATGCACCAGAATCAACTTCTTTCAACTCAGTAATGCATTTTGGATGTGTACCTAGAGTTTAAAGCAGAAAAACAGGAACTTTTAGAATTTTCATTTTTTGACCAAAACGACAGGACCGGAGCTGATAAAAATGTTGATATGGATGTTATTTTTTTTCTGACTGCGATTTCAAAACCATGCACCAGAATCAACTTCTTTCAACTCAGTAATGCATTTTGGATGTGTACCTAGAGTTTAAAGCAGAAAAACAGGAACTTTTAGAATTTTCATTTTTTGACCAAAACGACAGGACCGGAGCTGATAAAAAATGTTGATATGGATGTTATTTTTTTTCTGACTGCGATTTCAAAACCATGCACCAGAATTCACTTCTTTAAACTCAGTAATGCATTTTGGATGTGTACCTAGAGTTTAAAGCAGAAAAACAGGAACTTTTAGAATTTTCATTTTTTGACCAAAACGACAGGACCGGAGCTGATAAAAATGTTGATATGGATGTTATTTTTTTTCTGACTGCGATTTCAAAACCATGCACCAGAATTCACTTATTTAAACTCAGTAATGCATTTTGGATGTGTACCTAGAGTTTAAAGCAGAAAACAGGAACTTTTAGAATTTTCATTTGTTGACCAAAACGACAGGACCGGAGCTGATAAAAATGTTGATATGGATGTTATTTTTTTCTGACTGCGATTTCAAAACCATGCACCAGAATTCACTTCTTTCAACTCAGTAATGCATTTTGGATGTGTACCTAGAGTTTAAAGCAGAAAAACAGGAACTTTTAGAATTTTCATTTTTTGACCAAAACGACAGGACCGGAGCTGATAAAAATGTTGATATGGATGTTATTTTTTTTCTGACTGCGATTTCAAAACCATGCACCAGAATTCACTTCTTTAAACTCAGTAATGCATTTTGGATGTGTACCTAGAGTTTAAAGCAGAAAAACAGGAACTTTTAGAATTTTCATTTGTTGACCAAAACGACAGGACCGGAGCTGATGAAAATGTTGATATGGATGTTATTTTTTTTCTGACTGTGATTTCAAAACCATGCACCAGAATTCACTTCTTTCAACTCAGTAATGCATTTTGGATGTGTACCTAGAGTTTAAAGCAGAAAAACAGGAACTTTTAGAATTTTCATTTTTTGACCAAAACGACAGGACCGGAGCTGATGAAAATGTTGATATGGATGTTATTTTTTTTCTGACTGCGATTTCAAAACCATGCACCAGAATTCACTTCTTTCAACTCAGTAATGCATTTTGGATGTGTACCTAGAGTTTAAAGCAGAAAAACAGGAACTTTTAGAATTTTCATTTTTTGACCAAAACGACAGGTCCGGAGCTGATAAAAATGTTGATATTGATGTAATTTTTTTTCTGACTGCGGTTTCAAAACCATGCACCAGAATCAACTTCTTTCAACTCAGTAATGCATTTTGGATGTGTACCTAGAGTTTAAAGCAGAAAAACAGGAACTTTTAGAATTTTCATTTTTTGACCAAAACGACAGGACCGGAGCTGATAAAAATGTTGATATGGATGTTATTTTTTTTCTGACTGCGATTTCAAAACCATGCACCAGAATCAACTTCTTTCAACTCAGTAATGCATTTTGGATGTGTACCTAGAGTTTAAAGCAGAAAAACAGGAACTTTTAGAATTTTCATTTTTTGACCAAAACGACAGGACCGGAGCTGATAAAAAATGTTGATATGGATGTTATTTTTTTTCTGACTGCGATTTCAAAACCATGCACCAGAATTCACTTCTTTAAACTCAGTAATGCATTTTGGATGTGTACCTAGAGTTTAAAGCAGAAAAACAGGAACTTTTAGAATTTTCATTTTTTGACCAAAACGACAGGACCGGAGCTGATAAAAATGTTGATATGGATGTTATTTTTTTTCTGACTGCGATTTCAAAACCATGCACCAGAATTCACTTATTTAAACTCAGTAATGCATTTTGGATGTGTACCTAGAGTTTAAAGCAGAAAACAGGAACTTTTAGAATTTTCATTTTTTGACCAAAACGACAGGACCGGAGCTGATAAAAATGTTGATATGGATGTTATTTTTTTTCTGACTGCGATTTCAAAACCATGCACCAGAATTCACTTCTTTCAACTCAGTAATGCATTTTGGATGTGTACCTAGAGTTTGAAGCAGAAAAACAGGAACTTTTAGAATTTTCATTTTTTGACCAAAACGACAGGACCGGAGCTGATAAAAATGTTGATATGGATGTTATTTTTTTTCTGACTGCGATTTCAAAACCATGCACCAGAATCAACTTCTTTCAACTCAGTAATGCATTTTGGATGTGTACCTAGAGTTTAAAGCAGAAAAACAGGAACTTTTAGAATTTTCATTTTTTGACCAAAACGACAGGTAAGGAGCTGATAAAAATGTTGATATTGATGTAATTTTTTTTCTGACTGCGGTTTCAAAACCATGCACCAGAATCAACTTCTTTCAACTCAGTAATGCATTTTGGATGTGTACCTAGAGTTTAAAGCAGAAAAACAGGAACTTTTAGAATTTTCATTTGTTGACCAAAACGACAGGACCGGAGCTGATAAAAATGTTGATATGGATGTTATTTTTTTCTGACTGCGATTTCAAAACCATGCACCAGAATTCACTTCTTTCAACTCAGTAATGCATTTTGGATGTGTACCTAGAGTTTAAAGCAGAAAAACAGGAACTTTTAGAATTTTCATTTTTTGACCAAAACGACAGGACCGGAGCTGATAAAAATGTTGATATGGATGTTATTTTTTTTCTGACTGCGATTTCAAAACCATGCACCAGAATTCACTTCTTTAAACTCAGTAATGCATTTTGGATGTGTACCTAGAGTTTAAAGCAGAAAAACAGGAACTTTTAGAATTTTCATTTGTTGACCAAAACGACAGGACCGGAGCTGATGAAAATGTTGATATGGATGTTATTTTTTTTCTGACTGTGATTTCAAAACCATGCACCAGAATTCACTTCTTTCAACTCAGTAATGCATTTTGGATGTGTACCTAGAGTTTAAAGCAGAAAAACAGGAACTTTTAGAATTTTCATTTTTTGACCAAAACGACAGGACCGGAGCTGATGAAAATGTTGATATGGATGTTATTTTTTTTCTGACTGCGATTTCAAAACCATGCACCAGAATTCATTTCTTTCAACTCAGTAATGCATTTTGGATGTGTACCTAGAGTTTAAAGCAGAAAAACAGGAACTTTTAGAATTTTCATTTTTTGACCAAAACGACAGGACCGGAGCTGATAAAAATGTTGATATGGATGTTATTTTTTTTCTGACTGCGATTTCAAAACCATGCACCAGAATTCACTTCTTTAAACTTAGTAATGCATTTTGGATGTGTACCTAGAGTTTAAAGCAGAAAAACAGGAACTTTTAGAATTTAAATTTTTTGACCAAAACGACAGGACCGGAGCTGATAAAAATTTTGATATGGATGTTATTTTTTTCTGACTGCGATTTCAAAACCATGCACCAGAATTCACTTCTTTCAACTCAGTAATGCATTTTGGATGTGTACCTAGAGTTTAAAGCAGAAAAACAGGAACTTTTAGAATTTTCATTTGTTGACCAAAACGACAGGACCGGAGCTGATAAAAATGTCTATATGGATGTTATTTTTTTTCTGACTGCGATTTCAAAACCATGCACCAGAATTCACTTCTTTAAACTCAGTAATGCATTTTGGATGTGTACCTAGAGTTTAAAGCAGAAAAACAGGAACTTTTAGAATTTTCATTTGTTGACCAAAACGACAGGACCGGAGCTGATAAAAATGTTGATATGGATGTTATTTTTTTTCTGACTGCGATTTCAAAACCATGCACCAGAATTCACTTCTTTCAACTCAGTAATGCATTTTGGATGTGTACCTAGAGTTTGAAGCAGAAAAACAGGAACTTTTAGAATTTTCATTTTTTGACCAAAACGACAGGACCGGAGCTGATAAAAATGTTGATATGGATGTTATTTTTTTTCTGACTGCGATTTCAAAACCATGCACCAGAATTCACTTCTTTCAACTCAGTAATGCATTTTGGATGTGTACCTAGAGTTTGAAGCAGAAAAACAGGAACTTTTAGAATTTTCATTTTTTGACCAAAACGACAGGACCGGAGCTGATAAAAATGTTGATATGGATGTTATTTTTTTTCTGAGTGCGATTTCAAAACCATGCACCAGAATCAACTTCTTTCAACTCAGTAATGCATTTTGGATGTGTACCTAGAGTTTAAAGCAGAAAAACAGGAACTTTTAGAATTTTCATTTTTTGACCAAAACGACAGGTAAGGAGCTGATAAAAATGTTGATATTGATGTAATTTTTTTTCTGACTGCGGTTTCAAAACCATGCACCAGAATCAACTTCTTTCAACTCAGTAATGCATTTTGGATGTGTACCTAGAGTTTAAAGCAGAAAAACAGGAACTTTTAGAATTTTCATTTGTTGACCAAAACGACAGGACCGGAGCTGATAAAAATGTTGATATGGATGTTATTTTTTTCTGACTGCGATTTCAAAACCATGCACCAGAATTCACTTCTTTCAACTCAGTAATGCATTTTGGATGTGTACCTAGAGTTTAAAGCAGAAAAACAGGAACTTTTAGAATTTTCATTTTTTGACCAAAACGACAGGACCGGAGCTGATAAAAATGTTGATATGGATGTTATTTTTTTTCTGACTGCGATTTCAAAACCATGCACCAGAATTCACTTCTTTAAACTCAGTAATGCATTTTGGATGTGTACCTAGAGTTTAAAGCAGAAAAACAGGAACTTTTAGAATTTTCATTTGTTGACCAAAACGACAGGACCGGAGCTGATGAAAATGTTGATATGGATGTTATTTTTTTTCTGACTTCGATTTCAAAACCATGCACCAGAATTCACTTCTTTCAACTCAGTAATGCATTTTGGATGTGTACCTAGAGTTTAAAGCAGAAAAACAGGAACTTTTAGAATTTTCATTTTTTGACCAAAACGACAGGACCGGAGCTGATAAAAATGTTGATATGGATGTTATTTTTTTTCTGACTGCGATATCAAAACCATGCACCAGAATTCACTTCTTTAAACTCAGTAATGCATTTTGGATGTGTACCTAGAGTTTAAAGCAGAAAAACAGGAACTTTTAGAATTTTCATTTTTTGACCAAAACGACAGGACCGGAGCTGATAAAAATTTTGATATGGATGTTATTTTTTTTCTGACTGCGATTTCAAAACCATGCACCAGAATTCACTTCTTTCAACTCAGTAATGCATTTTGGATGTGTACCTAGAGTTTGAAGCAGAAAAACAGGAACTTTTAGAATTTTCATTTTTTGACCAAAATGACAGGACCGGAGCTGATAAAAATGTTGATATGGATGTTATTTTTTTTCTGACTGCGATTTCAAAACCATGCACCAGAATTCACTTCTTTCAACTCAGTAATGCATTTTGGATGTGTACCTAGAGTTTGAAGCAGAAAAACAGGAACTTTTAGAATTTTCATTTTTTGACCAAAACGACAGGACCGGAGCTGATAAAAATGTTGATATGGATGTTATTTTTTTTCTGACTGCGATTTCAAAACCATGCACCAGAATCAACTTCTTTCAACTCAGTAATGCATTTTGGATGTGTACCTAGAGTTTAAAGCAGAAAAACAGGAACTTTTAGAATTTTCATTTTTTGACCAAAACGACAGGTAAGGAGCTGATAAAAATGTTGATATTGATGTAATTTTTTTTCTGACTGCGGTTTCAAAACCATGCACCAGAATCAACTTCTTTCAACTCAGTAATGCATTTTGGATGTGTACCTAGAGTTTAAAGCAGAAAAACAGGAACTTTTAGAATTTTCATTTGTTGACCAAAACGACAGGACCGGAGCTGATAAAAATGTTGATATGGATGTTATTTTTTTCTGACTGCGATTTCAAAACCATGCACCAGAATTCACTTCTTTCAACTCAGTAATGCATTTTGGATGTGTACCTAGAGTTTAAAGCAGAAAAACAGGAACTTTTAGAATTTTCATTTTTTGACCAAAACGACAGGACCGGAGCTGATAAAAATGTTGATATGGATGTTATTTTTTTTCTGACTGCGATTTCAAAACCATGCACCAGAATTCACTTCTTTAAACTCAGTAATGCATTTTGGATGTGTACCTAGAGTTTAAAGCAGAAAAACAGGAACTTTTAGAATTTTCATTTGTTGACCAAAACGACAGGACCGGAGCTGATGAAAATGTTGATATGGATGTTATTTTTTTCTGACTTCGATTTCAAAACCATGCACCAGAATTCACTTCTTTAAACTCAGTAATGCATTTTGGATGTGTACCTAGAGTTTAAAGCAGAAAAACAGGAACTTTTAGAATTTTCATTTTTTGACCAAAACGACAGGACCGGAGCTGATAAAAATGTTGATATGGATGTTATTTTTTTTCTGACTGCGATATCAAAACCATGCACCAGAATTCACTTCTTTAAACTCAGTAATGCATTTTGGATGTGTACCTAGAGTTTAAAGCAGAAAAACAGGAACTTTTAGAATTTTCATTTTTTGACCAAAACGACAGGACCGGAGCTGATAAAAATTTTGATATGGATGTTATTTTTTTTCTGACTGCGATTTCAAAACCATGCACCAGAATTCACTTCTTTCAACTCAGTAATGCATTTTGGATGTGTACCTAGAGTTTAAAGCAGAAAAACAGGAACTTTTAGAATTTTCATTTTTTGACCAAAACGACAGGACCGGAGCTGATAAAAATGTTGATATGGATGTTATTTTTTTTCTGACTGCGATTTCAAAACCATGCACCAGAATTCACTTCTTTCAACTCAGTAATGCATTTTGGATGTGTACCTAGAGTTTAAAGCAGAAAAACAGGAACTTTTAGAATTTTCATTTTTTGACCAAAACGACAGGACCGGAGCTGATTAAAATGTTGATATGATTGTTATTTTTTTTCTGACTGCGATTTCAAAACCATGCACCAGAATTCACTTCTTTCAACTCAGTAATGCATTTTGGATGTGTACCTAGAGTTTAAAGCAGAAAAACAGGAACTTTTAGAATTTTCATTTTTTGACCAAAACGACAGGTCCGGAGCTGAAAAAAATGTTGATATTGATGTAATTTTTTTTCTGACTGCGGTTTCAAAACCATGCACCAGAATCAACTTCTTTCAACTCAGTAATGCATTTTGGATGTGTACCTAGAGTTTAAAGCAGAAAAACAGGAACTTTTAGAATTTTCATTTTTTGACCAAAACGACAGGACCGGAGCTGATAAAAATGTTGATATGGATGTTATTTTTTTTTTGACTGTGATTTCAAAACCATGCACCAGAATTCACTTCTTTCAACTCAGTAATGCATTTTGGATGTGTACCTAGAGTTTAAAGCAGAAAAACAGGAACTTTTAGAATTTTCATTTTTTGACCAAAACGACAGGACCGGAGCTGATTAAAATGTTGATATGATTGTTATTTTTTTTCTGACTGCGATTTCAAAACCATGCACCAGAATTCACTTCTTTCAACTCAGTAATGCATTTTGGATGTGTACCTAGAGTTTAAAGCAGAAAAACAGGAACTTTTAGAATTTTCGTTTGTTGACCAAAACGACAGGACCGGACCTGATAAAAATGTTGATATGGATGTTATTTTTTTTCTGACTGCGATTTCAAAACCATGCACCAGAATTCACTTCTTTCAACTCAGTAATGCATTTTGGATGTGTACCTAGAGTTTAAAGCAGAAAAACAGGAACTTTTAGAATTTTCATTTTTTGACCAAAACGACAGGTCCGGAGCTGATAAAAATGTTGATATTGATGTAATTTTTTTTCTGACTGCGGTTTCAAAACCATGCACCAGAATCAACTTCTTTCAACTCAGTAATGCATTTTGGATGTGTACCTAGAGTTTAAAGCAGAAAAACAGGAACTTTTAGAATTTTCATTTTTTGACCAAAACGACAGGTCCGGAGCTGATAAAAATGTTGATATTGATGTAATTTTTTTTCTGACTGCGGTTTCAAAACTATGCACCAGATTTAACTTCTTTCAACTCAGTAATGCATTTTGGATGTGTACCTAGAGTTTAAAGCAGAAAAACAGGAACTTTTAGAATTTTCATTTTTTGACCAAAACGACAGGACCGGAGCTGATAAAAATGTTGATATGGATGTTATTTTTTTTCTGACTGTGATTTCAAAACCTAGCACCAGAATTCACTTCTTTCAACTCAGTAATGCATTTTGGATGTGTACCTAGAGTTTAAAGCAGAAAAACAGGAACTTTTAGAATTTTCATTTTTTGACCAAAACGACAGGACCGGAGCTGATTAAAATGTTGATATGATTGTTATTTTTTTTCTGACTGCGATTTCAAAACCATGCACCAGAATTCACTTCTTTCAACTCAGTAATGCATTTTGGATGTGTACCTAGAGTTTAAAGCAGAAAAACAGGAACTTTTAGAATTTTCATTTTTTGACCAAAACGACAGGTCCGGAGCTGATAAAAATGTTGATATTGATGTAATTTTTTTTCTGACTGCGGTTTCAAAACCATGCACCAGAATCAACTTCTTTCAACTCAGTAATGCATTTTGGATGTGTACCTAGAGTTTAAAGCAGAAAACAGGAACTATTAGAATTTTCATTTGTTGACCAAAACGACAGGACCAGAGCTGATAAAAATGTTGATATGGATGTTATTTTTTTTCTGACTGCGATTTCAAAACCATGCACCAGAATTCACTTCTTTCAACTCAGTAATGCATTTTGGATGTGTACCTAGAGTTTAAAGCAGAAAAACAGGAACTTTTAGAATTTTCATTTTTTGACCAAAACGACAGGACCGGAGCTGATAAAAATGTTGATATGGATGTTATTTTTTTTCTGACTGCGATTTCAAAACCATGCACCAGAATTCACTTCTTTCAACTCAGTAATTTGTGTACCTTGAGTTTAAAGCAGAAAAACAGGAACTTTTAAAATTTTCATTTTTTGACCAAAACGACAGGACCGGAGCTGATAAAAATGCTGATATGGATGTTACTTATTTTCTGACTGCGATTTCAAAACCATGCACCAGAATTCACTTCTTTAAACTCAGTAATGCATTTTGGATGTGTACCTAGAGTTTAAAGCAGAAAAACAGGAACTTTTAGAATTTTCATTTTTTGACCAAAACGACAGGACCGGAGCTGATAAAAATGTTGATATGGATGTTATTTTTTTTCTGACTGCGATTTCAAAACCATGCACCAGAATTCACTTCTTTCAACTCAGTAATGCATTTTGGATGTGTACCTAGAGTTTAAAGCAGAAAAACAGGAACTTTTAGAATTTTCATTTTTTGACCAAAACGACAGGACCGGACCTGATAAAAATGTTGATATGGATGTTATTTTTTTTCTGACTGCGATTTCAAAACCATGCACCAGAATCAACTTCTTTCAACTCAGTAATGCATTTTGGATGTGTACCTAGAGTTTAAAGCAGAAAAACAGGAACTTTTAGAATTTTCATTTTTTGACCAAAACGACAGGTAAGGAGCTGATAAAAATGTTGATATTGATGTAATTTTTTTTCTGACTGCGGTTTCAAAACCATGCACCAGAATCAACTTCTTTCAACTCAGTAATGCATTTTGGATGTGTACCTAGAGTTTAAAGCAGAAAAACAGGAACTTTTAGAATTTTCATTTGTTGACCAAAACGACAGGACCGGAGCTGATAAAAATGTTGATATGGATGTTATTTTTTTCTGACTGCGATTTCAAAACCATGCACCAGAATTCACTTCTTTCAACTCAGTAATGCATTTTGGATGTGTACCTAGAGTTTAAAGCAGAAAAACAGGAACTTTTAGAATTTTCATTTTTTGACCAAAACGACAGGACCGGAGCTGATAAAAATGTTGATATGGATGTTATTTTTTTTCTGACTGCGATTTCAAAACCATGCACCAGAATTCACTTCTTTCAACTCAGTAATGCATTTTGGATGTGTACCTAGAGTTTAAAGCAGAAAAACAGGAACTTTTAGAATTTTCATTTTTTGACCAAAACGACAGGACCGGAGCTGATAAAAATGTTGATATGGATGTTATTTTTTTTCTGACTGCGATTTCAAAACCATGCACCAGAATTCACTTCTTTAAACTCAGTAATGCATTTTGGATGTGTACCTAGAGTTTAAAGCAGAAAAACAGGAACTTTTAGAATTTTCATTTTTTGACCAAAACGACAGGACCGGAGCTGATAAAAATTTTGATATGGATGTTATTTTTTTTCTGACTGCGATTTCAAAACCATGCACCAGAATTCACTTCTTTCAACTCAGTAATGCATTTTGGATGTGTACCTAGAGTTTAAAGCAGAAAAACAGGAACTTTTAGAATTTTCATTTGTTGACCAAAACGACAGGACCGGAGCTGATAAAAATGTCTATATGGATGTTATTTTTTTTCTGACTGCGATTTCAAAACCATGCACCAGAATTCACTTCTTTAAACTCAGTAATGCATTTTGGATGTGTACCTAGAGTTTAAAGCAGAAAAACAGGAACTTTTAGAATTTTCATTTGTTGACCAAAACGACAGGACCGGAGCTGATAAAAATGTTGATATAGATGTTATTTTTTTTCTGACTGCGATTTCAAAACCATGCACCAGAATTCACTTCTTTCAACTCAGTAATGCATTTTGGATGTGTACCTAGAGTTTAAAGCAGAAAAACAGGAACTTTTAGAATTTTCATTTTTTGACCAAAACGACAGGACCGGAGCTGATAAAAATGTTGATATGGATGTTATTTTTTTTCTGACTGCGATTTCAAAACCATGCACCAGAATTCACTTCTTTAAACTCAGTAATGCATTTTGGATGTGTACCTAGAGTTTAAAGCAGAAAAACAGGAACTTTTAGAATTTTCATTTTTTGACCAAAACGACAGGACCGGAGCTGATAAAAATTTTGATATGGATGTTATTTTTTTTCTGACTGCGATTTCAAAACCATGCACCAGAATTCACTTCTTTCAACTCAGTAATGCATTTTGGATGTGTACCTAGAGTTTAAAGCAGAAAAACAGGAACTTTTAGAATTTTCATTTGTTGACCAAAACGACAGGAC
Source organism: Crinia signifera (assembly GCF_055691185.1). Lineage (NCBI taxonomy): Eukaryota > Metazoa > Chordata > Amphibia > Anura > Myobatrachidae > Crinia > Crinia signifera. The sequence goes on from NC_139227.1 coordinate 93,252,654, forward strand.
CGGAGCTGATAAAAATGTCTATATGGATGTTATTTTTTTTCTGACTGCGATTTCAAAACCATGCACCAGAATTCACTTCTTTAAACTCAGTAATGCATTTTGGATGTGTACCTAGAGTTTAAAGCAGAAAAACAGGAACTTTTAGAATTTTCATTTGTTGACCAAAACGACAGGACCGGAGCTGATAAAAATGTTGATATAGATGTTATTTTTTTTCTGACTGCGATTTCAAAACCATGCACCAGAATTCACTTCTTTCAACTCAGTAATGCATTTTGGATGTGTACCTAGAGTTTAAAGCAGAAAAACAGGAACTTTTAGAATTTTCATTTTTTGACCAAAACGACAGGACCGGAGCTGATAAAAATGTTGATATGGATGTTATTTTTTTTCTGACTGCGATTTCAAAACCATGCACCAGAATTCACTTCTTTCAACTCAGTAATGCATTTTGGATGTGTACCTAGAGTTTAAAGCAGAAAAACAGGAACTTTTAGAATTTTCATTTTTTGACCAAAACGACAGGTCCGGAGCTGATAAAAATGTTGATATTGATGTAATTTTTTTTCTGACTGCGGTTTCAAAACCATGCACCAGAATCAACTTCTTTCAACTCAGTAATGCATTTTGGATGTGTACCTAGAGTTTAAAGCAGAAAAACAGGAACTATTAGAATTTTCATTTGTTGACCAAAACGACAGGACCAGAGCTGATAAAAATGTTGATATGGATGTTATTTTTTTTCTGACTGCGATTTCAAAACCATGCACCAGAATTCACTTCTTTCAACTCAGTAATGCATTTTGGATGTGTACCTAGAGTTTAAAGCAGAAAAACAGGAACTTTTAGAATTTTCATTTTTTGACCAAAACGACAGGACCGGAGCTGATAAAAATGTTGATATGGATGTTATTTTTTTTCTGACTGCGATTTCAAAACCATGCACCAGAATTCACTTCTTTCAACTCAGTAATGCATTTTGGATGTGTACCTAGAGTTTAAAGCAGAAAAACAGGAACTTTTAGAATTTTCATTTTTTGACCAAAACGACAGGACCGGACCTGATAAAAATGTTGATATGGATGTTATTTTTTTTCTGACTGCGATTTCAAAACCATGCACCAGAATCAACTTCTTTCAACTCAGTAATGCATTTTGGATGTGTACCTAGAGTTTAAAGCAGAAAAACAGGAACTTTTAGAATTTTCATTTTTTGACCAAAACGACAGGTAAGGAGCTGATAAAAATGTTGATATTGATGTAATTTTTTTTCTGACTGCGGTTTCAAAACCATGCACCAGAATCAACTTCTTTCAACTCAGTAATGCATTTTGGATGTGTACCTAGAGTTTAAAGCAGAAAAACAGGAACTTTTAGAATTTTCATTTGTTGACCAAAACGACAGGACCGGAGCTGATAAAAATGTTGATATGGATGTTATTTTTTTCTGACTGCGATTTCAAAACCATGCACCAGAATTCACTTCTTTCAACTCAGTAATGCATTTTGGATGTGTACCTAGAGTTTAAAGCAGAAAAACAGGAACTTTTAGAATTTTCATTTTTTGACCAAAACGACAGGACCGGAGCTGATAAAAATGTTGATATGGATGTTATTTTTTTTCTGACTGCGATTTCAAAACCATGCACCAGAATTCACTTCTTTAAACTCAGTAATGCATTTTGGATGTGTACCTAGAGTTTAAAGCAGAAAAACAGGAACTTTTAGAATTTTCATTTGTTGACCAAAACGACAGGACCGGAGCTGATGAAAATGTTGATATGGATGTTATTTTTTTTCTGACTTCGATTTCAAAACCATGCACCAGAATTCACTTCTTTCAACTCAGTAATGCATTTTGGATGTGTACCTAGAGTTTAAAGCAGAAAAACAGGAACTTTTAGAATTTTCATTTTTTGACCAAAACGACAGGACCGGAGCTGATAAAAATGTTGATATGGATGTTATTTTTTTTCTGACTGCGATTTCAAAACCATGCACCAGAATTCACTTCTTTAAACTCAGTAATGCATTTTGGATGTGTACCTAGAGTTTAAAGCAGAAAAACAGGAACTTTTAGAATTTTCATTTTTTGACCAAAACGACAGGACCGGAGCTGATAAAAATGTTGATATGGATGTTATTTTTTTTCTGACTGCGATTTCAAAACCATGCACCAGAATTCACTTCTTTAAACTCAGTAATGCATTTTGGATGTGTACCTAGAGTTTAAAGCAGAAAAACAGGAACTTTTAGAATTTTCATTTTTTGACCAAAACGACAGGACCGGAGCTGATAAAAATTTTGATATGGATGTTATTTTTTTTCTGACTGCGATTTCAAAACCATGCACCAGAATTCACTTCTTTCAACTCAGTAATGCATTTTGGATGTGTACCTAGAGTTTAAAGCAGAAAAACAGGAACTTTTAGAATTTTCATTTGTTGACCAAAACGACAGGACCGGAGCTGATAAAAATGTCTATATGGATGTTATTTTTTTTCTGACTGCGATTTCAAAACCATGCACCAGAATTCACTTCTTTCAACTCAGTAATGCATTTTGGATGTGTACCTAGAGTTTAAAGCAGAAAAACAGGAACTTTTAGAAATTTCATTTGTTGACCAAAACGACAGGACCGGAGCTGATAAAAATGTCTATATGGATGTTATTTTTTTTCTGACTGCGATTTCAAAACCATGCACCAGAATTCACTTCTTTAAACTCAGTAATGCATTTTGGATGTGTACCTAGAGTTTAAAGCAGAAAAACAGGAACTTTTAGAATTTTCATTTGTTGACCAAAACGACAGGACCGGAGCTGATAAAAATGTTGATATAGATGTTATTTTTTTTCTGACTGCGATTTCAAAACCATGCACCAGAATTCACTTCTTTCAACTCAGTAATGCATTTTGGATGTGTACCTAGAGTTTAAAGCAGAAAAACAGGAACTTTTAGAATTTTCATTTTTTGACCAAAACGACAGGACCGGAGCTGATAAAAATGTTGATATGGATGTTATTTTTTTTCTGACTGCGATTTCAAAACCATGCACCAGAATTCACTTCTTTCAACTCAGTAATGCATTTTGGATGTGTACCTAGAGTTTAAAGCAGAAAAACAGGAACTTTTAGAATTTTCATTTTTTGACCAAAACGACAGGACCGGAGCTGATAAAAATGTTGATATGGATGTTATTTTTTTTCTGACTGCGATTTCAAAACCATGCACCAGAATTCACTTCTTTCAACTCAGTAATTTGTGTACCTTGAGTTTAAAGCAGAAAAACAGGAACTTTTAGAATTTTCATTTTTTGACCAAAACGACAGGACCGGAGCTGATAAAAATGTTGATATGGATGTTACTTATTTTCTGACTGCGATTTCAAAACCATGCACCAGAATTCACTTCTTTAAACTCAGTAATGCATTTTGGATGTGTACCTAGAGTTTAAAGCAGAAAAACAGGAACTTTTAGAATTTTCATTTTTTGACCAAAACGACAGGACCGGAGCTGATAAAAATGTTGATATGGATGTTATTTTTTTTCTGACTGCGATTTCAAAACCATGCACCAGAATTCACTTCTTTCAACTCAGTAATGCATTTTGGATGTGTACCTAGAGTTTAAAGCAGAAAAACAGGAACTTTTAGAATTTTCATTTTTTGAACAAAACGACAGGTCCGGAGCTGATAAAAATGTTGATATGGATGTAATTTTTTTTCTGACTGCGGTTTCAAAACCATGCACCAGAATCAACTTCTTTCAACTCAGTAATGCATTTTGGATGTGTACCTAGAGTTTAAAGCAGAAAAACAGGAACTATTAGAATTTTCATTTGTTGACCAAAACGACAGGACCAGAGCTGATAAAAATGTTGATATGGATGTTATTTTTTTTCTGACTGCGATTTCAAAACCATGCACCAGAATTCACTTCTTTCAACTCAGTAATGCATTTTGGATGTGTACCTAGAGTTTAAAGCAGAAAAACAGGAACTTTTAGAATTTTCATTTTTTGACCAAAACGACAGGACCGGAGCTGATAAAAATGTTGATATGGATGTTATTTTTTTTCTGACTGCGATTTCAAAACCATGCACCAGAATTCACTTCTTTCAACTCAGTAATTTGTGTACCTTGAGTTTAAAGCAGAAAAACAGGAACTTTTAGAATTTTCATTTTTTGACCAAAACGACAGGACCGGAGCTGATAAAAATGCTGATATGGATGTTACTTATTTTCTGACTGCGATTTCAAAACCATGCACCAGAATTCACTTCTTTAAACTCAGTAATGCATTTTGGATGTGTACCTAGAGTTTAAAGCAGAAAAACAGGAACTTTTAGAATTTTCATTTTTTGACCAAAACGACAGGACCGGAGCTGATAAAAATGTTGATATGGATGTTATTTTTTTTCTGACTGCGATTTCAAAACCATGCACCAGAATTCACTTCTTTCAACTCAGTAATGCATTTTGGATGTGTACCTAGAGTTTAAAGCAGAAAAACAGGAACTTTTAGAATTTTCATTTTTTGACCAAAACGACAGGACCGGACCTGATAAAAATGTTGATATGGATGTTATTTTTTTTCTGACTGCGATTTCAAAACCATGCACCAGAATCAACTTCTTTCAACTCAGTAATGCATTTTGGATGTGTACCTAGAGTTTAAAGCAGAAAAACAGGAACTTTTAGAATTTTCATTTTTTGACCAAAACGACAGGTAAGGAGCTGATAAAAATGTTGATATTGATGTAATTTTTTTTCTGACTGCGGTTTCAAAACCATGCACCAGAATCAACTTCTTTCAACTCAGTAATGCATTTTGGATGTGTACCTAGAGTTTAAAGCAGAAAAACAGGAACTTTTAGAATTTTCATTTGTTGACCAAAACGACAGGACCGGAGCTGATAAAAATGTTGATATGGATGTTATTTTTTTCTGACTGCGATTTCAAAACCATGCACCAGAATTTACTTCTTTCAACTCAGTAATGCATTTTGGATGTGTACCTAGAGTTTAAAGCAGAAAAACAGGAACTTTTAGAATTTTCATTTTTTGACCAAAACGACAGGACCGGAGCTGATAAAAATGTTGATATGGATGTTATTTTTTTTCTGACTGCGATTTCAAAACCATGCACCAGAATTCACTTCTTTCAACTCAGTAATGCATTTTGGATGTGTACCTAGAGTTTAAAGCAGAAAAACAGGAACTTTTAGAATTTTCATTTTTTGACCAAAACGACAGGACCGGAGCTGATAAAAATGTTGATATGGATGTTATTTTTTTTCTGACTGCGATTTCAAAACCATGCACCAGAATTCACTTCTTTAAACTCAGTAATGCATTTTGGATGTGTACCTAGAGTTTAAAGCAGAAAAACAGGAACTTTTAGAATTTTCATTTTTTGACCAAAACGACAGGACCGGAGCTGATAAAAATTTTGATATGGATGTTATTTTTTTTCTGACTGCGATTTCAAAACCATGCACCAGAATTCACTTCTTTCAACTCAGTAATGCATTTTGGATGTGTACCTAGAGTTTAAAGCAGAAAAACAGGAACTTTTAGAATTTTCATTTGTTGACCAAAACGACAGGACCGGAGCTGATAAAAATGTCTATATGGATGTTATTTTTTTTCTGACTGCGATTTCAAAACCATGCACCAGAATTCACTTCTTTAAACTCAGTAATGCATTTTGGATGTGTACCTAGAGTTTAAAGCAGAAAAACAGGAACTTTTAGAATTTTCATTTGTTGACCAAAACGACAGGTCCGGAGCTGATAAAAATGTTGATATTGATGTAATTTTTTTTCTGACTGCGGTTTCAAAACCATGCACCAGAATCAACTTCTTTCAACTCAGTAATGCATTTTGGATGTGTACCTAGAGTTTAAAGCAGAAAAACAGGAACTTTTAGAATTTTCATTTTTTGACCAAAACGACAGGACCGGAGCTGATAAAAATGTTGATATGGATGTTATTTTTTTTCTGACTGTGATTTCAAAACCATGCACCAGAATTCACTTCTTTCAACTCAGTAATGCATTTTGGATGTGTACCTAGAGTTTAAAGCAGAAAAACAGGAACTTTTAGAATTTTCATTTGTTGACCAAAACGACAGGACCGGAGCTGATAAAAATGTTGATATAGATGTTATTTTTTTTCTGACTGCGATTTCAAAACCATGCACCAGAATTCACTTCTTTCAACTCAGTAATGCATTTTGGATGTGTACCTAGAGTTTAAAGCAGAAAAACAGGAACTTTTAGAATTTTCATTTTTTGACCAAAACGACAGGACCGGAGCTGATAAAAATGTTGATATGGATGTTATTTTTTTTCTGACTGCGATTTCAAAACCATGCACCAGAATTCACTTCTTTCAACTCAGTAATGCATTTTGGATGTGTACCTAGAGTTTAAAGCAGAAAAACAGGAACTTTTAGAATTTTCATTTTTTGACCAAAACGACAGGTCCGGAGCTGATAAAAATGTTGATATTGATGTAATTTTTTTTCTGACTGCGGTTTCAAAACCATGCACCAGAATCAACTTCTTTCAACTCAGTAATGCATTTTGGATGTGTACCTAGAGTTTAAAGCAGAAAAACAGGAACTATTAGAATTTTCATTTGTTGACCAAAACGACAGGACCAGAGCTGATAAAAATGTTGATATGGATGTTATTTTTTTTCTGACTGCGATTACAAAACCATGCACCAGAATTCACTTCTTTCAACTCAGTAATGCATTTTGGATGTGTACCTAGAGTTTAAAGCAGAAAAACAGGAACTTTTAGAATTTTCATTTTTTGACCAAAACGACAGGACCGGAGCTGATAAAAATGTTGATATGGATGTTATTTTTTTTCTGACTGCGATTTCAAAACCATGCACCAGAATTCACTTCTTTCAACTCAGTAATTTGTGTACCTTGAGTTTAAAGCAGAAAAACAGGAACTTTTAGAATTTTCATTTTTTGACCAAAACGACAGGACCGGAGCTGATAAAAATGTTGATATGGATGTTACTTATTTTCTGACTGCGATTTCAAAACCATGCACCAGAATTCACTTCTTTAAACTCAGTAATGCATTTTGGATGTGTACCTAGAGTTTAAAGCAGAAAAACAGGAACTTTTAGAATTTTCATTTTTTGACCAAAACGACAGGACCGGAGCTGATAAAAATGTTGATATGGATGTTATTTTTTTTCTGACTGCGATTTCAAAACCATGCACCAGAATTCACTTCTTTCAACTCAGTAATGCATTTTGGATGTGTACCTAGAGTTTAAAGCAGAAAAACAGGAACTTTTAGAATTTTCATTTTTTGACCAAAACGACAGGACCGGACCTGATAAAAATGTTGATATGGATGTTATTTTTTTTCTGACTGCGATTTCAAAACCATGCACCAGAATCAACTTCTTTCAACTCAGTAATGCATTTTGGATGTGTACCTAGAGTTTAAAGCAGAAAAACAGGAACTTTTAGAATTTTCATTTGTTGACCAAAACGACAGGACCGGAGCTGATAAAAATGTTGATATGGATGTTATTTTTTTCTGACTGCGATTTCAAAACCATGCACCAGAATTCACTTCTTTCAACTCAGTAATGCATTTTGGATGTGTACCTAGAGTTTAAAGCAGAAAAACAGGAACTTTTAGAATTTTCATTTTTTGACCAAAACGACAGGACCGGAGCTGATAAAAATGTTGATATGGATGTTATTTTTTTTCTGACTGCGATTTCAAAACCATGCACCAGAATTCACTTCTTTAAACTCAGTAATGCATTTTGGATGTGTACCTAGAGTTTAAAGCAGAAAAACAGGAACTTTTAGAATTTTCATTTGTTGACCAAAACGACAGGACCGGAGCTGATGAAAATGTTGATATGGATGTTATTTTTTTTCTGACTTCGATTTCAAAACCATGCACCAGAATTCACTTCTTTCAACTCAGTAATGCATTTTGGATGTGTACCTAGAGTTTAAAGCAGAAAAACAGGAACTTTTAGAATTTTCATTTTTTGACCAAAACGACAGGACCGGAGCTGATAAAAATGTTGATATGGATGTTATTTTTTTTCTGACTGCGATTTCAAAACCATGCACCAGAATTCACTTCTTTAAACTCAGTAATGCATTTTGGATGTGTACCTAGAGTTTAAAGCAGAAAAACAGGAACTTTTAGAATTTTCATTTTTTGACCAAAACGACAGGACCGGAGCTGATAAAAATGTTGATATGGATGTTATTTTTTTTCTGACTGCGATTTCAAAACCATGCACCAGAATTCACTTCTTTAAACTCAGTAATGCATTTTGGATGTGTACCTAGAGTTTAAAGCAGAAAAACAGGAACTTTTAGAATTTTCATTTTTTGACCAAAACGACAGGACCGGAGCTGATAAAAATTTTGATATGGATGTTATTTTTTTTCTGACTGCGATTTCAAAACCATGCACCAGAATTCACTTCTTTCAACTCAGTAATGCATTTTGGATGTGTACCTAGAGTTTAAAGCAGAAAAACAGGAACTTTTAGAATTTTCATTTGTTGACCAAAACGACAGGACCGGAGCTGATAAAAATGTCTATATGGATGTTATTTTTTTTCTGACTGCGATTTCAAAACCATGCACCAGAATTCACTTCTTTCAACTCAGTAATGCATTTTGGATGTGTACCTAGACTTTAAAGCAGAAAAACAGGAACTTTTAGAATTTTCATTTGTTGACCAAAACGACAGGACCGGAGCTGATAAAAATGTCTATATGGATGTTATTTTTTTTCTGACTGCGATTTCAAAACCATGCACCAGAATTCACTTCTTTAAACTCAGTAATGCATTTTGGATGTGTACCTAGAGTTTAAAGCAGAAAAACAGGAACTTTTAGAATTTTCATTTGTTGACCAAAACGACAGGACCGGAGCTGATAAAAATGTTGATATAGATGTTATTTTTTTTCTGACTGCGATTTCAAAACCATGCACCAGAATTCACTTCTTTCAACTCAGTAATGCATTTTGGATGTGTACCTAGAGTTTAAAGCAGAAAAACAGGAACTTTTAGAATTTTCATTTTTTGACCAAAACGACAGGACCGGAGCTGATAAAAATGTTGATATGGATGTTATTTTTTTTCTGACTGCGATTTCAAAACCATGCACCAGAATTCACTTCTTTCAACTCAGTAATGCATTTTGGATGTGTACCTAGAGTTTAAAGCAGAAAAACAGGAACTTTTAGAATTTTCATTTTTTGACCAAAACGACAGGACCGGAGCTGATAAAAATGTTGATATGGATGTTATTTTTTTTCTGACTGCGATTTCAAAACCATGCACCAGAATTCACTTCTTTCAACTCAGTAATTTGTGTACCTTGAGTTTAAAGCAGAAAAACAGGAACTTTTAGAATTTTCATTTTTTGACCAAAACGACAGGACCGGAGCTGATAAAAATGTTGATATGGATGTTATTTTTTTTCTGACTGCGATTTCAAAACCATGCACCAGAATTCACTTCTTTCAACTCAGTAATGCATTTTGGATGTGTACCTAGAGTTTAAAGCAGAAAAACAGGAACTTTTAGAATTTTCATTTTTTGACCAAAAGGACAGGTCCGGAGCTGATAAAAATGTTGATATTGATGTAATTTTTTTTCTGACTGCGGTTTCAAAACCATGCACCAGAATCAACTTCTTTCAACTCAGTAATGCATTTTGGATGTGTACCTAGAGTTTAAAGCAGAAAAACAGGAACTTTTAGAATTTTCATTTTTTGACCAAAACGACAGGACCGGAGCAGATAAAAATGTTGATATGGATGTTATTTTTTTTCTGACTGTGATTTCAAAACCATGCACCAGAATTCACTTCTTTCAACTCAGTAATGCATTTTGGATGTGTACCTAGAGTTTAAAGCAGAAAAACAGGAACTTTTAGAATTTTCATTTGTTGACCAAAACGACAGGACCGGAGCTGATAAAAATGTTGATATAGATGTTATTTTTTTTCTGACTGCGATTTCAAAACCATGCACCAGAATTCACTTCTTTCAACTCAGTAATGCATTTTGGATGTGTACCTAGAGTTTAAAGCAGAAAAACAGGAACTTTTAGAATTTTCATTTTTTGACCAAAACGACAGGACCGGAGCTGATAAAAATGTTGATATGGATGTTATTTTTTTTCTGACTGCGATTTCAAAACCATGCACCAGAATTCACTTCTTTCAACTCAGTAATGCATTTTGGATGTGTACCTAGAGTTTAAAGCAGAAAAACAGGAACTTTTAGAATTTTCATTTTTTGACCAAAACGACAGGTCCGGAGCTGATAAAAATGTTGATATTGATGTAATTTTTTTTCTGACTGCGGTTTCAAAACCATGCACCAGAATCAACTTCTTTCAACTCAGTAATGCATTTTGGATGTGTACCTAGAGTTTAAAGCAGAAAAACAGGAACTATTAGAATTTTCATTTGTTGACCAAAACGACAGGACCAGAGCTGATAAAAATGTTGATATGGATGTTATTTTTTTTCTGACTGCGATTTCAAAACCATGCACCAGAATTCACTTCTTTCAACTCAGTAATTTGTGTACCTTGAGTTTAAAGCAGAAAAACAGGAACTTTTAGAATTTTCATTTTTTGACCAAAACGACAGGACCGGAGCTGATAAAAATGTTGATATGGATGTTACTTATTTTCTGACTGCGATTTCAAAACCATGCACCAGAATTCACTTCTTTAAACTCAGTAATGCATTTTGGATGTGTACCTAGAGTTTAAAGCAGAAAAACAGGAACTTTTAGAATTTTCATTTTTTGACCAAAACGACAGGACCGGAGCTGATAAAAATGTTGATATGGATGTTATTTTTTTTCTGACTGCGATTTCAAAACCATGCACCAGAATTCACTTCTTTCAACTCAGTAATGCATTTTGGATGTGTACCTAGAGTTTAAAGCAGAAAAACAGGAACTTTTAGAATTTTCATTTTTTGACCAAAACGACAGGACCGGACCTGATAAAAATGTTGATATGGATGTTATTTTTTTTCTGACTGCGATTTCAAAACCATGCACCAGAATCAACTTCTTTCAACTCAGTAATGCATTTTGGATGTGTACCTAGAGTTTAAAGCAGAAAAACAGGAACTTTTAGAATTTTCATTTTTTGACCAAAACGACAGGTAAGGAGCTGATAAAAATGTTGATATTGATGTAATTTTTTTTCTGACTGCGGTTTCAAAACCATGCACCAGAATCAACTTCTTTCAACTCAGTAATGCATTTTGGATGTGTACCTAGAGTTTAAAGCAGAAAAACAGGAACTTTTAGAATTTTCATTTGTTGACCAAAACGACAGGACCGGAGCTGATAAAAATGTTGATATGGATGTTATTTTTTTCTGACTGCGATTTCAAAACCATGCACCAGAATTCACTTCTTTCAACTCAGTAATGCATTTTGGATGTGTACCTAGAGTTTAAAGCAGAAAAACAGGAACTTTTAGAATTTTCATTTTTTGACCAAAACGACAGGACCGGAGCTGATAAAAATGTTGATATGGATGTTATTTTTTTTCTGACTGCGATTTCAAAACCATGCACCAGAATTCACTTCTTTAAACTCAGTAATGCATTTTGGATGTGTACCTAGAGTTTAAAGCAGAAAAACAGGAACTTTTAGAATTTTCATTTGTTGACCAAAACGACAGGACCGGAGCTGATGAAAATGTTGATATGGATGTTATTTTTTTTCTGACTTCGATTTCAAAACCATGCACCAGAATTCACTTCTTTCAACTCAGTAATGCATTTTGGATGTGTACCTAGAGTTTAAAGCAGAAAAACAGGAACTTTTAGAATTTTCATTTTTTGACCAAAACGACAGGACCGGAGCTGATAAAAATGTTGATATGGATGTTATTTTTTTTCTGACTGCGATTTCAAAACCATGCACCAGAATTCACTTCTTTAAACTCAGTAATGCATTTTGGATGTGTACCTAGAGTTTAAAGCAGAAAAACAGGAACTTTTAGAATTTTCATTTTTTGACCAAAACGACAGGACCGGAGCTGATAAAAATGTTGATATGGATGTTATTTTTTTTCTGACTGCGATTTCAAAACCATGCACCAGAATTCACTTCTTTAAACTCAGTAATGCATTTTGGATGTGTACCTAGAGTTTAAAGCAGAAAAACAGGAACTTTTAGAATTTTCATTTTTTGACCAAAACGACAGGACCGGAGCTGATAAAAATTTTGATATGGATGTTATTTTTTTTCTGACTGCGATTTCAAAACCATGCACCAGAATTCACTTCTTTCAACTCAGTAATGCATTTTGGATGTGTACCTAGAGTTTAAAGCAGAAAAACAGGAACTTTTAGAATTTTCATTTGTTGACCAAAACGACAGGACCGGAGCTGATAAAAATGTCTATATGGATGTTATTTTTTTTCTGACTGCGATTTCAAAACCATGCACCAGAATTCACTTCTTTAAACTCAGTAATGCATTTTGGATGTGTACCTAGAGTTTAAAGCAGAAAAACAGGAACTTTTAGAATTTTCATTTGTTGACCAAAACGACAGGACCGGAGCTGATAAAAATGTCTATATGGATGTTATTTTTTTTCTGACTGCGATTTCAAAACCATGCACCAGAATTCACTTCTTTAAACTCAGTAATGCATTTTGGATGTGTACCTAGAGTTTAAAGCAGAAAAACAGGAACTTTTAGAATTTTCATTTGTTGACCAAAACGACAGGACCGGAGCTGATAAAAATGTTGATATAGATGTTATTTTTTTTCTGACTGCGATTTCAAAACCATGCACCAGAATTCACTTCTTTCAACTCAGTAATGCATTTTGGATGTGTACCTAGAGTTTAAAGCAGAAAAACAGGAACTTTTAGAATTTTCATTTTTTGACCAAAACGACAGGACCGGAGCTGATAAAAATGTTGATATGGATGTTATTTTTTTTCTGACTGCGATTTCAAAACCATGCACCAGAATTCACTTCTTTCAACTCAGTAATTTGTGTACCTTGAGTTTAAAGCAGAAAAACAGGAACTTTTAGAATTTTCATTTTTTGACCAAAACGACAGGACCGGAGCTGATAAAAATGTTGATATGGATGTTACTTATTTTCTGACTGCGATTTCAAAACCATGCACCAGAATTCACTTCTTTAAACTCAGTAATGCATTTTGGATGTGTACCTAGAGTTTAAAGCAGAAAAACAGGAACTTTTAGAATTTTCATTTTTTGACCAAAACGACAGGACCGGAGCTGATAAAAATGTTGATATGGATGTTATTTTTTTTCTGACTGCGATTTCAAAACCATGCACCAGAATTCACTTCTTTCAACTCAGTAATGCATTTTGGATGTGTACCTAGAGTTTAAAGCAGAAAAACAGGAACTTTTAGAATTTTCATTTGTTGACCAAAACGACAGGACCGGAGCTGATAAAAATGTCTATATGGATGTTATTTTTTTTCTGACTGCGATTTCAAAACCATGCACCAGAATTCACTTCTTTAAACTCAGTAATGCATTTTGGATGTGTACCTAGAGTTTAAAGCAGAAAAACAGGAACTTTTAGAATTTTCATTTGTTGACCAAAACGACAGGACCGGAGCTGATAAAAATGTTGATATAGATGTTATTTTTTTTCTGACTGCGATTTCAAAACCATGCACCAGAATTCACTTCTTTCAACTCAGTAATGCATTTTGGATGTGTACCTAGAGTTTAAAGCAGAAAAACAGGAACTTTTAGAATTTTCATTTTTTGACCAAAACGACAGGACCGGAGCTGATAAAAATGTTGATATGGATGTTATTTTTTTTCTGACTGCGATTTCAAAACCATGCACCAGAATTCACTTCTTTCAACTCAGTAATGCATTTTGGATGTGTACCTAGAGTTTAAAGCAGAAAAACAGGAACTTTTAGAATTTTCATTTTTTGACCAAAACGACAGGACCGGAGCTGATAAAAATGTTGATATGGATGTTATTTTTTTTCTGACTGCGATTTCAAAACCATGCACCAGAATTCACTTCTTTCAACTCAGTAATTTGTGTACCTTGAGTTTAAAGCAGAAAAACAGGAACTTTTAGAATTTTCATTTTTTGACCAAAACGACAGGACCGGAGCTGATAAAAATGTTGATATGGATGTTACTTATTTTCTGACTGCGATTTCAAAACCATGCACCAGAATTCACTTCTTTAAACTCAGTAATGCATTTTGGATGTGTACCTAGAGTTTAAAGCAGAAAAACAGGAACTTTTAGAATTTTCATTTTTTGACCAAAACGACAGGACCGGAGCTGATAAAAATGTTGATATGGATGTTATTTTTTTTCTGACTGCGATTTCAAAACCATGCACCAGAATCAACTTCTTTCAACTCAGTAATGCATTTTGGATGTGTACCTAGAGTTTAAAGCAGAAAAACAGGAACTTTTAGAATTTTCATTTTTTGACCAAAACGACAGGTAAGGAGCTGATAAAAATGTTGATATTGATGTAATTTTTTTTCTGACTGCGGTTTCAAAACCATGCACCAGAATCAACTTCTTTCAACTCAGTAATGCATTTTGGATGTGTACCTAGAGTTTAAAGCAGAAAAACAGGAACTTTTAGAATTTTCATTTGTTGACCAAAACGACAGGACCGGAGCTGATAAAAATGTTGATATGGATGTTATTTTTTTCTGACTGCGATTTCAAAACCATGCACCAGAATTCACTTCTTTCAACTCAGTAATGCATTTTGGATGTGTACCTAGAGTTTAAAGCAGAAAAACAGGAACTTTTAGAATTTTCATTTTTTGACCAAAACGACAGGACCGGAGCTGATAAAAATGTTGATATGGATGTTATTTTTTTTCTGACTGCGATTTCAAAACCATGCACCAGAATTCACTTCTTTAAACTCAGTAATGCATTTTGGATGTGTACCTAGAGTTTAAAGCAGAAAAACAGGAACTTTTAGAATTTTCATTTTTTGACCAAAACGACAGGACCGGACCTGATAAAAATGTTGATATGGATGTTATTTTTTTTCTGACTGCGATTTCAAAACCATGCACCAGAATCAACTTCTTTCAACTCAGTAATGCATTTTGGATGTGTACCTAGAGTTTAAAGCAGAAAAACAGGAACTTTTAGAATTTTCATTTGTTGACCAAAACGACAGGACCGGAGCTGATAAAAATGTTGATATGGATGTTATTTTTTTCTGACTGCGATTTCAAAACCATGCACCAGAATTCACTTCTTTCAACTCAGTAATGCATTTTGGATGTGTACCTAGAGTTTAAAGCAGAAAAACAGGAACTTTTAGAATTTTCATTTTTTGACCAAAACGACAGGACCGGAGCTGATAAAAATGTTGATATGGATGTTATTTTTTTTCTGACTGCGATTTCAAAACCATGCACCAGAATTCACTTCTTTAAACTCAGTAATGCATTTTGGATGTGTACCTAGAGTTTAAAGCAGAAAAACAGGAACTTTTAGAATTTTCATTTGTTGACCAAAACGACAGGACCGGAGCTGATGAAAATGTTGATATGGATGTTATTTTTTTTCTGACTTCGATTTCAAAACCATGCACCAGAATTCACTTCTTTCAACTCAGTAATGCATTTTGGATGTGTACCTAGAGTTTAAAGCAGAAAAACAGGAACTTTTAGAATTTTCATTTTTTGACCAAAACGACAGGACCGGAGCTGATAAAAATGTTGATATGGATGTTATTTTTTTTCTGACTGCGATTTCAAAACCATGCACCAGAATTCACTTCTTTAAACTCAGTAATGCATTTTGGATGTGTACCTAGAGTTTAAAGCAGAAAAACAGGAACTTTTAGAATTTTCATTTTTTGACCAAAACGACAGGACCGGAGCTGATAAAAATGTTGATATGGATGTTATTTTTTTTCTGACTGCGATTTCAAAACCATGCACCAGAATTCACTTCTTTAAACTCAGTAATGCATTTTGGATGTGTACCTAGAGTTTAAAGCAGAAAAACAGGAACTTTTAGAATTTTCATTTTTTGACCAAAACGACAGGACCGGAGCTGATAAAAATTTTGATATGGATGTTATTTTTTTTCTGACTGCGATTTCAAAACCATGCACCAGAATTCACTTCTTTCAACTCAGTAATTTGTGTACCTTGAGTTTAAAGCAGAAAAACAGGAACTTTTAGAATTTTCATTTTTTGACCAAAACGACAGGACCGGAGCTGATAAAAATGTTGATATGGATGTTACTTATTTTCTGACTGCGATTTCAAAACCATGCTCCAGAATTCACTTCTTTAAACTCAGTAATGCATTTTGGATGTGTACCTAGAGTTTAAAGCAGAAAAACAGGAACTTTTAGAATTTTCATTTTTTGACCAAAACGACAGGACCGGAGCTGATAAAAATGTTGATATGGATGTTATTTTTTTTCTGACTGCGATTTCAAAACCATGCACCAGAATTCACTTCTTTCAACTCAGTAATGCATTTTGGATGTGTACCTAGAGTTTAAAGCAGAAAAACAGGAACTTTTAGAATTTTCATTTTTTGACCAAAACGACAGGACCGGACCTGATAAAAATGTTGATATGGATGTTATTTTTTTTCTGACTGCGATTTCAAAACCATGCACCAGAATCAACTTCTTTCAACTCAGTAATGCATTTTGGATGTGTACCTAGAGTTTAAAGCAGAAAAACAGGAACTTTTAGAATTTTCATTTTTTGACCAAAACGACAGGTAAGGAGCTGATAAAAATGTTGATATTGATGTAATTTTTTTTCTGACTGCGGTTTCAAAACCATGCACCAGAATCAACTTCTTTCAACTCAGTAATGCATTTTGGATGTGTACCTAGAGTTTAAAGCAGAAAAACAGGAACTTTTAGAATTTTCATTTGTTGACCAAAACGACAGGACCGGAGCTGATAAAAATGTTGATATGGATGTTATTTTTTTCTGACTGCGATTTCAAAACCATGCACCAGAATTCACTTCTTTCAACTCAGTAATGCATTTTGGATGTGTACCTAGAGTTTAAAGCAGAAAAACAGGAACTTTTAGAATTTTCATTTTTTGACCAAAACGACAGGACCGGAGCTGATAAAAATGTTGATATGGATGTTATTTTTTTTCTGACTGCGATTTCAAAACCATGCACCAGAATTCACTTCTTTAAACTCAGTAATGCATTTTGGATGTGTACCTAGAGTTTAAAGCAGAAAAACAGGAACTTTTAGAATTTTCATTTGTTGACCAAAACGACAGGACCGGAGCTGATAAAAATGTTGATATAGATGTTATTTTTTTTCTGACTGCGATTTCAAAACCATGCACCAGAATTCACTTCTTTCAACTCAGTAATGCATTTTGGATGTGTACCTAGAGTTTAAAGCAGAAAAACAGGAACTTTTAGAATTTTCATTTTTTGACCAAAACGACAGGACCGGAGCTGATAAAAATGTTGATATGGATGTTATTTTTTTCTGACTGCGATTTCAAAACCATGCACCAGAATTCACTTCTTTCAACTCAGTAATGCATTTTGGATGTGTACCTAGAGTTTAAAGCAGAAAAACAGGAACTTTTAGAATTTTCATTTTTTGACCAAAACGACAGGACCGGAGCTGATAAAAATGTTGATATGGATGTTATTTTTTTTCTGACTGCGATTTCAAAACCATGCACCAGAATTCACTTCTTTCAACTCAGTAATTTGTGTACCTTGAGTTTAAAGCAGAAAAACAGGAACTTTTAGAATTTTCATTTTTTGACCAAAACGACAGGACCGGAGCTGATAAAAATGTTGATATGGATGTTACTTATTTTCTGACTGCGATTTCAAAACCATGCACCAGAATTCACTTCTTTAAACTCAGTAATGCATTTTGGATGTGTACCTAGAGTTTAAAGCAGAAAAACAGGAACTTTTAGAATTTTCATTTTTTGACCAAAACGACAGGACCGGAGCTGATAAAAATGTTGATATGGATGTTATTTTTTTTCTGACTGCGATTTCAAAACCATGCACCAGAATTCACTTCTTTCAACTCAGTAATGCATTTTGGATGTGTACCTAGAGTTTAAAGCAGAAAAACAGGAACTTTTAGAATTTTCATTTGTTGACCAAAACGACAGGACCGGAGCTGATAAAAATGTCTATATGGATGTTATTTTTTTTCTGACTGCGATTTCAAAACCATGCACCAGAATTCACTTCTTTAAACTCAGTAATGCATTTTGGATGTGTACCTAGAGTTTAAAGCAGAAAAACAGGAACTTTTAGAATTTTCATTTGTTGACCAAAACGACAGGACCGGAGCTGATAAAAATGTTGATATAGATGTTATTTTTTTTCTGACTGCGATTTCAAAACCATGCACCAGAATTCACTTCTTTCAACTCAGTAATGCATTTTGGATGTGTACCTAGAGTTTAAAGCAGAAAAACAGGAACTTTTAGAATTTTCATTTTTTGACCAAAACGACAGGACCGGAGCTGATAAAAATGTTGATATGGATGTTATTTTTTTTCTGACTGCGATTTCAAAACCATGCACCAGAATTCACTTCTTTCAACTCAGTAATTTGTGTACCTTGAGTTTAAAGCAGAAAAACAGGAACTTTTAGAATTTTCATTTTTTGACCAAAACGACAGGACCGGAGCTGATAAAAATGTTGATATGGATGTTACTTATTTTCTGACTGCGATTTCAAAACCATGCACCAGAATTCACTTCTTTAAACTCAGTAATGCATTTTGGATGTGTACCTAGAGTTTAAAGCAGAAAAACAGGAACTTTTAGAATTTTCATTTTTTGACCAAAACGACAGGACCGGACCTGATAAAAATGTTGATATGGATGTTATTTTTTTTCTGACTGCGATTTCAAAACCATGCACCAGAATCAACTTCTTTCAACTCAGTAATGCATTTTGGATGTGTACCTAGAGTTTAAAGCAGAAAAACAGGAACTTTTAGAATTTTCATTTTTTGACCAAAACGACAGGTAAGGAGCTGATAAAAATGTTGATATTGATGTAATTTTTTTTCTGACTGCGGTTTCAAAACCATGCACCAGAATCAACTTCTTTCAACTCAGTAATGCATTTTGGATGTGTACCTAGAGTTTAAAGCAGAAAAACAGGAACTTTTAGAATTTTCATTTGTTGACCAAAACGACAGGACCGGAGCTGATAAAAATGTTGATATGGATGTTATTTTTTTCTGACTGCGATTTCAAAACCATGCACCAGAATTCACTTCTTTCAACTCAGTAATGCATTTTGGATGTGTACCTAGAGTTTAAAGCAGAAAAACAGGAACTTTTAGAATTTTCATTTTTTGACCAAAACGACAGGACCGGAGCTGATAAAAATGTTGATATGGATGTTATTTTTTTTCTGACTGCGATTTCAAAACCATGCACCAGAATTCACTTCTTTAAACTCAGTAATGCATTTTGGATGTGTACCTAGAGTTTAAAGCAGAAAAACAGGAACTTTTAGAATTTTCATTTGTTGACCAAAACGACAGGACCGGAGCTGATGAAAATGTTGATATGGATGTTATTTTTTTTCTGACTTCGATTTCAAAACCATGCACCAGAATTCACTTCTTTCAACTCAGTAATGCATTTTGGATGTGTACCTAGAGTTTAAAGCAGAAAAACAGGAACTTTTAGAATTTTCATTTTTTGACCAAAACGACAGGACCGGAGCTGATAAAAATGTTGATATGGATGTTATTTTTTTTCTGACTGCGATTTCAAAACCATGCACCAGAATTCACTTCTTTAAACTCAGTAATGCATTTTGGATGTGTACCTAGAGTTTAAAGCAGAAAAACAGGAACTTTTAGAATTTTCATTTTTTGACCAAAACGACAGGACCGGAGCTGATAAAAATTTTGATATGGATGTTATTTTTTTTTCTGACTGCGATTTCAAAACCATGCACCAGAATTCACTTCTTTCAACTCAGTAATGCATTTTGGATGTGTACCTAGAGTTTAAAGCAGAAAAACAGGAACTTTTAGAATTTTCATTTGTTGACCAAAACGACAGGACCGGAGCTGATAAAAATGTCTATATGGATGTTATTTTTTTTCTGACTGCGATTTCAAAACCATGCACCAGAATTCACTTCTTTCAACTCAGTAATGCATTTTGGATGTGTACCTAGAGTTTAAAGCAGAAAAACAGGAACTTTTAGAATTTTCATTTGTTGACCAAAACGACAGGACCGGAGCTGATAAAAATGTCTATATGGATGTTATTTTTTTTCTGACTGCGATTTCAAAACCATGCACCAGAATTCACTTCTTTAAACTCAGTAATGCATTTTGGATGTGTACCTAGAGTTTAAAGCAGAAAAACAGGAACTTTTAGAATTTTCATTTGTTGACCAAAACGACAGGACCGGAGCTGATAAAAATGTTGATATAGATGTTATTTTTTTTCTGACTGCGATTTCAAAACCATGCACCAGAATTCACTTCTTTCAACTCAGTAATGCATTTTGGATGTGTACCTAGAGTTTAAAGCAGAAAAACAGGAACTTTTAGAATTTTCATTTTTTGACCAAAACGACAGGACCGGAGCTGATAAAAATGTTGATATGGATGTTATTTTTTTTCTGACTGCGATTTCAAAACCATGCACCAGAATTCACTTCTTTCAACTCAGTAATGCATTTTGGATGTGTACCTAGAGTTTAAAGCAGAATAACAGGAACTTTTAGAATTTTCATTTTTTGACCAAAACGACAGGTCCGGAGCTGATAAAAATGTTGATATTGATGTAATTTTTTTTCTGACTGCGGTTTCAAAACCATGCACCAGAATCAACTTCTTTCAACTCAGTAATGCATTTTGGATGTGTACCTAGAGTTTAAAGCAGAAAAACAGGAACTTTTAGAATTTTCATTTTTTGACCAAAACGACAGGACCGGAGCTGATAAAAATGTTGATATGGATGTTATTTTTTTTCTGACTGTGATTTCAAAACCATGCACCAGAATTCACTTCTTTCAACTCAGTAATGCATTTTGGATGTGTACCTAGAGTTTAAAGCAGAAAAACAGGAACTTTTAGAATTTTCATTTTTTGACCAAAACGACAGGACCGGAGCTGATTAAAATGTTGATATGATTGTTATTTTTTTTCTGACTGCGATTTCAAAACCATGCACCAGAATTTACTTCTTTCAACTCAGTAATGCATTTTGGATGTGTACCTAGAGTTTAAAGCAGAAAAACAGGAACTTTTAGAATTTTCGTTTGTTGACCAAAACGACAGGACCGGACCTGATAAAAATGTTGATATGGATGTTATTTTTTTTCTGACTGCGATTTCAAAACCATGCACCAGAATTCACTTCTTTCAACTCAGTAATGCATTTTGGATGTGTACCTAGAGTTTAAAGCAGAAAAACAGGAACTTTTAGAATTTTCATTTTTTGACCAAAACGACAGGTCCGGAGCTGATAAAAATGTTGATATTGATGTAATTTTTTTTCTGACTGCGGTTTCAAAACCATGCACCAGAATCAACTTCTTTCAACTCAGTAATGCATTTTGGATGTGTACCTAGAGTTTAAAGCAGAAAAACAGGAACTTTTAGAATTTTCATTTTTTGACCAAAACGACAGGTCCGGAGCTGATAAAAATGTTGATATTGATGTAATTTTTTTTCTGACTGCGGTTTCAAAACTATGCACCAGATTTAAATTCTTTCAACTCAGTAATGCATTTTGGATGTGTACCTAGAGTTTAAAGCAGAAAAACAGGAACTTTTAGAATTTTCATTTTTTGACCAAAACGACAGGACCGGAGCTGATTAAAATGTTGATATGATTGTTATTTTTTTTCTGACTGCGATTTCAAAGCCATGCACCAGAATTCACTTCTTTCAACTCAGTAATGCATTTTGGATGTGTACCTAGAGTTTAAAGCAGAAAAACAGGAACTTTTAGAATTTTCATTTTTTGACCAAAACGACAGGTCCGGAGCTGATAAAAATGTTGATATTGATGTAATTTTTTTTCTGACTGCGGTTTCAAAACCATGCACCAGAATCAACTTCTTTCAACTCAGTAATGCATTTTGGATGTGTACCTAGAGTTTAAAGCAGAAAAACAGGAACTATTAGAATTTTCATTTGTTGACCAAAACGACAGGACCAGAGCTGATAAAAATGTTGATATGGATGTTATTTTTTTTCTGACTGCAATTTCAAAACCATGCACCAGAATTCACTTCTTTCAACTCAGTAATGCATTTTGGATGTGTACCTAGAGTTTAAAGCAGAAAAACAGGAACTTTTAGAATTTTCATTTTTTGACCAAAACGACAGGACCGGAGCTGATAAAAATGTTGATATGGATGTTATTTTTTTTCTGACTGCGATTTCAAAACCATGCACCAGAATTCACTTCTTTCAACTCAGTAATTTGTGTACCTTGAGTTTAAAGCAGAAAAACAGGAACTTTTAGAATTTTCATTTTTTGACCAAAACGACAGGACCGGAGCTGATAAAAATGTTGATATGGATGTTACTTATTTTCTGACTGCGATTTTAAAACCATGCACCAGAATTCACTTCTTTAAACTCAGTAATGCATTTTGGATGTGTACCTAGAGTTTAAAGCAGAAAAACAGGAACTTTTAGAATTTTCATTTTTTGACCAAAACGACAGGACCGGAGCTGATAAAAATGTTGATATGGATGTTATTTTTTTTCTGACTGCGATTTCAAAACCATGCACCAGAATTCACTTCTTTCAACTCAGTAATGCATTTTGGATGTGTACCTAGAGTTTAAAGCAGAAAAACAGGAACTTTTAGAATTTTCATTTTTTGACCAAAACGACAGGACCGGACCTGATAAAAATGTTGATATGGATGTTATTTTTTTTCTGACTGCGATTTCAAAACCATGCACCAGAATCAACTTCTTTCAACTCAGTAATGCATTTTGGATGTGTACCTAGAGTTTAAAGCAGAAAAACAGGAACTTTTAGAATTTTCATTTTTTGACCAAAACGACAGGACCGGAGCTGATAAAAATGTTGATATGGATGTTATTTTTTTCTGACTGCGATTTCAAAACCATGCACCAGAATTCACTTCTTTCAACTCAGTAATGCATTTTGGATGTGTACCTAGAGTTTAAAGCAGAAAAACAGGAACTTTTAGAATTTTCATTTTTTGACCAAAACGACAGGACCGGAGCTGATAAAAATGTTGATATGGATGTTATTTTTTTCTGACTGCGATTTCAAAACCATGCACCAGAATTCACTTCTTTCAACTCAGCAATGCATTTTGGATGTGTACCTAGAGTTTAAAGCAGAAAAACAGGAACTTTTAGAATTTTAATTTGTTGACCAAAACGACAGGACCGGAGCTGATAAAAATGTTGATATGGATGTTATTTTTTTTCTGACTGCGATTTCAAAACCATGCACCAGAATTCACTTCTTTAAACTCAGTAATGCATTCTGGATGTGTACCTAGAGTTTAAAGCAGAAAAACAGGAACTTTTAGAATTTTCATTTTTTGACCAAAACGACAGGACCGGAGCTGATAAAAATGTTGATATGGATGTTATTTTTTTTCTGACTGCGATTTCAAAACCATGCACCAGAATTCACTTCTTTCAACTCAGTAATGCATTCTGGATGTGTACCTAGAGTTTGAAGCAGAAAAACAGGAACTTTTAGAATTTTCATTTGTTGACCAAAACGACAGGACCGGACCTGATAAAAATGTTGATATGGATGTTATTTTTTTTCTGACTGCGATTTCAAAACCATGCACCAGAATTCACTTCTTTCAACTCAGTAATGCATTTTGGATGTGTACCTAGAGTTTAAAGCAGAAAAACAGGAACTTTTAGAATTTTCATTTTTTGACCAAAACGACAGGACCGGAGCTGATGAAAATGTTGATATGGATGTTATTTTTTTTCTGACTGCGATTTCAAAACCATGCACCAGAATTCACTTATTTCAACTCAGTAATGCATTTTGGATGTGTACCTAGAGTTTAAAGCAGAAAAACAGGAACTTTTAGAATTTTCATTTTTTGACCAAAACGACAGGACCGGAGCTGATAAAAATGTTGATATGGATGTTATTTTTTTTCTGACTGCGATTTCAAAACCATGCACCAGAATTCACTTCTTTAAACTCAGTAATGCATTTTGGATGTGTACCTAGAGTTTAAAGCAGAAAAACAGGAACTTTTAGAATTTTCATTTTTTGACCAAAACGACAGGACCGGAGCTGATAAAAATGTTGATATGGATGTTATTTTTTTTCTGACTGCGATTTCAAAACCATGCACCAGAATTCACTTCTTTAAACTCAGTAATGCATTTTGGATGTGTACCTAGAGTTTAAAGCAGAAAAACAGGAACTTTTAGAATTTTCATTTGTTGACCAAAACGACAGGACCGGAGCTGATAAAAATGTTGATATGGATGTTATTTTTTTTCTGACTGCGATTTCAAAACCATGCACCAGAATTCACTTCTTTAAACTCAGTAATGCATTTTGGATGTGTACCTAGAGTTTAAAGCAGAAAAACAGGAACTTTTAGAATTTTCATTTTTTGACCAAAACGACAGGACCGGAGCTGATAAAAATGTTGATATGGATGTTATTTTTTTTCTGACTGCGATTTCAAAACCATGCACCAGAATTAACTTCTTTCAACCCAGTAATGCATTTTGGATGTGTACCTAGAGTTTAAAGCAGAAAAACAGGAACTTTTAGAATTTTCATTTGTTGACCAAAACGACAGGACCGGACCTGATAAAAATGTTGATATGGATGTTATTTTTTTTCTGACTGCGATTTGAAAACCATGCACCAGAATTCACTTTTTTAAACTCAGTAATGCATTTTGGATGTGTACCTAGAGTTTAAAGCAGAAAAACAGGAACTTTTAGAATTTTCATTTTTTGACCAAAACGACAGGACCGGAGCTGATAAAAATGTTGATATGGATGTTATTTTTTTCTGACTGCGATTTCAAAACCATGCACCAGAATTCACTTCTTTCAACTCAGTAATGCATTTTGGATGTGTACCTAGAGTTTAAAGCAGAAAAACAGGAACTTTTAGAATTTTCATTTTTTGACCAAAACGACAGGACCGGAGCTGATAAAAATGTTGATATGGATGTTATTTTTTTCTGAATGCGATTTCAAAACCATGCACCAGAATTCACTTCTTTAAACTCAGTAATGCATTTTGGATGTGTACCTAGAGTTTAAAGCAGAAAAACAGGAACTTTTAGAATTTTCATTTTTTGACCAAAACGACAGGACCGGAGCTGATAAAAATGTTGATATGGATGTTATTTTTTTTCTGACTGCGATTTCAAAACCATGCACCAGAATTAACTTCTTTCAACCCAGTAATGCATTTTGGATGTGTACCTAGAGTTTAAAGCAGAAAAACAGGAACTTTTAGAATTTTCATTTGTTGACCAAAACGACAGGACCGGACCTGATAAAAATGTTGATATGGATGTTATTTTTTTTCTGACTGCGATTTGAAAACCATGCACCAGAATTCACTTTTTTAAACTCAGTAATGCATTTTGGATGTGTACCTAGAGTTTAAAGCAGAAAAACAGGAACTTTTAGAATTTTCATTTTTTGACCAAAACGACAGGACCGGAGCTGATAAAAATGTTGATATGGATGTTATTTTTTTCTGACTGCGATTTCAAAACCATGCACCAGAATTCACTTCTTTCAACTCAGTAATGCATTTTGGATGTGTACCTAGAGTTTAAAGCAGAAAAACAGGAACTTTTAGAATTTTCATTTTTTGACCAAAACGACAGGACCGGAGCTGATAAAAATGTTGATATGGATGTTATTTTTTTCTGAATGCGATTTCAAAACCATGCACCAGAATTCACTTCTTTCAACTCAGCAATGCATTTTGGATGTGTACCTAGAGTTTAAAGCAGAAAAACAGGAACTTTTAGAATTTTAATTTGTTGACCAAAACGACAGGACCGGAGCTGATAAAAATGTTGATATGGATGTTATTTTTTTTCTGACTGCGATTTCAAAACCATGCACCAGAATTCACTTCTTTAAACTCAGTAATGCATTCTGGATGTGTACCTAGAGTTTAAAGCAGAAAAACAGGAACTTTTAGAATTTTCATTTTTTGACCAAAACGACAGGACCGGAGCTGATAAAAATGTTGATATGGATGTTATTTTTTTTCTGACTGCGATTTCAAAACCATGCACCAGAATTCACTTCTTTCAACTCAGTAATGCATTCTGGATGTGTACCTAGAGTTTGAAGCAGAAAAACAGGAACTTTTAGAATTTTCATTTTTTGACCAAAACGACAGGACCGGAGCTGATGAAAATGTTGATATGGATGTTATTTTTTTTCTGACTGCGATTTCAAAACCATGCACCAGAATTCACTTCTTTCAACTCAGTAATGCATTTTGGATGTGTACCTAGAGTTTAAAGCAGAAAAACAGGAACTTTTAGAATTTTCATTTTTTGACCAAAACGACAGGACCGGAGCTGATAAAAATGTTGATATGGATGTTATTTTTTTTCTGACTGCGATTTCAAAACCATGCACCAGAATTCACTTCTTTAAACTCAGTAATGCATTTTGGATGTGTACCTAGAGTTTAAAGCAGAAAAACAGGAACTTTTAGAATTTTCATTTTTTGACCAAAACGACAGGACCGGAGCTGATAAAAATGTTGATATGGATGTTATTTTTTTTCTGACTGCGATTTCAAAACCATGCACCAGAATTCACTTCTTTAAACTCAGTAATGCATTTTGGATGTGTACCTAGAGTTTAAAGCAGAAAAACAGGAACTTTTAGAATTTTCATTTGTTGACCAAAACGACAGGACCGGAGCTGATAAAAATGTTGATATGGATGTTATTTTTTTTCTGACTGCGATTTCAAAACCATGCACCAGAATTCACTTCTTTAAACTCAGTAATGCATTTTGGATGTGTACCTAGAGTTTAAAGCAGAAAAACAGGAACTTTTAGAATTTTCATTTTTTGACCAAAACGACAGGACCGGAGCTGATAAAAATGTTGATATGGATGTTATTTTTTTTCTGACTGCGATTTCAAAACCATGCACCAGAATTAACTTCTTTCAACCCAGTAATGCATTTTGGATGTGTACCTAGAGTTTAAAGCAGAAAAACAGGAACTTTTAGAATTTTCATTTGTTGACCAAAACGACAGGACCGGACCTGATAAAAATGTTGATATGGATGTTATTTTTTTTCTGACTGCGATTTGAAAACCATGCACCAGAATTCACTTTTTTAAACTCAGTAATGCATTTTGGATGTGTACCTAGAGTTTAAAGCAGAAAAACAGGAACTTTTAGAATTTTCATTTTTTGACCAAAACGACAGGACCGGAGCTGATAAAAATGTTGATATGGATGTTATTTTTTTTCTGACTGCGATTTCAAAACCATGCACCAGAATTAACTTCTTTCAACTCAGTAATGCATTTTGGATGTGTACCTAGAGTTTAAAGCAGAAAAACAGGAACTTTTAGAATTTTCATTTGTTGACCAAAACGACAGGACCGGACCTGATAAAAATGTTGATATGGATGTTATTTTTTTTCTGACTGCGATTTCAAAACCATGCACCAGAATTCACTTCTTTCAACTCAGTAATGCATTTTGGATGTGTACCTAGAGTTTAAAGCAGAAAAACAGGAACTTTTAGAATTTTCATTTTTTGACCAAAACGACAGGACCGGAGCTGATGAAAATGTTGATATGGATGTTATTTTTTTTCTGACTGCGATTTCAAAACCATGCACCAGAATTCACTTCTTTCAACTCAGTAATGCATTTTGGATGTGTACCTAGAGTTTAAAGCAGAAAAACAGGAACTTTTAGAATTTTCATTTTTTGACCAAAACGACAGTACCGGAACTGATAAAAATGTTGATATGGATGTTATTTTTTTTCTGACTGCGATTTCAAAACCATGCACCAGAATTCACTTCTTTCAACTCAGTAATGCATTTTGGATGTGTACCTAGAGTTTAAAGCAGAAAAACAGGAACTTTTAGAATTTTCATTTGTTGACCAAAACGACAGGACCGGAGCTGATAAAAATGTCTATATGGATGTTATTTTTTTTCTGACTGCGATTTCAAAACCATGCACCAGAATTCACTTCTTTAAACTCAGTAATGCATTTTGGATGTGTACCTAGAGTTTAAAGCAGAAAAACAGGAACTTTTAGAATTTTCATTTGTTGACCAAAACGACAGGACCGGAGATGATAAAAATGTTGATATGGATGTTATTTTTTTTCTGACTGCGATTTCAAAACCATGCACCAGAATTCACTTCTTTCAACTCAGAAATGCATTTTGGATGTGTACCTAGAGTTTAAAGCAGAAAAACAGGAACTTTTAGAATTTTCATTTTTTGACCAAAACGACAGGTCCGGAGCTGATAAAAATGTTGATATTGATGTAATTTTTTTTCTGACTGCGGTTTCAAAACCATGCACCAGAATCAACTTCTTTCAACTCAGTAATGCATTTTGGATGTGTACCTAGAGTTTAAAGCAGAAAAACAGGAACTTTTAGAATTTTCATTTTTTGACCAAAACGACAGGACCTGAGCTGATAAAAATGTTGATATGGATGTTTTTTTTTTTCTGACTGCGATTTCAAAACCATGCACCAGAATCAACTTCTTTCAACTCAGTAATGCATTTTGGATGTGTACCTAGAGTTTAAAGCAGAAAAACAGGAACTTTTAGAATTTTCATTTTTTGACCAAAACGACAGGACCGGAGCTGATAAAAATGTTGATATGGATGTTATTTTTTTTCTGACTGCGATTTCAAAACCATGCACCAGAATTCACTTCTTTCAACTCAGTAATGCATTTTGGATGTGTACCTAGAGTTTAAAGCAGAAAAACAGGAACTTTTAGAATTTTCATTTTTTGACCAAAACGACAGGACCGGAGCTGATAAAAAATGTTGATATGGATGTTATTTTTTTTCTGACTGCGATTTCAAAACCATGCACCAGAATTCACTTCTTTAAACTCAGTAATGCATTTTGGATGTGTACCTAGAGTTTAAAGCAGAAAAACAGGAACTTTTAGAATTTTCATTTTTTGACCAAAACGACAGGACCGGAGCTGATAAAAATGTTGATATGGATGTTATTTTTTTTCTGACTGCGATTTCAAAACCATGCACCAGAATTCACTTCTTTAAACTCAGTAATGCATTTTGGATGTGTACCTAGAGTTTAAAGCAGAAAACAGGAACTTTTAGAATTTTCATTTTTTGACCAAAACGACAGGACCGGAGCTGATAAAAATGTTGATATGGATGTTATTTTTTTTCTGACTGCGATTTCAAAACCATGCACCAGAATTCACTTCTTTCAACTCAGTAATGCATTTTGGATGTGTACCTAGAGTTTAAAGCAGAAAAACAGGAACTTTTAGAATTTTCATTTTTTGACCAAAACGACAGGACCGGAGCTGATAAAAAATGTTGATATGGATGTTATTTTTTTTCTGACTGCGATTTCAAAACCATGCACCAGAATTCA
Source organism: Crinia signifera (assembly GCF_055691185.1). Taxonomy (NCBI): domain Eukaryota; kingdom Metazoa; phylum Chordata; class Amphibia; order Anura; family Myobatrachidae; genus Crinia; species Crinia signifera. Next base: position 93,282,361 of record NC_139227.1, read on the forward strand.
CTTCTTTAAACTCAGTAATGCATTTTGGATGTGTACCTAGAGTTTAAAGCAGAAAAACAGGAACTTTTAGAATTTTCATTTGTTGACCAAAACGACAGGACCGGAGCTGATAAAAATGTTGATATGGATGTTATTTTTTTTCTGACTGCGATTTCAAAACCATGCACCAGAATTCACTTCTTTAAACTCAGTAATGCATTTTGGATGTGTACCTAGAGTTTAAAGCAGAAAAACAGGAACTTTTAGAATTTTCATTTTTTGACCAAAACGACAGGACCGGAGCTGATAAAAATGTTGATATGGATGTTATTTTTTTTCTGACTGCGATTTCAAAACCATGCACCAGAATTAACTTCTTTCAACCCAGTAATGCATTTTGGATGTGTACCTAGAGTTTAAAGCAGAAAAACAGGAACTTTTAGAATTTTCATTTGTTGACCAAAACGACAGGACCGGACCTGATAAAAATGTTGATATGGATGTTATTTTTTTTCTGACTGCGATTTGAAAACCATGCACCAGAATTCACTTTTTTAAACTCAGTAATGCATTTTGGATGTGTACCTAGAGTTTAAAGCAGAAAAACAGGAACTTTTAGAATTTTCATTTTTTGACCAAAACGACAGGACCGGAGCTGATAAAAATGTTGATATGGATGTTATTTTTTTTCTGACTGCGATTTCAAAACCATGCACCAGAATTAACTTCTTTCAACTCAGTAATGCATTTTGGATGTGTACCTAGAGTTTAAAGCAGAAAAACAGGAACTTTTAGAATTTTCATTTGTTGACCAAAACGACAGGACCGGACCTGATAAAAATGTTGATATGGATGTTATTTTTTTTCTGACTGCGATTTCAAAACCATGCACCAGAATTCACTTCTTTCAACTCAGTAATGCATTTTGGATGTGTACCTAGAGTTTAAAGCAGAAAAACAGGAACTTTTAGAATTTTCATTTTTTGACCAAAACGACAGGACCGGAGCTGATGAAAATGTTGATATGGATGTTATTTTTTTTCTGACTGCGATTTCAAAACCATGCACCAGAATTCACTTCTTTCAACTCAGTAATGCATTTTGGATGTGTACCTAGAGTTTAAAGCAGAAAAACAGGAACTTTTAGAATTTTCATTTTTTGACCAAAACGACAGTACCGGAACTGATAAAAATGTTGATATGGATGTTATTTTTTTTCTGACTGCGATTTCAAAACCATGCACCAGAATTCACTTCTTTCAACTCAGTAATGCATTTTGGATGTGTACCTAGAGTTTAAAGCAGAAAAACAGGAACTTTTAGAATTTTCATTTGTTGACCAAAACGACAGGACCGGAGCTGATAAAAATGTCTATATGGATGTTATTTTTTTTCTGACTGCGATTTCAAAACCATGCACCAGAATTCACTTCTTTAAACTCAGTAATGCATTTTGGATGTGTACCTAGAGTTTAAAGCAGAAAAACAGGAACTTTTAGAATTTTCATTTGTTGACCAAAACGACAGGACCGGAGATGATAAAAATGTTGATATGGATGTTATTTTTTTTCTGACTGCGATTTCAAAACCATGCACCAGAATTCACTTCTTTCAACTCAGAAATGCATTTTGGATGTGTACCTAGAGTTTAAAGCAGAAAAACAGGAACTTTTAGAATTTTCATTTTTTGACCAAAACGACAGGTCCGGAGCTGATAAAAATGTTGATATTGATGTAATTTTTTTTCTGACTGCGGTTTCAAAACCATGCACCAGAATCAACTTCTTTCAACTCAGTAATGCATTTTGGATGTGTACCTAGAGTTTAAAGCAGAAAAACAGGAACTTTTAGAATTTTCATTTTTTGACCAAAACGACAGGACCTGAGCTGATAAAAATGTTGATATGGATGTTTTTTTTTTTCTGACTGCGATTTCAAAACCATGCACCAGAATCAACTTCTTTCAACTCAGTAATGCATTTTGGATGTGTACCTAGAGTTTAAAGCAGAAAAACAGGAACTTTTAGAATTTTCATTTTTTGACCAAAACGACAGGACCGGAGCTGATAAAAATGTTGATATGGATGTTATTTTTTTTCTGACTGCGATTTCAAAACCATGCACCAGAATTCACTTCTTTCAACTCAGTAATGCATTTTGGATGTGTACCTAGAGTTTAAAGCAGAAAAACAGGAACTTTTAGAATTTTCATTTTTTGACCAAAACGACAGGACCGGAGCTGATAAAAAATGTTGATATGGATGTTATTTTTTTTCTGACTGCGATTTCAAAACCATGCACCAGAATTCACTTCTTTAAACTCAGTAATGCATTTTGGATGTGTACCTAGAGTTTAAAGCAGAAAAACAGGAACTTTTAGAATTTTCATTTTTTGACCAAAACGACAGGACCGGAGCTGATAAAAATGTTGATATGGATGTTATTTTTTTTCTGACTGCGATTTCAAAACCATGCACCAGAATTCACTTCTTTAAACTCAGTAATGCATTTTGGATGTGTACCTAGAGTTTAAAGCAGAAAACAGGAACTTTTAGAATTTTCATTTTTTGACCAAAACGACAGGACCGGAGCTGATAAAAATGTTGATATGGATGTTATTTTTTTTCTGACTGCGATTTCAAAACCATGCACCAGAATTCACTTCTTTCAACTCAGTAATGCATTTTGGATGTGTACCTAGAGTTTAAAGCAGAAAAACAGGAACTTTTAGAATTTTCATTTTTTGACCAAAACGACAGGACCGGAGCTGATAAAAAATGTTGATATGGATGTTATTTTTTTTCTGACTGCGATTTCAAAACCATGCACCAGAATTCACTTCTTTAAACTCAGTAATGCATTTTGGATGTGTACCTAGAGTTTAAAGCAGAAAAACAGGAACTTTTAGAATTTTCATTTTTTGACCAAAACGACAGGACCGGAGCTGATAAAAATGTTGATATGGATGTTATTTTTTTTCTGACTGCGATTTCAAAACCATGCACCAGAATTCACTTCTTTAAACTCAGTAATGCATTTTGGATGTGTACCTAGAGTTTAAAGCAGAAAACAGGAACTTTTAGAATTTTCATTTTTTGACCAAAACGACAGGACCGGAGCTGATAAAAATGTTGATATGGATGTTATTTTTTTTCTGACTGCGATTTCAAAACCATGCACCAGAATTCACTTCTTTCAACTCAGTAATGCATTTTGGATGTGTACCTAGAGTTTGAAGCAGAAAAACAGGAACTTTTAGAATTTTAATTTTTTGACCAAAACGACAGGACCGGAGCTGATAAAAATGTTGATATGGATGTTATTTTTTTTCTGACTGCGATTTCAAAACCATGCACCAGAATCAACTTCTTTCAACTCAGTAATGCATTTTGGATGTGTACCTAGAGTTTAAAGCAGAAAAACAGGAACTTTTAGAATTTTCATTTTTTTGACCAAAACGACAGGACCGGAGCTGATGAAAATGTTGATATGGATGTTATTTTTTTTCTGACTGCGATTTCAAAACCATGCACCAAAATTCACTTCTTTCAACTCAGTAATGCATTTTGGATGTGTACCTAGAGTTTAAAGCAGAAAAACAGGAACTTTTAGAATTTTCATTTGTTGACCAAAACGACAGGACCGGAGCTGATAAAAATGTCTATATGGATGTTATTTTTTTTCTGACTGCGATTTCAAAACCATGCACCAGAATTCACTTCTTTAAACTCAGTAATGCATTTTGGATGTGTACCTAGAGTTTAAAGCAGAAAAACAGGAACTTTTAGAATTTTCATTTGTTGACCAAAACGACAGGACCGGAGCTGATAAAAATGTTGATATAGATGTTATTTTTTTTCTGACTGCGATTTCAAAACCATGCACCAGAATTCACTTCTTTCAACTCAGTAATGCATTTTGGATGTGTACCTAGAGTTTAAAGCAGAAAAACAGGAACTTTTAGAATTTTCATTTTTTGACCAAAACGACAGGACCGGAGCTGATAAAAATGTTGATATGGATGTTATTTTTTTTCAGACTGCGATTTCAAAACCATGCACCAGAATTCACTTCTTTCAACTCAGTAATGCATTTTGGATGTGTACCTAGAGTTTAAAGCAGAAAAACAGGAACTTTTAGAATTTTCATTTTTTGACCAAAACGACAGGTCCGGAGCTGATAAAAATGTTGATATTGATGTAATTTTTTTTCTGACTGCGGTTTCAAAACCATGCACCAAAATCAACTTCTTTCAACTCAGTAATGCATTTTGGATGTGTACCTAGAGTTTAAAGCAGAAAAACAGGAACTTTTAGAATTTTCATTTTTTGACCAAAACGACAGGTCCGGAGCTGATAAAAATGTTGATATTGATGTAATTTTTTTTATGACTGCGGTTTCAAAACTATGCACCAGAATCAACTTCTTTCAACTCAGTAATGCATTTTGGATGTGTACCTAGAGTTTAAAGCAGAAAAACAGGAACTTTTAGAATTTTCATTTTTTGACCAAAACGACAGGACCGGAGCTGATAAAAATGTTGATATGGATGTTATTTTTTTTCTGACTGTGATTTCAAAACCCTGCACCAGAATTCACTTCTTTCAACTCAGTAATGCATTTTGGATGTGTACCTAGAGTTTAAAGCAGAAAAACAGGAACTTTTAGAATTTTCATTTTTTGACCAAAACGACAGGACCGGAGCTGATTAAAATGTTGATATGATTGTTATTTTTTTTCTGACTGCGATTTCAAAACCATGCACCAGAATTCACTTCTTTCAACTCAGTAATTTGTGTACCTAGAGTTTAAAGCAGAAAAACAGGAACTTTTAGAATTTTCATTTTTTGACCAAAACGACAGGACCGGAGCTGATAAAAATGTTGATATGGATGTTATTTATTTTCTGACTGCGATTTCAAAACCATGCACCAGAATTCACTTCTTTAAACTCAGTAATGCATTTTGGATGTGTACCTAGAGTTTAAAGCAGAAAAACAGGAACTTTTAGAATTTTCATTTTTTGACCAAAACGACAGGACCGGAGCTGATAAAAATGTTGATATGGATGTTATTTTTTTTCTGACTGCGATTTCAAAACCATGCACCAGAATTCACTTCTTTCAACTCAGTAATGCATTTTGGATGTGTACCTAGAGTTTAAAGCAGAAAAACAGGAACTTTTAGAATTTTCATTTTTTGACCAAAACGACAGGACCGGACCTGATAAAAATGTTGATATGGATGTTATTTTTTTTTCTGACTGCGATTTCAAAACCATGCACCAGAATCAACTTCTTTCAACTCAGTAATGCATTTTGGATGTGTACCTAGAGTTTAAAGCAGAAAAACAGGAACTTTTAGAATTTTCATTTTTTGACCAAAACGACAGGACCGGAGCTGATAAAAATGTTGATATGGATGTTATTTTTTTTCTGACTGCGATTTGAAAACCATGCACCAGAATTCACTTTTTTAAACTCAGTAATGCATTTTGGATGTGTACCTAGAGTTTAAAGCAGAAAAACAGGAACTTTTAGAATTTTCATTTTTTGACCAAAACGACAGAACCGGAGCTGATAAAAATGTTGATATGGATGTTATTTTTTTTCTGACTGCGATTTGAAAACCATGCACCAGAATTTACTTTTTTAAACTCAGTAATGCATTTTGGATGTGTACCTAGAGTTTAAAGCAGAAAAACAGGAACTTTTAGAATTTTCATTTTTTGACCAAAACGACAGGACCGGAGCTGATAAAAATGTTGATATGGATGTTATTTTTTTTCTGACTGCGATTTCAAAACCATGCACCAGAATTAACTTCTTTCAACTCAGTAATGCATTTTGGATGTGTACCTAGAGTTTAAAGCAGAAAAACAGGAACTTTTAGAATTTTCATTTGTTGACCAAAACGACAGGACCGGACCTGATAAAAATGTTGATATGGATGTTATTTTTTTTCTGACTGCGATTTCAAAACCATGCACCAGAATTCACTTCTTTCAACTCAGTAATGCATTTTGGATGTGTACCTAGAGTTTAAAGCAGAAAAACAGGAACTTTTAGAATTTTCATTTTTTGACCAAAACGACAGGACCGGAGCTGATGAAAATGTTGATATGGATGTTATTTTTTTTCTGACTGCGATTTCAAAACCATGCACCAGAATTCACTTCTTTCAACTCAGTAATGCATTTTGGATGTGTACCTAGAGTTTAAAGCAGAAAAACAGGAACTTTTAGAATTTTCATTTTTTGACCAAAACGACAGGACCGGAGCTGATAAAAATGTTGATATGGATGTTATTTTTTTTCTGACTGCGATTTCAAAACCATGCACCAGAATTCACTTCTTTCAACTCAGTAATGCATTTTGGATGTGTACCTAGAGTTTAAAGCAGAAAAACAGGAACTTTTAGAATTTTCATTTGTTGACCAAAACGACAGGACCGGAGCTGATAAAAATGTCTATATGGATGTTATTTTTTTTCTGACTGCGATTTCAAAACCATGCACCAGAATTCACTTCTTTAAACTCAGTAATGCATTTTGGATGTGTACCTAGAGTTTAAAGCAGAAAAACAGTAACTTTTAGAATTTTCATTTGTTGACCAAAACGACAGGACCGGAGCTGATAAAAATGTTGATATGGATGTTATTTTTTTTCTGACTGCGATTTCAAAACCATGCACCAGAATTCACTTCTTTCAACTCAGTAATGCATTTTGGATGTGTACCTAGAGTTTAAAGCAGAAAAACAGGAACTTTTAGAATTTTCATTTTTTGACCAAAACGACAGGACCGGAGCTGATAAAAATGTTGATATGGATGTTATTTTTTTTCTGACTGCGATTTCAAAACCATGCACCAGAATTCACTTTTTTAAACTCAGTAATGCATTTTGGATGTGTACCTAGAGTTTAAAGCAGAAAAACAGGAACTTTTAGAATTTTCATTTTTTGACCAAAACGACAGGACCGGAGCTGATAAAAATGTTGATATGGATGTTATTTTTTTTCTGACTGCGATTTCAAAACCATGCACCAGAGTTAACTTCTTTCAACTCAGTAATGCATTTTGGATGTGTACCTAGAGTTTAAAGCAGAAAAACAGGAACTTTTAGAATTTTCATTTGTTGACCAAAACGACAGGACCGGACCTGATAAAAATGTTGATATGGATGTTATTTTTTTTCTGACTGCGATTTCAAAACCATGCACCAGAATTCACTTCTTTCAACTCAGTAATGCATTTTGGATGTGTACCTAGAGTTTAAAGCAGAAAAACAGGAACTTTTAGAATTTTCATTTTTTGACCAAAACGACAGGACCGGAGCTGATAAAAATGTTGATATGGATGTTATTTTTTTTCTGACTGCGATTTCAAAACCATGCACCAGAATTCACTTTTTTAAACTCAGTAATGCATTTTGGATGTGTACCTAGAGTTTAAAGCAGAAAAACAGGAACTTTTAGAATTTTCATTTTTTGACCAAAACGACAGGACCGGAGCTGATAAAAATGTTGATATGGATGTTATTTTTTTTCTGACTGCGATTTCAAAACCATGCACCAGAGTTAACTTCTTTCAACTCAGTAATGCATTTTGGATGTGTACCTAGAGTTTAAAGCAGAAAAACAGGAACTTTTAGAATTTTCATTTGTTGACCAAAACGACAGGACCGGACCTGATAAAAATGTTGATATGGATGTTATTTTTTTTCTGACTGCGATTTCAAAACCATGCACCAGAATTCAGTTCTTTCAACTCAGTAATGCATTTTGGATGTGTACCTAGAGTTTAAAGCAGAAAAACAGGAACTTTTAGAATTTTCATTTTTTGACCAAAACGACAGGACCGGAGATGATGAAAATGTTGATATGGATGTTATTTTTTTCTGACTGCGATTTCAAAACCATGCACCAGAATTCACTTCTTTCAACTCAGTAATGCATTTTGGATGTGTACCTAGAGTTTAAAGCAGAAAAACAGGAACTTTTAGAATTTTCATTTTTTGACCAAAACGACAGGACCGGAGCTGATAAAAATGTTGATATGGATGTTATTTTTTTTCTGACTGCGATTTCAAAACCATGCACCAGAATTCACTTCTTTAAACTCAGTAATGCATTTTGGATGTGTACCTAGAGTTTAAAGCAGAAAAACAGGAACTTTTAGAATTTTCATTTTTTGACCAAAACGACAGGACCGGAGCTGATAAAAATGTTGATATGGATGTTATTTTTTTTCTGACTGCGATTTCAAAACCATGCACCAGAATCAACTTCTTTCAACTCAGTAATGCATTTTGGATGTGTACCTAGAGTTTAAAGCAGAAAAACAGGAACTTTTAGAATTTTAATTTGTTGACCAAAACGACAGGACCGGAGCTGATAAAAATGTTGATATGGATGTTATTTTTTTTCTGACTGCGATTTAAAAACCATGCACCAGAATTCACTTCTTTCAACTCAGTAATGCATTTTGGATGTGTACCTAGAGTTTAAAGCAGAAAAACAGGAACTTTTAGAATTTTCATTTTTTTGACCAAAACGACAGGACCGGAGCTGATAAAAATGTTGATATGGATGTTATTTTTTTTCTGACTGCGATTTCAAAACCATGCACCAGAATTCACTTCTTTAAACTCAGTAATGCATTTTGGATGTGTACCTAGAGTTTAAAGCAGAAAAACAGGAACTTTTAGAATTTTCATTTTTTGACCAAAACGACAGGACCGGAGCTGATAAAAATGTTGATATGGATGTTATTTTTTTTCTGACTGCGATTTCAAAACCATGCACCAGAATTCACTTCTTTCAACTCAGTAATGCATTCTGGATGTGTACCTAGAGTTTGAAGCAGAAAAACAGGAACTTTTAGAATTTTCATTTGTTGACCAAAACGACAGGACCGGACCTGATAAAAATGTTGATATGGATGTTATTTTTTTTCTGACTGCGATTTCAAAACCATGCACGAGAATTCACTTCTTTCAACTCAGTAATGCATTTTGGATGTGTACCTAGAGTTTAAAGCAGAAAAACAGGAACTTTTAGAATTTTCATTTTTTGACCAAAACGACAAGACCGGAGCTGATAAAAATGTTGATATGGATGTTATTTTTTTTCTGACTGCGAATTCAAAACCATGCACCAGAATTCACTTCTTTAAACTCAGTAATGCATTTTGGATGTGTACCTAGAGTTTAAAGCAGAAAAACAGGAACTTTTAGAATTTTCATTTTTTGACCAAAACGACAGGACCGGAGCTGATAAAAATGTTGATATGGATGTTATTTTTTTTCTGACTGCGATTTTAAAACCATGCACCAGAATCAACTTCTTTCAACTCAGTAATGCATTTTGGATGTTTACCTAGAGTTTAAAGCAGAAAAACAGGAACTTTTAGAATTTTCATTTTTTGACCAAAACGACAGGACCGGAGCTGATGAAAATGTTGATATGGATGTTATTTTTTTTCTGACTGCGATTTCAAAACCATGCACCAGAATTTACTTCTTTCAACTCAGTAATGCATTTTGGATGTGTACCTAGAGTTTAAAAGAAGAAAAACAGGAACTTTTAGAATTTTCATTTTTTGACCAAAACGACAGGACCGGAGCTGATAAAAATGTTGATATGGATGTTATTTTTTTTTCTGACTGCGATTTCAAAACCATGCACCAGAATTCACTTCTTTAAACTCAGTAATGCATTTTGGATGTGTACCTAGAGTTTAAAGCAGAAAAACAGGAACTTTTAGAATTTTCATTTTTTGACCAAAACGACAGGACCGGAGCTGATAAAAATGTTGATATGGATGTTATTTTTTTTCTGACTGCGATTTCAAAACCATGCACCAGAATTCACTTCTTTCAACTCAGTAATGCATTTTGGATGTGTACCTAGAGTTTAAAGCAGAAAAACAGGAACTTTTAGAATTTTCATTTTTTGACCAAAACGACAGGACCGGAGCTGATAAAAATGTTGATATGGATGTTTTTTTTTTCTGACTGCGATTTGAAAACCATGCACCAGAATTCACTTTTTTAAACTCAGTAATGCATTTTGGATGTGTACCTAGAGTTTAAAGCAGAAAAACAGGAACTTTTAGAATTTTCATTTTTTGACCAAAACGACAGGACCGGAGCTGATAAAAATGTTGATATGGATGTTATTTTTTTTCTGACTGCGATTTCAAAACCATGCACCAGAATTAACTTCTTTCAACTCAGTAATGCATTTTGGATGTGTACCTAGAGTTTAAAGCAGAAAAACAGGAACTTTTAGAATTTTAATTTGTTGACCAAAACGACAGGACCGGAGCTGATAAAAATGTTGATATGGATGTTATTTTTTTTCTGACTGCGATTTAAAAACCATGCACCAGAATTCACTTCTTTCAACTCAGTAATGCATTTTGGATGTGTACCTAGAGTTTAAAGCAGAAAAACAGGAACTTTTAGAATTTTCATTTTTTTGACCAAAACGACAGGACCGGAGCTGATAAAAATGTTGATATGGATGTTATTTTTTTTCTGACTGCGATTTCAAAACCATGCACCAGAATTCACTTCTTTAAACTCAGTAATGCATTTTGGATGTGTACCTAGAGTTTAAAGCAGAAAAACAGGAACTTTTAGAATTTTCATTTTTTGACCAAAACGACAGGACCGGAGCTGATAAAAATGTTGATATGGATGTTATTTTTTTTCTGACTGCGATTTCAAAACCATGCACCAGAATTCTCTTCTTTCAACTCAGTAATGCATTCTGGATGTGTACCTAGAGTTTAAAGCAGAAAAACAGGAACTTTTAGAATTTTCATTTTTTGACCAAAACGACAGGACCGGAGCTGATAAAAATGTTGATATGGATGTTATTTTTTTTCTGACTGCGATTTCAAAACCATGCACCAGAATTCACTTCTTTCAACTCAGAAATGCATTTTGGATGTGTACCTAGAGTTTAAAGCAGAAAAACAGGAACTTTTAGAATTTTCATTTTTTGACCAAAACGACAGGTCCGGAGCTGATAAAAATGTTGATATTGATGTAATTTTTTTTCTGACTGCGGTTTCAAAACCATGCACCAGAATCAACTTCTTTCAACTCAGTAATGCATTTTGGATGTGTACCTAGAGTTTAAAGCAGAAAAACAGGAACTTTTAGAATTTTCATTTTTTGACCAAAACGACAGGACCTGAGCTGATAAAAATGTTGATATGGATGTTTTTTTTTTTCTGACTGCGATTTCAAAACCATGCACCAGAATCAACTTCTTTCAACTCAGTAATGCATTTTGGATGTGTACCTAGAGTTTAAAGCAGAAAAACAGGAACTTTTAGAATTTTCATTTTTTGACCAAAACGACAGGACCGGAGCTGATAAAAATGTTGATATGGATGTTATTTTTTTTCTGACTGCGATTTCAAAACCATGCACCAGAATTCACTTCTTTCAACTCAGTAATGCATTTTGGATGTGTACCTAGAGTTTAAAGCAGAAAAACAGGAACTTTTAGAATTTTCATTTTTTGACCAAAACGACAGGACCGGAGCTGATAAAAAATGTTGATATGGATGTTATTTTTTTTCTGACTGCGATTTCAAAACCATGCACCAGAATTCACTTCTTTAAACTCAGTAATGCATTTTGGATGTGTACCTAGAGTTTAAAGCAGAAAAACAGGAACTTTTAGAATTTTCATTTTTTGACCAAAACGACAGGACCGGAGCTGATAAAAATGTTGATATGGATGTTATTTTTTTTCTGACTGCGATTTCAAAACCATGCACCAGAATTCACTTCTTTAAACTCAGTAATGCATTTTGGATGTGTACCTAGAGTTTAAAGCAGAAAACAGGAACTTTTAGAATTTTCATTTTTTGACCAAAACGACAGGACCGGAGCTGATAAAAATGTTGATATGGATGTTATTTTTTTTCTGACTGCGATTTCAAAACCATGCACCAGAATTCACTTCTTTCAACTCAGTAATGCATTTTGGATGTGTACCTAGAGTTTAAAGCAGAAAAACAGGAACTTTTAGAATTTTCATTTTTTGACCAAAACGACAGGACCGGAGCTGATAAAAAATGTTGATATGGATGTTATTTTTTTTCTGACTGCGATTTCAAAACCATGCACCAGAATTCACTTCTTTAAACTCAGTAATGCATTTTGGATGTGTACCTAGAGTTTAAAGCAGAAAAACAGGAACTTTTAGAATTTTCATTTTTTGACCAAAACGACAGGACCGGAGCTGATAAAAATGTTGATATGGATGTTATTTTTTTTCTGACTGCGATTTCAAAACCATGCACCAGAATTCACTTCTTTAAACTCAGTAATGCATTTTGGATGTGTACCTAGAGTTTAAAGCAGAAAACAGGAACTTTTAGAATTTTCATTTTTTGACCAAAACGACAGGACCGGAGCTGATAAAAATGTTGATATGGATGTTATTTTTTTTCTGACTGCGATTTCAAAACCATGCACCAGAATTCACTTCTTTCAACTCAGTAATGCATTTTGGATGTGTACCTAGAGTTTGAAGCAGAAAAACAGGAACTTTTAGAATTTTAATTTTTTGACCAAAACGACAGGACCGGAGCTGATAAAAATGTTGATATGGATGTTATTTTTTTTCTGACTGCGATTTCAAAACCATGCACCAGAATCAACTTCTTTCAACTCAGTAATGCATTTTGGATGTGTACCTAGAGTTTAAAGCAGAAAAACAGGAACTTTTAGAATTTTCATTTTTTTGACCAAAACGACAGGACCGGAGCTGATGAAAATGTTGATATGGATGTTATTTTTTTTCTGACTGCGATTTCAAAACCATGCACCAAAATTCACTTCTTTCAACTCAGTAATGCATTTTGGATGTGTACCTAGAGTTTAAAGCAGAAAAACAGGAACTTTTAGAATTTTCATTTGTTGACCAAAACGACAGGACCGGAGCTGATAAAAATGTCTATATGGATGTTATTTTTTTTCTGACTGCGATTTCAAAACCATGCACCAGAATTCACTTCTTTAAACTCAGTAATGCATTTTGGATGTGTACCTAGAGTTTAAAGCAGAAAAACAGGAACTTTTAGAATTTTCATTTGTTGACCAAAACGACAGGACCGGAGCTGATAAAAATGTTGATATAGATGTTATTTTTTTTCTGACTGCGATTTCAAAACCATGCACCAGAATTCACTTCTTTCAACTCAGTAATGCATTTTGGATGTGTACCTAGAGTTTAAAGCAGAAAAACAGGAACTTTTAGAATTTTCATTTTTTGACCAAAACGACAGGACCGGAGCTGATAAAAATGTTGATATGGATGTTATTTTTTTTCAGACTGCGATTTCAAAACCATGCACCAGAATTCACTTCTTTCAACTCAGTAATGCATTTTGGATGTGTACCTAGAGTTTAAAGCAGAAAAACAGGAACTTTTAGAATTTTCATTTTTTGACCAAAACGACAGGTCCGGAGCTGATAAAAATGTTGATATTGATGTAATTTTTTTTCTGACTGCGGTTTCAAAACCATGCACCAAAATCAACTTCTTTCAACTCAGTAATGCATTTTGGATGTGTACCTAGAGTTTAAAGCAGAAAAACAGGAACTTTTAGAATTTTCATTTTTTGACCAAAACGACAGGTCCGGAGCTGATAAAAATGTTGATATTGATGTAATTTTTTTTATGACTGCGGTTTCAAAACTATGCACCAGAATCAACTTCTTTCAACTCAGTAATGCATTTTGGATGTGTACCTAGAGTTTAAAGCAGAAAAACAGGAACTTTTAGAATTTTCATTTTTTGACCAAAACGACAGGACCGGAGCTGATAAAAATGTTGATATGGATGTTATTTTTTTTCTGACTGTGATTTCAAAACCCTGCACCAGAATTCACTTCTTTCAACTCAGTAATGCATTTTGGATGTGTACCTAGAGTTTAAAGCAGAAAAACAGGAACTTTTAGAATTTTCATTTTTTGACCAAAACGACAGGACCGGAGCTGATTAAAATGTTGATATGATTGTTATTTTTTTTCTGACTGCGATTTCAAAACCATGCACCAGAATTCACTTCTTTCAACTCAGTAATTTGTGTACCTAGAGTTTAAAGCAGAAAAACAGGAACTTTTAGAATTTTCATTTTTTGACCAAAACGACAGGACCGGAGCTGATAAAAATGTTGATATGGATGTTATTTATTTTCTGACTGCGATTTCAAAACCATGCACCAGAATTCACTTCTTTAAACTCAGTAATGCATTTTGGATGTGTACCTAGAGTTTAAAGCAGAAAAACAGGAACTTTTAGAATTTTCATTTTTTGACCAAAACGACAGGACCGGAGCTGATAAAAATGTTGATATGGATGTTATTTTTTTTCTGACTGCGATTTCAAAACCATGCACCAGAATTCACTTCTTTCAACTCAGTAATGCATTTTGGATGTGTACCTAGAGTTTAAAGCAGAAAAACAGGAACTTTTAGAATTTTCATTTTTTGACCAAAACGACAGGACCGGACCTGATAAAAATGTTGATATGGATGTTATTTTTTTTTCTGACTGCGATTTCAAAACCATGCACCAGAATCAACTTCTTTCAACTCAGTAATGCATTTTGGATGTGTACCTAGAGTTTAAAGCAGAAAAACAGGAACTTTTAGAATTTTCATTTTTTGACCAAAACGACAGGACCGGAGCTGATAAAAATGTTGATATGGATGTTATTTTTTTTCTGACTGCGATTTGAAAACCATGCACCAGAATTCACTTTTTTAAACTCAGTAATGCATTTTGGATGTGTACCTAGAGTTTAAAGCAGAAAAACAGGAACTTTTAGAATTTTCATTTTTTGACCAAAACGACAGAACCGGAGCTGATAAAAATGTTGATATGGATGTTATTTTTTTTCTGACTGCGATTTGAAAACCATGCACCAGAATTTACTTTTTTAAACTCAGTAATGCATTTTGGATGTGTACCTAGAGTTTAAAGCAGAAAAACAGGAACTTTTAGAATTTTCATTTTTTGACCAAAACGACAGGACCGGAGCTGATAAAAATGTTGATATGGATGTTATTTTTTTTCTGACTGCGATTTCAAAACCATGCACCAGAATTAACTTCTTTCAACTCAGTAATGCATTTTGGATGTGTACCTAGAGTTTAAAGCAGAAAAACAGGAACTTTTAGAATTTTCATTTGTTGACCAAAACGACAGGACCGGACCTGATAAAAATGTTGATATGGATGTTATTTTTTTTCTGACTGCGATTTCAAAACCATGCACCAGAATTCACTTCTTTCAACTCAGTAATGCATTTTGGATGTGTACCTAGAGTTTAAAGCAGAAAAACAGGAACTTTTAGAATTTTCATTTTTTGACCAAAACGACAGGACCGGAGCTGATGAAAATGTTGATATGGATGTTATTTTTTTTCTGACTGCGATTTCAAAACCATGCACCAGAATTCACTTCTTTCAACTCAGTAATGCATTTTGGATGTGTACCTAGAGTTTAAAGCAGAAAAACAGGAACTTTTAGAATTTTCATTTTTTGACCAAAACGACAGGACCGGAGCTGATAAAAATGTTGATATGGATGTTATTTTTTTTCTGACTGCGATTTCAAAACCATGCACCAGAATTCACTTCTTTCAACTCAGTAATGCATTTTGGATGTGTACCTAGAGTTTAAAGCAGAAAAACAGGAACTTTTAGAATTTTCATTTGTTGACCAAAACGACAGGACCGGAGCTGATAAAAATGTCTATATGGATGTTATTTTTTTTCTGACTGCGATTTCAAAACCATGCACCAGAATTCACTTCTTTAAACTCAGTAATGCATTTTGGATGTGTACCTAGAGTTTAAAGCAGAAAAACAGTAACTTTTAGAATTTTCATTTGTTGACCAAAACGACAGGACCGGAGCTGATAAAAATGTTGATATGGATGTTATTTTTTTTCTGACTGCGATTTCAAAACCATGCACCAGAATTCACTTCTTTCAACTCAGTAATGCATTTTGGATGTATACCTAGAGTTTAAAGCAGAAAAACAGGAACTTTTAGAATTTTCATTTTTTGACCAAAACGACAGGACCGGAGCTGATAAAAATGTTGATATGGATGTTATTTTTTTTCTGACTGCGATTTCAAAACCATGCACCAGAATTCACTTTTTTAAACTCAGTAATGCATTTTGGATGTGTACCTAGAGTTTAAAGCAGAAAAACAGGAACTTTTAGAATTTTCATTTTTTGACCAAAACGACAGGACCGGAGCTGATAAAAATGTTGATATGGATGTTATTTTTTTTCTGACTGCGATTTCAAAACCATGCACCAGAGTTAACTTCTTTCAACTCAGTAATGCATTTTGGATGTGTACCTAGAGTTTAAAGCAGAAAAACAGGAACTTTTAGAATTTTCATTTGTTGACCAAAACGACAGGACCGGACCTGATAAAAATGTTGATATGGATGTTATTTTTTTTCTGACTGCGATTTCAAAACCATGCACCAGAATTCACTTCTTTCAACTCAGTAATGCATTTTGGATGTGTACCTAGAGTTTAAAGCAGAAAAACAGGAACTTTTAGAATTTTCATTTTTTGACCAAAACGACAGGACCGGAGCTGATAAAAATGTTGATATGGATGTTATTTTTTTTCTGACTGCGATTTCAAAACCATGCACCAGAATTCACTTTTTTAAACTCAGTAATGCATTTTGGATGTGTACCTAGAGTTTAAAGCAGAAAAACAGGAACTTTTAGAATTTTCATTTTTTGACCAAAACGACAGGACCGGAGCTGATAAAAATGTTGATATGGATGTTATTTTTTTTCTGACTGCGATTTCAAAACCATGCACCAGAGTTAACTTCTTTCAACTCAGTAATGCATTTTGGATGTGTACCTAGAGTTTAAAGCAGAAAAACAGGAACTTTTAGAATTTTCATTTGTTGACCAAAACGACAGGACCGGACCTGATAAAAATGTTGATATGGATGTTATTTTTTTTCTGACTGCGATTTCAAAACCATGCACCAGAATTCAGTTCTTTCAACTCAGTAATGCATTTTGGATGTGTACCTAGAGTTTAAAGCAGAAAAACAGGAACTTTTAGAATTTTCATTTTTTGACCAAAACGACAGGACCGGAGATGATGAAAATGTTGATATGGATGTTATTTTTTTCTGACTGCGATTTCAAAACCATGCACCAGAATTCACTTCTTTCAACTCAGTAATGCATTTTGGATGTGTACCTAGAGTTTAAAGCAGAAAAACAGGAACTTTTAGAATTTTCATTTTTTGACCAAAACGACAGGACCGGAGCTGATAAAAATGTTGATATGGATGTTATTTTTTTTCTGACTGCGATTTCAAAACCATGCACCAGAATTCACTTCTTTAAACTCAGTAATGCATTTTGGATGTGTACCTAGAGTTTAAAGCAGAAAAACAGGAACTTTTAGAATTTTCATTTTTTGACCAAAACGACAGGACCGGAGCTGATAAAAATGTTGATATGGATGTTATTTTTTTTCTGACTGCGATTTCAAAACCATGCACCAGAATCAACTTCTTTCAACTCAGTAATGCATTTTGGATGTGTACCTAGAGTTTAAAGCAGAAAAACAGGAACTTTTAGAATTTTAATTTGTTGACCAAAACGACAGGACCGGAGCTGATAAAAATGTTGATATGGATGTTATTTTTTTTCTGACTGCGATTTCAAAACCATGCACCAGAATTCACTTCTTTAAACTCAGTAATGCATTTTGGATGTGTACCTAGAGTTTAAAGCAGAAAAACAGGAACTTTTAGAATTTTCATTTTTTGACCAAAACGACAGGACCGGAGCTGATAAAAATGTTGATATGGATGTTATTTTTTTTCTGACTGCGATTTCAAAACCATGCACCAGAATTCACTTCTTTCAACTCAGTAATGCATTCTGGATGTGTACCTAGAGTTTGAAGCAGAAAAACAGGAACTTTTAGAATTTTCATTTGTTGACCAAAACGACAGGACCGGACCTGATAAAAATGTTGATATGGATGTTATTTTTTTTCTGACTGCGATTTCAAAACCATGCACGAGAATTCACTTCTTTCAACTCAGTAATGCATTTTGGATGTGTACCTAGAGTTTAAAGCAGAAAAACAGGAACTTTTAGAATTTTCATTTTTTGACCAAAACGACAAGACCGGAGCTGATAAAAATGTTGATATGGATGTTATTTTTTTTCTGACTGCGAATTCAAAACCATGCACCAGAATTCACTTCTTTAAACTCAGTAATGCATTTTGGATGTGTACCTAGAGTTTAAAGCAGAAAAACAGGAACTTTTAGAATTTTCATTTTTTGACCAAAACGACAGGACCGGAGCTGATAAAAATGTTGATATGGATGTTATTTTTTTTCTGACTGCGATTTTAAAACCATGCACCAGAATCAACTTCTTTCAACTCAGTAATGCATTTTGGATGTTTACCTAGAGTTTAAAGCAGAAAAACAGGAACTTTTAGAATTTTCATTTTTTGACCAAAACGACAGGACCGGAGCTGATGAAAATGTTGATATGGATGTTATTTTTTTTCTGACTGCGATTTCAAAACCATGCACCAGAATTTACTTCTTTCAACTCAGTAATGCATTTTGGATGTGTACCTAGAGTTTAAAAGAAGAAAAACAGGAACTTTTAGAATTTTCATTTTTTGACCAAAACGACAGGACCGGAGCTGATAAAAATGTTGATATGGATGTTATTTTTTTTTCTGACTGCGATTTCAAAACCATGCACCAGAATTCACTTCTTTAAACTCAGTAATGCATTTTGGATGTGTACCTAGAGTTTAAAGCAGAAAAACAGGAACTTTTAGAATTTTCATTTTTTGACCAAAACGACAGGACCGGAGCTGATAAAAATGTTGATATGGATGTTATTTTTTTTCTGACTGCGATTTCAAAACCATGCACCAGAATTCACTTCTTTCAACTCAGTAATGCATTTTGGATGTGTACCTAGAGTTTAAAGCAGAAAAACAGGAACTTTTAGAATTTTCATTTTTTGACCAAAACGACAGGACCGGAGCTGATAAAAATGTTGATATGGATGTTATTTTTTTTCTGACTGCGATTTCAAAACCATGCACCAGAATTCACTTCTTTCAACTCAGTAATGCATTTTGGATGTGTACCTAGAGTTTAAAGCAGAAAAA
This sequence comes from Crinia signifera, assembly GCF_055691185.1. Lineage (NCBI taxonomy): Eukaryota > Metazoa > Chordata > Amphibia > Anura > Myobatrachidae > Crinia > Crinia signifera. The sequence continues at coordinate 93,301,591 of NC_139227.1, forward strand.
CAGGAACTTTTAGAATTTTCATTTTTTGACCAAAACGACAGGACCGGAGCTGATAAAAATGTTGATATGGATGTTTTTTTTTTCTGACTGCGATTTGAAAACCATGCACCAGAATTCACTTTTTTAAACTCAGTAATGCATTTTGGATGTGTACCTAGAGTTTAAAGCAGAAAAACAGGAACTTTTAGAATTTTCATTTTTTGACCAAAACGACAGGACCGGAGCTGATAAAAATGTTGATATGGATGTTATTTTTTTTCTGACTGCGATTTCAAAACCATGCACCAGAATTAACTTCTTTCAACTCAGTAATGCATTTTGGATGTGTACCTAGAGTTTAAAGCAGAAAAACAGGAACTTTTAGAATTTTAATTTGTTGACCAAAACGACAGGACCGGAGCTGATAAAAATGTTGATATGGATGTTATTTTTTTTCTGACTGCGATTTAAAAACCATGCACCAGAATTCACTTCTTTCAACTCAGTAATGCATTTTGGATGTGTACCTAGAGTTTAAAGCAGAAAAACAGGAACTTTTAGAATTTTCATTTTTTTGACCAAAACGACAGGACCGGAGCTGATAAAAATGTTGATATGGATGTTATTTTTTTTCTGACTGCGATTTCAAAACCATGCACCAGAATTCACTTCTTTAAACTCAGTAATGCATTTTGGATGTGTACCTAGAGTTTAAAGCAGAAAAACAGGAACTTTTAGAATTTTCATTTTTTGACCAAAACGACAGGACCGGAGCTGATAAAAATGTTGATATGGATGTTATTTTTTTTCTGACTGCGATTTCAAAACCATGCACCAGAATTCTCTTCTTTCAACTCAGTAATGCATTCTGGATGTGTACCTAGAGTTTGAAGCAGAAAAACAGGAACTTTTAGAATTTTCATTTGTTGACCAAAACGACAGGACCGGACCTGATAAAAATGTTGATATGGATGTTATTTTTTTTCTGACTGCGATTTCAAAACCATGCACGAGAATTCACTTCTTTCAACTCAGTAATGCATTTTGGATGTGTACCTAGAGTTTAAAGCAGAAAAACAGGAACTTTTAGAATTTTCATTTTTTGACCAAAACGACAGGACCGGAGCTGATAAAAATGTTGATATGGATGTTATTTTTTTTCTGACTGCGAATTCAAAACCATGCACCAGAATTCACTTCTTTAAACTCAGTAATGCATTTTGGATGTGTACCTAGAGTTTAAAGCAGAAAAACAGGAACTTTTAGAATTTTCATTTTTTGACCAAAACGACAGGACCGGAGCTGATAAAAATGTTGATATGGATGTTATTTTTTTTCTGACTGCGATTTCAAAACCATGCACCAGAATCAACTTCTTTCAACTCAGTAATGCATTTTGGATGTTTACCTAGAGTTTAAAGCAGAAAAACAGGAACTTTTAGAATTTTCATTTTTTGACCAAAACGACAGGACCGGAGCTGATGAAAATGTTGATATGGATGTTATTTTTTTTCTGACTGCGATTTGAAAACCATGCACCAGAATTTACTTCTTTCAACTCAGTAATGCATTTTGGATGTGTACCTAGAGTTTAAAAGAAGAAAAACAGGAACTTTTAGAATTTTCATTTTTTGACCAAAACGACAGGACCGGAGCTGATAAAAATGTTGATATGGATGTTATTTTTTTTTCTGACTGCGATTTCAAAACCATGCACCAGAATTCACTTCTTTAAACTCAGTAATGCATTTTGGATGTGTACCTAGAGTTTAAAGCAGAAAAACAGGAACTTTTAGAATTTTCATTTGTTGACCAAAACGACAGGACCGGAGCTGATAAAAATGTCTATATGGATGTTATTTTTTTTCTGACTGCGATTTCAAAACCATGCACCAGAATTCACTTCTTTAAACTCAGTAATGCATTTTGGATGTGTACCTAGAGTTTAAAGCAGAAAAACAGGAACTTTTAGAATTTTCATTTTTTGACCAAAACGACAGGACCGGACCTGATAAAAATGTTGATATGGATGTTATTTTTTTTCTGACTGCGATTTCAAAACCATGCACCAGAATTCACTTCTTTCAACTCAGTAATGCATTTTGGATGTGTACCTAGAGTTTAAAGCAGAAAAACAGGAACTTTTAGAATTTTCATTTTTTGACCAAAACGACAGGACCGGAGCTGATAAAAATGGTGATATGGATGTTATTTTTTTTCTGACTGCGATTTCAAAACCATGCACCAGAATTCACTTCTTTCAACTCAGTAATGCATTTTGGATGTGTACCTAGAGTTTAAAGCAGAAAAACAGGAACTTTTAGAATTTTCATTTTTTGACCAAAACGACAGGACCGGAGCTGATAAAAATGTTGATATGGATGTTTTTTTTTTCTGACTGCGATTTGAAAACCATGCACCAGAATTCACTTTTTTAAACTCAGTAATGCATTTTGGATGTGTACCTAGAGTTTAAAGCAGAAAAACAGGAACTTTTAGAATTTTCATTTTTTGACCAAAACGACAGGACCGGAGCTGATAAAAATGTTGATATGGATGTTATTTTTTTTCTGACTGCGATTTCAAAACCATGCACCAGAATTAACTTCTTTCAACTCAGTAATGCATTTTGGATGTGTACCTAGAGTTTAAAGCAGAAAAACAGGAACTTTTAGAATTTTCATTTGTTGACCAAAACGACAGGACCGGACCTGATAAAAATGTTGATATGGATGTTATTTTTTTTCTGACTGCGATTTCAAAACCATGCACCAGAATTCACTTCTTTCAACTCAGTAATGCATTTTGGATGTGTACCTAGAGTTTAAAGCAGAAAAACAGGAACTTTTAGAATTTTCATTTTTTGACCAAAACGACAGGACCGGAGCTGATGAAAATGTTGATATGGATGTTATTTTTTTTCTGACTGCGATTTCAAAACCATGCACCAGAATTCACTTCTTTCAACTCAGTAATGCATTTTGGATGTGTACCTAGAGTTTAAAGCAGAAAAACAGGAACTTTTAGAATTTTCATTTTTTGACCAAAACGACAGGACCGGAGCTGATAAAAATGTTGATATGGATGTTATTTTTTTTCTGACTGCGATTTCAAAACCATGCACCAGAATTTACTTCTTTCAACTCAGTAATGCATTTTGGATGTGTACCTAGAGTTTAAAAGAAGAAAAACAGGAACTTTTAGAATTTTCATTTTTTGACCAAAACGACAGGACCGGAGCTGATAAAAATGTTGATATGGATGTTATTTTTTTTTCTGACTGCGATTTCAAAACCATGCACCAGAATTCACTTCTTTAAACTCAGTAATGCATTTTGGATGTGTACCTAGAGTTTAAAGCAGAAAAACAGGAACTTTTAGAATTTTCATTTTTTGACCAAAACGACAGGACCGGAGCTGATAAAAATGTTGATATGGATGTTATTTTTTTTCTGACTGCGATTTCAAAACCATGCACCAGAATTCACTTCTTTCAACTCAGTAATGCATTTTGGATGTGTACCTAGAGTTTAAAGCAGAAAAACAGGAACTTTTAGAATTTTCATTTTTTGACCAAAACGACAGGACCGGAGCTGATAAAAATGTTGATATGGATGTTTTTTTTTCTGACTGCGATTTGAAAACCATGCACCAGAATTCACTTTTTTAAACTCAGTAATGCATTTTGGATGTGTACCTAGAGTTTAAAGCAGAAAAACAGGAACTTTTAGAATTTTCATTTTTTGACCAAAACGACAGGACCGGAGCTGATAAAAATGTTGATATGGATGTTATTTTTTTTCTGACTGCGATTTCAAAACCATGCACCAGAATTAACTTCTTTCAACTCAGTAATGCATTTTGGATGTGTACCTAGAGTTTAAAGCAGAAAAACAGGAACTTTTAGAATTTTCATTTGTTGACCAAAACGACAGGACCGGACCTGATAAAAATGTTGATATGGATGTTATTTTTTTTCTGACTGCGATTTCAAAACCATGCACCAGAATTCACTTCTTTCAACTCAGTAATGCATTTTGGATGTGTACCTAGAGTTTAAAGCAGAAAAACAGGAACTTTTAGAATTTTCATTTTTTGACCAAAACGACAGGACCGGAGCTGATGAAAATGTTGATATGGATGTTATTTTTTTTCTGACTGCGATTTCAAAACCATGCACCAGAATTCACTTCTTTCAACTCAGTAATGCATTTTGGATGTTTACCTAGAGTTTAAAGCAGAAAAACAGGAACTTTTAGAATTTTCATTTTTTGACCAAAACGACAGGACCGGAGCTGATAAAAATGTTGATATGGATGTTATTTTTTTTCTGACTGCGATTTCAAAACCATGCACCAGAATTCACTTCTTTAAACTCAGTAATGCATTTTGGATGTGTACCTAGAGTTTAAAGCAGAAAAACAGGAACTTTTAGAATTTTCATTTTTTGACCAAAACGACAGGACCGGAGCTGATAAAAATGTTGATATGGATGTTATTTTTTTTCTGACTGCGATTTCAAAACCATGCACCAGAATCAACTTCTTTCAACTCAGTAATGCATTTTGGATGTGTACCTAGAGTTTAAAGCAGAAAAACAGGAACTTTTAGAATTTTAATTTGTTGACCAAAACGACAGGACCGGAGCTGATAAAAATGTTGATATGGATGTTATTTTTTTTCTGACTGCGATTTAAAAACCATGCACCAGAATTCACTTCTTTCAACTCAGTAATGCATTTTGGATGTGTACCTAGAGTTTAAAGCAGAAAAACAGGAACTTTTAGAATTTTCATTTTTTTGACCAAAACGACAGGACCGGAGCTGATAAAAATGTTGATATGGATGTTATTTTTTTTCTGACTGCGATTTCAAAACCATGCACCAGAATTCACTTCTTTAAACTCAGTAATGCATTTTGGATGTGTACCTAGAGTTTAAAGCAGAAAAACAGGAACTTTTAGAATTTTCATTTTTTGACCAAAACGACAGGACCGGAGCTGATAAAAATGTTGATATGGATGGTATTTTTTTTCTGACTGCGATTTCAAAACCATGCACCAGAATTCACTTCTTTCAACTCAGTAATGCATTCTGGATGTGTACCTAGAGTTTGAAGCAGAAAAACAGGAACTTTTAGAATTTTCATTTGTTGACCAAAACGACAGGACCGGACCTGATAAAAATGTTGATATGGATGTTATTTTTTTTCTGACTGCGATTTCAAAACCATGCACGAGAATTCACTTCTTTCAACTCAGTAATGCATTTTGGATGTGTACCTAGAGTTTAAAGCAGAAAAACAGGAACTTTTAGAATTTTCATTTTTTGACCAAAACGACAAGACCGGAGCTGATAAAAATGTTGATATGGATGTTATTTTTTTTCTGACTGCGAATTCAAAACCATGCACCAGAATTCACTTCTTTAAACTCAGTAATGCATTTTGGATGTGTACCTAGAGTTTAAAGCAGAAAAACAGGAACTTTTAGAATTTTCATTTTTTGACCAAAACGACAGGACCGGAGCTGATAAAAATGTTGATATGGATGTTATTTTTTTTCTGACTGCGATTTCAAAACCATGCACCAGAATCAACTTCTTTCAACTCAGTAATGCATTTTGGATGTTTACCTAGAGTTTAAAGCAGAAAAACAGGAACTTTTAGAATTTTCATTTTTTGACCAAAACGACAGGACCGGAGCTGATGAAAATGTTGATATGGATGTTATTTTTTTTCTGACTGCGATTTCAAAACCATGCACCAGAATTTACTTCTTTCAACTCAGTAATGCATTTTGGATGTGTACCTAGAGTTTAAAAGAAGAAAAACAGGAACTTTTAGAATTTTCATTTTTTGACCAAAATGACAGGACCGGAGCTGATAAAAATGTTGATATGGATGTTATTTTTTTTTCTGACTGCGATTTCAAAACCATGCACCAGAATTCACTTCTTTCAACTCAGTAATGCATTTTGGATGTGTACCTAGAGTTTAAAGCAGAAAAACAGGAACTTTTAGAATTTTCATTTTTTGACCAAAACGACAGGACCGGAGCTGATAAAAATGTTGATATGGATGTTATTTTTTTTCTGACTGCAATTTCAAAACCATGCACCAGAATTCACTTCTTTCAACTCAGTAATGCATTTTGGATGTGTACCTAGAGTTTAAAGCAGAAAAACAGGAACTTTTAGAATTTTCATTTTTTGACCAAAACGACAGGACCGGAGCTGATAAAAATGTTGATATGGATGTTATTTTTTTTCTGACTGCGATTTCAAAACCATGCACCAGAATTCACTTCTTTCAACTCAGTAATGCATTTTGGATGTGTACCTAGAGTTTAAAGCAGAAAAACAGGAACTTTTAGAATTTTCATTTTTTGACCAAAACGACAGGACCGGAGCTGATAAAAATGTTGATATGGATGTTTTTTTTTTCTGACTGCGATTTGAAAACCATGCACCAGAATTCACTTTTTTAAACTCAGTAATGCATTTTGGATGTGTACCTAGAGTTTAAAGCAGAAAAACAGGAACTTTTAGAATTTTCATTTTTTGACCAAAACGACAGGACCGGAGCTGATAAAAATGTTGATATGGATGTTATTTTTTTTCTGACTGCGATTTCAAAACCATGCACCAGAATTAACTTCTTTCAACTCAGTAATGCATTTTGGATGTGTACCTAGAGTTTAAAGCAGAAAAACAGGAACTTTTAGAATTTTAATTTGTTGACCAAAACGACAGGACCGGAGCTGATAAAAATGTTGATATGGATGTTATTTTTTTTCTGACTGCGATTTAAAAACCATGCACCAGAATTCACTTCTTTCAACTCAGTAATGCATTTTGGATGTGTACCTAGAGTTTAAAGCAGAAAAACAGGAACTTTTAGAATTTTCATTTTTTTGACCAAAACGACAGGACCGGAGCTGATAAAAATGTTGATATGGATGTTATTTTTTTTCTGACTGCGATTTCAAAACCATGCACCAGAATTCACTTCTTTCAACTCAGTAATGCATTCTGGATGTGTACCTAGAGTTTGAAGCAGAAAAACAGGAACTTTTAGAATTTTCATTTGTTGACCAAAACGACAGGACCGGACCTGATAAAAATGTTGATATGGATGTTATTTTTTTTCTGACTGCGATTTCAAAACCATGCACGAGAATTCACTTCTTTCAACTCAGTAATGCATTTTGGATGTGTACCTAGAGTTTAAAGCAGAAAAACAGGAACTTTTAGAATTTTCATTTTTTGACCAAAACGACAGGACCGGAGCTGATAAAAATGTTGATATGGATGTTATTTTTTTTCTGACTGCGAATTCAAAACCATGCACCAGAATTCACTTCTTTAAACTCAGTAATGCATTTTGGATGTGTACCTAGAGTTTAAAGCAGAAAAACAGGAACTTTTAGAATTTTCATTTTTTGACCAAAACGACAGGACCGGAGCTGATAAAAATGTTGATATGGATGTTATTTTTTTTCTGACTGCGATTTCAAAACCATGCACCAGAATTTACTTCTTTCAACTCAGTAATGCATTTTGGATGTGTACCTAGAGTTTAAAAGAAGAAAAACAGGAACTTTTATAATTTTCATTTTTTGACCAAAACGACAGGACCGGAGCTGATAAAATTGTTGATATGGATGTTATTTTTTTTTCTGACTGCGATTTCAAAACCATGCACCAGAATTCACTTCTTTAAACTCAGTAATGCATTTTGGATGTGTACCTAGAGTTTAAAGCAGAAAAACAGGAACTTTTAGAATTTTCATTTTTTGACCAAAACGACAGGACCGGACCTGATAAAAATGTTGATATGGATGTTATTTTTTTTCTGACTGCGATTTCAAAACCATGCACCAGAATTCACTTCTTTCAACTCAGTAATGCATTTTGGATGTGTACCTAGAGTTTAAAGCAGAAAAACAGGAACTTTTAGAATTTTCATTTTTTGACCAAAACGACAGGACCGGAGCTGATAAAAATGGTGATATGGATGTTATTTTTTTTCTGACTGCGATTTCAAAACCATGCACCAGAATTCACTTCTTTCAACTCAGTAATGCATTTTGGATGTGTACCTAGAGTTTAAAGCAGAAAAACAGGAACTTTTAGAATTTTCATTTTTTGACCAAAACGACAGGACCGGAGCTGATAAAAATGTTGATATGGATGTTTTTTTTTTCTGACTGCGATTTGAAAACCATGCACCAGAATTCACTTTTTTAAACTCAGTAATGCATTTTGGATGTGTACCTAGAGTTTAAAGCAGAAAAACAGGAACTTTTAGAATTTTCATTTTTTGACCAAAACGACAGGACCGGAGCTGATAAAAATGTTGATATGGATGTTATTTTTTTTCTGACTGCGATTTCAAAACCATGCACCAGAATTAACTTCTTTCAACTCAGTAATGCATTTTGGATGTGTACCTAGAGTTTAAAGCAGAAAAACAGGAACTTTTAGAATTTTCATTTGTTGACCAAAACGACAGGACCGGACCTGATAAAAATGTTGATATGGATGTTATTTTTTTTCTGACTGCGATTTCAAAACCATGCACCAGAATTCACTTCTTTCAACTCAGTAATGCATTTTGGATGTGTACCTAGAGTTTAAAGCAGAAAAACAGGAACTTTTAGAATTTTCATTTTTTGACCAAAACGACAGGACCGGAGCTGATGAAAATGTTGATATGGATGTTATTTTTTTTCTGACTGCGATTTCAAAACCATGCACCAGAATTCACTTCTTTCAACTCAGTAATGCATTTTGGATGTGTACCTAGAGTTTAAAGCAGAAAAACAGGAACTTTTAGAATTTTCATTTTTTGACCAAAACGACAGGACCGGAGCTGATAAAAATGTTGATATGGATGTTATTTTTTTTCTGACTGCGATTTCAAAACCATGCACCAGAATTTACTTCTTTCAACTCAGTAATGCATTTTGGATGTGTACCTAGAGTTTAAAAGAAGAAAAACAGGAACTTTTAGAATTTTCATTTTTTGACCAAAACGACAGGACCGGAGCTGATAAAAATGTTGATATGGATGTTATTTTTTTTTCTGACTGCGATTTCAAAACCATGCACCAGAATTCACTTCTTTAAACTCAGTAATGCATTTTGGATGTGTACCTAGAGTTTAAAGCAGAAAAACAGGAACTTTTAGAATTTTCATTTTTTGACCAAAACGACAGGACCGGAGCTGATAAAAATGTTGATATGGATGTTATTTTTTTTCTGACTGCGATTTCAAAACCATGCACCAGAATTCACTTCTTTCAACTCAGTAATGCATTTTGGATGTGTACCTAGAGTTTAAAGCAGAAAAACAGGAACTTTTAGAATTTTCATTTTTTGACCAAAACGACAGGACCGGAGCTGATAAAAATGTTGATATGGATGTTTTTTTTTCTGACTGCGATTTGAAAACCATGCACCAGAATTCACTTTTTTAAACTCAGTAATGCATTTTGGATGTGTACCTAGAGTTTAAAGCAGAAAAACAGGAACTTTTAGAATTTTCATTTTTTGACCAAAACGACAGGACCGGAGCTGATAAAAATGTTGATATGGATGTTATTTTTTTTCTGACTGCGATTTCAAAACCATGCACCAGAATTAACTTCTTTCAACTCAGTAATGCATTTTGGATGTGTACCTAGAGTTTAAAGCAGAAAAACAGGAACTTTTAGAATTTTCATTTGTTGACCAAAACGACAGGACCGGACCTGATAAAAATGTTGATATGGATGTTATTTTTTTTCTGACTGCGATTTCAAAACCATGCACCAGAATTCACTTCTTTCAACTCAGTAATGCATTTTGGATGTGTACCTAGAGTTTAAAGCAGAAAAACAGGAACTTTTAGAATTTTCATTTTTTGACCAAAACGACAGGACCGGAGCTGATAAAAATGTTGATATGGATGTTATTTTTTTTCTGACTGCGATTTCAAAACCATGCACCAGAATTCACTTCTTTCAACTCAGTAATGCATTTTGGATGTGTACCTAGAGTTTAAAGCAGAAAAACAGGAACTTTTAGAATTTTCATTTTTTGACCAAAACGACAGGACCGGAGCTGATGAAAATGTTGATATGGATGTTATTTTTTTTCTGACTGCGATTTCAAAACCATGCACCAGAATTCACTTCTTTCAACTCAGTAATGCATTTTGGATGTGTACCTAGAGTTTAAAGCAGAAAAACAGGAACTTTTAGAATTTTCATTTTTTGACCAAAACGACAGGACCGGAGCTGATAAAAATGTTGATATGGATGTTATTTTTTTTCTGACTGCGATTTCAAAACCATGCACCAGAATTCACTTCTTTAAACTCAGTAATGCATTTTGGATGTGTACCTAGAGTTTAAAGCAGAAAAACAGGAACTTTTAGAATTTTCATTTTTTGACCAAAACGACAGGACCGGAGCTGATAAAAATGTTGATATGGATGTTATTTTTTTTCTGACTGCGATTTCAAAACCATGCACCAGAATTCACTTCTTTCAACTCAGTAATGCATTTTGGATGTGTACCTAGAGTTTAAAGCAGAAAAACAGGAACTTTTAGAATTTTCATTTTTTGACCAAAACGACAGGACCGGAGCTGATAAAAATGGTGATATGGATGTTATTTTTTTTCTGACTGCGATTTCAAAACCATGCACCAGAATTCACTTCTTTCAACTCAGTAATGCATTTTGGATGTGTACCTAGAGTTTAAAGCAGAAAAACAGGAACTTTTAGAATTTTCATTTTTTGACCAAAACGACAGGACCGGAGCTGATAAAAATGTTGATATGGATGTTTTTTTTTTCTGACTGCGATTTGAAAACCATGCACCAGAATTCACTTTTTTAAACTCAGTAATGCATTTTGGATGTGTACCTAGAGTTTAAAGCAGAAAAACAGGAACTTTTAGAATTTTCATTTTTTGACCAAAACGACAGGACCGGAGCTGATAAAAATGTTGATATGGATGTTATTTTTTTTCTGACTGCGATTTCAAAACCATGCACCAGAATTAACTTCTTTCAACTCAGTAATGCATTTTGGATGTGTACCTAGAGTTTAAAGCAGAAAAACAGGAACTTTAAGAATTTTCATTTGTTGACCAAAACGACAGGACCGGACCTGATAAAAATGTTGATATGGATGTTATTTTTTTTCTGACTGCGATTTCAAAACCATGCACCAGAATTCACTTCTTTCAACTCAGTAATGCATTTTGGATGTGTACCTAGAGTTTAAAGCAGAAAAACAGGAACTTTTAGAATTTTCATTTTTTGACCAAAACGACAGGACCGGAGCTGATGAAAATGTTGATATGGATGTTATTTTTTTTCTGACTGCGATTTCAAAACCATGCACCAGAATTCACTTCTTTCAACTCAGTAATGCATTTTGGATGTGTACCTAGAGTTTAAAGCAGAAAAACAGGAACTTTTAGAATTTTCATTTTTTGACCAAAACGACAGGACCGGAGCTGATAAAAATGTTGATATGGATGTTATTTTTTTTCTGACTGCGATTTCAAAACCATGCACCAGAATTTACTTCTTTCAACTCAGTAATGCATTTTGGATGTGTACCTAGAGTTTAAAAGAAGAAAAACAGGAACTTTTAGAATTTTCATTTTTTGACCAAAACGACAGGACCGGAGCTGATAAAAATGTTGATATGGATGTTATTTTTTTTTCTGACTGCGATTTCAAAACCATGCACCAGAATTCACTTCTTTAAACTCAGTAATGCATTTTGGATGTGTACCTAGAGTTTAAAGCAGAAAAACAGGAACTTTTAGAATTTTCATTTTTTGACCAAAACGACAGGACCGGAGCTGATAAAAATGTTGATATGGATGTTATTTTTTTTCTGACTGCGATTTCAAAACCATGCACCAGAATTCACTTCTTTCAACTCAGTAATGCATTTTGGATGTGTACCTAGAGTTTAAAGCAGAAAAACAGGAACTTTTAGAATTTTCATTTTTTGACCAAAACGACAGGACCGGAGCTGATAAAAATGTTGATATGGATGTTTTTTTTTCTGACTGCGATTTGAAAACCATGCACCAGAATTCACTTTTTTAAACTCAGTAATGCATTTTGGATGTGTACCTAGAGTTTAAAGCAGAAAAACAGGAACTTTTAGAATTTTCATTTTTTGACCAAAACGACAGGACCGGAGCTGATAAAAATGTTGATATGGATGTTATTTTTTTTCTGACTGCGATTTCAAAACCATGCACCAGAATTAACTTCTTTCAACTCAGTAATGCATTTTGGATGTGTACCTAGAGTTTAAAGCAGAAAAACAGGAACTTTTAGAATTTTCATTTGTTGACCAAAACGACAGGACCGGACCTGATAAAAATGTTGATATGGATGTTATTTTTTTTCTGACTGCGATTTCAAAACCATGCACCAGAATTCACTTCTTTCAACTCAGTAATGCATTTTGGATGTGTACCTAGAGTTTAAAGCAGAAAAACAGGAACTTTTAGAATTTTCATTTTTTGACCAAAACGACAGGACCGGAGCTGATGAAAATGTTGATATGGATGTTATTTTTTTTCTGACTGCGATTTCAAAACCATGCACCAGAATTCACTTCTTTCAACTCAGTAATGCATTTTGGATGTTTACCTAGAGTTTAAAGCAGAAAAACAGGAACTTTTAGAATTTTCATTTTTTGACCAAAACGACAGGACCGGAGCTGATAAAAATGTTGATATGGATGTTATTTTTTTTCTGACTGCGATTTCAAAACCATGCACCAGAATTCACTTCTTTAAACTCAGTAATGCATTTTGGATGTGTACCTAGAGTTTAAAGCAGAAAAACAGGAACTTTTAGAATTTTCATTTTTTGACCAAAACGACAGGACCGGAGCTGATAAAAATGTTGATATGGATGTTATTTTTTTTCTGACTGCGATTTCAAAACCATGCACCAGAATCAACTTCTTTCAACTCAGTAATGCATTTTGGATGTGTACCTAGAGTTTAAAGCAGAAAAACAGGAACTTTTAGAATTTTAATTTGTTGACCAAAACGACAGGACCGGAGCTGATAAAAATGTTGATATGGATGTTATTTTTTTTCTGACTGCGATTTAAAAACCATGCACCAGAATTCACTTCTTTCAACTCAGTAATGCATTTTGGATGTGTACCTAGAGTTTAAAGCAGAAAAACAGGAACTTTTAGAATTTTCATTTTTTTGACCAAAACGACAGGACCGGAGCTGATAAAAATGTTGATATGGATGTTATTTTTTTTCTGACTGCGATTTCAAAACCATGCACCAGAATTCACTTCTTTAAACTCAGTAATGCATTTTGGATGTGTACCTAGAGTTTAAAGCAGAAAAACAGGAACTTTTAGAATTTTCATTTTTTGACCAAAACGACAGGACCGGAGCTGATAAAAATGTTGATATGGATGTTATTTTTTTTCTGACTGCGATTTCAAAACCATGCACCAGAATTCACTTCTTTCAACTCAGTAATGCATTCTGGATGTGTACCTAGAGTTTGAAGCAGAAAAACAGGAACTTTTAGAATTTTCATTTGTTGACCAAAACGACAGGACCGGACCTGATAAAAATGTTGATATGGATGTTATTTTTTTTCTGACTGCGATTTCAAAACCATGCACGAGAATTCACTTCTTTCAACTCAGTAATGCATTTTGGATGTGTACCTAGAGTTTAAAGCAGAAAAACAGGAACTTTTAGAATTTTCATTTTTTGACCAAAACGACAAGACCGGAGCTGATAAAAATGTTGATATGGATGTTATTTTTTTTCTGACTGCGAATTCAAAACCATGCACCAGAATTCACTTCTTTAAACTCAGTAATGCATTTTGGATGTGTACCTAGAGTTTAAAGCAGAAAAACAGGAACTTTTAGAATTTTCATTTTTTGACCAAAACGACAGGACCGGAGCTGATAAAAATGTTGATATGGATGTTATTTTTTTTCTGACTGCGATTTCAAAACCATGCACCAGAATCAACTTCTTTCAACTCAGTAATGCATTTTGGATGTTTACCTAGAGTTTAAAGCAGAAAAACAGGAACTTTTAGAATTTTCATTTTTTGACCAAAACGACAGGACCGGAGCTGATGAAAATGTTGATATGGATGTTATTTTTTTTCTGACTGCGATTTCAAAACCATGCACCAGAATTTACTTCTTTCAACTCAGTAATGCATTTTGGATGTGTACCTAGAGTTTAAAAGAAGAAAAACAGGAACTTTTAGAATTTTCATTTTTTGACCAAAATGACAGGACCGGAGCTGATAAAAATGTTGATATGGATGTTATTTTTTTTTCTGACTGCGATTTCAAAACCATGCACCAGAATTCACTTCTTTCAACTCAGTAATGCATTTTGGATGTGTACCTAGAGTTTAAAGCAGAAAAACAGGAACTTTTAGAATTTTCATTTTTTGACCAAAACGACAGGACCGGAGCTGATAAAAATGTTGATATGGATGTTATTTTTTTTCTGACTGCGATTTCAAAACCATGCACCAGAATTCACTTCTTTCAACTCAGTAATGCATTTTGGATGTGTACCTAGAGTTTAAAGCAGAAAAACAGGAACTTTTAGAATTTTCATTTTTTGACCAAAACGACAGGACCGGAGCTGATAAAAATGTTGATATGGATGTTATTTTTTTTCTGACTGCGATTTCAAAACCATGCACCAGAATTCACTTCTTTCAACTCAGTAATGCATTTTGGATGTGTACCTAGAGTTTAAAGCAGAAAAACAGGAACTTTTAGAATTTTCATTTTTTGACCAAAACGACAGGACCGGAGCTGATAAAAATGTTGATATGGATGTTTTTTTTTTCTGACTGCGATTTGAAAACCATGCACCAGAATTCACTTTTTTAAACTCAGTAATGCATTTTGGATGTGTACCTAGAGTTTAAAGCAGAAAAACAGGAACTTTTAGAATTTTCATTTTTTGACCAAAACGACAGGACCGGAGCTGATAAAAATGTTGATATGGATGTTATTTTTTTTCTGACTGCGATTTCAAAACCATGCACCAGAATTAACTTCTTTCAACTCAGTAATGCATTTTGGATGTGTACCTAGAGTTTAAAGCAGAAAAACAGGAACTTTTAGAATTTTAATTTGTTGACCAAAACGACAGGACCGGAGCTGATAAAAATGTTGATATGGATGTTATTTTTTTTCTGACTGCGATTTAAAAACCATGCACCAGAATTCACTTCTTTCAACTCAGTAATGCATTTTGGATGTGTACCTAGAGTTTAAAGCAGAAAAACAGGAACTTTTAGAATTTTCATTTTTTTGACCAAAACGACAGGACCGGAGCTGATAAAAATGTTGATATGGATGTTATTTTTTTTCTGACTGCGATTTCAAAACCATGCACCAGAATTCACTTCTTTCAACTCAGTAATGCATTCTGGATGTGTACCTAGAGTTTGAAGCAGAAAAACAGGAACTTTTAGAATTTTCATTTGTTGACCAAAACGACAGGACCGGACCTGATAAAAATGTTGATATGGATGTTATTTTTTTTCTGACTGCGATTTCAAAACCATGCACGAGAATTCACTTCTTTCAACTCAGTAATGCATTTTGGATGTGTACCTAGAGTTTAAAGCAGAAAAACAGGAACTTTTAGAATTTTCATTTTTTGACCAAAACGACAGGACCGGAGCTGATAAAAATGTTGATATGGATGTTATTTTTTTTCTGACTGCGAATTCAAAACCATGCACCAGAATTCACTTCTTTAAACTCAGTAATGCATTTTGGATGTGTACCTAGAGTTTAAAGCAGAAAAACAGGAACTTTTAGAATTTTCATTTTTTGACCAAAACGACAGGACCGGAGCTGATAAAAATGTTGATATGGATGTTATTTTTTATCTGACTGCGATTTCAAAACCATGCACCAGAATCAACTTCTTTCAACTCAGTAATGCATTTTGGATGTTTACCTAGAGTTTAAAGCAGAAAAACAGGAACTTTTAGAATTTTCATTTTTTGACCAAAACGACAGGACCGGAGCTGATGAAAATGTTGATATGGATGTTATTTTTTTTCTGACTGCGATTTGAAAACCATGCACCAGAATTTACTTCTTTCAACTCAGTAATGCATTTTGGATGTGTACCTAGAGTTTAAAAGAAGAAAAACAGGAACTTTTATAATTTTCATTTTTTGACCAAAACGACAGGACCGGAGCTGATAAAATTGTTGATATGGATGTTATTTTTTTTTCTGACTGCGATTTCAAAACCATGCACCAGAATTCACTTCTTTAAACTCAGTAATGCATTTTGGATGTGTACCTAGAGTTTAAAGCAGAAAAACAGGAACTTTTAGAATTTTCATTTTTTGACCAAAACGACAGGACCGGACCTGATAAAAATGTTGATATGGATGTTATTTTTTTTCTGACTGCGATTTCAAAACCATGCACCAGAATTCACTTCTTTCAACTCAGTAATGCATTTTGGATGTGTACCTAGAGTTTAAAGCAGAAAAACAGGAACTTTTAGAATTTTCATTTTTTGACCAAAACGACAGGACCGGAGCTGATAAAAATGGTGATATGGATGTTATTTTTTTTCTGACTGCGATTTCAAAACCATGCACCAGAATTCACTTCTTTCAACTCAGTAATGCATTTTGGATGTGTACCTAGAGTTTAAAGCAGAAAAACAGGAACTTTTAGAATTTTCATTTTTTGACCAAAACGACAGGACCGGAGCTGATAAAAATGTTGATATGGATGTTTTTTTTTTCTGACTGCGATTTGAAAACCATGCACCAGAATTCACTTTTTTAAACTCAGTAATGCATTTTGGATGTGTACCTAGAGTTTAAAGCAGAAAAACAGGAACTTTTAGAATTTTCATTTTTTGACCAAAACGACAGGACCGGAGCTGATAAAAATGTTGATATGGATGTTATTTTTTTTCTGACTGCGATTTCAAAACCATGCACCAGAATTAACTTCTTTCAACTCAGTAATGCATTTTGGATGTGTACCTAGAGTTTAAAGCAGAAAAACAGGAACTTTTAGAATTTTCATTTGTTGACCAAAACGACAGGACCGGACCTGATAAAAATGTTGATATGGATGTTATTTTTTTTCTGACTGCGATTTCAAAACCATGCACCAGAATTCACTTCTTTCAACTCAGTAATGCATTTTGGATGTGTACCTAGAGTTTAAAGCAGAAAAACAGGAACTTTTAGAATTTTCATTTTTTGACCAAAACGACAGGACCGGAGCTGATGAAAATGTTGATATGGATGTTATTTTTTTTCTGACTGCGATTTCAAAACCATGCACCAGAATTCACTTCTTTCAACTCAGTAATGCATTTTGGATGTGTACCTAGAGTTTAAAGCAGAAAAACAGGAACTTTTAGAATTTTCATTTTTTGACCAAAACGACAGGACCGGAGCTGATAAAAATGTTGATATGGATGTTATTTTTTTTCTGACTGCGATTTCAAAACCATGCACCAGAATTTACTTCTTTCAACTCAGTAATGCATTTTGGATGTGTACCTAGAGTTTAAAAGAAGAAAAACAGGAACTTTTAGAATTTTCATTTTTTGACCAAAACGACAGGACCGGAGCTGATAAAAATGTTGATATGGATGTTATTTTTTTTTCTGACTGCGATTTCAAAACCATGCACCAGAATTCACTTCTTTAAACTCAGTAATGCATTTTGGATGTGTACCTAGAGTTTAAAGCAGAAAAACAGGAACTTTTAGAATTTTCATTTTTTGACCAAAACGACAGGACCGGAGCTGATAAAAATGTTGATATGGATGTTATTTTTTTTCTGACTGCGATTTCAAAACCATGCACCAGAATTAACTTCTTTCAACTCAGTAATGCATTTTGGATGTGTACCTAGAGTTTAAAGCAGAAAAACAGGAACTTTTAGAATTTTCATTTGTTGACCAAAACGACAGGACCGGACCTGATAAAAATGTTGATATGGATGTTATTTTTTTTCTGACTGCGATTTCAAAACCATGCACCAGAATTCACTTCTTTCAACTCAGTAATGCATTTTGGATGTGTACCTAGAGTTTAAAGCAGAAAAACAGGAACTTTTAGAATTTTCATTTTTTGACCAAAACGACAGGACCGGAGCTGATGAAAATGTTGATATGGATGTTATTTTTTTTCTGACTGCGATTTCAAAACCATGCACCAGAATTCACTTCTTTCAACTCAGTAATGCATTTTGGATGTTTACCTAGAGTTTAAAGCAGAAAAACAGGAACTTTTAGAATTTTCATTTTTTGACCAAAACGACAGGACCGGAGCTGATAAAAATGTTGATATGGATGTTATTTTTTTTCTGACTGCGATTTCAAAACCATGCACCAGAATTCACTTCTTTAAACTCAGTAATGCATTTTGGATGTGTACCTAGAGTTTAAAGCAGAAAAACAGGAACTTTTAGAATTTTCATTTTTTGACCAAAACGACAGGACCGGAGCTGATAAAAATGTTGATATGGATGTTATTTTTTTTCTGACTGCGATTTCAAAACCATGCACCAGAATCAACTTCTTTCAACTCAGTAATGCATTTTGGATGTGTACCTAGAGTTTAAAGCAGAAAAACAGGAACTTTTAGAATTTTAATTTGTTGACCAAAACGACAGGACCGGAGCTGATAAAAATGTTGATATGGATGTTATTTTTTTTCTGACTGCGATTTAAAAACCATGCACCAGAATTCACTTCTTTCAACTCAGTAATGCATTTTGGATGTGTACCTAGAGTTTAAAGCAGAAAAACAGGAACTTTTAGAATTTTCATTTTTTTGACCAAAACGACAGGACCGGAGCTGATAAAAATGTTGATATGGATGTTATTTTTTTTCTGACTGCGATTTCAAAACCATGCACCAGAATTCACTTCTTTAAACTCAGTAATGCATTTTGGATGTGTACCTAGAGTTTAAAGCAGAAAAACAGGAACTTTTAGAATTTTCATTTTTTGACCAAAACGACAGGACCGGAGCTGATAAAAATGTTGATATGGATGTTATTTTTTTTCTGACTGCGATTTCAAAACCATGCACCAGAATTCACTTCTTTCAACTCAGTAATGCATTCTGGATGTGTACCTAGAGTTTGAAGCAGAAAAACAGGAACTTTTAGAATTTTCATTTGTTGACCAAAACGACAGGACCGGACCTGATAAAAATGTTGATATGGATGTTATTTTTTTTCTGACTGCGATTTCAAAACCATGCACGAGAATTCACTTCTTTCAACTCAGTAATGCATTTTGGATGTGTACCTAGAGTTTAAAGCAGAAAAACAGGAACTTTTAGAATTTTCATTTTTTGACCAAAACGACAAGACCGGAGCTGATAAAAATGTTGATATGGATGTTATTTTTTTTCTGACTGCGAATTCAAAACCATGCACCAGAATTCACTTCTTTAAACTCAGTAATGCATTTTGGATGTGTACCTAGAGTTTAAAGCAGAAAAACAGGAACTTTTAGAATTTTCATTTTTTGACCAAAACGACAGGACCGGAGCTGATAAAAATGTTGATATGGATGTTATTTTTTTTCTGACTGCGATTTCAAAACCATGCACCAGAATCAACTTCTTTCAACTCAGTAATGCATTTTGGATGTTTACCTAGAGTTTAAAGCAGAAAAACAGGAACTTTTAGAATTTTCATTTTTTGACCAAAACGACAGGACCGGAGCTGATGAAAATGTTGATATGGATGTTATTTTTTTTCTGACTGCGATTTCAAAACCATGCACCAGAATTTACTTCTTTCAACTCAGTAATGCATTTTGGATGTGTACCTAGAGTTTAAAAGAAGAAAAACAGGAACTTTTAGAATTTTCATTTTTTGACCAAAATGACAGGACCGGAGCTGATAAAAATGTTGATATGGATGTTATTTTTTTTTCTGACTGCGATTTCAAAACCATGCACCAGAATTCACTTCTTTCAACTCAGTAATGCATTTTGGATGTGTACCTAGAGTTTAAAGCAGAAAAACAGGAACTTTTAGAATTTTCATTTTTTGACCAAAACGACAGGACCGGAGCTGATAAAAATGTTGATATGGATGTTATTTTTTTTCTGACTGCGATTTCAAAACCATGCACCAGAATTCACTTCTTTCAACTCAGTAATGCATTTTGGATGTGTACCTAGAGTTTAAAGCAGAAAAACAGGAACTTTTAGAATTTTCATTTTTTGACCAAAACGACAGGACCGGAGCTGATAAAAATGTTGATATGGATGTTATTTTTTTTCTGACTGCGATTTCAAAACCATGCACCAGAATTCACTTCTTTCAACTCAGTAATGCATTTTGGATGTGTACCTAGAGTTTAAAGCAGAAAAACAGGAACTTTTAGAATTTTCATTTTTTGACCAAAACGACAGGACCGGAGCTGATAAAAATGTTGATATGGATGTTTTTTTTTTCTGACTGCGATTTGAAAACCATGCACCAGAATTCACTTTTTTAAACTCAGTAATGCATTTTGGATGTGTACCTAGAGTTTAAAGCAGAAAAACAGGAACTTTTAGAATTTTCATTTTTTGACCAAAACGACAGGACCGGAGCTGATAAAAATGTTGATATGGATGTTATTTTTTTTCTGACTGCGATTTCAAAACCATGCACCAGAATTAACTTCTTTCAACTCAGTAATGCATTTTGGATGTGTACCTAGAGTTTAAAGCAGAAAAACAGGAACTTTTAGAATTTTAATTTGTTGACCAAAACGACAGGACCGGAGCTGATAAAAATGTTGATATGGATGTTATTTTTTTTCTGACTGCGATTTAAAAACCATGCACCAGAATTCACTTCTTTCAACTCAGTAATGCATTTTGGATGTGTACCTAGAGTTTAAAGCAGAAAAACAGGAACTTTTAGAATTTTCATTTTTTTGACCAAAACGACAGGACCGGAGCTGATAAAAATGTTGATATGGATGTTATTTTTTTTCTGACTGCGATTTCAAAACCATGCACCAGAATTCACTTCTTTCAACTCAGTAATGCATTCTGGATGTGTACCTAGAGTTTGAAGCAGAAAAACAGGAACTTTTAGAATTTTCATTTGTTGACCAAAACGACAGGACCGGACCTGATAAAAATGTTGATATGGATGTTATTTTTTTTCTGACTGCGATTTCAAAACCATGCACGAGAATTCACTTCTTTCAACTCAGTAATGCATTTTGGATGTGTACCTAGAGTTTAAAGCAGAAAAACAGGAACTTTTAGAATTTTCATTTTTTGACCAAAACGACAGGACCGGAGCTGATAAAAATGTTGATATGGATGTTATTTTTTTTCTGACTGCGAATTCAAAACCATGCACCAGAATTCACTTCTTTAAACTCAGTAATGCATTTTGGATGTGTACCTAGAGTTTAAAGCAGAAAAACAGGAACTTTTAGAATTTTCATTTTTTGACCAAAACGACAGGACCGGAGCTGATAAAAATGTTGATATGGATGTTATTTTTTTTCTGACTGCGATTTCAAAACCATGCACCAGAATCAACTTCTTTCAACTCAGTAATGCATTTTGGATGTTTACCTAGAGTTTAAAGCAGAAAAACAGGAACTTTTAGAATTTTCATTTTTTGACCAAAACGACAGGACCGGAGCTGATGAAAATGTTGATATGGATGTTATTTTTTTTCTGACTGCGATTTGAAAACCATGCACCAGAATTTACTTCTTTCAACTCAGTAATGCATTTTGGATGTGTACCTAGAGTTTAAAAGAAGAAAAACAGGAACTTTTATAATTTTCATTTTTTGACCAAAACGACAGGACCGGAGCTGATAAAATTGTTGATATGGATGTTATTTTTTTTTCTGACTGCGATTTCAAAACCATGCACCAGAATTCACTTCTTTAAACTCAGTAATGCATTTTGGATGTGTACCTAGAGTTTAAAGCAGAAAAACAGGAACTTTTAGAATTTTCATTTTTTGACCAAAACGACAGGACCGGACCTGATAAAAATGTTGATATGGATGTTATTTTTTTTCTGACTGCGATTTCAAAACCATGCACCAGAATTCACTTCTTTCAACTCAGTAATGCATTTTGGATGTGTACCTAGAGTTTAAAGCAGAAAAACAGGAACTTTTAGAATTTTCATTTTTTGACCAAAACGACAGGACCGGAGCTGATAAAAATGGTGATATGGATGTTATTTTTTTTCTGACTGCGATTTCAAAACCATGCACCAGAATTCACTTCTTTCAACTCAGTAATGCATTTTGGATGTGTACCTAGAGTTTAAAGCAGAAAAACAGGAACTTTTAGAATTTTCATTTTTTGACCAAAACGACAGGACCGGAGCTGATAAAAATGTTGATATGGATGTTTTTTTTTTCTGACTGCGATTTGAAAACCATGCACCAGAATTCACTTTTTTAAACTCAGTAATGCATTTTGGATGTGTACCTAGAGTTTAAAGCAGAAAAACAGGAACTTTTAGAATTTTCATTTTTTGACCAAAACGACAGGACCGGAGCTGATAAAAATGTTGATATGGATGTTATTTTTTTTCTGACTGCGATTTCAAAACCATGCACCAGAATTAACTTCTTTCAACTCAGTAATGCATTTTGGATGTGTACCTAGAGTTTAAAGCAGAAAAACAGGAACTTTTAGAATTTTCATTTGTTGACCAAAACGACAGGACCGGACCTGATAAAAATGTTGATATGGATGTTATTTTTTTTCTGACTGCGATTTCAAAACCATGCACCAGAATTCACTTCTTTCAACTCAGTAATGCATTTTGGATGTGTACCTAGAGTTTAAAGCAGAAAAACAGGAACTTTTAGAATTTTCATTTTTTGACCAAAACGACAGGACCGGAGCTGATGAAAATGTTGATATGGATGTTATTTTTTTTCTGACTGCGATTTCAAAACCATGCACCAGAATTCACTTCTTTCAACTCAGTAATGCATTTTGGATGTGTACCTAGAGTTTAAAGCAGAAAAACAGGAACTTTTAGAATTTTCATTTTTTGACCAAAACGACAGGACCGGAGCTGATAAAAATGTTGATATGGATGTTATTTTTTTTCTGACTGCGATTTCAAAACCATGCACCAGAATTTACTTCTTTCAACTCAGTAATGCATTTTGGATGTGTACCTAGAGTTTAAAAGAAGAAAAACAGGAACTTTTAGAATTTTCATTTTTTGACCAAAACGACAGGACCGGAGCTGATAAAAATGTTGATATGGATGTTATTTTTTTTTCTGACTGCGATTTCAAAACCATGCACCAGAATTCACTTCTTTAAACTCAGTAATGCATTTTGGATGTGTACCTAGAGTTTAAAGCAGAAAAACAGGAACTTTTAGAATTTTCATTTTTTGACCAAAACGACAGGACCGGAGCTGATAAAAATGTTGATATGGATGTTATTTTTTTTCTGACTGCGATTTCAAAACCATGCACCAGAATTCACTTCTTTCAACTCAGTAATGCATTTTGGATGTGTACCTAGAGTTTAAAGCAGAAAAACAGGAACTTTTAGAATTTTCATTTTTTGACCAAAACGACAGGACCGGAGCTGATAAAAATGTTGATATGGATGTTTTTTTTTCTGACTGCGATTTGAAAACCATGCACCAGAATTCACTTTTTTAAACTCAGTAATGCATTTTGGATGTGTACCTAGAGTTTAAAGCAGAAAAACAGGAACTTTTAGAATTTTCATTTTTTGACCAAAACGACAGGACCGGAGCTGATAAAAATGTTGATATGGATGTTATTTTTTTTCTGACTGCGATTTCAAAACCATGCACCAGAATTAACTTCTTTCAACTCAGTAATGCATTTTGGATGTGTACCTAGAGTTTAAAGCAGAAAAACAGGAACTTTTAGAATTTTCATTTGTTGACCAAAACGACAGGACCGGACCTGATAAAAATGTTGATATGGATGTTATTTTTTTTCTGACTGCGATTTCAAAACCATGCACCAGAATTCACTTCTTTCAACTCAGTAATGCATTTTGGATGTGTACCTAGAGTTTAAAGCAGAAAAACAGGAACTTTTAGAATTTTCATTTTTTGACCAAAACGACAGGACCGGAGCTGATGAAAATGTTGATATGGATGTTATTTTTTTTCTGACTGCGATTTCAAAACCATGCACCAGAATTCACTTCTTTCAACTCAGTAATGCATTTTGGATGTGTACCTAGAGTTTAAAGCAGAAAAACAGGAACTTTTAGAATTTTCATTTTTTGACCAAAACGACAGGACCGGAGCTGATAAAAATGTTGATATGGATGTTATTTTTTTTCTGACTGCGATTTCAAAACCATGCACCAGAATTCACTTCTTTAAACTCAGTAATGCATTTTGGATGTGTACCTAGAGTTTAAAGCAGAAAAACAGGAACTTTTAGAATTTTCATTTTTTGACCAAAACGACAGGACCGGAGCTGATAAAAATGTTGATATGGATGTTATTTTTTTTCTGACTGCGATTTCAAAACCATGCACCAGAATTCACTTCTTTAAACTCAGTAATGCATTTTGGATGTGTACCTAGAGTTTAAAGCAGAAAAACAGGAACTTTTAGAATTTTCATTTGTTGACCAAAACGACAGGACCGGAGCTGATAAAAATGTTGATATGGATGTTATTTTTTTTCTGACTGCGATTTCAAAACCATGCACCAGAATTCACTTCTTTCAACTCAGTAATGCATTTTGGATGTGTACCTAGAGTTTAAAGCAGAAAAACAGGAACTTTTAGAATTTTCATTTGTTGACCAAAACGACAGGACCGGACCTGATAAAAATGTTGATATGGATGTTATTTTTTTTCTGACTGCGATTTCAAAACCATGCACCAGAATTCACTTCTTTCAACTCAGTAATGCATTTTGGATGTGTACCTAGAGTTTAAAGCAGAAAAACAGGAACTTTTAGAATTTTCATTTTTTGACCAAAACGACAGGACCGGAGCTGATGAAAATGTTGATATGGATGTTATTTTTTTTCTGACTGCGATTTCAAAACCATGCACCAGAATTCACTTCTTTCAACTCAGTAATGCATTTTGGATGTGTACCTAGAGTTTAAAGCAGAAAAACAGGAACTTTTAGAATTTTCATTTTTTGACCAAAACGACAGGACCGGAGCTGATAAAAATGTTGATATGGATGTTATTTTTTTTCTGACTGCGATTTCAAAACCATGCACCAGAATTCACTTCTTTAAACTCAGTAATGCATTTTGGATGTGTACCTAGAGTTTAAAGCAGAAAAACAGGAACTTTTAGAATTTTCATTTTTTGACCAAAACGACAGGACCGGAGCTGATAAAAATGTTGATATGGATGTTATTTTTTTTCTGACTGCGATTTCAAAACCATGCACCAGAATTCACTTCTTTAAACTCAGTAATGCATTTTGGATGTGTACCTAGAGTTTAAAGCAGAAAAACAGGAACTTTTAGAATTTTCATTTGTTGACCAAAACGACAGGACCGGAGCTGATAAAAATGTTGATATGGATGTTATTTTTTTTCTGACTGCGATTTCAAAACCATGCACCAGAATTCACTTCTTTCAACTCAGTAATGCATTTTGGATGTGTACCTAGAGTTTAAAGCAGAAAAACAGGAACTTTTAGAATTTTCATTTTTTGACCAAAACGACAGGACCGGAGCTGATAAAAATGTTGATATGGATGTTATTTTTTTTCTGACTGCGATTTCAAAACCATGCACCAGAATTAACTTCTTTCAACTCAGTAATGCATTTTGGATGTGTACCTAGAGTTTAAAGCAGAAAAACAGGAACTTTTAGAATTTTCATTTGTTGACCAAAACGACAGGACCGGACCTGATAAAAATGTTGATATGGATGTTATTTTTTTTCTGACTGCGATTTGAAAACCATGCACCAGAATTCACTTTTTTAAACTCAGTAATGCATTTTGGATGTGTACCTAGAGTTTAAAGCAGAAAAACAGGAACTTTTAGAATTTTCATTTTTTGACCAAAACGACAGGACCGGAGCTGATAAAAATGTTGATATGGATGTTATTTTTTTTCTGACTGCGATTTCAAAACCATGCACCAGAATTAACTTCTTTCAACTCAGTAATGCATTTTGGATGTGTACCTAGAGTTTAAAGCAGAAAAACAGGAACTTTTAGAATTTTCATTTGTTGACGAAAACGACAGGACCGGACCTGATAAAAATGTTGATATGGATGTTATTTTTTTTCTGACTGCGATTTCAAAACCATGCACCAGAATTCACTTCTTTCAACTCAGTAATGCATTTTGGATGTGTACCTAGAGTTTAAAGCAGAAAAACAGGAACTTTTAGAATTTTCATTTTTTGACCAAAACGACAGGACCGGAGCTGATGAAAATGTTGATATGGATGTTATTTTTTTTCTGACTGCGATTTCAAAACCATGCACCAGAATTCACTTCTTTCAACTCAGTAATGCATTTTGGATGTGTACCTAGAGTTTAAAGCAGAAAAACAGGAACTTTTAGAATTTTCATTTTTTGACCAAAACGACAGTACCGGAGCTGATAAAAATGTTGATATGGATGTTATTTTTTTTCTGACTGCGATTTCAAAACCATGCACCAGAATTCACTTCTTTCAACTCAGTAATGCATTTTGGATGTGTACCTAGAGTTTAAAGCAGAAAAACAGGAACTTTTAGAATTTTCATTTGTTGACCAAAACGACAGGACCGGAGCTGATAAAAATGTCTATATGGATGTTATTTTTTTTCTGACTGCGATTTCAAAACCATGCACCAGAATTCACTTCTTTAAACTCAGTAATGCATTTTGGATGTGTACCTAGAGTTTAAAGCAGAAAAACAGGAACTTTTAGAATTTTCATTTGTTGACCAAAACGACAGGACCGGAGCTGATAAAAATGTTGATATGGATGTTATTTTTTTTCTGACTGCGATTTCAAAACCATGCACCAGAATTCACTTCTTTCAACTCAGTAATGCATTTTGGATGTGTACCTAGAGTTTAAAGCAGAAAAACAGGAACTTTTAGAATTTTCATTTTTTGACCAAAACGACAGGTCCGGAGCTGATAAAAATGTTGATATTGATGTAATTTTTTTTCTGACTGCGGTTTCAAAACCATGCACCAGAATCAACTTCTTTCAACTCAGTAATGCATTTTGGATGTGTACCTAGAGTTTAAAGCAGAAAAACAGGAACTTTTAGAATTTTCATTTTTTGACCAAAACGACAGGACCGGAGCTGATAAAAATGTTGATATGGATGTTTTTTTTTTTCTGACTGCGATTTCAAAACCATGCACCAGAATCAACTTCTTTCAACTCAGTAATGCATTTTGGATGTGTACCTAGAGTTTAAAGCAGAAAAACAGGAACTTTTAGAATTTTCATTTTTTGACCAAAACGACAGGACCGGAGCTGATAAAAATGTTGATATGGATGTTATTTTTTTTCTGACTGCGATTTCAAAACCATGCACCAGAATTCACTTCTTTCAACTCAGTAATGCATTTTGGATGTGTACCTAGAGTTTAAAGCAGAAAAACAGGAACTTTTAGAATTTTCATTTTTTGACCAAAACGACAGGACCGGAGCTGATAAAAAATGTTGATATGGATGTTATTTTTTTTCTGACTGCGATTTCAAAACCATGCACCAGAATTCACTTCTTTAAACTCAGTAATGCATTTTGGATGTGTACCTAGAGTTTAAAGCAGAAAAACAGGAACTTTTAGAATTTTCATTTTTTGACCAAAACGACAGGACCGGAGCTGATAAAAATGTTGATATGGATGTTATTTTTTTTCTGACTGCGATTTCAAAACCATGCACCAGAATTCACTTCTTTAAACTCAGTAATGCATTTTGGATGTGTACCTAGAGTTTAAAGCAGAAAACAGGAACTTTTAGAATTTTCATTTTTTGACCAAAACGACAGGACCGGAGCTGATAAAAATGTTGATATGGATGTTATTTTTTTTCTGACTGCCATTTCAAAACCATGCACCAGAATTCACTTCTTTCAACTCAGTAATGCATTTTGGATGTGTACCTAGAGTTTGAAGCAGAAAAACAGGAACTTTTAGAATTTTAATTTTTTGACCAAAACGACAGGACCGGAGCTGATAAAAATGTTGATATGGATGTTATTTTTTTTCTGACTGCGATTTCAAAACCATGCACCAGAATCAACTTCTTTCAACTCAGTAATGCATTTTGGATGTGTACCTAGAGTTTAAAGCAGAAAAACAGGAACTTTTAGAATTTTCATTTTTTGACCAAAACGACAGGACCGGAGCTGATGAAAATGTTGATATGGATGTTATTTTTTTTCTGACTGCGATTTCAAAACCATGCACCAGAATTCACTTCTTTCAACTCAGTAATGCATTTTGGATGTGTACCTAGAGTTTAAAGCAGAAAAACAGGAACTTTTAGAATTTTCATTTTTTGACCAAAACGACAGGACCGGAGCTGATAAAAATGTTGATATGGATGTTATTTTTTTTCTGACTGCGATTTCAAAACCATGCACCAGAATTCACTTCTTTAAACTCAGTAATGCATTTTGGATGTGTACCTAGAGTTTAAAGCAGAAAAACAGGAACTTTTAGAATTTTCATTTTTTGACCAAAACGACAGGACCGGACCTGATAAAAATGTTGATATGGATGTTATTTTTTTTCTGACTGCGATTTCAAAACCATGCACCAGAATTCACTTCTTTCAACTCAGTAATGCATTTTGGATGTGTACCTAGAGTTTAAAGCAGAAAAACAGGAACTTTTAGAATTTTCATTTTTTGACCAAAACGACAGGACCGGAGCTGATGAAAATGTTGATATGGATGTTATTTTTTTTCTGACTGCGATTTCAAAACCATGCACCAGAATTCACTTCTTTCAACTCAGTAATGCATTTTGGATGTGTACCTAGAGTTTAAAGCAGAAAAACAGGAACTTTTAGAATTTTCATTTTTTGACCAAAACGACAGTACCGGAGCTGATAAAAATGTTGATATGGATGTTATTTTTTTTCTGACTGCGATTTCAAAACCATGCACCAGAATTCACTTCTTTCAACTCAGTAATGCATTTTGGATGTGTACCTAGAGTTTAAAGCAGAAAAACAGGAACTTTTAGAATTTTCATTTGTTGACCAAAACGACAGGACCGGAGCTGATAAAAATGTCTATATGGATGTTATTTTTTTTCTGACTGCGATTTCAAAACCATGCACCAGAATTCACTTCTTTAAACTCAGTAATGCATTTTGGATGTGTACCTAGAGTTTAAAGCAGAAAAACAGGAACTTTTAGAATTTTCATTTGTTGACCAAAACGACAGGACCGGAGCTGATAAAAATGTTGATATGGATGTTATTTTTTTTCTGACTGCGATTTCAAAACCATGCACCAGAATTCACTTCTTTCAACTCAGTAATGCATTTTGGATGTGTACCTAGAGTTTAAAGCAGAAAAACAGGAACTTTTAGAATTTTCATTTTTTGACCAAAACGACAGGACCGGAGATGATGAAAATGTTGATATGGATGTTATTTTTTTTCTGACTGCGATTTCAAAACCATGCACCAGAATTCACTTCTTTCAACTCAGTAATGCATTTTGGATGTGTACCTAGAGTTTAAAGCAGAAAAACAGGAACTTTTAGAATTTTCATTTTTTGACCAAAACGACAGGACCGGAGCTGATAAAAATGTTGATATGGATGTTATTTTTTTTCTGACTGCGATTTCAAAACCATGCACCAGAATTCACTTCTTTAAACTCAGTAATGCATTTTGGATGTGTACCTAGAGTTTAAAGCAGAAAAACAGGAACTTTTAGAATTTTCATTTTTTGACCAAAACGACAGGACCGGAGCTGATAAAAATGTTGATATGGATGTTATTTTTTTTCTGACTGCGATTTCAAAACCATGCACCAGAATTCACTTCTTTCAACTCAGTAATGCATTTTGGATGTGTACCTAGAGTTTAAAGCAGAAAAACAGGAACTTGTAGAATTTTCATTTGTTGACCAAAACGACAGGACCGGAGCTGATAAAAATGTCTATATGGATGTTATTTT
This sequence comes from Crinia signifera, assembly GCF_055691185.1. Lineage (NCBI taxonomy): Eukaryota > Metazoa > Chordata > Amphibia > Anura > Myobatrachidae > Crinia > Crinia signifera. The sequence continues at coordinate 93,331,781 of NC_139227.1, forward strand.
TTTTCTGACTGCGATTTCAAAACCATGCACCAGAATCAACTTCTTTCAACTCAGTAATGCATTTTGGATGTTTACCTAGAGTTTAAAGCAGAAAAACAGGAACTTTTAGAATTTTCATTTTTTGACCAAAACGACAGGACCGGAGCTGATAAAAATGTTGATATGGATGTTATTTTTTTTCTGACTGCGATTTCAAAACCATGCACCAGAATTCACTTCTTTAAACTCAGTAATGCATTTTGGATGTGTACCTAGAGTTTAAAGCAGAAAAACAGGAACTTTTAGAATTTTCATTTTTTGACCAAAACGACAGGACCGGAGCTGATAAAAATGTTGATATGGATGTTATTTTTTTTCTGACTGCGATTTCAAAACCATGCACCAGAATCAACTTCTTTCAACTCAGTAATGCATTTTGGATGTGTACCTAGAGTTTAAAGCAGAAAAACAGGAACTTTTAGAATTTTAATTTGTTGACCAAAATGACAGGACCGGAGCTGATAAAAATGTTGATATGGATGTTATTTTTTTTCTGACTGCGATTTAAAAACCATGCACCAGAATTCACTTCTTTCAACTCAGTAATGCATTTTGGATGTGTACCTAGAGTTTAAAGCAGAAAAACAGGAACTTTTAGAATTTTCATTTTTTTGACCAAAACGACAGGACCGGAGCTGATAAAAATGTTGATATGGATGTTATTTTTTTTCTGACTGCGATTTCAAAACCATGCACCAGAATTCACTTCTTTAAACTCAGTAATGCATTTTGGATGTGTACCTAGAGTTTAAAGCAGAAAAACAGGAACTTTTAGAATTTTCATTTTTTGACCAAAACGACAGGACCGGAGCTGATAAAAATGTTGATATGGATGTTATTTTTTTTCTGACTGCGATTTCAAAACCATGCACCAGAATTCACTTCTTTAAACTCAGTAATGCATTTTGGATGTGTACCTAGAGTTTAAAGCAGAAAAACAGGAACTTTTAGAATTTTCATTTGTTGACCAAAACGACAGGACCGGAGCTGATAAAAATGTCTATATGGATGTTATTTTTTTTCTGACTGCGATTTCAAAACCATGCACCAGAATTCACTTCTTTAAACTCAGTAATGCATTTTGGATGTGTACCTAGAGTTTAAAGCAGAAAAACAGGAACTTTTAGAATTTTCATTTGTTGACCAAAACGACAGGACCGGAGCTGATAAAAATGTTGATATGGATGTTATTTTTTTTCTGACTGCGATTTCAAAACCATGCACCAGAATTCACTTCTTTCAACTCAGTAATGCATTTTGGATGTGTACCTAGAGTTTAAAGCAGAAAAACAGGAACTTTTAGAATTTTCATTTTTTGACCAAAACGACAGGACCGGAGATGATGAAAATGTTGATATGGATGTTATTTTTTTTCTGACTGCGATTTCAAAACCATGCACCAGAATTCACTTCTTTCAACTCAGTAATGCATTTTGGATGTGTACCTAGAGTTTAAAGCAGAAAAACAGGAACTTTTAGAATTTTCATTTTTTGACCAAAACGACAGGACCGGAGCTGATAAAAATGTTGATATGGATGTTATTTTTTTTCTGACTGCGATTTCAAAACCATGCACCAGAATTCACTTCTTTAAACTCAGTAATGCATTTTGGATGTGTACCTAGAGTTTAAAGCAGAAAAACAGGAACTTTTAGAATTTTCATTTTTTGACCAAAACGACAGGACCGGAGCTGATAAAAATGTTGATATGGATGTTATTTTTTTTCTGACTGCGATTTCAAAACCATGCACCAGAATTCACTTCTTTCAACTCAGTAATGCATTTTGGATGTGTACCTAGAGTTTAAAGCAGAAAAACAGGAACTTGTAGAATTTTCATTTGTTGACCAAAACGACAGGACCGGAGCTGATAAAAATGTCTATATGGATGTTATTTTTTTTCTGACTGCGATTTCAAAACCATGCACCAGAATCAACTTCTTTCAACTCAGTAATGCATTTTGGATGTTTACCTAGAGTTTAAAGCAGAAAAACAGGAACTTTTAGAATTTTCATTTTTTGACCAAAACGACAGGACCGGAGCTGATAAAAATGTTGATATGGATGTTATTTTTTTTCTGACTGCGATTTCAAAACCATGCACCAGAATTCACTTCTTTAAACTCAGTAATGCATTTTGGATGTGTACCTAGAGTTTAAAGCAGAAAAACAGGAACTTTTAGAATTTTCATTTTTTGACCAAAACGACAGGACCGGAGCTGATAAAAATGTTGATATGGATGTTATTTTTTTTCTGACTGCGATTTCAAAACCATGCACCAGAATCAACTTCTTTCAACTCAGTAATGCATTTTGGATGTGTACCTAGAGTTTAAAGCAGAAAAACAGGAACTTTTAGAATTTTAATTTGTTGACCAAAATGACAGGACCGGAGCTGATAAAAATGTTGATATGGATGTTATTTTTTTTCTGACTGCGATTTAAAAACCATGCACCAGAATTCACTTCTTTCAACTCAGTAATGCATTTTGGATGTGTACCTAGAGTTTAAAGCAGAAAAACAGGAACTTTTAGAATTTTCATTTTTTTGACCAAAACGACAGGACCGGAGCTGATAAAAATGTTGATATGGATGTTATTTTTTTTCTGACTGCGATTTCAAAACCATGCACCAGAATTCACTTCTTTAAACTCAGTAATGCATTTTGGATGTGTACCTAGAGTTTAAAGCAGAAAAACAGGAACTTTTAGAATTTTCATTTTTTGACCAAAACGACAGGACCGGAGCTGATAAAAATGTTGATATGGATGTTATTTTTTTTCTGACTGCGATTTCAAAACCATGCACCAGAATTCACTTCTTTCAACTCAGTAATGCATTCTGGATGTGTACCTAGAGTTTGAAGCAGAAAAACAGGAACTTTTAGAATTTTCATTTGTTGACCAAAACGACAGGACCGGACCTGATAAAAATGTTGATATGGATGTTATTTTTTTTCTGACTGCGATTTCAAAACCATGCACGAGAATTCACTTCTTTCAACTCAGTAATGCATTTTGGATGTGTACCTAGAGTTTAAAGCAGAAAAACAGGAACTTTTAGAATTTTCATTTTTTGACCAAAACGACAAGACCGGAGCTGATAAAAATGTTGATATGGATGTTATTTTTTTTCTGACTGCGAATTCAAAACCATGCACCAGAATTCACTTCTTTAAACTCAGTAATGCATTTTGGATGTGTACCTAGAGTTTAAAGCAGAAAAACAGGAACTTTTAGAATTTTCATTTTTTGACCAAAACGACAGGACCGGAGCTGATAAAAATGTTGATATGGATGTTATTTTTTTTCTGACTGCGATTTCAAAACCATGCACCAGAATCAACTTCTTTCAACTCAGTAATGCATTTTGGATGTTTACCTAGAGTTTAAAGCAGAAAAACAGGAACTTTTAGAATTTTCATTTTTTGACCAAAACGACAGGACCGGAGCTGATGAAAATGTTGATATGGATGTTATTTTTTTTCTGACTGCGATTTCAAAACCATGCACCAGAATTTACTTCTTTCAACTCAGTAATGCATTTTGGATGTGTACCTAGAGTTTAAAAGAAGAAAAACAGGAACTTTTAGAATTTTCATTTTTTGACCAAAATGACAGGACCGGAGCTGATAAAAATGTTGATATGGATGTTATTTTTTTTTCTGACTGCGATTTCAAAACCATGCACCAGAATTCACTTCTTTCAACTCAGTAATGCATTTTGGATGTGTACCTAGAGTTTAAAGCAGAAAAACAGGAACTTTTAGAATTTTCATTTTTTGACCAAAACGACAGGACCGGAGCTGATAAAAATGTTGATATGGATGTTATTTTTTTTCTGACTGCGATTTCAAAACCATGCACCAGAATTCACTTCTTTCAACTCAGTAATGCATTTTGGATGTGTACCTAGAGTTTAAAGCAGAAAAACAGGAACTTTTAGAATTTTCATTTTTTGACCAAAACGACAGGACCGGAGCTGATAAAAATGTTGATATGGATGTTATTTTTTTTCTGACTGCGATTTCAAAACCATGCACCAGAATTCACTTCTTTCAACTCAGTAATGCATTCTGGATGTGTACCTAGAGTTTGAAGCAGAAAAACAGGAACTTTTAGAATTTTCATTTGTTGACCAAAACGACAGGACCGGACCTGATAAAAATGTTGATATGGATGTTATTTTTTTTCTGACTGCGATTTCAAAACCATGCACGAGAATTCACTTCTTTCAACTCAGTAATGCATTTTGGATGTGTACCTAGAGTTTAAAGCAGAAAAACAGGAACTTTTAGAATTTTCATTTTTTGACCAAAACGACAAGACCGGAGCTGATAAAAATGTTGATATGGATGTTATTTTTTTTCTGACTGCGAATTCAAAACCATGCACCAGAATTCACTTCTTTAAACTCAGTAATGCATTTTGGATGTGTACCTAGAGTTTAAAGCAGAAAAACAGGAACTTTTAGAATTTTCATTTTTTGACCAAAACGACAGGACCGGAGCTGATAAAAATGTTGATATGGATGTTATTTTTTTTCTGACTGCGATTTCAAAACCATGCACCAGAATCAACTTCTTTCAACTCAGTAATGCATTTTGGATGTTTACCTAGAGTTTAAAGCAGAAAAACAGGAACTTTTAGAATTTTCATTTTTTGACCAAAACGACAGGACCGGAGCTGATGAAAATGTTGATATGGATGTTATTTTTTTTCTGACTGCGATTTCAAAACCATGCACCAGAATTTACTTCTTTCAACTCAGTAATGCATTTTGGATGTGTACCTAGAGTTTAAAAGAAGAAAAACAGGAACTTTTAGAATTTTCATTTTTTGACCAAAATGACAGGACCGGAGCTGATAAAAATGTTGATATGGATGTTATTTTTTTTTCTGACTGCGATTTCAAAACCATGCACCAGAATTCACTTCTTTCAACTCAGTAATGCATTTTGGATGTGTACCTAGAGTTTAAAGCAGAAAAACAGGAACTTTTAGAATTTTCATTTTTTGACCAAAACGACAGGACCGGAGCTGATAAAAATGTTGATATGGATGTTATTTTTTTTCTGACTGCGATTTCAAAACCATGCACCAGAATTCACTTCTTTCAACTCAGTAATGCATTTTGGATGTGTACCTAGAGTTTAAAGCAGAAAAACAGGAACTTTTAGAATTTTCATTTTTTGACCAAAACGACAGGACTGGAGCTGATAAAAATGTTGATATGGATGTTATTTTTTTTCTGACTGCGATTTCAAAACCATGCACCAGAATTCACTTCTTTCAACTCAGTAATGCATTTTGGATGTGTACCTAGAGTTTAAAGCAGAAAAACAGGAACTTTTAGAATTTTCATTTTTTGACCAAAACGACAGGACCGGAGCTGATAAAAATGTTGATATGGATGTTTTTTTTTTCTGACTGCGATTTGAAAACCATGCACCAGAATTCACTTTTTTAAACTCAGTAATGCATTTTGGATGTGTACCTAGAGTTTAAAGCAGAAAAACAGGAACTTTTAGAATTTTCATTTTTTGACCAAAACGACAGGACCGGAGCTGATAAAAATGTTGATATGGATGTTATTTTTTTTCTGACTGCGATTTCAAAACCATGCACCAGAATTAACTTCTTTCAACTCAGTAATGCATTTTGGATGTGTACCTAGAGTTTAAAGCAGAAAAACAGGAACTTTTAGAATTTTAAATTGTTGACCAAAACGACAGGACCGGAGCTGATAAAAATGTTGATATGGATGTTATTTTTTTTCTGACTGCGATTTAAAAACCATGCACCAGAATTCACTTCTTTCAACTCAGTAATGCATTTTGGATGTGTACCTAGAGTTTAAAGCAGAAAAACAGGAACTTTTAGAATTTTCATTTTTTTGACCAAAACGACAGGACCGGAGCTGATAAAAATGTTGATATGGATGTTATTTTTTTTCTGACTGCGATTTCAAAACCATGCACCAGAATTCACTTCTTTCAACTCAGTAATGCATTCTGGATGTGTACCTAGAGTTTGAAGCAGAAAAACAGGAACTTTTAGAATTTTCATTTGTTGACCAAAACGACAGGACCGGACCTGATAAAAATGTTGATATGGATGTTATTTTTTTTCTGGCTGCGATTTCAAAACCATGCACGAGAATTCACTTCTTTCAACTCAGTAATGCATTTTGGATGTGTACCTAGAGTTTAAAGCAGAAAAACAGGAACTTTTAGAATTTTCATTTTTTGACCAAAACGACAGGACCGGAGCTGATAAAAATGTTGATATGGATGTTATTTTTTTTCTGACTGCGATTTCAAAACCATGCACCAGAGTTAACTTCTTTCAACTCAGTAATGCATTTTGGATGTGTACCTAGAGTTTAAAGCAGAAAAACAGGAACTTTTAGAATTTTCATTTGTTGACCAAAACGACAGGACCGGACCTGATAAAAATGTTGATATGGATGTTATTTTTTTTCTGACTGCGATTTCAAAACCATGCACCAGAATTCACTTCTTTAAACTCAGTAATGCATTTTGGATGTGTACCTAGAGTTTAAAGCAGAAAAACAGGAACTTTTAGAATTTTCATTTTTTGACCAAAACGACAGGACCGGAGCTGATAAAAATGTTGATATGGATGTTATTTTTTTTCTGACTGCGATTTCAAAACCATGCACCAGAATTCACTTCTTTCAACTCAGTAATGCATTCTGGATGTGTACCTAGAGTTTGAAGCAGAAAAACAGGAACTTTTAGAATTTTCATTTGTTGACCAAAACGACAGGACCGGACCTGATAAAAATGTTGATATGGATGTTATTTTTTTTCTGACTGCGATTTCAAAACCATGCACGAGAATTCACTTCTTTCAACTCAGTAATGCATTTTGGATGTGTACCTAGAGTTTAAAGCAGAAAAACAGGAACTTTTAGAATTTTCATTTTTTGACCAAAACGACAGGACCGGAGCTGATAAAAATGTTGATATGGATGTTATTTTTTTTCTGACTGCGAATTCAAAACCATGCACCAGAATTCACTTCTTTAAACTCAGTAATGCATTTTGGATGTGTACCTAGAGTTTAAAGCAGAAAAACAGGAACTTTTAGAATTTTCATTTTTTGACCAAAACGACAGGACCGGAGCTGATAAAAATGTTGATATGGATGTTATTTTTTTTCTGACTGCGATTTCAAAACCATGCACCAGAATCAACTTCTTTCAACTCAGTAATGCATTTTGGATGTTTACCTAGAGTTTAAAGCAGAAAAACAGGAACTTTTAGAATTTTCATTTTTTGACCAAAACGACAGGACCGGAGCTGATGAAAATGTTGATATGGATGTTATTTTTTTTCTGACTGCGATTTGAAAACCATGCACCAGAATTTACTTCTTTCAACTCAGTAATGCATTTTGGATGTGTACCTAGAGTTTAAAAGAAGAAAAACAGGAACTTTTAGAATTTTCATTTTTTGACCAAAACGACAGGACCGGAGCTGATAAAAATGTTGATATGGATGTTATTTTTTTTTCTGACTGCGATTTCAAAACCATGCACCAGAATTCACTTCTTTAAACTCAGTAATGCATTTTGGATGTGTACCTAGAGTTTAAAGCAGAAAAACAGGAACTTTTAGAATTTTCATTTTTTGACCAAAACGACAGGACCGGACCTGATAAAAATGTTGATATGGATGTTATTTTTTTTCTGACTGCGATTTCAAAACCATGCACCAGAATTCACTTCTTTCAACTCAGTAATGCATTTTGGATGTGTACCTAGAGTTTAAAGCAGAAAAACAGGAACTTTTAGAATTTTCATTTTTTGAACAAAACGACAGGACCGGAGCTGATAAAAATGTTGATATGGATGTTATTTTTTTTCTGACTGCGATTTCAAAACCATGCACCAGAATTCACTTCTTTCAACTCAGTAATGCATTTTGGATGTGTACCTAGAGTTTAAAGCAGAAAAACAGGAACTTTTAGAATTTTCATTTTTTGACCAAAACGACAGGACCGGAGCTGATAAAAATGTTGATATGGATGTTTTTTTTTTCTGACTGCGATTTGAAAACCATGCACCAGAATTCACTTTTTTAAACTCAGTAATGCATTTTGGATGTGTACCTAGAGTTTAAAGCAGAAAAACAGGAACTTTTAGAATTTTCATTTTTTGACCAAAACGACAGGACCGGAGCTGATAAAAATGTTGATATGGATGTTATTTTTTTTCTGACTGCGATTTCAAAACCATGCACCAGAATTAACTTCTTTCAACTCAGTAATGCATTTTGGATGTGTACCTAGAGTTTAAAGCAGAAAAACAGGAACTTTTAGAATTTTCATTTGTTGACCAAAACGACAGGACCGGACCTGATAAAAATGTTGATATGGATGTTATTTTTTTTCTGACTGCGATTTCAAAACCATGCACCAGAATTCACTTCTTTCAACTCAGTAATGCATTTTGGATGTGTACCTAGAGTTTAAAGCAGAAAAACAGGAACTTTTAGAATTTTCATTTTTTGACCAAAACGACAGGACCGGAGCTGATGAAAATGTTGATATGGATGTTATTTTTTTTCTGACTGCGATTTCAAAACCATGCACCAGAATTCACTTCTTTCAACTCAGTAATGCATTTTGGATGTGTACCTAGAGTTTAAAGCAGAAAAACAGGAACTTTTAGAATTTTCATTTTTTGACCAAAACGACAGGACCGGAGCTGATAAAAATGTTGATATGGATGTTATTTTTTTTCTGACTGCGATTTCAAAACCATGCACCAGAATTTACTTCTTTCAACTCAGTAATGCATTTTGGATGTGTACCTAGAGTTTAAAAGAAGAAAAACAGGAACTTTTAGAATTTTCATTTTTTGACCAAAACGACAGGACCGGAGCTGATAAAAATGTTGATATGGATGTTATTTTTTTTTCTGACTGCGATTTCAAAACCATGCACCAGAATTCACTTCTTTAAACTCAGTAATGCATTTTGGATGTGTACCTAGAGTTTAAAGCAGAAAAACAGGAACTTTTAGAATTTTCATTTTTTGACCAAAACGACAGGACCGGAGCTGATAAAAATGTTGATATGGATGTTTTTTTTTCTGACTGCGATTTGAAAACCATGCACCAGAATTCACTTTTTTAAACTCAGTAATGCATTTTGGATGTGTACCTAGAGTTTAAAGCAGAAAAACAGGAACTTTTAGAATTTTCATTTTTTGACCAAAACGACAGGACCGGAGCTGATAAAAATGTTGATATGGATGTTATTTTTTTTCTGACTGCGATTTCAAAACCATGCACCAGAATTAACTTCTTTCAACTCAGTAATGCATTTTGGATGTGTACCTAGAGTTTAAAGCAGAAAAACAGGAACTTTTAGAATTTTCATTTGTTGACCAAAACGACAGGACCGGACCTGATAAAAATGTTGATATGGATGTTATTTTTTTTCTGACTGCGATTTCAAAACCATGCACCAGAATTCACTTCTTTCAACTCAGTAATGCATTTTGGATGTGTACCTAGAGTTTAAAGCAGAAAAACAGGAACTTTTAGAATTTTCATTTTTTGACCAAAACGACAGGACCGGAGCTGATGAAAATGTTGATATGGATGTTATTTTTTTTCTGACTGCGATTTCAAAACCATGCACCAGAATTCACTTCTTTCAACTCAGTAATGCATTTTGGATGTGTACCTAGAGTTTAAAGCAGAAAAACAGGAACTTTTAGAATTTTCATTTTTTGACCAAAACGACAGGACCGGAGCTGATAAAAATGTTGATATGGATGTTATTTTTTTTCTGACTGCGATTTCAAAACCATGCACCAGAATTCACTTCTTTAAACTCAGTAATGCATTTTGGATGTGTACCTAGAGTTTAAAGCAGAAAAACAGGAACTTTTAGAATTTTCATTTTTTGACCAAAACGACAGGACCGGAGCTGATAAAAATGTTGATATGGATGTTATTTTTTTTCTGACTGCGATTTCAAAACCATGCACCAGAATTCACTTCTTTAAACTCAGTAATGCATTTTGGATGTGTACCTAGAGTTTAAAGCAGAAAAACAGGAACTTTTAGAATTTTCATTTGTTGACCAAAACGACAGGACCGGAGCTGATAAAAATGTTGATATGGATGTTATTTTTTTTCTGACTGCGATTTCAAAACCATGCACCAGAATTCACTTCTTTCAACTCAGTAATGCATTTTGGATGTGTACCTAGAGTTTAAAGCAGAAAAACAGGAACTTTTAGAATTTTCATTTTTTGACCAAAACGACAGGACCGGAGCTGATAAAAATGTTGATATGGATGTTATTTTTTTTCTGACTGCGATTTCAAAACCATGCACCAGAATTAACTTCTTTCAACTCAGTAATGCATTTTGGATGTGTACCTAGAGTTTAAAGCAGAAAAACAGGAACTTTTAGAATTTTCATTTGTTGACCAAAACGACAGGACCGGACCTGATAAAAATGTTGATATGGATGTTATTTTTTTTCTGACTGCGATTTGAAAACCATGCACCAGAATTCACTTTTTTAAACTCAGTAATGCATTTTGGATGTGTACCTAGAGTTTAAAGCAGAAAAACAGGAACTTTTAGAATTTTCATTTTTTGACCAAAACGACAGGACCGGAGCTGATAAAAATGTTGATATGGATGTTATTTTTTTTCTGACTGCGATTTCAAAACCATGCACCAGAATTAACTTCTTTCAACTCAGTAATGCATTTTGGATGTGTACCTAGAGTTTAAAGCAGAAAAACAGGAACTTTTAGAATTTTCATTTGTTGACCAAAACGACAGGACCGGACCTGATAAAAATGTTGATATGGATGTTATTTTTTTTCTGACTGCGATTTCAAAACCATGCACCAGAATTCACTTCTTTCAACTCAGTAATGCATTTTGGATGTGTACCTAGAGTTTAAAGCAGAAAAACAGGAACTTTTAGAATTTTCATTTTTTGACCAAAACGACAGGACCGGAGCTGATGAAAATGTTGATATGGATGTTATTTTTTTTCTGACTGCGATTTCAAAACCATGCACCAGAATTCACTTCTTTCAACTCAGTAATGCATTTTGGATGTGTACCTAGAGTTTAAAGCAGAAAAACAGGAACTTTTAGAATTTTCATTTTTTGACCAAAACGACAGTACCGGAGCTGATAAAAATGTTGATATGGATGTTATTTTTTTTCTGACTGCGATTTCAAAACCATGCACCAGAATTCACTTCTTTCAACTCAGTAATGCATTTTGGATGTGTACCTAGAGTTTAAAGCAGAAAAACAGGAACTTTTAGAATTTTCATTTGTTGACCAAAACGACAGGACCGGAGCTGATAAAAATGTCTATATGGATGTTATTTTTTTTCTGACTGCGATTTCAAAACCATGCACCAGAATTCACTTCTTTAAACTCAGTAATGCATTTTGGATGTGTACCTAGAGTTTAAAGCAGAAAAACAGGAACTTTTAGAATTTTCATTTGTTGACCAAAACGACAGGACCGGAGCTGATAAAAATGTTGATATGGATGTTATTTTTTTTCTGACTGCGATTTCAAAACCATGCACCAGAATTCACTTCTTTCAACTCAGTAATGCATTTTGGATGTGTACCTAGAGTTTAAAGCAGAAAAACAGGAACTTTTAGAATTTTCATTTTTTGACCAAAACGACAGGTCCGGAGCTGATAAAAATGTTGATATTGATGTAATTTTTTTTCTGACTGCGGTTTCAAAACCATGCACCAGAATCAACTTCTTTCAACTCAGTAATGCATTTTGGATGTGTACCTAGAGTTTAAAGCAGAAAAACAGGAACTTTTAGAATTTTCATTTTTTGACCAAAACGACAGGACCGGAGCTGATAAAAATGTTGATATGGATGTTTTTTTTTTTCTGACTGCGATTTCAAAACCATGCACCAGAATCAACTTCTTTCAACTCAGTAATGCATTTTGGATGTGTACCTAGAGTTTAAAGCAGAAAAACAGGAACTTTTAGAATTTTCATTTTTTGACCAAAACGACAGGACCGGAGCTGATAAAAATGTTGATATGGATGTTATTTTTTTTCTGACTGCGATTTCAAAACCATGCACCAGAATTCACTTCTTTCAACTCAGTAATGCATTTTGGATGTGTACCTAGAGTTTAAAGCAGAAAAACAGGAACTTTTAGAATTTTCATTTTTTGACCAAAACGACAGGACCGGAGCTGATAAAAAATGTTGATATGGATGTTATTTTTTTTCTGACTGCGATTTCAAAACCATGCACCAGAATTCACTTCTTTAAACTCAGTAATGCATTTTGGATGTGTACCTAGAGTTTAAAGCAGAAAAACAGGAACTTTTAGAATTTTCATTTTTTGACCAAAACGACAGGACCGGAGCTGATAAAAATGTTGATATGGATGTTATTTTTTTTCTGACTGCGATTTCAAAACCATGCACCAGAATTCACTTCTTTAAACTCAGTAATGCATTTTGGATGTGTACCTAGAGTTTAAAGCAGAAAACAGGAACTTTTAGAATTTTCATTTTTTGACCAAAACGACAGGACCGGAGCTGATAAAAATGTTGATATGGATGTTATTTTTTTTCTGACTGCCATTTCAAAACAATGCACCAGAATTCACTTCTTTCAACTCAGTAATGCATTTTGGATGTGTACCTAGAGTTTGAAGCAGAAAAACAGGAACTTTTAGAATTTTAATTTTTTGACCAAAACGACAGGACCGGAGCTGATAAAAATGTTGATATGGATGTTATTTTTTTTCTGACTGCGATTTCAAAACCATGCACCAGAATCAACTTCTTTCAACTCAGTAATGCATTTTGGATGTGTACCTAGAGTTTAAAGCAGAAAAACAGGAACTTTTAGAATTTTCATTTTTTGACCAAAACGACAGGACCGGAGCTGATGAAAATGTTGATATGGATGTTATTTTTTTTCTGACTGCGATTTCAAAACCATGCACCAGAATTCACTTCTTTCAACTCAGTAATGCATTTTGGATGTGTACCTAGAGTTTAAAGCAGAAAAACAGGAACTTTTAGAATTTTCATTTTTTGACCAAAACGACAGGACCGGAGCTGATAAAAATGTTGATATGGATGTTATTTTTTTTCTGACTGCGATTTCAAAACCATGCACCAGAATTCACTTCTTTAAACTCAGTAATGCATTTTGGATGTGTACCTAGAGTTTAAAGCAGAAAAACAGGAACTTTTAGAATTTTCATTTTTTGACCAAAACGACAGGACCGGACCTGATAAAAATGTTGATATGGATGTTATTTTTTTTCTGACTGCGATTTCAAAACCATGCACCAGAATTCACTTCTTTCAACTCAGTAATGCATTTTGGATGTGTACCTAGAGTTTAAAGCAGAAAAACAGGAACTTTTAGAATTTTCATTTTTTGACCAAAACGACAGGACCGGAGCTGATGAAAATGTTGATATGGATGTTATTTTTTTTCTGACTGCGATTTCAAAACCATGCACCAGAATTCACTTCTTTCAACTCAGTAATGCATTTTGGATGTGTACCTAGAGTTTAAAGCAGAAAAACAGGAACTTTTAGAATTTTCATTTGTTGACCAAAACGACAGGACCGGAGCTGATAAAAATGTCTATATGGATGTTATTTTTTTTCTGACTGCGATTTCAAAACCATGCACCAGAATTCACTTCTTTAAACTCAGTAATGCATTTTGGATGTGTACCTAGAGTTTAAAGCAGAAAAACAGGAACTTTTAGAATTTTCATTTGTTGACCAAAACGACAGGACCGGAGCTGATAAAAATGTTGATATGGATGTTATTTTTTTTCTGACTGCGATTTCAAAACCATGCACCAGAATTCACTTCTTTCAACTCAGTAATGCATTTTGGATGTGTACCTAGAGTTTAAAGCAGAAAAACAGGAACTTTTAGAATTTTCATTTTTTGACCAAAACGACAGGTCCGGAGCTGATAAAAATGTTGATATTGATGTAATTTTTTTTCTGACTGCGGTTTCAAAACCATGCACCAGAATCAACTTCTTTCAACTCAGTAATGCATTTTGGATGTGTACCTAGAGTTTAAAGCAGAAAAACAGGAACTTTTAGAATTTTCATTTTTTGACCAAAACGACAGGACCGGAGCTGATAAAAATGTTGATATGGATGTTTTTTTTTTTCTGACTGCGATTTCAAAACCATGCACCAGAATCAACTTCTTTCAACTCAGTAATGCATTTTGGATGTGTACCTAGAGTTTAAAGCAGAAAAACAGGAACTTTTAGAATTTTCATTTTTTGACCAAAACGACAGGACCGGAGCTGATAAAAATGTTGATATGGATGTTATTTTTTTTCTGACTGCGATTTCAAAACCATGCACCAGAATTCACTTCTTTCAACTCAGTAATGCATTTTGGATGTGTACCTAGAGTTTAAAGCAGAAAAACAGGAACTTTTAGAATTTTCATTTTTTGACCAAAACGACAGGACCGGAGCTGATAAAAAATGTTGATATGGATGTTATTTTTTTTCTGACTGCGATTTCAAAACCATGCACCAGAATTCACTTCTTTAAACTCAGTAATGCATTTTGGATGTGTACCTAGAGTTTAAAGCAGAAAAACAGGAACTTTTAGAATTTTCATTTTTTGACCAAAACGACAGGACCGGAGCTGATAAAAATGTTGATATGGATGTTATTTTTTTTCTGACTGCGATTTCAAAACCATGCACCAGAATTCACTTCTTTAAACTCAGTAATGCATTTTGGATGTGTACCTAGAGTTTAAAGCAGAAAACAGGAACTTTTAGAATTTTCATTTTTTGACCAAAACGACAGGACCGGAGCTGATAAAAATGTTGATATGGATGTTATTTTTTTTCTGACTGCCATTTCAAAACCATGCACCAGAATTCACTTCTTTCAACTCAGTAATGCATTTTGGATGTGTACCTAGAGTTTGAAGCAGAAAAACAGGAACTTTTAGAATTTTAATTTTTTGACCAAAACGACAGGACCGGAGCTGATAAAAATGTTGATATGGATGTTATTTTTTTTCTGACTGCGATTTCAAAACCATGCACCAGAATCAACTTCTTTCAACTCAGTAATGCATTTTGGATGTGTACCTAGAGTTTAAAGCAGAAAAACAGGAACTTTTAGAATTTTCATTTTTTGACCAAAACGACAGGACCGGAGCTGATGAAAATGTTGATATGGATGTTATTTTTTTTCTGACTGCGATTTCAAAACCATGCACCAGAATTCACTTCTTTCAACTCAGTAATGCATTTTGGATGTGTACCTAGAGTTTAAAGCAGAAAAACAGGAACTTTTAGAATTTTCATTTTTTGACCAAAACGACAGGACCGGAGCTGATAAAAATGTTGATATGGATGTTATTTTTTTTCTGACTGCGATTTCAAAACCATGCACCAGAATTCACTTCTTTAAACTCAGTAATGCATTTTGGATGTGTACCTAGAGTTTAAAGCAGAAAAACAGGAACTTTTAGAATTTTCATTTTTTGACCAAAACGACAGGACCGGACCTGATAAAAATGTTGATATGGATGTTATTTTTTTTCTGACTGCGATTTCAAAACCATGCACCAGAATTCACTTCTTTCAACTCAGTAATGCATTTTGGATGTGTACCTAGAGTTTAAAGCAGAAAAACAGGAACTTTTAGAATTTTCATTTTTTGACCAAAACGACAGGACCGGAGCTGATGAAAATGTTGATATGGATGTTATTTTTTTTCTGACTGCGATTTCAAAACCATGCACCAGAATTCACTTCTTTCAACTCAGTAATGCATTTTGGATGTGTACCTAGAGTTTAAAGCAGAAAAACAGGAACTTTTAGAATTTTCATTTTTTGACCAAAACGACAGTACCGGAGCTGATAAAAATGTTGATATGGATGTTATTTTTTTTCTGACTGCGATTTCAAAACCATGCACCAGAATTCACTTCTTTCAACTCAGTAATGCATTTTGGATGTGTACCTAGAGTTTAAAGCAGAAAAACAGGAACTTTTAGAATTTTCATTTGTTGACCAAAACGACAGGACCGGAGCTGATAAAAATGTCTATATGGATGTTATTTTTTTTCTGACTGCGATTTCAAAACCATGCACCAGAATTCACTTCTTTAAACTCAGTAATGCATTTTGGATGTGTACCTAGAGTTTAAAGCAGAAAAACAGGAACTTTTAGAATTTTCATTTTTTGACCAAAACGACAGGACCGGAGCTGATAAAAATGTTGATATGGATGTTTTTTTTTTTCTGACTGCGATTTCAAAACCATGCACCAGAATCAACTTCTTTCAACTCAGTAATGCATTTTGGATGTGTACCTAGAGTTTAAAGCAGAAAAACAGGAACTTTTAGAATTTTCATTTTTTGACCAAAACGACAGGACCGGAGCTGATAAAAATGTTGATATGGATGTTATTTTTTTTCTGACTGCGATTTCAAAACCATGCACCAGAATTCACTTCTTTCAACTCAGTAATGCATTTTGGATGTGTACCTAGAGTTTAAAGCAGAAAAACAGGAACTTTTAGAATTTTCATTTTTTGACCAAAACGACAGGACCGGAGCTGATAAAAAATGTTGATATGGATGTTATTTTTTTTCTGACTGCGATTTCAAAACCATGCACCAGAATTCACTTCTTTAAACTCAGTAATGCATTTTGGATGTGTACCTAGAGTTTAAAGCAGAAAAACAGGAACTTTTAGAATTTTCATTTTTTGACCAAAACGACAGGACCGGAGCTGATAAAAATGTTGATATGGATGTTATTTTTTTTCTGACTGCGATTTCAAAACCATGCACCAGAATTCACTTCTTTAAACTCAGTAATGCATTTTGGATGTGTACCTAGAGTTTAAAGCAGAAAACAGGAACTTTTAGAATTTTCATTTTTTGACCAAAACGACAGGACCGGAGCTGATAAAAATGTTGATATGGATGTTATTTTTTTTCTGACTGCGATTTCAAAACCATGCACCAGAATTCACTTCTTTCAACTCAGTAATGCATTTTGGATGTGTACCTAGAGTTTGAAGCAGAAAAACAGGAACTTTTAGAATTTTAATTTTTTGACCAAAACGACAGGACCGGAGCTGATAAAAATGTTGATATGGATGTTATTTTTTTTCTGACTGCGATTTCAAAACCATGCACCAGAATCAACTTCTTTCAACTCAGTAATGCATTTTGGATGTGTACCTAGAGTTTAAAGCAGAAAAACAGGAACTTTTAGAATTTTCATTTTTTGACCAAAACGACAGGACCGGAGCTGATGAAAATGTTGATATGGATGTTATTTTTTTTCTGACTGCGATTTCAAAACCATGCACCAGAATTCACTTCTTTCAACTCAGTAATGCATTTTGGATGTGTACCTAGAGTTTAAAGCAGAAAAACAGGAACTTTTAGAATTTTCATTTTTTGACCAAAACGACAGGACCGGAGCTGATAAAAATGTTGATATGGATGTTATTTTTTTTCTGACTGCGATTTCAAAACCATGCACCAGAATTCACTTCTTTAAACTCAGTAATGCATTTTGGATGTGTACCTAGAGTTTAAAGCAGAAAAACAGGAACTTTTTGAATTTTCATTTTTTGACCAAAACGACAGGACCGGAGCTGATAAAATTTTTGATATGGATGTTATTTTTTTTCTGACTGCGATTTCAAAACCATGCACCAGAATTCACTTCTTTCAACTCAGTAATGCATTTTGGATGTGTACCTAGAGTTTAAAGCAGAAAAACAGGAACTTTTAGAATTTTCATTTGTTGACCAAAACGACAGGACCGGAGCTGATAAAAATGTCTATATGGATGTTATTTTTTTTCTGACTGCGATTTCAAAACCATGCACCAGAATTCACTTCTTTAAACTCAGTAATGCATTTTGGATGTGTACCTAGAGTTTAAAGCAGAAAAACAGGAACTTTTAGAATTTTCATTTGTTGACCAAAACGACAGGACCGGAGCTGATAAAAATGTTGATATAGATGTTATTTTTTTTCTGACTGCGATTTCAAAACCATGCACCAGAATTCACTTCTTTCAACTCAGTAATGCATTTTGGATGTGTACCTAGAGTTTAAAGCAGAAAAACAGGAACTTTTAGAATTTTCATTTGTTGACCAAAACGACAGGACCGGAGCTGATAAAAATGTTGATATGGATGTTATTTTTTTTCTGACTGCGATTTCAAAACCATGCACCAGAATTCACTTCTTTCAACTCAGTAATGCATTTTGGATGTGTACCTAGAGTTTAAAGCAGAAAAACAGGAACTTTTAGAATTTTCATTTTTTGACCAAAACGACAGGTCCGGAGCTGATAAAAATGTTGATATTGATGTAATTTTTTTTCTGACTGCGGTTTCAAAACCATGCACCAGAATCAACTTCTTTCAACTCAGTAATGCATTTTGGATGTGTACCTAGAGTTTAAAGCAGAAAAACAGGAACTTTTAGAATTTTCATTTTTTGACCAAAACGACAGGACCGGAGCTGATAAAAATGTTGATATGGATGTTTTTTTTTTTCTGACTGCGATTTCAAAACCATGCACCAGAATCAACTTCTTTCAACTCAGTAATGCATTTTGGATGTGTACCTAGAGTTTAAAGCAGAAAAACAGGAACTTTTAGAATTTTCATTTTTTGACCAAAACGACAGGACCGGAGCTGATAAAAATGTTGATATGGATGTTATTTTTTTTCTGACTGCGATTTCAAAACCATGCACCAGAATTCACTTCTTTCAACTCAGTAATGCATTTTGGATGTGTACCTAGAGTTTAAAGCAGAAAAACAGGAACTTTTAGAATTTTCATTTTTTGACCAAAACGACAGGACCGGAGCTGATAAAAAATGTTGATATGGATGTTATTTTTTTTCTGACTGCGATTTCAAAACCATGCACCAGAATTCACTTCTTTAAACTCAGTAATGCATTTTGGATGTGTACCTAGAGTTTAAAGCAGAAAAACAGGAACTTTTAGAATTTTCATTTTTTGACCAAAACGACAGGACCGGAGCTGATAAAAATGTTGATATGGATGTTATTTTTTTTCTGACTGCGATTTCAAAACCATGCACCAGAATTCACTTCTTTAAACTCAGTAATGCATTTTGGATGTGTACCTAGAGTTTAAAGCAGAAAACAGGAACTTTTAGAATTTTCATTTTTTGACCAAAACGACAGGACCGGAGCTGATAAAAATGTTGATATGGATGTTATTTTTTTTCTGACTGCGATTTCAAAACCATGCACCAGAATTCACTTCTTTCAACTCAGTAATGCATTTTGGATGTGTACCTAGAGTTTGAAGCAGAAAAACAGGAACTTTTAGAATTTTAATTTTTTGACCAAAACGACAGGACCGGAGCTGATAAAAATGTTGATATGGATGTTATTTTTTTTCTGACTGCGATTTCAAAACCATGCACCAGAATCAACTTCTTTCAACTCAGTAATGCATTTTGGATGTGTACCTAGAGTTTAAAGCAGAAAAACAGGAACTTTTAGAATTTTCATTTTTTGACCAAAACGACAGGACCGGAGCTGATGAAAATGTTGATATGGATGTTATTTTTTTTCTGACTGCGATTTCAAAACCATGCACCAGAATTCACTTCTTTCAACTCAGTAATGCATTTTGGATGTGTACCTAGAGTTTAAAGCAGAAAAACAGGAACTTTTAGAATTTTCATTTTTTGACCAAAACGACAGGACCGGAGCTGATAAAAATGTTGATATGGATGTTATTTTTTTTCTGACTGCGATTTCAAAACCATGCACCAGAATTCACTTCTTTAAACTCAGTAATGCATTTTGGATGTGTACCTAGAGTTTAAAGCAGAAAAACAGGAACTTTTAGAATTTTCATTTTTTGACCAAAACGACAGGACCGGAGCTGATAAAATTTTTGATATGGATGTTATTTTTTTTCTGACTGCGATTTCAAAACCATGCACCAGAATTCACTTCTTTCAACTCAGTAATGCATTTTGGATGTGTACCTAGAGTTTAAAGCAGAAAAACAGGAACTTTTAGAATTTTCATTTGTTGACCAAAACGACAGGACCGGAGCTGATAAAAATGTCTATATGGATGTTATTTTTTTTCTGACTGCGATTTCAAAACCATGCACCAGAATTCACTTCTTTAAACTCAGTAATGCATTTTGGATGTGTACCTAGAGTTTAAAGCAGAAAAACAGGAACTTTTAGAATTTTCATTTTTTGACCAAAACGACAGGACCGGAGCTGATAAAAATGTTGATATGGATGTTATTTTTTTTCAGACTGCGATTTCAAAACCATGCACCAGAATTCACTTCTTTCAACTCAGTAATGCATTTTGGATGTGTACCTAGAGTTTAAAGCAGAAAAACAGGAACTTTTAGAATTTTCATTTTTTGACCAAAACGACAGGACCGGAGCTGATAAAATTTTTGATATGGATGTTATTTTTTTTCTGACTGCGATTTCAAAACCATGCACCAGAATTCACTTCTTTCAACTCAGTAATGCATTTTGGATGTGTACCTAGAGTTTAAAGCAGAAAAACAGGAACTTTTAGAATTTTCATTTGTTGACCAAAACGACAGGACCGGAGCTGATAAAAATGTTGATATAGATGTTATTTTTTTTCTGACTGCGATTTCAAAACCATGCACCAGAATTCACTTCTTTCAACTCAGTAATGCATTTTGGATGTGTACCTAGAGTTTAAAGCAGAAAAACAGGAACTTTTAGAATTTTCATTTTTTGACCAAAACGACAGGACCGGAGCTGATAAAAATGTTGATATGGATGTTATTTTTTTTCAGACTGCGATTTCAAAACCATGCACCAGAATTCACTTCTTTCAACTCAGTAATGCATTTTGGATGTGTACCTAGAGTTTAAAGCAGAAAAACAGGAACTTTTAGAATTTTCATTTTTTGACCAAAACGACAGGTCCGGAGCTGATAAAAATGTTGATATTGATGTAATTTTTTTTCTGACTGCGGTTTCAAAACCATGCACCAGAATCAACTTCTTTCAACTCAGTAATGCATTTTGGATGTGTACCTAGAGTTTAAAGCATAAAAACAGGAACTTTTAGAATTTTCATTTTTTGACCAAAACGACAGGTCCGGAGCTGATAAAAATGTTGATATTGATGTAATTTTTTTTATGACTGCGGTTTCAAAACTATGCACCAGAATCAACTTCTTTCAACTCAGTAATGCATTTTGGATGTGTACCTAGAGTTTAAAGCAGAAAAACAGGAACTTTTAGAATTTTCATTTTTTGACCAAAACGACAGGACCGGAGCTGATAAAAATGTTGATATGGATGTTATTTTTTTTCAGACTGCGATTTCAAAACCATGCACCAGAATTCACTTCTTTCAACTCAGTAATGCATTTTGGATGTGTACCTAGAGTTTAAAGCAGAAAAACAGGAACTTTTAGAATTTTCATTTTTTGACCAAAACGACAGGTCCGGAGCTGATAAAAATGTTGATATTGATGTAATTTTTTTTCTGACTGCGGTTTCAAAACCATGCACCAGAATCAACTTCTTTCAACTCAGTAATGCATTTTGGATGTGTACCTAGAGTTTAAAGCAGAAAAACAGGAACTTTTAGAATTTTCATTTTTTGACCAAAACGACAGGTCCGGAGCTGATAAAAATGTTGATATTGATGTAATTTTTTTTATGACTGCGGTTTCAAAACTATGCACCAGAATCAACTTCTTTCAACTCAGTAATGCATTTTGGATGTGTACCTAGAGTTTAAAGCAGAAAAACAGGAACTTTTAGAATTTTCATTTTTTGACCAAAACGACAGGACCGGAGCTGATAAAAATGTTGATATGGATGTTATTTTTTTTCTGACTGTGATTTCAAAACCCTGCACCAGAATTCACTTCTTTCAACTCAGTAATGCATTTTGGATGTGTACCTAGAGTTTAAAGCAGAAAAACAGGAACTTTTAGAATTTTCATTTTTTGACCAAAACGACAGGACCGGAGCTGATTAAAATGTTGATATGATTGTTATTTTTTTTCTGACTGCGATTTCAAAACCATGCACCAGAATTCACTTCTTTCAACTCAGTAATTTGTGTACCTAGAGTTTAAAGCAGAAAAACAGGAACTTTTAGAATTTTCATTTTTTGACCAAAACGACAGGACCGGAGCTGAAAAAATGTTGATATGGATGTTATTTATTTTCTGACTGCGATTTCAAAACCATGCACCAGAATTCACTTCTTTAAACTCAGTAATGCATTTTGGATGTGTACCTAGAGTTTAAAGCAGAAAAACAGGAACTTTTAGAATTTTCATTTTTTGACCAAAACGACAGGACCGGAGCTGATAAAAATGTTGATATGGATGTTATTTTTTTCTGACTGCGATTTCAAAACCATGCACCAGAATTCACTTCTTTCAACTCAGTAATGCATTTTGGATGTGTACCTAGAGTTTAAAGCAGAAAAACAGGAACTTTTAGAATTTTCATTTTTTGACCAAAACGACAGGACCGGACCTGATAAAAATGTTGATATGGATGTTATTTTTTTTTCTTACTGCGATTTCAAAACCATGCACCAGAATCAACTTCTTTCAACTCAGTAATGCATTTTGGATGTGTACCTAGAGTTTAAAGCAGAAAAACAGGAACTTTTAGAATTTTCATTTTTTGACCAAAACGACAGGACCGGAGCTGATAAAAATGTTGATATGGATGTTATTTTTTTTCTGACTGCGATTTCAAAACCATGCACCAGAATTCACTTCTTTCAACTCAGTAATGCATTTTGGATGTGTACCTAGAGTTTAAAGCAGAAAAACAGGAACTTTTAGAATTTTCATTTTTTGACCAAAACGACAGGACCGGAGCTGATAAAAATGTTGATATGGATGTTATTTTTTTTCAGACTGCGATTTCAAAACCATGCACCAGAATTCACTTCTTTCAACTCAGTAATGCATTTTGGATGTGTACCTAGAGTTTAAAGCAGAAAAACAGGAACTTTTAGAATTTTCATTTTTTGACCAAAACGACAGGTCCGGAGCTGATAAAAATGTTGATATTGATGTAATTTTTTTTCTGACTGCGGTTTCAAAACCATGCACCAGAATCAACTTCTTTCAACTCAGTAATGCATTTTGGATGTGTACCTAGAGTTTAAAGCAGAAAAACAGGAACTTTTAGAATTTTCATTTTTTGACCAAAACGACAGGTCCGGAGCTGATAAAAATGTTGATATTGATGTAATTTTTTTTATGACTGCGGTTTCAAAACTATGCACCAGAATCAACTTCTTTCAACTCAGTAATGCATTTTGGATGTGTACCTAGAGTTTAAAGCAGAAAAACAGGAACTTTTAGAATTTTCATTTTTTGACCAAAACGACAGGACCGGAGCTGATAAAAATGTTGATATGGATGTTATTTTTTTTCTGACTGTGATTTCAAAACCCTGCACCAGAATTCACTTCTTTCAACTCAGTAATGCATTTTGGATGTGTACCTAGAGTTTAAAGCAGAAAAACAGGAACTTTTAGAATTTTCATTTTTTGACCAAAACGACAGGACCGGAGCTGATTAAAATGTTGATATGATTGTTATTTTTTTTCTGACTGCGATTTCAAAACCATGCACCAGAATTCACTTCTTTCAACTCAGTAATTTGTGTACCTAGAGTTTAAAGCAGAAAAACAGGAACTTTTAGAATTTTCATTTTTTGACCAAAACGACAGGACCGGAGCTGAAAAAATGTTGATATGGATGTTATTTATTTTCTGACTGCGATTTCAAAACCATGCACCAGAATTCACTTCTTTAAACTCAGTAATGCATTTTGGATGTGTACCTAGAGTTTAAAGCAGAAAAACAGGAACTTTTAGAATTTTCATTTTTTGACCAAAACGACAGGACCGGACCTGATAAAAATGTTGATATGGATGTTATTTTTTTTTCTTACTGCGATTTCAAAACCATGCACCAGAATCAACTTCTTTCAACTCAGTAATGCATTTTGGATGTGTACCTAGAGTTTAAAGCAGAAAAACAGGAACTTTTAGAATTTTCATTTTTTGACCAAAACGACAGGACCGGAGCTGATAAAAATGTTGATATGGATGTTATTTTTTTTCTGACTGCGATTTCAAAACCATGCACCAGAATTCACTTCTTTCAACTCAGTAATGCATTTTGGATGTGTACCTAGAGTTTAAAGCAGAAAAACAGGAACTTTTAGAATTTTCATTTTTTGACCAAAACGACAGGACCGGAGCTGATAAAAATGTTGATATGGATGTTATTTTTTTTCTGACTGCGATTTCAAAACCATGCACCAGAATTCACTTCTTTCAACTCAGTAATGCATTTTGGATGTGTACCTAGAGTTTAAAGCAATAAAACAGGAACTTTTAGAATTTTCATTTTTTGACCAAAACGACAGGACCGGAGCTGATAAAAATGTTGATATGGATGTTATTTTTTTTCTGACTGCAATTTGAAAACCATGCACCAGAATTCACTTTTTTAAACTCAGTAATGCATTTTGGATGTGTACCAAGAGTTAAAAGCAGAAAAACAGGAACTTTTAGAATTTTCATTTTTTGACCAAAACGACAGAACCGGAGCTGATAAAAATGTTGATATGGATGTTATTTTTTTTCTGACTGCGATTTGAAAACCATGCACCAGAATTCACTTTTTTAAACTCAGTAATGCATTTTGGATGTGTACCTAGAGTTTAAAGCAGAAAAACAGGAACTTTTAGAATTTTCATTTTTTGACCAAAACGACAGGACCGGAGCTGATAAAAATGTTGATATGGATGTTATTTTTTTTCTGACTGCGATTTCAAAACCATGCACCAGAATTAACTTCTTTCAACTCAGTAATGCATTTTGGATGTGTACCTAGAGTTTAAAGCAGAAAAACAGGAACTTTTAGAATTTTCATTTGTTGACCAAAACGACAGGACCGGACCTGATAAAAATGTTGATATGGATGTTATTTTTTTTCTGACTGCGATTTCAAAACCATGCACCAGAATTCACTTCTTTCAACTCAGTAATGCATTTTGGATGTGTACCTAGAGTTTAAAGCAGAAAAACAGGAACTTTTAGAATTTTCATTTTTTGACCAAAACGACAGGACCGGAGCTGATGAAAATGTTAATATGGATGTTATTTTTTTTCTGACTGCGATTTCAAAACCATGCACCAGAATTCACTTCTTTCAACTCAGTAATGCATTTTGGATGTGTACCTAGAGTTTAAAGCAGAAAAACAGGAACTTTTAGAATTTTCATTTTTTGACCAAAACGACAGGACCGGAGCTGATAAAAATGTTGATATGGATGTTATTTTTTTTCTGACTGCGATTTCAAAACCATGCACCAGAATTCACTTCTTTAAACTCAGTAATGCATTTTGGATGTGTACCTAGAGTTTAAAGCAGAAAAACAGGAACTTTTAGAATTTTCATTTTTTGACCAAAACGACAGGACCGGAGCTGATAAAAATGTTGATATGGATGTTATTTTTTTTCTGACTGCGATTTCAAAACCATGCACCAGAATTAACTTCTTTCAACTCAGTAATGCATTTTGGATGTGTACCTAGAGTTTAAAGCAGAAAAACAGGAACTTTTAGAATTTTCATTTGTTGACCAAAACGACAGGACCGGACCTGATAAAAATGTTGATATGGATGTTATTTTTTTCTGACTGCGATTTCAAAACCATGCACCAGAATTCACTTCTTTCAACTCAGTAATGCATTTTGGATGTGTACCTAGAGTTTAAAGCAGAAAAACAGGAACTTTTAGAATTTTCATTTTTTGACCAAAACGACAGGACCGGAGCTGATAAAAATGTTGATATGGATGTTATTTTTTTTCTGACTGCGATTTCAAAACCATGCACCAGAATTCACTTCTTTAAACTCAGTAATGCATTTTGGATGTGTACCTAGAGTTTAAAGCAGAAAAACAGGAACTTTTAGAATTTTCATTTTTTGACCAAAACGACAGGACCGGAGCTGATAAAAATGTTGATATGGATGTTATTTTTTTTCTGACTGCGATTTCAAAACCATGCACCAGAATTCACTTCTTTCAACTCAGTAATGCATTTTGGATGTGTACCTAGAGTTTAAAGCAGAAAAACAGGAACTTTTAGAATTTTCATTTTTTGACCAAAACGACAGGTCCGGAGCTGATAAAAATGTTGATATTGATGTAATTTTTTTTCTGACTGCGGTTTCAAAACCATGCACCAGAATCAACTTCTTTCAACTCAGTAATGCATTTTGGATGTGTACCTAGAGTTTAAAGCAGAAAAACAGGAACTTTTAGAATTTTCATTTTTTGACCAAAACGACAGGTCCGGAGCTGATAAAAATGTTGATATTGATGTAATTTTTTTTATGACTGCGGTTTCAAAACTATGCACCAGAATCAACTTCTTTCAACTCAGTAATGCATTTTGGATGTGTACCTAGAGTTTAAAGCAGAAAAACAGGAACTTTTAGAATTTTCATTTTTTGACCAAAACGACAGGACCGGAGCTGATAAAAATGTTGATATGGATGTTATTTTTTTTCTGACTGTGATTTCAAAACCCTGCACCAGAATTCACTTCTTTCAACTCAGTAATGCATTTTGGATGTGTACCTAGAGTTTAAAGCAGAAAAACAGGAACTTTTAGAATTTTCATTTTTTGACCAAAACGACAGGACCGGAGCTGATTAAAATGTTGATATGATTGTTATTTTTTTTCTGACTGCGATTTCAAAACCATGCACCAGAATTCACTTCTTTCAACTCAGTAATTTGTGTACCTAGAGTTTAAAGCAGAAAAACAGGAACTTTTAGAATTTTCATTTTTTGACCAAAACGACAGGACCGGAGCTGAAAAAATGTTGATATGGATGTTATTTATTTTCTGACTGCGATTTCAAAACCATGCACCAGAATTCACTTCTTTAAACTCAGTAATGCATTTTGGATGTGTACCTAGAGTTTAAAGCAGAAAAACAGGAACTTTTAGAATTTTCATTTTTTGACCAAAACGACAGGACCGGAGCTGATAAAAATGTTGATATGGATGTTATTTTTTTTCTGACTGCGATTTCAAAACCATGCACCAGAATTCACTTCTTTCAACTCAGTAATGCATTTTGGATGTGTACCTAGAGTTTAAAGCAGAAAAACAGGAACTTTTAGAATTTTCATTTTTTGACCAAAACGACAGGACCGGACCTGATAAAAATGTTGATATGGATGTTATTTTTTTTTCTTACTGCGATTTCAAAACCATGCACCAGAATCAACTTCTTTCAACTCAGTAATGCATTTTGGATGTGTACCTAGAGTTTAAAGCAGAAAAACAGGAACTTTTAGAATTTTCATTTTTTGACCAAAACGACAGGACCGGAGCTGATAAAAATGTTGATATGGATGTTATTTTTTTTCTGACTGCGATTTCAAAACCATGCACCAGAATTCACTTCTTTCAACTCAGTAATGCATTTTGGATGTGTACCTAGAGTTTAAAGCAGAAAAACAGGAACTTTTAGAATTTTCATTTTTTGACCAAAACGACAGGACCGGAGCTGATAAAAATGTTGATATGGATGTTATTTTTTTTCTGACTGCGATTTCAAAACCATGCACCAGAATTCACTTCTTTCAACTCAGTAATGCATTTTGGATGTGTACCTAGAGTTTAAAGCAATAAAACAGGAACTTTTAGAATTTTCATTTTTTGACCAAAACGACAGGACCGGAGCTGATAAAAATGTTGATATGGATGTTATTTTTTTTCTGACTGCAATTTGAAAACCATGCACCAGAATTCACTTTTTTAAACTCAGTAATGCATTTTGGATGTGTACCTAGAGTTAAAAGCAGAAAAACAGGAACTTTTAGAATTTTCATTTTTTGACCAAAACGACAGAACCGGAGCTGATAAAAATGTTGATATGGATGTTATTTTTTTTCTGACTGCGATTTGAAAACCATGCACCAGAATTCACTTTTTTAAACTCAGTAATGCATTTTGGATGTGTACCTAGAGTTTAAAGCAGAAAAACAGGAACTTTTAGAATTTTCATTTTTTGACCAAAACGACAGGACCGGAGCTGATAAAAATGTTGATATGGATGTTATTTTTTTTCTGACTGCGATTTCAAAACCATGCACCAGAATTAACTTCTTTCAACTCAGTAATGCATTTTGGATGTGTACCTAGAGTTTAAAGCAGAAAAACAGGAACTTTTAGAATTTTCATTTGTTGACCAAAACGACAGGACCGGACCTGATAAAAATGTTGATATGGATGTTATTTTTTTTCTGACTGCGATTTCAAAACCATGCACCAGAATTCACTTCTTTCAACTCAGTAATGCATTTTGGATGTGTACCTAGAGTTTAAAGCAGAAAAACAGGAACTTTTAGAATTTTCATTTTTTGACCAAAACGACAGGACCGGAGCTGATGAAAATGTTAATATGGATGTTATTTTTTTTCTGACTGCGATTTCAAAACCATGCACCAGAATTCACTTCTTTCAACTCAGTAATGCATTTTGGATGTGTACCTAGAGTTTAAAGCAGAAAAACAGGAACTTTTAGAATTTTCATTTTTTGACCAAAACGACAGGACCGGAGCTGATAAAAATGTTGATATGGATGTTATTTTTTTTCTGACTGCGATTTCAAAACCATGCACCAGAATTCACTTCTTTAAACTCAGTAATGCATTTTGGATGTGTACCTAGAGTTTAAAGCAGAAAAACAGGAACTTTTAGAATTTTCATTTTTTGACCAAAACGACAGGACCGGAGCTGATAAAAATGTTGATATGGATGTTATTTTTTTTCTGACTGCGATTTCAAAACCATGCACCAGAATTAACTTCTTTCAACTCAGTAATGCATTTTGGATGTGTACCTAGAGTTTAAAGCAGAAAAACAGGAACTTTTAGAATTTTCATTTGTTGACCAAAACGACAGGACTGGACCTGATAAAAATGTTGATATGGATGTTATTTTTTTTCTGACTGCGATTTCAAAACCATGCACCAGAATTCACTTCTTTCAACTCAGTAATGCATTTTGGATGTGTACCTAGAGTTTAAAGCAGAAAAACAGGAACTTTTAGAATTTTCATTTTTTGACCAAAACGACAGGACCGGAGCTGATGAAAATGTTGATATGGATGTTATTTTTTTTCTGACTGCGATTTCAAAACCATGCACCAGAATTCACTTCTTTCAACTCAGTAATGCATTTTGGATGTGTACCTAGAGTTTAAAGCAGAAAAACAGGAACTTTTAGAATTTTCATTTTTTGACCAAAACGACAGGACCGGAGCTGATAAAAATGTTGATATGGATGTTATTTTTTTTCTGACTGCGATTTCAAAACCATGCACCAGAATTCACTTCTTTAAACTCAGTAATGCATTTTGGATGTGTACCTAGAGTTTAAAGCAGAAAAACAGGAACTTTTAGAATTTTCATTTTTTGACCAAAACGACAGGACCGGAGCTGATAAAAATGTTGATATGGATGTTATTTTTTTTCTGACTGCGATTTCAAAACCATGCACCAGAATTCACTTCTTTTAACTCAGTAATGCATTTTGGATGTGTACCTAGAGTTTAAAGCAGAAAAACAGGAACTTGTAGAATTTTCATTTGTTGACCAAAACGACAGGACCGGAGCTGATAAAAATGTCTATATGGATGTTATTTTTTTTCTGACTGCGATTTCAAAACCAAAACGACAGGACCGGAGCTGATAAAAATGTTGATATGGATGTTATTTTTTTTCTGACTGCGATTTCAAAACCATGCACCAGAATTCACTTCTTTCAACTCAGTAATGCATTTTGGATGTGTACCTAGAGTTTAAAGCAGAAAAACAGGAACTTTTAGAATTTTCATTTGTTGACCAAAACTACAGGACCGGAGCTGATAAAAATGTTGATATGGATGTTATTTTTTTTCTGACTGCGATTTCAAAACCATGCACCAGAATTCACTTCTTTAAACTCAGTAATGCATTTTGGATGTGTACCTAGAGTTTAAAGCAGAAAAACAGGAACTTTTAGAATTTTCATTTTTTGACCAAAACGACAGGACCGGAGCTGATAAAAATGTTGATATGGATGTTATTTTTTTTCTGACTGCGATTTCAAAACCATGCACCAGAATTCACTTCTTTCAACTCAGTAATGCATTTTGGATGTGTACCTAGAGTTTAAAGCAGAAAAACAGGAACTTTTAGAATTTTCATTTGTTGACCAAAAGGACAGGACCGGAGCTGATAAAAATGTCTATATGGATGTTATTTTTTTTCTGACTGCGATTTCAAAACCATGCACCAGAATTCACTTCTTTAAACTCAGTAATGCATTTTGGATGTGTACCTAGAGTTTAAAGCAGAAAAACAGGAACTTTTAGAATTTTCATTTGTTGACCAAAACGACAGGACCGGAGCTGATAAAAATGTTGATATGGATGTTATTTTTTTTCTGACTGCGATTTCAAAACCATGCACCAGAATTCACTTCTTTCAACTCAGTAATGCATTTTGGATGTGTACCTAGAGTTTAAAGCAGAAAAACAGGAACTTTTAGAATTTTCATTTTTTGACCAAAACGACAGGACCGGAGTTGATAAAAATGTTGATATGGATGTTATTTTTTTTCTGACTGCGATTTCAAAACCATGCACCAGAATTCACTTCTTTAAACTCAGTAATGCATTTTGGATGTGTACCTAGAGTTTAAAGCAGAAAAACAGGAACTTTTAGAATTTTCATTTGTTGACCAAAACGACAGGACCGGAGCTGATAAAAATGTTGATATGGATGTTATTTTTTTTCTGACTGCGATTTCAAAACCATGCACCAGAATTCACTTCTTTCAACTCAGTAATGCATTTTGGATGTGTACCTAGAGTTTAAAGCAGAAAAACAGGAACTTTTAGAATTTTCATTTTTTGACCAAAACGACAGGTCCGGAGCTGATAAAAATGTTGATATTGATGTAATTTTTTTTCTGACTGCGGTTTCAAAACCATGCACCAGAATCAACTTCTTTCAACTCAGTAATGCATTTTGGATGTGTACCTAGAGTTTAAAGCAGAAAAACAGGAACTTTTAGAATTTTCATTTTTTGACCAAAACGACAGGACCGGAGCTGATAAAAATGTTGATATGGATGTTATTTTTTTTCTGACTGCGATTTCAAAACCATGCACCAGAATTCACTTCTTTCAACTCAGTAATGCATTTTGGATGTGTACCTAGAGTTTAAAGCAGAAAAACAGGAACTTTTAGAATTTTCATTTTTTGACCAAAACGACAGGACCGTAGCTGATAAAAAATGTTGATATGGATGTTATTTTTTTTCTGACTGCGATTTCAAAACCATGCACCAGAATTCACTTCTTTAAACTCAGTAATGCATTTTGGATGTGTACCTAGAGTTTAAAGCAGAAAAACAGGAACTTTTAGAATTTTCATTTTTTGACCAAAACGACAGGACCGGAGCTGATAAAAATGTTGATATGGATGTTATTTTTTTTCTGACTGCGATTTCAAAACCATGCACCAGAATTCACTTCTTTAAACTCAGTAATGCATTTTGGATGTGTACCTAGAGTTTAAAGCAGAAAACAGGAACTTTTAGAATTTTCAGTTTTTGACCAAAACGACAGGACCGGAGCTGATAAAAATGTTGATATGGATGTTATTTTTTTTCTGACTGCGATTTCAAAACCATGCACCAGAATTCACTTCTTTCAACTCAGTAATGCATTTTGGATGTGTACCTAGAGTTTGAAGCAGAAAAACAGGAACTTTTAGAATTTTCATTTTTTGACCAAAACGACAGGACCGGAGCTGATAAAAATGTTGATATGGATGTTATTTTTTTTCTGACTGCGATTTCAAAACCATGCACCAGAATCAACTTCTTTCAACTCAGTAATGCATTTTGGATGTGTACCTAGAGTTTAAAGCAGAAAAACAGGAACTTTTAGAATTTTCATTTTTTGACCAAAACGACAGGACCGGAGCTGATAAAAATGTTGATATGGATGTTATTTTTTTTCTGACTGCGATTTCAAAACCATGCACCAGAATTCACTTCTTTCAACTCAGTAATGCATTTTGGATGTGTACCTAGAGTTTAAAGCAGAAAAACAGGAACTTTTAGAATTTTCATTTTTTGACCAAAACGACAGGACCGGAGCTGATAAAAAATGTTGATATGGATGTTATTTTTTTTCTGACTGCGATTTCAAAACCATGCACCAGAATTCACTTCTTTAAACTCAGTAATGCATTTTGGATGTGTACCTAGAGTTTAAAGCAGAAAAACAGGAACTTTTAGAATTTTCATTTTTTGACCAAAACGACAGGACCGGAGCTGATAAAAATGTTGATATGGATGTTATTTTTTTTCTGACTGCGATTTCAAAACCATGCACCAGAATTCACTTCTTTAAACTCAGTAATGCATTTTGGATGTGTACCTAGAGTTTAAAGCAGAAAACAGGAACTTTTAGAATTTTCAGTTTTTGACCAAAACGACAGGACCGGAGCTGATAAAAATGTTGATATGGATGTTATTTTTTTTCTGACTGCGATTTCAAAACCATGCACCAGAATTCACTTCTTTCAACTCAGTAATGCATTTTGGATGTGTACCTAGAGTTTGAAGCAGAAAAACAGGAACTTTTAGAATTTTCATTTTTTGACCAAAACGACAGGACCGGAGCTGATAAAAATGTTGATATGGATGTTATTTTTTTTCTGACTGCGATTTCAAAACCATGCACCAGAATCAACTTCTTTCAACTCAGTAATGCATTTTGGATGTGTACCTAGAGTTTAAAGCAGAAAAACAGGAACTTTTAGAATTTTCATTTTTTGACCAAAACGACAGGACCGGAGCTGATAAAAATGTCTATATGGATGTTATTTTTTTTCTGACTGCGATTTCAAAACCAAAACGACAGGACCGGAGCTGATAAAAATGTTGATATGGATGTTATTTTTTTTCTGACTGCGATTTCAAAACCATGCACCAGAATTCACTTCTTTCAACTCAGTAATGCATTTTGGATGTGTACCTAGAGTTTAAAGCAGAAAAACAGGAACTTTTAGAATTTTCATTTGTTGACCAAAACGACAGGACCGGAGCTGATAAAAATGTTGATATGGATGTTATTTTTTTTCTGACTGCGATTTCAAAACCATGCACCAGAATTCACTTCTTTAAACTCAGTAATGCATTTTGGATGTGTACCTAGAGTTTAAAGCAGAAAAACAGGAACTTTTAGAATTTTCATTTTTTGACCAAAACGACAGGACCGGAGCTGATAAAAATGTTGATATGGATGTTATTTTTTTTCTGACTGCGATTTCAAAACCATGCACCAGAATTCACTTCTTTCAACTCAGTAATGCATTTTGGATGTGTACCTAGAGTTTAAAGCAGAAAAACAGGAACTTTTAGAATTTTCATTTGTTGACCAAAACGACAGGACCGGAGCTGATAAAAATGTCTATATGGATGTTATTTTTTTTCTGACTGCGATTTCAAAACCATGCACCAGAATTCACTTCTTTAAACTCAGTAATGCATTTTGGATGTGTACCTAGAGTTTAAAGCAGAAAAACAGGAACTTTTAGAATTTTCATTTGTTGACCAAAACGACAGGACCGGAGCTGATAAAAATGTTGATATGGATGTTATTTTTTTTCTGACTGCGATTTCAAAACCATGCACCAGAATTCACTTCTTTCAACTCAGTAATGCATTTTGGATGTGTACCTAGAGTTTAAAGCAGAAAAACAGGAACTTTTAGAATTTTCATTTTTTGACCAAAACGACAGGACCGGAGCTGATAAAAATGTTGATATGGATGTTATTTTTTTTCTGACTGCGATTTCAAAACCATGCACCAGAATTCACTTCTTTAAACTCAGTAATGCATTTTGGATGTGTACCTAGAGTTTAAAGCAGAAAAACAGGAACTTTTAGAATTTTCATTTGTTGACCAAAACGACAGGACCGGAGCTGATAAAAATGTTGATATGGATGTTATTTTTTTTCTGACTGCGATTTCAAAACCATGCACCAGAATTCACTTCTTTCAACTCAGTAATGCATTTTGGATGTGTACCTAGAGTTTAAAGCAGAAAACAGGAACTTTTAGAATTTTCAGTTTTTGACCAAAACGACAGGACCGGAGCTGATAAAAATGTTGATATGGATGTTATTTTTTTTCTGACTGCGATTTCAAAACCATGCACCAGAATTCACTTCTTTCAACTCAGTAATGCATTTTGGATGTGTACCTAGAGTTTGAAGCAGAAAAACAGGAACTTTTAGAATTTTCATTTTTTGACCAAAACGACAGGACCGGAGCTGATAAAAATGTTGATATGGATGTTATTTTTTTTCTGACTGCGATTTCAAAACCATGCACCAGAATCAACTTCTTTCAACTCAGTAATGCATTTTGGATGTGTACCTAGAGTTTAAAGCAGAAAAACAGGAACTTTTAGAATTTTCATTTTTTGACCAAAACGACAGGACCGGAGCTGATAAAAATGTTGATATGGATGTTATTTTTTTTCTGACTGCGATTTCAAAACCATGCACCAGAATTCACTTCTTTCAACTCAGTAATGCATTTTGGATGTGTACCTAGAGTTTAAAGCAGAAAAACAGGAACTTTTAAAATTTTCATTTTTTGACCAAAACGACAGGACCGGAGCTGATAAAAAATGTTGATATGGATGTTATTTTTTTTCTGACTGCGATTTCAAAACCATGCACCAGAATTCACTTCTTTAAACTCAGTAATGCATTTTGGATGTGTACCTAGAGTTTAAAGCAGAAAAACAGGAACTTTTAGAATTTTCATTTTTTGACCAAAACGACAGGACCGGAGCTGATAAAAATGTTGATATGGATGTTATTTTTTTTCTGACTGCGATTTCAAAACCATGCACCAGAATTCACTTCTTTAAACTCAGTAATGCATTTTGGATGTGTACCTAGAGTTTAAAGCAGAAAACAGGAACTTTTAGAATTTTCAGTTTTTGACCAAAACGACAGGACCGGAGCTGATAAAAATGTTGATATGGATGTTATTTTTTTTCTGACTGCGATTTCAAAACCATGCACCAGAATTCACTTCTTTCAACTCAGTAATGCATTTTGGATGTGTACCTAGAGTTTGAAGCAGAAAAACAGGAACTTTTAGAATTTTCATTTTTTGACCAAAACGACAGGACCGGAGCTGATAAAAATGTTGATATGGATGTTATTTTTTTTCTGACTGCGATTTCAAAACCATGCACCAGAATCAACTTCTTTCAACTCAGTAATGCATTTTGGATGTGTACCTAGAGTTTAAAGCAGAAAAACAGGAACTTTTAGAATTTTCATTTTTTGACCAAAACGACAGGACCGGAGCTGATAAAAATGTCTATATGGATGTTATTTTTTTTCTGACTGCGATTTCAAAACCAAAACGACATGACCGGAGCTGATAAAAATGTTGATATGGATGTTATTTTTTTTCTGACTGCGATTTCAAAACCATGCACCAGAATTCACTTCTTTAAACTCAGTAATGCATTTTGGATGTGTACCTAGAGTTTAAAGCAGAAAAACAGGAACTTTTAGAATTTTCATTTGTTGACCAAAACGACAGGACCGGAGCTGATAAAAATGTTGATATGGATGTTATTTTTTTTCTGACTGCGATTTCAAAACCATGCACCAGAATTCACTTCTTTCAACTCAGTAATGCATTTTGGATGTGTACCTAGAGTTTAAAGCAGAAAACAGGAACTTTTAGAATTTTCAGTTTTTGACCAAAACGACAGGACCGGAGCTGATAAAAATGTTGATATGGATGTTATTTTTTTTCTGACTGCGATTTCAAAACCATGCACCAGAATTCACTTCTTTCAACTCAGTAATGCATTTTGGATGTGTACCTAGAGTTTGAAGCAGAAAAACAGGAACTTTTAGAATTTTCATTTTTTGACCAAAACGACAGGACCGGAGCTGATAAAAATGTTGATATGGATGTTATTTTTTTTCTGACTGCGATTTCAAAACCATGCACCAGAATCAACTTCTTTCAACTCAGTAATGCATTTTGGATGTGTACCTAGAGTTTAAAGCAGAAAAACAGGAACTTTTAGAATTTTCATTTTTTGACCAAAACGACAGGACCGGAGCTGATAAAAATGTTGATATGGATGTTATTTTTTTTCTGACTGCGATTTCAAAACCATGCACCAGAATTCACTTCTTTCAACTCAGTAATGCATTTTGGATGTGTACCTAGAGTTTAAAGCAGAAAAACAGGAACTTTTAGAATTTTCATTTTTTGACCAAAACGACAGGACCGGAGCTGATAAAAAATGTTGATATGGATGTTATTTTTTTTCTGACTGCGATTTCAAAACCATGCACCAGAATTCACTTCTTTAAACTCAGTAATGCATTTTGGATGTGTACCTAGAGTTTAAAGCAGAAAAACAGGAACTTTTAGAATTTTCAGTTTTTGACCAAAACGACAGGACCGGAGCTGATAAAAATGTTGATATGGATGTTATTTTTTTTCTGACTGCGATTTCAAAACCATGCACCAGAATTCACTTCTTTCAACTCAGTAATGCATTTTGGATGTGTACCTAGAGTTTGAAGCAGAAAAACAGGAACTTTTAGAATTTTCATTTTTTGACCAAAACGACAGGACCGGAGCTGATAAAAATGTTGATATGGATGTTATTTTTTTTCTGACTGCGATTTCAAAACCATGCACCAGAATCAACTTCTTTCAACTCAGTAATGCATTTTGGATGTGTACCTAGAGTTTAAAGCAGAAAAACAGGAACTTTTAGAATTTTCATTTTTTGACCAAAACGACAGGACCGGAGCTGATAAAAATGTCTATATGGATGTTATTTTTTTTCTGACTGCGATTTCAAAACCAAAACGACATGACCGGAGCTGATAAAAATGTTGATATGGATGTTATTTTTTTTCTGACTGCGATTTCAAAACCATGCACCAGAATTCACTTCTTTCAACTCAGTAATGCATTTTGGATGTGTACCTAGAGTTTAAAGCAGAAAAACAGGAACTTTTAGAATTTTCATTTGTTGACCAAAACGACAGGACCGGAGCTGATAAAAATGTTGATATGGATGTTATTTTTTTTCTGACTGCGATTTCAAAACCATGCACCAGAATTCACTTCTTTAAACTCAGTAATGCATTTTGGATGTGTACCTAGAGTTTAAAGCAGAAAAACAGGAACTTTTAGAATTTTCATTTTTTGACCAAAACGACAGGACCGGAGCTGATAAAAATGTTGATATGGATGTTATTTTTTTTCTGACTGCGATTTCAAAACCATGCACCAGAATTCACTTCTTTCAACTCAGTAATGCATTTTGGATGTGTACCTAGAGTTTAAAGCAGAAAAACAGGAACTTTTAGAATTTTCATTTGTTGACCAAAACGACAGGACCGGAGCTGATAAAAATGTCTATATGGATGTTATTTTTTTTCTGACTGCGATTTCAAAACCATGCACCAGAATTCACTTCTTTAAACTCAGTAATGCATTTTGGATGTGTACCTAGAGTTTAAAGCAGAAAAACAGGAACTTTTAGAATTTTCATTTGTTGACCAAAACGACAGGACCGGAGCTGATAAAAATGTTGATATGGATGTTATTTTTTTTCTGACTGCGATTTCAAAACCATGCACCAGAATTCACTTCTTTCAACTCAGTAATGCATTTTGGATGTGTACCTAGAGTTTAAAGCAGAAAAACAGGAACTTTTAGAATTTTCATTTTTTGACCAAAACGACAGGACCGGAGCTGATAAAAATGTTGATATGGATGTTATTTTTTTTCTGACTGCGATTTCAAAACCATGCACCAGAATTCACTTCTTTAAACTCAGTAATGCATTTTGGATGTGTACCTAGAGTTTAAAGCAGAAAAACAGGAACTTTTAGAATTTTCATTTGTTGACCAAAACGACAGGACCGGAGCTGATAAAAATGTTGATATGGATGTTATTTTTTTTCTGACTGCGATTTCAAAACCATGCACCAGAATTCACTTCTTTCAACTCAGTAATGCATTTTGGATGTGTACCTAGAGTTTAAAGCAGAAAAACAGGAACTTTTAGAATTTTCATTTTTTGACCAAAACGACAGGACCGGAGCTGATAAAAATGTTGATATGGATGTTATTTTTTTTCTGACTGCGATTTCAAAACCATGCACCAGAATTCACTTCTTTCAACTCAGTAATGCATTTTGGATGTGTACCTAGAGTTTAAAGCAGAAAAACAGGAACTTTTAGAATTTTCATTTTTTGACCAAAACGACAGGACCGTAGCTGATAAAAAATGTTGATATGGATGTTATTTTTTTTCTGACTGCGATTTCAAAACCATGCACCAGAATTCACTTCTTTAAACTCAGTAATGCATTTTGGATGTGTACCTAGAGTTTAAAGCAGAAAAACAGGAACTTTTAGAATTTTCATTTTTTGACCAAAACGACAGGACCGGAGCTGATAAAAATGTTGATATGGATGTTATTTTTTTTCTGACTGCGATTTCAAAACCATGCACCAGAATTCACTTCTTTAAACTCAGTAATGCATTTTGGATGTGTACCTAGAGTTTAAAGCAGAAAACAGGAACTTTTAGAATTTTCAGTTTTTGACCAAAACGACAGGAACGGAGCTGATAAAAATGTTGATATGGATGTTATTTTTTTTCTGACTGCGATTTCAAAACCATGCACCAGAATTCACTTCTTTCAACTCAGTAATGCATTTTGGATGTGTACCTAGAGTTTAAAGCAGAAAAACAGGAACTTTTAGAATTTTCATTTTTTGACCAAAACGACAGGACCGGAGCTGATAAAAATGTTGATATGGATGTTATTTTTTTTCTGACTGCGATTTCAAAACCATGCACCAGAATTCACTTCTTTAAACTCAGTAATGCATTTTGGATGTGTACCTAGAGTTTAAAGCAGAAAAACAGGAACTTTTAGAATTTTCATTTGTTGACCAAAACGACAGGACCGGAGCTGATAAAAATGTTGATATGGATGTTATTTTTTTTCTGACTGCGATTTCAAAACCATGCACCAG
The DNA here is from genome assembly GCF_055691185.1 of Crinia signifera. Taxonomy (NCBI): domain Eukaryota; kingdom Metazoa; phylum Chordata; class Amphibia; order Anura; family Myobatrachidae; genus Crinia; species Crinia signifera. Next base: position 93,371,155 of record NC_139227.1, read on the forward strand.
AATTCACTTCTTTCAACTCAGTAATGCATTTTGGATGTGTACCTAGAGTTTAAAGCAGAAAAACAGGAACTTTTAGAATTTTCATTTTTTGACCAAAACGACAGGACCGGAGCTGATAAAAATGTTGATATGGATGTTATTTTTTTTCTGACTGCGATTTCAAAACCATGCACCAGAATTCACTTCTTTCAACTCAGTAATGCATTTTGGATGTGTACCTAGAGTTTAAAGCAGAAAAACAGGAACTTTTAGAATTTTCATTTTTTGACCAAAACGACAGGACCGTAGCTGATAAAAAATGTTGATATGGATGTTATTTTTTTTCTGACTGCGATTTCAAAACCATGCACCAGAATTCACTTCTTTAAACTCAGTAATGCATTTTGGATGTGTACCTAGAGTTTAAAGCAGAAAAACAGGAACTTTTAGAATTTTCATTTTTTGACCAAAACGACAGGACCGGAGCTGATAAAAATGTTGATATGGATGTTATTTTTTTTCTGACTGCGATTTCAAAACCATGCACCAGAATTCACTTCTTTAAACTCAGTAATGCATTTTGGATGTGTACCTAGAGTTTAAAGCAGAAAACAGGAACTTTTAGAATTTTCAGTTTTTGACCAAAACGACAGGACCGGAGCTGATAAAAATGTTGATATTGATGTAATTTTTTTTCTGACTGCGGTTTCAAAACCATGCACCAGAATCAACTTCTTTCAACTCAGTAATGCATTTTGGATGTGTACCTAGAGTTTAAAGCAGAAAAACAGGAACTTTTAGAATTTTCATTTTTTGACCAAAACGACAGGACCGGAGCTGATAAAAATGTTGATATGGATGTTATTTTTTTTCTGACTGCGATTTCAAAACCATGCACCAGAATTCACTTCTTTCAACTCAGTAATGCATTTTGGATGTGTACCTAGAGTTTAAAGCAGAAAAACAGGAACTTTTAGAATTTTCATTTTTTGACCAAAACGACAGGACCGTAGCTGATAAAAAATGTTGATATGGATGTTATTTTTTTTCTGACTGCGATTTCAAAACCATGCACCAGAATTCACTTCTTTTAACTCAGTAATGCATTTTGGATGTGTAGCTAGAGTTTAAAGCAGAAAAACAGGAACTTTTAGAATTTTCATTTTTTGACCAAAACGACAGGACCGGAGCTGATAAAAATGTTGATATGGATGTTATTTTTTTTCTGACTGCGATTTCAAAACCATGCACCAGAATTCACTTCTTTAAACTCAGTAATGCATTTTGGATGTGTACCTAGAGTTTAAAGCAGAAAACAGGAACTTTTAGAATTTTCAGTTTTTGACCAAAACGACAGGACCGGAGCTGATAAAAATGTTGATATGGATGTTATTTTTTTTCTGACTGCGATTTCAAAACCATGCACCAGAATTCACTTCTTTCAACTCAGTAATGCATTTTGGATGTGTACCTAGAGTTTGAAGCAGAAAAACAGGAACTTTTAGAATTTTCATTTTTTGACCAAAACGACAGGACCGGAGCTGATAAAAATGTTGATATGGATGTTATTTTTTTTCTGACTGCGATTTCAAAACCATGCACCAGAATCAACTTCTTTCAACTCAGTAATGCATTTTGGATGTGTACCTAGAGTTTAAAGCAGAAAAACAGGAACTTTTAGAATTTTCATTTTTTGACCAAAACGACAGGACCGGAGCTGATAAAAATGTTGATATGGATGTTATTTTTTTTCTGACTGCGATTTCAAAACCATGCACCAGAATTCACTTCTTTCAACTCAGTAATGCATTTTGGATGTGTACCTAGAGTTTAAAGCAGAAAAACAGGAACTTTTAGAATTTTCATTTTTTGACCAAAACGACAGGACCGGAGCTGATAAAAAATGTTGATATGGATGTTATTTTTTTTCTGACTGCGATTTCAAAACCATGCACCAGAATTCACTTCTTTAAACTCAGTAATGCATTTTGGATGTGTACCTAGAGTTTAAAGCAGAAAAACAGGAACTTTTAGAATTTTCATTTTTTGACCAAAACGACAGGACCGGAGCTGATAAAAATGTTGATATGGATGTTATTTTTTTTCTGACTGCGATTTCAAAACCATGCACCAGAATTCACTTCTTTAAACTCAGTAATGCATTTTGGATGTGTACCTAGAGTTTAAAGCAGAAAACAGGAACTTTTAGAATTTTCAGTTTTTGACCAAAACGACAGGACCGGAGCTGATAAAAATGTTGATATGGATGTTATTTTTTTTCTGACTGCGATTTCAAAACCATGCACCAGAATTCACTTCTTTCAACTCAGTAATGCATTTTGGATGTGTACCTAGAGTTTGAAGCAGAAAAACAGGAACTTTTAGAATTTTCATTTTTTGACCAAAACGACAGGACCGGAGCTGATAAAAATGTTGATATGGATGTTATTTTTTTTCTGACTGCGATTTCAAAACCATGCACCAGAATCAACTTCTTTCAACTCAGTAATGCATTTTGGATGTGTACCTAGAGTTTAAAGCAGAAAAACAGGAACGTTTAGAATTTTCATTTTTTGACCAAAACGACAGGACCGGAGCTGATAAAAATGTTGATATGGATGTTATTTTTTTTCTGACTGCGATTTCAAAACCATGCACCAGAATTCACTTCTTTAAACTCAGTAATGCATTTTGGATGTGTACCTAGAGTTTAAAGCAGAAAAACAGGAACTTTTAGAATTTTCATTTTTTGACCAAAACGACAGGACCGGAGCTGATAAAAATGTTGATATGGATGTTATTTTTTTTCTGACTGCGATTTCAAAACCATGCACCAGAATTCACTTCTTTCAACTCAGTAATGCATTTTGGATGTGTACCTAGAGTTTAAAGCAGAAAAACAGGAACTTTTAGAATTTTCATTTTTTGACCAAAACGACAGGACCGGAGCTGATAAAAATGTTGATATGGATGTTATTTTTTTTCTGACTGCGATTTCAAAACCATGCACCAGAATTCACTTCTTTCAACTCAGTAATGCATTTTGGATGTGTACCTAGAGTTTAAAGCAGAAAAACAGGAACTTTTAGAATTTTCATTTGTTGACCAAAACGACAGGACCGGAGCTGATAAAAATGTCTATATGGATGTTATTTTTTTTCTGACTGCGATTTCAAAACCATGCACCAGAATTCACTTCTTTAAACTCAGTAATGCATTTTGGATGTGTACCTAGAGTTTAAAGCAGAAAAACAGGAACTTTTAGAATTTTCATTTTTTGACCAAAACGACAGAACCGGAGCTGATAAAAATGTTGATATGGATGTTATTTTTTTTCTGACTGCGATTTGAAAACCATGCACCAGAATTCACTTTTTTAAACTCAGTAATGCATTTTGGATGTGTACCTAGAGTTTAAAGCAGAAAAACAGGAACTTTTAGAATTTTCATTTTTTGACCAAAACGACAGGACCGGAGCTGATAAAAATGTTGATATGGATGTTATTTTTTTTCTGACTGCGATTTCAAAACCATGCACCAGAATTAACTTCTTTCAACTCAGTAATGCATTTTGGATGTGTACCTAGAGTTTAAAGCAGAAAAACAGGAACTTTTAGAATTTTCATTTGTTGACCAAAACGACAGGACCGGAGCTGATGAAAATGTTAATATGGATGTTATTTTTTTTCTGACTGCGATTTCAAAACCATGCACCAGAATTCACTTCTTTCAACTCAGTAATGCATTTTGGATGTGTACCTAGAGTTTAAAGCAGAAAAACAGGAACTTTTGAATTTTCATTTTTTGACCAAAACGACAGGACCGGAGCTGATAAAAATGTTGATATGGATGTTATTTTTTTTCTGACTGCGATTTCAAAACCATGCACCAGAATTCACTTCTTTAAACTCAGTAATGCATTTTGGATGTGTACCTAGAGTTTAAAGCAGAAAAACAGGAACTTTTAGAATTTTCATTTTTTGACCAAAACGACAGGACCGGAGCTGATAAAAATGTTGATATGGATGTTATTTTTTTTCTGACTGCGATTTCAAAACCATGCACCAGAATTAACTTCTTTCAACTCAGTAATGCATTTTGGATGTGTACCTAGAGTTTAAAGCAGAAAAACAGGAACTTTTAGAATTTTCATTTGTTGACCAAAACGACAGGACCGGACCTGATAAAAATGTTGATATGGATGTTATTTTTTTTTCTGACTGCGATTTCAAAACCATGCACCAGAATTCACTTCTTTCAACTCAGTAATGCATTTTGGATGTGTACCTAGAGTTTAAAGCAGAAAAACAGGAACTTTTAGAATTTTCATTTTTTGACCAAAACGACAGGACCGGAGCTGATGAAAATGTTGATATGGATGTTATTTTTTTTCTGACTGCGATTTCAAAACCATGCACCAGAATTCACTTCTTTCAACTCAGTAATGCATTTTGGATGTGTACCTAGAGTTTAAAGCAGAAAAACAGGAACTTTTAGAATTTTCATTTTTTGACCAAAACGACAGGACCGGAGCTGATAAAAATGTTGATATGGATGTTATTTTTTTTCTGACTGCGATTTCAAAACCATGCACCAGAATTCACTTCTTTAAACTCAGTAATGCATTTTGGATGTGTACCTAGAGTTTAAAGCAGAAAAACAGGAACTTTTAGAATTTTCATTTTTTGACCAAAACGACAGGACCGGAGCTGATAAAAATGTTGATATGGATGTTATTTTTTTTCTGACTGCGATTTCAAAACCATGCACCAGAATTCACTTCTTTCAACTCAGTAATGCATTTTGGATGTGTACCTAGAGTTTAAAGCAGAAAAACAGGAACTTGTAGAATTTTCATTTGTTGACCAAAACGACAGGACCGGAGCTGATAAAAATGTCTATATGGATGTTATTTTTTTTCTGACTGCGATTTCAAAACCAAAACGACAGGACCGGAGCTGATAAAAATGTTGATATGGATGTTATTTTTTTTCTGACTGCGATTTCAAAACCATGCACCAGAATTCACTTCTTTCAACTCAGTAATGCATTTTGGATGTGTACCTAGAGTTTAAAGCAGAAAAACAGGAACTTTTAGAATTTTCATTTGTTGACCAAAACGACAGGACCGGAGCTGATAAAAATGTTGATATGGATGTTATTTTTTTTCTGACTGCGATTTCAAAACCATGCACCAGAATTCACTTCTTTCAACTCAGTAATGCATTTTGGATGTGTACCTAGAGTTTAAAGCAGAAAAACAGGAACTTTTAGAATTTTCATTTTTTGACCAAAACGACAGGACCGGAGCTGATAAAAATGTTGATATGGATGTTATTTTTTTTCTGACTGCGATTTCAAAACCATGCACCAGAATTCACTTCTTTCAACTCAGTAATGCATTTTGGATGTGTACCTAGAGTTTAAAGCAGAAAAACAGGAACTTTTAGAATTTTCATTTGTTGACCAAAACGACAGGACCGGAGCTGATAAAAATGTCTATATGGATGTTATTTTTTTTCTGACTGCGATTTCAAAACCATGCACCAGAATTCACTTCTTTAAACTCAGTAATGCATTTTGGATGTGTACCTAGAGTTTAAAGCAGAAAAACAGGAACTTTTAGAATTTTCATTTGTTGACCAAAACGACAGGACCGGAGCTGATAAAAATGTTGATATGGATGTTATTTTTTTTCTGACTGCGATTTCAAAACCATGCACCAGAATTCACTTCTTTCAACTCAGTAATGCATTTTGGATGTGTACCTAGAGTTTAAAGCAGAAAAACAGGAACTTTTAGAATTTTCATTTTTTGACCAAAACGACAGGACCGGAGCTGATAAAAATGTTGATATGGATGTTATTTTTTTTCTGACTGCGATTTCAAAACCATGCACCAGAATTCACTTCTTTAAACTCAGTAATGCATTTTGGATGTGTACCTAGAGTTTAAAGCAGAAAAACAGGAACTTTTAGAATTTTCATTTGTTGACCAAAACGACAGGACCGGAGCTGATAAAAATGTTGATATGGATGTTATTTTTTTTCTGACTGCGATTTCAAAACCATGCACCAGAATTCACTTCTTTAAACTCAGTAATGCATTTTGGATGTGTACCTAGAGTTTAAAGCAGAAAAACAGGAACTTTTAGAATTTTCATTTTTTGACCAAAACGACAGGACCGGAGCTGATAAAAATGTTGATATGGATGTTATTTTTTTTCTGACTGCGATTTCAAAACCATGCACCAGAATTCACTTCTTTCAACTCAGTAATGCATTTTGGATGTGTACCTAGAGTTTAAAGCAGAAAAACAGGAACTTTTAGAATTTTCATTTTTTGACCAAAACGACAGGTCCGGAGCTGATAAAAATGTTGATATTGATGTAATTTTTTTTCTGACTGCGGTTTCAAAACCATGCACCAGAATCAACTTCTTTCAACTCAGTAATGCATTTTGGATGTGTACCTAGAGTTTAAAGCAGAAAAACAGGAACTTTTAGAATTTTCATTTTTTGACCAAAACGACAGGACCGGAGCTGATAAAAATGTTGATATGGATGTTATTTTTTTTCTGACTGCGATTTCAAAACCATGCACCAGAATTCACTTCTTTCAACTCAGTAATGCATTTTGGATGTGTACCTAGAGTTTAAAGCAGAAAAACAGGAACTTTTAGAATTTTCATTTTTTGACCAAAACGACAGGACCGTAGCTGATAAAAAATGTTGATATGGATGTTATTTTTTTTCTGACTGCGATTTCAAAACCATGCACCAGAATTCACTTCTTTAAACTCAGTAATGCATTTTGGATGTGTACCTAGAGTTTAAAGCAGAAAAACAGGAACTTTTAGAATTTTCATTTTTTGACCAAAACGACAGGACCGGAGCTGATAAAAATGTTGATATGGATGTTATTTTTTTTCTGACTGCGATTTCAAAACCATGCACCAGAATTCACTTCTTTAAACTCAGTAATGCATTTTGGATGTGTACCTAGAGTTTAAAGCAGAAAACAGGAACTTTTAGAATTTTCAGTTTTTGACCAAAACGACAGGACCGGAGCTGATAAAAATGTTGATATGGATGTTATTTTTTTTCTGACTGCGATTTCAAAACCATGCACCAGAATTCACTTCTTTCAACTCAGTAATGCATTTTGGATGTGTACCTAGAGTTTGAAGCAGAAAAACAGGAACTTTTAGAATTTTCATTTTTTGACCAAAACGACAGGACCGGAGCTGATAAAAATGTTGATATGGATGTTATTTTTTTTCTGACTGCGATTTCAAAACCATGCACCAGAATCAACTTCTTTCAACTCAGTAATGCATTTTGGATGTGTACCTAGAGTTTAAAGCAGAAAAACAGGAACTTTTAGAATTTTCATTTTTTGACCAAAACGACAGGACCGGAGCTGATAAAAATGTAGATATGGATGTTATTTTTTTTCTGACTGCGATTTCAAAACCATGCACCAGAATTCACTTCTTTCAACTCAGTAATGCATTTTGGATGTGTACCTAGAGTTTAAAGCAGAAAAACAGGAACTTTTAGAATTTTCATTTTTTGACCAAAACGACAGGACCGGAGCTGATAAAAAATGTTGATATGGATGTTATTTTTTTTCTGACTGCGATTTCAAAACCATGCACCAGAATTCACTTCTTTCAACTCAGTAATGCATTTTGGATGTGTACCTAGAGTTTGAAGCAGAAAAACAGGAACTTTTAGAATTTTCATTTTTTGACCAAAACGACAGGACCGGAGCTGATAAAAATGTTGATATGGATGTTATTTTTTTTCTGACTGCGATTTCAAAACCATGCACCAGAATCAACTTCTTTCAACTCAGTAATGCATTTTGGATGTGTACCTAGAGTTTAAAGCAGAAAAACAGGAACTTTTAGAATTTTCATTTTTTGACCAAAACGACAGGACCGGAGCTGATAAAAATGTAGATATGGATGTTATTTTTTTTCTGACTGCGATTTCAAAACCATGCACCAGAATTCACTTCTTTCAACTCAGTAATGCATTTTGGATGTGTACCTAGAGTTTAAAGCAGAAAAACAGGAACTTTTAGAATTTTCATTTTTTGACCAAAACGACAGGACCGGAGCTGATAAAAAATGTTGATATGGATGTTATTTTTTTTCTGACTGCGATTTCAAAACCATGCACCAGAATTCACTTCTTTAAACTCAGTAATGCATTTTGGATGTGTACCTAGAGTTTAAAGCAGAAAAACAGGAACTTTTAGAATTTTCATTTTTTGACCAAAACGACAGGACCGGAGCTGATAAAAATGTTGATATGGATGTTATTTTTTTTCTGACTGCGATTTCAAAACCATGCACCAGAATTCACTTCTTTAAACTCAGTAATGCATTTTGGATGTGTACCTAGAGTTTAAAGCAGAAAACAGGAACTTTTAGAATTTTCAGTTTTTGACCAAAACGACAGGACCGGAGCTGATAAAAATGTTGATATGGATGTTATTTTTTTTCTGACTGCGATTTCAAAACCATGCACCAGAATTCACTTCTTTCAACTCAGTAATGCATTTTGGATGTGTACCTAGAGTTTAAAGCAGAAAAACAGGAACTTTTAGAATTTTCATTTTTTGACCAAAACGACAGGACCGGAGCTGATAAAAATGTTGATATGGATGTTATTTTTTTTCTGACTGCGATTTCAAAACCATGCACCAGAATCAACTTCTTTCAACTCAGTAATGCATTTTGGATGTGTACCTAGAGTTTAAAGCAGAAAAACAGGAACTTTTAGAATTTTCATTTTTTGACCAAAACGACAGGACCGGAGCTGATAAAAATGTTGATATGAATGTTATTTTTTTTCTGACTGCGATTTCAAAACCATGCACCAGAATTCACTTCTTTAAACTCAGTAATGCATTTTGGATGTGTACCTAGAGTTTAAAGCAGAAAAACAGGAACTTTTAGAATTTTCATTTTTTGACCAAAACGACAGGACCGGAGCTGATAAAAATGTTGATATGGATGTTATTTTTTTTCTGACTGCGATTTCAAAACCATGCACCAGAATTCACTTCTTTAAACTCAGTAATGCATTTTGGATGTGTACCTAGAGTTTAAAGCAGAAAAACAGGAACTTTTAGAATTTTCATTTTTTGACCAAAACGACAGGACCGGAGCTGATAAAAATGTTGATATGGATGTTATTTTTTTTCTGACTGCGATTTCAAAACCATGCACCAGAATTCACTTCTTTCAACTCAGTAATGCATTTTGGATGTGTACCTAGAGTTTAAAGCAGAAAAACAGGAACTTTTAGAATTTTCATTTGTTGACCAAAACGACAGGACCGGAGCTGATAAAAATGTCTATATGGATGTTATTTTTTTTCTGACTGCGATTTCAAAACCATGCACCAGAATTCACTTCTTTAAACTCAGTAATGCATTTTGGATGTGTACCTAGAGTTTAAAGCAGAAAAACAGGAACTTTTAGAATTTTCATTTGTTGACCAAAACGACAGGACCGGAGCTGATAAAAATGTTGATATGGATGTTATTTTTTTTCTGACTGCGATTTCAAAACCATGCACCAGAATTCACTTCTTTCAACTCAGTAATGCATTTTGGATGTGTACCTAGAGTTTAAAGCAGAAAAACAGGAACTTTTAGAATTTTCATTTTTTGACCAAAACGACAGGACCGGAGCTGATAAAAATGTTGATATGGATGTTATTTTTTTTCTGACTGCGATTTCAAAACCATGCACCAGAATTCACTTCTTTCAACTCAGTAATGCATTTTGGATGTGTACCTAGAGTTTAAAGCAGAAAAACAGGAACTTTTAGAATTTTCATTTTTTGACCAAAACGACAGGTCCGGAGCTGATAAAAATGTTGATATTGATGTAATTTTTTTTCTGAATGCGGTTTCAAAACCATGCACCAGAATCAACTTCTTTCAACTCAGTAATGCATTTTGGATGTGTACCTAGAGTTTAAAGTAGAAAAACAGGAACTTTTAGAATTTTCATTTTTTGACCAAAACGACAGGACCGGAGCTGATAAAAATGTTGATATGGATGTTATTTTTTTTCTGACTGCGATTTCAAAACCATGCACCAGAATCAACTTCTTTCAACTCAGTAATGCATTTTGGATGTGTACCTAGAGTTTAAAGCAGAAAAACAGGAACTTTTAGAATTTTCATTTTTTGACCAAAACGACAGGACCGGAGCTGATAAAAATGTTGATATGGATGTTATTTTTTTTCTGACTGCGATTTCAAAACCATGCACCAGAATTCACTTCTTTCAACTCAGTAATGCATTTTGGATGTGTACCTAGAGTTTAAAGCAGAAAAACAGGAACTTTTAGAATTTTCATTTTTTGACCAAAACGACAGGACCGGAGCTGATAAAAAATGTTGATATGGATGTTATTTTTTTTCTGACTGCGATTTCAAAACCATGCACCAGAATTCACTTCTTTAAACTCAGTAATGCATTTTGGATGTGTACCTAGAGTTTAAAGCAGAAAAACAGGAACTTTTAGAATTTTCATTTTTTGACCAAAACGACAGGACCGGAGCTGATAAAAATGTTGATATGGATGTTATTTTTTTTCTGACTGCGATTTCAAAACCATGCACCAGAATTCACTTCTTTAAACTCAGTAATGCATTTTGGATGTGTACCTAGAGTTTAAAGCAGAAAACAGGAACTTTTAGAATTTTCAGTTTTTGACCAAAACGACAGGACCGGAGCTGATAAAAATGTTGATATGGATGTTATTTTTTTTCTGACTGCGATTTCAAAACCATGCACCAGAATTCACTTCTTTCAACTCAGTAATGCATTTTGGATGTGTACCTAGAGTTTGAAGCAGAAAAACAGGAACTTTTAGAATTTTCATTTTTTGACCAAAACGACAGGACCGGAGCTGATAAAAATGTTGATATGGATGTTATTTTTTTTCTGACTGCGATTTCAAAACCATGCACCAGAATCAACTTCTTTCAACTCAGTAATGCATTTTGGATGTGTACCTAGAGTTTAAAGCAGAAAAACAGGAACTTTTAGAATTTTCATTTTTTGACCAAAACGACAGGACCGGAGCTGATAAAAATGTTGATATGGATGTTATTTTTTTTCTGACTGCGATTTCAAAACCATGCACCAGAATTCACTTCTTTAAACTCAGTAATGCATTTTGGATGTGTACCTAGAGTTTAAAGCAGAAAAACAGGAACTTTTAGAATTTTCATTTTTTGACCAAAACGACAGGACCGGAGCTGATAAAAATGTTGATATGGATGTTATTTTTTTTCTGACTGCGATTTCAAAACCATGCACCAGAATTCACTTCTTTAAACTCAGTAATGCATTTTGGATGTGTACCTAGAGTTTAAAGCAGAAAAACAGGAACTTTTAGAATTTTCATTTTTTGACCAAAACGACAGGACCGGAGCTGATAAAAATGTTGATATGGATGTTATTTTTTTTCTGACTGCGATTTCAAAACCATGCACCAGAATTCACTTCTTTCAACTCAGTAATGCATTTTGGATGTGTACCTAGAGTTTAAAGCAGAAAAACAGGAACTTTTAGAATTTTCATTTGTTGACCAAAACGACAGGACCGGAGCTGATAAAAATGTCTATATGGATGTTATTTTTTTTCTGACTGCGATTTCAAAACCATGCACCAGAATTCACTTCTTTAAACTCAGTAATGCATTTTGGATGTGTACCTAGAGTTTAAAGCAGAAAAACAGGAACTTTTAGAATTTTCATTTGTTGACCAAAACGACAGGACCGGAGCTGATAAAAATGTTGATATGGATGTTATTTTTTTTCTGACTGCGATTTCAAAACCATGCACCAGAATTCACTTCTTTCAACTCAGTAATGCATTTTGGATGTGTACCTAGAGTTTAAAGCAGAAAAACAGGAACTTTTAGAATTTTCATTTTTTGACCAAAACGACAGGACCGGAGCTGATAAAAATGTTGATATGGATGTTATTTTTTTTCTGACTGCGATTTCAAAACCATGCACCAGAATTCACTTCTTTCAACTCAGTAATGCATTTTGGATGTGTACCTAGAGTTTAAAGCAGAAAAACAGGAACTTTTAGAATTTTCATTTTTTGACCAAAACGACAGGTCCGGAGCTGATAAAAATGTTGATATTGATGTAATTTTTTTTCTGACTGCGGTTTCAAAACCATGCACCAGAATCAACTTCTTTCAACTAGAGATGTGCGGGCTCGGATATCAGAGATCCGAGCCCCCACGGACGTCATCATTCCGAGCCCGATTCCGAGCAGCGCTCGGAGATTCCCGCCTGACTCGGTCCGTCCGCGTGATTAGAACGTCATCTCCCGGCGTCGGATTTCGCGAGGCTTTATAAGCAGCTGCCGCGCCCCCGCCATCTTCACTCCAGTTAAGTAGTGGGTTGGGAGAGGGTGTGTTGGTGCTGCTGCTGGGGCTTAAACTTGAGCTTGTCCTTGAGCTTTTGCAATCGCTGGTGCTGTCTCTCAGTGCTGCTGTGTAGTAGTCTAACTGTGTACTTGTAGTACTACTGTCTCCTCTGTGCGGTCTACCTCTGGTGTGCTGTGCTGCCTGTAATTGATTATTTTATTTGCTGGGGCTGTCTCCCTCAGTGCTGCTGTGTACTCTGTTCTCAGCTTAGGACAACAGTCTAACTGTGTACTTGTAGTACTACTGTCTCCTCTGTGCGGTCTACCTCTGGTGAACTGTGCTGTAATTAATTATTTTATTTGCTAGGGCTGTCTCCCTCAGTGCTGCTGTGTACTATGTTCTCCTCTGCTTAGGAGAACAGTCTAACTGTGTACCTGCCTGTAGTACTGTCTCCTCTGTGCTGGGGCATACCTCTGGTGCTGTGCTGTGCCATTTATTATATATATAATTATTAATTAATTATATTAAATATAAATATATATATAGTCCACTGGTGCTGCACTGCTGCCTGCACTGAATCTGCCAGTCTGGCGGTCTGTGGTCTGGGGCTCACTGGCTAATAAATAATTAAATACTGCCTGCCTAATAAATAATTAAATACTGCCGTATATCTCTACCTTTGTGGTCTGGGGCTCACTGCCTATACTGCCGTATGTACCGTCTGGTCTGGGGCTCACTGGCTAATAAATAATTAAATACTGCTGTATATCTCTACCTTTGTGGTCTGGGGCTCACTGGCTATACTGCCGTATGTACCGTCTGGTCTGGGGCTCACTGGCTAATAAATAATTAAATACTGCCTGCCTAATAAATAATTAAATACTGCCGTATATCTCTACCTTTGTGGTCTGGGGGTCACTGGCTATACTGCCGTATGTACCGTCTGGTCTGGGGCTCACTGGTTAATAAATAATTAAATACTGCCTGCCTAATAAATAATTAAATACTGCCGTATATCTCTACCTTTGTGGTCTGGGGCTCACTGCCTATACTGCCGTATGTACCGTCTGGTCTGGGGCTCACTGGCTAATAAATAATTAAATACTGCCGTATATCTCTACCTTTGTGGTCTGGGGCTCACTGGCTATACTGCCGTATGTACCGTCTGGTCTGGGGCTCACTGGCTAATAAATAATTAAATACTGCCTGCCTAATAAATAATTAAATACTGCCGTATATCTCTACCTTTGTGGTCTGGGGGTCACTGGCTATACTGCCGTATGTACCGTCTGGTCTGGGGCTCACTGGTTAATAAATAATTAAATACTGCCTGCCTAATAAATAATTAAATACTGCCGTATATCTCTACCTTTGTGGTCTGGGGCTCACTGCCTATACTGCCGTATGTACCGTCTGGTCTGGGGCTCACTGGCTAATAAATAATTAAATACTGCCGTATATCTCTACCTTTGTGGTCTGGGGCTCACTGGCTATACTGCCGTATGTACCGTCTGGTCTGGGGCTCACTGGCTAATAAATAATTAAATACTACCGTATATCTCTACCTTTGTGGTCTGGGGCTCACTGGCTATACTGCCGTATGTACCGTCTGGTCTGTGGCTCACCGGCTAATAAATAATTAAATACTGCCTGCCTAATAAATAATTAAATACTGCCGTATATCTCTACCTTTGTGGTCTGGGGCTCACTGGCTATACTGCCGTATGTACCGTCTGGTCTGGGGCTCACTGGCTAATAAATAATTAAATACTGCCATATATCTCTACCTTTGTGGTCTGGGGCTGACTGGCTATACTGCCGTATGTACCGTCTGGTCTGGGGCTCACCGGCTAAAAAATAATTAAATACTGCCTGCCTAATAAATAATTAAATACTGCCATATATCTCTACCTTTGTGGTCTGGGGCTGACTGGCTATACTGCCGTATGTACCGTCTGGTCTGGGGCTCACTGGCTAATAAATAATTAAATACTGCCGTATATCTCTACCTTTGTGGTCTGGGGCTCACTGGCTATACTGCCGTATGTACCGTCTGGTCTGGGGCTCACCGGCTAATAAATAATTAAATACTGCCTGCCTAATAAATAATTAAATACTGCCGTATATCTCTACCTTTGTGGTCTGGGGCTCACTGGCTATACTGCCGTATGTACCGTCTGGTCTGGGGCTCACTGGCTAATAAATAATTAAATACTGCCATATATCTCTACCTTTGTGGTCTGGGGCTCACTGGCTATACTGCCGTATGTACCGTCTGGTCTGGGGCTCACTGGCTAATAAATAATTAAATACTGCCTGCCTAATAAATAATTAAATACTGCCGTATATCTCTACCTTTGTGGTCTGGGGGTCACTGGCTATACTGCCGTATGTACCGTCTGGTCTGGGGCTCACTGGTTAATAAATAATTAAATACTGCCTGCCTAATAAATAATTAAATACTGCCGTATATCTCTACCTTTGTGGTCTGGGGCTCACTGCCTATACTGCCGTATGTACCGTCTGGTCTGGGGCTCACTGGCTAATAAATAATTAAATACTGCCGTATATCTCTACCTTTGTGGTCTGGGGCTCACTGGCTATACTGCCGTATGTACCGTCTGGTCTGGGGCTCACTGGCTAATAAATAATTAAATACTACCGTATATCTCTACCTTTGTGGTCTGGGGCTCACTGGCTATACTGCCGTATGTACCGTCTGGTCTGTGGCTCACCGGCTAATAAATAATTAAATACTGCCTGCCTAATAAATAATTAAATACTGCCGTATATCTCTACCTTTGTGGTCTGGGGCTCACTGGCTATACTGCCGTATGTACCGTCTGGTCTGGGGCTCACTGGCTAATAAATAATTAAATACTGCCATATATCTCTACCTTTGTGGTCTGGGGCTGACTGGCTATACTGCCGTATGTACCGTCTGGTCTGGGGCTCACCGGCTAAAAAATAATTAAATACTGCCTGCCTAATAAATAATTAAATACTGCCATATATCTCTACCTTTGTGGTCTGGGGCTGACTGGCTATACTGCCGTATGTACCGTCTGGTCTGGGGCTCACTGGCTAATAAATAATTAAATACTGCCGTATATCTCTACCTTTGTGGTCTGGGGCTCACTGGCTATACTGCCGTATGTACCGTCTGGTCTGGGGCTCACCGGCTAATAAATAATTAAATACTGCCTGCCTAATAAATAATTAAATACTGCCGTATATCTCTACCTTTGTGGTCTGGGGCTCACTGGCTATACTGCCGTATGTACCGTCTGGTCTGGGGCTCACTGGCTAATAAATAATTAAATACTGCCATATATCTCTACCTTTGTGGTCTGGGGCTCACTGGCTATACTGCCGTATGTACCGTCTGGTCTGGGGCTCACTGGCTAATAAATAATTAAATACTGCCTGCCTAATAAATAATTAAATACTGCCGTATATCTCTACCTTTGTGGTCTGGGGGTCACTGGCTATACTGCCGTATGTACCGTCTGGTCTGGGGCTCACTGGTTAATAAATAATTAAATACTGCCTGCCTAATAAATAATTAAATACTGCCGTATATCTCTACCTTTGTGGTCTGGGGCTCACTGGCTATACTGCCGTATGTACCGTCTGGTCTGGGGCTCACTGGCTAATAAATAATTAAATACTGCCATATATCTCTACCTTTGTGGTCTGGGGCTGACTGGCTATACTGCCGTATGTACCGTCTGGTCTGGGGCTCACCGGCTAAAAAATAATTAAATACTGCCTGCCTAATAAATAATTAAATACTGCCATATATCTCTACCTTTGTGGTCTGGGGCTGACTGGCTATACTGCCGTATGTACCGTCTGGTCTGGGGCTCACTGGCTAATAAATAATTAAATACTGCCGTATATCTCTACCTTTGTGGTCTGGGGCTCACTGGCTAATAAATAATTAAATACTGCCATATATCTCTACCTTTGTGGTCTGGGGCTCACTGGCTATACTGCCGTATGTACCGTCTGGTCTGGGGCTCACCGGCTAAAAAATAATTAAATACTGCCTGCCTAATAAATAATTAAATACTGCCATATATCTCTACCTTTGTGGTCTGGGGCTGACTGGCTATACTGCCGTATGTACCGTCTGGTCTGGGGCTCACTGGCTAATAAATAATTAAATACTGCCGTATATCTCTACCTTTGTGGTCTGGGGCTCACTGGCTATACTGCCGTATGTACCGTCTGGTCTGGGGCTCACCGGCTAATAAATAATTAAATACTGCCTGCCTAATAAATAATTAAATACTGCCGTATATCTCTACCTTTGTGGTCTGGGGCTCACTGCCTAAATACTGCCGTATATCATTATCTACCTGTCTGGTCTGGGGCTCTCTGCCTAATACTGACGTACCTGTCTGGTGTGTGGCTCACTGCCTAATACTGCTGTATCTGTATAACTGCCTGCTGGTGCATACTCACTGACATATATAATTGCACACCAGTGGCGCTGTTCTGTGACATAACTCCACAATAATAATGGAGATCCAAAATATGGAGGTTAACAAACAAAGGAAAGATGAAGATGCACTTCCTCATAGTTCTGAAGCTGCTGCCACTAGTCATGACATAGGCGATGAAATGCCAACAACGTCGTCTGCCACGGCCGATGCCCAGTGTGAAGGCAGAGGGCATGTACAATTGAAACCAAACTTCCGTAAAAGGAATAAAACTATGAAATGTAAATCGTTGGAAGAGAAACTTAAACTTGGCAATATGCCATTTACGACACGGAGTGGCAAGGAACGTCTAAGGCCATGGCCTAACTTCATGACTAGTGGTGCAGCTTCAGATGACGAGGAAAGTCCTCCTCCTCCTCTCTCCCCGCCCAATAGGAAATCAAAGAGAGTTAGGCTGACACCGACTCAAAAAAGTCTGACAAAATTTCTGAAAAAGAAACAGAAAAAAATTCAGAAAATAAATCTGGAAATAACTCATCCTTCTAAAGACATATCCCAAATCCCCACAGAGAGTCCGAGGGTGGCGGTGGTTGTGATGCCGGACCTTCCTATCACTGTACGTGAAGAGGTGGCTCCTTCCACCATTTGCAGTATGCCCTCTGCATATGCTGGAAGGATGACCCACAGTCTAGTTCCAGATTTTATTAGTGAAGATGATGTTGTACACCAGGAGGAGGATATTGATGTAGCTGTCACTGAGGAGGAAGTTGTCGAGGAGGATGGAGACTTGGTTTGCTTAAATGACGCACCAGGGGGGAAGGAGGCACCTGTGGTGGAAAAAGTTGTTGTCCATGGGATGAAAAAGCCCATCGTCATGCCTGGACAAAGGACCAATAAATCCACCTCTGCGGTCTGGAATTTTTTTTATCCGCATCCGGACAACAAAAGTATTGCCATTTGTAGCTTATGTAAAACTCCAATAAGCAGGGGTAAGGATCTTGCCCACCTAGGGACAACCTCCCTTCAACGTCACCTAAAGAAGCGTCATGGTTCAGTGTTTAGTCCAGAAAGTGCGGCTAGCAGTCCAGCGACACCTAAATCACTTGGTCCTCCTTTTGGAGCCAAATGCCTGAAAAGCACACCACCAACTCCCTCCTCGACAAATTCCTCCTCGATCCGGATAGGGGGGAGTCCTGCAGTCCATCTCACCTGCATGAATGACTCCATAGATTCCTCCGGAGGATCCTGCAGCACTACGCCTACTACTACTACTACTGCCGCTGCTGCTGCTGCTCCTGGAAGTCAGAGGGGAAGTCAGTCATCATCCCAGAGGGGAAGTCGTAAGACCGCTACGTCTTTCACTAAGCAATTGACCGTCCAACAGTCATTTTCCATGAGGATGAAATACGACAGCAGTCATCCTATGGCAAAGCGGATAACTGCGGCCTTGACAGCTATGTTGGTGTTAGACGTACGTCCGGTGTCCGCCATCAATGGAGTGGGATTTAAACGGTTGATGCAGGTATTGTGTCCCCGGTACCAAATCCCGTCTAGATTCCACTTCACTAGGCAGGCGATACCCGCGATGTACAGGGAGGTCAGAAAAAGTGTCCTCAGTGCCCTGAAAAATGCGGCTGTACCCACTGTACACTTAACTACAGACATGTGGACAAGTGGATCAGGGCAAACTAAGGACTATATGACTGTGACAGCCCACTGGGTAGATGCATCGCCTTCCGCAGCAGCAGCATCTCCTGCATGTCAGCTCCTTCTTAGGCAGGCTACGCTGTGTATCACCGGTTTCAAGAAGAGGCACAACGCCGACAACCTCTTAGAGAAACTGAGGGAAATCATCTCCCTGTGGCTTACCCCCCTTAGACTCTCCTGGGGATTTGTGGTGTCGGACAACGCCAGTAACATTGTGCGGGCATTAAACATGGGCAATTTCCAGCACGTGCCATGTTTTGCCCACACAATAAATTTGGTGGTGCAGCATTTCATAAAAAATGACAGGAGTGTGCAGGAGATGCTTGCGGTGGCACGCAAAATTTGCGGACACTTTCGGCATTCTGCCACAGCCTGCCGAAGGCTGGAGCGGGAGCAAAAACTCCGCAACCTGCCCTGCCATCAGCTGAAACAAGAGGTGGTGACGCGCTGGAACTCCACCCTCTATATGCTGCAGAGGATGGAGGAGCAGCAAAAGGCCATTCAAGCCTACACAGCCACCTACGACATAGGCAGAGGAGCGGGGCTGCACCTGACTCAAGCGCAGTGGAGGCTGATTTCCGTGTTGTGCAAGGTTCTACAGCCGTTTGAAGTAGCCACACGTGAAGTCAGTTCCGACACTGCCTGCATTAGTCAGGTGATTCCCCTGATCAGGCTGTTACAAAAGCAGCTGGAGAAAGTGAAGGAGGAGCTAAAGCGGAGCGATTCCGCAAAGCATGTCGCTATTGTGGATGAAGCCCTCCATACGCTTTGCCAGGATACGAGGGTGGTCAGTCTGTTAAAGTCAGAGGAATACATTTTGGCCACAGTGCTCGATCCTCGGTTTAAAGCGTATGTTGTGTCTCTGTTTCCGGCGGACACAAGTCTACAAAGGTGCAAAGACCTGCTGGTCAGGAGATTGTCATCTGAAGGGGACCGTGACATGGCCCCAGCTCCTCCTTCATTTTCTCCCCCACCTGTGCCTGTGAGGAAACAGCTGCGATTTCCCACACAACCCGCTGGCGGGGATGCAGGGCAGGCAGGAGGGAGTTTGGACATCTGGTCTGGACTCAAGGACCTGCCAACGATTGCTGACATGTCTACTGTCGGTGCATTGGATGCTGTCAACATTGAAAAAATGGTGGATGATTACTTTGGTGACAGCATCCAAGTAGACATGTCAGACAGTCCTTACCTGTACTGGCAGGAAAAAAAGGCAGTTTGGAAACCCCTGTACAAACTGGCTCTATTTTACCTGAGTTGTCCCCCCTCCAGTGTGTACTCCGAAAGAGTATTCAGTGCAGCGGGGAACCTGGTCAGTGAGCGGCGAAGGAGGTTGCTCCCGAAAAATGTTGAGAAAATGATGTTTATAAAAATGAATTATCACTTATTCAATGAAGAGCAGGAATTGCCTCCAGAGATTATAACGGGACCTGTGATTGTGGAGTCCAGTGGGGACGAATTGATAATCTCTGAGAATGAGGAAGTACACACTGAAGGGGGCGAGGAATCAGAGGAGGAGGAGGAGGAGGATGATGATGATGATGATGAGTGACGATGACATCTTGTTACTGTAGAGCCAGTTTATACAGGGAGATATTATGAATTGTTTTATTTTTTTGTGGGGGCCCAAACAAACCAATCATTTCAGCCACAGTTTTGTAGGCCCTGTCGCTGAAATGTTTGGTTTGTTAAAGTGTGCATGTCCTATTTTCGCAACATAAGGGTGGGTGGGAGGGCCCAAGGACAATTCCATCTTGCATCACCATTCATTATTCCTACTGCTGAGAGTCATTCATATGTGGGACTTGTCTTTTCAATGCATACAACTGTTTGCATTCCACTTGATTGCTGCACCTTCATGGGTGAGAATGTGATCTCCCTGACCTGGGGGACTCAGGGCTGGGGCAGGAAGGCTCAATTACACTTCTTTTTTTGGGCGGCTAACCTTTTTTTACCTGTCTGGTCTGGTGCCCACTGCTGAGAGTCATTTTTAATGAGGGTATTGTCTTTCAAATGCATATAGCTGTTTGCATTCCACCTCATTGCTGCACCTTCATGGGTGAGAATGTGATCTCCTTGACCTGGAGGAGTCAGGACTGTTGCCGGAAGGCTCAATTACACTTATTTTTGGCCGGCTACACTTTTTTTTACCTGTCTGGTCTGGTGCCCACTGCTGACAGTCATTTTTAATGAGGGTATTGTCTTTCAAATGCATATAGCTGTTTGCATTCCACCTCATTGCTGCACCTTCATGGGTGAGAATGTGATCTCCTTGACCTGGAGGAGTCAGGACTGTTGCCGGAAGGCTCAATTACACTTATTTTTGGCCGGCTACACTTTTTTTTACCTGTCTGGTCTGGTGCCCACTGCTGACAGTCATTTTTAATGAGGGTATTGTCTTTCAAATGCATATAGCTGTTTGCATTCCACCTCATTGCTGCACCTTCATGGGTGAGAATGTGATCTCCTTGACCTGGAGGAGTCAGGACTGTTGCCGGAAGGCTCAATTACACTTATTTTTGGCCGGCTACACTTTTTTTTACCTGTCTGGTCTGGTGCCCACTGCTGACAGTCATTTTTAATGAGGGTATTGTCTTTCAAATGCATATAGCTGTTTGCATTCCACCTCATTGCTGCACCTTCATGGGTGAGAATGTGATCTCCCTGACCTGGGGGACTCAGGGCTGGGGCAGGAAGGCTCAATTACACTTCTTTTTTTGGGCGGCTAACCTTTTTTTACCTGTCTGGTCTGGTGCCCACTGCTGAGAGTCATTTTTAATGCACATCAGGGTCAGGATCAGGCACATCATAATTAATAATCAATCAATCATAATCAATCAATCATAATCAATCAATCTATCATAATCAATCAATCATAATCAGAATCAAGCCTGGGCGGCTGCAATTAAAGTTCTTTGTGGGCGGCTAAAGTTTTTTTTAGTTTTCCAGTTACTGCAGTTTTATACATAGCTTGGTTTTTGTAAGTTGAAGACTTGTCAGTGCAATTTTCTTTTACAATATCCTTTATCTTTGCATGGACTTTGTGTATTTGGTTAGCATTCTGAGGTGTACACTGACTGCCTTCACCTTGAGCATGATCAGTTTCTGAAGCGGCAAAAATCCTTTTGTTTTGAAGATAGTCACTTTCTTTGCCGTTAGTTGTACAGGCTGACCTACTAACAGACACAGTTGCTTCGGAACAAGTTGTTGGAAATTTTTTAGGAGATAAAGCTGTACAAACCTTCTGGCCCCCCTTTTCAATTTTTAATTGATTTGCAAACATTTTGTAGTATTTGTCATATGTGCATAGCCTTTTAGAGAGAACTGCTTTTTCCTCATCAGATAACCTTTGTAATGATTTGACCTTCGCATCTCTCTCCTTTTTATTTAATGACAAGAACGATGAATACTTCTTTAATTTCTTCATCAACTGTTCTTTATTCATGAAATGGTCCGATAAAGCCTTTCCTCAAAACTTAAGTAAAGTTATGTTTCCTTGATAATACTTTCACAGCTCACAAAATTCTCATCACTGGCTTCCTTTTCTTTGCCACTTGATACCTTGTTTTCACAATAAAGATTGATTTATTTTTGATGACCAGTTGGGTACAATTAGTTACACATCTTTTTGGGCGGCTAAACTTTTTTGGGGGAGGCTGCATTTAAACTTCTTTGGGGGCGGCTGCAATTAAACTTCTTTGGGGCACAGGGGCACAGGGGGTATCCTGTAGTGGGCTGCCACACATTTTTTTAAATATGGATCTTTCAGCACAGAGACAAACTGCACATCAGGGTCAGGATCAGCCAGGTTGTTAAACGGGGTTTCGACCACTGTTGGAGCACTCCTCTTAAAGTAATCTTTTCACGAGCGTCCATCACTTTGATAGGCTTGTCTCCTGCCATGATCTGTTGCTTATTCGAATTCAGCATTTCACGGGCGTCCTGCACTTTACCCCTTATGCGGAAGCGAGCATCTTTGGCCACCAACTTTTCACGGGCATCTTTTATCCCTAGTTTTTGGCGTGCATCAGTCACACCAATTTTCTGACGAGCATCAAATGTTCTCTGAAAACTGGTGGCAAGTGGACGATTGTTCACAGATGGTTGGAGTCTGGATCTCACGTTTCCTATACCTCCCCTGTTACTGACCCTGCGGTACATCCCGGTGCCCACGGACATTCCCCGTTTCCTGATCAGTTCATCCAGCGACACGTCGGCCATATTCCTCCAACCACACAGCTGCTATATCTAATTTGATAAAAATAAAAATAATACTTGTGCTGTGTGGGACTGTAAAAAAGAATTCCATGCTGCTTGTGCACTGACGTCTGCCACTGAGTGCCACGGCCGAACAGTACCTAATAAGAAAATTAATTATTATAAATTCTGCTGGTGCACAATACTAGTATTGCTGACGTATCTACCTGTCTTGTGCCTAGTACTACTGTCTTATCTACCTGTCTGGTGCCTAGTACTGCCATATCTACCGTCTGGTCTGGGGCTCACTGCCTAATACTGCCGTATCTACCTGTCTGATCTGGGGCTCACTGCCTAATACTGCTGTACCTGTCTGGTCAGGGGCTCACTGCCTAATTTTTTTTGGAGCCTTGAGACTTTTAGGGATGCTGTACTAGCCGACACCTTTAGGTGGACTCTGGTCTGTCTTGTATCAAGCACAGTGGTCTCATGTGCATGAGATTGTTCTCTGTCCTCTTTTAAAATTGTGTCACCATCTTTATGGGTGAGAATGTGATCTCCCTGACTTGGGGGAGTCAGGGCTGGGGCAGGAAGGGTACAGGCTGAGTGGGGGTAGGGCACCCTTGTACTCTGCTGCTTTTGCCGGCTCCGGCCGGTAGCGTCTCCCTGGTGTCTCCCTGGTGTCCCTGGTGTCTCCTCCGGCACAGTTTCATTTCACCTCTGACCTCTCCTTTTGCGCTCCTGTGCCAGTGCCCCTGTAACTGTGTGGTGCAAAATAGTACCTGAATCTGGAGCTGATTACGGCGGCAGCTTCTGGATTCCTCACGGCTTCCCTCTTGCCTCCCTCATGATGCTGGCTGCTGGCTCTCTCTGTGTGCGCTGCTGTCCATCACCGCCGGGTCTCCTGCACGGAAACGCTGCCCGGCTCTCTCCTCTCTAGCGGGTCTCACTTCTGCACGCTTCCAGGCTGCGCACTCTGCTGCTCTCCTCTCTGTGGATCTTTAGGGTGCCCAGCCTGTCTTCTCTCTCTAAGCACGTGTCATCCTCTCTCACGCTGCTGCAAACCCTCCTCCGGCACAGTTTCATTTCACCTCTGACCTCTCCTTTTGCGCTCCTGTGCCAGTGCCCCTGTAACTGTGTGGTGCAAAATAGTACCTGAATCTGGAGCTGATTACGGCGGCAGCTTCTGGATTCCTCACGGCTTCCCTCTTGCCTCCCTCATGATGCTGGCTGCTGGCTCTCTCTGTGTGCGCTGCTGTCCATCACCGCCGGGTCTCCTGCACGGAAACGCTGCCCGGCTCTCTCCTCTCTAGCGGGTCTCACTTCTGCACGCTTCCAGGCTGCGCACTCTGCTGCTCTCCTCTCTGTGGATCTTTAGGGTGCCCAGCCTGTCTTCTCTCTCTAAGCACGTGTCATCCTCTCTCACGCTGCTGCAAACCCTCCTCCGGCACAGTTTCATTTCACCTCTGACCTCTCCTTTTGCGCTCCTGTGCCAGTGCCCCTGTAACGGTGTGGTGCAAAATAGTACCTGAATCTGGAGCTGATTACGGCGGCAGCTTCTGGATTCCTCACGGCTTCCCTCTTGCCTCCCTCATGATGCTGGCTGCTGGCTCTCTCTGTGTGCGCTGCTGTCCATCACCGCCGGGTCTCCTGCACGGAAACGCTGCCCGGCTCTCTCCTCTCTAGCGGGTCTCACTTCTGCACGCTTCCAGGCTGCGCACTCTGCTGCTCTCCTCTCTGTGGATCTTTAGGGTGCCCAGCCTGTCTTCTCTCTCTAAGCACGTGTCATCCTCTCTCACGCTGCTGCAAACCCTCCTCCGGCACAGTTTCATTTCACCTCTGACCTCTCCTTTTGCGCTCCTGTGCCAGTGCCCCTGTAACAGTGTGGTGCAAAATAGTACCTGAATCTGGAGCTGATTACGGCGGCAGCTTCTGGATTCCTCACGGCTTCTTCCGGAGAACCTGTGGCAGGGAATGGCACAACCCAAGGAGAACCCACAAAAGACAAGGCTACTACGGCTAGCAGCAACAAATATTTATTTAAAGGAGATATGTAAATGGGTTGCTGCAATACACTCACGTACTTATGCAAAACAGTCACTTTATATCATTCAGTAATTAAAGCTATAACTAATCAATGACCAGATTAAAGAGAGAACGATTACGCAATAAATTACATCACAACAATAACAATATGACAGAATAATATTACGTCACAACATGTCCGCCAAGTGGCGCTATGCACCCTATATACACTGCGCGGTAGTCCCTGGTGCAAAACAACACAGTTCCTGAATTTGAATAACGGTCCCGCGAAGGAAATCCTCACAAGGTGATTAGGCCATAACTTAGTGTGCACACTACTTTTATGTATAACAAAAGTGATCAAAAATCCTCTCTAAGAGGGGCAGGCAGATTCCCATCCCTTAGGGCAATCTCCTGTATCAGAGGCAAACAGGCAGTCCTGTTAGTGGGGGTATCCAACACCCCAGTACCTGAACAATCAGCTGCAGTTGCCAGCTCCTGCTGGTCACGACTCCTGGCTGGCCACTGCCTGTCTTGGGTGCTGTGTGGTCCTCTGGGTGACTCCCAGATGGGCGGCAATGTCCCTCTCTGCCTAGTTCCGTGCTGTAGGTCTCTGCAGTCACTCCTACTGGGCTCTATCTCCCTTCACATGCTGCTCACCCCTTCTTCTGGTCAGCAGTGCTGGCTGTCATTAACTGCTGGGTCCTTGCTCCCAGTGCCTGGTCTCAGATGTGTGCTTCTCTCTGCACAGCATCTCTGTCTGCATGCTTCCTGGCTCAGGATACAAGCTCTTCACCCCTCTGCACACTTTCTCTCTCTCTCACACACTGCTGCTGGGATCACCTCTGACCTCCCAGCTTCCTGTCTCATGTGCAGGGGAGCTGGGACACTAGGACACTAGCTGAGTCTGTTAACCCCTCACAGACCTGCAGCTTCCACAAGCAAAGGAGGTTTTCCTCTGAGCAGCATTGGCTGCAATTAAAATCTCTTTGGGGGCACAAGAGTACACCAGGGGTGGACTGCCACACTCCCTGGGCAGCCAATCAGGGGGGTGTCAGGCTCCCTGCACGTGGACTGAGCTGGGGCTGTTTAACCCCTCACATCCCTGCAGTTTTCCTCTGAGCAGCATTGGCTGCAATTAAACTTCTTTGGGGGCACTCCAGGGGCACAGGGGGTATCCTGTAGTGGGCTGCCACACAAGCCCATTCACATTTTTTGAAATATGGCTATCCACAGGTTGTTCAGTCTGCCATTTGAGATTGGGATCTTTCAGCACAGAGACAAACTGCACATCAGGGTCAGGATCAACCAGGTTGTTAAACGGGGTTTCGACCATGAATCAATCACATCAAAAAATTAATTAATAATCAATCAATCATAATCACAATCAAGCCAGATAGGGGTCTTGTTAAATATTAAACTGACCAAAACAGATACACACACAACTAATACTGCCTCATCTACCTGTCTGGTCTAGTGCCCACTGCCTAGTACTACCGTATCTACCGTCTGGTGCCTAGTACTTCCTAGTACTGCCTTATCTACCGGTCTTGTGCCTAGTACTGCAGTATCTACCGTGTGGTGTCTAGTACTGCTTCATCTACCTGTCTGGTCTGGTGCCTACTGCTGAGAGTCATTCGTATGAGGGACTTGTCTTTTAAATGCATACAACTGATTGCATTCCACTAATGAGAGTAATTGATTGCTGCACCAATCGCCCACTGCTCCTCGGCTGCACTGTGTAAACAGTGCACAATCAAGCCAGATAGGGGTCTTGGTGCTTGTTTTGAGGTTGTAGCAGGGGAGTGCAGCTACGAGTCGTAACACCTTGAGAGAAGATCAGTACTTCTCTTACGGCAAAGGACATCCTCCTCGACAGAGCGCACAGCTTCACAAGGGACGCATGTGAAGCAGTGAGCAAAGGGAACACCCGCCTAGCGAGCCAGATCACCTGAATCCACCCTAGCGATCAATAGAGTTACAGAAGTCGCAGCCAGATAGAACTCTTCCAGCTGCCACCTAGTCATTGATTAGCCCCCTCCACTCCACCCATTAGGCAATGATTGACGAGACGAATGGTAATAATAAATAATAAATGAATCACCAAATTAAAAATCAGATGAAATTAATTATAAAAATAATCATAATCATAATCAAGACAGATAGGGGTCTTATGAAATATTAAACTGACCAAAACAGATACACACTCTGCACCATCGAGCAGGTGATCACTGACATGCCAGGTGCAACGGTCTTTAGCACCCTGAATGCCAAGTGTGGGTTTTGGCAGATCCCTCTGGACAGAGCCTCTTCCATGCTTACTGCCTTCATGACCCCTATTGGGTGCTACGTCTTCCTACGCATGCCCTATGGCATCACCACGGGCAGCGAAGTTTTCCAGCGCTGCATGGAGCAACAGTTCGCTGGCTCTCCCTTTGACATCATCGCTGTCTGCATCCTCCTTATCTGCACAGCCGGGTCCATCAGTTACTGCCACTGCTGCAACCAATGCTAGTGATGGTTTACATTACATTACATCTTCCATCTGCCACCTTAAAATTGATTAGCCCACTCCCCTACACCCATTAGGCAATGATTTAAGAGACGACTGGTAATAATAAATGAATAATAATCACAAAATTAAACAATCAGATTACATTATCACACAATCAAGCCAGATAGGGGTCTTGTTGGATGTTAAAGTGATCGAAACAGTTACACACTTGCAGACAAACTCTGTGCTGCACAAAATGCCCACCGCTCCTTGGCTGCACATGGTAAACAGTGCATGATCAAGCCAGATAGGTATCTTTTATGGGCCTATTTTTTTAAACTGCCATCATGTCTGCCGCTGCAGTGCCACTCTTACATGAGCCACGTGTTTGTGCCGCACACTTGTGTGGCTTAGCATAGTTATCCAGCTACCTCAGTGCAAACTTTGGCAATAAAAACAATATTGTGAGGTGTGAGGTGTTCAGAATACACTGGAAATGAGTGTAAATGAATGTTATTGAGGTCAATATAGTGTAGGAGCAAAAAAAACACAAAATTCAGCAATTTTTGCTGTTTTTAGGCTTTTTTAACAAAAAAATCAGAACCCAAAACCCAAATAAATCCAAACACAAAACACTTAGGAGGTGTTTTGCCAAAACCCATTAGAACCCAAAACCTCAAGGTAATCAGAACCCAAAACCCAAAACCCAAAACCCGAAAAGTGGCCGGTGCACATCTCTACTTTCAACTCAGTAATGCATTTTGGATGTGTACCTAGAGTTTAAAGCAGAAAAACAGGAACTTTTAGAATTTTCATTTTTTGACCAAAACGACAGGACCGGAGCTGATAAAAATGTTGATATGGATGTTATTTTTTTTCTGACTGCGATTTCAATACCATGCACCAGAATTCACTTCTTTAAACTCAGTAATGCATTTTGGATGTGTACCTAGAGTTTAAAGCAGAAAAACAGGAACTTTTAGAATTTTCATTTTTTGACCAAAACGACAGGACCGGAGCTGATAAAAATGTTGATATGGATGTTATTTTTTTTCTGACTGCGATTTCAAAACCATGCACCAGAATTCACTTCTTTAAACTCAGTAATGCATTTTGGATGTGTACCTAGAGTTTAAAGCAGAAAAACAGGAACTTTTAGAATTTTCATTTTTTGACCAAAACGACAGGACCGGAGCTGATAAAAATGTTGATATGGATGTTATTTTTTTTCTGACTGCGATTTCAAAACCATGCACCAGAATTCACTTCTTTCAACTCAGTAATGCATTTTGGATGTGTACCTAGAGTTTAAAGCAGAAAAACAGGAACTTTTAGAATTTTCATTTGTTGACCAAAACGACAGGACCGGAGCTGATAAAAATGTCTATATGGATGTTATTTTTTTTCTGACTGCGATTTCAAAACCATGCACCAGAATTCACTTCTTTAAACTCAGTAATGCATTTTGGATGTGTACCTAGAGTTTAAAGCAGAAAAACAGGAACTTTTAGAATTTTCATTTGTTGACCAAAACGACAGGACCGGAGCTGATAAAAATGTTGATATGGATGTTATTTTTTTTCTGACTGCGATTTCAAAACCATGCACCAGAATTCACTTCTTTCAACTCAGTAATGCATTTTGGATGTGTACCTAGAGTTTAAAGCAGAAAAACAGGAACTTTTAGAATTTTCATTTTTTGACCAAAACGACAGGACCGGAGCTGATAAAAATGTTGATATGGATGTTATTTTTTTTCTGACTGCGATTTCAAAACCATGCACCAGAATTCACTTCTTTCAACTCAGTAATGCATTTTGGATGTGTACCTAGAGTTTAAAGCAGAAAAACAGGAACTTTTAGAATTTTCATTTGTTGACCAAAACGACAGGACCGGAGCTGATAAAAATGTCTATATGGATGTTATTTTTTTTCTGACTGCGATTTCAAAACCATGCACCAGAATTCACTTCTTTAAACTCAGTAATGCATTTTGGATGTGTACCTAGAGTTTAAAGCAGAAAAACAGGAACTTTTAGAATTTTCATTTGTTGACCAAAACGACAGGACCGGAGCTGATAAAAATGTTGATATAGATGTTATTTTTTTTCTGACTGCGATTTCAAAACCATGCACCAGAATTCACTTCTTTCAACTCAGTAATGCATTTTGGATGTGTACCTAGAGTTTAAAGCAGAAAAACAGGAACTTTTAGAATTTTCATTTTTTGACCAAAACGACAGGACCGGAGCTGATAAAAATGTTGATATGGATGTTATTTTTTTTCTGACTGCGATTTCAATACCATGCACCAGAATTCACTTCTTTAAACTCAGTAATGCATTTTGGATGTGTACCTAGAGTTTAAAGCAGAAAAACAGGAACTTTTAGAATTTTCATTTTTTGACCAAAACGACAGGACCGGAGCTGATAAAAATGTTGATATGGATGTTATTTTTTTTCTGACTGCGATTTCAAAACCATGCACCAGAATTCACTTCTTTAAACTCAGTAATGCATTTTGGATGTGTACCTAGAGTTTAAAGCAGAAAAACAGGAACTTTTAGAATTTTCATTTTTTGACCAAAACGACAGGACCGGAGCTGATAAAAATGTTGATATGGATGTTATTTTTTTTCTGACTGCGATTTCAAAACCATGCACCAGAATTCACTTCTTTCAACTCAGTAATGCATTTTGGATGTGTACCTAGAGTTTAAAGCAGAAAAACAGGAACTTTTAGAATTTTCATTTGTTGACCAAAACGACAGGACCGGAGCTGATAAAAATGTCTATATGGATGTTATTTTTTTTCTGACTGCGATTTCAAAACCATGCACCAGAATTCACTTCTTTAAACTCAGTAATGCATTTTGGATGTGTACCTAGAGTTTAAAGCAGAAAAACAGGAACTTTTAGAATTTTCATTTGTTGACCAAAACGACAGGACCGGAGCTGATAAAAATGTTGATATGGATGTTATTTTTTTTCTGACTGCGATTTCAAAACAATGCACCAGAATTCACTTCTTTCAACTCAGTAATGCATTTTGGATGTGTACCTAGAGTTTAAAGCAGAAAAACAGGAACTTTTAGAATTTTCATTTTTTGACCAAAACGACAGGACCGGAGCTGATAAAAATGTTGATATGGATGTTATTTTTTTTCTGACTGCGATTTCAAAACCATGCACCAGAATTCACTTCTTTCAACTCAGTAATGCATTTTGGATGTGTACCTAGAGTTTAAAGCAGAAAAACAGGAACTTTTAGAATTTTCATTTGTTGACCAAAACGACAGGACCGGAGCTGATAAAAATGTCTATATGGATGTTATTTTTTTTCTGACTGCGATTTCAAAACCATGCACCAGAATTCACTTCTTTAAACTCAGTAATGCATTTTGGATGTGTACCTAGAGTTTAAAGCAGAAAAACAGGAACTTTTAGAATTTTCATTTGTTGACCAAAACGACAGGACCGGAGCTGATAAAAATGTTGATATAGATGTTATTTTTTTTCTGACTGCGATTTCAAAACCATGCACCAGAATTCACTTCTTTCAACTCAGTAATGCATTTTGGATGTGTACCTAGAGTTTAAAGCAGAAAAACAGGAACTTTTAGAATTTTCATTTTTTGACCAAAACGACAGGACCGGAGCTGATAAAAATGTTGATATGGATGTTATTTTTTTTCTGACTGCGATTTCAAAACCATGCACCAGAATTCACTTCTTTCAACTCAGTAATGCATTTTGGATGTGTACCTAGAGTTTAAAGCAGAAAAACAGGAACTTTTAGAATTTTCATTTTTTGACCAAAACGACAGGTCCGGAGCTGATAAAAATGTTGATATTGATGTAATTTTTTTTCTGACTGCGGTTTCAAAACTATGCACCAGAATCAACTTCTTTCAACTCAGTAATGCATTTTGGATGTGTACCTAGAGTTTAAAGCAGAAAAACAGGAACTTTTAGAATTTTCATTTTTTGACCAAAACGACAGGACCGGAGCTGATAAAAATGTTGATATGGATGTTATTTTTTTTCTGACTGTGATTTCAAAACCCTGCACCAGAATTCACTTCTTTCAACTCAGTAATGCATTTTGGATGTGTACCTAGAGTTTAAAGCAGAAAAACAGGAACTTTTAGAATTTTCATTTTTTGACCAAAACGACAGGACCGGAGCTGATTAAAATGTTGATATGATTGTTATTTTTTTTCTGACTGCGATTTCAAAACCATGCACCAGAATTCACTTCTTTCAACTCAGTAATGCATTTTGGATGTGTACCTAGAGTTTAAAGCAGAAAAACAGGAACTTTTAGAATTTTCATTTTTTGACCAAAACGACAGGTCCGGAGCTGATAAAAATGTTGATATTGATGTAATTTTTTTTCTGACTGCGGTTTCAAAACCATGCACCAGAATCAACTTCTTTCAACTCAGTAATGCATTTTGGATGTGTACCTAGAGTTTAAAGCAGAAAAACAGGAACTATTAGAATTTTCATTTGTTGACCAAAACGACAGGAACAGAGCTGATAAAAATGTTGATATGGATGTTATTTTTTTTCTGACTGCGATTTCAAAACCATGCACCAGAATTCACTTCTTTCAACTCAGTAATGCATTTTGGATGTGTACCTAGAGTTTAAAGCAGAAAAACAGGAACTTTTAGAATTTTCATTTTTTGACCAAAACGACAGGACCGGAGCTGATAAAAATGTTGATATGGATGTTATTTTTTTTCTGACTGCGATTTCAAAACCATGCACCAGAATTCACTTCTTTCAACTCAGTAATTTGTGTACCTAGAGTTTAAAGCAGAAAAACAGGAACTTTTAGAATTTTCATTTTTTGACCAAAACGACAGGACCGGAGCTGATAAAAATGTTGATATGGATGTTATTTATTTTCTGACTGCGATTTCAAAACCATGCACCAGAATTCACTTCTTTAAACTCAGTAATGCATTTTGGATGTGTACCTAGAGTTTAAAGCAGAAAAACAGGAACTTTTAGAATTTTCATTTTTTGACCAAAACGACAGGACCGGAGCTGATAAAAATGTTGATATGGATGTTATTTTTTTCTGACTGCGATTTCAAAACCATGCACCAGAATTCACTTCTTTCAACTCAGTAATGCATTTTGGATGTGTACCTAGAGTTTAAAGCAGAAAAACAAGAACTTTTAGAATTTTCATTTTTTGACCAAAACGACAGGACCGGACCTGATAAAAATGTTGATATGGATGTTATTTTTTTTCTGACTGCGATTTCAAAACCATGCACCAGAATCAACTTCTTTCAACTCAGTAATGCATTTTGGATGTGTACCTAGAGTTTAAAGCAGAAAAACAGGAACTTTTAGAATTTTCATTTTTTGACCAAAACGACAGGACCGGAGCTGATAAAAATGTTGATATGGATGTTATTTTTTTTCTGACTGCGATTTCAAAACCATGCACCAGAATTCACTTCTTTCAACTCAGTAATGCATTTTGGATGTGTACCTAGAGTTTAAAGCAGAAAAACAGGAACTTTTAGAATTTTCATTTTTTGACCAAAACGACAGGTCCGGAGCTGATAAAAATGTTGATATTGATGTAATTTTTTTTCTGACTGCAGTTTCAAAACTATGCACCAGAATCAACTTCTTTCAACTCAGTAATGCATTTTGGATGTGTACCTAGAGTTTAAAGCAGAAAAACAGGAACTTTTAGAATTTTAATTTTTTGACCAAAACGACAGGACCGGAGCTGATAAAAATGTTGATATGGATGTTATTTTATTTCTGACTGTGATTTCAAAACCATGCACCAGAATTCACTTCTTTCAACTCAGTAATGCATTTTGGATGTGTACCTAGAGTTTAAAGCAGAAAAACAGGAACTTTTAGAATTTTCATTTTTTGACCAAAACGACAGGACCGGAGCTGATTAAAATGTTGATATGATTGTTATTTTTTTTCTGACTGCGATTTCAAAACCATGCACCAGAATTCACTTTTTTCAACTCAGTAATGCATTTTGGATGTGTACCTAGAGTTTAAAGCAGAAAAACAGGAACTTTTAGAATTTTCATTTTTTGACCAAAACGACAGGTCCGGAGCTGATAAAAATGTTGATATTGATGTAATTTTTTTTCTGACTGCGGTTTCAAAACCATGCACCAGAATCAACTTCTTTCAACTCAGTAATGCATTTTGGATGTGTACCTAGAGTTTAAAGCAGAAAAACAGGAACTATTAGAATTTTCATTTGTTGACCAAAACGACAGGACCAGAGCTGATAAAAATGTTGATATGGATGTTATTTTTTTTCTGACTGCGATTTCAAAACCATGCACCAGAATTCACTTCTTTCAACTCAGTAATGCATTTTGGATGTGTACCTAGAGTTTAAAGCAGAAAAACAGGAACTTTTAGAATTTTCATTTTTTGACCAAAACGACAGGACCGGAGCTGATAAAAATGTTGATATGGATGTTATTTTTTTTCTGACTGCGATTTCAAAACCATGCACCAGAATTCACTTCTTTCAACTCAGTAATTTGTGTACCTAGAGTTTAAAGCAGAAAAACAGGAACTTTTAGAATTTTCATTTTTTGACCAAAACGACAGGACCGGAGCTGATAAAAATGTTGATATGGATGTTATTTATTTTCTGACTGCGATTTCAAAACCATGCACCAGAATTCACTTCTTTAAACTCAGTAATGCATTTTGGATGTGTACCTAGAGTTTAAAGCAGAAAAACAGGAACTTTTAGAATTTTCATTTTTTGACCAAAACGACAGGACCGGAGCTGATAAAAATGTTGATATGGATGTTATTTTTTTTCTGACTGCGATTTCAAAACCATGCACCAGAATTCACTTCTTTCAACTCAGTAATGCATTTTGGATGTGTACCTAGAGTTTAAAGCAGAAAAACAGGAACTTTTAGAATTTTCATTTTTTGACCAAAACGACAGGACCGGACCTGATAAAAATGTTGATATGGATGTTATTTTTTTTCTGACTGCGATTTCAAAACCATGCACCAGAATCAACTTCTTTCAACTCAGTAATGCATTTTGGATGTGTACCTAGAGTTTAAAGCAGAAAAACAGGAACTTTTAGAATTTTCATTTTTTGACCAAAACGACAGGACCGGAGCTGATAAAAATGTTGATATGGATGTTATTTTTTTTCTGACTGCGATTTCAAAACCATGCACCAGAATTCACTTCTTTCAACTCAGTAATGCATTTTGGATGTGTACCTAGAGTTTAAAGCAGAAAAACAGGAACTTTTAGAATTTTCATTTTTTGACCAAAACGACAGGACCGGAGCTGATAAAAATGTTGATATGGATGTTATTTTTTTTCTGACTGCGATTTCAAAACCATGCACCAGAATTCACTTCTTTAAACTCAGTAATGCATTTTGGATGTGTACCTAGAGTTTAAAGCAGAAAAACAGGAACTTTAAGAATTTTCATTTTTTGACCAAAACGACAGGACCGGAGCTGATAAAAATGTTGATATGGATGTTATTTTTTTTCTGACTGCGATTTCAAAACCATGCACCAGAATTCACTTCTTTCAACTCAGTAATGCATTCTGGATGTGTACCTAGAGTTTAAAGCAGAAAAACAGGAACTTTTAGAATTTTCATTTGTTGACCAAAACGACAGGACCGGACCTGATAAAAATGTTGATATGGATGTTATTTTTTTTCTGACTGCGATTTCAAAACCATGCACCAGAATTCACTTCTTTCAACTCAGTAATGCATTTTGGATGTGTACCTAGAGTTTAAAGCAGAAAAACAGGAACTTTTAGAATTTTCATTTTTTGACCAAAACGACAGGACCGGAGCTGATAAAAATGTTGATATGGATGTTATTTTTTTTTCTGACTGCGATATCAAAACCATGCACCAGAATTCACTTCTTTCAACTCAGTAATGCATTTTGGATGTGTACCTAGAGTTTAAAGCAGAAAAACAGGAACTTTTAGAATTTTCATTTTTTGACCAAAACGACAGGACCGGAGCTGATAAAAATGTTGATATGGATGTTATTTTTTTTCTGACTGCGATTTCAAAACCATGCACCAGAATTCACTTCTTTCAACTCAGTAATGCATTTTGGATGTGTACCTAGAGTTTAAAGCAGAAAAACAGGAACTTTTAGAATTTTCATTTTTTGACCAAAACGACAGGACCGGAGCTGATAAAAATGTTGATATGGATGTTATTTTTTTTCTGACTGCGATTTCAAAACCATGCACCAGAATTCACTACTTTAAACTCAGTAATGCATTTTGGATGTGTACCTAGAGTTTAAAGCAGAAAAACAGGAACTTTTAGTATTTTCATTTTTTGACCAAAACGACAGGACCGGAGCTGATAAAAATGTTGATATGGATGTTATTTTTTTTTCTGACTGCGATTTCAAAACCATGCACCAGAATCAACTTCTTTCAACTCAGTAATGCATTTTGGATGTGTACCTAGAGTTTAAAGCAGAAAAACAGGAACTTTTAGAATTTTCATTTTTTGACCAAAACGACAGGACCGGAGCTGATAAAAATGTTGATATGGATGTTATTTTTTTTCTGACTGCGATTTCAAAACCATGCACCAGAATTCACTTCTTTAAACTCAGTAATGCATTTTGGATGTGTACCTAGAGTTTAAAGCAGAAAAACAGGAACTTTTAGAATTTTCATTTTTTGACCAAAACGACAGGACCGGAACTGATTAAAATGTTGATATGATTGTTATTTTTTTTCTGACTGCGATATCAAAACCATGCACCAGAATTCACTTCTTTCAACTCAGTAATGCATTTTGGATGTGTACCTAGAGTTTAAAGCAGAAAAACAGGAACTTTTGGAATTTTCATTTTTTGACCAAAACGACAGGACCGGACCTGATAAAAATGTTGATATGGATGTTATTTTTTTTCTGACTGCGATTTCAAAACCATGCACCAGAATCAACTTCTTTCAACTCAGTAATGCATTTTGGATGTGTACCTAGAGTTTAAAGCAGAAAAACAGGAACTTTTAGAATTTTCATTTTTTGACCAAAACGACAGGACCGGAGCTGATAAAAATGTTGATATGGATGTTATTTTTTTTCTGACTGCGATTTCAAAACCATGCACCAGAATTCACTTCTTTAAACTCAGTAATGCATTTTGGATGTGTACCTAGAGTTTAAAGCAGAAAAACAGGAACTTTTAGAATTTTCATTTTTTGACCAAAACGACAGGTCCGGAGCTGATAAAAATGTTGATATTGTTGTAATTTTTTTTCTGACTGCGGTTTCAAAACCATGCACCAGAATCAACTTCTTTCATTTCAGTAATGCATTTTGGATGTGTACCTAGAGTTTAAAGCAGAAAAACAGGAACTTTTAGAATTTTCATTTTTTGACCAAAACGACAGGTCCGGAGCTGATAAAAATGTTGATATTTATGTAATTTTTTTTTCTGACTGCGGTTTCAAAACCATGCACCAGAATCAACTTCTTTCAACTCAGTAATGCATTTTGGATGTGTACCTAAAGTTTAAAGCAGAAAAACAGGAACTTTTAGAATTTTCATTTTTTGACCAAAACGACAGGACCGGAGCTGATAAAAATGTTGATATGGATGTTATTTTTTTTCTAACTGTGATTTCAAAACCATGCACCAGAATTCACTTCTTTCAACTCAGTAATGCATTTTGGATGTGTACCTAGAGTTTAAAGCAGAAAAACAGGAACTTTTAGAATTTTCATTTTTTGACCAAAACGACAGGACCGGAGCTGATTAAAATGTTGATATGATTGTTATTTTTTTTCTGACTGCGATTTCAAAACCATGCACCAGAATTCACTTTTTTCAACTCAGTAATGCATTTTGGATGTGTACCTAGAGTTTAAAGCAGAAAAACAGGAACTTTTAGAATTTTCATTTTTTGACCAAAACGACAGGTCCGGAGCTGATAAAAATGTTGATATTAATGTAATTTTTTTTTCTGACTGCGGTTTCAAAACCATGCACCAGAATCAACTTCTTTCAACTCAGTAATGCATTTTGGATGTGTACCTAGAGTTTAAAGCAGAAAAACAGGAACTATTAGAATTTTCATTTGTTGACCAAAACGACAGGACCAGAGCTGATAAAAATGTTGATATGGATGTTATTTTTTTCTGACTGCGATTTCAAAACCATGCACCAGAATTCACTTCTTTCAACTCAGTAATGCATTTTGGATGTGTACCTAGAGTTTAAAGCAGAAAAACAGGAACTTTTAGAATTTTCATTTTTTGACCAAAACGACAGGACCGGAGCTGATAAAAATGTTGATATGGATGTTATTTTTTTTCTGACTGCGATTTCAAAACCATGCACCAGAATTCACTTCTTTCAACTCAGTAATGCATTTTGGATGTGTACCTAGAGTTTAAAGCAGAAAAACAGGAACTTTTAGAATTTTCATTTTTTGACCAAAACGACAGGACCGGAGCTGATTAAAATGTTGATATGATTGTTATTTTTTTTCTGACTGCGATTTCAAAACCATGCACCAGAATTCACTTCTTTCAACTCAGTAATGCATTTTGGATGTGTACCTAGAGTTTAAAGCAGAAAAACAGGAACTTTTAGAATTTTCATTTTTTGACCAAAACGACAGGACCGGAGCTGATAAAAATGTTGATATGGATGTTATTTTTTTTCTGACTGCGATTTCAAAACCATGCACCAGAATTCACTTCTTTAAACTCAGTAATGCATTTTGGATGTGTACCTAGAGTTTAAAGCAGAAAAACAGGAACTTTTAGAATTTTCATTTTTTGACCAAAACGACAGGTCCGGAGCTGATAAAAATGTTGATATTGTTGTAATTTTTTTTCTGACTGCGGTTTCAAAACCATGCACCAGAATCAACTTCTTTCATTTCAGTAATGCATTTTGGATGTGTACCTAGAGTTTAAAGCAGAAAAACAGGAACTTTTAGAATTTTCATTTTTTGACCAAAACGACAGGTCCGGAGCTGATAAAAATGTTGATATTTATGTAATTTTTTTTTCTGACTGCGGTTTCAAAACCATGCACCAGAATCAACTTCTTTCAACTCAGTAATGCATTTTGGATGTGTACCTAAAGTTTAAAGCAGAAAAACAGGAACTTTTAGAATTTTCATTTTTTGACCAAAACGACAGGACCGGAGCTGATAAAAATGTTGATATGGATGTTATTTTTTTTCTAACTGTGATTTCAAAACCATGCACCAGAATTCACTTCTTTCAACTCAGTAATGCATTTTGGATGTGTACCTAGAGTTTAAAGCAGAAAAACAGGAACTTTTAGAATTTTCATTTTTTGACCAAAACGACAGGACCGGAGCTGATTAAAATGTTGATATGATTGTTATTTTTTTTCTGACTGCGATTTCAAAACCATGCACCAGAATTCACTTTTTTCAACTCAGTAATGCATTTTGGATGTGTACCTAGAGTTTAAAGCAGAAAAACAGGAACTTTTAGAATTTTCATTTTTTGACCAAAACGACAGGTCCGGAGCTGATAAAAATGTTGATATTAATGTAATTTTTTTTTCTGACTGCGGTTTCAAAACCATGCACCAGAATCAACTTCTTTCAACTCAGTAATGCATTTTGGATGTGTACCTAGAGTTTAAAGCAGAAAAACAGGAACTATTAGAATTTTCATTTGTTGACCAAAACGACAGGACCAGAGCTGATAAAAATGTTGATATGGATGTTATTTTTTTCTGACTGCGATTTCAAAACCATGCACCAGAATTCACTTCTTTCAACTCAGTAATGCATTTTGGATGTGTACCTAGAGTTTAAAGCAGAAAAACAGGAACTTTTAGAATTTTCATTTTTTGACCAAAACGACAGGACCGGAGCTGATAAAAATGTTGATATGGATGTTATTTTTTTTCTGACTGCGATTTCAAAACCATGCACCAGAATTCACTTCTTTCAACTCAGTAATGCATTTTGGATGTGTACCTAGAGTTTAAAGCAGAAAAACAGGAACTTTTAGAATTTTCATTTTTTGACCAAAACGACAGGACCGGAGCTGATTAAAATGTTGATATGATTGTTATTTTTTTTCTGACTGCGATTTCAAAACCATGCACCAGAATTCACTTCTTTCAACTCAGTAATGCATTTTGGATGTGTACCTAGAGTTTAAAGCAGAAAAACAGGAACTTTTAGAATTGTCATTTTTTTACCAAAACGACAGGTCCGGAGCTGATAAAAATGTTGATATTGATGTAATTTTTTTTCTGACTGCGGTTTCAAAACCATGCACCAGAATCAACTTCTTTCAACTCAGTAATGCATTTTGGATGTGTACCTAGAGTTTAAAGCAGAAAAACAGGAACTATTAGAATTTTCATTTGTTGACCAAAACGACAGGACCAGAGCTGATAAAAATGTTGATACGGATGTTATTTTTTTCTGACTGCGATTTCAAAACCATGCACCAGAATTCACTTCTTTCAACTCAGTAATGCATTTTGGATGTGTACCTAGAGTTTAAAGCAGAAAAACAGGAACTTTTAGAATTTTCATTTTTTGACCAAAACGACAGGACCGGAGCTGATAAAAATGTTGATATGGATGTTATTTTTTTTCTGACTGCGATTTCAAAACCATGCACCAGAATTCACTTCTTTCAACTCAGTAATGCATTTTGGATGTGTACCTAGAGTTTAAAGCAGAAAAACAGGAACTTTTAGAATTTTCATTTTTTGACCAAAACGACAGGACCGGAGCTGATAAAAATGTTGATATGGATGTTATTTTTTTCTGACTGCGATTTCAAAACCATGCACCAGAATTCACTTCTTTCAACTCAGTAATGCATTTTGGATGTGTACCTAGAGTTTAAAGCAGAAAAACAGGAACTTTTAGAATTTTCATTTTTTGACCAAAACGACAGGACCGGAGCTGATAAAAATGTTGATATGGATGTTATTTTTTTTCTGACTGCGATTTCAAAACCATGCACCAGAATTCACTTCTTTCAACTCAGTAATGCATTTTGGATGTGTACCTAGAGTTTAAAGCAGAAAAACAGGAACTTTTAGAATTTTCATTTTTTGACCAAAACGACAGGACCGGAGCTGATAAAAATGTTGATATGGATGTTATTTTTTTTCTGACTGCGATTTCAAAACCATGCACCAGAATTCACTTCTTTAAACTCAGTAATGCATTTTGGATGTGTACCTAGAGTTTAAAGCAGAAAAACAGGAACTTTTAGAATTTTCATTTTTTGACCAAAACGACAGGTCCGGAGCTGATAAAAATGTTGATATTGTTGTAATTTTTTTTCTGACTGCGGTTTCAAAACCATGCACCAGAATCAACTTCTTTCAACTCAGTAATGCATTTTGGATGTGTACCTAGAGTTTAAAGCAGAAAAACAGGAACTTTTAGAATTTTCATTTTTTGACCAAAACGACAGGTCCGGAGCTGATAAAAATGTTGATATTTATGTAATTTTTTTTTCTGACTGCGGTTTCAAAACCATGCACCAGAATCAACTTCTTTCAACTCAGTAATGCATTTTGGATGTGTACCTAAAGTTTAAAGCAGAAAAACAGGAACTTTTAGAATTTTCATTTTTTGACCAAAACGACAGGACCGGAGCTGATAAAAATGTTGATATGGATGTTATTTTTTTTCTAACTGTGATTTCAAAACCATGCACCAGAATTCACTTCTTTCAACTCAGTAATGCATTTTGGATGTGTACCTAGAGTTTAAAGCAGAAAAACAGGAACTTTTAGAATTTTCATTTTTTGACCAAAACGACAGGACCGGAGCTGATTAAAATGTTGATATGATTGTTATTTTTTTTCTGACTGCGATTTCAAAACCATGCACCAGAATTCACTTTTTTCAACTCAGTAATGCATTTTGGATGTGTACCTAGAGTTTAAAGCAGAAAAACAGGAACTTTTAGAATTTTCATTTTTTGACCAAAACGACAGGTCCGGAGCTGATAAAAATGTTGATATTGATGTAATTTTTTTTTCTGACTGCGGTTTCAAAACCATGCACCAGAATCAACTTCTTTCAACTCAGTAATGCATTTTGGATGTGTACCTAGAGTTTAAAGCAGAAAAACAGGAACTATTAGAATTTTCATTTGTTGACCAAAACGACAGGACCAGAGCTGATAAAAATGTTGATATGGATGTTATTTTTTTCTGACTGCGATTTCAAAACCATGCACCAGAATTCACTTCTTTCAACTTAGTAATGCATTTTGGATGTGTACCTAGAGTTTAAAGCAGAAAAACAGGAACTTTTAGAATTTTCATTTTTTGACCAAAACGACAGGACCGGAGCTGATAAAAATGTTGATATGGATGTTATTTTTTTTCTGACTGCGATTTCAAAACCATGCACCAGAATTCACTTCTTTAAACTCAGTAATGCATTTTGGATGTGTACCTAGAGTTTAAAGCAGAAAAACAGGAACTTTTAGAATTTTCATTTTTTGACCAAAACGACAGGACCGGAGCTGATTAAAATGTTGATATGATTGTTATTTTTTTTCTGACTGCGATTTCAAAACCATGCACCAGAATTCACTTCTTTCAACTCAGTAATGCATTTTGGATGTGTACCTAGAGTTTAAAGCAGAAAAACAGGAACTTTTAGAATTTTCATTTTTTGACCAAAACGACAGGACCGGAGCTGATAAAAATGTTGATATGGATGTTATTTTTTTTCTGACTGCGATTTCAAAACCATGCACCAGAATTCACTTCTTTCAACTCAGTAATGCATTTTGGATGTGTACCTAGAGTTTAAAGCAGAAAAACAGGAACTTTTAGAATTTTCATTTTTTGACCAAAACGACAGGACCGGAGCTGATAAAAATGTTGATATGGATGTTATTTTTTTTCTGACTGCGATTTCAAAACCATGCACCAGAATTCACTTCTTTCAACTCAGTAATGCATTTTGGATGTGTACCTAGAGTTTAAATCAGAAAAACAGGAACTTTTAGAATTTTCATTTTTTGACCAAAACGACAGGTCCGGAGCTGATAAAAATGTTGATATTGATGTAATTTTTTTTTCTGACTGCGGTTTCAAAACCATGCACCAGAATCAACTTCTTTCAACTCAGTAATGCATTTTGGATGTGTACCTAGAGTTTAAAGCAGAAAAACAGGAACTATTAGAATTTTCATTTGTTGACCAAAACGACAGGACCAGAGCTGATAAAAATGTTGATATGGATGTTATTTTTTTCTGACTGCGATTTCAAAACCATGCACCAGAATTCACTTCTTTCAACTCAGTAATGCATTTTGGATGTGTACCTAGAGTTTAAAGCAGAAAAACAGGAACTTTTAGAATTTTCATTTTTTGACCAAAACGACAGGACCGGAGCTGATAAAAATGTTGATATGGATGTTATTTTTTTTCTGACTGCAATTTCAAAACCATGCACCAGAATTCACTTCTTTAAACTCAGTAATGCATTTTGGATGTGTACCTAGAGTTTAAAGCAGAAAAACAGGAACTTTTAGAATTTTCATTTTTTGACCAAAACGACAGGACCGGAGCTGATAAAAATGTTGATATGGATGTTATTTTTTTTTCTGACTGCGATATCAAAACCATGCACCAGAATTCACTTCTTTCAACTCAGTAATGCATTTTGGATGTGTACCTAGAGTTTAAAGCAGAAAAACAGGAACTTTTAGAATTTTCATTTTTTGACCAAAACGACAGGACCGGAGCTGATAAAAATGTTGATATGGATGTTATTTTTTTTCTGACTGCGATTTCAAAACCATGCACCAGAATTCACTTCTTTCAACTCAGTAATGCATTTTGGATGTGTACCTAGAGTTTAAAGCAGAAAAACAGGAACTTTTCGAATTTTCATTTTTTGACCAAAACGACAGGACCGGAGCTGATAAAAATGTTGATATGGATGTTATTTTTTTTCTGACTGCGATTTCAAAACCATGCACCAGAATTCACTACTTTAAACTCAGTAATGCATTTTGGATGTGTACCTAGAGTTTAAAGCAGAAAAACAGGAACTTTTAGTATTTTCATTTTTTGACCAAAACGACAGGACCGGAGCTGATAAAAATGTTGATATGGATGTTATTTTTTTTCTGACTGCGATTTCAAAACCATGCACCAGAATCAACTTCTTTCAACTCAGTAATGCATTTTGGATGTGTACCTAGAGTTTAAAGCAGAAAAACAGGAACTTTTAGAATTTTCATTTTTTGACCAAAACGACAGGACCGGAGCTGATAAAAATGTTGATATGGATGTTATTTTTTTTCTGACTGCGATTTCAAAACCATGCACCAGAATTCACTTCTTTAAACTCAGTAATGCATTTTGGATGTGTACCTAGAGTTTAAAGCAGAAAAACAGGAACTTTTAGAATTTTCATTTTTTGACCAAAACGACAGGA
Source organism: Crinia signifera (assembly GCF_055691185.1). Taxonomy (NCBI): domain Eukaryota; kingdom Metazoa; phylum Chordata; class Amphibia; order Anura; family Myobatrachidae; genus Crinia; species Crinia signifera. The sequence goes on from NC_139227.1 coordinate 93,414,916, forward strand.
CCGGAACTGATTAAAATGTTGATATGATTGTTATTTTTTTTCTGACTGCGATATCAAAACCATGCACCAGAATTCACTTCTTTCAACTCAGTAATGCATTTTGGATGTGTACCTAGAGTTTAAATCAGAAAAACAGGAACTTTTAGAATTTTCATTTTTTGACCAAAACGACAGGTCCGGAGCTGATAAAAATGTTGATATTGATGTAATTTTTTTTTCTGACTGCGGTTTCAAAACCATGCACCAGAATCAACTTCTTTCAACTCAGTAATGCATTTTGGATGTGTACCTAGAGTTTAAAGCAGAAAAACAGGAACTATTAGAATTTTCATTTTTTGACCAAAACGACAGGACCGGAGCTGATAAAAATGTTGATATGGATGTTATTTTTTTTCTGACTGCGATTTCAAAACCATGCACCAGAATTCACTTCTTTCAACTCAGTAATGCATTTTGGATGTGTACCTAGAGTTTAAAGCAGAAAAACAGGAACTTTTAGAATTTTCATTTTTTGACCAAAACGACAGGACCGGAGCTGATAAAAATGTTGATATGGATGTTATTTTTTTTCTGACTGCGATTTCAAAACCATGCACCAGAATTCACTACTTTAAACTCAGTAATGCATTTTGGATGTGTACCTAGAGTTTAAAGCAGAAAAACAGGAACTTTTAGTATTTTCATTTTTTGACCAAAACGACAGGACCGGAGCTGATAAAAATGTTGATATGGATGTTATTTTTTTTCTGACTGCGATTTCAAAACCATGCACCAGAATCAACTTCTTTCAACTCAGTAATGCATTTTGGATGTGTACCTAGAGTTTAAAGCAGAAAAACAGGAACTTTTAGAATTTTCATTTTTTGACCAAAACGACAGGACCGGAGCTGATAAAAATGTTGATATGGATGTTATTTTTTTTCTGACTGCGATTTCAAAACCATGCACCAGAATTCACTTCTTTAAACTCAGTAATGCATTTTGGATGTGTACCTAGAGTTTAAAGCAGAAAAACAGGAACTTTTAGAATTTTCATTTTTTGACCAAAACGACAGGACCGGAACTGATTAAAATGTTGATATGATTGTTATTTTTTTTCTGACTGCGATATCAAAACCATGCACCAGAATCAACTTCTTTCAACTCAGTAATGCATTTTGGATGTGTACCTAGAGTTTAAAGCAGAAAAACAGGAACTATTAGAATTTTCATTTGTTGACCAAAACGACAGGACCAGAGCTGATAAAAATGTTGATATGGATGTTATTTTTTTCTGACTGCGATTTCAAAACCATGCACCAGAATTCACTTCTTTCAACTTAGTAATGCATTTTGGATGTGTACCTAGAGTTTAAAGCAGAAAAACAGGAACTTTTAGAATTTTCATTTTTTGACCAAAACGACAGGACCGGAGCTGATAAAAATGTTGATATGGATGTTATTTTTTTTCTGACTGCGATTTCAAAACCATGCACCAGAATTCACTTCTTTAAACTCAGTAATGCATTTTGGATGTGTACCTAGAGTTTAAAGCAGAAAAACAGGAACTTTTAGAATTTTCATTTTTTGACCAAAACGACAGGACCGGAGCTGATTAAAATGTTGATATGATTGTTATTTTTTTTCTGACTGCGATTTCAAAACCATGCACCAGAATTCACTTCTTTCAACTCAGTAATGCATTTTGGATGTGTACCTAGAGTTTAAAGCAGAAAAACAGGAACTTTTAGAATTTTCATTTTTTGACCAAAACGACAGGACCGGAGCTGATAAAAATGTTGATATGGATGTTATTTTTTTTCTGACTGCGATTTCAAAACCATGCACCAGAATTCACTTCTTTCAACTCAGTAATGCATTTTGGATGTGTACCTAGAGTTTAAAGCAGAAAAACAGGAACTTTTAGAATTTTCATTTTTTGACCAAAACGACAGGACCGGAGCTGATAAAAATGTTGATATGGATGTTATTTTTTTTCTGACTGCGATTTCAAAACCATGCACCAGAATTCACTTCTTTCAACTCAGTAATGCATTTTGGATGTGTACCTAGAGTTTAAATCAGAAAAACAGGAACTTTTAGAATTTTCATTTTTTGACCAAAACGACAGGTCCGGAGCTGATAAAAATGTTGATATTGATGTAATTTTTTTTTCTGACTGCGGTTTCAAAACCATGCACCAGAATCAACTTCTTTCAACTCAGTAATGCATTTTGGATGTGTACCTAGAGTTTAAAGCAGAAAAACAGGAACTATTAGAATTTTCATTTGTTGACCAAAACGACAGGACCAGAGCTGATAAAAATGTTGATATGGATGTTATTTTTTTCTGACTGCGATTTCAAAACCATGCACCAGAATTCACTTCTTTCAACTCAGTAATGCATTTTGGATGTGTACCTAGAGTTTAAAGCAGAAAAACAGGAACTTTTAGAATTTTCATTTTTTGACCAAAACGACAGGACCGGAGCTGATAAAAATGTTGATATGGATGTTATTTTTTTTCTGACTGCAATTTCAAAACCATGCACCAGAATTCACTTCTTTAAACTCAGTAATGCATTTTGGATGTGTACCTAGAGTTTAAAGCAGAAAAACAGGAACTTTTAGAATTTTCATTTTTTGACCAAAACGACAGGACCGGAGCTGATAAAAATGTTGATATGGATGTTATTTTTTTTTCTGACTGCGATATCAAAACCATGCACCAGAATTCACTTCTTTCAACTCAGTAATGCATTTTGGATGTGTACCTAGAGTTTAAAGCAGAAAAACAGGAACTTTTAGAATTTTCATTTTTTGACCAAAACGACAGGACCGGAGCTGATAAAAATGTTGATATGGATGTTATTTTTTTTCTGACTGCGATTTCAAAACCATGCACCAGAATTCACTTCTTTCAACTCAGTAATGCATTTTGGATGTGTACCTAGAGTTTAAAGCAGAAAAACAGGAACTTTTCGAATTTTCATTTTTTGACCAAAACGACAGGACCGGAGCTGATAAAAATGTTGATATGGATGTTATTTTTTTTCTGACTGCGATTTCAAAACCATGCACCAGAATTCACTACTTTAAACTCAGTAATGCATTTTGGATGTGTACCTAGAGTTTAAAGCAGAAAAACAGGAACTTTTAGTATTTTCATTTTTTGACCAAAACGACAGGACCGGAGCTGATAAAAATGTTGATATGGATGTTATTTTTTTTCTGACTGCGATTTCAAAACCATGCACCAGAATCAACTTCTTTCAACTCAGTAATGCATTTTGGATGTGTACCTAGAGTTTAAAGCAGAAAAACAGGAACTTTTAGAATTTTCATTTTTTGACCAAAACGACAGGACCGGAGCTGATAAAAATGTTGATATGGATGTTATTTTTTTTCTGACTGCGATTTCAAAACCATGCACCAGAATTCACTTCTTTAAACTCAGTAATGCATTTTGGATGTGTACCTAGAGTTTAAAGCAGAAAAACAGGAACTTTTAGAATTTTCATTTTTTGACCAAAACGACAGGACCGGAACTGATTAAAATGTTGATATGATTGTTATTTTTTTTCTGACTGCGATATCAAAACCATGCACCAGAATTCACTTCTTTCAACTCAGTAATGCATTTTGGATGTGTACCTAGAGTTTAAATCAGAAAAACAGGAACTTTTAGAATTTTCATTTTTTGACCAAAACGACAGGTCCGGAGCTGATAAAAATGTTGATATTGATGTAATTTTTTTTTCTGACTGCGGTTTCAAAACCATGCACCAGAATCAACTTCTTTCAACTCAGTAATGCATTTTGGATGTGTACCTAGAGTTTAAAGCAGAAAAACAGGAACTATTAGAATTTTCATTTTTTGACCAAAACGACAGGACCGGAGCTGATAAAAATGTTGATATGGATGTTATTTTTTTTCTGACTGCGATTTCAAAACCATGCACCAGAATTCACTTCTTTCAACTCAGTAATGCATTTTGGATGTGTACCTAGAGTTTAAAGCAGAAAAACAGGAACTTTTAGAATTTTCATTTTTTGACCAAAACGACAGGACCGGAGCTGATAAAAATGTTGATATGGATGTTATTTTTTTTCTGACTGCGATTTCAAAACCATGCACCAGAATTCACTACTTTAAACTCAGTAATGCATTTTGGATGTGTACCTAGAGTTTAAAGCAGAAAAACAGGAACTTTTAGTATTTTCATTTTTTGACCAAAACGACAGGACCGGAGCTGATAAAAATGTTGATATGGATGTTATTTTTTTTCTGACTGCGATTTCAAAACCATGCACCAGAATCAACTTCTTTCAACTCAGTAATGCATTTTGGATGTGTACCTAGAGTTTAAAGCAGAAAAACAGGAACTTTTAGAATTTTCATTTTTTGACCAAAACGACAGGACCGGAGCTGATAAAAATGTTGATATGGATGTTATTTTTTTTCTGACTGCGATTTCAAAACCATGCACCAGAATTCACTTCTTTAAACTCAGTAATGCATTTTGGATGTGTACCTAGAGTTTAAAGCAGAAAAACAGGAACTTTTAGAATTTTCATTTTTTGACCAAAACGACAGGACCGGAACTGATTAAAATGTTGATATGATTGTTATTTTTTTTCTGACTGCGATATCAAAACCATGCACCAGAATTCACTTCTTTCAACTCAGTAATGCATTTTGGATGTGTACCTAGAGTTTAAAGCAGAAAAACAGGAACTTTTGGAATTTTCATTTTTTGACCAAAACGACAGGACCGGACCTGATAAAAATGTTGATATGGATGTTATTTTTTTTCTGACTGCGATTTCAAAACCATGCACCAGAATAAACTTCTTTCAACTCAGTAATGCATTTTGGATGTGTACCTAGAGTTTAAAGCAGAAAAACAGGAACTTTTAGAATTTTCATTTTTTGACCAAAACGACAGGACCGGAGCTGATAAAAATGTTGATATGGATGTTATTTTTTTTCTGACTGCGATTTCAAAACCATGCACCAGAATTCACTTCTTTAAACTCAGTAATGCATTTTGGATGTGTACCTAGAGTTTAAAGCAGAAAAACAGGAACTTTTAGAATTTTCATTTTTTGACCAAAACGACAGGACCGGAACTGATTAAAATGTTGATATGATTGTTATTTTTTTTCTGACTGCGATATCAAAACCATGCACCAGAATTCACTTCTTTCAACTCAGTAATGCATTTTGGATGTGTACCTAGAGTTTAAAGCAGAAAAACAGGAACTTTTAGAATTTTCATTTTTTGACCAAAACGACAGGTCCGGAGCTGATAAAAATGTTGATATTGTTGTAATTTTTTTTCTGACTGCGGTTTCAAAACCATGCACCAGAATCAACTTCTTTCATTTCAGTAATGCATTTTGGATGTGTACCTAGAGTTTAAAGCAGAAAAACAGGAACTTTTAGAATTTTCATTTTTTGACCAAAACGACAGGTCCGGAGCTGATAAAAATGTTGATATTTATGTAATTTTTTTTTCTGACTGCGGTTTCAAAACCATGCACCAGAATCAACTTCTTTCAACTCAGTAATGCATTTTGGATGTGTACCTAAAGTTTAAAGCAGAAAAACAGGAACTTTTAGAATTTTCATTTTTTGACCAAAACGACAGGACCGGAGCTGATAAAAATGTTGATATGGATGTTATTTTTTTTCTAACTGTGATTTCAAAACCATGCACCAGAATTCACTTTTTTCAACTCAGTAATGCATTTTGGATGTGTACCTAGTGTTTAAAGCAGAAAAACAGGAACTTTTAGAATTTTCATTTTTTGACCAAAACGACAGGTCCGGAGCTGATAAAAATGTTGATATTGATGTAATTTTTTTTTCTGACTGCGGTTTCAAAACCATGCACCAGAATCAACTTCTTTCAACTCAGTAATGCATTTTGGATGTGTACCTAGAGTTTAAAGCAGAAAAACAGGAACTATTAGAATTTTCATTTGTTGACCAAAACGACAGGACCAGAGCTGATAAAAATGTTGATATGGATGTTATTTTTTTCTGACTGCGATTTCAAAACCATGCACCAGAATTCACTTCTTTCAACTCAGTAATGCATTTTGGATGTGTACCTAGAGTTTAAAGCAGAAAAACAGGAACTTTTAGAATTTTCATTTTTTGACCAAAACGACAGGACCGGAGCTGATAAAAATGTTGATATGGATGTTATTTTTTTTCTGACTGCGATTTCAAAACCATGCACCAGAATTCACTTCTTTAAACTCAGTAATGCATTTTGGATGTGTACCTAGAGTTTAAAGCAGAAAAACAGGAACTTTTAGAATTTTCATTTTTTGACCAAAACGACAGGACCGGAGCTGATTAAAATGTTGATATGATTGTTATTTTTTTTCTGACTGCGATTTCAAAACCATGCACCAGAATCAACTTCTTTCAACTCAGTAATGCATTTTGGATGTGTACCTAGAGTTTAAAGCAGAAAAACAGGAACTTTTAGAATTTTCATTTTTTGACCAAAACGACAGGACCGGAGCTGATAAAAATGTTGATATGGATGTTATTTTTTTTCTGACTGCGATTTCAAAACCATGCACCAGAATTCACTTCTTTCAACTCAGTAATGCATTTTGGATGTGTACCTAGAGTTTAAAGCAGAAAAACAGGAACTTTTAGAATTTTCATTTTTTGACCAAAACGACAGGACCGGAGCTGATAAAAATGTTGATATGGATGTTATTTTTTTTCTGACTGCGATTTCAAAACCATGCACCAGAATTCACTTCTTTAAACTCAGTAATGCATTTTGGATGTGTACCTAGAGTTTAAAGCAGAAAAACAGGAACTTTTAGAATTTTCATTTTTTGACCAAAACGACAGGTCCGGAGCTGATAAAAATGTTGATATTGTTGTAATTTTTTTTCTGACTGCGGTTTCAAAACCATGCACCAGAATCAGCTTCTTTCTACTCAGTAATGCATTTTGGATGTGTACCTAGAGTTTAAAGCAGAAAAACAGGAACTTTTAGAATTTTCATTTTTTGACCAAAACGACAGGTCCGGAGCTGATAAAAATGTTGATATTTATGTAATTTTTTTTCTGACTGCGGTTTCAAAACCATGCACCAGAATCAACTTCTTTCAACTCAGTAATGCATTTTGGATGTGTACCTAAAGTTTAAAGCAGAAAAACAGGAACTTTTAGAATTTTCATTTTTTGACCAAAACGACAGGACCGGAGCTGATTAAAATGTTGATATGGATGTTATTTTTTTTCTAACTGTGATTTCAAAACCATGCACCAGAATTCACTTCTTTCAACTCAGTAATGCATTTTGGATGTGTACCTAGAGTTTAAAGCAGAAAAACAGGAACTTTTAGAATTTTCATTTTTTGACCAAAACGACAGGACCGGAGCTGATTAAAATGTTGATATGATTGTTATTTTTTTCTGACTGCGATTTCAAAACCATGCACCAGAATTCACTTCTTTCAACTCAGTAATGCATTTTGGATGTGTACCTAGAGTTTAAAGCAGAAAAACAGGAACTTTTAGAATTTTCATTTTTTGACCAAAACGACAGGACCGGAGCTGATAAAAATGTTGATATGGATGTTATTTTTTTTCTGACTGCGATTTCAAAACCATGCACCAGAATTCACTTCTTTCAACTCAGTAATGCATTTTGGATGTGTACCTAGAGTTTAAAGCAGAAAAACAGGAACTTTTAGAATTTTCATTTTTTGACCAAAACGACAGGACCGGAGCTGATAAAAATGTTGATATGGATGTTATTTTTTTTCTGACTGCGATTTCAAAACCATGCACCAGAATTCACTTCTTTCAACTCAGTAATGCATTTTGGATGTGTACCTAGAGTTTAAAGCAGAAAAACAGGAACTTTTAGAATTTTCATTTTTTGACCAAAACGACAGGACCGGAGCTGATAAAAATGTTGATATGGATGTTATTTTTTTTCTGACTGCGATTTCAAAACCATGCACCAGAATTCACTTCTTTAAACTCAGTAATGCATTTTGGATGTGTACCTAGAGTTTAAAGCAGAAAAACAGGAACTTTTAGAATTTTCATTTTTTGACCAAAACGACAGGTCCGGAGCTGATAAAAATGTTGATATTGTTGTAATTTTTTTTCTGACTGCGGTTTCAAAACCATGCACCAGAATCAACTTCTTTCAACTCAGTAATGCATTTTGGATGTGTACCTAGAGTTTAAAGCAGAAAAACAGGAACTTTTAGAATTTTCATTTTTTGACCAAAACGACAGGTCCGGAGCTGATAAAAATGTTGATATTTATGTAATTTTTTTTTCTGACTGCGGTTTCAAAACCATGCACCAGAATCAACTTCTTTCAACTCAGTAATGCATTTTGGATGTGTACCTAAAGTTTAAAGCAGAAAAACAGGAACTTTTAGAATTTTCATTTTTTGACCAAAACGACAGGACCGGAGCTGATAAAAATGTTGATATGGATGTTATTTTTTTTCTAACTGTGATTTCAAAACCATGCACCAGAATTCACTTCTTTCAACTCAGTAATGCATTTTGGATGTGTACCTAGAGTTTAAAGCAGAAAAACAGGAACTTTTAGAATTTTCATTTTTTGACCAAAACGACAGGACCGGAGCTGATTAAAATGTTGATATGATTGTTATTTTTTTTCTGACTGCGATTTCAAAACCATGCACCAGAATTCACTTTTTTCAACTCAGTAATGCATTTTGGATGTGTACCTAGAGTTTAAAGCAGAAAAACAGGAACTTTTAGAATTTTCATTTTTTGACCAAAACGACAGGTCCGGAGCTGATAAAAATGTTGATATTGATGTAATTTTTTTTTCTGACTGCGGTTTCAAAACCATGCACCAGAATCAACTTCTTTCAACTCAGTAATGCATTTTGGATGTGTACCTAGAGTTTAAAGCAGAAAAACAGGAACTATTAGAATTTTCATTTGTTGACCAAAACGACAGGACCAGAGCTGATAAAAATGTTGATATGGATGTTATTTTTTTCTGACTGCGATTTCAAAACCATGCACCAGAATTCACTTCTTTCAACTCAGTAATGCATTTTGGATGTGTACCTAGAGTTTAAAGCAGAAAAACAGGAACTTTTAGAATTTTCATTTTTTGACCAAAACGACAGGACCGGAGCTGATTAAAATGTTGATATGATTGTTATTTTTTTTCTGACTGCGATTTCAAAACCATGCACCAGAATTCACTTTTTTCAACTCAGTAATGCATTTTGGATGTGTACCTAGAGTTTAAAGCAGAAAAACAGGAACTTTTAGAATTTTCATTTTTTGACCAAAACGACAGGTCCGGTGCTGATAAAAATGTTGATATTGATGTAATTTTTTTTTCTGACTGCGGTTTCAAAACCATGCACCAGAATCAACTTCTTTCAACTCAGTAATGCATTTTGGATGTGTACCTAGAGTTTAAAGCAGAAAAACAGGAACTATTAGAATTTTCATTTGTTGACCAAAACGACAGGACCAGAGCTGATAAAAATGTTGATATGGATGTTATTTTTTTCTGACTGCGATTTCAAAACCATGCACCAGAATTCACTTCTTTCAACTCAGTAATGCATTTTGGATGTGTACCTAGAGTTTAAAGCAGAAAAACAGGAACTTTTAGAATTTTCATTTTTTGACCAAAACGACAGGACCGGAGCTGATAAAAATGTTGATATGGATGTTATTTTTTTTCTGACTGCGATTTCAAAACCATGCACCAGAATTCACTTCTTTAAACTCAGTAATGCATTTTGGATGTGTACCTAGAGTTTAAAGCAGAAAAACAGGAACTTTTAGAATTTTCATTTTTTGACCAAAACGACAGGACCGGAGCTGATTAAAATGTTGATATGATTGTTATTTTTTTTCTGACTGCGATTTCAAAACCATGCACCAGAATTCACTTCTTTCAACTCAGTAATGCATTTTGGATGTGTACCTAGAGTTTAAAGCAGAAAAACAGGAACTTTTAGAATTGTCATTTTTTGACCAAAACGACAGGTCCGGAGCTGATAAAAATGTTGATATTGATGTAATTTTTTTTCTGACTGCGGTTTCAAAACCATGCACCAGAATCAACTTCTTTCAACTCAGTAATGCATTTTGGATGTGTACCTAGAGTTTAAAGCAGAAAAACAGGAACTATTAGAATTTTCATTTGTTGACCAAAACGACAGGACCAGAGCTGATAAAAATGTTGATACGGATGTTATTTTTTTCTGACTGCGATTTCAAAACCATGCACCAGAATTCACTTCTTTCAACTCAGTAATGCATTTTGGATGTGTACCTAGAGTTTAAAGCAGAAAAACAGGAACTTTTAGAATTTTCATTTTTTGACCAAAACGACAGGACCGGAGCTGATAAAAATGTTGATATGGATGTTATTTTTTTTCTGACTGCGATTTCAAAACCATGCACCAGAATTCACTTCTTTCAACTCAGTAATGCATTTTGGATGTGTACCTAGAGTTTAAAGCAGAAAAACAGGAACTTTTAGAATTTTCATTTTTTGACCAAAACGACAGGACCGGAGCTGATAAAAATGTTGATATGGATGTTATTTTTTTTCTGACTGCGATTTCAAAACCATGCACCAGAATTCACTTCTTTCAACTCAGTAATGCATTTTGGATGTGTACCTAGAGTTTAAAGCAGAAAAACAGGAACTTTTAGAATTTTCATTTTTTGACCAAAACGACAGGACCGGAGCTGATAAAAATGTTGATATGGATGTTATTTTTTTTCTGACTGCGATTTCAAAACCATGCACCAGAATTCACTTCTTTCAACTCAGTAATGCATTTTGGATGTGTACCTAGAGTTTAAAGCAGAAAAACAGGAACTTTTAGAATTTTCATTTTTTGACCAAAACGACAGGTCCGGAGCTGATAAAAATGTTGATATTGTTGTAATTTTTTTTCTGACTGCGGTTTCAAAACCATGCACCAGAATCAACTTCTTTCAACTCAGTAATGCATTTTGGATGTGTACCTAGAGTTTAAAGCAGAAAAACAGGAACTTTTAGAATTTTCATTTTTTGACCAAAACGACAGGTCCGGAGCTGATAAAAATGTTGATATTTATGTAATTTTTTTTTCTGACTGCGGTTTCAAAACCATGCACCAGAATCAACTTCTTTCAACTCAGTAATGCATTTTGGATGTGTACCTAAAGTTTAAAGCAGAAAAAAAGGAACTTTTAGAATTTTCATTTTTTGACCAAAACGACAGGACCGGAGCTGATAAAAATGTTGATATGGATGTTATTTTTTTTCTAACTGTGATTTCAAAACCATGCACCAGAATTCACTTCTTTCAACTCAGTAATGCATTTTGGATGTGTACCTAGAGTTTAAAGCAGAAAAACAGGAACTTTTAGAATTTTCATTTTTTGACCAAAACGACAGGACCGGAGCTGATTAAAATGTTGATATGATTGTTATTTTTTTTCTGACTGCGATTTCAAAACCATGCACCAGAATTCACTTCTTTTAACTCAGTAATGCATTTTGGATGTGTACCTAGAGTTTAAAGCAGAAAAACAGGAACTTTTAGAATTGTCATTTTTTGACCAAAACGACAGGACCGGAGCTGATAAAAATGTTGATATGGATGTTATTTTTTTTCTGACTGCGATTTCAAAACCATGCACCAGAATTCACTTCTTTAAACTCAGTAATGCATTTTGGATGTGTACCTAGAGTTTAAAGCAGAAAAACAGGAACTTTTAGAATTTTCATTTTTTGACCAAAACGACAGGACCGGAGCTGATTAAAATGTTGATATGATTGTTATTTTTTTTCTGACTGCGATTTCAAAACCATGCACCAGAATTCACTTCTTTCAACTCAGTAATGCATTTTGGATGTGTACCTAGAGTTTAAAGCAGAAAAACAGGAACTTTTAGAATTGTCATTTTTTGACCAAAACGACAGGTCCGGAGCTGATAAAAATGTTGATATTGATGTAATTTTTTTTCTGACTGCAGTTTCAAAACCATGCACCAGAATCAACTTCTTTCAACTCAGTAATGCATTTTGGATGTGTACCTAGAGTTTAAAGCAGAAAAACAGGAACTATTAGAATTTTCATTTGTTGACCAAAACGACAGGACCAGAGCTGATAAAAATGTTGATACGGATGTTATTTTTTTCTGACTGCGATTTCAAAACCATGCACCAGAATTCACTTCTTTCAACTCAGTAATGCATTTTGGATGTGTACCTAGAGTTTAAAGCAGAAAAACAGGAACTTTTAGAATTTTCATTTTTTGACCAAAACGACAGGACCGGAGCTGATAAAAATGTTGATATGGATGTTATTTTTTTTCTGACTGCGATTTCAAAACCATGCACCAGAATTCACTTCTTTCAACTCAGTAATGCATTTTGGATGTGTACCTAGAGTTTAAAGCAGAAAAACAGGAACTTTTAGAATTTTCATTTTTTGACCAAAACGACAGGACCGGAGCTGATAAAAATGTTGATATGGATGTTATTTTTTTTCTGACTGCGATTTCAAAACCATGCACCAGAATTCACTTCTTTCAACTCAGTAATGCATTTTGGATGTGTACCTAGAGTTTAAAGCAGAAAAACAGGAACTTTTAGAATTTTCATTTTTTGACCAAAACGACAGGACCGGAGCTGATAAAAATGTTGATATGGATGTTATTTTTTTTCTGACTGCGATTTCAAAACCATGCACCAGAATTCACTTCTTTCAACTCAGTAATGCATTTTGGATGTGTACCTAGAGTTTAAAGCAGAAAAACAGGAACTTTTAGAATTTTCATTTTTTGACCAAAACGACAGGACCGGAGCTGATAAAAATGTTGATATGGATGTTATTTTTTTTCTGACTGCGATTTCAAAACCATGCACCAGAATTCACTTCTTTCAACTCAGTAATGCATTTTGGATGTGTACCTAGAGTTTAAAGCAGAAAAACAGGAACTTTTAGAATTTTCATTTTTTGACCAAAACGACAGGACCGGAGCTGATAAAAATGTTGATATGGATGTTATTTTTTTTCTGACTGCGATTTCAAAACCATGCACCAGAATTCACTTCTTTAAACTCAGTAATGCATTTTGGATGTGTACCTAGAGTTTAAAGCAGAAAAACAGGAACTTTTAGAATTTTCATTTTTTGACCAAAACGACAGGTCCGGAGCTGATAAAAATGTTGATATTGTTGTAATTTTTTTTCTGACTGCGGTTTCAAAACCATGCACCAGAATCAACTTCTTTCAACTCAGTAATGCATTTTGGATGTGTACCTAGAGTTTAAAGCAGAAAAACAGGAACTTTTAGAATTTTCATTTTTTGACCAAAACGACAGGTCCGGAGCTGATAAAAATGTTGATATTTATGTAATTTTTTTTTCTGACTGCGGTTTCAAAACCATGCACCAGAATCAACTTCTTTCAACTCAGTAATGCATTTTGGATGTGTACCTAAAGTTTAAAGCAGAAAAACAGGAACTTTTAGAATTTTCATTTTTTGACCAAAACGACAGGACCGGAGCTGATAAAAATGTTGATATGGATGTTATTTTTTTTCTAACTGTGATTTCAAAACCATGCACCAGAATTCACTTCTTTCAACTCAGTAATGCATTTTGGATGTGTACCTAGAGTTTAAAGCAGAAAAACAGGAACTTTTAGAATTTTCATTTTTTGACCAAAACGACAGGACCGGAGCTGATTAAAATGTTGATATGATTGTTATTTTTTTTCTGACTGCGATTTCAAAACCATGCACCAGAATTCACTTTTTTCAACTCAGTAATGCATTTTGGATGTGTACCTAGAGTTTAAAGCAGAAAAACAGGAACTTTTAGAATTTTCATTTTTTGACCAAAACGACAGGTCCGGAGATGATAAAAATGTTGATATTGATGTAATTTTTTTTTCTGACTGCGGTTTCAAAACCATGCACCAGAATCAACTTCTTTCAACTCAGTAATGCATTTTGGATGTGTACCTAGAGTTTAAAGCAGAAAAACAGGAACTATTAGAATTTTCATTTGTTGACCAAAACGACAGGACCAGAGCTGATAAAAATGTTGATATGGATGTTATTTTTTTCTGACTGCGATTTCAAAACCATGCACCAGAATTCACTTCTTTCAACTTAGTAATGCATTTTGGATGTGTACCTAGAGTTTAAAGCAGAAAAACAGGAACTTTTAGAATTTTCATTTTTTGACCAAAACGACAGGACCGGAGCTGATAAAAATGTTGATATGGATGTTATTTTTTTTCTGACTGCGATTTCAAAACCATGCACCAGAATTCACTTCTTTAAACTCAGTAATGCATTTTGGATGTGTACCTAGAGTTTAAAGCAGAAAAACAGGAACTTTTAGAATTTTCATTTTTTGACCAAAACGACAGGACCGGAGCTGATTAAAATGTTGATATGATTGTTATTTTTTTTCTGACTGCGATTTCAAAACCATGCACCAGAATTCACTTCTTTCAACTCAGTAATGCATTTTGGATGTGTACCTAGAGTTTAAAGCAGAAAAACAGGAACTTTTAGAATTTTCATTTTTTGACCAAAACGACAGGACCGGAGCTGATAAAAATGTTGATATGGATGTTATTTTTTTTCTGACTGCGATTTCAAAACCATGCACCAGAATTCACTTCTTTCAACTCAGTAATGCATTTTGGATGTGTACCTAGAGTTTAAAGCAGAAAAACAGGAACTTTTAGAATTTTCATTTTTTGACCAAAACGACAGGACCGGAGCTGATAAAAATGTTGATATGGATGTTATTTTTTTTCTGACTGCGATTTCAAAACCATGCACCAGAATTCACTTCTTTCAACTCAGTAATGCATTTTGGATGTGTACCTAGAGTTTAAAGCAGAAAAACAGGAACTTTTAGAATTTTCATTTTTTGACCAAAACGACAGGACCGGAGCTGATAAAAATGTTGATATGGATGTTATTTTTTTTCTGACTGCAATTTCAAAACCATGCACCAGAATTCACTTCTTTAAACTCAGTAATGCATTTTGGATGTGTACCTAGAGTTTAAAGCAGAAAAACAGGAACTTTTAGAATTTTCATTTTTTGACCAAAACGACAGGACCGGAGCTGATAAAAATGTTGATATGGATGTTATTTTTTTTTCTGACTGCGATATCAAAACCATGCACCAGAATTCACTTCTTTCAACTCAGTAATGCATTTTGGATGTGTACCTAGAGTTTAAAGCAGAAAAACAGGAACTTTTAGAATTTTCATTTTTTGACCAAAACGACAGGACCGGAGCTGATAAAAATGTTGATATGGATGTTATTTTTTTTCTGACTGCGATTTCAAAACCATGCACCAGAATTCACTTCTTTCAACTCAGTAATGCATTTTGGATGTGTACCTAGAGTTTAAAGCAGAAAAACAGGAACTTTTAGAATTTTCATTTTTTGACCAAAACGACAGGACCGGAGCTGATAAAAATGTTGATATGGATGTTATTTTTTTTCTGACTGCGATTTCAAAACCATGCACCAGAATTCACTTCTTTCAACTCAGTAATGCATTTTGGATGTGTACCTAGAGTTTAAAGCAGAAAAACAGGAACTTTTAGAATTTTCATTTTTTGACCAAAACGACAGGACCGGAGCTGATAAAAATGTTGATATGGATGTTATTTTTTTTCTGACTGCAATTTCAAAACCATGCACCAGAATTCACTTCTTTAAACTCAGTAATGCATTTTGGATGTGTACCTAGAGTTTAAAGCAGAAAAACAGGAACTTTTAGAATTTTCATTTTTTGACCAAAACGACAGGACCGGAGCTGATAAAAATGTTGATATGGATGTTATTTTTTTTTCTGACTGCGATATCAAAACCATGCACCAGAATTCACTTCTTTCAACTCAGTAATGCATTTTGGATGTGTACCTAGAGTTTAAAGCAGAAAAACAGGAACTTTTAGAATTTTCATTTTTTGACCAAAACGACAGGACCGGAGCTGATAAAAATGTTGATATGGATGTTATTTTTTTTCTGACTGCGATTTCAAAACCATGCACCAGAATTCACTTCTTTCAACTCAGTAATGCATTTTGGATGTGTACCTAGAGTTTAAAGCAGAAAAACAGGAACTTTTAGAATTTTCATTTTTTGACCAAAACGACAGGACCGGAGCTGATAAAAATGTTGATATGGATGTTATTTTTTTTCTGACTGCGATTTCAAAACCATGCACCAGAATTCACTACTTTAAACTCAGTAATGCATTTTGGATGTGTACCTAGAGTTTAAAGCAGAAAAACAGGAACTTTTAGTATTTTCATTTTTTGACCAAAACGACAGGACCGGAGCTGATAAAAATGTTGATATGGATGTTATTTTTTTTCTGACTGCGATTTCAAAACCATGCACCAGAATCAACTTCTTTCAACTCAGTAATGCATTTTGGATGTGTACCTAGAGTTTAAAGCAGAAAAACAGGAACTTTTAGAATTTTCATTTTTTGACCAAAACGACAGGACCGGAGCTGATAAAAATGTTGATATGGATGTTATTTTTTTCTGACTGCGATTTCAAAACCATGCACCAGAATTCACTTCTTTAAACTCAGTAATGCATTTTGGATGTGTACCTAGAGTTTAAAGCAGAAAAACAGGAACTTTTAGAATTTTCATTTTTTGACCAAAACGACAGGACCGGAACTAATTAAAATGTTGATATGATTGTTATTTTTTTTCTGACTGCGATATCAAAACCATGCACCAGAATTCACTTCTTTCAACTCAGTAATGCATTTTGGATGTGTACCTAGAGTTTAAAGCAGAAAAACAGGAACTTTTGGAATTTTCATTTTTTGACCAAAACGACAGGACCGGACCTGATAAAAATGTTGATATGGATGTTATTTTTTTTCTGACTGCGATTTCAAAACCATGCACCAGAATCAACTTCTTTCAACTCAGTAATGCATTTTGGATGTGTACCTAGAGTTTAAAGCAGAAAAACAGGAACTTTTAGAATTTTCATTTTTTGACCAAAACGACAGGACCGGAGCTGATAAAAATGTTGATATGGATGTTATTTTTTTTCTGACTGCGATTTCAAAACCATGCACCAGAATTCACTTCTTTAAACTCAGTAATGCATTTTGGATGTGTACCTAGAGTTTAAAGCAGAAAAACAGGAACTTTTAGAATTTTCATTTTTTGACCAAAACGACAGGACCGGAACTGATTAAAATGTTGATATGATTGTTATTTTTTTTCTGACTGCGATATCAAAACCATGCACCAGAATTCACTTCTTTCAACTCAGTAATGCATTTTGGATGTGTACCTAGAGTTTAAAGCAGAAAAACAGGAACTTTTAGAATTTTCATTTTTTGACCAAAACGACAGGTCCGGAGCTGATAAAAATGTTGATATTGTTGTAATTTTTTTTCTGACTGCGGTTTCAAAACCATGCACCAGAATCAACTTCTTTCATTTCAGTAATGCATTTTGGATGTGTACCTAGAGTTTAAAGCAGAAAAACAGGAACTTTTAGAATTTTCATTTTTTGACCAAAACGACAGGTCCGGAGCTGATAAAAATGTTGATATTTATGTAATTTTTTTTTCTGACTGCGGTTTCAAAACCATGCACCAGAATCAACTTCTTTCAACTCAGTAATGCATTTTGGATGTGTACCTAAAGTTTAAAGCAGAAAAACAGGAACTTTTAGAATTTTCATTTTTTGACCAAAACGACAGGACCGGAGCTGATAAAAATGTTGATATGGATGTTATTTTTTTTCTAACTGTGATTTCAAAACCATGCACCAGAATTCACTTTTTTCAACTCAGTAATGCATTTTGGATGTGTACCTAGTGTTTAAAGCAGAAAAACAGGAACTTTTAGAATTTTCATTTTTTGACCAAAACGACAGGTCCGGAGCTGATAAAAATGTTGATATTGATGTAATTTTTTTTTCTGACTGCGGTTTCAAAACCATGCACCAGATCCAACTTCTTTCAACTCAGTAATGCATTTTGGATGTGTACCTAGAGTTTAAAGCAGAAAAACAGGAACTATTAGAATTTTCATTTGTTGACCAAAACAACAGGACCAGAGCTGATAAAAATGTTGATATGGATGTTATTTTTTTCTGACTGCGATTTCAAAACCATGCACCAGAATTCACTTCTTTCAACTCAGTAATGCATTTTGGATGTGTACCTAGAGTTTAAAGCAGAAAAACAGGAACTTTTAGAATTTTCATTTTTTGACCAAAACGACAGGACCGGAGCTGATAAAAATGTTGATATGGATGTTATTTTTTTTCTGACTGCGATTTCAAAACCATGCACCAGAATTCACTTCTTTAAACTCAGTAATGCATTTTGGATGTGTACCTAGAGTTTAAAGCAGAAAAACAGGAACTTTTAGAATTTTCATTTTTTGACCAAAACGACAGGACCGGAGCTGATTAAAATGTTGATATGATTGTTATTTTTTTTCTGACTGCGATTTCAAAACCATGCACCAGAATCAACTTCTTTCAACTCAGTAATGCATTTTGGATGTGTACCTAGAGTTTAAAGCAGAAAAACAGGAACTTTTAGAATTTTCATTTTTTGACCAAAACGACAGGACCGGAGCTGATAAAAATGTTGATATGGATGTTATTTTTTTTCTGACTGCGATTTCAAAACCATGCACCAGAATTCACTTCTTTCAACTCAGTAATGCATTTTGGATGTGTACCTAGAGTTTAAAGCAGAAAAACAGGAACTTTTAGAATTTTCATTTTTTGACCAAAACGACAGGACCGGAGCTGATAAAAATGTTGATATGGATGTTATTTTTTTTCTGACTGCGATTTCAAAACCATGCACCAGAATTCACTTCTTTAAACTCAGTAATGCATTTTGGATGTGTACCTAGAGTTTAAAGCAGAAAAACAGGAACTTTTAGAATTTTCATTTTTTGACCAAAACGACAGGTCCGGAGCTGATAAAAATGTTGATATTGTTGTAATTTTTTTTCTGACTGCGGTTTCAAAACCATGCACCAGAATCAACTTCTTTCAACTCAGTAATGCATTTTGGATGTGTACCTAGAGTTTAAAGCAGAAAAACAGGAACTTTTAGAATTTTCATTTTTTGACCAAAACGACAGGTCCGGAGCTGATAAAAATGTTGATATTTATGTAATTTTTTTTCTGACTGCGGTTTCAAAACCATGCACCAGAATCAACTTCTTTCAACTCAGTAATGCATTTTGGATGTGTACCTAAAGTTTAAAGCAGAAAAACAGGAACTTTTAGAATTTTCATTTTTTGACCAAAACGACAGGACCGGAGCTGATAAAAATGTTGATATGGATGTTATTTTTTTTCTAACTGTGATTTCAAAACCATGCACCAGAATTCACTTCTTTCAACTCAGTAATGCATTTTGGATGTGTACCTAGAGTTTAAAGCAGAAAAACAGGAACTTTTAGAATTTTCATTTTTTGACCAAAACGACAGGACCGGAGCTGATAAAAATGTTGATATTTATGTAATTTTTTTTTCTGACTGCGGTTTCAAAACCATGCACCAGAATCAACTTCTTTCAACTCAGTAATGCATTTTGGATGTGTACCTAGAGTTTAAAGCAGAAAAACAGGAACTATTAGAATTTTCATTTGTTGACCAAAACGACAGGACCAGAGCTGATAAAAATGTTGATATGGATGTTATTTTTTTCTGACTGCGATTTCAAAACCATGCACCAGAATTCACTTCTTTCAACTCAGTAATGCATTTTGGATGTGTACCTAGAGTTTAAAGCAGAAAAACCGGAACTTTTAGAATTTTCATTTTTTGACCAAAACGACAGGACCGGAGCTGATAAAAATGTTGATATGGATGTTATTTTTTTTCTGACTGCGATTTCAAAACCATGCACCAGAATTCACTTCTTTAAACTCAGTAATGCATTTTGGATGTGTACCTAGAGTTTAAAGCAGAAAAACAGGAACTTTTAGAATTTTCATTTTTTGACCAAAACGACAGGACCGGAGCTGATTAAAATGTTGATATGATTGTTATTTTTTTTCTGACTGCGATTTCAAAACCATGCACCAGAATCAACTTCTTTCAACTCAGTAATGCATTTTGGATGTGTACCTAGAGTTTAAAGCAGAAAAACAGGAACTTTTAGAATTTTCATTTTTTGACCAAAACGACAGGACCGGAGCTGATAAAAATGTTGATATGGATGTTATTTTTTTTCTGACTGCGATTTCAAAACCATGCACCAGAATTCACTTCTTTCAACTCAGTAATGCATTTTGGATGTGTACCTAGAGTTTAAAGCAGAAAAACAGGAACTTTTAGAATTTTCATTTTTTGACCAAAACGACAGGACCGGAGCTGATAAAAATGTTGATATGGATGTTATTTTTTTTCTGACTGCGATTTCAAAACCATGCACCAGAATTCACTTCTTTAAACTCAGTAATGCATTTTGGATGTGTACCTAGAGTTTAAAGCAGAAAAACAGGAACTTTTAGAATTTTCATTTTTTGACCAAAACGACAGGTCCGGAGCTGATAAAAATGTTGATATTGTTGTAATTTTTTTTCTGACTGCGGTTTCAAAACCATGCACCAGAATCAACTTCTTTCAACTCAGTAATGCATTTTGGATGTGTACCTAGAGTTTAAAGCAGAAAAACAGGAACTTTTAGAATTTTCATTTTTTGACCAAAACGACAGGTCCGGAGCTGATAAAAATGTTGATATTTATGTAATTTTTTTTCTGACTGCGGTTTCAAAACCATGCACCAGAATCAACTTCTTTCAACTCAGTAATGCATTTTGGATGTGTACCTAAAGTTTAAAGCAGAAAAACAGGAACTTTTAGAATTTTCATTTTTTGACCAAAACGACAGGACCGGAGCTGATAAAAATGTTGATATGGATGTTATTTTTTTTCTAACTGTGATTTCAAAACCATGCACCAGAATTCACTTCTTTCAACTCAGTAATGCATTTTGGATGTGTACCTAGAGTTTAAAGCAGAAAAACAGGAACTTTTAGAATTTTCATTTTTTGACCAAAACGACAGGACCGGAGCTGATTAAAATGTTGATATGATTGTTATTTTTTTTCTGACTGCGATTTCAAAACCATGCACCAGAATTCACTTCTTTCAACTCAGTAATGCATTTTGGATGTGTACCTAGAGTTTAAAGCAGAAAAACAGGAACTTTTAGAATATTCATTTTTTGACCAAAACGACAGGACCGGAGCTGATAAAAATGTTGATATGGATGTTATTTTTTTTCTGACTGCGATTTCAAAACCATGCACCAGAATTCACTTCTTTCAACTCAGTAATGCATTTTGGATGTGTACCTAGAGTTTAAAGCAGAAAAACAGGAACTTTTAGAATTTTCATTTTTTGACCAAAACGACAGGACCGGAGCTGATAAAAATGTTGATATGGATGTTATTTTTTTTCTGACTGCGATTTCAAAACCATGCACCAGAATTCACTTCTTTCAACTCAGTAATGCATTTTGGATGTGTACCTAGAGTTTAAAGCAGAAAAACAGGAACTTTTAGAATTTTCATTTTTTGACCAAAACGACAGGACCGGAGCTGA
This sequence comes from Crinia signifera, assembly GCF_055691185.1. Taxonomy (NCBI): domain Eukaryota; kingdom Metazoa; phylum Chordata; class Amphibia; order Anura; family Myobatrachidae; genus Crinia; species Crinia signifera. Next base: position 93,436,579 of record NC_139227.1, read on the forward strand.
TAAAAATGTTGATATGGATGTTATTTTTTTTCTGACTGCGATTTCAAAACCATGCACCAGAATTCACTTCTTTAAACTCAGTAATGCATTTTGGATGTGTACCTAGAGTTTAAAGCAGAAAAACAGGAACTTTTAGAATTTTCATTTTTTGACCAAAACGACAGGTCCGGAGCTGATAAAAATGTTGATATTGTTGTAATTTTTTTTCTGACTGCGGTTTCAAAACCATGCACCAGAATCAACTTCTTTCAACTCAGTAATGCATTTTGGATGTGTACCTAGAGTTTAAAGCAGAAAAACAGGAACTTTTAGAATTTTCATTTTTTGACCAAAACGACAGGTCCGGAGCTGATAAAAATGTTGATATTTATGTAATTTTTTTTTCTGACTGCGGTTTCAAAACCATGCACCAGAATCAACTTCTTTCAACTCAGTAATGCATTTTGGATGTGTACCTAAAGTTTAAAGCAGAAAAACAGGAACTTTTAGAATTTTCATTTTTTGACCAAAACGACAGGACCGGAGCTGATAAAAATGTTGATATGGATGTTATTTTTTTTCTAACTGTGATTTCAAAACCATGCACCAGAATTCACTTCTTTCAACTCAGTAATGCATTTTGGATGTGTACCTAGAGTTTAAAGCAGAAAAACAGGAACTTTTAGAATTTTCATTTTTTGACCAAAACGACAGGACCGGAGCTGATTAAAATGTTGATATGATTGTTATTTTTTTTCTGACTGCGATTTCAAAACCATGCACCAGAATTCACTTTTTTCAACTCAGTAATGCATTTTGGATGTGTACCTAGAGTTTAAAGCAGAAAAACAGGAACTTTTAGAATTTTCATTTTTTGACCAAAACGACAGGTCCGGAGCTGATAAAAATGTTGATATTGATGTAATTTTTTTTCTGACTGCGGTTTCAAAACCATGCACCAGAATCAACTTCTTTCAACTCAGTAATGCATTTTGGATGTGTACCTAAAGTTTAAAGCAGAAAAACAGGAACTTTTAGAATTTTCATTTTTTGACCAAAACGACAGGACCGGAGCTGATAAAAATGTTGATATGGATGTTATTTTTTTTCTAACTGTGATTTCAAAACCATGCACCAGAATTCACTTCTTTCAACTCAGTAATGCATTTTGGATGTGTACCTAGAGTTTAAAGCAGAAAAACAGGAACTTTTAGAATTTTCATTTTTTGACCAAAACGACAGGACCGGAGCTGATTAAAATGTTGATATGATTGTTATTTTTTTTCTGACTGCGATTTCAAAACCATGCACCAGAATTCACTTCTTTCAACTCAGTAATGCATTTTGGATGTGTACCTAGAGTTTAAAGCAGAAAAACAGGAACTTTTAGAATTTTCATTTTTTGACCAAAACGACAGGACCGGAGCTGATAAAAATGTTGATATGGATGTTATTTTTTTTCTGACTGCGATTTCAAAACCATGCACCAGAATTCACTTCTTTCAACTCAGTAATGCATTTTGGATGTGTACCTAGAGTTTAAAGCAGAAAAACAGGAACTTTTAGAATTTTCATTTTTTGACCAAAACGACAGGACCGGAGCTGATAAAAATGTTGATATGGATGTTATTTTTTTTCTGACTGCGATTTCAAAACCATGCACCAGAATTCACTTCTTTCAACTCATTAATGCATTTTGGATGTGTACCTAGAGTTTAAAGCAGAAAAACAGGAACTTTTAGAATTTTCATTTTTTGACCAAAACGACAGGACCGGAGCTGATAAAAATGTTGATATGGATGTTATTTTTTTTCTGACTGCGATTTCAAAACCATGCACCAGAATTCACTTCTTTAAACTCAGTAATGCATTTTGGATGTGTACCTAGAGTTTAAAGCAGAAAAACAGGAACTTTTAGAATTTTCATTTTTTGACCAAAACGACAGGTCCGGAGCTGATAAAAATGTTGATATTGTTGTAATTTTTTTTCTGACTGCGGTTTCAAAACCATGCACCAGAATCAACTTCTTTCAACTCAGTAATGCATTTTGGATGTGTACCTAGAGTTTAAAGCAGAAAAACAGGAACTTTTAGAATTTTCATTTTTTGACCAAAACGACAGGTCCGGAGCTGATAAAAATGTTGATATTTATGTAATTTTTTTTTCTGACTGCGGTTTCAAAACCATGCACCAGAATCAACTTCTTTCAACTCAGTAATGCATTTTGGATGTGTACCTAAAGTTTAAAGCAGAAAAACAGGAACTTTTAGAATTTTCATTTTTTGACCAAAACGACAGGACCGGAGCTGATAAAAATGTTGATATGGATGTTATTTTTTTTCTAACTGTGATTTCAAAACCATGCACCAGAATTCACTTCTTTCAACTCAGTAATGCATTTTGGATGTGTACCTAGAGTTTAAAGCAGAAAAACAGGAACTTTTAGAATTTTCATTTTTTGACCAAAACGACAGGACCGGAGCTGATAAAAATGTTGATATGGATGTTATTTTTTTTCTGACTGCAATTTCAAAACCATGCACCAGAATTCACTTCTTTAAACTCAGTAATGCATTTTGGATGTGTACCTAGAGTTTAAAGCAGAAAAACAGGAACTTTTAGAATTTTCATTTTTTGACCAAAACGACAGGACCGGAGCTGATAAAAATGTTGATATGGATGTTATTTTTTTTTCTGACTGCGATATCAAAACCATGCACCAGAATTCACTTCTTTCAACTCAGTAATGCATTTTGGATGTGTACCTAGAGTTTAAAGCAGAAAAACAGGAACTTTTAGAATTTTCATTTTTTGACCAAAACGACAGGACCGGAGCTGATAAAAATGTTGATATGGATGTTATTTTTTTTCTGACTGCGATTTCAAAACCATGCACCAGAATTCACTTCTTTCAACTCAGTAATGCATTTTGGATGTGTACCTAGAGTTTAAAGCAGAAAAACAGGAACTTTTAGAATTTTCATTTTTTGACCAAAACGACAGGACCGGAGCTGATAAAAATGTTGATATGGATGTTATTTTTTTTCTGACTGCGATTTCAAAACCATGCACCAGAATTCACTACTTTAAACTCAGTAATGCATTTTGGATGTGTACCTAGAGTTTAAAGCAGAAAAACAGGAACTTTTAGTATTTTCATTTTTTGACCAAAACGACAGGACCGGAGCTGATAAAAATGTTGATATGGATGTTATTTTTTTTCTGACTGCGATTTCAAAACCATGCACCAGAATCAACTTCTTTCAACTCAGTAATGCATTTTGGATGTGTACCTAGAGTTTAAAGCAGAAAAACAGGAACTTTTAGAATTTTCATTTTTTGACCAAAACGACAGGACCGGAGCTGATAAAAATGTTGATATGGATGTTATTTTTTTCTGACTGCGATTTCAAAACCATGCACCAGAATTCACTTCTTTAAACTCAGTAATGCATTTTGGATGTGTACCTAGAGTTTAAAGCAGAAAAACAGGAACTTTTAGAATTTTCATTTTTTGACCAAAACGACAGGACCGGAACTAATTAAAATGTTGATATGATTGTTATTTTTTTTCTGACTGCGATATCAAAACCATGCACCAGAATTCACTTCTTTCAACTCAGTAATGCATTTTGGATGTGTACCTAGAGTTTAAAGCAGAAAAACAGGAACTTTTGGAATTTTCATTTTTTGACCAAAACGACAGGACCGGACCTGATAAAAATGTTGATATGGATGTTATTTTTTTTCTGACTGCGATTTCAAAACCATGCACCAGAATCAACTTCTTTCAACTCAGTAATGCATTTTGGATGTGTACCTAGAGTTTAAAGCAGAAAAACAGGAACTTTTAGAATTTTCATTTTTTGACCAAAACGACAGGACCGGAGCTGATAAAAATGTTGATATGGATGTTATTTTTTTTCTGACTGCGATTTCAAAACCATGCACCAGAATTCACTTCTTTAAACTCAGTAATGCATTTTGGATGTGTACCTAGAGTTTAAAGCAGAAAAACAGGAACTTTTAGAATTTTCATTTTTTGACCAAAACGACAGGACCGGAACTGATTAAAATGTTGATATGATTGTTATTTTTTTTCTGACTGCGATATCAAAACCATGCACCAGAATTCACTTCTTTCAACTCAGTAATGCATTTTGGATGTGTACCTAGAGTTTAAAGCAGAAAAACAGGAACTTTTAGAATTTTCATTTTTTGACCAAAACGACAGGTCCGGAGCTGATAAAAATGTTGATATTGTTGTAATTTTTTTTCTGACTGCGGTTTCAAAACCATGCACCAGAATCAACTTCTTTCATTTCAGTAATGCATTTTGGATGTGTACCTAGAGTTTAAAGCAGAAAAACAGGAACTTTTAGAATTTTCATTTTTTGACCAAAACGACAGGTCCGGAGCTGATAAAAATGTTGATATTTATGTAATTTTTTTTTCTGACTGCGGTTTCAAAACCATGCACCAGAATCAACTTCTTTCAACTCAGTAATGCATTTTGGATGTGTACCTAAAGTTTAAAGCAGAAAAACAGGAACTTTTAGAATTTTCATTTTTTGACCAAAACGACAGGACCGGAGCTGATAAAAATGTTGATATGGATGTTATTTTTTTTCTAACTGTGATTTCAAAACCATGCACCAGAATTCACTTTTTTCAACTCAGTAATGCATTTTGGATGTGTACCTAGTGTTTAAAGCAGAAAAACAGGAACTTTTAGAATTTTCATTTTTTGACCAAAACGACAGGTCCGGAGCTGATAAAAATGTTGATATTGATGTAATTTTTTTTTCTGACTGCGGTTTCAAAACCATGCACCAGATCCAACTTCTTTCAACTCAGTAATGCATTTTGGATGTGTACCTAGAGTTTAAAGCAGAAAAACAGGAACTATTAGAATTTTCATTTGTTGACCAAAACAACAGGACCAGAGCTGATAAAAATGTTGATATGGATGTTATTTTTTTCTGACTGCGATTTCAAAACCATGCACCAGAATTCACTTCTTTCAACTCAGTAATGCATTTTGGATGTGTACCTAGAGTTTAAAGCAGAAAAACAGGAACTTTTAGAATTTTCATTTTTTGACCAAAACGACAGGACCGGAGCTGATAAAAATGTTGATATGGATGTTATTTTTTTTCTGACTGCGATTTCAAAACCATGCACCAGAATTCACTTCTTTAAACTCAGTAATGCATTTTGGATGTGTACCTAGAGTTTAAAGCAGAAAAACAGGAACTTTTAGAATTTTCATTTTTTGACCAAAACGACAGGACCGGAGCTGATTAAAATGTTGATATGATTGTTATTTTTTTTCTGACTGCGATTTCAAAACCATGCACCAGAATCAACTTCTTTCAACTCAGTAATGCATTTTGGATGTGTACCTAGAGTTTAAAGCAGAAAAACAGGAACTTTTAGAATTTTCATTTTTTGACCAAAACGACAGGACCGGAGCTGATAAAAATGTTGATATGGATGTTATTTTTTTTCTGACTGCGATTTCAAAACCATGCACCAGAATTCACTTCTTTCAACTCAGTAATGCATTTTGGATGTGTACCTAGAGTTTAAAGCAGAAAAACAGGAACTTTTAGAATTTTCATTTTTTGACCAAAACGACAGGACCGGAGCTGATAAAAATGTTGATATGGATGTTATTTTTTTTCTGACTGCGATTTCAAAACCATGCACCAGAATTCACTTCTTTAAACTCAGTAATGCATTTTGGATGTGTACCTAGAGTTTAAAGCAGAAAAACAGGAACTTTTAGAATTTTCATTTTTTGACCAAAACGACAGGTCCGGAGCTGATAAAAATGTTGATATTGTTGTAATTTTTTTTCTGACTGCGGTTTCAAAACCATGCACCAGAATCAACTTCTTTCAACTCAGTAATGCATTTTGGATGTGTACCTAGAGTTTAAAGCAGAAAAACAGGAACTTTTAGAATTTTCATTTTTTGACCAAAACGACAGGTCCGGAGCTGATAAAAATGTTGATATTTATGTAATTTTTTTTCTGACTGCGGTTTCAAAACCATGCACCAGAATCAACTTCTTTCAACTCAGTAATGCATTTTGGATGTGTACCTAAAGTTTAAAGCAGAAAAACAGGAACTTTTAGAATTTTCATTTTTTGACCAAAACGACAGGACCGGAGCTGATAAAAATGTTGATATGGATGTTATTTTTTTTCTAACTGTGATTTCAAAACCATGCACCAGAATTCACTTCTTTCAACTCAGTAATGCATTTTGGATGTGTACCTAGAGTTTAAAGCAGAAAAACAGGAACTTTTAGAATTTTCATTTTTTGACCAAAACGACAGGACCGGAGCTGATAAAAATGTTGATATTTATGTAATTTTTTTTTCTGACTGCGGTTTCAAAACCATGCACCAGAATCAACTTCTTTCAACTCAGTAATGCATTTTGGATGTGTACCTAGAGTTTAAAGCAGAAAAACAGGAACTATTAGAATTTTCATTTGTTGACCAAAACGACAGGACCAGAGCTGATAAAAATGTTGATATGGATGTTATTTTTTTCTGACTGCGATTTCAAAACCATGCACCAGAATTCACTTCTTTCAACTCAGTAATGCATTTTGGATGTGTACCTAGAGTTTAAAGCAGAAAAACCGGAACTTTTAGAATTTTCATTTTTTGACCAAAACGACAGGACCGGAGCTGATAAAAATGTTGATATGGATGTTATTTTTTTTCTGACTGCGATTTCAAAACCATGCACCAGAATTCACTTCTTTAAACTCAGTAATGCATTTTGGATGTGTACCTAGAGTTTAAAGCAGAAAAACAGGAACTTTTAGAATTTTCATTTTTTGACCAAAACGACAGGACCGGAGCTGATTAAAATGTTGATATGATTGTTATTTTTTTTCTGACTGCGATTTCAAAACCATGCACCAGAATCAACTTCTTTCAACTCAGTAATGCATTTTGGATGTGTACCTAGAGTTTAAAGCAGAAAAACAGGAACTTTTAGAATTTTCATTTTTTGACCAAAACGACAGGACCGGAGCTGATAAAAATGTTGATATGGATGTTATTTTTTTTCTGACTGCGATTTCAAAACCATGCACCAGAATTCACTTCTTTCAACTCAGTAATGCATTTTGGATGTGTACCTAGAGTTTAAAGCAGAAAAACAGGAACTTTTAGAATTTTCATTTTTTGACCAAAACGACAGGACCGGAGCTGATAAAAATGTTGATATGGATGTTATTTTTTTTCTGACTGCGATTTCAAAACCATGCACCAGAATTCACTTCTTTAAACTCAGTAATGCATTTTGGATGTGTACCTAGAGTTTAAAGCAGAAAAACAGGAACTTTTAGAATTTTCATTTTTTGACCAAAACGACAGGTCCGGAGCTGATAAAAATGTTGATATTGTTGTAATTTTTTTTCTGACTGCGGTTTCAAAACCATGCACCAGAATCAACTTCTTTCAACTCAGTAATGCATTTTGGATGTGTACCTAGAGTTTAAAGCAGAAAAACAGGAACTTTTAGAATTTTCATTTTTTGACCAAAACGACAGGTCCGGAGCTGATAAAAATGTTGATATTTATGTAATTTTTTTTCTGACTGCGGTTTCAAAACCATGCACCAGAATCAACTTCTTTCAACTCAGTAATGCATTTTGGATGTGTACCTAAAGTTTAAAGCAGAAAAACAGGAACTTTTAGAATTTTCATTTTTTGACCAAAACGACAGGACCGGAGCTGATAAAAATGTTGATATGGATGTTATTTTTTTTCTAACTGTGATTTCAAAACCATGCACCAGAATTCACTTCTTTCAACTCAGTAATGCATTTTGGATGTGTACCTAGAGTTTAAAGCAGAAAAACAGGAACTTTTAGAATTTTCATTTTTTGACCAAAACGACAGGACCGGAGCTGATTAAAATGTTGATATGATTGTTATTTTTTTTCTGACTGCGATTTCAAAACCATGCACCAGAATTCACTTCTTTCAACTCAGTAATGCATTTTGGATGTGTACCTAGAGTTTAAAGCAGAAAAACAGGAACTTTTAGAATATTCATTTTTTGACCAAAACGACAGGACCGGAGCTGATAAAAATGTTGATATGGATGTTATTTTTTTTCTGACTGCGATTTCAAAACCATGCACCAGAATTCACTTCTTTCAACTCAGTAATGCATTTTGGATGTGTACCTAGAGTTTAAAGCAGAAAAACAGGAACTTTTAGAATTTTCATTTTTTGACCAAAACGACAGGACCGGAGCTGATAAAAATGTTGATATGGATGTTATTTTTTTTCTGACTGCGATTTCAAAACCATGCACCAGAATTCACTTCTTTCAACTCAGTAATGCATTTTGGATGTGTACCTAGAGTTTAAAGCAGAAAAACAGGAACTTTTAGAATTTTCATTTTTTGACCAAAACGACAGGACCGGAGCTGATAAAAATGTTGATATGGATGTTATTTTTTTTCTGACTGCGATTTCAAAACCATGCACCAGAATTCACTTCTTTAAACTCAGTAATGCATTTTGGATGTGTACCTAGAGTTTAAAGCAGAAAAACAGGAACTTTTAGAATTTTCATTTTTTGACCAAAACGACAGGTCCGGAGCTGATAAAAATGTTGATATTGTTGTAATTTTTTTTCTGACTGCGGTTTCAAAACCATGCACCAGAATCAACTTCTTTCAACTCAGTAATGCATTTTGGATGTGTACCTAGAGTTTAAAGCAGAAAAACAGGAACTTTTAGAATTTTCATTTTTTGACCAAAACGACAGGTCCGGAGCTGATAAAAATGTTGATATTTATGTAATTTTTTTTTCTGACTGCGGTTTCAAAACCATGCACCAGAATCAACTTCTTTCAACTCAGTAATGCATTTTGGATGTGTACCTAAAGTTTAAAGCAGAAAAACAGGAACTTTTAGAATTTTCATTTTTTGACCAAAACGACAGGACCGGAGCTGATAAAAATGTTGATATGGATGTTATTTTTTTTCTAACTGTGATTTCAAAACCATGCACCAGAATTCACTTCTTTCAACTCAGTAATGCATTTTGGATGTGTACCTAGAGTTTAAAGCAGAAAAACAGGAACTTTTAGAATTTTCATTTTTTGACCAAAACGACAGGACCGGAGCTGATTAAAATGTTGATATGATTGTTATTTTTTTTCTGACTGCGATTTCAAAACCATGCACCAGAATTCACTTTTTTCAACTCAGTAATGCATTTTGGATGTGTACCTAGAGTTTAAAGCAGAAAAACAGGAACTTTTAGAATTTTCATTTTTTGACCAAAACGACAGGTCCGGAGCTGATAAAAATGTTGATATTGATGTAATTTTTTTTCTGACTGCGGTTTCAAAACCATGCACCAGAATCAACTTCTTTCAACTCAGTAATGCATTTTGGATGTGTACCTAAAGTTTAAAGCAGAAAAACAGGAACTTTTAGAATTTTCATTTTTTGACCAAAACGACAGGACCGGAGCTGATAAAAATGTTGATATGGATGTTATTTTTTTTCTAACTGTGATTTCAAAACCATGCACCAGAATTCACTTCTTTCAACTCAGTAATGCATTTTGGATGTGTACCTAGAGTTTAAAGCAGAAAAACAGGAACTTTTAGAATTTTCATTTTTTGACCAAAACGACAGGACCGGAGCTGATTAAAATGTTGATATGATTGTTATTTTTTTTCTGACTGCGATTTCAAAACCATGCACCAGAATTCACTTCTTTCAACTCAGTAATGCATTTTGGATGTGTACCTAGAGTTTAAAGCAGAAAAACAGGAACTTTTAGAATTTTCATTTTTTGACCAAAACGACAGGACCGGAGCTGATAAAAATGTTGATATGGATGTTATTTTTTTTCTGACTGCGATTTCAAAACCATGCACCAGAATTCACTTCTTTCAACTCAGTAATGCATTTTGGATGTGTACCTAGAGTTTAAAGCAGAAAAACAGGAACTTTTAGAATTTTCATTTTTTGACCAAAACGACAGGACCGGAGCTGATAAAAATGTTGATATGGATGTTATTTTTTTTCTGACTGCGATTTCAAAACCATGCACCAGAATTCACTTCTTTCAACTCAGTAATGCATTTTGGATGTGTACCTAGAGTTTAAAGCAGAAAAACAGGAACTTTTAGAATTTTCATTTTTTGACCAAAACGACAGGACCGGAGCTGATAAAAATGTTGATATGGATGTTATTTTTTTTCTGACTGCGATTTCAAAACCATGCACCAGAATTCACTTCTTTAAACTCAGTAATGCATTTTGGATGTGTACCTAGAGTTTAAAGCAGAAAAACAGGAACTTTTAGAATTTTCATTTTTTGACCAAAACGACAGGTCCGGAGCTGATAAAAATGTTGATATTGTTGTAATTTTTTTTCTGACTGCGGTTTCAAAACCATGCACCAGAATCAACTTCTTTCAACTCAGTAATGCATTTTGGATGTGTACCTAGAGTTTAAAGCAGAAAAACAGGAACTTTTAGAATTTTCATTTTTTGACCAAAACGACAGGTCCGGAGCTGATAAAAATGTTGATATTTATGTAATTTTTTTTTCTGACTGCGGTTTCAAAACCATGCACCAGAATCAACTTCTTTCAACTCAGTAATGCATTTTGGATGTGTACCTAAAGTTTAAAGCAGAAAAACAGGAACTTTTAGAATTTTCATTTTTTGACCAAAACGACAGGACCGGAGCTGATAAAAATGTTGATATGGATGTTATTTTTTTTCTAACTGTGATTTCAAAACCATGCACCAGAATTCACTTCTTTCAACTCAGTAATGCATTTTGGATGTGTACCTAGAGTTTAAAGCAGAAAAACAGGAACTTTTAGAATTTTCATTTTTTGACCAAAACGACAGGACCGGAGCTGATTAAAATGTTGATATGATTGTTATTTTTTTTCTGACTGCGATTTCAAAACCATGCACCAGAATTCACTTTTTTCAACTCAGTAATGCATTTTGGATGTGTACCTAGAGTTTAAAGCAGAAAAACAGGAACTTTTAGAATTTTCATTTTTTGACCAAAACGACAGGTCCGGAGCTGATAAAAATGTTGATATTGATGTAATTTTTTTTTCTGACTGCGGTTTCAAAACCATGCACCAGAATCAACTTCTTTCAACTCAGTAATGCATTTTGGATGTGTACCTAGAGTTTAAAGCAGAAAAACAGGAACTATTAGAATTTTCATTTGTTGACCAAAACGACAGGACCAGAGCTGATAAAAATGTTGATATGGATGTTATTTTTTTCTGACTGCGATTTCAAAACCATGCACCAGAATTCACTTCTTTCAACTCAGTAATGCATTTTGGATGTGTACCTAGAGTTTAAAGCAGAAAAACAGGAACTTTTAGAATTTTCATTTTTTGACCAAAACGACAGGACCGGAGCTGATAAAAATGTTGATATGGATGTTATTTTTTTTCTGACTGCGATTTCAAAACCATGCACCAGAATTCACTTCTTTAAACTCAGTAATGCATTTTGGATGTGTACCTAGAGTTTAAAGCAGAAAAACAGGAACTTTTAGAATTTTCATTTTTTGACCAAAACGACAGGACCGGAGCTGATTAAAATGTTGATATGATTGTTATTTTTTTTCTGACTGCGATTTCAAAACCATGCACCAGAATTCACTTCTTTCAACTCAGTAATGCATTTTGGATGTGTACCTAGAGTTTAAAGCAGAAAAACAGGAACTTTTAGAATTGTCATTTTTTGACCAAAACGACAGTTCCGGAGCTGATAAAAATGTTGATATTGATGTAATTTTTTTTCTGACTGCGGTTTCAAAACCATGCACCAGAATCAACTTCTTTCAACTCAGTAATGCATTTTGGATGTGTACCTAGAGTTTAAAGCAGAAAAACAGGAACTATTAGAATTTTCATTTGTTGACCAAAACGACAGGACCAGAGCTGATAAAAATGTTGATACGGATGTTATTTTTTTCTGACTGCGATTTCAAAACCATGCACCAGAATTCACTTCTTTCAACTCAGTAATGCATTTTGGATGTGTACCTAGAGTTTAAAGCAGAAAAACAGGAACTTTTAGAATTTTCATTTTTTGACCAAAACGACAGGACCGGAGCTGATAAAAATGTTGATATGGATGTTATTTTTTTTCTGACTGCGATTTCAAAACCATGCACCAGAATTCACTTCTTTCAACTCAGTAATGCATTTTGGATGTGTACCTAGAGTTTAAAGCAGAAAAACAGGAACTTTTAGAATTTTCATTTTTTGACCAAAACGACAGGACCGGAGCTGATAAAAATGTTGATATGGATGTTATTTTTTTTCTGACTGCGATTTCAAAACCATGCACCAGAATTCACTTCTTTCAACTCAGTAATGCATTTTGGATGTGTACCTAGAGTTTAAATCAGAAAAACAGGAACTTTTAGAATTTTCATTTTTTGACCAAAACGACAGGTCCGGAGCTGATAAAAATGTTGATATTGATGTAATTTTTTTTTCTGACTGCGATTTCAAAACCATGCACCAGAATTCACTTCTTTCAACTCAGTAATGCATTTTGGATGTGTACCTAGAGTTTAAAGCAGAAAAACAGGAACTTTTAGAATTTTCATTTTTTGACCAAAACGACAGGACCGGAGCTGATAAAAATGTTGATATGGATGTTATTTTTTTTCTGACTGCGATTTCAAAACCATGCACCAGAATTCACTACTTTAAACTCAGTAATGCATTTTGGATGTGTACCTAGAGTTTAAAGCAGAAAAACAGGAACTTTTAGTATTTTCATTTTTTGACCAAAACGACAGGACCGGAGCTGATAAAAATGTTGATATGGATGTTATTTTTTTTCTGACTGCGATTTCAAAACCATGCACCAGAATCAACTTCTTTCAACTCAGTAATGCATTTTGGATGTGTACCTAGAGTTTAAAGCTGAAAAACAGGAACTTTTAGAATTTTCATTTTTTGACCAAAACGACAGGACCGGAGCTGATAAAAATGTTGATATGGATGTTATTTTTTTTCTGACTGCGATTTCAAAACCATGCACCAGAATTCACTTTTTTCAACTCAGTAATGCATTTTGGATGTGTACCTAGAGTTTAAAGCAGAAAAACAGGAACTTTTAGAATTTTCATTTTTTGACCAAAACGACAGGTCCGGAGCTGATAAAAATGTTGATATTTATGTAATTTTTTTTCTGACTGCGGTTTCAAAACCATGCACCAGAATCAACTTCTTTCAACTCAGTAATGCATTTTGGATGTGTACCTAAAGTTTAAAGCAGAAAAACAGGAACTTTTAGAATTTTCATTTTTTGACCAAAACGACAGGACCGGAGCTGATAAAAATGTTGATATGGATGTTATTTTTTTTCTAACTGTGATTTCAAAACCATGCACCAGAATTCACTTCTTTCAACTCAGTAATGCATTTTGGATGTGTACCTAGAGTTTAAAGCAGAAAAACAGGAACTTTTAGAATTTTCATTTTTTGACCAAAACGACAGGACCGGAGCTGATTAAAATGTTGATATGATTGTTATTTTTTTTCTGACTGCGATTTCAAAACCATGCACCAGAATTCACTTCTTTCAACTCAGTAATGCATTTTGGATGTGTACCTAGAGTTTAAAGCAGAAAAACAGGAACTTTTAGAATTTTCATTTTTTGACCAAAACGACAGGACCGGAGCTGATAAAAATGTTGATATGGATGTTATTTTTTTTCTGACTGCGATTTCAAAACCATGCACCAGAATTCACTTCTTTCAACTCAGTAATGCATTTTGGATGTGTACCTAGAGTTTAAAGCAGAAAAACAGGAACTTTTAGAATTTTCATTTTTTGACCAAAACGACAGGACCGGAGCTGATAAAAATGTTGATATGGATGTTATTTTTTTTCTGACTGCGATTTCAAAACCATGCACCAGAATTCACTTCTTTCAACTCAGTAATGCATTTTGGATGTGTACCTAGAGTTTAAAGCAGAAAAACAGGAACTTTTAGAATTTTCATTTTTTGACCAAAACGACAGGACCGGAGCTGATAAAAATGTTGATATGGATGTTATTTTTTTTCTGACTGCGATTTCAAAACCATGCACCAGAATTCACTTCTTTAAACTCAGTAATGCATTTTGGATGTGTACCTAGAGTTTAAAGCAGAAAAACAGGAACTTTTAGAATTTTCATTTTTTGACCAAAACGACAGGTCCGGAGCTGATAAAAATGTTGATATTGTTGTAATTTTTTTTCTGACTGCGGTTTCAAAACCATGCACCAGAATCAACTTCTTTCAACTCAGTAATGCATTTTGGATGTGTACCTAGAGTTTAAAGCAGAAAAACAGGAACTTTTAGAATTTTCATTTTTTGACCAAAACGACAGGTCCGGAGCTGATAAAAATGTTGATATTTATGTAATTTTTTTTTCTGACTGCGGTTTCAAAACCATGCACCAGAATCAACTTCTTTCAACTCAGTAATGCATTTTGGATGTGTACCTAAAGTTTAAAGCAGAAAAACAGGAACTTTTAGAATTTTCATTTTTTGACCAAAACGACAGGACCGGAGCTGATAAAAATGTTGATATGGATGTTATTTTTTTTCTAACTGTGATTTCAAAACCATGCACCAGAATTCACTTCTTTCAACTCAGTAATGCATTTTGGATGTGTACCTAGAGTTTAAAGCAGAAAAACAGGAACTTTTAGAATTTTCATTTTTTGACCAAAACGACAGGACCGGAGCTGATTAAAATGTTGATATGATTGTTATTTTTTTTCTGACTGCGATTTCAAAACCATGCACCAGAATTCACTTTTTTCAACTCAGTAATGCATTTTGGATGTGTACCTAGAGTTTAAAGCAGAAAAACAGGAACTTTTAGAATTTTCATTTTTTGACCAAAACGACAGGTCCGGAGCTGATAAAAATGTTGATATTGATGTAATTTTTTTTTCTGACTGCGGTTTCAAAACCATGCACCAGAATCAACTTCTTTCAACTCAGTAATGCATTTTGGATGTGTACCTAGAGTTTAAAGCAGAAAAACAGGAACTATTAGAATTTTCATTTGTTGACCAAAACGACAGGACCAGAGCTGATAAAAATGTTGATATGGATGTTATTTTTTTCTGACTGCGATTTCAAAACCATGCACCAGAATTCACTTCTTTCAACTCAGTAATGCATTTTGGATGTGTACCTAGAGTTTAAAGCAGAAAAACAGGAACTTTTAGAATTTTCATTTTTTGACCAAAACGACAGGACCGGAGCTGATAAAAATGTTGATATGGATGTTATTTTTTTTCTGACTGCGATTTCAAAACCATGCACCAGAATTCACTTCTTTAAACTCAGTAATGCATTTTGGATGTGTACCTAGAGTTTAAAGCAGAAAAACAGGAACTTTTAGAATTTTCATTTTTTGACCAAAACGACAGGACCGGAGCTGATTAAAATGTTGATATGATTGTTATTTTTTTTCTGACTGCGATTTCAAAACCATGCACCAGAATTCACTTCTTTCAACTCAGTAATGCATTTTGGATGTGTACCTAGAGTTTAAAGCAGAAAAACAGGAACTTTTAGAATTGTCATTTTTTGACCAAAACGACAGTTCCGGAGCTGATAAAAATGTTGATATTGATGTAATTTTTTTTCTGACTGCGGT
This sequence comes from Crinia signifera, assembly GCF_055691185.1. NCBI lineage: Eukaryota > Metazoa > Chordata > Amphibia > Anura > Myobatrachidae > Crinia > Crinia signifera. Next base: position 93,452,291 of record NC_139227.1, read on the forward strand.
TTCAAAACCATGCACCAGAATCAACTTCTTTCAACTCAGTAATGCATTTTGGATGTGTACCTAGAGTTTAAAGCAGAAAAACAGGAACTATTAGAATTTTCATTTGTTGACCAAAACGACAGGACCAGAGCTGATAAAAATGTTGATACGGATGTTATTTTTTTCTGACTGCGATTTCAAAACCATGCACCAGAATTCACTTCTTTCAACTCAGTAATGCATTTTGGATGTGTACCTAGAGTTTAAAGCAGAAAAACAGGAACTTTTAGAATTTTCATTTTTTGACCAAAACGACAGGACCGGAGCTGATAAAAATGTTGATATGGATGTTATTTTTTTTCTGACTGCGATTTCAAAACCATGCACCAGAATTCACTTCTTTCAACTCAGTAATGCATTTTGGATGTGTACCTAGAGTTTAAAGCAGAAAAACAGGAACTTTTAGAATTTTCATTTTTTGACCAAAACGACAGGACCGGAGCTGATAAAAATGTTGATATGGATGTTATTTTTTTTCTGACTGCGATTTCAAAACCATGCACCAGAATTCACTTCTTTCAACTCAGTAATGCATTTTGGATGTGTACCTAGAGTTTAAATCAGAAAAACAGGAACTTTTAGAATTTTCATTTTTTGACCAAAACGACAGGTCCGGAGCTGATAAAAATGTTGATATTGATGTAATTTTTTTTTCTGACTGCGATTTCAAAACCATGCACCAGAATTCACTTCTTTCAACTCAGTAATGCATTTTGGATGTGTACCTAGAGTTTAAAGCAGAAAAACAGGAACTTTTAGAATTTTCATTTTTTGACCAAAACGACAGGACCGGAGCTGATAAAAATGTTGATATGGATGTTATTTTTTTTCTGACTGCGATTTCAAAACCATGCACCAGAATTCACTACTTTAAACTCAGTAATGCATTTTGGATGTGTACCTAGAGTTTAAAGCAGAAAAACAGGAACTTTTAGTATTTTCATTTTTTGACCAAAACGACAGGACCGGAGCTGATAAAAATGTTGATATGGATGTTATTTTTTTTCTGACTGCGATTTCAAAACCATGCACCAGAATCAACTTCTTTCAACTCAGTAATGCATTTTGGATGTGTACCTAGAGTTTAAAGCAGAAAAACAGGAACTTTTAGAATTTTCATTTTTTGACCAAAACGACAGGACCGGAGCTGATAAAAATGTTGATATGGATGTTATTTTTTTTCTGACTGCGATTTCAAAACCATGCACCAGAATTCACTTCTTTAAACTCAGTAATGCATTTTGGATGTGTACCTAGAGTTTAAAGCAGAAAAACAGGAACTTTTAGAATTTTCATTTTTTTACCAAAACGACAGGACCGGAACTGATTAAAATGTTGATATGATTGTTATTTTTTTTCTGACTGCGATATCAAAACCATGCACCAGAATTCACTTCTTTCAACTCAGTAATGCATTTTGGATGTGTACCTAGAGTTTAAAGCAGAAAAACAGGAACTTTTGGAATTTTCATTTTTTGACCAAAACGACAGGACCGGACCTGATAAAAATGTTGATATGGATGTTATTTTTTTTCTGACTGCGATTTCAAAACCATGCACCAGAATCAACTTCTTTCAACTCAGTAATGCATTTTGGATGTGTACCTAGAGTTTAAAGCAGAAAAACAGGAACTTTTAGAATTTTCATTTTTTGACCAAAACGACAGGACCGGAGCTGATAAAAATGTTGATATGGATGTTATTTTTTTTCTGACTGCGATTTCAAAACCATGCACCAGAATTCACTTCTTTAAACTCAGTAATGCATTTTGGATGTGTACCTAGAGTTTAAAGCAGAAAAACAGGAACTTTTAGAATTTTCATTTTTTGACCAAAACGACAGGACCGGAACTGATTAAAATGTTGATATGATTGTTATTTTTTTTCTGACTGCGATATCAAAACCATGCACCAGAATTCACTTCTTTCAACTCAGTAATGCATTTTGGATGTGTACCTAGAGTTTAAAGCAGAAAAACAGGAACTTTTAGAATTTTCATTTTTTGACCAAAACGACAGGTCCGGAGCTGATAAAAATGTTGATATTGTTGTAATTTTTTTTCTGACTGCGGTTTCAAAACCATGCACCAGAATCAACTTCTTTCATTTCAGTAATGCATTTTGGATGTGTACCTAGAGTTTAAAGCAGAAAAACAGGAACTTTTAGAATTTTCATTTTTTGACCAAAATGACAGGTCCGGAGCTGATAAAAATGTTGATATTTATGTAATTTTTTTTTCTGACTGCGGTTTCAAAACCATGCACCAGAATCAACTTCTTTCAACTCAGTAATGCATTTTGGATGTGTACCTAAAGTTTAAAGCAGAAAAACAGGAACTTTTAGAATTTTCATTTTTTGACCAAAACGACAGGACCGGAGCTGATAAAAATGTTGATATGGATGTTATTTTTTTTCTAACTGTGATTTCAAAACCATGCACCAGAATTCACTTCTTTCAACTCAGTAATGCATTTTGGATGTGTACCTAGAGTTTAAAGCAGAAAAACAGGAACTTTTAGAATTTTCATTTTTTGACCAAAACGACAGGACCGGAGCTGATTAAAATGTTGATATGATTGTTATTTTTTTTCTGACTGCGATTTCAAAACCATGCACCAGAATTCACTTTTTTCAACTCAGTAATGCATTTTGGATGTGTACCTAGAGTTTAAAGCAGAAAAACAGGAACTTTTAGAATTTTCATTTTTTGACCAAAACGACAGGTCCGGAGCTGATAAAAATGTTGATATTGATGTCATTTTTTTTTCTGACTGCGGTTTCAAAACCATGCACCAGAATCAACTTCTTTCAACTCAGTAATGCATTTTGGATGTGTACCTAGAGTTTAAAGCAGAAAAACAGGAACTATTAGAATTTTCATTTGTTGACCAAAACGACAGGACCAGAGCTGATAAAAATGTTGATATGGATGTTATTTTTTTCTGACTGCGATTTCAAAACCATGCACCAGAATTCACTTCTTTCAACTCAGTAATGCATTTTGGATGTGTACCTAGAGTTTAAAGCAGAAAAACAGGAACTTTTAGAATTTTCATTTTTTGACCAAAACGACAGGACCGGAGCTGATAAAAATGTTGATATGGATGTTATTTTTTTTCTGACTGCGATTTCAAAACCATGCACCAGAATTCACTTCTTTAAACTCAGTAATGCATTTTGGATGTGTACCTAGAGTTTAAAGCAGAAAAACAGGAACTTTTAGAATTTTCATTTTTTGACCAAAACGACAGGACCGGAGCTGATTAAAATGTTGATATGATTGTTATTTTTTTTCTGACTGCGATTTCAAAACCATGCACCAGAATCAACTTCTTTCAACTCAGTAATGCATTTTGGATGTGTACCTAGAGTTTAAAGCAGAAAAACAGGAACTTTTAGAATTTTCATTTTTTGACCAAAACGACAGGACCGGAGCTGATAAAAATGTTGATATGGATGTTATTTTTTTTCTGACTGCGATTTCAAAACCATGCACCAGAATTCACTTCTTTCAACTCAGTAATGCATTTTGGATGTGTACCTAAAGTTTAAAGCAGAAAAACAGGAACTTTTAGAATTTTCATTTTTTGACCAAAACGACAGGACCGGAGCTGATAAAAATGTTGATATGGATGTTATTTTTTTTCTGACTGCGATTTCAAAACCATGCACCAGAATTCACTTCTTTAAACTCAGTAATGCATTTTGGATGTGTACCTAGAGTTTAAAGCAGAAAAACAGGAACTTTTAGAATTTTCATTTTTTGACCAAAACGACAGGTCCGGAGCTGATAAAAATGTTGATATTGTTGTAATTTTTTTTCTGACTGCGGTTTCAAAACCATGCACCAGAATCAACTTCTTTCAACTCAGTAATGCATTTTGGATGTGTACCTAGAGTTATAAGCAGAAAAACAGGAACTTTTAGAATTTTCATTTTTTGACCAAAACGACAGGTCCGGAGCTGATAAAAATGTTGATATTTATGTAATTTTTTTTCTGACTGCGGTTTCAAAACCATGCACCAGAATCAACTTCTTTCAACTCAGTAATGCATTTTGGATGTGTACCTAAAGTTTAAAGCAGAAAAACAGGAACTTTTAGAATTTTCATTTTTTGACCAAAACGACAGGACCGGAGCTGATAAAAATGTTGATATGGATGTTATTTTTTTTCTAACTGTGATTTCAAAACCATGCACCAGAATTCACTTCTTTCAACTCAGTAATGCATTTTGGATGTGTACCTAGAGTTTAAAGCAGAAAAACAGGAACTTTTAGAATTTTCATTTTTTGACCAAAACGACAGGACCGGAGCTGATTAAAATGTTGATATGATTGTTATTTTTTTTCTGACTGCGATATCAAAACCATGCACCAGAATTCACTTCTTTCAACTCAGTAATGCATTTTGGATGTGTACCTAGAGTTTAAAGCAGAAAAACAGGAACTTTTGGAATTTTCATTTTTTGACCAAAACGACAGGACCGGAGCTGATAAAAATGTTGATATGGATGTTATTTTTTTTCTGACTGCGATTTCAAAACCATGCACCAGAATTCACTTCTTTAAACTCAGTAATGCATTTTGGATGTGTACCTAGAGTTTAAAGCAGAAAAACAGGAACTTTTAGAATTTTCATTTTTTGACCAAAACGACAGGACCGGAACTGATTAAAATGTTGATATGATTGTTATTTTTTTTCTGACTGCGATATCAAAACCATGCACCAGAATTCACTTCTTTCAACTCAGTAATGCATTTTGGATGTGTACCTAGAGTTTAAAGCAGAAAAACAGGAACTTTTAGAATTTTCATTTTTTGACCAAAACGACAGGTCCGGAGCTGATAAAAATGTTGATATTGTTGTAATTTTTTTTCTGACTGCGGTTTCAAAACCATGCACCAGAATCAACTTCTTTCAACTCAGTAATGCATTTTGGATGTGTACCTAGAGTTTAAAGCAGAAAAACAGGAACTTTTAGAATTTTCATTTTTTGACCAAAACGACAGGTCCGGAGCTGATAAAAATGTTGATATTTATGTAATTTTTTTTTCTGACTGCGGTTTCAAAACCATGCACCAGAATCAACTTCTTTCAACTCAGTAAGGCATTTTGGATGTGTACCTAAAGTTTAAAGCAGAAAAACAGGAACTTTTAGAATTTTCATTTTTTGACCAAAACGACAGGACCGGAGCTGATAAAAATGTTGATATGGATGTTATTTTTTTTCTAACTGTGATTTCAAAACCATGCACCAGAATTCACTTCTTTCAACTCAGTAATGCATTTTGGATGTGTACCTAGAGTTTAAAGCAGAAAAACAGGAACTTTTAGAATTTTCATTTTTTGACCAAAACGACAGGACCGGAGCTGATTAAAATGTTGATATGATTGTTATTTTTTTTCTGACTGCGATTTCAAAACCATGCACCAGAATTCACTTTTTTCAACTCAGTAATGCATTTTGGATGTGTACCTAGAGTTTAAAGCAGAAAAACAGGAACTTTTAGAATTTTCATTTTTTGACCAAAACGACAGGTCCGGAGCTGATAAAAATGTTGATATTGATGTCATTTTTTTTTCTGACTGCGGTTTCAAAACCATGCACCAGAATCAACTTCTTTCAACTCAGTAATGCATTTTGGATGTGTACCTAGAGTTTAAAGCAGAAAAACAGGAACTATTAGAATTTTCATTTGTTGACCAAAACGACAGGACCAGAGCTGATAAAAATGTTGATATGGATGTTATTTTTTTCTGACTGCGATTTCAAAACCATGCACCAGAATTCACTTCTTTCAACTCAGTAATGCATTTTGGATGTGTACCTAGAGTTTAAAGCAGAAAAACAGGAACTTTTAGAATTTTCATTTTTTGACCAAAACGACAGGACCGGAGCTGATAAAAATGTTGATATGGATGTTATTTTTTTCTGACTGCGATTTCAAAACCATGCACCAGAATTCACTTCTTTCAACTCAGTAATGCATTTTGGATGTGTACCTAGAGTTTAAAGCAGAAAAACAGGAACTTTTAGAATTTTCATTTTTTGACCAAAACGACAGGACCGGAGCTGATAAAAATGTTGATATGGATGTTATTTTTTTTCTGACTGCGATTTCAAAACCATGCACCAGAATTCACTTCTTTAAACTCAGTAATGCATTTTGGATGTGTACCTAGAGTTTAAAGCAGAAAAACAGGAACTTTTAGAATTTTCATTTTTTGACCAAAACGACAGGACCGGAGCTGATTAAAATGTTGATATGATTGTTATTTTTTTTCTGACTGCGATTTCAAAACCATGCACCAGAATTCACTTCTTTCAACTCAGTAATGCATTTTGGATGTGTACCTAGAGTTTAAAGCAGAAAAACAGGAACTTTTAGAATTGTCATTTTTTGACCAAAACGACAGTTCCGGAGCTGATAAAAATGTTGATATTGATGTAATTTTTTTTCTGACTGCGGTTTCAAAACCATGCACCAGAATCAACTTCTTTCAACTCAGTAATGCATTTTGGATGTGTACCTAGAGTTTAAAGCAGAAAAACAGGAACTATTAGAATTTTCATTTGTTGACCAAAACGACAGGACCAGAGCTGATAAAAATGTTGATACGGATGTTATTTTTTTCTGACTGCGATTTCAAAACCATGCACCAGAATTCACTTCTTTCAACTCAGTAATGCATTTTGGATGTGTACCTAGAGTTTAAAGCAGAAAAACAGGAACTTTTAGAATTTTCATTTTTTGACCAAAACGACAGGACCGGAGCTGATAAAAATGTTGATATGGATGTTATTTTTTTTCTGACTGCGATTTCAAAACCATGCACCAGAATTCACTTCTTTCAACTCAGTAATGCATTTTGGATGTGTACCTAGAGTTTAAAGCAGAAAAACAGGAACTTTTAGAATTTTCATTTTTTGACCAAAACGACAGGACCGGAGCTGATAAAAATGTTGATATGGATGTTATTTTTTTTCTGACTGCGATTTCAAAACCATGCACCAGAATTCACTTCTTTCAACTCAGTAATGCATTTTGGATGTGTACCTAGAGTTTAAATCAGAAAAACAGGAACTTTTAGAATTTTCATTTTTTGACCAAAACGACAGGTCCGGAGCTGATAAAAATGTTGATATTGATGTAATTTTTTTTTCTGACTGCGATTTCAAAACCATGCACCAGAATTCACTTCTTTCAACTCAGTAATGCATTTTGGATGTGTACCTAGAGTTTAAAGCAGAAAAACAGGAACTTTTAGAATTTTCATTTTTTGACCAAAACGACAGGACCGGAGCTGATAAAAATGTTGATATGGATGTTATTTTTTTTCTGACTGCGATTTCAAAACCATGCACCAGAATTCACTACTTTAAACTCAGTAATGCATTTTGGATGTGTACCTAGAGTTTAAAGCAGAAAAACAGGAACTTTTAGTATTTTCATTTTTTGACCAAAACGACAGGACCGGAGCTGATAAAAATGTTGATATGGATGTTATTTTTTTTCTGACTGCGATTTCAAAACCATGCACCAGAATCAACTTCTTTCAACTCAGTAATGCATTTTGGATGTGTACCTAGAGTTTAAAGCAGAAAAACAGGAACTTTTAGAATTTTCATTTTTTGACCAAAACGACAGGACCGGAGCTGATAAAAATGTTGATATGGATGTTATTTTTTTTCTGACTGCGATTTCAAAACCATGCACCAGAATTCACTTCTTTAAACTCAGTAATGCATTTTGGATGTGTACCTAGAGTTTAAAGCAGAAAAACAGGAACTTTTAGAATTTTCATTTTTTTACCAAAACGACAGGACCGGAACTGATTAAAATGTTGATATGATTGTTATTTTTTTTCTGACTGCGATATCAAAACCATGCACCAGAATTCACTTCTTTCAACTCAGTAATGCATTTTGGATGTGTACCTAGAGTTTAAAGCAGAAAAACAGGAACTTTTGGAATTTTCATTTTTTGACCAAAACGACAGGACCGGACCTGATAAAAATGTTGATATGGATGTTATTTTTTTTCTGACTGCGATTTCAAAACCATGCACCAGAATCAACTTCTTTCAACTCAGTAATGCATTTTGGATGTGTACCTAGAGTTTAAAGCAGAAAAACAGGAACTTTTAGAATTTTCATTTTTTGACCAAAACGACAGGACCGGAGCTGATAAAAATGTTGATATGGATGTTATTTTTTTTCTGACTGCGATTTCAAAACCATGCACCAGAATTCACTTCTTTAAACTCAGTAATGCATTTTGGATGTGTACCTAGAGTTTAAAGCAGAAAAACAGGAACTTTTAGAATTTTCATTTTTTGACCAAAACGACAGGACCGGAACTGATTAAAATGTTGATATGATTGTTATTTTTTTTCTGACTGCGATATCAAAACCATGCACCAGAATTCACTTCTTTCAACTCAGTAATGCATTTTGGATGTGTACCTAGAGTTTAAAGCAGAAAAACAGGAACTTTTAGAATTTTCATTTTTTGACCAAAACGACAGGTCCGGAGCTGATAAAAATGTTGATATTGTTGTAATTTTTTTTCTGACTGCGGTTTCAAAACCATGCACCAGAATCAACTTCTTTCATTTCAGTAATGCATTTTGGATGTGTACCTAGAGTTTAAAGCAGAAAAACAGGAACTTTTAGAATTTTCATTTTTTGACCAAAATGACAGGTCCGGAGCTGATAAAAATGTTGATATTTATGTAATTTTTTTTTCTGACTGCGGTTTCAAAACCATGCACCAGAATCAACTTCTTTCAACTCAGTAATGCATTTTGGATGTGTACCTAAAGTTTAAAGCAGAAAAACAGGAACTTTTAGAATTTTCATTTTTTGACCAAAACGACAGGACCGGAGCTGATAAAAATGTTGATATGGATGTTATTTTTTTTCTAACTGTGATTTCAAAACCATGCACCAGAATTCACTTCTTTCAACTCAGTAATGCATTTTGGATGTGTACCTAGAGTTTAAAGCAGAAAAACAGGAACTTTTAGAATTTTCATTTTTTGACCAAAACGACAGGACCGGAGCTGATTAAAATGTTGATATGATTGTTATTTTTTTTCTGACTGCGATTTCAAAACCATGCACCAGAATTCACTTTTTTCAACTCAGTAATGCATTTTGGATGTGTACCTAGAGTTTAAAGCAGAAAAACAGGAACTTTTAGAATTTTCATTTTTTGACCAAAACGACAGGTCCGGAGCTGATAAAAATGTTGATATTGATGTCATTTTTTTTTCTGACTGCGGTTTCAAAACCATGCACCAGAATCAACTTCTTTCAACTCAGTAATGCATTTTGGATGTGTACCTAGAGTTTAAAGCAGAAAAACAGGAACTATTAGAATTTTCATTTGTTGACCAAAACGACAGGACCAGAGCTGATAAAAATGTTGATATGGATGTTATTTTTTTCTGACTGCGATTTCAAAACCATGCACCAGAATTCACTTCTTTCAACTCAGTAATGCATTTTGGATGTGTACCTAGAGTTTAAAGCAGAAAAACAGGAACTTTTAGAATTTTCATTTTTTGACCAAAACGACAGGACCGGAGCTGATAAAAATGTTGATATGGATGTTATTTTTTTTCTGACTGCGATTTCAAAACCATGCACCAGAATTCACTTCTTTAAACTCAGTAATGCATTTTGGATGTGTACCTAGAGTTTAAAGCAGAAAAACAGGAACTTTTAGAATTTTCATTTTTTGACCAAAACGACAGGACCGGAGCTGATTAAAATGTTGATATGATTGTTATTTTTTTTCTGACTGCGATTTCAAAACCATGCACCAGAATCAACTTCTTTCAACTCAGTAATGCATTTTGGATGTGTACCTAGAGTTTAAAGCAGAAAAACAGGAACTTTTAGAATTTTCATTTTTTGACCAAAACGACAGGACCGGAGCTGATAAAAATGTTGATATGGATGTTATTTTTTTTCTGACTGCGATTTCAAAACCATGCACCAGAATTCACTTCTTTCAACTCAGTAATGCATTTTGGATGTGTACCTAAAGTTTAAAGCAGAAAAACAGGAACTTTTAGAATTTTCATTTTTTGACCAAAACGACAGGACCGGAGCTGATAAAAATGTTGATATGGATGTTATTTTTTTTCTGACTGCGATTTCAAAACCATGCACCAGAATTCACTTCTTTAAACTCAGTAATGCATTTTGGATGTGTACCTAGAGTTTAAAGCAGAAAAACAGGAACTTTTAGAATTTTCATTTTTTGACCAAAACGACAGGTCCGGAGCTGATAAAAATGTTGATATTGTTGTAATTTTTTTTCTGACTGCGGATTCAAAACCATGCACCAGAATCAACTTCTTTCAACTCAGTAATGCATTTTGGATGTGTACCTAGAGTTATAAGCAGAAAAACAGGAACTTTTAGAATTTTCATTTTTTGACCAAAACGACAGGTCCGGAGCTGATAAAAATGTTGATATTTATGTAATTTTTTTTCTGACTGCGGTTTCAAAACCATGCACCAGAATCAACTTCTTTCAACTCAGTAATGCATTTTGGATGTGTACCTAAAGTTTAAAGCAGAAAAACAGGAACTTTTAGAATTTTCATTTTTTGACCAAAACGACAGGACCGGAGCTGATAAAAATGTTGATATGGATGTTATTTTTTTTCTAACTGTGATTTCAAAACCATGCACCAGAATTCACTTCTTTCAACTCAGTAATGCATTTTGGATGTGTACCTAGAGTTTAAAGCAGAAAAACAGGAACTTTTAGAATTTTCATTTTTTGACCAAAACGACAGGACCGGAGCTGATTAAAATGTTGATATGATTGTTATTTTTTTTCTGACTGCGATATCAAAACCATGCACCAGAATTCACTTCTTTCAACTCAGTAATGCATTTTGGATGTGTACCTAGAGTTTAAAGCAGAAAAACAGGAACTTTTGGAATTTTCATTTTTTGACCAAAACGACAGGACCGGAGCTGATAAAAATGTTGATATGGATGTTATTTTTTTTCTGACTGCGATTTCAAAACCATGCACCAGAATTCACTTCTTTAAACTCAGTAATGCATTTTGGATGTGTACCTAGAGTTTAAAGCAGAAAAACAGGAACTTTTAGAATTTTCATTTTTTGACCAAAACGACAGGACCGGAACTGATTAAAATGTTGATATGATTGTTATTTTTTTTCTGACTGCGATATCAAAACCATGCACCAGAATTCACTTCTTTCAACTCAGTAATGCATTTTGGATGTGTACCTAGAGTTTAAAGCAGAAAAACAGGAACTTTTAGAATTTTCATTTTTTGACCAAAACGACAGGTCCGGAGCTGATAAAAATGTTGATATTGTTGTAATTTTTTTTCTGACTGCGGTTTCAAAACCATGCACCAGAATCAACTTCTTTCAACTCAGTAATGCATTTTGGATGTGTACCTAGAGTTTAAAGCAGAAAAACAGGAACTTTTAGAATTTTCATTTTTTGACCAAAACGACAGGTCCGGAGCTGATAAAAATGTTGATATTTATGTAATTTTTTTTTCTGACTGCGGTTTCAAAACCATGCACCAGAATCAACTTCTTTCAACTCAGTAAGGCATTTTGGATGTGTACCTAAAGTTTAAAGCAGAAAAACAGGAACTTTTAGAATTTTCATTTTTTGACCAAAACGACAGGACCGGAGCTGATAAAAATGTTGATATGGATGTTATTTTTTTTCTAACTGTGATTTCAAAACCATGCACCAGAATTCACTTCTTTCAACTCAGTAATGCATTTTGGATGTGTACCTAGAGTTTAAAGCAGAAAAACAGGAACTTTTAGAATTTTCATTTTTTGACCAAAACGACAGGACCGGAGCTGATTAAAATGTTGATATGATTGTTATTTTTTTTCTGACTGCGATTTCAAAACCATGCACCAGAATTCACTTTTTTCAACTCAGTAATGCATTTTGGATGTGTACCTAGAGTTTAAAGCAGAAAAACAGGAACTTTTAGAATTTTCATTTTTTGACCAAAACGACAGGTCCGGAGCTGATAAAAATGTTGATATTGATGTCATTTTTTTTTCTGACTGCGGTTTCAAAACCATGCACCAGAATCAACTTCTTTCAACTCAGTAATGCATTTTGGATGTGTACCTAGAGTTTAAAGCAGAAAAACAGGAACTATTAGAATTTTCATTTGTTGACCAAAACGACAGGACCAGAGCTGATAAAAATGTTGATATGGATGTTATTTTTTTCTGACTGCGATTTCAAAACCATGCACCAGAATTCACTTCTTTCAACTCAGTAATGCATTTTGGATGTGTACCTAGAGTTTAAAGCAGAAAAACAGGAACTTTTAGAATTTTCATTTTTTGACCAAAACGACAGGACCGGAGCTGATAAAAATGTTGATATGGATGTTATTTTTTTTCTGACTGCGATTTCAAAACCATGCACCAGAATTCACTTCTTTAAACTCAGTAATGCATTTTGGATGTGTACCTAGAGTTTAAAGCAGAAAAACAGGAACTTTTAGAATTTTCATTTTTTGACCAAAACGACAGGACCGGAGCTGATTAAAATGTTGATATGATTGTTATTTTTTTTCTGACTGCGATTTCAAAACCATGCACCAGAATCAACTTCTTTCAACTCAGTAATGCATTTTGGATGTGTACCTAGAGTTTAAAGCAGAAAAACAGGAACTTTTAGAATTTTCATTTTTTGACCAAAACGACAGGACCGGAGCTGATAAAAATGTTGATATGGATGTTATTTTTTTCTGACTGCGATTTCAAAACCATGCACCAGAATTCACTTCTTTCAACTCAGTAATGCATTTTGGATGTGTACCTAGAGTTTAAAGCAGAAAAACAGGAACTTTTAGAATTTTAATTTTTTGACCAAAACGACAGGACCGGAGCTGATAAAAATGTTGATATGGATGTTATTTTTTTTCTGACTGCGATTTCAAAACCATGCACCAGAATTCACTTCTTTAAACTCAGTAATGCATTTTGGATGTGTACCTAGAGTTTAAAGCAGAAAAACAGGAACTTTTAGAATTTTCATTTTTTGACCAAAACGACAGGTCCGGAGCTGATAAAAATGTTGATATTGTTGTAATTTTTTTTCTGACTGCGGTTTCAAAACCATGCACCAGAATCAACTTCTTTCAACTCAGTAATGCATTTTGGATGTGTACCTAGAGTTATAAGCAGAAAAACAGGAACTTTTAGAATTTTCATTTTTTGACCAAAACGACAGGTCCGGAGCTGATAAAAATGTTGATATTTATGTAATTTTTTTTCTGACTGCGGTTTCAAAACCATGCACCAGAATCAACTTCTTTCAACTCAGTAATGCATTTTGGATGTGTACCTAAAGTTTAAAGCAGAAAAACAGGAACTTTTAGAATTTTCATTTTTTGACCAAAACGACAGGACCGGAGCTGATAAAAATGTTGATATGGATGTTATTTTTTTTCTAACTGTGATTTCAAAACCATGCACCAGAATTCACTTCTTTCAACTCAGTAATGCATTTTGGATGTGTACCTAGAGTTTAAAGCAGAAAAACAGGAACTTTTAGAATTTTCATTTTTTGACCAAAACGACAGGACCGGAGCTGATTAAAATGTTGATATGATTGTTATTTTTTTTCTGACTGCGATTTCAAAACCATGCACCAGAATTCACTTCTTTAAACTCAGTAATGCATTTTGGATGTGTACCTAGAGTTTAAAGCAGAAAAACAGGAACTTTTAGAATTTTCATTTTTTGACCAAAACGACAGGACCGGAACTGATTAAAATGTTGATATGATTGTTATTTTTTTTCTGACTGCGATATCAAAACCATACACCAGAATTCACTTCTTTCAACTCAGTAATGCATTTTGGATGTGTACCTAGAGTTTAAAGCAGAAAAACAGGAACTTTTGGAATTTTCATTTTTTGACCAAAACGACAGGACCGGAGCTGATAAAAATGTTGATATGGATGTTATTTTTTTTCTGACTGCGATTTCAAAACCATGCACCAGAATTCACTTCTTTAAACTCAGTAATGCATTTTGGATGTGTACCTAGAGTTTAAAGCAGAAAAACAGGAACTTTTAGAATTTTCATTTTTTGACCAAAACGACAGGACCGGAACTGATTAAAATGTTGATATGATTGTTATTTTTTTTCTGACTGCGATATCAAAACCATGCACCAGAATTCACTTCTTTCAACTCAGTAATGCATTTTGGATGTGTACCTAGAGTTTAAAGCAGAAAAACAGGAACTTTTAGAATTTTCATTTTTTGACCAAAACGACAGGTCCGGAGCTGATAAAAATGTTGATATTGTTGTAATTTTTTTTCTGACTGCGGTTTCAAAACCATGCACCAGAATCAACTTCTTTCATTTCAGTAATGCATTTTGGATGTGTACCTAGAGTTTAAAGCAGAAAAACAGGAACTTTTAGAATTTTCATTTTTTGACCAAAACGACAGGTCCGGAGCTGATAAAAATGTTGATATTTATGTAATTTTTTTTTCTGACTGCGGTTTCAAAACCATGCACCAGAATCAACTTCTTTCAACTCAGTAATGCATTTTGGATGTGTACCTAAAGTTTAAAGCAGAAAAACAGGAACTTTTAGAATTTTCATTTTTTGACCAAAACGACAGGACCGGAGCTGATAAAAATGTTGATATGGATGTTATTTTTTTTCTAACTGTGATTTCAAAATCATGCACCAGAATTCACTTCTTTCAACTCAGTAATGCATTTTGGATGTGTACCTAGAGTTTAAAGCAGAAAAACAGGAACTTTTAGAATTTTCATTTTTTGACCAAAACGACAGGACCGGAGCTGATTAAAATGTTGATATGATTGTTATTTTTTTTCTGACTGCGATTTCAAAACCATGCACCAGAATTCACTTTTTTCAACTCAGTAATGCATTTTGGATGTGTACCTAGAGTTTAAAGCAGAAAAACAGGAACTTTTAGAATTTTCATTTTTTGACCAAAACGACAGGTCCGGAGCTGATAAAAATGTTGATATTGATGTCATTTTTTTTTCTGACTGCGGTTTCAAAACCATGCACCAGAATCAACTTCTTTCAACTCAGTAATGCATTTTGGATGTGTACCTAGAGTTTAAAGCAGAAAAACAGGAACTATTAGAATTTTCATTTGTTGACCAAAACGACAGGACCAGAGCTGATAAAAATGTTGATATGGATGTTATTTTTTTCTGACTGCGATTTCAAAACCATGCACCAGAATTCACTTCTTTCAACTCAGTAATGCATTTTGGATGTGTACCTAGAGTTTAAAGCAGAAAAACAGGAACTTTTAGAATTTTCATTTTTTGACCAAAACGACAGGACCGGAGCTGATAAAAATGTTGATATGGATGTTATTTTTTTTCTGACTGCGATTTCAAAACCATGCACCAGAATTCACTTCTTTAAACTCAGTAATGCATTTTGGATGTGTACCTAGAGTTTAAAGCAGAAAAACAGGAACTTTTAGAATTTTCATTTTTTTGACCAAAACGACAGGACCGGAGCTGATTAAAATGTTGATATGATTGTTATTTTTTTTCTGACTGCGATTTCAAAACCATGCACCAGAATCAACTTCTTTCAACTCAGTAATGCATTTTGGATGTGTACCTAGAGTTTAAAGCAGAAAAACAGGAACTTTTAGAATTTTCATTTTTTGACCAAAACGACAGGACCGGAGCTGATAAAAATGTTGATATGGATGTTATTTTTTTTCTGACTGCGATTTCAAAACCATGCACCAGAATTCACTTCTTTCAACTCAGTAATGCATTTTGGATGTGTACCTAGAGTTTAAAGCAGAAAAACAGGAACTTTTAGAATTTTCATTTTTTGACCAAAACGACAGGACCGGAGCTGATAAAAATGTTGATATGGATGTTATTTTTTTTCTGACTGCGATTTCAAAACCATGCACCAGAATTCACTTCTTTAAACTCAGTAATGCATTTTGGATGTGTACCTAGAGTTTAAAGCAGAAAAACAGGAACTTTTAGAATTTTCATTTTTTGACCAAAACGACAGGTCCGGAGCTGATAAAAATGTTGATATTGTTGTAATTTTTTTTCTGACTGCGGTTTCAAAACCATGCACCAGAATCAACTTCTTTCAACTCAGTAATGCATTTTGGATGTGTACCTAGAGTTTAAAGCAGAAAAACAGGAACTTTTAGAATTTTAATTTTTTAACCAAAACGACAGGTCCGGAGCTGATAAAAATGTTGATATTTATGTAATTTTTTTTCTGACTGCGGTTTCAAAACCATGCACCAGAATCAACTTCTTTCAACTCAGTAATGCATTTTGGATGTGTACCTAAAGTTTAAAGCAGAAAAACAGGAACTTTTAGAATTTTCATTTTTTGACCAAAACGACAGGACCGGAGCTGATAAAAATGTTGATATGGATGTTATTTTTTTTCTAACTGTGATTTCAAAACCATGCACCAGAATTCACTTCTTTCAACTCAGTAATGCATTTTGGATGTGTACCTAGAGTTTAAAGCAGAAAAACAGGAACTTTTAGAATTTTCATTTTTTGACCAAAACGACAGGACCGGAGCTGATTAAAATGTTGATATGATTGTTATTTTTTTTCTGACTGCGATTTCAAAACCATGCACCAGAATTCACTTCTTTCAACTCAGTAATGCATTTTGGATGTGTACCTAGAGTTTAAAGCAGAAAAACAGGAACTTTTAGAATTTTCATTTTTTGACCAAAACGACAGGTCCGGAGCTGATAAAAATGTTGATATTGATGTAATTTTTTTTCTGACTGCGGTTTCAAAACCATGCACCAGAATCAACTTCTTTCAACTCAGTAATGCATTTTGGATGTGTACCTAGAGTTTAAAGCAGAAAAACAGGAACTATTAGAATTTTCATTTGTTGACCAAAATGACAGGACCAGAGCTGATAAAAATGTTGATACGGATGTTATTTTTTTCTGACTGCGATTTCAAAACCATGCACCAGAATTCACTTTTTTCAACTCAGTAATGCATTTTGGATGTGTACCTAGAGTTTAAAGCAGAAAAACAGGAACTTTTAGAATTTTCATTTTTTGACCAAAACGACAGGTCCGGAGCTGATAAAAATGTTGATATTGATGTAATTTTTTTTCTGACTGCGGTTTCAAAACCATGCACCAGAATCAACTTCTTTCAACTCAGTAATGCATTTTGGATGTGTACCTAGAGTTTAAAGCAGAAAAACAGGAACTATTAGAATTTTCATTTGTTGACCAAAACGACAGGACCAGAGCTGATAAAAATGTTGATACGGATGTTATTTTTTTCTGACTGCGATTTCAAAACCATGCACCAGAATTCACTTTTTTCAACTCAGTAATGCATTTCGGATGTGTACCTAGAGTTTAAAGCAGAAAAACAGGAACTTTTAGAATTGTCATTTTTTGACCAAAACGACAGGTCCGGAGCTGATAAAAATGTTGATATTGATGTAATTTTTTTTCTGACTGCGGTTTCAAAACCATGCACCAGAATCAACTTCTTTCAACTCAGTAATGCATTTTGGATGTGTACCTAGAGTTTAAAGCAGAAAAACAGGAACTATTAGAATTTTCATTTGTTGACCAAAACGACAGGACCAGAGCTGATAAAAATGTTGATACGGATGTTATTTTTTTCTGACTGCGATTTCAAAACCATGCACCAGAATTCACTTCTTTCAACTCAGTAATGCATTTTGGATGTGTACCTAGAGTTTAAAGCAGAAAAACAGGAACTTTTAGAATTTTCATTTTTTGACCAAAACGACAGGACCGGAGCTGATAAAAATGTTGATATGGATGTTATTTTTTTTCTGACTGCGATTTCAAAACCATGCACCAGAATTCACTTCTTTCAACTCAGTAATGCATTTTGGATGTGTACCTAGAGTTTAAAGCAGAAAAACAGGAACTTTTAGAATTTTCATTTTTTGACCAAAACGACAGGTCCGGAGCTGATAAAAATGTTGATATTGATGTAATTTTTTTTTCTGACTGCGGTTTCAAAACCATGCACCAGAATCAACTTCTTTCAACTCAGTAATGCATTTTGGATGTGTACCTAGAGTTTAAAGCAGAAAAACAGGAACTATTAGAATTTTCATTTGTTGACCAAAACGACAGGTCCAGAGCTGATAAAAATGTTGATATGGATGTTATTTTTTTCTGACTGCGATTTCAAAACCATGCACCAGAATTCACTTCTTTCAACTCAGTAATGCATTTTGGATGTGTACCTAGAGTTTAAAGCAGAAAAACAGGAACTTTTAGAATTTTCATTTTTTGACCAAAACGACAGGACCGGAGCTGATAAAAATGTTGATATGGATGTTATTTTTTTTCTGACTGCGATTTCAAAACCATGCACCAGAATTCACTTCTTTAAACTCAGTAATGCATTTTGGATGTGTACCTAGAGTTTAAAGCAGAAAAACAGGAACTTTTAGAATTTTCATTTTTTGACCAAAACGACAGGACCGGAGCTGATAAAAATGTTGATATGATTGTTATTTTTTTTCTGACTGCGATTTCAAAACCATGCACCAGAATTCACTTCTTTCAACTCAGTAATGCATTTTGGATGTGTACCTAGAGTTTAAAGCAGAAAAACAGGAACTATTAGAATTTTCATTTGTTGACCAAAACGACAGGACCAGAGCTGATAAAAATGTTGATATGGATGTTATTTTTTTCTGACTGTGATTTCAAAACCATGCACCAGAATTCACTTCTTTTAACTCAGTAATGCATTTTGGATGTGTACCTAGAGTTTAAAGCAGAAAAACAGGAACTTTTAGAATTTTCATTTTTTGACCAAAACGACAGGACCGGAGCTGATAAAAATGTTGATATGGATGTTATTTTTTTTCTGACTGCGATTTCAAAACCATGCACCAGAATTCACTTCTTTAAACTCAGTAATGCATTTTGGATGTGTACCTAGAGTTTAAAGCAGAAAAACAGGAACTTTTAGAATTTTCATTTTTTGACCAAAACGACAGGACCGGAGCTGATAAAAATGTTGATATGGATGTTATTTTTTTTCTGACTGCGATTTCAAAACCATGCACCAGAATTCACTTCTTTCAACTCAGTAATGCATTTTGGATGTGTACCTAGAGTTTAAAGCAGAAAAACAGGAACTTTTAGAATTTTCATTTTTTGACCAAAACGTCAGGACCGGAGCTGATAAAAATGTTGATATGGATGTTATTTTTTTTCTGACTGCGATTTCAAAACCATGCACCAGAATTCACTTCTTTAAACTCAGTAATGCATTTTGGATGTGTACCTAGAGTTTAAAGCAGAAAAACAGGAACTTTTAGAATTTTCATTTTTTGACCAAAACGACAGGTCCGGAGCTGATAAAAATGTTGATATTGTTGTAATTTTTTTTCTGACTGCGGTTTCAAAACCATGCACCAGAATCAACTTCTTTCAACTCAGTAATGCATTTTGGATGTGTACCTAGAGTTTAAAGCAGAAAAACAGGAACTATTAGAATTTTCATTTGTTGACCAAAACGACAGGACCGGAGCTGATAAAAATGTTGATATGGATGTTATTTTTTTTCTGACTGCGATTTCAAAACCATGCACCAGAATTCACTTCTTTAAACTCAGTAATGCATTTTGGATGTGTACCTAGAGTTTAAAGCAGAAAAACAGGAACTTTTAGAATTTTCATTTTTTGACCAAAACGACAGGTCCGGAGCTGATAAAAATGTTGATATTGTTGTAATTTTTTTTCTGACTGCGATTTCAAAACCATGCACCAGAATTCACTTCTTTCAACTCAGTAATGCATTTTGGATGTGTACCTAGAGTTTAAAGCAGAAAAACAGGAACTTTTAGAATTTTCATTTTTTGACCAAAACGACAGGACCGGAGCTGATAAAAATGTTGATATGGATGTTATTTTTTTTCTGACTGCGATTTCAAAACCATGCACCAGAATTCACTTCTTTAAACTCAGTAATGCATTTTGGATGTGTACCTAGAGTTTAAAGCAGAAAAACAGGAACTTTTAGAATTTTCATTTTTTGACCAAAACGACAGGACCGGAGCTGATAAAAATGTTGATATGGATGTTATTTTTTTTCTGACTGCGATTTCAAAACCATGCACCAGAATTCACTTCTTTCAACTCAGTAATGCATTTTGGATGTGTACCTAGAGTTTAAAGCAGAAAAACAGGAACTTTTAGAATTTTCATTTTTTGACCAAAACGACAGGTCCGGAGCTGATAAAAATGTTGATATTGATGTAATTTTTTTTCTGACTGCGGTTTCAAAACCATGCACCAGAATCAACTTCTTTCAACTCAGTAATGCATTTTGGATGTGTACCTAAAGTTTAAAGCAGAAAAACAGGAACTTTTAGAATTTTCATTTTTTGACCAAAACGACAGGACCGGAGCTGATAAAAATGTTGATATGGATGTTATTTTTTTTCTGACTGCGATTTCAAAACCATGCACCAGAATTCACTTCTTTAAACTCAGTAATGCATTTTGGATGTGTACCTAGAGTTTAAAGCAGAAAAACAGGAACTTTTAGAATTTTCATTTTTTGACCAAAACGACAGGACCGGAGCTGATAAAAATGTTGATATGGATGTTATTTTTTTTCTGACTGCGATTTCAAAACCATGCACCAGAATTCACTTCTTTCAACTCAGTAATGCATTTTGGATGTGTACCTAGAGTTTAAAGCAGAAAAACAGGAACTTTTAGAATTTTCATTTTTTGACCAAAACGACAGGTCCGGAGCTGATAAAAATGTTGATATTGATGTAATTTTTTTTCTGACTGCGATTTTAAAACCATGCACCAGAATCAACTTCTTTCAACTCAGTAATGCATTTTGGATGTGTACCTAAAGTTTAAAGCAGAAAAACAGGAACTTTTAGAATTTTCATTTTTTGACCAAAACGACAGGACCGGAGCTGATAAAAATGTTGATATGGATGTTATTTTTTTTCTAACTGTGATTTCAAAACCATGCACCAGAATTCACTTCTTTCAACTCAGTAATGCATTTTGGATGTGTACCTAGAGTTTAAAGCAGAAAAACAGGAACTTTTAGAATTTTCATTTTTTGACCAAAACGACAGGACCGGAGCTGATTAAAATGTTGATATGATTGTTATTTTTTTTCTGACTGCGATTTCAAAACCATGCACCAGAATTCACTTTTTTCAACTCAGTAATGCATTTTGGATGTGTACCTAGAGTTTAAAGCAGAAAAACAGGAACTTTTAGAATTTTCATTTTTTGACCAAAACGACAGGTCCGGAGCTGATAAAAATGTTGATATTGATGTCATTTTTTTTTCTGACTGCGATTTCAAAACCATGCACCAGAATTCACTTCTTTCAACTCAGTAATGCATTTTGGATGTGTACCTAGAGTTTAAAGCAGAAAAACAGGAACTTTTAGAATTTTCATTTTTTGACCAAAACGACAGGACCGGAGCTGATAAAAATGTTGATATGGATGTTATTTTTTTTCTGACTGCGATTTCAAAACCATGCACCAGAATTCACTTCTTTAAACTCAGTAATGAATTTTGGATGTGTACCTAGAGTTTAAAGCAGAAAAACAGGAACTTTTAGAATTTTCATTTTTTGACCAAAACGACAGGACCGGAGCTGATTAAAATGTTGATATGATTGTTATTTTTTTTCTGACTGCGATTTCAAAACCATGCACCAGAATCAACTTCTTTCAACTCAGTAATGCATTTTGGATGTGTACCTAGAGTTTAAAGCAGAAAAACAGGAACTTTTAGAATTTTCATTTTTTGACCAAAACGACAGGACCGGAGCTGATAAAAATGTTGATATGGATGTTATTTTTTTTCTGACTGCGATTTCAAAACCATGCACCAGAATTCACTTCTTTCAACTCAGTAATGCATTTTGGATGTGTACCTAGAGTTTAAAGCAGAAAAACAGGAACTTTTAGAATTTTCATTTTTTGACCAAAACGACAGGACCGGAGCTGATAAAAATGTTGATATGGATGTTATTTTTTTCTGACTGCGATTTCAAAACCATGCACCAGAATTCACTTCTTTAAACTCAGTAATGCATTTTGGATGTGTACCTAGAGTTTAAAGCAGAAAAACAGGAACTTTTAGAATTTTCATTTTTTGACCAAAACGACAGGTCCGGAGCTGATAAAAATGTTGATATTGTTGTAATTTTTTTTCTGACTGCGGTTTCAAAACCATGCACCAGAATCAACTTCTTTCAACTCAGTAATGCATTTTGGATGTGTACCTAGAGTTTAAAGCAGAAAAACAGGAACTTTTAGAATTTTCATTTTTTGACCAAAACGACAGGTCCGGAGCTGATAAAAATGTTGATATTTATGTAATTTTTTTTCTGACTGCGGTTTCAAAACCATGCACCAGAATCAACTTCTTTCAACTCAGTAATGCATTTTGGATGTGTACCTAAAGTTTAAAGCAGAAAAACAGGAACTTTTAGAATTTTCATTTTTTGACCAAAACGACAGGACCGGAGCTGATAAAAATGTTGATATGGATGTTATTTTTTTTCTAACTGTGATTTCAAAACCATGCACCAGAATTCACTTCTTTCAACTCAGTAATGCATTTTGGATGTGTACCTAGAGTTTAAAGCAGAAAAACAGGAACTTTTAGAATTTTCATTTTTTGACCAAAACGACAGGACCGGAGCTGATTAAAATGTTGATATGATTGTTATTTTTTTTCTGACTGCGATTTCAAAACCATGCACCAGAATTCACTTCTTTAAACTCAGTAATGCATTTTGGATGTGTACCTAGAGTTTAAAGCAGAAAAACAGGAACTTTTAGAATTTTCATTTTTTGACCAAAACGACAGGACCGGAACTGATTAAAATGTTGATATGATTGTTATTTTTTTTCTGACTGCGATATCAAAACCATGCACCAGAATTCACTTCTTTCAACTCAGTAATGCATTTTGGATGTGTACCTAGAGTTTAAAGCAGAAAAACAGGAACTTTTGGAATTTTCATTTTTTGACCAAAACGACAGGACCGGAGCTGATAAAAATGTTGATATGGATGTTATTTTTTTTCTGACTGCGATTTCAAAACCATGCACCAGAATTCACTTCTTTAAACTCAGTAATGCATTTTGGATGTGTACCTAGAGTTTAAAGCAGAAAAACAGGAACTTTTAGAATTTTCATTTTTTGACCAAAACGACAGGACCAGAACTGATTAAAATGTTGATATGATTGTTATTTTTTTTCTGACTGCGATATCAAAACCATGCACCAGAATTCACTTCTTTCAACTCAGTAATGCATTTTGGATGTGTACCTAGAGTTTAAAGCAGAAAAACAGGAACTTTTAGAATTTTCATTTTTTGACCAAAACGACAGGTCCGGAGCTGATAAAAATGTTGATATTGTTGTAATTTTTTTTCTGACTGCGGTTTCAAAACCATGCACCAGAATCAACTTCTTTCATTTCAGTAATGCATTTTGGATGTGTACCTAGAGTTTAAAGCAGAAAAACAGGAACTTTTAGAATTTTCATTTTTTGACCAAAACGACAGGTCCGGAGCTGATAAAAATGTTGATATTTATGTAATTTTTTTTTCTGACTGCGGTTTCAAAACCATGCACCAGAATCAACTTCTTTCAACTCAGTAATGCATTTTGGATGTGTACCTAAAGTTTAAAGCAGAAAAACAGGAACTTTTAGAATTTTCATTTTTTGACCAAAACGACAGGACCGGAGCTGATAAAAATGTTGATATGGATGTTATTTTTTTTCTAACTGTGATTTCAAAACCATGCACCAGAATTCACTTCTTTCAACTCAGTAATGCATTTTGGATGTGTACCTAGAGTTTAAAGCAGAAAAACAGGAACTTTTAGAATTTTCATTTTTTGACCAAAACGACAGGACCGGAGCTGATTAAAATGTTGATATGATTGTTATTTTTTTTCTGACTGCGATTTCAAAACCATGCACCAGAATTCACTTTTTTCAACTCAGTAATGCATTTTGGATGTGTACCTAGAGTTTAAAGCAGAAAAACAGGAACTTTTAGAATTTTCATTTTTTGACCAAAACGACAGGACCGGAGCTGATAAAAATGTTGATATGGATGTTATTTTTTTTCTGACTGCGATTTCAAAACCATGCACCAGAATTCACTTCTTTAAACTCAGTAATGCATTTTGGATGTGTACCTAGAGTTTAAAGCAGAAAAACAGGAACTTTTAGAATTTTCATTTTTTGACCAAAACGACAGGACCGGAGCTGATTAAAATGTTGATATGATTGTTATTTTTTTTCTGACTGCGATTTCAAAACCATGCACCAGAATCAACTTCTTTCAACTCAGTAATGCATTTTGGATGTGTACCTAGAGTTTAAAGCAGAAAAACAGGAACTTTTAGAATTTTCATTTTTTGACCAAAACGACAGGACCGGAGCTGATAAAAATGTTGATATGGATGTTATTTTTTTTCTGACTGCGATTTCAAAACCATGCACCAGAATTCACTTCTTTCAACTCAGTAATGCATTTTGGATGTGTACCTAGAGTTTAAAGCAGAAAAACAGGAACTTTTAGAATTTTCATTTTTTGACCAAAACGACAGGACCGGAGCTGATAAAAATGTTGATATGGATGTTATTTTTTTTCTGACTGCGATTTCAAAACGATGCACCAGAATTCACTTCTTTAAACTCAGTAATGCATTTTGGATGTGTACCTAGAGTTTAAAGCAGAAAAACAGGAACTTTTAGAATTTTCATTTTTTGACCAAAACGACAGGTCCGGAGCTGATAAAAATGTTGATATTGTTGTAATTTTTTTTCTGACTGCGGTTTCAAAACCATGCACCAGAATCAACTTCTTTCAACTCAGTAATGCATTTTGGATGTGTACCTAGAGTTTAAAGCAGAAAAACAGGAACTTTTAGAATTTTCATTTTTTGACCAAAACGACAGGTCCGGAGCTGATAAAAATGTTGATATTTATGTAATTTTTTTTCTGACTGCGGTTTCAAAACCATGCACCAGAATCAACTTCTTTCAACTCAGTAATGCATTTTGGATGTGTACCTAAAGTTTAAAGCAGAAAAACAGGAACTTTTAGAATTTTCATTTTTTGACCAAAACGACAGGACCGGAGCTGATAAAAATGTTGATATGGATGTTATTTTTTTTCTAACTGTGATTTCAAAACCATGCACCAGAATTCACTTCTTTCAACTCAGTAATGCATTTTGGATGTGTACCTAGAGTTTAAAGCAGAAAAACAGGAACTTTTAGAATTTTCATTTTTTGACCAAAACGACAGGACCGGAGCTGATTAAAATGTTGATATGATTGTTATTTTTTTTCTGACTGCGATTTCAAAACCATGCACCAGAATTCACTTCTTTCAACTCAGTAATGCATTTTGGATGTGTACCTAGAGTTTAAAGCAGAAAAACAGGAACTTTTAGAATTTTCATTTTTTTAACCAAAACGACAGGTCCGGAGCTGATAAAAATGTTGATATTGATGTAATTTTTTTTCTGACTGCGGTTTCAAAACCATGCACCAGAATCAACTTCTTTCAACTCAGTAATGCATTTTGGATGTGTACCTAGAGTTTAAAGCAGAAAAACAGGAACTATTAGAATTTTCATTTGTTGACCAAAACGACAGGACCAGAGCTGATAAAAATGTTGATACGGATGTTATTTTTTTCTGACTGCAATTTCAAAACCATGCACCAGAATTCACTTTTTTCAACTCAGTAATGCATTTTGGATGTGTACCTAGAGTTTAAAGCAGAAAAACAGGAACTTTTAGAATTGTCATTTTTTGACCAAAACGACAGGTCCGGAGCTGATAAAAATGTTGATATTGATGTAATTTTTTTTCTGACTGCGGTTTCAAAACCATGCACCAGAATCAACTTCTTTCAACTCAGTAATGCATTTTGGATGTGTACCTAGAGTTTAAAGCAGAAAAACAGGAACTATTAGAATTTTCATTTGTTGACCAAAACGACAGGACCAGAGCTGATAAAAATGTTGATACGGATGTTATTTTTTTCTGACTGCGATTTCAAAACCATGCACCAGAATTCACTTCTTTCAACTCAGTAATGCATTTTGGATGTGTACCTAGAGTTTAAAGCAGAAAAACAGGAACTTTTAGAATTTTCATTTTTTGACCAAAACGACAGGACCGGAGCTGATAAAAATGTTGATATGGATGTTATTTTTTTTCTGACTGCGATTTCAAAACCATGCACCAGAATTCACTTCTTTCAACTCAGTAATGCATTTTGGATGTGTACCTAGAGTTTAAAGCAGAAAAACAGGAACTTTTAGAATTTTCATTTTTTGACCAAAACGACAGGACCGGAGCTGATAAAAATGTTGATATGGATGTTATTTTTTTTCTGACTGCGATTTCAAAACCATGCACCAGAATTCACTTCTTTCAACTCAGTAATGCATTTTGGATGTGTACCTAGAGTTTAAAGCAGAAAAACAGGAACTTTTAGAATTTTCATTTTTTGACCAAAACGACAGGTCCGGAGCTGATAAAAATGTTGATATTGATGTAATTTTTTTTTCTGACTGCGGTTTCAAAACCATGCACCAGAATCAACTTCTTTCAACTCAGTAATGCATTTTGGATGTGTACCTAGAGTTTAAAGCAGAAAAACAGGAACTTTTAGAATTTTCATTTTTTGACCAAAACGACAGGACCGGAGCTGATTAAAATGTTGATATGATTGTTATTTTTTTTCTGACTGCGATTTCAAAACCATGCACCAGAATCAACTTCTTTCAACTCAGTAATGCATTTTGGATGTGTACCTAGAGTTTAAAGCAGAAAAACAGGAACTTTTAGAATTTTCATTTTTTGACCAAAACGACAGGACCGGAGCTGATAAAAATGTTGATATGGATGTTATTTTTTTTCTGACTGCGATTTCAAAACCATGCACCAGAATTCACTTCTTTCAACTCAGTAATGCATTTTGGATGTGTACCTAGAGTTTAAAGCAGAAAAACAGGAACTTTTAGAATTTTCATTTTTTGACCAAAACGACAGGACCGGAGCTGATAAAAATGTTGATATGGATGTTATTTTTTTTCTGACTGCGATTTCAAAACGATGCACCAGAATTCACTTCTTTAAACTCAGTAATGCATTTTGGATGTGTACCTAGAGTTTAAAGCAGAAAAACAGGAACTTTTAGAATTTTCATTTTTTGACCAAAACGACAGGTCCGGAGCTGATAAAAATGTTGATATTGTTGTAATTTTTTTTCTGACTGCGGTTTCAAAACCATGCACCAGAATCAACTTCTTTCAACTCAGTAATGCATTTTGGATGTGTACCTAGAGTTTAAAGCAGAAAAACAGGAACTTTTAGAATTTTCATTTTTTGACCAAAACGACAGGTCCGGAGCTGATAAAAATGTTGATATTTATGTAATTTTTTTTCTGACTGCGGTTTCAAAACCATGCACCAGAATCAACTTCTTTCAACTCAGTAATGCATTTTGGATGTGTACCTAAAGTTTAAAGCAGAAAAACAGGAACTTTTAGAATTTTCATTTTTTGACCAAAACGACAGGACCGGAGCTGATAAAAATGTTGATATGGATGTTATTTTTTTTCTAACTGTGATTTCAAAACCATGCACCAGAATTCACTTCTTTCAACTCAGTAATGCATTTTGGATGTGTACCTAGAGTTTAAAGCAGAAAAACAGGAACTTTTAGAATTTTCATTTTTTGACCAAAACGACAGGACCGGAGCTGATTAAAATGTTGATATGATTGTTATTTTTTTTCTGACTGCGATTTCAAAACCATGCACCAGAATTCACTTCTTTCAACTCAGTAATGCATTTTGGATGTGTACCTAGAGTTTAAAGCAGAAAAACAGGAACTTTTAGAATTTTCATTTTTTTAACCAAAACGACAGGTCCGGAGCTGATAAAAATGTTGATATTGATGTAATTTTTTTTCTGACTGCGGTTTCAAAACCATGCACCAGAATCAACTTCTTTCAACTCAGTAATGCATTTTGGATGTGTACCTAGAGTTTAAAGCAGAAAAACAGGAACTATTAGAATTTTCATTTGTTGACCAAAACGACAGGACCAGAGCTGATAAAAATGTTGATACGGATGTTATTTTTTTCTGACTGCAATTTCAAAACCATGCACCAGAATTCACTTTTTTCAACTCAGTAA
Source organism: Crinia signifera (assembly GCF_055691185.1). Taxonomy (NCBI): domain Eukaryota; kingdom Metazoa; phylum Chordata; class Amphibia; order Anura; family Myobatrachidae; genus Crinia; species Crinia signifera. The sequence goes on from NC_139227.1 coordinate 93,480,670, forward strand.
TGCATTTTGGATGTGTACCTAGAGTTTAAAGCAGAAAAACAGGAACTTTTAGAATTGTCATTTTTTGACCAAAACGACAGGTCCGGAGCTGATAAAAATGTTGATATTGATGTAATTTTTTTTCTGACTGCGGTTTCAAAACCATGCACCAGAATCAACTTCTTTCAACTCAGTAATGCATTTTGGATGTGTACCTAGAGTTTAAAGCAGAAAAACAGGAACTATTAGAATTTTCATTTGTTGACCAAAACGACAGGACCAGAGCTGATAAAAATGTTGATACGGATGTTATTTTTTTCTGACTGCGATTTCAAAACCATGCACCAGAATTCACTTCTTTCAACTCAGTAATGCATTTTGGATGTGTACCTAGAGTTTAAAGCAGAAAAACAGGAACTTTTAGAATTTTCATTTTTTGACCAAAACGACAGGACCGGAGCTGATAAAAATGTTGATATGGATGTTATTTTTTTTCTGACTGCGATTTCAAAACCATGCACCAGAATTCACTTCTTTCAACTCAGTAATGCATTTTGGATGTGTACCTAGAGTTTAAAGCAGAAAAACAGGAACTTTTAGAATTTTCATTTTTTGACCAAAACGACAGGACCGGAGCTGATAAAAATGTTGATATGGATGTTATTTTTTTTCTGACTGCGATTTCAAAACCATGCACCAGAATTCACTTCTTTCAACTCAGTAATGCATTTTGGATGTGTACCTAGAGTTTAAAGCAGAAAAACAGGAACTTTTAGAATTTTCATTTTTTGACCAAAACGACAGGTCCGGAGCTGATAAAAATGTTGATATTGATGTAATTTTTTTTTCTGACTGCGGTTTCAAAACCATGCACCAGAATCAACTTCTTTCAACTCAGTAATGCATTTTGGATGTGTACCTAGAGTTTAAAGCAGAAAAACAGGAACTATTAGAATTTTCATTTGTTGACCAAAACGACAGGTCCAGAGCTGATAAAAATGTTGATATGGATGTTATTTTTTTCTGACTGCGATTTCAAAACCATGCACCAGAATTCACTTCTTTCAACTCAGTAATGCATTTTGGATGTGTACCTAGAGTTTAAAGCAGAAAAACAGGAACTTTTAGAATTTTCATTTTTTGACCAAAACGACAGGACCGGAGCTGATAAAAATGTTGATATGGATGTTATTTTTTTTCTGACTGCGATTTCAAAACCATGCACCAGAATTCACTTCTTTAAACTCAGTAATGCATTTTGGATGTGTACCTAGAGTTTAAAGCAGAAAAACAGGAACTTTTAGAATTTTCATTTTTTGACTAAAACGACAGGACCGGAGCTGATAAAAATGTTGATATGATTGTTATTTTTTTTCTGACTGCGATTTCAAAACCATGCACCAGAATTCACTTCTTTCAACTCAGTAATGCATTTTGGATGTGTACCTAGAGTTTAAAGCAGAAAAACAGGAACTATTAGAATTTTCATTTGTTGACCAAAACGACAGGACCAGAGCTGATAAAAATGTTGATATGGATGTTATTTTTTTCTGACTGTGATTTCAAAACCATGCACCAGAATTCACTTCTTTTAACTCAGTAATGCATTTTGGATGTGTACCTAGAGTTTAAAGCAGAAAAACAGGAACTTTTAGAATTTTCATTTTTTGACCAAAACAACAGGACCGGAGCTGATAAAAATGTTGATATGGATGTTATTTTTTTTCTGACTGCGATTTCAAAACCATGCACCAGAATTCACTTCTTTAAACTCAGTAATGCATTTTGGATGTGTACCTAGAGTTTAAAGCAGAAAAACAGGAACTTTTAGAATTTTCATTTTTTGACCAAAACGACAGGACCGGAGCTGATAAAAATGTTGATATGGATGTTATTTTTTTTCTGACTGCGATTTCAAAACCATGCACCAGAATTCACTTCTTTCAACTCAGTAATGCATTTTGGATGTGTACCTAGAGTTTAAAGCAGAAAAACAGGAACTTTTAGAATTTTCATTTTTTGACCAAAACGACAGGACCGGACCTGTTAAAAATTTTGATATGGATGTTATTTTTTTTCTGACTGCGATTTCAAAACCATGCACCAGAATCAACTTCTTTCAACTCAGTAATGCATTTTGGATGTGTACCTAGAGTTTAAAGCAGAAAAACAGGAACTTTTAGAATTTTCATTTTTTGACCAAAACGACAGGACCGGAGCTGCTAAAAATGTTGATATGGATGTTATTTTTTTTCTGACTGCGATTTCAAAACCATGCACCAGAATTCACTTCTTTCAACTCAGTAATGCATTTTGGATGTGTACCTAGAGTTTAAAGCAGAAAAACAGGAACTTTTAGAATTTTCATTTTTTGACCAAAACGACAGGACCGGAGCTGATAAAAATGTTGATATGGATGTTATTTTTTTTCTGACTGCGATTTCAAAACCATGCACCAGAATTCACTTCTTTAAACTCAGTAATGCATTTTGGATGTGTACCTAGAGTTTAAAGCAGAAAAACAGGAACTTTTAGAATTTTCATTTTTTGACCAAAACGACAGGTCCGGAGCTGATAAAAATGTTGATATTGTTGTAATTTTTTTTCTGACTGCGGTTTCAAAACCATGCACCAGAATCAACTTCTTTCAACTCAGTAATGCATTTTGGATGTGTACCTAGAGTTTAAAGCAGAAAAACAGGAACTTTTAGAATTTTCATTTTTTGACCAAAACGACAGGTCCGGAGCTGATAAAAATGTTGATATTTATGTAATTTTTTTTCTGACTGCGGTTTCAAAACCATGCACCAGAATCAACTTCTTTCAACTCAGTAATGCATTTTGGATGTGTACCTAAAGTTTAAAGCAGAAAAACAGGAACTTTTAGAATTTTCATTTTTTGACCAAAACGACAGGACCGGAGCTGATAAAAATGTTGATATGGATGTTATTTTTTTTCTAACTGTGATTTCAAAACCATGCACCAGAATTCACTTCTTTCAACTCAGTAATGCATTTTGGATGTGTACCTAGAGTTTAAAGCAGAAAAACAGGAACTTTTCGAATTTTCATTTTTTGACCAAAACGACAGGACCGGAGCTGATTAAAATGTTGATATGATTGTTATTTTTTTTCTGACTGCGATTTCAAAACCATGCACCAGAATTCACTTCTTTCAACTCAGTAATGCATTTTGGATGTGTACCTAGAGTTTAAAGCAGAAAAACAGGAACTTTTAGAATTTTCATTTTTTGACCAAAACGACAGGTCCGGAGCTGATAAAAATGTTGATATTGATGTAATTTTTTTTCTGACTGCGGTTTCAAAACCATGCACCAGAATCAACTTCTTTCAACTCAGTAATGCATTTTGGATGTGTACCTAGAGTTTAAAGCAGAAAAACAGGAACTATTAGAATTTTCATTTGTTGACCAAAACGACAGGACCAGAGCTTATAAAAATGTTGATATGGATGTTATTTTTTTCTGACTGCGATTTCAAAACCATGCACCGGAATTCACTTCTTTCAACTCAGTAATGCATTTTGGATGTGTACCTAGAGTTTAAAGCAGAAAAACAGGAACTTTTAGAATTTTCATTTTTTGACCAAAACGACAGGACCGGAGCTGATAAAAATGTTGATATGGATGTTATTTTTTTCTGACTGCGATTTCAAAACCATGCACCAGAATTCACTTCTTTAAACTCAGTAATGCATTTTGGATGTGTACCTAGAGTTTAAAGCAGAAAAAATGGAACTTTTAGAATTTTCATTTTTTGACCAAAACGACAGGTCCGGAGCTGATAAAAATGTTGATATTGATGTAATTTTTTTTCTGACTGCGGTTTCAAAACAATGCACCAGAATCAACTTCTTTCAACTCAGTAATGCATTTTGGATGTGTACCTAGAGTTTAAAGCAGAAAAACAGGAACTATTAGAATTTTCATTTGTTGACCAAAACGACAGGACCAGAGCTGATAAAAATGTTGATATGGATGTTATTTTTTTCTGACTGCGATTTCAAAACCATGCACCAGAATTCACTTCTTTCAACTCAGTAATGCATTTTGGATGTGTACCTAGAGTTTAAAGCAGAAAAACAGGAACTTTTAGAATTTTCATTTTTTGACCAAAACGACAGGACCGGAGCTGATAAAAATGTTGATATGGATGTTATTTTTTTTCTGACTGCGATTTCAAAACCATGCACCAGAATTCACTTCTTTAAACTCAGTAATGCATTTTGGATGTGTACCTAGAGTTTAAAGCAGAAAAACAGGAACTATTAGAATTTTCATTTGTTGACCAAAACGACAGGACCAGAGCTGATAAAAATGTTGATATGGATGTTATTTTTTTCTGACTGCGATTTCAAAACCATGCACCGGAATTCACTTCTTTCAACTCAGTAATGCATTTTGGATGTGTACCTAGAGTTTAAAGCAGAAAAACAGGAACTTTTAGAATTTTCATTTTTTGACCAAAACGACAGGACCGGAGCTGATAAAAATGTTGATATGGATGTTATTTTTTTTCTGACTGCGATTTCAAAACCATGCACCAGAATTCACTTCTTTCAACTCAGTAATGCATTTTGGATGTGTACCTAGAGTTTAAAGCAGAAAAACAGGAACTTTTAGAATTTTCATTTTTTGACCAAAACGACAGGTCCGGAGCTGATAAAAATGTTGATATTGATGTAATTTTTTTTCTGACTGCGGTTTCAAAACAATGCACCAGAATCAACTTCTTTCAACTCAGTAATGCATTTTGGATGTGTACCTAGAGTTTAAAGCAGAAAAACAGGAACTATTAGAATTTTCATTTGTTGACCAAAACGACAGGACCAGAGCTGATAAAAATGTTGATATGGATGTTATTTTTTTCTGACTGCGATTTCAAAACCATGCACCAGAATTCACTTCTTTAAACTCAGTAATGCATTTTGGATGTGTACCTAGAGTTTAAAGCAGAAAAACAGGAACTTTTAGAATTTTCATTTTTTGACCAAAACGACAGGACCGGAGCTGATAAAAATGTTGATATGGATGTTATTTTTTTTCTGACTGCGATTTCAAAACCATGCACCAGAATTCACTTCTTTCAACTCAGTAATGCATTTTGGATGTGTACCTAGAGTTTAAAGCAGAAAAACAGGAACTTTAGGAATTTTCATTTTTTGACCAAAACGACAGGACCGGAGCTGATAAAAATGTTGATATGGATGTTATTTTTTTTCTGACTGCGATTTCAAAACCATGCACCAGAATCAATTTCTTTCAACTCAGTAATGCATTTTAGATGTGTACCTAGAGTTTAAAGCAGAAAAACAGGAACTTTTAGAATTTTCATTTTTTTACCAAAACGACAGGACCGGAGCTGATAAAAATGTTGATATGGATGTTATTTTTTTTCTGACTGCGATTTCAAAACCATGCACCAGAATTCACTTCTTTCAACTCAGTAATGCATTTTGGATGTGTACCTAGAGTTTAAAGCAGAAAAACAGGAACTTTTAGAATTTTCATTTTTTGACCAAAACGACAGGACCGGAGCTGATAAAAATGTTGATATGGATGTTATTTTTTTTCTGACTGCGATTTCAAAACCATGCACCAGAATTCACTTCTTTAAACTCAGTAATGCATTTTGGATGTGTACCTAGAGTTTAAAGCAGAAAAACAGGAACTTTTAGAATTTTCATTTTTTGACCAAAACGACAGGTCCGGAGCTGATAAAAATGTTGATATTGATGTAATTTTTTTTCTGACTGCGGTTTCAAAACCATGCACCAGAATCAACTTCTTTCAACTCAGTAATGCATTTTGGATGTGTACCTAGAGTTTAAAGCAGAAAAACAGGAACTATTAGAATTTTCATTTTTTGACCAAAACGACAGGACCGGAGCTGATAAAAATGTTGATATGGATGTTATTTTTTTTCTGACTGCGATTTCAAAACCATGCACCAGAATTCACTTCTTTAAACTCAGTAATGCATTTTGGATGTGTACCTAGAGTTTAAAGCAGAAAAACAGGAACTTTTAGAATTTTCATTTTTTGACCAAAACGACAGGTCCGGAGCTGATAAAAATGTTGATATTGATGTAATTTTTTTTCTGACTGCGGTTTCAAAACCATGCACCAGAATCAACTTCTTTCAACTCAGTAATGCATTTTGGATGTGTACCTAGAGTTTAAAGCAGAAAAACAGGAACTATTAGAATTTTCATTTGTTGACCAAAACGACAGGACCAGAGCTGATAAAAATGTTGATATGGATGTTATTTTTTTCTGACTGCGATTTCAAAACCATGCACCAGAATTCACTTCTTTCAACTCAGTAATGCATTTTGGATGTGTACCTAGAGTTTAAAGCAGAAAAACAGGAACTTTTAGAATTTTCATTTTTTGACCAAAACGACAGGACCGGAGCTGATAAAAATGTTGATATGGATGTTTTTTTTTTTTCACTGCGATTTCAAAACCATGCACCAGAATTCACTTCTTTAAACTCAGTAATGCATTTTGGATGTGTACCTAGAGTTTAAAGCAGAAAAACAGGAACTTTTAGAATTTTCATTTTTTGACCAAAACGACAGGTCCGGAGCTGATAAAAATGTTGATATTGATGTAATTTTTTTTCTGACTGCGGTTTCAAAACCATGCACCAGAATCAACTTCTTTCAACTCAGTAATGCATTTTGGATGTGTACCTAGAGTTTAAAGCAGAAAAACAGGAACTATTAGAATTTTCATTTGTTGACCAAAACGACAGGACCAGAGCTGATAAAAATGTTGATATGGATGTTATTTTTTTCTGACTGCGATTTCAAAACCATGCACCAGAATTCACTTCTTTCAACTCAGTAATGCATTTTGGATGTGTACCTAGAGTTTAAAGCAGAAAAACAGGAACTTTTAGAATTTTCATTTTTTGACCAAAACGACAGGACCGGAGCTGATAAAAATGTTGATACGGATGTTATTTTTTTTCTGACTGCGATTTCAAAACCATGCACCAGAATTCACTTCTTTCAACTCAGTAATGCATTTTGGATGTGTACCTAGAGTTTAAAGCAGAAAAACAGGAACTTTTAGAATTTTCATTTTTTGACCAAAACGACAGGACCGGAGCTGATAAAAATGTTGATATGGATGTTATTTTTTTTCTGACTGCGATTTCAAAACCATGCACCAGAATTCACTTCTTTCAACTCAGTAATGCATTTTGGATGTGTACCTAAAGTTTAAAGCAGAAAAACAGGAACTTTTAGAATTTTCATTTTTTGACCAAAACGACAGGACCGGAGCTGATAAAAATGTTGATATGGATGTTATTTTTTTTCTGACTGCGATTTCAAAACCATGCACCAGAATTCACTTCTTTCAACTCAGTAATGCATTTTGGATGTGTACCTAGAGTTTAAAGCAGAAAAACAGGAACTTTTAGAATTTTCATTTTTTGACCAAAACGACAGGACCGGAGCTGATAAAAATGTTGATATGGATGTTATTTTTTTTCTGACTGCGATTTCAAAACCATGCACCAGAATTCACTTCTTTAAACTCAGTAATGCATTTTGGATGTGTACCTAGAGTTTAAAGCAGAAAAACAGGAACTTTTAGAATTTTCATTTTTTGACCAAAACGACAGGACCGGAGCTGATTAAAATGTTGATATGATTGTTATTTTTTTTCTGACTGCGATTTCAAAACCATGCACCAGAATTCACTTCTTTCAACTCAGTAATGCATTTTGGATGTGTACCTAGAGTTTAAAGCAGAAAAACAGGAACTTTTAGAATTTTCAGTTTTTGACCAAAACGACAGGTCCGGAGCTGATAAAAATGTTGATATTGATGTAATTTTTTTTCTGACTGCGGTTTCAAAACCATGCACCAGAATCAACTTCTTTAAACTCAGTAATGCATTTTGGATGTGTACCTAGAGTTTAAAGCAGAAAAACAGGAACTTTTAGAATTTTCATTTTTTGACCAAAACGACAGGACCGGAGCTGATAAAAATGTTGATATGGATGTTATTTTTTTTCTGACTGCGATTTCAAAACCATGCACCAGAATTCACTTCTTTCAACTCAGTAATGCATTTTGGATGTGTACCTAGAGTTTAAAGCAGAAAAACAGGAACTTTTAGAATTTTCAGTTTTTGACCAAAACGACAGGTCCGGAGCTGATAAAAATGTTGATATTGATGTAATTTTTTTTCTGACTGCGGTTTCAAAACCATGCACCAGAATCAACTTCTTTAAACTCAGTTATGCATTTTGGATGTGTACCTAGAGTTTAAAGCAGAAAAACAGGAACTTTTAGAATTTTCATTTTTTGACCAAAACGACAGGACCGGAGCTGATAAAAATGTTGATATGGATGTTATTTTTTTTCTGACTGCGATTTCAAAACCATGCACCAGAATTCACTTCTTTCAACTCAGTAATGCATTTTGGATGTGTACCTAAAGTTTAAAGCAGAAAAACAGGAACTTTTAGAATTTTCATTTTTTGACCAAAACGACAGGACCGGAGCTGATAAAAATGTTGATATGGATGTTATTTTTTTTCTGACTGCGATTTCAAAACCATGCACCAGAATTCACTTCTTTCAACTCAGTAATGCATTTTGGATGTGTACCTAGAGTTTAAAGCAGAAAAACAGGAACTTTTAGAATTTTCATTTGTTGACCAAAATGACAGGACCGGAGCAGATAAAAATGTTGATATGGATGTTATTTTTTTTCTGACTGCGATTTCAAAACCATGCACCAGAATTCACTTCTTTCAACTCAGTAATGCATTTTGGATGTGTACCTAGAGTTTAAAGCAGAAAAACAGGAACTTTTAGAATTTTCATTTGTTGACCAAAACGACAGGACCGGAGCTGATAAAAATGTTGATATGGATGTTATTTTTTTTCTGACTGCGATTTCAAAACCATGCACCAGAATTCACTTCTTTCAACTCAGTAATGCATTTTGGATGTGTACCTAGAGTTTAAAGCAGAAAAACAGGAACTTTTAGAATTTTCATTTTTTGACCAAAACGACAGGACCGGAGCTGATAAAAATGTTGATATGGATGTTATTTTTTTTCTGACTGCGATTTCAAAACCATGCACCAGAATTCACTTCTTTAAACTCAGTAATGCATTTTGGATGTGTACCTAGAGTTTAAAGCAGAAAAACAGGAACTTTTAGAATTTTCATTTGTTGACCAAAACGACAGGACCGGAGCTGATAAAAATGTTGATATGGATGTTATTTTTTTTCTGACTGCGATTTCAAAACCATGCACCAGAATTCACTTCTTTAAACTCAGTAATGCATTTTGGATGTGTACCTAGAGTTTAAAGCAGAAAAACAGGAACTTTTAGAATTTTCAGTTTTTGACCAAAACGACAGGTCCGGAGCTGATAAAAATGTTGATATTGATGTAATTTTTTTTCTGACTGCGGTTTCAAAACCATGCACCAGAATCAACTTTTTTAAACTCAGTTATGCATTTTGGATGTGTACCTAGAGTTTAAAGCAGAAAAACAGGAACTTTTAGAATTTTAATTTTTTGACCAAAACGACAGGACCGGAGCTGATAAAAATGTTGATATGGATGTTATTTTTTTTCTTACTGCGATTTCAAAACCATGCACCAGAATTCACTTCTTTCAACTCAGTAATGCATTTTGGATGTGTACCTAGAGTTTAAAGCAGAAAAACAGGAACTTTTAGAATTTTCATTTGTTGACTAAAACGACAGGACCGGAGCTGATAAAAATGTTGATATGGATGTTATTTTTTTTTCTGACTGCGATTTCAAAACCATGCACCAGAATTCACTTCTTTCAACTCAGTAATGCATTTTGGATGTGTACCTAGAGTTTAAAGCAGAAAAACAGGAACTTTTAGAATTTTCATTTTTTGACCAAAACGACAGGACCGGAGCTGATAAAAATGTTGATATGGATGTTATTTTTTTTCTGACTGCGATTTCAAAACCATGCACCAGAATTCACTTCTTTAAACTCAGTAATGCATTTTGGATGTGTACCTAGAGTTTAAAGCAGAAAAACAGGAACTTTTAGAATTTTCATTTTTTGACCAAAACGACAGGACCGGAGCTGATAAAAATGTTGATATGGATGTTATTTTTTTTCTGACTGTGATTTCAAAACCATGCACCAGAATTCACTTCTTTCAACTCAGTAATGCATTTTGGATGTGTACGTAGAGTTTAAAGCAGAAAAACAGGAACTTTTAGAATTTTCATTTTTTGACCAAAACGACAGGACCGGACCTGATAAAAATGTTGATATGGATGTTATTTTTTTTCTGACTGCGATTTCAAAACCATGCACCAGAATCAACTTCTTTCAACTCAGTAATGCATTTTGGATGTGTACCTAGAGTTTAAAGCAGAAAAACAGGAACTTTTAGAATTTTCATTTTTTGACCAAAACGACAGGACCGGAGCTGATAAAAATGTTGATATGGATGTTATTTTTTTTCTGACTGCGATTTCAAAACCATGCACCAGAATTCACTTCTTTCAACTCAGTAATGCATTTTGGATGTGTACCTAGAGTTTAAAGCAGAAAAACAGGAACTTTTAGAATTTTCATTTTTTGACCAAAACGACAGGACCGGAGCTGATAAAAATGTTGATATGGATGTTATTTTTTTCTGACTGCGATTTCAAAACCATGCACCAGAATTCACTTCTTTAAACTCAGTAATGCATTTTGGATGTGTACCTAGAGTTTAAAGCAGAAAAACAGGAACTTTTAGAATTTTCATTTTTTGACCAAAACGACAGGACCGGAGCTGATAAAAATGTTGATATTGATGTTATTTTTTTTTCTGACTGCGATTTCAAAACCATGCACCAGAGTTCACTTCTTTCAACTCAGTAATGCATTTTGGATGTGTACCTAGAGTTTAAAGCAGAAAAACCGGAGCTTTTAGAATTTTCATTTTTTGACCAAAACGACAGGTCCGGAGCTGATAAAAATGTTGATATTGATGTAATTTTTTTTCTGACTGCGGTTTCAAAACCATGCACCAGAATCAACTTCTTTCAACTCAGTAATGCATTTTGGATGTGTACCTAGAGTTTAAAGCAGAAAAACAGGAACTTTTAGAATTTTCATTTGTTGACCAAAATGACAGGACCGGAGCTGATAAAAATGTTGATATGGATGTTATTTTATTTCTGACTGCATTTTCAAAACCATGCACCAGAATTCACTTCTTTCAACTCAGTAATGCATTTTGGATGTGTACCTAGAGTTTAAAGCAGAAAAACAGGAACTTTTAGAATTTTCATTTTTTGACCAAAACGACAGGTCCGGAGCTGATAAAAATGTTGATATTTATGTAATTTTTTTTCTGACTGCGGTTTCAAAACCATGCACCAGAATCAACTTCTTTCAACTCAGTAATGCATTTTGGATGTGTACCTAGAGTTTAAAGCAGAAAAACAGGAACTTTTAGAATTTTCATTTGTTGACCAAAACGACAGGACCGGAGCTGATAAAAATGTTGATATGGATGTTATTTTACTGACTGCATTTTCAAAACCATGCACCAGAATTCACTTCTTTCAACTCAGTAATGCATTTTGGATGTGTACCTAGAGTTTAAAGCAGAAAAACAGGAACTTTTAGAATTTTCATTTTTTGACCAAAACGACAGGACCGGAGCTGATTAAAATGTTGATATGATTGTTATTTTTTTCTGACTGCGATTTCAAAACCATGCACCAGAATTCACTTCTTTCAACTCAGTAATGCATTTTGGATGTGTACCTAGAGTTTAAAGCAGAAAAAAAGGAACTTTTAGAATTTTCATTTTTTGACCAAAACGACAGGTCCGGAGCTGATAAAAATGTTGATATTGATGTAATTTTTTTTCTGACTGCGGTTTCAAAACCATGCACCAGAATCAACTTCTTTCAACTCAGTAATGCATTTTGGATGTGTACCTAGAGTTTAAAGCAGAAAAACAGGAACTATTAGAATTTTTATTTGCTGACCAAAACGACAGGACCAGAGCTGATAAAAATGTTGATATGGATGTTATTTTTTTTCTGACTGCGATTTCAAAACCATGCACCAGAATTCACTTCTTTCAACTCAGTAATGCATTTTGGATGTGTACCTAGAGTTTAAAGCAGAAAAACAGGAACTTTTAGAATTTTCATTTTTTGACCAAAACGACAGGACCGGAGCTGATAAAAATGTTGATATGGATGTTATTTTTTTTCTGACTGCGATTTCAAAACCATGCACCAGAATTCACTTCTTTCAACTCAGTAATGCATTTTGGATGTGTACCTAGAGTTTAAAGCAGAAAAACAGGAACTTTTAGAATTTTCAGTTTTTGACCAAAACGACAGGTCCGGAGCTGATAAAAATGTTGATATTGATGTAATTTTTTTTCTGACTGTGGTTTCAAAACCATGCACCAGAATCAACTTCTTTAAACTCAGTTATGCATTTTGGATGTGTACCTAGAGTTTAAAGCAGAAAAACAGGAACTTTTAGAATTTTCATTTTTTGACCAAAACGACAGGACCGGAGCTGATAAAAATGTTGATATGGATGTTATTTTTTTTCTGACTGCGATTTCAAAACCATGCACCAGAATTCACTTCTTTCAACTCAGTAATGCATTTTGGATGTGTACCTAGAGTTTAAAGCAGAAAAACAGGAACTTTTAGAATTTTCATTTGTTGACCAAAATGACAGGACCGGAGCTGATAAAAATGTTGATATGGATGTTATTTTTTTTCTGACTGCGATTTCAAAACCATGCACCAGAATTCACTTCTTTCAACTCAGTAATGCATTTTGGATGTGTACCTAGAGTTTAAAGCAGAAAAACAGGAACTTTTAGAATTTTCATTTGTTGACCAAAACGACAGGACCGGAGCTGATAAAAATGTTGATATGGATGTTATTTTTTTTCTGACTGCGATTTCAAAACCATGCACCAGAATTCACTTCTTTCAACTCAGTAATGCATTTTGGATGTGTACCTAGAGTTTAAAGCAGAAAAACAGGAACTTTTAGAATTTTCAGTTTTTGACCAAAACGACAGGTCCGGAGCTGATAAAAATGTTGATATTGATGTAATTTTTTTTCTGACTGCGGTTTCAAAACCATGCACCAGAATCAACTTCTTTAAACTCAGTTATGCATTTTGGATGTGTACCTAGAGTTTAAAGCAGAAAAACAGGAACTTTTAGAATTTTAATTTTTTGACCAAAACGACAGGACCGGAGCTGATAAAAATGTTGATATGGATGTTATTTTTTTTCTGACTGCGATTTCAAAACCATGCACCAGAATTCACTTCTTTCAACTCAGTAATGCATTTTGGATGTGTACCTAGAGTTTAAAGCAGAAAAACAGGAACTTTTAGAATTTTCATTTGTTGACTAAAACGACAGGACCGGAGCTGATAAAAATGTTGATATGGATGTTATTTTTTTTCTGACTGCGATTTCAAAACCATGCACCAGAATTCACTTCTTTAAACTCAGTAATGAATTTTGGATGTGTACCTAGAGTTTAAAGCAGAAAAACAGGAACTTTTAGAATTTTCATTTTTTGACCAAAACGACAGGACCGGAGCTGATAAAAATGTTGATATGGATGTTATTTTTTTTCTGACTGCGATTTCAAAACCATGCACCAGAATTCACTTCTTTCAACTCAGTAATGCATTTTGGATGTGTACCTAGAGTTTAAAGCAGAAAAACAGGAACTTTTAGAATTTTCATTTTTTGACCAAAACGACAGGACCGGACCTGATAAAAATGTTGATATGGATGTTATTTTTTTTCTGACTGCGATTTCAAAACCATGCACCAGAATCAACTTCTTTCAACTCAGTAATGCATTTTGGATGTGTACCTAGAGTTTAAAGCAGAAAAACAGGAACTTTTAGAATTTTCATTTTTTGACCAAAACGACAGGACCGGACCTGATAAAAATGTTGATATGGATGTTATTTTTTTTCTGACTGCGATTTCAAAACCATGCACCAGAATCAACTTCTTTCAACTCAGTAATGCATTTTGGATGTGTACCTAGAGTTTAAAGCAGAAAAACAGGAACTTTTAGAATTTTCATTTTTTGACCAAAACGACAGGACCGGACCTGATAAAAATGTTGATATGGATGTTATTTTATTTCTGACTGAATTTTCAAAACCATGCACCAGAATTCACTTCTTTCAACTCAGTAATGCATTTTGGATGTGTACCTAGAGTTTAAAGCAGAAAAACAGGAACTTTTAGAATTTTCATTTTTTGACCAAAACGACAGGACCGGACCTGATAAAAATGTTGATATGGATGTTATTTTTTTTCTGACTGCGATTTCAAAACCATGCACCAGAATCAACTTCTTTCAACTCAATAATGCATTTTGGATGTGTACCTAGAGTTTAAAGCAGAAAAACAGGAACTTTTAGAATTTTCAGTTTTTTACCAAAACGACAGGTCCGGAGCTGATAAAAATGTTGATATTGATGTAATTTTTTTTCTGACTGCGGTTTCAAAACCATGCACCAGAATCAACTTCTTTAAACTCAGTAATGCATTTTGGATGTGTACCTAGAGTTTAAAGCAGAAAAACAGGAACTTTTAGAATTTTCATTTTTTGACCAAAACGACAGGACCGGAGCTGATAAAAATGTTGATATGGATGTTATTTTTTTTCTGACTGCGATTTCAAAACCATGCACCAGAATTCACTTCTTTCAACTCAGTAATGCATTTTGGATGTGTACCTAGAGTTTAAAGCAGAAAAACAGGAACTTTTAGAATTTTCAGTTTTTGACCAAAACGACAGGTCCGGAGCTGATAAAAATGTTGATATTGATGTAATTTTTTTTCTGACTGCGGTTTCAAAACCATGCACCAGAATCAACTTCTTTAAACTCAGTTATGCATTTTGGATGTGTACCTAGAGTTTAAAGCAGAAAAACAGGAACTTTTAGAATTTTCAGTTTTTGACCAAAACGACAGGTCCGGAGCTGATAAAAATGTTGATATTGATGTAATTTTTTTTCTAGAATTTTCATTTTTTGACCAAAACGACAGGACCGGAGCTGATAAAAATGTTGATATTGATGTAATTTTTTTTCTGACTGCGATTTCAAAACCATGCACCAGAATTCACTTCTTTCAACTCAGTAATGCATTTTGGATGTGTACCTAAAGTTTAAAGCAGAAAAACAGGAACTTTTAGAATTTTCATTTTTTGACCAAAACGACAGGACCGGAGCTGATAAAAATGTTGATATGGATGTTATTTTTTTTCTGACTGCGATTTCAAAACCATGCACCAGAATTCACTTCTTTCAACTCAGTAATGCATTTTGGATGTGTACCTAGAGTTTAAAGCAGAAAAACAGGAACTTTTAGAATTTTCATTTTTTGACCAAAACGACAGGACCGGAGCTGATAAAAATGTTGATATGGATGTTATTTTTTTTCTGACTGCGATTTCAAAACCATGCACCAGAATTCACTTCTTTAAACTCAGTAATGCATTTTGGATGTGTACCTAGAGTTTAAAGCAGAAAAACAGGAACTTTTAGAATTTTCATTTTTTGACCAAAACGACAGGACCGGAGCTGATTAAAATGTTGATATGATTGTTATTTTTTTTCTGACTGCGATTTCAAAACCATGCACCAGAATTCACTTCTTTCAACTCAGTAATGCATTTTGGATGTGTACCTAGAGTTTAAAGCAGAAAAACAGGAACTTTTAGAATTTTCATTTTTTGACCAAAACGACAAGACCGGAGCTGATAAAAATGTTGATATGGATGTTATTTTTTTTCTGACTGCGATTTCAAAACCATGCACCAGAATTCACTTCTTTCAACTCAGTAATGCATTTTGGATGTGTACCTAGAGTTTAAAGCAGAAAAACAGGAACTTTTAGAATTTTCATTTGTTGACCAAAATGACAGGACCGGAGCTGATAAAAATGTTGATATGGATGTTATTTTTTTTCTGACTGCGATTTCAAAACCATGCACCAGAATTCACTTCTTTCAACTCAGTAATGCATTTTGGATGTGTACCTAGAGTTTAAAGCAGAAAAACAGGAACTTTTAGAATTTTCATTTGTTGACCAAAACGACAGGACCGGAGCTGATAAAAATGTTGATATGGATGTTATTTTTTTCTGACTGCGATTTCAAAACCATGCACCAGAATTCACTTCTTTCAACTCAGTAATGCATTTTGGATGTGTACCTAGAGTTTAAAGCAGAAAAACAGGAACTTTTAGAATTTTCATTTTTTGACCAAAACGACAGGACCGGAGCTGATAAAAATGTTGATATGGATGTTATTTTTTTTCTGACTGCGATTTCAAAACCATGCACCAGAATTCACTTCTTTAAACTCAGTAATGCATTTTGGATGTGTACCTAGAGTTTAAAGCAGAAAAACAGGAACTTTTAGAATTTTCATTTGTTGACCAAAACGACAGGACCGGAGCTGATAAAAATGTTGATATGGATGTTATTTTTTTTCTGACTGCGATTTCAAAACCATGCACCAGAATTCACTTCTTTAAACTCAGTAATGCATTTTGGATGTGTACCTAGAGTTTAAAGCAGAAAAACAGGAACTTTTAGAATTTTCAGTTTTTGACCAAAACGACAGGTCCGGAGCTGATAAAAATGTTGATATTGATGTAATTTTTTTTCTGACTGCGGTTTCAAAACCATGCACCAGAATCAACATCTTTAAACTCAGTTATGCATTTTGGATGTGTACCTAGAGTTTAAAGCAGAAAAACAGGAACTTTTAGAATTTTAATTTTTTGACCAAAACGACAGGACCGGAGCAGATAAAAATGTTGATATGGATGTTATTTTTTTTCTGACTGCGATTTCAAAACCATGCACCAGAATTCACTTCTTTCAACTCAGTAATGCATTTTGGATGTGTACCTAGAGTTTAAAGCAGAAAAACAGGAACTTTTAGAATTTTCATTTGTTGACTAAAACGACAGGACCGGAGCTGATAAAAATGTTGATATGGATGTTATTTTTTTTTCTGACTGCGATTTCAAAACCATGCACCAGAATTCACTTCTTTCAACTCAGTAATGCATTTTGGATGTGTACCTAGAGTTTAAAGCAGAAAAACAGGAACTTTTAGAATTTTCATTTTTTGACCAAAACGACAGGACCGGAGCTGATAAAAATGTTGATATGGATGTTATTTTTTTTCTGACTGCGATTTCAAAACCATGCACCAGAATTCACTTCTTTAAACTCAGTAATGCATTTTGGATGTGTACCTAGAGTTTAAAGCAGAAAAACAGGAACTTTTAGAATTTTCATTTTTTGACCAAAACGACAGGACCGGAGCTGATAAAAATGTTGATATGGATGTTATTTTTTTTCTGACTGTGATTTCAAAACCATGCACCAGAATTCACTTCTTTCAACTCAGTAATGCATTTTGGATGTGTACGTAGAGTTTAAAGCAGAAAAACAGGAACTTTTAGAATTTTCATTTTTTGACCAAAACGACAGGACCGGAGCTGATAAAAATGTTGATATGGATGTTATTTTTTTCTGACTGCGATTTCAAAACCATGCACCAGAATTCACTTCTTTAAACTCAGTAATGCATTTTGGATGTGTACCTAGAGTTTAAAGCAGAAAAACAGGAACTTTTAGAATTTTCATTTTTTGACCAAAACGACAGGACCGGAGCTGATAAAAATGTTGATATTGATGTTATTTTTTTTTCTGACTGCGATTTCAAAACCATGCACCAGAGTTCACTTCTTTCAACTCAGTAATGCATTTTGGATGTGTACCTAGAGTTTAAAGCAGAAAAACCGGAGCTTTTAGAATTTTCATTTTTTGACCAAAACGACAGGTCCGGAGCTGATAAAAATGTTAAAATTGATGTAATTTTTTTTCTGACTGCGGTTTCAAAACCATGCACCAGAATCAACTTCTTTCAACTCAGTAATGCATTTTGGATGTGTACCTAGAGTTTAAAGCAGAAAAACAGGAACTTTTAGAATTTTCATTTGTTGACCAAAATGACAGGACCGGAGCTGATAAAAATGTTGATATGGATGTTATTTTATTTCTGACTGCATTTTCAAAACCATGCACCAGAATTCACTTCTTTCAACTCAGTAATGCATTTTGGATGTGTACCTAGAGTTTAAAGCAGAAAAACAGGAACTTTTAGAATTTTCATTTTTTGACCAAAACGACAGGTCCGGAGCTGATAAAAATGTTGATATTTATGTAATTTTTTTTCTGACTGCGGTTTCAAAACCATGCACCAGAATCAACTTCTTTCAACTCAGTAATGCATTTTGGATGTGTACCTAGAGTTTAAAGCAGAAAAACAGGAACTTTTAGAATTTTCATTTGTTGACCAAAACGACAGGACCGGAGCTGATAAAAATGTTGATATGGATGTTATTTTATTTCTGACTGCATTTTCAAAACCATGCACCAGAATTCACTTCTTTCAACTCAGTAATGCATTTTGGATGTGTACCTAGAGTTTAAAGCAGAAAAACAGGAACTTTTAGAATTTTCATTTTTTGACCAAAACGACAGGACCGGAGCTGATTAAAATGTTGATATGATTGTTATTTTTTTCTGACTGCGATTTCAAAACCATGCACCAGAATTCACTTCTTTCAACTCAGTAATGCATTTTGGATGTGTACCTAGAGTTTAAAGCAGAAAAAAAGGAACTTTTAGAATTTTCATTTTTTGACCAAAACGACAGGTCCGGAGCTGATAAAAATGTTGATATTGATGTAATTTTTTTTCTGACTGCGGTTTCAAAACCATGCACCAGAATCAACTTCTTTCAACTCAGTAATGCATTTTGGATGTGTACCTAGAGTTTAAAGCAGAAAAACAGGAACTATTAGAATTTTTATTTGCTGACCAAAACGACAGGACCAGAGCTGATAAAAATGTTGATATGGATGTTATTTTTTTTCTGACTGCGATTTCAAAACCATGCACCAGAATTCACTTCTTTCAACTCAGTAATGCATTTTGGATGTGTACCTAGAGTTTAAAGCAGAAAAACAGGAACTTTTAGAATTTTCATTTTTTGACCAAAACGACAGGACCGGAGCTGATAAAAATGTTGATATGGGTGTTATTTTTTTTCTGACTGCGATTTCAAAACCATGCACCAGAATTCACTTCTTTCAACTCAGTAATGCATTTTGGATGTGTACCTAGAGTTTAAAGCAGAAAAACAGGAACTTTTAGAATTTTCATTTTTTGACCAAAACGACAGGACCGGAGCTGATAAAAATGTTGATATTGATGTAATTTTTTTTCTGACTGCGGTTTCAAAACCATGCACCAGAATCAACTTCTTTAAACTCAGTTATGCATTTTGGATGTGTACCTAGAGTTTAAAGCAGAAAAACAGGAACTTTTAGAATTTTCATTTGTTGACCAAAATGACAGGACCGGAGCTGATAAAAATGTTGATATGGATGTTATTTTTTTTCTGACTGCGATTTCAAAACCATGCACCAGAATTCACTTCTTTCAACTCAGTAATGCATTTTGGATGTGTACCTAGAGTTTAAAGCAGAAAAACAGGAACTTTTAGAATTTTCATTTGTTGACCAAAACGACAGGACCGGAGCTGATAAAAATGTTGATATGGATGTTATTTTTTTTCTGACTGCGATTTCAAAACCATGCACCAGAATTCACTTCTTTCAACTCAGTAATGCATTTTGGATGTGTACCTAGAGTTTAAAGCAGAAAAACAGGAACTTTTAGAATTTTCATTTTTTGACCAAAACGACAGGACCGGAGCTGATAAAAATGTTGATATGGATGTTATTTTTTTTCTGACTGCGATTTCAAAACCATGCACCAGAATTCACTTCTTTAAACTCAGTAATGCATTTTGGATGTGTACCTAGAGTTTAAAGCAGAAAAACAGGAACTTTTAGAATTTTCAGTTTTTGACCAAAACGACAGGTCCGGAGCTGATAAAAATGTTGATATTGATGTAATTTTTTTTCTGACTGCGGTTTCAAAACCATGCACCAGAATCAACTTCTTTAAACTCAGTAATGCATTTTGGATGTGTACCTAGAGTTTAAAGCAGAAAAACAGGAACTTTTAGAATTTTCATTTTTTGACCAAAACGACAGGACCGGAGCTGATAAAAATGTTGATATGGATGTTATTTTTTTTCTGACTGCGATTTCAAAACCATGCACCAGAATTCACTTCTTTCAACTCAGTAATGCATTTTGGATGTGTACCTAGAGTTTAAAGCAGAAAAACAGGAACTTTTAGAATTTTCAGTTTTTGACCAAAACGACAGGTCCGGAGCTGATAAAAATGTTGATATTGATGTAATTTTTTTTCTGACTGCGGTTTCAAAACCATGCACCAGAATCAACTTCTTTAAACTCAGTTATGCATTTTGGATGTGTACCTAGAGTTTAAAGCAGAAAAACAGGAACTTTTAGAATTTTCATTTTTTGACCAAAACGACAGGACCGGAGCTGATAAAAATGTTGATATGGATGTTATTTTTTTTCTGACTGCGATTTCAAAACCATGCACCAGAATTCACTTCTTTCAACTCAGTAATGCATTTTGGATGTGTACCTAAAGTTTAAAGCAGAAAAACAGGAACTTTTAGAATTTTCATTTTTTGACCAAAACGACAGGACCGGAGCTGATAAAAATGTTGATATGGATGTTATTTTTTTTCTGACTGCGATTTCAAAACCATGCACCAGAATTCACTTCTTTCAACTCAGTAATGCATTTTGGATGTGTACCTAGAGTTTAAAGCAGAAAAACAGGAACTTTTAGAATTTTCATTTTTTGACCAAAACGACAGGACCGGAGCTGATAAAAATGTTGATATGGATGTTATTTTTTTTCTGACTGCGATTTCAAAACCATGCACCAGAATTCACTTCTTTAAACTCAGTAATGCATTTTGGATGTGTACCTAGAGTTTAAAGCAGAAAAACAGGAACTTTTAGAATTTTCATTTTTTGACCAAAACGACAGGACCGGAGCTGATTAAAATGTTGATATGATTGTTATTTTTTTTCTGACTGCGATTTCAAAACCATGCACCAGAATTCACTTCTTTCAACTCAGTAATGCATTTTGGATGTGTACCTAGAGTTTAAAGCAGAAAAACAGGAACTTTTAGAATTTTCAGTTTTTGACCAAAACGACAGGTCCGGAGCTGATAAAAATGTTGATATTGATGTAATTTTTTTTCTGACTGCGGTTTCAAAACCATGCACCAGAATCAACTTCTTTAAACTCAGTAATGCATTTTGGATGTGTACCTAGAGTTTAAAGCAGAAAAACAGGAACTTTTAGAATTTTCATTTTTTGACCAAAACGACAGGACCGGAGCTGATAAAAATGTTGATATGGATGTTATTTTTTTTCTGACTGCGATTTCAAAACCATGCACCAGAATTCACTTCTTTCAACTCAGTAATGCATTTTGGATGTGTACCTAGAGTTTAAAGCAGAAAAACAGGAACTTTTAGAATTTTCAGTTTTTGACCAAAACGACAGGTCCGGAGCTGATAAAAATGTTGATATTGATGTAATTTTTTTTCTGACTGCGGTTTCAAAACCATGCACCAGAATCAACTTCTTTAAACTCAGTTATGCATTTTGGATGTGTACCTAGAGTTTAAAGCAGAAA
The DNA here is from genome assembly GCF_055691185.1 of Crinia signifera. NCBI lineage: Eukaryota > Metazoa > Chordata > Amphibia > Anura > Myobatrachidae > Crinia > Crinia signifera. The sequence goes on from NC_139227.1 coordinate 93,502,416, forward strand.
AACAGGAACTTTTAGAATTTTCATTTTTTGACCAAAACGACAGGACCGGAGCTGATAAAAATGTTGATATGGATGTTATTTTTTTTCTGACTGCGATTTCAAAACCATGCACCAGAATTCACTTCTTTCAACTCAGTAATGCATTTTGGATGTGTACCTAAAGTTTAAAGCAGAAAAACAGGAACTTTTAGAATTTTCATTTTTTGACCAAAACGACAGGACCGGAGCTGATAAAAATGTTGATATGGATGTTATTTTTTTTCTGACTGCGATTTCAAAACCATGCACCAGAATTCACTTCTTTCAACTCAGTAATGCATTTTGGATGTGTACCTAGAGTTTAAAGCAGAAAAACAGGAACTTTTAGAATTTTCATTTGTTGACCAAAATGACAGGACCGGAGCTGATAAAAATGTTGATATGGATGTTATTTTTTTTCTGACTGCGATTTCAAAACCATGCACCAGAATTCACTTCTTTAAACTCAGTAATGCATTTTGGATGTGTACCTAGAGTTTAAAGCAGAAAAACAGGAACTTTTAGAATTTTCATTTGTTGACCAAAACGACAGGACCGGAGCTGATAAAAATGTTGATGTGGATGTTATTTTTTTTCTGACTGCGATTTCAAAACCATGCACCAGAATTCACTTCTTTAAACTCAGTAATGCATTTTGGATGTGTACCTAGAGTTTAAAGCAGAAAAACAGGAACTTTTAGAATTTTCAGTTTTTGACCAAAACGACAGGACCGGAGCTGATAAAAATGTTGATATGGATGTTATTTTTTTTCTGACTGCGGTTTCAAAACCATGCACCAGAATCAACTTCTTTAAACTCAGTTATGCATTTTGGATGTGTACCTAGAGTTTAAAGCAGAAAAACAGGAACTTTTAGAATTTTAATTTTTTGACCAAAACGACAGGACCGGAGCTGATAAAAATGTTGATATGGATGTTATTTTTTTTCTGACTGCGATTTCAAAACCATGCACCAGAATTCACTTCTTTCAACTCAGTAATGCATTTTGGATGTGTACCTAGAGTTTAAAGCAGAAAAACAGGAACTTTTAGAATTTTCATTTGTTGACTAAAACGACAGGACCGGAGCTGATAAAAATGTTGATATGGATGTTATTTTTTTTTCTGACTGTGATTTCAAAACCATGCACCAGAATTCACTTCTTTCAACTCAGTAATGCATTTTGGATGTGTACCTAGAGTTTAAAGCAGAAAAACAGGAACTTTTAGAATTTTCATTTTTTGACCAAAACGACAGGACCGGAGCTGATAAAAATGTTGATATGGATGTTATTTTTTTTCTGACTGCGATTTCAAAACCATGCACCAGAATTCACTTCTTTAAACTCAGTAATGCATTTTGGATGTGTACCTAGAGTTTAAAGCAGAAAAACAGGAACTTTTAGAATTTTCATTTTTTGACCAAAACGACAGGACCGGAGCTGATAAAAATGTTGATATGGATGTTATTTTTTTTCTGACTGTGATTTCAAAACCATGCACCAGAATTCACTTCTTTCAACTCAGTAATGCATTTTGGATGTGTACGTAGAGTTTAAAGCAGAAAAACAGGAACTTTTAGAATTTTCATTTTTTGACCAAAACGACAGGACCGGACCTGATAAAAATGTTGATATGGATGTTATTTTTTTTTCTGACTGCGATTACAAAACCATGCACCAAAATCAACTTCTTTCAACTCAGTAATGCATTTTGGATGTGTACCTAGAGTTTAAAGCAGAAAAACAGGAACTTTTAGAATTTTCATTTTTTGACCAAAACGACAGGACCGGAGCTGATAAAAATGTTGATATGGATGTTATTTTTTTTCTGACTGCGATTTCAAAACCATGCACCAGAATTCACTTCTTTCAACTCAGTAATGCATTTTGGATGTGTACCTAGAGTTTAAAGCAGAAAAACAGGAACTTTTAGAATTTTCATTTTTTGACCAAAACGACAGGACCGGAGCTGATAAAAATGTTGATATGGATGTTATTTTTTTCTGACTGCGATTTCAAAACCATGCACCAGAATTCACTTCTTTAAACTCAGTAATGCATTTTGGATGTGTACCTAGAGTTTAAAGCAGAAAAACAGGAACTTTTAGAATTTTCATTTTTTGACCAAAACGACAGGACCGGAGCTGATAAAAATGTTGATATTGATGTTATTTTTTTTTCTGACTGCGATTTCAAAACCATGCACCAGAGTTCACTTCTTTCAACTCAGTAATGCATTTTGGATGTGTACCTAGAGTTTAAAGCAGAAAAACCGGAGCTTTTAGAATTTTCATTTTTTGACCAAAACGACAGGTCCGGAGCTGATAAAAATGTTGATATTGATGTAATTTTTTTTCTGACTGCGGTTTCAAAACCATGCACCAGAATCAACTTCTTTCAACTCAGTAATGCATTTTGGATGTGTACCTAGAGTTTAAAGCAGAAAAACAGGAACTTTTAGAATTTTCATTTGTTGACCAAAATGACAGGACCGGAGCTGATAAAAATGTTGATATGGATGTTATTTTATTTCTGACTGCATTTTCAAAACCATGCACCAGAATTCACTTCTTTCAACTCAGTAATGCATTTTGGATGTGTACCTAGAGTTTAAAGCAGAAAAACAGGAACTTTTAGAATTTTCATTTTTTGACCAAAACGACAGGTCCGGAGCTGATAAAAATGTTGATATGGATGTTATTTTTTTTCTGACTGCGATTTCAAAACCATGCACCAGAATTCACTTCTTTAAACTCAGTAATGCATTTTGGATGTGTACCTAGAGTTTAAAGCAGAAAAACAGGAACTTTTAGAATTTTCATTTGTTGACCAAAACGACAGGACCGGAGCTGATAAAAATGTTGATGTGGATGTTATTTTTTTTCTGACTGCGATTTCAAAACCATGCACCAGAATTCACTTCTTTAAACTCAGTAATGCATTTTGGATGTGTACCTAGAGTTTAAAGCAGAAAAACAGGAACTTTTAGAATTTTCAGTTTTTGACCAAAACGACAGGACCGGAGCTGATAAAAATGTTGATATGGATGTTATTTTTTTTCTGACTGCGGTTTCAAAACCATGCACCAGAATCAACTTCTTTAAACTCAGTTATGCATTTTGGATGTGTACCTAGAGTTTAAAGCAGAAAAACAGGAACTTTTAGAATTTTAATTTTTTGACCAAAACGACAGGACCGGAGCTGATAAAAATGTTGATATGGATGTTATTTTTTTTCTGACTGCGATTTCAAAACCATGCACCAGAATTCACTTCTTTCAACTCAGTAATGCATTTTGGATGTGTACCTAGAGTTTAAAGCAGAAAAACAGGAACTTTTAGAATTTTCATTTGTTGACTAAAACGACAGGACCGGAGCTGATAAAAATGTTGATATGGATGTTATTTTTTTTTCTGACTGCGATTTCAAAACCATGCACCAGAATTCACTTCTTTCAACTCAGTAATGCATTTTGGATGTGTACCTAGAGTTTAAAGCAGAAAAACAGGAACTTTTAGAATTTTCATTTTTTGACCAAAACGACAGGACCGGAGCTGATAAAAATGTTGATATGGATGTTATTTTTTTTCTGACTGCGATTTCAAAACCATGCACCAGAATTCACTTCTTTAAACTCAGTAATGCATTTTGGATGTGTACCTAGAGTTTAAAGCAGAAAAACAGGAACTTTTAGAATTTTCATTTTTTGACCAAAACGACAGGACCGGAGCTGATAAAAATGTTGATATGGATGTTATTTTTTTTCTGACTGTGATTTCAAAACCATGCACCAGAATTCACTTCTTTCAACTCAGTAATGCATTTTGGATGTGTACGTAGAGTTTAAAGCAGAAAAACAGGAACTTTTAGAATTTTCATTTTTTGACCAAAACGACAGGACCGGACCTGATAAAAATGTTGATATGGATGTTATTTTTTTTCTGACTGCGATTTCAAAACCATGCACCAGAATCAACTTCTTTCAACTCAGTAATGCATTTTGGATGTGTACCTAGAGTTTAAAGCAGAAAAACAGGAACTTTTAGAATTTTCATTTTTTGACCAAAACGACAGGACCGGAGCTGATAAAAATGTTGATATGGATGTTATTTTTTTTCTGACTGCGATTTCAAAACCATGCACCAGAATTCACTTCTTTCAACTCAGTAATGCATTTTGGATGTGTACCTAGAGTTTAAAGCAGAAAAACAGGAACTTTTAGAATTTTCATTTTTTGACCAAAACGACAGGACCGGAGCTGATAAAAATGTTGATATGGATGTTATTTTTTTCTGACTGCGATTTCAAAACCATGCACCAGAATTCACTTCTTTAAACTCAGTAATGCATTTTGGATGTGTACCTAGAGTTTAAAGCAGAAAAACAGGAACTTTTAGAATTTTCATTTTTTGACCAAAACGACAGGACCGGAGCTGATAAAAATGTTGATATTGATGTTATTTTTTTTTCTGACTGCGATTTCAAAACCATGCACCAGAGTTCACTTCTTTCAACTCAGTAATGCATTTTGGATGTGTACCTAGAGTTTAAAGCAGAAAAACCGGAGCTTTTAGAATTTTCATTTTTTGACCAAAACGACAGGTCTGGAGCTGATAAAAATGTTGATATTGATGTAATTTTTTTTCTGACTGCGGTTTCAAAACCATGCACCAGAATCAACTTCTTTCAACTCAGTAATGCATTTTGGATGTGTACCTAGAGTTTAAAGCAGAAAAACAGGAACTTTTAGAATTTTCATTTGTTGACCAAAATGACAGGACCGGAGCTGATAAAAATGTTGATATGGATGTTATTTTATTTCTGACTGCATTTTCAAAACCATGCACCAGAATTCACTTCTTTCAACTCAGTAATGCATTTTGGATGTGTACCTAGAGTTTAAAGCAGAAAAACAGGAACTTTTAGAATTTTCATTTTTTGACCAAAACGACAGGTCCGGAGCTGATAAAAATGTTGATATTTATGTAATTTTTTTTCTGACTGCGGTTTCAAAACCATGCACCAGAATCAACTTCTTTCAACTCAGTAATGCATTTTGGATGTGTACCTAGAGTTTAAAGCAGAAAAACAGGAACTTTTAGAATTTTCATTTGTTGACCAAAACGACAGGACCGGAGCTGATAAAAATGTTGATATGGATGTTATTTTATTTCTGACTGCATTTTCAAAACCATGCACCAGAATTCACTTCTTTCAACTCAGTAATGCATTTTGGATGTGTACCTAGAGTTTAAAGCAGAAAAACAGGAACTTTTAGAATTTTCATTTTTTGACCAAAACGACAGGACCGGAGCTGATTAAAATGTTGGTATTATTGTTATTTTTTTCTGACTGCGATTTCAAAACCATGCACCAGAATTCACTTCTTTCAACTCAGTAATGCATTTTGGATGTGTACCTAGAGTTTAAAGCAGAAAAAAAGGAACTTTTAGAATTTTCATTTTTTGACCAAAACGACAGGTCCGGAGCTGATAAAAATGTTGATATTGATGTAATTTTTTTTCTGACTGCGGTTTCAAAACCATGCACCAGAATCAACTTCTTTCAACTCAGTAATGCATTTTGGATGTGTACCTAGAGTTTAAAGCAGAAAAACAGGAACTATTAGAATTTTTATTTGCTGACCAAAACGACAGGACCAGAGCTGATAAAAATGTTGATATGGATGTTATTTTTTTTCTGACTGCGATTTCAAAACCATGCACCAGAATTCACTTCTTTCAACTCAGTAATGCATTTTGGATGTGTACCTAGAGTTTAAAGCAGAAAAACAGGAACTTTTAGAATTTTCATTTTTTGACCAAAACGACAGGACTGGAGCTGATAAAAATGTTGATATGGATGTTATTTTTTTTTCTGACTGCGATTTCAAAACCATGCACCAGAATTCACATCTTTAAACTCAGTAATGCATTTTAGATGTGTACCTAGAGTTTAAAGCAGAAAAACAGGAACTTTTAGAATTTTCATTTTTTGACCAAAACGACAGGACCGGAGCTGATAAAAATGTTGATATGGATGTTATTTTTTTTCTGACTGCGATTTCAAAACCATGCACCAGAATTCACTTCTTTCAACTCAGTAATGCATTTTGGATGTGTACTTAGAGTTTAAAGCAGAAAAATAGGAACTTTTAGAATTTTCATTTTTTGACCAAAACGACAGGACCGGACCTGATAAAAATGTTGATATGGATGTTATTTTTTTTCTGACTGCGATTTCAAAACCATGTACCAGAATCAACTTCTTTCAACTCAGTAATGCATTTTGGATGTGTACCTAGAGTTTAAAGCAGAAAAACAGGAACTTTTAGAATTTTCATTTTTTGACCAAAACGACAGGACCGGACCTGATAAAAATGTTGATATGGATGTTATTTTATTTCTGACTGCATTTTCAAAACCATGCACCAGAATTCACTTCTTTCAACTCAGTAATGCATTTTGGATGTGTACCTAGAGTTTAAAGCAGAAAAACAGGAACTTTTAGAATTTTCATTTTTTGACCAAAACGACAGGACCGGACCTGATAAAAATGTTGATATGGATGTTATTTTTTTTCTGACTGCGATTTCAAAACCATGCACCAGAATCAACTTCTTTCAACTCAATAATGCATTTTGGAAGTGTACCTAGAGTTTAAAGCAGAAAAACAGGAACTTTTAGAATTTTCATTTTTTGACCAAAACGACAGGACCGGAGCTGATAAAAATGTTGATATGGATGTTATTTTTTTTCTGACTGCGATTTCAAAACCATGCACCAGAATTCACTTCTTTCAACTCAGTAATGCATTTTGGATGTGTACCTAGAGTTTAAAGCAGAAAAACAGGAACTTTTAGAATTTTCATTTTTTGACCAAAACGACAGGACCGGAGCTGATAAAAATGTTGATACGGATGTTATTATTTTTCTGACTGCGATTTCAAAACCATGCACCAGAATCAACTTCTTTCAACTCAGTAATGCATTTTGGATGTGTACCTAGAGTTTAAAGCAGAAAAACAGGAACTTTTAGAATTTTCATTTTTTGACCAAAACGACAGGACCGGAGCTGATAAAAATGTTGATATGGATGTTATTTTTTTTCTGACTGTGATTTCAAAACCATGCACCAGAATTCACTTCTTTCAACTCAGTAATGCATTTTGGATGTGTACCTAGAGTTTAAAGCAGAAAAACAGGAACTTTTAGAATTTTAATTTTTTGACCAAAACGACAGGACCGGACCTGATAAAAATGTTGATATGGATGTTATTTTTTTTCTGACTGCGATTTCAAAACCATGCACCAGAATCAACTTCTTTCAACTCAGTAATGCATTTTGGATGTGTACCTAGAGTTTAAAGCAGAAAAACAGGAACTTTTAGAATTTTCATTTTTTGACCAAAACGACAGGACCGGAGCTGATAAAAATGTTGATATGGATGTTATTTTTTTTCTGACTGCGATTTCAAAACCATGCACCAGAATTCACTTCTTTCAACTCAGTAATGCATTTTGGATGTGTACCTAGAGTTTAAAGCAGAAAAACAGGAACTTTTAGAATTTTCATTTTTTGACCAAAACGACAGGACCGGAGCTGATAAAAATGTTGATATGGATGTTATTTTTTTTCTGACTGCGATTTCAAAACCATGCACCAGAATTCACTTCTTTAAACTCAGTAATGCATTTTGGATGTGTACCTAGAGTTTAAAGCAGAAAAACAGGAACTTTTAGAATTTTCATTTTTTGACCAAAACGACAGGACCGGAGCTGATAAAAATGTTGATATTGATGTTATTTTTTTTCTGACTGCGATTTCAAAACCATGCACCAGAATTCACTTCTTTCAACTCAGTAATGCATTTTGGATGTGTACCTAGAGTTTAAAGCAGAAAAACAGGAGCTTTTAGAATTTTCATTTTTTGACCAAAACGACAGGTCCGGAGCTGATAAAAATGTTGATATTGATGTAATTTTTTTTCTGACTGCGGTTTCAAAACCATGCACCAGAATCAACTTCTTTCAACTCAGTAATGCATTTTGGATGTGTACCTAGAGTTTAAAGCAGAAAAACAGGAACTTTTAGAATTTTCATTTGTTGACCAAAATGACAGGACCGGAGCTGATAAAAATGTTGATATGGATGTTATTTTATTTCTGACTGCATTTTCAAAACCATGCACCAGAATTCACTTCTTTCAACTCAGTAATGCATTTTGGATGTGTACCTAGAGTTTAAAGCAGAAAAACAGGAACTTTTAGAATTTTCATTTTTTGACCAAAACGACAGGTCCGGAGCTGATAAAAATGTTGATATTTATGTAATTTTTTTTCTGACTGCGGTTTCAAAACCATGCACCAGAATCAACTTCTTTCAACTCAGTAATGCATTTTGGATGTGTACCTAGAGTTTAAAGCAGAAAAACAGGAACTTTTAGAATTTTCCTTTGTTGACCAAAACGACAGGACCGGAGCTGATAAAAATGTTGATATGGATGTTATTTTATTTCTGACTGCATTTTCAAAACCATGCACCAGAATTCACTTCTTTCAACTCAGTAATGCATTTTGGATGTGTACCTAGAGTTTAAAGCAGAAAAACAGGAACTTTTAGAATTTTCATTTTTTGACCAAAACGACAGGACCGGAGCTGATTAAAATGTTGATATGATTGTTATTTTTTTCTGACTGCGATTTCAAAACCATGCACCAGAATTCACTTCTTTCAACTCAGTAATGCATTTTGGATGTGTACCTAGAGTTTAAAGCAGAAAAAAAGGAACTTTTAGAATTTTCATTTTTTGACCAAAACGACAGGTCCGGAGCTGATAAAAATGTTGATATTGATGTAATTTTTTTTCTGACTGCGGTTTCAAAACCATGCACCAGAATCAACTTCTTTCAACTCAGTAATGCATTTTGGATGTGTACCTAGAGTTTAAAGCAGAAAAACAGGAACTTTTAGAATTTTCATTTGTTGACCAAAATGACAGGACCGGAGCTGATAAAAATGTTGATATGGATGTTATTTTATTTCTGACTGCATTTTCAAAACCATGCACCAGAATTCACTTCTTTCAACTCAGTAATGCATTTTGGATGTGTACCTAGAGTTTAAAGCAGAAAAACAGGAACTTTTAGAATTTTCATTTTTTGACCAAAACGACAGGTCCGGAGCTGATAAAAATGTTGATATTTATGTAATTTTTTTTCTGACTGCGGTTTCAAAACCATGCACCAGAATCAACTTCTTTCAACTCAGTAATGCATTTTGGATGTGTACCTAGAGTTTAAAGCAGAAAAACAGGAACTTTTAGAATTTTCATTTGTTGACCAAAACGACAGGACCGGAGCTGATAAAAATGTTGATATGGATGTTATTTTATTTCTGACTGCATTTTCAAAACCATGCACCAGAATTCACTTCTTTCAACTCAGTAATGCATTTTGGATGTGTACCTAGAGTTTAAAGCAGAAAAACAGGAACTTTTAGAATTTTCATTTTTTGACCAAAACGACAGGACCGGAGCTGATTAAAATGTTGATATGATTGTTATTTTTTTCTGACTGCGATTTCAAAACCATGCACCAGAATTCACTTCTTTCAACTCAGTAATGCATTTTGGATGTGTACCTAGAGTTTAAAGCAGAAAAAAAGGAACTTTTAGAATTTTCATTTTTTGACCAAAACGACAGGTCCGGAGCTGATAAAAATGTTGATATTGATGTAATTTTTTTTCTGACTGCGGTTTCAAAACCATGCACCAGAATCAACTTCTTTCAACTCAGTAATGCATTTTGGATGTGTACCTAGAGTTTAAAGCAGAAAAACAGGAACTATTAGAATTTTTATTTGTTGACCAAAACGACAGGACCAGAGCTGATAAAAATGTTGATATGGATGTTATTTTTTTTCTGACTGCGATTTCAAAACCATGCACCAGAATTCACTTCTTTCAACTCAGTAATGCATTTTGGATGTGTACCTAGAGTTTAAAGCAGAAAAACAGGAACTTTTAGAATTTTCATTTTTTGACCAAAACGACAGGACCGGAGCTGATAAAAATGTTGATATGGATGTTATTTTTTTTCTGACTGCGATTTCAAAACCATGCACCAGAATTCACTTCTTTCAACTCAGTAATGCATTTTGGATGTGTACCTAGAGTTTAAAGCAGAAAAACAGGAACTTTTAGAATTTTCATTTTTTGACCAAAACGACAGGACCGGAGCTGATAAAAATGTTGATATGGATGTTATTTTTTTTCTGACTGCGATTTCAAAACCATGCACCAGAATCAACTTCTTTCAACTAAGTAATGCATTTTGGATGTGTACCTAGAGTTTAAAGCAGAAAAACAGGAACTTTTAGAATTTTCATTTTTTGACCAAAACGACAGGACCGGAGCTGATAAAAATGTTGATATGGATGTTATTTTTTTTCTGACTGCGATTTCAAAACCATGCACCAGAATTCACTTCTTTCAACTCAGTAATGCATTTTGGATGTGTACCTAGAGTTTAAAGCAGAAAAAAAGGAACTTTTAGAATTTTCATTTTTTGACCAAAACGACAGGTCCGGAGCTGATAAAAATGTTGATATTGATGTAATTTTTTTTCTGACTGCGGTTTCAAAACCATGCACCAGAATCAACTTCTTTCAACTCAGTAATGCATTTTGGATGTGTACCTAGAGTTTAAAGCAGAAAAACAGGAACTATTAGAATTTTTATTTGTTGACCAAAACGACAGGACCAGAGCTGATAAAAATGTTGATATGGATGTTATTTTTTTTCTGACTGCGATTTCAAAACCATGCACCAGAATTCACTTCTTTCAACTCAGTAATGCATTTTGGATGTGTACCTAGAGTTTAAAGCAGAAAAACAGGAACTTTTAGAATTTTCATTTTTTGACCAAAACGACAGGACCGGAGCTGATAAAAATGTTGATATGGATGTTATTTTTTTTCTGACTGCGATTTCAAAACCATGCACCAGAATTCACTTCTTTCAACTCAGTAATGCATTTTGGATGTGTACCTAGAGTTTAAAGCAGAAAAACAGGAACTTTTAGAATTTTCATTTTTTGACCAAAACGACAGGACCGGACCTGATAAAAATGTTGATATGGATGTTATTTTATTTCTGACTGCGATTTCAAAACCATGCACCAGAATCAACTTCTTTCAACTCAGTAATGCATTTTGGATGTGTACCTAGAGTTTAAAGCAGAAAAACAGGAACTTTTAGAATTTTCATTTTTTGACCAAAACGACAGGACCGGAGCTGATAAAAATGTTGATATGGATGTAATTTTTTTTCTGACTGCGGTTTCAAAACCATGCACCAGAATCAACTTCTTTCAACTCAGTAATGCATTTTGGATGTGTACCTAGAGTTTAAAGCAGAAAAATAGGAACTTTTAGAATTTTCATTTGTTGACCAAAACGACAGGACCGGAGCTGATAAAAATGTTGATATGGATGTTATTTTTTTTCTGACTGCGATTTCAAAACCATGCACCAGAATCAACTTCTTTCAACTCAATAATGCATTTTGGATGTGTACCTAGAGTTTAAAGCAGAAAAACAGGAACTTTTAGAATTTTCATTTTTTGACCAAAACGACAGGACCGGAGCTGATAAAAATGTTGATATGGATGTTATTTTTTTTCTGACTGCGATTTCAAAACCATGCACCAGAATTCACTTCTTTCAACTCAGTAATGCATTTTGGATGTGTACCTAGAGTTTAAAGCAGAAAAAAAGGAACTTTTAGAATTTTCATTTTTTGACCAAAACGACAGGTCCGGAGCTGATAAAAATGTTGATATTGATGTAATTTTTTTTCTGACTGCGGTTTCAAAACCATGCACCAGAATCAACTTCTTTCAACTCAGTAATGCATTTTGGATGTGTACCTAGAGTTTAAAGCAGAAAAACAGGAACTATTAGAATTTTTATTTGTTGACCAAAACGACAGGACCAGAGCTGATAAAAATGTTGATATGGATGTTATTTTTTTTCTGACTGCGATTTCAAAACCATGCACCAGAATTCACTTCTTTCAACTCAGTAATGCATTTTGGATGTGTACCTAGAGTTTAAATCAGAAAAACAGGAACTTTTAGAATTTTCATTTTTTGACCAAAACGACAGGTCCGGAGCTGATAAAAATGTTGATATTGATGTAATTTTTTTTTCTGACTGCGATTTCAAAACCATGCACCAGAATTCACTTCTTTCAACTCAGTAATGCATTTTGGATGTGTACCTAGAGTTTAAAGCAGAAAAACAGGAACTTTTAGAATTTTCATTTTTTGACCAAAACGACAGGACCGGAGCTGATAAAAATGTTGATATGGATGTTATTTTTTTTCTGACTGCGATTTCAAAACCATGCACCAGAATTCACTACTTTAAACTCAGTAATGCATTTTGGATGTGTACCTAGAGTTTAAAGCAGAAAAACAGGAACTTTTAGTATTTTCATTTTTTGACCAAAACGACAGGACCGGAGCTGATAAAAATGTTGATATGGATGTTATTTTTTTTCTGACTGCGATTTCAAAACCATGCACCAGAATCAACTTCTTTCAACTCAGTAATGCATTTTGGATGTGTACCTAGAGTTTAAAGCAGAAAAACAGGAACTTTTAGAATTTTCATTTTTTGACCAAAACGACAGGACCGGAGCTGATAAAAATGTTGATATGGATGTTATTTTTTTTCTGACTGCGATTTCAAAACCATGCACCAGAATTCACTTCTTTCAACTCAGTAATGCATTTTGGATGTGTACCTAGAGTTTAAAGCAGAAAAACAGGAACTTTTAGAATTTTCATTTTTTGACCAAAACGACAGGACCGGAGCTGATAAAAATGTTGATATGGATGTTATTTTTTTCTGACTGCGATTTCAAAACCATGCACCAGAATTCACTTCTTTAAACTCAGTAATGCATTTTGGATGTGTACCTAGAGTTTAAAGCAGAAAAACAGGAACTTTTAGAATTTTCATTTTTTGACCAAAACGACAGGACCGGAGCTGATAAAAATGTTGATATTGATGTTATTTTTTTTTCTGACTGCGATTTCAAAACCATGCACCAGAGTTCACTTCTTTCAACTCAGTAATGCATTTTGGATGTGTACCTAGAGTTTAAAGCAGAAAAACCGGAGCTTTTAGAATTTTCATTTTTTGACCAAAACGACAGGTCCGGAGCTGATAAAAATGTTGATATTGATGTAATTTTTTTTCTGACTGCGGTTTCAAAACCATGCACCAGAATCAACTTCTTTCAACTCAGTAATGCATTTTGGATGTGTACCTAGAGTTTAAAGCAGAAAAACAGGAACTTTTAGAATTTTCATTTGTTGACCAAAATGACAGGACCGGAGCTGATAAAAATGTTGATATGGATGTTATTTTATTTCTGACTGCATTTTCAAAACCATGCACCAGAATTCACTTCTTTCAACTCAGTAATGCATTTTGGATGTGTACCTAGAGTTTAAAGCAGAAAAACAGGAACTTTTAGAATTTTCATTTTTTGACCAAAACGACAGGTCCGGAGCTGATAAAAATGTTGATATTTATGTAATTTTTTTTCTGACTGCGGTTTCAAAACCATGCACCAGAATCAACTTCTTTCAACTCAGTAATGCATTTTGGATGTGTACCTAGAGTTTAAAGCAGAAAAACAGGAACTTTTAGAATTTTCATTTGTTGACCAAAACGACAGGACCGGAGCTGATAAAAATGTTGATATGGATGTTATTTTATTTCTGACTGCATTTTCAAAACCATGCACCAGAATTCACTTCTTTCAACTCAGTAATGCATTTTGGATGTGTACCTAGAGTTTAAAGCAGAAAAACAGGAACTTTTAGAATTTTCATTTTTTGACCAAAACGACAGGACCGGAGCTGATTAAAATGTTGGTATGATTGTTATTTTTTTCTGACTGCGATTTCAAAACCATGCACCAGAATTCACTTCTTTCAACTCAGTAATGCATTTTGGATGTGTACCTAGAGTTTAAAGCAGAAAAAAAGGAACTTTTAGAATTTTCATTTTTTGACCAAAACGACAGGTCCGGAGCTGATAAAAATGTTGATATTGATGTAATTTTTTTTCTGACTGCGGTTTCAAAACCATGCACCAGAATCAACTTCTTTCAACTCAGTAATGCATTTTGGATGTGTACCTAGAGTTTAAAGCAGAAAAACAGGAACTATTAGAATTTTTATTTGCTGACCAAAACGACAGGACCAGAGCTGATAAAAATGTTGATATGGATGTTATTTTTTTTCTGACTGCGATTTCAAAACCATGCACCAGAATTCACTTCTTTCAACTCAGTAATGCATTTTGGATGTGTACCTAGAGTTTAAAGCAGAAAAACAGGAACTTTTAGAATTTTCATTTTTTGACCAAAACGACAGGACTGGAGCTGATAAAAATGTTGATATGGATGTTATTTTTTTTTCTGACTGCGATTTCAAAACCATGCACCAGAATTCACTTCTTTAAACTCAGTAATGCATTTTAGATGTGTACCTAGAGTTTAAAGCAGAAAAACAGGAACTTTTAGAATTTTCATTTTTTGACCAAAACGACAGGACCGGAGCTGATAAAAATGTTGATATGGATGTTATTTTTTTTCTGACTGCGATTTCAAAACCATGCACCAGAATTCACTTCTTTCAACTCAGTAATGCATTTTGGATGTGTACCTAGAGTTTAAAGCAGAAAAATAGGAACTTTTAGAATTTTCATTTTTTGACCAAAACGACAGGACCGGACCTGATAAAAATGTTGATATGGATGTTATTTTTTTTCTGACTGCGATTTCAAAACCATGTACCAGAATCAACTTCTTTCAACTCAGTAATGCATTTTGGATGTGTACCTAGAGTTTAAAGCAGAAAAACAGGAACTTTTAGAATTTTCATTTTTTGACCAAAACGACAGGACCGGACCTGATAAAAATGTTGATATGGATGTTATTTTATTTCTGACTGCATTTTCAAAACCATGCACCAGAATTCACTTCTTTCAACTCAGTAATGCATTTTGGATGTGTACCTAGAGTTTAAAGCAGAAAAACAGGAACTTTTAGAATTTTCATTTTTTGACCAAAACGACAGGACCAGACCTGATAAAAATGTTGATATGGATGTTATTTTTTTTCTGACTGCGATTTCAAAACCATGCACCAGAATCAACTTCTTTCAACTCAATAATGCATTTTGGAAGTGTACCTAGAGTTTAAAGCAGAAAAACAGGAACTTTTAGAATTTTCATTTTTTGACCAAAACGACAGGACCGGAGCTGATAAAAATGTTGATATGGATGTTATTTTTTTTCTGACTGCGATTTCAAAACCATGCACCAGAATTCACTTCTTTCAACTCAGTAATGCATTTTGGATGTGTACCTAGAGTTTAAAGCAGAAAAACAGGAACTTTTAGAATTTTCATTTTTTGACCAAAACGACAGGACCGGAGCTGATAAAAATGTTGATATGGATGTTATTATTTTTCTGACTGCGATTTCAAAACCATGCACCAGAATCAACTTCTTTCAACTCAGTAATGCATTTTGGATGTGTACCTAGAGTTTAAAGCAGAAAAACAGGAACTTTTAGAATTTTCATTTTTTGACCAAAACGACAGGACCGGAGCTGATAAAAATGTTGATATGGATGTTATTTTTTTTCTGACTGTGATTTCAAAACCATGCACCAGAATTCACTTCTTTCAACTCAGTAATGCATTTTGGATGTGTACCTAGAGTTTAAAGCAGAAAAACAGGAACTTTTAGAATTTTCATTTTTTGACCAAAACGACAGGACCGGACCTGATAAAAATGTTGATATGGATGTTATTTTTTTCTGACTGCGATTTCAAAACCATGCACCAGAATCAACTTCTTTCAACTCAGTAATGCATTTTGGATGTGTACCTAGAGTTTAAAGCAGAAAAACAGGAACTTTTAGAATTTTCATTTTTTGACCAAAACGACAGGACCGGAGCTGATAAAAATGTTGATATGGATGTTATTTTTTTTCTGACTGCGATTTCAAAACCATGCACCAGAATTCACTTCTTTCAACTCAGTAATGCATTTTGGATGTGTACCTAGAGTTTAAAGCAGAAAAACAGGAACTTTTAGAATTTTCATTTTTTGACCAAAACGACAGGACCGGAGCTGATAAAAATGTTGATATGGATGTTATTTTTTTTCTGACTGCGATTTCAAAACCATGCACCAGAATTCACTTCTTTAAACTCAGTAATGCATTTTGGATGTGTACCTAGAGTTTAAAGCAGAAAAACAGGAACTTTTAGAATTTTCATTTTTTGACCAAAACGACAGGACCGGAGCTGATAAAAATGTTGATATTGATGTTATTTTTTTTCTGACTGCGATTTCAAAACCATGCACCAGAATTCACTTCTTTCAACTCAGTAATGCATTTTGGATGTGTACCTAGAGTTTAAAGCAGAAAAACAGGAGCTTTTAGAATTTTCATTTTTTGACCAAAACGACAGGTCCGGAGCTGATAAAAATGTTGATATTGATGTAATTTTTTTTCTGACTGCGGTTTCAAAACCATGCACCAGAATCAACTTCTTTCAACTCAGTAATGCATTTTGGATGTGTACCTAGAGTTTAAAGCAGAAAAACAGGAACTTTTAGAATTTTCATTTGTTGACCAAAATGACAGGACCGGAGCTGATAAAAATGTTGATATGGATGTTATTTTATTTCTGACTGCATTTTCAAAACCATGCACCAGAATTCACTTCTTTCAACTCAGTAATGCATTTTGGATGTGTACCTAGAGTTTAAAGCAGAAAAACAGGAACTTTTAGAATTTTCATTTTTTGACCAAAACGACAGGTCCGGAGCTGATAAAAATGTTGATATTTATGTAATTTTTTTCTGACTGCGGTTTCAAAACCATGCACCAGAATCAACTTCTTTCAACTCAGTAATGCATTTTGGATGTGTACCTAGAGTTTAAAGCAGAAAAACAGGAACTTTTAGAATTTTCCTTTGTTGACCAAAACGACAGGACCGGAGCTGATAAAAATGTTGATATGGATGTTATTTTATTTCTGACTGCATTTTCAAAACCATGCACCAGAATTCACTTCTTTCAACTCAGTAATGCATTTTGGATGTGTACCTAGAGTTTAAAGCAGAAAAACAGGAACTTTTAGAATTTTCATTTTTTGACCAAAACGACAGGACCGGAGCTGATTAAAATGTTGATATGATTGTTATTTTTTTCTGACTGCGATTTCAAAACCATGCACCAGAATTCACTTCTTTCAACTCAGTAATGCATTTTGGATGTGTACCTAGAGTTTAAAGCAGAAAAAAAGGAACTTTTAGAATTTTCATTTTTTGACCAAAACGACAGGTCCGGAGCTGATAAAAATGTTGATATTGATGTAATTTTTTTTCTGACTGCGGTTTCAAAACCATGCACCAGAATCAACTTCTTTCAACTCAGTAATGCATTTTGGATGTGTACCTAGAGTTTAAAGCAGAAAAACAGGAACTTTTAGAATTTTCATTTGTTGACCAAAATGACAGGACCGGAGCTGATAAAAATGTTGATATGGATGTTATTTTATTTCTGACTGCATTTTCAAAACCATGCACCAGAATTCACTTCTTTCAACTCAGTAATGCATTTTGGATGTGTACCTAGAGTTTAAAGCAGAAAAACAGGAACTTTTAGAATTTTCATTTTTTGACCAAAACGACAGGTCCGGAGCTGATAAAAATGTTGATATTTATGTAATTTTTTTTCTGACTGCGGTTTCAAAACCATGCACCAGAATCAACTTCTTTCAACTCAGTAATGCATTTTGGATGTGTACCTAGAGTTTAAAGCAGAAAAACAGGAACTTTTAGAATTTTCATTTGTTGACCAAAACGACAGGACCGGAGCTGATAAAAATGTTGATATGGATGTTATTTTATTTCTGACTGCATTTTCAAAACCATGCACCAGAATTCACTTCTTTCAACTCAGTAATGCATTTTGGATGTGTACCTAGAGTTTAAAGCAGAAAAACAGGAACTTTTAGAATTTTCATTTTTTGACCAAAACGACAGGACCGGAGCTGATTAAAATGTTGATATGATTGTTATTTTTTTCTGACTGCGATTTCAAAACCATGCACCAGAATTCACTTCTTTCAACTCAGTAATGCATTTTGGATGTGTACCTAGAGTTTAAAGCAGAAAAAAAGGAACTTTTAGAATTTTCATTTTTTGACCAAAACGACAGGTCCGGAGCTGATAAAAATGTTGATATTGATGTAATTTTTTTTCTGACTGCGGTTTCAAAACCATGCACCAGAATCAACTTCTTTCAACTCAGTAATGCATTTTGGATGTGTACCTAGAGTTTAAAGCAGAAAAACAGGAACTATTAGAATTTTTATTTGTTGACCAAAACGACAGGACCAGAGCTGATAAAAATGTTGATATGGATGTTATTTTTTTTCTGACTGCGATTTCAAAACCATGCACCAGAATTCACTTCTTTCAACTCAGTAATGCATTTTGGATGTGTACCTAGAGTTTAAAGCAGAAAAACAGGAACTTTTAGAATTTTCATTTTTTGACCAAAACGACAGGACCGGAGCTGATAAAAATGTTGATATGGATGTTATTTTTTTTCTGACTGCGATTTCAAAACCATGCACCAGAATTCACTTCTTTCAACTCAGTAATGCATTTTGGATGTGTACCTAGAGTTTAAAGCAGAAAAACAGGAACTTTTAGAATTTTCATTTTTTGACCAAAACGACAGGACCGGAGCTGATAAAAATGTTGATATGGATGTTATTTTTTTTCTGACTGCGATTTCAAAACCATGCACCAGAATCAACTTCTTTCAACTAAGTAATGCATTTTGGATGTGTACCTAGAGTTTAAAGCAGAAAAACAGGAACTTTTAGAATTTTCATTTTTTGACCAAAACGACAGGACCGGACCTGATAAAAATGTTGATATGGATGTTATTTTATTTCTGACTGCATTTTCAAAACCATGCACCAGAATTCACTTCTTTCAACTCAGTAATGCATTTTGGATGTGTACCTAGAGTTTAAAGCAGAAAAACAGGAACTTTTAGAATTTTCATTTTTTGACCAAAACGACAGGACCGGAGCTGATAAAAATGTTGATATGGATGTTATTTTTTTTCTGACTGCGATTTCAAAACCATGCACCAGAATCAACTTCTTTCAACTCAATAATGCATTTTGGATGTGTACCTAGAGTTTAAAGCAGAAAAACAGGAACTTTTAGAATTTTCATTTTTTGACCAAAACGACAGGACCGGAGCTGATAAAAATGTTGATATGGATGTTATTTTTTTTCTGACTGCGATTTCAAAACCATGCACCAGAATTCACTTCTTTCAACTCAGTAATGCATTTTGGATGTGTACCTAGAGTTTAAAGCAGAAAAAAAGGAACTTTTAGAATTTTAATTTTTTGACCAAAACGACAGGTCCGGAGCTGATAAAAATGTTGATATTGATGTAATTTTTTTTCTGACTGCGGTTTCAAAACCATGCACCAGAATCAACTTCTTTCAACTCAGTAATGCATTTTGGATGTGTACCTAGAGTTTAAAGCAGAAAAACAGGAACTATTAGAATTTTTATTTGTTGACCAAAACGACAGGACCAGAGCTGATAAAAATGTTGATATGGATGTTATTTTTTTTCTGACTGCGATTTCAAAACCATGCACCAGAATTCACTTCTTTCAACTCAGTAATGCATTTTGGATGTGTACCTAGAGTTTAAAGCAGAAAAACAGGAACTTTTAGAATTTTCATTTTTTGACCAAAACGACAGGACCGGAGCTGATAAAAATGTTGATATGGATGTTATTTTTTTTCTGACTGCGATTTCAAAACCATGCACCAGAATCAACTTCTTTCAACTCAATAATGCATTTTGGATGTGTACCTAGAGTTTAAAGCAGAAAAACAGGAACTTTTAGAATTTTCATTTTTTGACCAAAACGACAGGACCGGAGCTGATAAAAATGTTGATATGGATGTTATTTTTTTTCTGACTGCGATTTCAAAACCATGCACCAGAATTCACTTCTTTCAACTCAGTAATGCATTTTGGATGTGTACCTAGAGTTTAAAGCAGAAAAAAAGGAACTTTTAGAATTTTCATTTTTTGACCAAAACGACAGGTCCGGAGCTGATAAAAATGTTGATATTGATGTAATTTTTTTTCTGACTGCGGTTTCAAAACCATGCACCAGAATCAACTTCTTTCAACTCAGTAATGCATTTTGGATGTGTACCTAGAGTTTAAAGCAGAAAAAAGGAACTATTAGAATTTTTATTTGTTGACCAAAACGACAGGACCAGAGCTGATAAAAATGTTGATATGGATGTTATTTTTTTTCTGACTGCGATTTCAAAACCATGCACCAGAATTCACTTCTTTCAACTCAGTAATGCATTTTGGATGTGTACCTAGAGTTTAAAGCAGAAAAACAGGAACTTTTAGAATTTTCATTTTTTGACCAAAACGACAGGACCGGAGCTGATAAAAATGTTGATATGGATGTTATTTTTTTTCTGACTGCGATTTCAAAACCATGCACCAGAATTCACTTCTTTCAACTCAGTAATGCATTTTGGATGTGTACCTAGAGTTTAAAGCAGAAAAACAGGAACTTTTAGAATTTTCATTTTTTGACCAAAACGACAGGACCGGACCTGATAAAAATGTTGATATGGATGTTATTTTATTTCTGACTGCGATTTCAAAACCATGCACCAGAATCAACTTCTTTCAACTCAGTAATGCATTTTGGATGTGTACCTAGAGTTTAAAGCAGAAAAACAGGAACTTTTAGAATTTTCATTTTTTGACCAAAACGACAGGACCGGAGCTGATAAAAATGTTGATATGGATGTAATTTTTTTTCTGACTGCGGTTTCAAAACCATGCACCAGAATCAACTTCTTTCAACTCAGTAATGCATTTTGGATGTGTACCTAGAGTTTAAAGCAGAAAAATAGGAACTTTTAGAATTTTCATTTGTTGACCAAAACGACAGGACCGGAGCTGATAAAAATGTTGATATGGATGTTATTTTATTTCTGACTGCATTTTCAAAACCATGCACCAGAATTCACTTCTTTCAACTCAGTAATGCATTTTGGATGTGTACCTAGAGTTTAAAGCAGAAAAACAGGAACTTTTAGAATTTTCATTTTTTGACCAAAACGACAGGACCGGAGCTGATTAAAATGTTGATATGATTGTTATTTTTTTCTGACTGCGATTTCAAAACCATGCACCAGAATTCACTTCTTTCAACTCAGTAATGCATTTTGGATGTGTACCTAGAGTTTAAAGCAGAAAAAAAGGAACTTTTAGAATTTTCATTTTTTGACCAAAACGACAGGTCCGGAGCTGATAAAAATGTTGATATTGATGTAATTTTTTTTCTGACTGCGGTTTCAAAACCATGCACCAGAATCAACTTCTTTCAACTCAGTAATGCATTTTGGATGTGTACCTAGAGTTTAAAGCAGAAAAACAGGAACTATTAGAATTTTTATTTGTTGACCAAAACGACAGGACCAGAGCTGATAAAAATGTTGATATGGATGTTATTTTTTTTCTGACTGCGATTTCAAAACCATGCACCAGAATTCACTTCTTTCAACTCAGTAATGCATTTTGGATGTGTACCTAGAGTTTAAAGCAGAAAAACAGGAACTTTTAGAATTTTCATTTTTTGACCAAAACGACAGGACCGGAGCTGATAAAAATGTTGATATGGATGTTATTTTTTTTCTGACTGCGATTTCAAAACCATGCACCAGAATTCACTTCTTTCAACTCAGTAATGCATTTTGGATGTGTACCTAGAGTTTAAAGCAGAAAAACAGGAACTTTTAGAATTTTCATTTTTTGACCAAAACGACAGGACCGGAGCTGATAAAAATGTTGATATGGATGTTATTTTTTTTCTGACTGCGATTTCAAAACCATGCACCAGAATCAACTTCTTTCAACTAAGTAATGCATTTTGGATGTGTACCTAGAGTTTAAAGCAGAAAAACAGGAACTTTTAGAATTTTCATTTTTTGACCAAAACGACAGGACCGGACCTGATAAAAATGTTGATATGGATGTTATTTTATTTCTGACTGCATTTTCAAAACCATGCACCAGAATTCACTTCTTTCAACTCAGTAATGCATTTTGGATGTGTACCTAGAGTTTAAAGCAGAAAAACAGGAACTTTTAGAATTTTCATTTTTTGACCAAAACGACAGGACCGGAGCTGATAAAAATGTTGATATGGATGTTATTTTTTTTCTGACTGCGATTTCAAAACCATGCACCAGAATCAACTTCTTTCAACTCAATAATGCATTTTGGATGTGTACCTAGAGTTTAAAGCAGAAAAACAGGAACTTTTAGAATTTTCATTTTTTGACCAAAACGACAGGACCGGAGCTGATAAAAATGTTGATATGGATGTTATTTTTTTTCTAACTGCGATTTCAAAACCATGCACCAGAATTCACTTCTTTCAACTCAGTAATGCATTTTGGATGTGTACCTAGAGTTTAAAGCAGAAAAAAAGGAACTTTTAGAATTTTCATTTTTTGACCAAAACGACAGGTCCGGAGCTGATAAAAATGTTGATATTGATGTAATTTTTTTTCTGACTGCGGTTTCAAAACCATGCACCAGAATCAACTTCTTTCAACTCAGTAATGCATTTTGGATGTGTACCTAGAGTTTAAAGCAGAAAAACAGGAACTATTAGAATTTTTATTTGTTGACCAAAACGACAGGACCAGAGCTGATAAAAATGTTGATATGGATGTTATTTTTTTTCTGACTGCGATTTCAAAACCATGCACCAGAATTCACTTCTTTCAACTCAGTAATGCATTTTGGATGTGTACCTAGAGTTTAAAGCAGAAAAACAGGAACTTTTAGAATTTTCATTTTTTGACCAAAACGACAGGACCGGAGCTGATAAAAATGTTGATATGGATGTTATTTTTTTTCTGACTGCGATTTCAAAACCATGCACCAGAATTCACTTCTTTCAACTCAGTAATGCATTTTGGATGTGTACCTAGAGTTTAAAGCAGAAAAACAGGAACTTTTAGAATTTTCATTTTTTGACCAAAACGACAGGACCGGACCTGATAAAAATGTTGATATGGATGTTATTTTTTTTCTGACTGCGATTTCAAAACCATGCACCAGAATCAACTTCTTTCAACTCAATAATGCATTTTGGATGTGTACCTAGAGTTTAAAGCAGAAAAACAGGAACTTTTAGAATTTTCATTTTTTGACCAAAACGACAGGACCGGAGC
The DNA here is from genome assembly GCF_055691185.1 of Crinia signifera. Lineage (NCBI taxonomy): Eukaryota > Metazoa > Chordata > Amphibia > Anura > Myobatrachidae > Crinia > Crinia signifera. The sequence continues at coordinate 93,525,872 of NC_139227.1, forward strand.
TGATAAAAATGTTGATATGGATGTTATTTTTTTTCTGACTGCGATTTCAAAACCATGCACCAGAATTCACTTCTTTCAACTCAGTAATGCATTTTGGATGTGTACCTAGAGTTTAAAGCAGAAAAAAAGGAACTTTTAGAATTTTCATTTTTTGACCAAAACGACAGGTCCGGAGCTGATAAAAATGTTGATATTGATGTAATTTTTTTTCTGACTGCGGTTTCAAAACCATGCACCAGAATCAACTTCTTTCAACTCAGTAATGCATTTTGGATGTGTACCTAGAGTTTAAAGCAGAAAAACAGGAACTATTAGAATTTTTATTTGTTGACCAAAACGACAGGACCAGAGCTGATAAAAATGTTGATATGGATGTTATTTTTTTTCTGACTGCGATTTCAAAACCATGCACCAGAATTCACTTCTTTCAACTCAGTAATGCATTTTGGATGTGTACCTAGAGTTTAAAGCAGAAAAACAGGAACTTTTAGAATTTTCATTTTTTGACCAAAACGACAGGACCGGAGCTGATAAAAATGTTGATATGGATGTTATTTTTTTTCTGACTGCGATTTCAAAACCATGCACCAGAATTCACTTCTTTCAACTCAGTAATGCATTTTGGATGTGTACCTAGAGTTTAAAGCAGAAAAACAGGAACTTTTAGAATTTTCATTTTTTGACCAAAACGACAGGACCGGACCTGATAAAAATGTTGATATGGATGTTATTTTATTTCTGACTGCGATTTCAAAACCATGCACCAGAATCAACTTCTTTCAACTCAGTAATGCATTTTGGATGTGTACCTAGAGTTTAAAGCAGAAAAACAGGAACTTTTAGAATTTTCATTTTTTGACCAAAACGACAGGACCGGAGCTGATAAAAATGTTGATATGGATGTAATTTTTTTTCTGACTGCGGTTTCAAAACCATGCACCAGAATCAACTTCTTTCAACTCAGTAATGCATTTTGGATGTGTACCTAGAGTTTAAAGCAGAAAAATAGGAACTTTTAGAATTTTCATTTGTTGACCAAAACGACAGGACCGGAGCTGATAAAAATGTTGATATGGATGTTATTTTATTTCTGACTGCATTTTCAAAACCATGCACCAGAATTCACTTCTTTCAACTCAGTAATGCATTTTGGATGTGTACCTAGAGTTTAAAGCAGAAAAACAGGAACTTTTAGAATTTTCATTTTTTGACCAAAACGACAGGACCGGAGCTGATTAAAATGTTGATATGATTGTTATTTTTTTCTGACTGCGATTTCAAAACCATGCACCAGAATTCACTTCTTTCAACTCAGTAATGCATTTTGGATGTGTACCTAGAGTTTAAAGCAGAAAAAAAGGAACTTTTAGAATTTTCATTTTTTGACCAAAACGACAGGTCCGGAGCTGATAAAAATGTTGATATTGATGTAATTTTTTTTCTGACTGCGGTTTCAAAACCATGCACCAGAATCAACTTCTTTCAACTCAGTAATGCATTTTGGATGTGTACCTAGAGTTTAAAGCAGAAAAACAGGAACTATTAGAATTTTTATTTGTTGACCAAAACGACAGGACCAGAGCTGATAAAAATGTTGATATGGATGTTATTTTTTTTCTGACTGCGATTTCAAAACCATGCACCAGAATTCACTTCTTTCAACTCAGTAATGCATTTTGGATGTGTACCTAGAGTTTAAAGCAGAAAAACAGGAACTTTTAGAATTTTCATTTTTTGACCAAAACGACAGGACCGGAGCTGATAAAAATGTTGATATGGATGTTATTTTTTTTCTGACTGCGATTTCAAAACCATGCACCAGAATTCACTTCTTTCAACTCAGTAATGCATTTTGGATGTGTACCTAGAGTTTAAAGCAGAAAAACAGGAACTTTTAGAATTTTCATTTTTTGACCAAAACGACAGGACCGGAGCTGATAAAAATGTTGATATGGATGTTATTTTTTTTCTGACTGCGATTTCAAAACCATGCACCAGAATCAACTTCTTTCAACTAAGTAATGCATTTTGGATGTGTACCTAGAGTTTAAAGCAGAAAAACAGGAACTTTTAGAATTTTCATTTTTTGACCAAAACGACAGGACCGGACCTGATAAAAATGTTGATATGGATGTTATTTTATTTCTGACTGCATTTTCAAAACCATGCACCAGAATTCACTTCTTTCAACTCAGTAATGCATTTTGGATGTGTACCTAGAGTTTAAAGCAGAAAAACAGGAACTTTTAGAATTTTCATTTTTTGACCAAAACGACAGGACCGGAGCTGATAAAAATGTTGATATGGATGTTATTTTTTTTCTGACTGCGATTTCAAAACCATGCACCAGAATCAACTTCTTTCAACTCAATAATGCATTTTGGATGTGTACCTAGAGTTTAAAGCAGAAAAACAGGAACTTTTAGAATTTTCATTTTTTGACCAAAACGACAGGACCGGAGCTGATAAAAATGTTGATATGGATGTTATTTTTTTTCTGACTGCGATTTCAAAACCATGCACCAGAATTCACTTCTTTCAACTCAGTAATGCATTTTGGATGTGTACCTAGAGTTTAAAGCAGAAAAAAAGGAACTTTTAGAATTTTCATTTTTTGACCAAAACGACAGGTCCGGAGCTGATAAAAATGTTGATATTGATGTAATTTTTTTTCTGACTGCGGTTTCAAAACCATGCACCAGAATCAACTTCTTTCAACTCAGTAATGCATTTTGGATGTGTACCTAGAGTTTAAAGCAGAAAAACAGGAACTATTAGAATTTTTATTTGTTGACCAAAACGACAGGACCAGAGCTGATAAAAATGTTGATATGGATGTTATTTTTTTTCTGACTGCGATTTCAAAACCATGCACCAGAATTCACTTCTTTCAACTCAGTAATGCATTTTGGATGTGTACCTAGAGTTTAAAGCAGAAAAACAGGAACTTTTAGAATTTTCATTTTTTGACCAAAACGACAGGACCGGAGCTGATAAAAATGTTGATATGGATGTTATTTTTTTTCTGACTGCGATTTCAAAACCATGCACCAGAATTCACTTCTTTCAACTCAGTAATGCATTTTGGATGTGTACCTAGAGTTTAAAGCAGAAAAACAGGAACTTTTAGAATTTTCATTTTTTGACCAAAACGACAGGACCGGACCTGATAAAAATGTTGATATGGATGTTATTTTATTTCTGACTGCGATTTCAAAACCATGCACCAGAATCAACTTCTTTCAACTCAGTAATGCATTTTGGATGTGTACCTAGAGTTTAAAGCAGAAAAACAGGAACTTTTAGAATTTTCATTTTTTGACCAAAACGACAGGACCGGAGCTGATAAAAATGTTGATATGGATGTAATTTTTTTTCTGACTGCGGTTTCAAAACCATGCACCAGAATCAACTTCTTTCAACTCAGTAATGCATTTTGGATGTGTACCTAGAGTTTAAAGCAGAAAAATAGGAACTTTTAGAATTTTCATTTGTTGACCAAAACGACAGGACCGGAGCTGATAAAATTGTTGATATGGATGTTATTTTATTTCTGACTGCATTTTCAAAACCATGCACCAGAATTCACTTCTTTCAACTCAGTAATGCATTTTGGATGTGTACCTAGAGTTTAAAGCAGAAAAACAGGAACTTTTAGAATTTTCATTTTTTGACCAAAACGACAGGACCGGAGCTGATTAAAATGTTGATATGATTGTTATTTTTTTCTGACTGCGATTTCAAAACCATGCACCAGAATTCACTTCTTTCAACTCAGTAATGCATTTTGGATGTGTACCTAGAGTTTAAAGCAGAAAAAAAGGAACTTTTAGAATTTTCATTTTTTGACCAAAACGACAGGACCGGAGCTGATTAAAATGTTGATATGATTGTTATTTTTTTCTGACTGCGGTTTCAAAACCATGCACCAGAATCAACTTCTTTCAACTCAGTAATGCATTTTGGATGTGTACCTAGAGTTTAAAGCAGAAAAACAGGAACTATTAGAATTTTTATTTGTTGACCAAAACGACAGGACCAGAGCTGATAAAAATGTTGATATGGATGTTATTTTTTTTCTGACTGCGATTTCAAAACCATGCACCAGAATTCACTTCTTTCAACTCAGTAATGCATTTTGGATGTGTACCTAGAGTTTAAAGCAGAAAAACAGGAACTTTTAGAATTTTCATTTTTTGACCAAAACGACAGGACCGGAGCTGATAAAAATGTTGATATGGATGTTATTTTTTTTCTGACTGCGATTTCAAAACCATGCACCAGAATTCACTTCTTTCAACTCAGTAATGCATTTTGGATGTGTACCTAGAGTTTAAAGCAGAAAAACAGGAACTTTTAGAATTTTCATTTTTTGACCAAAACGACAGGACCGGAGCTGATAAAAATGTTGATATGGATGTAATTTTTTTTCTGACTGCGGTTTCAAAACCATGCACCAGAATCAACTTCTTTCAACTCAGTAATGCATTTTGGATGTGTACCTAGAGTTTAAAGCAGAAAAATAGGAACTTTTAGAATTTTCATTTGTTGACCAAAACGACAGGACCGGAGCTGATAAAAATGTTGATATGGATGTTATTTTATTTCTGACTGCATTTTCAAAACCATGCACCAGAATTCACTTCTTTCAACTCAGTAATGCATTTTGGATGTGTACCTAGAGTTTAAAGCAGAAAAACAGGAACTTTTAGAATTTTCATTTTTTGACCAAAACGACAGGACCGGAGCTGATTAAAATGTTGATATGATTGTTATTTTTTTCTGACTGCGATTTCAAAACCATGCACCAGAATTCACTTCTTTCAACTCAGTAATGCATTTTGGATGTGTACCTAGAGTTTAAAGCAGAAAAAAAGGAACTTTTAGAATTTTCATTTTTTGACCAAAACGACAGGTCCGGAGCTGATAAAAATGTTGATATTGATGTAATTTTTTTTCTGACTGCGGTTTCAAAACCATGCACCAGAATCAACTTCTTTCAACTCAGTAATGCATTTTGGATGTGTACCTAGAGTTTAAAGCAGAAAAACAGGAACTATTAGAATTTTTATTTGTTGACCAAAACGACAGGACCAGAGCTGATAAAAATGTTGATATGGATGTTATTTTTTTTCTGACTGCGATTTCAAAACCATGCACCAGAATTCACTTCTTTCAACTCAGTAATGCATTTTGGATGTGTACCTAGAGTTTAAAGCAGAAAAACAGGAACTTTTAGAATTTTCATTTTTTGACCAAAACGACAGGACCGGAGCTGATAAAAATGTTGATATGGATGTTATTTTTTTTCTGACTGCGATTTCAAAACCATGCACCAGAATTCACTTCTTTCAACTCAGTAATGCATTTTGGATGTGTACCTAGAGTTTAAAGCAGAAAAACAGGAACTTTTAGAATTTTCATTTTTTGACCAAAACGACAGGACCGGAGCTGATAAAAATGTTGATATGGATGTTATTTTTTTTCTGACTGCGATTTCAAAACCATGCACCAGAATCAACTTCTTTCAACTAAGTAATGCATTTTGGATGTGTACCTAGAGTTTAAAGCAGAAAAACAGGAACTTTTAGAATTTTCATTTTTTGACCAAAACGACAGGACCGGACCTGATAAAAATGTTGATATGGATGTTATTTTATTTCTGACTGCATTTTCAAAACCATGCACCAGAATTCACTTCTTTCAACTCAGTAATGCATTTTGGATGTGTACCTAGAGTTTAAAGCAGAAAAACAGGAACTTTTAGAATTTTCATTTTTTGACCAAAACGACAGGACCGGAGCTGATAAAAATGTTGATATGGATGTTATTTTTTTTCTGACTGCGATTTCAAAACCATGCACCAGAATCAACTTCTTTCAACTCAATAATGCATTTTGGATGTGTACCTAGAGTTTAAAGCAGAAAAACAGGAACTTTTAGAATTTTCATTTTTTGACCAAAACGACAGGACCGGAGCTGATAAAAATGTTGATATGGATGTTATTTTTTTTCTGACTGCGATTTCAAAACCATGCACCAGAATTCACTTCTTTCAACTCAGTAATGCATTTTGGATGTGTACCTAGAGTTTAAAGCAGAAAAAAAGGAACTTTTAGAATTTTCATTTTTTGACCAAAACGACAGGTCCGGAGCTGATAAAAATGTTGATATTGATGTAATTTTTTTTCTGACTGCGGTTTCAAAACCATGCACCAGAATCAACTTCTTTCAACTCAGTAATGCATTTTGGATGTGTACCTAGAGTTTAAAGCAGAAAAACAGGAACTATTAGAATTTTTATTTGTTGACCAAAACGACAGGACCAGAGCTGATAAAAATGTTGATATGGATGTTATTTTTTTCTGACTGCGATTTCAAAACCATGCACCAGAATTCTCTTCTTTCAACTCAGTAATGCATTTTGGATGTGTACCTAGAGTTTAAAGCAGAAAAACAGGAACTTTTAGAATTTTCATTTTTTGACCAAAACGACAGGACCGGAGCTGATAAAAATGTTGATATGGATGTTATTTTTTTTCTGACTGCGATTTCAAAACCATGCACCAGAATTCACTTCTTTCAACTCAGTAATGCATTTTGGATGTGTACCTAGAGTTTAAAGCAGAAAAACAGGAACTTTTAGAATTTTCATTTTTTGACCAAAACGACAGGACCGGACCTGATAAAAATGTTGATATGGATGTTATTTTTTTCTGACTGCGATTTCAAAACCATGCACCAGAATCAACTTCTTTCAACTCAGTAATGCATTTTGGATGTGTACCTAGAGTTTAAAGTAGAAAAACAGGAACTTTTAGAATTTTCATTTTTTGACCAAAACGACAGGACCGGACCTGATAAAAATGTTGATATGGATGTTATTTTATTTCTGACTGCATTTTCAAAACCATGCACCAGAATTCACTTCTTTCAACTCAGTAATGCATTTTGGATGTGTACCTAGAGTTTAAAGCAGAAAAACAGGAACTTTTAGAATTTTCATTTTTTGACCAAAACGACAGGACCGGACCTGATAAAAATGTTGATATGGATGTTATTTTTTTTCTGACTGCGATTTCAAAACCATGCACCAGAATCAACTTCTTTCAACTCAATAATGCATTTTGGATGTTTACCTAGAGTTTAAAGCAGAAAAACAGGAACTTTTAGAATTTTCATTTTTTGACCAAAACGACAGGACCGGAGCTGATAAAAATGTTGATATGGATGATATTTTTTTTCTGACTGCGATTTCAAAACCATGCACTAGAATTCACTTCTTTAAACTCAGTAATGCATTTTGGATGTGTACCTAGAGTTTAAAGCAGAAAAACAGGAACTTTTAGAATTTTCATTTTTTGACCAAAACGACAGGACCGGAGCTGATTAAAATGTTGATATGATTGTTATTTTTTTTCTGACTGCGATTTCAAAACCATGCACCAGAATTCACTTCTTTCAACTTAGTAATGCATTTTGGATGTGTACCTAGAGTTTAAAGCAGAAAAACAGGAACTTTTAGAATTTTCATTTTTTGACCAAAACGACAGGACCGGAGCTGATTAAAATGTTGATATGATTGTTATTTTTTTTCTGACTGCGATTTCAAAACCATGCACCAGAATTCACTTCTATCAACTCAGTAATGCATTTTGGATGTGTACCTAGAGTTTAAAGCAGAAAAACAGGAACTTTTAGAATTTTCAGTTTTTGACCAAAACGACAGGTCCGGAGCTGATAAAAATGTTGATATTGATGTAATTTTTTTTCTGACTGCGGTTTCAAAACCATGCACCAGAATCAACTTCTTTAAACTCAGTAATGCATTTTGGATGTGTACCTAGAGTTTAAAGCAGAAAAACAGGAACTTTTAGAATTTTCATTTTTTGACCAAAACGACAGGACCGGAGCTGATAAAAATGTTGATATGGATGTTATTTTTTTTCTGACTGCGATTTCAAAACCATGCACCAGAATTCACTTCTTTCAACTCAGTAATGCATTTTGGATGTGTACCTAGAGTTTAAAGCAGAAAAACAGGAACTTTTAGAATTTTCAGTTTTTGACCAAAACGACAGGTCCGGAGCTGATAAAAATGTTGATATTGATGTAATTTTTTTTCTGACTGCGGTTTCAAAACCATGCACCAGAATCAACTTCTTTAAACTCAGTTATGCATTTTGGATGTGTACCTAGAGTTTAAAGCAGAAAAACAGGAACTTTTAGAATTTTCATTTTTTGACCAAAACGACAGGACCGGAGCTGATAAAAATGTTGATATGGATGTTATTTTTTTTCTGACTGCGATTTCAAAACCATGCACCAGAATTCACTTCTTTCAACTCAGTAATGCATTTTGGATGTGTACCTAGAGTTTAAAGCAGAAAAACAGGAACTTTTAGAATTTTCATTTTTTGACCAAAACGACAGGACCGGAGCTGATAAAAATGTTGATATGGATGTTATTTTTTTTCTGACTGCGATTTCAAAACCATGCACCAGAATTCACTTCTTTCAACTCAGTAATGCATTTTGGATGTGTACCTAGAGTTTAAAGCAGAAAAACAGGAACTTTTAGAATTTTCATTTGTTGACCAAAATGACAGGACCGGAGCTGATAAAAATGTTGATATGGATGTTATTTTTTTTCTGACTGCGATTTCAAAACCATGCACCAGAATTCACTTCTTTAAACTCAGTAATGCATTTTGGATGTGTACCTAGAGTTTAAAGCAGAAAAACAGGAACTTTTAGAATTTTCATTTGTTGACCAAAACGACAGGACCGGAGCTGATAAAAATGTTGATATGGATGTTATTTTTTTTCTGACTGCGATTTCAAAACCATGCACCAGAATTCACTTCTTTCAACTCAGTAATGCATTTTGGATGTGTACCTAGAGTTTAAAGCAGAAAAACAGGAACTTTTAGAATTTTCATTTTTTGACCAAACCGACAGGACCGGAGCTGATAAAAATGTTGATATGGATGTTATTTTTTTTCTGACTGCGATTTCAAAACCATGCACCAGAATTCACTTCTTTAAACTCAGTAATGCATTTTGGATGTGTACCTAGAGTTTAAAGCAGAAAAACAGGAACTTTTAGAATTTTCATTTTTTGACCAAAACGACACGACCGGAGCTGATAAAAATGTTGATATGGATGTTATTTTTTTTCTGACTGCGATTTCAAAACCATGCACCAGAATTCACTTCTTTCAACTCAGTAATGCATTTTGGATGTGTACCTAGAGTTTAAAGCAGAAAAACAGGAACTTTTAGAATTTTCATTTTTTGACCAAAACGACAGGACCGGACCTGATAAAAATGTTGATATGGATGTTATTTTTTTTCTGACTGCGATTTCAAAACCATGCACCAGAATTCACTTCTTTCAACTCAGTAATGCATTTTGGATGTGTACCTAGAGTTTAAAGCAGAAAAACAGGAACTTTTAGAATTTTCATTTTTTGACCAAAACGACAGGACCGGACCTGATAAAAATGTTGATATGGATGTTATTTTATTTCTGACTGCGATTTCAAAACCATGCACCAGAATCAACTTCTTTCAACTCAGTAATGCATTTTGGATGTGTACCTAGAGTTTAAAGCAGAAAAACAGGAACTTTTAGAATTTTCATTTTTTGACCAAAACGACAGGACCGGAGCTGATAAAAATGTTGATATGGATGTAATTTTTTTTCTGACTGCGGTTTCAAAACCATGCACCAGAATCAACTTCTTTCAACTCAGTAATGCATTTTGGATGTGTACCTAGAGTTTAAAGCAGAAAAATAGGAACTTTTAGAATTTTCATTTGTTGACCAAAACGACAGGACCGGAGCTGATAAAAATGTTGATATGGATGTTATTTTATTTCTGACTGCATTTTCAAAACCATGCACCAGAATTCACTTCTTTCAACTCAGTAATGCATTTTGGATGTGTACCTAGAGTTTAAAGCAGAAAAACAGGAACTTTTAGAATTTTCATTTTTTGACCAAAACGACAGGACCGGAGCTGATTAAAATGTTGATATGATTGTTATTTTTTTCTGACTGCGATTTCAAAACCATGCACCAGAATTCACTTCTTTCAACTCAGTAATGCATTTTGGATGTGTACCTAGAGTTTAAAGCAGAAAAAAAGGAACTTTTAGAATTTTCATTTTTTGACCAAAACGACAGGTCCGGAGCTGATAAAAATGTTGATATTGATGTAATTTTTTTTCTGACTGCGGTTTCAAAACCATGCACCAGAATCAACTTCTTTCAACTCAGTAATGCATTTTGGATGTGTACCTAGAGTTTAAAGCAGAAAAACAGGAACTATTAGAATTTTTATTTGTTGACCAAAACGACAGGACCAGAGCTGATAAAAATGTTGATATGGATGTTATTTTTTTTCTGACTGCGATTTCAAAACCATGCACCAGAATTCACTTCTTTCAACTCAGTAATGCATTTTGGATGTGTACCTAGAGTTTAAAGCAGAAAAACAGGAACTTTTAGAATTTTCATTTTTTGACCAAAACGACAGGACCGGAGCTGATAAAAATGTTGATATGGATGTTATTTTTTTTCTGACTGCGATTTCAAAACCATGCACCAGAATTCACTTCTTTCAACTCAGTAATGCATTTTGGATGTGTACCTAGAGTTTAAAGCAGAAAAACAGGAACTTTTAGAATTTTCATTTTTTGACCAAAACGACAGGACCGGAGCTGATAAAAATGTTGATATGGATGTTATTTTTTTTCTGACTGCGATTTCAAAACCATGCACCAGAATCAACTTCTTTCAACTAAGTAATGCATTTTGGATGTGTACCTAGAGTTTAAAGCAGAAAAACAGGAACTTTTAGAATTTTCATTTTTTGACCAAAACGACAGGACCGGACCTGATAAAAATGTTGATATGGATGTTATTTTATTTCTGACTGCATTTTCAAAACCATGCACCAGAATTCACTTCTTTCAACTCAGTAATGCATTTTGGATGTGTACCTAGAGTTTAAAGCAGAAAAACAGGAACTTTTAGAATTTTCATTTTTTGACCAAAACGACAGGACCGGAGCTGATAAAAATGTTGATATGGATGTTATTTTTTTTCTGACTGCGATTTCAAAACCATGCACCAGAATCAACTTCTTTCAACTCAATAATGCATTTTGGATGTGTACCTAGAGTTTAAAGCAGAAAAACAGGAACTTTTAGAATTTTCATTTTTTGACCAAAACGACAGGACCGGAGCTGATAAAAATGTTGATATGGATGTTATTTTTTTTCTGACTGCGATTTCAAAACCATGCACCAGAATTCACTTCTTTCAACTCAGTAATGCATTTTGGATGTGTACCTAGAGTTTAAAGCAGAAAAAAAGGAACTTTTAGAATTTTCATTTTTTGACCAAAACGACAGGTCCGGAGCTGATAAAAATGTTGATATTGATGTAATTTTTTTTCTGACTGCGGTTTCAAAACCATGCACCAGAATCAACTTCTTTCAACTCAGTAATGCATTTTGGATGTGTACCTAGAGTTTAAAGCAGAAAAACAGGAACTTTTAGAATTTTCATTTTTTGACCAAAACGACAGGACCGGAGCTGATAAAAATGTTGATATGGATGTTATTTTTTTCTGACTGCGATTTCAAAACCATGCACCAGAATTCACTTCTTTCAACTCAGTAATGCATTTTGGATGTGTACCTAGAGTTTAAAGCAGAAAAACAGGAACTTTTAGAATTTTCATTTTTTGACCAAAACGACAGGACCGGAGCTGATTAAAATGTTGATATGATTGTTATTTTTTTTCTGACTGCGATTTCAAAACCATGCACCAGAATTCACTTCTTTCAACTTAGTAATGCATTTTGGATGTGTACCTAGAGTTTAAAGCAGAAAAACAGGAACTTTTAGAATTTTCATTTTTTGACCAAAACGACAGGACCGGAGCTGATAAAAATGTTGATATGGATGTTATTTTTTTTCCTGACTGCGATTTCAAAACCATGCACCAGAATTCACTTCTTTCAACTCAGTAATGCATTGTGGATGTGTACCTAGAGTTTAAAGCAGAAAAACAGGAACTTTTAGAATTTTCATTTTTTGACCAAAACGACAGGACCGGAGCTGATAAAAATGTTGATATGGATGTTATTTTTTTTCTGACTGTGATTTCAAAACCATGCACCAGAATTCACTTCTTTCAACTCAGTAATGCATTTTGGATGTGTACCTAGAGTTTAAAGCAGAAAAACAGGAACTTTTAGAATTTTCATTTGTTGACCAAAACGACAGGACCGGAGCTGATAAAAATGTTGATATGGATGTTATTTTTTTTCCTGACTGCGATTTCAAAACCATGCACCAGAATTCACTTCTTTCAACTCAGTAATGCATTTTGGATGTGTACCTAGAGTTTAAAGCAGAAAAACAGGAACTTTTAGAATTTTCATTTTTTGACCAAAACGACAGGACCGGAGCTGATAAAAATGTTGATATGGATGTTATTTTTTTTCTGACTGCGATTTCAAAACCATGCACTAGAATTCACTTCTTTAAACTCAGTAATGCATTTTGGATGTGTACCTAGAGTTTAAAGCAGAAAAACAGGAACTTTTAGAATTTTCATTTTTTGACCAAAACGACAGGACCGGAGCTGATTAAAATGTTGATATGATTGTTATTTTTTTCTGACTGCGATTTCAAAACCATGCACCAGAATTCACTTCTATCAACTCAGTAATGCATTTTGGATGTGTACCTAGAGTTTAAAGCAGAAAAACAGGAACTTTTAGAATTTTCAGTTTTTGACCAAAACGACAGGACCGGAGCTGATAAAAATGTTGATATTGATGTAATTTTTTTTCTGACTGCGGTTTCAAAACCATGCACCAGAATCAACTTCTTTAAACTCAGTTATGCATTTTGGATGTGTACCTAGAGTTTAAAGCAGAAAAACAGGAACTTTTAGAATTTTCATTTTTTGACCAAAACGACAGGACCAGAGCTGATAAAAATGTTGATATGGATGTTATTTTTTTTCTGACTGCGATTTCAAAACCATGCACCAGAATTCACTTCTTTCAACTCAGTAATGCATTTTGGATGTGTACCTAGAGTTTAAAGCAGAAAAACAGGAACTTTTAGAATTTTCATTTTTTGACCAAAACGACAGGACCGGAGCTGATAAAAATGTTGATATGGATGTTATTTTTTTTCTGACTGCGATTTCAAAACCATGCACTAGAATTCACTTCTTTAAACTCAGTAATGCATTTTGGATGTGTACCTAGAGTTTAAAGCAGAAAAACAGGAACTTTTAGAATTTTCATTTTTTGACCAAAACGACAGGACCGGAGCTGATTAAAATGTTGATATGATTGTTATTTTTTTTCTGACTGCGATTTCAAAACCATGCACCAGAATTCACTTCTTTCAACTCAGTAATGCATTTTGGATGTGTACCTAGAGTTTAAAGCAGAAAAACAGGAACTTTTAGAATTTTCAGTTTTTGACCAAAACGACAGGTCCGGAGCTGATAAAAATGTTGATATTGATGTAATTTTTTTTCTGACTGCGGTTTCAAAACCATGCACCAGAATCAACTTCTTTAAACTCAGTTATGCATTTTGGATGTGTACCTAGAGTTTAAAGCAGAAAAACAGGAACTTTTAGAATTTTCATTTTTTGACCAAAACGACAGGACCGGAGCTGATAAAAATGTTGATATGGATGTTATTTTTTTTCTGACTGCGATTTCAAAACCATGCACCAGAATTCACTTCTTTCAACTCAGTAATGCATTTTGGATGTGTACCTAGAGTTTAAAGCAGAAAAACAGGAACTTTTAGAATTTTCATTTGTTGACCAAAATGACAGGACCGGAGCTGATAAAAATGTTGATATGGATGTTATTTTTTTTCTGACTGCGATTTCAAAACCATGCACCAGAATTCACTTCTTTCAACTCAGTAATGCATTTTGGATGTGTACCTAGAGTTTAAAGCAGAAAAACAGGAACTTTTAGAATTTTCATTTGTTGACCAAAACGACAGGACCGGAGCTGATAAAAATGTTGATATGGATGTTATTTTTTTTCTGACTGCGATTTCAAAACCATGCACCAGAATTCACTTCTTTCAACTTAGTAATGCATTTTGGATGTGTACCTAGAGTTTAAAGCAGAAAAACAGGAACTTTTAGAATTTTCATTTGTTGACCAAAACGACAGGACCGGAGCTGATAAAAATGTTGATATGGATGTTATTTTTTTTCTGACTGCGATTTCAAAACCATGCACCAGAATTCACTTCTTTCAACTCAGTAATGCATTTTGGATGTGTACCTAGAGTTTAAAGCAGAAAAACAGGAACTTTTAGAATTTTCATTTTTTGACCAAAACGACAGGACCGGAGCTGATAAAAATGTTGATATGGATGTTATTTTTTTTCTGACTGCGATTTCAAAACCATGCACCAGAATTCACTTCTTTCAACTCAGTAATGCATTTTGGATGTGTACCTAGAGTTTAAAGCAGAAAAACAGGAACTTTTAGAATTTTCATTTTTTGACCAAAACGACAGGACCGGAGCTGATAAAAATGTTGATATGGATGTTATTTTTTTTCTGACTGCGATTTCAAAACCATGCACCAGAATTCACTTCTTTAAACTCAGTAATGCATTTTGGATGTGTACCTAGAGTTTAAAGCAGAAAAACAGGAACTTTTAGAATTTTCATTTTTTGACCAAAACGACAGGACCGGAGCTGATTAAAATGTTGATATGATTGTTATTTTTTTTCTGACTGCGATTTCAAAACCATGCACCAGAATTCACTTCTTTCAACTCAGTAATGCATTTTGGATGTGTACCTAACGTTTAAAGCAGAAAAACAGGAACTTTTAGAATTTTCAGTTTTTGACCAAAACGACAGGTCCGGCCGGAGCTGATAAAAATGTTGATATTGATGTAATTTTTTTTCAGACTGCGGTTTCAAAACCATGCACCAGAATCAACTTCTTTAAACTCAGTTATGCATTTTGGATGTGTACCTAGAGTTTAAAGCAGAAAAACAGGAACTTTTAGAATTTTCATTTTTTGACCAAAACGACAGGACCGGAGCTGATAAAAATGTTGATATGGATGTTATTTTTTTTCTGACTGCGATTTCAAAACCATGCACCAGAATTCACTTCTTTCAACTCAGTAATGCATTTTGGATGTGTACCTAGAGTTTAAAGCAGAAAAACAGGAACTTTTAGAATTTTCATTTGTTGACCAAAACGACAGGACCGGAGCTGATAAAAATGTTGATATGGATGTTATTTTTTTTCCTGACTGCGATTTCAAAACCATGCACCAGAATTCACTTCTTTCAACTCAGTAATGCATTTTGGATGTGTACCTAGAGTTTAAAGCAGAAAAACAGGAACTTTTAGAATTTTCATTTTTTGACCAAAACGACAGGACCGGAGCTGATAAAAATGTTGATATGGATGTTATTTTTTTTCTGACTGTGATTTCAAAACCATGCACCAGAATTCACTTCTTTCAACTCAGTAATGCATTTTGGATGTGTACCTAGAGTTTAAAGCAGAAAAACAGGAACTTTTAGAATTTTCATTTTTTGACCAAAACGAAAGGACCGGACCTGATAAAAATGTTGATATGGATGTTATTTTTTTTCTGACTGCGATTTCAAAACCATGCACCAGAATTCACTTCTTTCAACTCAGTAATGCATTTTGGATGTGTACCTAGAGTTTAAAGCAGAAAAACAGGAACTTTTAGAATTTTCATTTTTTGACCAAAACTACAGGACCGGACCTGATAAAAATGTTGATATGAATGTTATTTTTTTTCTGACTGCGATTTCAAAACCATGCACCAGAATCAACTTCTTTCAACTCAGTAATGCATTTTGGATGTGTACCTAGAGTTTAAAGCAGAAAAACAGGAACTTTTAGAATTTTCATTTTTTGAAAAAAACGACAGGACCGGAGCTGATAAAAATGTTGATATGGATGTTATTTTTTTTCTGACTGTGATTTCAAAACCATGCACCAGAATTCACTTCTTTCAACTCAGTAATGCATTTTGGATGTGTACCTAGAGTTTAAAGCAGAAAAACAGGAACTTTTAGAATTTTCATTTGTTGACCAAAACGACAGGACCGGAGCTGATAAAAATGTTGATATGGATGTTATTTTTTTTCTGACTGCGATTTCAAAACCATGCACCAGAATTCACTTCTTTCAACTCAGTAATGCATTTTGGATGTGTACCTAGAGTTTAAAGCAGAAAAACAGGAACTTTTAGAATTTTCATTTTTTGACCAAAACGACAGGACCGGAGCTGATAAAAATGTTGATATGGATGTTATTTTTTTTCTGACTGCGATTTCAAAACCATGCACCAGAATTCACTTCTTTAAACTCAGTAATGCATTTTGGATGTGTACCTAGAGTTTAAAGCAGAAAAACAGGAACTTTTAGAATTTTCATTTTTTGACCAAAACGACAGGACCGGAGCTGATAAAAATGTTGATATTGATGTTATTTTTTTTCTGACTGCGATTTCAAAACCATGCACCAGAATTCACTTCTTTCAACTCAGTAATGCATTTTGGATGTGTACCTAGAGTTTAAAGCAGAAAAACAGGAACTTTTAGAATTTTCATTTGTTGACCAAAACGACAGGACCGGAGCTGATAAAAATGTTGATATGGATGTTATTTTTTTTCCTGACTGCGATTTCAAAACCATGCACCAGAATTCACTTCTTTCAACTCAGTAATGCATTTTGGATGTGTACCTAGAGTTTAAAGCAGAAAAACAGGAACTTTTAGAATTTTCATTTTTTGACCAAAACGACAGGACCGGAGCTGATAAAAATGTTGATATGGATGTTATTTTTTTTCTGACTGCGATTTCAAAACCATGCACCAGAATTCACTTCTTTAAACTCAGTAATGCATTTTGGATGTGTACCTAGAGTTTAAAGCAGAAAAACAGGAACTTTTAGAATTTTCATTTTTTGACCAAAACGACAGGACCGGAGCTGATAAAAATGTTGATATGGATGTTATTTTTTTTCTGACTGTGATTTCAAAACCATGCACCAGAATTCACTTCTTTCAACTCAGTAATGCATTTTGGATGTGTACCTAGAGTTTAAAGCAGAAAAACAGGAACTTTTAGAATTTTCATTTTTTGACCAAAACGACAGGACCGGACCTGATAAAAATGTTGATATGGATGTTATTTTTTTTCTGACTGCGATTTCAAAACCATGCACCAGAATTCACTTCTTTCAACTCAGTAATGCATTTTGGATGTGTACCTAGAGTTTAAAGCAGAAAAACAGGAACTTTTAGAATTTTCATTTTTTGACCAAAACGACAGGACCGGACCTGATAAAAATGTTGATATGGATGTTATTTTTTTTCTGACTGCGATTTCAAAACCATGCACCAGAATCAACTTCTTTCAACTCAGTAATGCATTTTGGATGTGTACCTAGAGTTTAAAGCAGAAAAACAGGAACTTTTAGAATTTTCATTTTTTGACCAAAACGACAGGACCGGAGCTGATAAAAATGTTGATATTGATGTTATTTTTTTTCTGACTGCGATTTCAAAACCATGCACCAGAATTCACTTCTTTCAACTCAGTAATGCATTTTGGATGTGTACCTAGAGTTTAAAGCAGAAAAACAGGAACTTTTAGAATTTTCATTTGTTGACCAAAACGACAGGACCGGAGCTGATAAAAATGTTGAAATGGATGTTATTTTTTTTCCTGACTGAGATTTCAAAACCATGCACCAGAATTCATTTCTTTCAACTCAGTAATGCATTTTGGATGTGTACCTAGAGTTTAAAGCAGAAAAACAGGAACTTTTAGAATTTTCATTTTTTGACCAAAACGACAGGACCGGACCTGATAAAAATGTTGATATGGATGTTATTTTTTTTCTGACTGCGATTTCAAAACCATGCACCAGAATCAACTTCTTTCAACTCAGTAATGCATTTTGGATGTGTACCTAGAGTTTAAAGCAGAAAAACAGGAACTTTTAGAATTTTCATTTTTTGACCAAAACGACAGGACCGGAGCTGATAAAAATGTTGATATGGATGTTATTTTTTTTCTGACTGCGATTTCAAAACCATGCACCAGAATTCACTTCTTTAAACTCAGTAATGCATTTTGGATGTGTACCTAGAGTTTAAAGCAGAAAAACAGGAACTTTTAGAATTTTCATTTTTTGACCAAAACGACAGGACCGGAGCTGATAAAAATGTTGATATGGATGTTATTTTTTTTCTGACTGTGATTTCAAAACCATGCACCAGAATTCACTTCTTTCAACTCAGTAATGCATTTTGGATGTGTACCTAGAGTTTAAAGCAGAAAAACAGGAACTTTTAGAATTTTCATTTTTTGACCAAAACGACAGGACCGGACCTGATAAAAATGTTGATATGGATGTTATTTTTTTTCTGACTGCGATTTCAAAACCATGCACCAGAATTCACTTCTTTCAACTCAGTAATGCATTTTGGATGTGTACCTAGAGTTTAAAGCAGAAAAACAGGAACTTTTAGAATTTTCATTTTTTGACCAAAACGACAGGACCGGACCTGATAAAAATGTTGATATGGATGTTATTTTTTTTCTGACTGCGATTTCAAAACCATGCACCAGAATCAACTTCTTTCAACTCAGTAATGCATTTTGGATGTGTACCTAGAGTTTAAAGCAGAAAAACAGGAACTTTTAGAATTTTCATTTTTTGACCAAAACGACAGGACCGGAGCTGATAAAAATGTTGATATTGATGTTATTTTTTTTCTGACTGCGATTTCAAAACCATGCACCAGAATTCACTTCTTTCAACTCAGTAATGCATTTTGGATGTGTACCTAGAGTTTAAAGCAGAAAAACAGGAACTTTTAGAATTTTCATTTGTTGACCAAAACGACAGGACCGGAGCTGATAAAAATGTTGAAATGGATGTTATTTTTTTTCCTGACTGAGATTTCAAAACCATGCACCAGAATTCACTTCTTTCAACTCAGTAATGCATTTTGGATGTGTACCTAGAGTTTAAAGCAGAAAAACAGGAACTTTTAGAAATTTCATTTTTTGACCAAAACGACAGGACCGGACCTGATAAAAATGTTGATATGGATGTTATTTTTTTTCTGACTGCGATTTCAAAACCATGCACCAGAATCAACTTCTTTCAACTCAGTAATGCATTTTGGATGTGTACCTAGAGTTTAAAGCAGAAAAACAGGAACTTTTAGAATTTTCATTTTTTGACCAAAACGACAGGACCGGAGCTGATAAAAATGTTGATATTGATGTTATTTTTTTTCTGACTGCGATTTCAAAACCATGCACCAGAATTCACTTCTTTCAACTCAGTAATGCATTTTGGATGTGTACCTAGAGTTTAAAGCAGAAAAACAGGAACTTTTAGAATTTTCATTTGTTGACCAAAACGACAGGACCGGAGCTGATAAAAATGTTGAAATGGATGTTATTTTTTTTCCTGACTGAGATTTCAAAACCATGCACCAGAATTCACTTCTTTCAACTCAGTAATGCATTTTGGATGTGTACCTAGAGTTTAAAGCAGAAAAACAGGAACTTTTAGAATTTTCATTTTTTGACCAAAACGACAGGACCGGAGCTGATAAAAATGTTGATATGGATGTTATTTTTTTTCTGACTGCGATTTCAAAACCATGCACCAGAATTCACTTCTTTAAACTCAGTAATGCATTTTGGATGTGTACCTAGAGTTTAAAGCAGAAAAACAGGAACTTTTAGAATTTTCATTTTTTGACCAAAACGACAGGACCGGAGCTGATAAAAATGTTGATATGGATGTTATTTTATTTCTGACTGCATTTTCAAAACCATGCACCAGAATTCACTTCTTTCAACTCAGTAATGCATTTTGGATGTGTACCTAGAGTTTAAAGCAGAAAAACAGGAACTTTTAGAATTTTCATTTTTTGACCAAAACGACAGGACCGGAGCTGATAAAAATGTTGATATTGATGTTATTTTTTTTCTGACTGCGATTTCAAAACCATGCACCAGAATTCACTTCTTTCAACTCAGTAATGCATTTTGGATGTGTACCTAGAGTTTAAAGCAGAAAAACAGGAACTTTTAGAATTTTCATTTGTTGACCAAAACGACAGGACCGGAGCTGATAAAAATGTTGATATGGATGTTATTTTTTTTCCTGACTGAGATTTCAAAACCATGCACCAGAATTCACTTCTTTCAACTCAGTAATGCATTTTGGATGTGTACCTAGAGTTTAAAGCAGAAAAACAGGAACTTTTAGAATTTTCATTTTTTGACCAAAACGACAGGACCGGAGCTGATAAAAATGTTGATATGGATGTTATTTTTTTTCTGACTGCGATTTCAAAACCATGCACCAGAATTCACTTCTTTAAACTCAGTAATGCATTTTGGATGTGTACCTAGAGTTTAAAGCAGAAAAACAGGAACTTTTAGAATTTTCATTTTTTGACCAAAACGACAGGACCGGAGCTGATAAAAATGTTGATATGGATGTTATTTTATTTCTGACTGCATTTTCAAAACCATGCACCAGAATTCACTTCTTTCAACTCAGTAATGCATTTTGGATGTGTACCTAGAGTTTAAAGCAGAAAAACAGGAACTTTTAGAATTTTCATTTTTTGACCAAAACGACAGGACCGGAGCTGATAAAAATGTTGATATTGATGTAATTTTTTTTCTGACTGCGGTTTCAAAACCATGCACCAGAATCAACTTCTTTCAACTCAGTAATGCATTTTGGATGTGTACCTAGAGTTTAAAGCAGAAAAACAGGAACTTTTAGAATTTTCATTTGTTGACCAAAACGACAGGACCTGAGCTGATAAAAATGTTGATATGGATGTTATTTTATTTCTGACTGCATTTTCAAAACCATGCACCAGAATTCACTTCTTTCAACTCAGTAATGCATTTTGGATGTGTACCTAGAGTTTAAAGCAGAAAAACAGGAACTTTTAGAATTTTCATTTTTTGACCAAAACGACAGGTCCGGAGCTGATAAAAATGTTGATATTGATGTAATTTTTTTTCTGACTGCGGATTCAAAACCATGCACCAGAATCAACTTCTTTCAACTCAGTAATGCATTTTGGATGTGTACCTAGAGTTTAAAGCAGAAAAACAGGAACTATTAGAATTTTCATTTGTTGACCAAAACGACAGGACCAGAGCTGATAAAAATGTTGATATGGATGTTATTTTTTTTCTGACTGCGATTTCAAAACCATGCACCAGAATTCACTTCTTTCAACTCAGTAATGCATTTTGGATGTGTACCTAGAGTTTAAAGCAGAAAAACAGGAACTTTTAGAATTTTCATTTTTTGACCAAAACGACAGGACCGGAGCTGATAAAAATGTTGATATGGATGTTATTTTTTTTCTGACTGCGATTTCAAAACCATGCACCAGAATTCACTTCTTTAAACTCAGTAATGCATTTTGGATGTGTACCTAGAGTTTAAAGCAGAAAAACAGGAACTTTTAGAATTTTCATTTTTTGACCAAAACGACAGGACCGGACCTGATAAAAATGTTGATATGGATGTTATTTTTTTTCTGACTGCGATTTCAAAACCATGCACCAGAATCAACTTCTTTCAACTCAGTAATGCATTTTGGATGTGTACCTAGAGTTTAAAGCAGAAAAACAGGAACTTTTAGAATTTTCATTTTTTGACCAAAACGACAGGACCGGAGCTGATAAAAATGTTGATATGGATGTTATTTTTTTTCTGACTGCGATTTCAAAACCATGCACCAGAATTCACTTCTTTCAACTCAGTAATGCATTTTGGATGTGTACCTAGAGTTTAAAGCAGAAAAACAGGAACTTTTAGAATTTTCATTTGTTGACCAAAACGACAGGACCGGAGCTGATAAAAATGTTGATATGGATGTTATTTTTTTTCTGACTGCGATTTCAAAACCATGCACCAGAATTCACTTCTTTCAACTCAGTAATGCATTTTGGATGTGTACCTAGAGTTTAAAGCAGAAAAACAGGAACTTTCAGAATTTTCATTTTTTTGACCAAAATGACAGGACCGGAGCTGATAAAAATGTTGATATGGATGTTATTTTTTTTCTGACTGCGATTTCAAAACCATGCACCAGAATTCACTTCTTTAAACTCAGTAATGCATTTTGGATGTGTACCTAGAGTTTAAAGCAGAAAAACAGGAACTTTTAGAATTTTCATTTTTTGACCAAAACGACAGGACCGGAGCTGATTAAAATGTTGATATGATTGTTATTTTTTTTCTGACTGCGATTTCAAAACCATGCACCAGAATTCACTTCTTTCAACTCAGTAATGCATTTTGGATGTGTACCTAGAGTTTAAAGCAGAAAAACAGGAACTTTTAGAATTTTCAGTTTTTGACCAAAACGACAGGTCCGGCCGGAGCTGATAAAAATGTTGATATTGATGTAATTTTTTTTCTGACTGCGGTTTCAAAACCATGCACCAGAATCAACTTCTTTAAACTCAGTTATGCATTTTGGATGTGTACCTAGAGTTTAAAGCAGAAAAACAGGAACTTTTAGAATTTTCATTTTTTGACCAAAACGACAGGACCGGAGCTGATAAAAATGTTGATATTGATGTTATTTTTTTTCTGACTGCGATTTCAAAACCATGCACCAGAATTCACTTCTTTCAACTCAGTAATGCATTTTGGATGTGTACCTAGAGTTTAAAGCAGAAAAACAGGAACTTTTAGAATTTTCATTTGTTGACCAAAACGACAGGACCGGAGCTGATAAAAATGTTGAAATGGATGTTATTTTTTTTCCTGACTGAGATTTCAAAACCATGCACCAGAATTCACTTCTTTCAACTCAGTAATGCATTTTGGATGTGTACCTAGAGTTTAAAGCAGAAAAACAGGAACTTTTAGAATTTTCATTTTTTGACCAAAACGACAGGACCGGAGCTGATAAAAATGTTGATATGGATGTTATTTTTTTTCTGACTGCGATTTCAAAACCATGCACCAGAATTCACTTCTTTAAACTCAGTAATGCATTTTGGATGTGTACCTAGAGTTTAAAGCAGAAAAACAGGAACTTTTAGAATTTTCATTTTTTGACCAAAACGACAGGACCGGAGCTGATAAAAATGTTGATATGGATGTTATTTTATTTCTGACTGCATTTTCAAAACCATGCACCAGAATTCACTTCTTTCAACTCAGTAATGCATTTTGGATGTGTACCTAGAGTTTAAAGCAGAAAAACAGGAACTTTTAGAATTTTCATTTTTTGACCAAAACGACAGGACCGGAGCTGATAAAAATGTTGATATTGATGTTATTTTTTTTCTGACTGCGATTTCAAAACCATGCACCAGAATTCACTTCTTTCAACTCAGTAATGCATTTTGGATGTGTACCTAGAGTTTAAAGCAGAAAAACAGGAACTTTTAGAATTTTCATTTGTTGACCAAAACGACAGGACCGGAGCTGATAAAAATGTTGATATGGATGTTATTTTTTTTCCTGACTGAGATTTCAAAACCATGCACCAGAATTCACTTCTTTCAACTCAGTAATGCATTTTGGATGTGTACCTAGAGTTTAAAGCAGAAAAACAGGAACTTTTAGAATTTTCATTTTTTGACCAAAACGACAGGACCGGAGCTGATAAAAATGTTGATATGGATGTTATTTTTTTTCTGACTGCGATTTCAAAACCATGCACCAGAATTCACTTCTTTAAACTCAGTAATGCATTTTGGATGTGTACCTAGAGTTTAAAGCAGAAAAACAGGAACTTTTAGAATTTTCATTTTTTGACCAAAACGACAGGACCGGAGCTGATAAAAATGTTGATATGGATGTTATTTTATTTCTGACTGCATTTTCAAAACCATGCACCAGAATTCACTTCTTTCAACTCAGTAATGCATTTTGGATGTGTACCTAGAGTTTAAAGCAGAAAAACAGGAACTTTTAGAATTTTCATTTTTTGACCAAAACGACAGGACCGGAGCTGATAAAAATGTTGATATTGATGTAATTTTTTTTCTGACTGCGGTTTCAAAACCATGCACCAGAATCAACTTCTTTCAACTCAGTAATGCATTTTGGATGTGTACCTAGAGTTTAAAGCAGAAAAACAGGAACTTTTAGAATTTTCATTTGTTGACCAAAACGACAGGACCGGAGCTGATAAAAATGTTGATATGGATGTTATTTTATTTCTGACTGCATTTTCAAAACCATGCACCAGAATTCACTTCTTTCAACTCAGTAATGCATTTTGGATGTGTACCTAGAGTTTAAAGCAGAAAAACAGGAACTTTTAGAATTTTCATTTTTTGACCAAAACGACAGGTCCGGAGCTGATAAAAATGTTGATATTGATGTAATTTTTTTTCTGACTGCGGATTCAAAACCATGCACCAGAATCAACTTCTTTCAACTCAGTAATGCATTTTGGATGTGTACCTAGAGTTTAAAGCAGAAAAACAGGAACTATTAGAATTTTCATTTGTTGACCAAAACGACAGGACCAGAGCTGATAAAAATGTTGATATGGATGTTATTTTTTTTCTGACTGCGATTTCAAAACCATGCACCAGAATTCACTTCTTTCAACTCAGTAATGCATTTTGGATGTGTACCTAGAGTTTAAAGCAGAAAAACAGGAACTTTTAGAATTTTCATTTTTTGACCAAAACGACAGGACCGGAGCTGATAAAAATGTTGATATGGATGTTATTTTTTTTCTGACTGCGATTTCAAAACCATGCACCAGAATTCACTTCTTTAAACTCAGTAATGCATTTTGGATGTGTACCTAGAGTTTAAAGCAGAAAAACAGGAACTTTTAGAATTTTCATTTTTTGACCAAAACGACAGGACCGGACCTGATAAAAATGTTGATATGGATGTTATTTTTTTTCTGACTGCGATTTCAAAACCATGCACCAGAATCAACTTCTTTCAACTCAGTAATGCATTTTGGATGTGTACCTAGAGTTTAAAGCAGAAAAACAGGAACTTTTAGAATTTTCATTTTTTGACCAAAACGACAGGACCGGAGCTGATAAAAATGTTGATATGGATGTTATTTTTTTTCTGACTGCGATTTCAAAACCATGCACCAGAATTCACTTCTTTCAACTCAGTAATGCATTTTGGATGTGTACCTAGAGTTTAAAGCAGAAAAACAGGAACTTTTAGAATTTTCATTTGTTGACCAAAACGACAGGACCGGAGCTGATAAAAATGTTGATATGGATGTTATTTTTTTTCTGACTGCGATTTCAAAACCATGCACCAGAATTCACTTCTTTCAACTCAGTAATGCATTTTGGATGTGTACCTAGAGTTTAAAGCAGAAAAACAGGAACTTTCAGAATTTTCATTTTTTTGACCAAAATGACAGGACCGGAGCTGATAAAAATGTTGATATGGATGTTATTTTTTTTCTGACTGCGATTTCAAAACCATGCACCAGAATTCACTTCTTTAAACTCAGTAATGCATTTTGGATGTGTACCTAGAGTTTAAAGCAGAAAAACAGGAACTTTTAGAATTTTCATTTTTTGACCAAAACGACAGGACCGGAGCTGATTAAAATGTTGATATGATTGTTATTTTTTTTCTGACTGCGATTTCAAAACCATGCACCAGAATTCACTTCTTTCAACTCAGTAATGCATTTTGGATGTGTACCTAGAGTTTAAAGCAGAAAAACAGGAACTTTTAGAATTTTCAGTTTTTGACCAAAACGACAGGTCCGGCCGGAGCTGATAAAAATGTTGATATTGATGTAATTTTTTTTCTGACTGCGGTTTCAAAACCATGCACCGGAATCAACTTCTTTAAACTCAGTTATGCATTTTGGATGTGTACCTAGAGTTTAAAGCAGAAAAACAGGAACTTTTAGAATTTTCATTTTTTGACCAAAACGACAGGACCGGAGCTGATAAAAATGTTGATATGGATGTTATTTTTTTTCTGACTGCGATTTCAAAACCATGCACCAGAATTCACTTCTTTCAACTCAGTAATGCATTTTGGATGTGTACCTAGAGTTTAAAGCAGAAAAACAGGAACTTTTAGAATTTTCATTTGTTGACCAAAACGACAGGACCGGAGCTGATAAAAATGTTGATATGGATGTTATTTTTTTTCCTGACTGCGATTTCAAAACCATGCACCAGAATTCACTTCTTTCAACTCAGTAATGCATTTTGGATGTGTACCTAGAGTTTAAAGCAGAAAAACAGGAACTTTTAGAATTTTCATTTTTTGACCAAAACGACAGGACCGGAGCTGATAAAAATGTTGATATGGATGTTATTTTTTTTCTGACTGCGATTTCAAAACCATGCACCAGAATTCACTTCTTTAAACTCAGTAATGCATTTTGGATGTGTACCTAGAGTTTAAAGCAGAAAAACAGGAACTTTTAGAATTTTCATTTTTTGACCAAAACGACAGGACCGGAGCTGATAAAAATGTTGATATGGATGTTATTTTTTTTCTGACTGTGATTTCAAAACCATGCACCAGAATTCACTTCTTTCAACTCAGTAATGCATTTTGGATGTGTACCTAGAGTTTAAAGCAGAAAAACATAAACTTTTAGAATTTTCATTTTTTGACCAAAACGACAGGACCGGACCTGATAAAAATGTTGATATGGATGTTACTTTTTTTCTGACTGCGATTTCAAAACCATGACAAGAAATTCACTTCTTTCAACTCAGTAATGCATTTTGGATGTGTACCTAGAGTTTAAAGCAGAAAAACAGGAACTTTTAGAATTTTCATTTTTTGACCAAAACTACAGGACCGGACCTGATAAAAATGTTGATATGGATGTTATTTTTTTTCTGACTGCGATTTCAAAACCATGCACCAGAATCAACTTCTTTCAACTCAGTAATGCATTTTGGATGTGTACCTAGAGTTTAAAGCAGAAAAACAGGAACTTTTAGAATTTTCATTTTTTGACCAAAACGACAGGACCGGAGCTGATAAAAATGTTGATATGGATGTTATTTTTTTTCTGACTGCGATTTCAAAACCATGCACCAGAATTCACTTCTTTAAACTCAGTAATGCATTTTGGATGTGTACCTAGAGTTTAAAGCAGAAAAACAGGAACTTTTAGAATTTTCATTTTTTGACCAAAACGACAGGACCGGAGCTGATAAAAATGTTGATATTGATGTTATTTTTTTTCTGACTGCGATTTCAAAACCATGCACCAGAATTCACTTCTTTCAACTCAGTAATGCATTTTGGATGTGTACCTAGAGTTTAAAGCAGAAAAACAGGAACTTTTAGAATTTTCATTTGTTGACCAAAACGACAGGACCGGAGCTGATAAAAATGTTGATATGGATGTTATTTTTTTTCTGACTGCGATTTCAAAACCATGCACCAGAATTCACTTCTTTCAACTCAGTAATGCATTTTGGATGTGTACCTAGAGTTTAAAGCAGAAAAACAGGAACTTTTAGAATTTTCATTTTTTGACCAAAACGACAGGACCGTAGCTGATAAAAATGTTGATATGGATGTTATTTTTTTTCTGACTGCGATTTCAAAACCATGCACCAGAATTCACTTCTTTAAACTCAGTAATGCATTTTGGATGTGTACCTAGAGTTTAAAGCAGAAAAACAGGAACTTTTAGAATTTTCATTTTTTGACCAAAACGACAGGACCGGAGCTGATAAAAATGTTGATATGGATGTTATTTTTTTTCTGACTGCGATTTCAAAACCATGCACCAGAATTCACTTCTTTAAACTCAGTAATGCATTTTGGATGTGTACCTAGAGTTTAAAGCAGAAAAACAGGAACTTTTAGAATTTTCATTTTTTGACCAAAACGACAGGACCGGAGCTGATAAAAATGTTGATATGGATGTTATTTTTTTTCTGACTGTGATTTCAAAACCATGCACCAGAATTCACTTCTTTCAACTCAGTAATGCATTTTGGATGTGTACCTAGAGTTTAAAGCAGAAAAACAGGAACTTTTAGAATTTTCATTTTTTGACCAAAACGACAGGACCGGACCTGATAAAAATGTTGATATGGATGTTATTTTTTTTCTGACTGCGATTTCAAAACCATGCACCAGAATTCACTTCTTTCAACTCAGTAATGCATTTTGGATGTGTACCTAGAGTTTAAAGCAGAAAAACAGGAACTTTTAGAATTTTCATTTTTTGACCAAAACTACAGGACCGGACCTGATAAAAATGTTGATATGGATGTTATTTTTTTTCTGACTGTGATTTCAAAACCATGCACCAGAATCAACTTCTTTCAACTCAGTAATGCATTTTGGATGTGTACCTAGAGTTTAAAGCAGAAAAACAGGAACTTTTAGAATTTTCATTTTTTGACCAAAACGACAGGACCGGAGCTGATAAAAATGTTGATATGGATGTTATTTTTTTTCTGACTGCGATTTCAAAACCATGCACCAGAATTCACTTCTTTAAACTCAGTAATGCATTTTGGATGTGTACCTAGAGTTTAAAGCAGAAAAACAGGAACTTTTAGAATTTTCATTTTTTGACCAAAACGACAGGACCGGAGCTGATAAAAATGTTGATATTGATGTTATTTTTTTTCTGACTGCGATTTCAAAACCATGCACCAGAATTCACTTCTTTCAACTCAGTAATGCATTTTGGATGTGTACCTAGAGTTTAAAGCAGAAAAACAGGAACTTTTAGAATTTTCATTTGTTGACCAAAACGACAGGACCGGAGCTGATAAAAATGTTGATATGGATGTTATTTTTTTTCCTGACTGCGATTTAAAAACCATGCACCAGAATTCACTTCTTTCAACTCAGTAATGCATTTTGGATGTGTACCTAGAGTTTAAAGCAGAAAAACAGGAGCTTTTAGAATTTTCATTTTTTGACCAAAACGACAGGACCGGAGCTGATAAAAATGTTGATATTGATGTAATTTTTTTTCTGACTGCGGTTTCAAAACCATGCACCAGAATCAACTTCTTTCAACTCAGTAATGCATTTTGGATGTGTACCTAGAGTTTAAAGCAGGTACACTTTTAGAATTTTCATTTGTTGACCAAAACGACAGGACCGGAGCTGATAAAAATGTTGATATTGATGTAATTTTTTTTCTGACTGCGGTTTCAAAACCATGCACCAGAATCAACTTCTTTCAACTCAGTAATGCATTTTGGATGTGTACCTAGAGTTTAAAGCAGAAAAACAGGAACTTTTAGAATTTTCATTTGTTGACCAAAACGACAGGACTGGAGCTGATAAAAATGTTGATATGGATGTTATTTTATTTCTGACTGCATTTTCAAAACCATGCACCAGAATTCACTTCTTTCAACTCAGTAATGCATTTTGGATGTGTACCTAGAGTTTAAAGCAGAAAAAAAGGAACTTTTAGAATTTTCATTTTTTGACCAAAACGACAGGTCCGGAGCTGATAAAAATGTTGATATTGATGTAATTTTTTTTCTGACTGCGGTTTCAAAACCATGCACCAGAATCAACTTCTTTCAACTCAGTAATGCATTTTGGATGTGTACCTAGAGTTTAAAGCAGAAAAACAGGAACTATTAGAATTTTCATTTGTTGACCAAAACGACAGGACCAGAGCTGATAAAAATGTTGATATGGATGTTATTTTTTTTCTGACTGCGATTTCAAAACCATGCACCAGAATTCACTTCTTTAAACTCAGTAATGCATTTTGGATGTGTACCTAGAGTTTAAAGCAGAAAAACAGGAACTTTTAGAATTTTCATTTTTTGACCAAAACGACAGGACCGGACCTGATAAAAATGTTGATATGGATGTTATTTTTTTTCTGACTGCGATTTCAAAACCATGCACCAGAATTCACTTCTTTCAACTCAGTAATGCATTTTGGATGTGTACCTAGAGTTTAAAGCAGAAAAACAGGAACTTTTAGAATTTTCATTTTTTGACCAAAACGGCAGGACCGGAGCTGATAAAAATGTTGATATGGATGTTATTTTTTTTCTGACTGCGATTTCAAAACCATGCACCAGAATCAACTTCTTTCAACTCAGTAATGCATTTTGGATGTGTACCTAGAGTTTAAAGCAGAAAAACAGGAACTTTTAGAATTTTCATTTTTTGACCAAAACGACAGGACCGGAGCTGATAAAAATGTTGATATGGATGTTATTTTTTTTCTGACTGCGATTTCAAAACCATGCACCAGAATTCACTTCTTTAAACTCAGTAATGCATTTTGGATGTGTACCTAGAGTTTAAAGCAGAAAAACAGGAACTTTTAGAATTTTCATTTTTTGACCAAAACGACAGGACCGGAGCTGATAAAAATGTTGATATGGATGTTATTTTTTTTCTGACTGTGATTTCAAAACCATGCACCAGAATTCACTTCTTTAAACTCAGTAATGCATTTTGGATGTGTACCTAGAGTTTAAAGCAGAAAAACAGGAACTTTTAGAATTTTCATTTTTTGACCAAAACGACAGGACCGGAGCTGATAAAAATGTTGATATGGATGTTATTTTTTTTCTGACTGCGATTTCAAAACCATGCACCAGAATTCACTTCTTTCAACTCAGTAATGCATTTTGGATGTGTACCTAGAGTTTAAAGCAGAAAAACAGGAACTTTTAGAATTTTCATTTTTTGACCAAAACGGCAGGACCGGAGCTGATAAAAATGTTGATATGGATGTTATTTTTTTTCTGACTGCGATTTCAAAACCATGCACCAGAATCAACTTCTTTCAACTCAGTAATGCATTTTGGATGTGTACCTAGAGTTTAAAGCAGAAAAACAGGAACTTTTAGAATTTTCATTTTTTGACCAAAATGACAGGACAGGAGCTGATAAAAATGTTGATATGGATGTTATTTTTTTTCTGACTGCGATTTCAAAACCATGCACCAGAATTCACTTCTTTCAACTCAGTAATGCATTTTGGATGTGTACCTAGAGTTTAAAGCAGAAAAACAGGAACTTTTAGAATTTTAATTTGTTGACCAAAACGACAGGACCGGAGCTGATAAAAATGTTGATATGGATGTTATTTTTTTTTCTGACTGCGATTTCAAAACCATGCACCAGAATTCACTTCTTTCAACTCAGTAATGCATTTTGGATGTGTACCTAGAGTTTAAAGCAGAAAAACAGGAACTTTTAGAATTTTCATTTGTTGACCAAAACGACAGGACCGGACCTGATAAAAATGTTGATATGGATGTTATTTTTTTTCTGACTGTGATTTCAAAACCATGCACCAGAATTCACTTCTTTCAACTCAGTAATGCATTTTGGATGTGTACCTAGAGTTTAAAGCACAAAAACAGGAACTTTTAGAATTTTCATTTTTTGACCAAAACGACAGGACCGGAGCTGATAAAAATGTTGATATGGATGTTATTTTTTTTCTGACTGCGATTTCAAAACCATGCACCAGAATTCACTTCTTTCAACTCAGTAATGCATTTTGGATGTGTACCTAGAGTTTAAAGCAGAAAAACAGGAACTTTTAGAATTTTCATTTTTTGACCAAAACGACAGGACCGGAGCTGATAAAAATGTTGATATGGATGTTATTTTTTTTCTGACTGCGATTTCAAAACCATGCACCAGAATTCACTTCTTTCAACTCAGTAATGCATTTTGGATGTGTACCTAGAGTTTAAAGCAGAAAAACAGGAACTTTTAGAATTTTCATTTTTTGACCAAAACGACAGGACCGGACCTGATAAAAATGTTGATATGGATGTTATTTTTTTTCTGACTGCGATTTCAAAACCATGCACCAGAATCAACTTCTTTCAACTCAGTAATGCATTTTGGATGTGTACCTAGAGTTTAAAGCAGAAAAACAGGAACTTTTAGAATTTTGATTTTTTTGACCAAAACGACAGGACCGGAGCTGATAAAAATGTTGATATGGATGTTATTTTTTTTCTGACTGCGATTTTAAAACCATGCACCAGAATTCACTTCTTTAAACTCAGTAATGCATTTTGGATGTGTACCTAGAGTTTAAAGCAGAAAAACAGGAACTTTTAGAATTTTCATTTTTTGACCAAAACGACAGGACCGGAGCTGATTAAAATGTTGATATGATTGTTATTTTTTTTCTGACTGCGATTTCAAAACCATGCACCAGAATTCACTTCTTTCAACTCAGTAATGCATTTTGGATGTGTACCTAGAGTTTAAAGCAGAAAAACAGGAACTTTTAGAATTTTCATTTTTTGACCAAAACGACAGGTCCGGAGCTGATAAAAATGTTGATATTGATGTAATTTTTTTTCTGACTGCGGTTTCAAAACCTTGCACCAGAATCAACTTCTTTAAACTCAGTAATGCATTTTGGATGTGTACCTAGAGTTTAAAGCAGAAAAACAGGAACTTTTAGAATTTTCATTTTTTGACCAAAACGACAGGACCGGAGCTGATAAAAATGTTGATATGGATGTTATTTTTTTTCTGACTGCGATTTCAAAACCATGCACCAGAATTCACTTCTTTCAACTCAGTAATGCATTTTGGATGTGTACCTAGAGTTT
Organism: Crinia signifera; assembly: GCF_055691185.1. Lineage (NCBI taxonomy): Eukaryota > Metazoa > Chordata > Amphibia > Anura > Myobatrachidae > Crinia > Crinia signifera. Next base: position 93,558,559 of record NC_139227.1, read on the forward strand.
AAAGCAGAAAAACAGGAACTTTTAGAATTTTCATTTTTTGACCAAAACGACAGGACCGGAGCTGATAAAAATGTTGATATGGATGTTATTTTTTTTCTGACTGCGATTTCAAAACCATGCACTAGAATTCACTTCTTTAAACTCAGTAATGCATTTTGGATGTGTACCTAGAGTTTAAAGCAGAAAAACAGGAACTTTTAGAATTTTCATTTTTTGACCAAAACGACAGGACCGGAGCTGATTAAAATGTTGATATGATTGTTATTTTTTTCTGACTGCGATTTCAAAACCATGCACCAGAATTCACTTCTTTCAACTCAGTAATGCATTTTGGATGTGTACCTAGAGTTTAAAGCAGAAAAACAGTAACTTTTAGAATTTTCATTTTTTGACCAAAACGACAGGTCCGGAGCTGATAAAAATGTTGATATGGATGTTATTTTTTTTCTGACTGCGATTTCAAAACCATGCACCAGAATCAACTTCTTTCAACTCAGTAATGTATTTTGGATGTGTACCTAGAGTTTAAAGCAGAAAAACAGGAACTTTTAGAATTTTAATTTGTTGACCAAAACGACAGGACCGGAGCTGATAAAAATGTTGATATGGATGTTATTTTTTTTTCTGACTGCGATTTCAAAACCATGCACCAGAATTCACTTCTTTCAACTCAGTAATGCATTTTGGATGTGTACCTAGAGTTTAAAGCAGAAAAACAGGAACTTTTAGAATTTTCATTTGTTGACCAAAACGACAGGACCGGACCTGATAAAAATGTTGATATGGATGTTATTTTTTTTCTGACTGTGATTTCAAAACCATGCACCAGAATTCACTTCTTTCAACTCAGTAATGCATTTTGGATGTGTACCTAGAGTTTAAAGCAGAAAAACAGGAACTTTTAGAATTTTCATTTTTTGACCAAAACGACAGGACCGGAGCTGATAAAAATGTTGATATGGATGTTATTTTTTTTCTGACTGCGATTTCAAAACCATGCACCAGAATTCACTTCTTTCAACTCAGTAATGCATTTTGGATGTGTACCTAGAGTTTAAAGCAGAAAAACAGGAACTTTTAGAATTTTCATTTTTTGACCAAAACGACAGGACCGGAGCTGATAAAAATTTTGATATGGATGTTATTTTTTTTCTGACTGCGATTTCAAAACCATGCACCAGAATTCACTTCTTTCAACTCAGTAATGCATTTTGGATGTGTACCTAGAGTTTAAAGCAGAAAAACAGGAACTTTTAGAATTTTCATTTTTTGACCAAAACGACAGGACCGGACCTGATAAAAATGTTGATATGGATGTTATTTTTTTTCTGACTGCGATTTCAAAACCATGCACCAGAATCAACTTCTTTCAACTCAGTAATGCATTTTGGATGTGTACCTAGAGTTTAAAGCAGAAAAACAGGAACTTTTAGAATTTTGATTTTTTTGACCAAAACGACAGGACCGGAGCTGATAAAAATGTTGATATGGATGTTATTTTTTTTCTGACTGCGATTTTAAAACCATGCACCAGAATTCACTTCTTTAAACTCAGTAATGCATTTTGGATGTGTACCTAGAGTTTAAAGCAGAAAAACAGGAACTTTTAGAATTTTCATTTTTTGACCAAAACGACAGGACCGGAGCTGATTAAAATGTTGATATGATTGTTATTTTTTTTCTGACTGCGATTTCAAAACCATGCACCAGAATTCACTTCTTTCAACTCAGTAATGCATTTTGGATGTGTACCTAGAGTTTAAAGCAGAAAAACAGGAACTTTTAGAATTTTCATTTTTTGACCAAAACGACAGGTCCGGAGCTGATAAAAATGTTGATACTGATGTAATTTTTTTTCTGACTGCGGTTTCAAAACCTTGCACCAGAATCAACTTCTTTAAACTCAGTAATGCATTTTGGATGTGTACCTAGAGTTTAAAGCAGAAAAACAGGAACTTTTAGAATTTTCATTTTTTGACCAAAACGACAGGACCGGAGCTGATAAAAATGTTGATATGGATGTTATTTTTTTTCTGACTGCGATTTCAAAACCATGCACCAGAATTCACTTCTTTTAACTCAGTAATGCATTTTGGATGTGTACCTAGAGTTTAAAGCAGAAAAACAGGAACTTTTAGAATTTCCATTTTTTGACCAAAACGACAGGACCGGACCTGATAAAAATGTTGATATGGATGTTATTTTTTTTCTGACTGCGATTTCAAAACCATGCACCAGAATCAACTTCTTTCAACTCAGTAATGTATTTTGGATGTGTACCTAGAGTTTAAAGCAGAAAAACAGGAACTTTTAGAATTTTCATTTTTTGACCAAAACGACAGGACCGGAGCTGATAAAAATGTTGATATGGATGTTATTTTTTTTCTGACTGCGATTTCAAAACCATGCACTAGAATTCAGATCTTTAAACTCAGTAATGCATTTTGGATGTGTACCTAGAGTTTAAAGCAGAAAAACAGGAACTTTTAGAATTTTCATTTTTTGACCAAAACGACAGGACCGGAGCTGATTAAAATGTTGATATGATTGTTATTTTTTTCTGACTGCGATTTCAAAACCATGCACCAGAATTCACTTCTTTCAACTCAGTAATGCATTTTGGATGTGTACCTAGAGTTTAAAGCAGAAAAACAGTAACTTTTAGAATTTTCATTTTTTGACCAAAACGACAGGTCCGGAGCTGATAAAAATGTTGATATGGATGTTATTTTTTTTCTGACTGCGATTTCAAAACCATGCACCAGAATCAACTTCTTTCAACTCAGTAATGTATTTTGGATGTGTACCTAGAGTTTAAAGCAGAAAAACAGGAACTTTTAGAATTTTCATTTTTTGACCAAAACGACAGGACCGGAGCTGATAAAAATGTTGATATGGATGTTATTTTTTTTCTGACTGCGATTTCAAAACCATGCACTAGAATTCACTTCTTTAAACTCAGTAATGCATTTTGGATGTGTACCTAGAGTTTAAAGCAGAAAAACAGGAACTTTTAGAATTTTCATTTTTTGACCAAAACGACAGGACCGGAGCTGATTAAAATGTTGATATGATTGTTATTTTTTTCTGACTGCGATTTCAAAACCATGCACCAGAATTCACTTCTTTCAACTCAGTAATGCATTTTGGATGTGTACCTAGAGTTTAAAGCAGAAAAACAGTAACTTTTAGAATTTTCATTTTTTGACCAAAACGACAGGTCCGGAGCTGATAAAAATGTTGATATTGATGTAATTTTTTTTCTGACTGCGGTTTCAAAACCATGCACCAGAATTCACTTCTTTAAACTCAGTAATGCATTTTGGATGTGTACCTAGAGTTTAAAGCAGAAAAACAGGAACTTTTAGAATTTTCATTTTTTGACCAAAACGACAGGACCGGAGCTGATTAAAATGTTGATATGATTGTTATTTTTTTCTGACTGCGATTTCAAAACCATGCACCAGAATTCACTTCTTTCAACTCAGTAATGCATTTTGGATGTGTACCTAGAGTTTTAAGCAGAAAAACAGGAACTATTAGAATTTTCATTTTTTGACCAAAACGACAGGTCCGGAGCTGATAAAAATGTTGATATTGATGTAATTTTTTTTCTGACTGCAGTTTCAAAACCATGCACCAGAATCAACTTCTTTCAACTCAGTAATGCATTTTGGATGTGTACCTAGAGTTTAAAGCAGAAAAACAGGAACTTTTAGAATTTTCATTTTTTGACCAAAACGACAGGACCGGAGCTGATAAAAATGTTGATATGGATGTTATTTTTTTTCTGACTGCGATTTCAAAACCATGCACCAGAATTCACTTCTTTAAACTCAGTAATGCATTTTGGATGTGTACCTAGAGTTTAAAGCAGAAAAACAGGAACTTTTAGAATTTTCATTTTTTGACCAAAACGACAGGACCGGAGCTGATTAAAATGTTGATATGATTGTTATTTTTTTCTGACTGCGATTTCAAAACCATGCACCAGAATTCACTTCTTTAAACTCAGTAATGCATTTTGGATGTGTACCTAGAGTTTAAAGCAGAAAAACAGGAACTTTTAGAATTTTCATTTTTTGACCAAAACGACAGGACCGGAGCTGATTAAAATGTTGATATGATTGTTATTTTTTTTCTGACTGCGATTTCAAAACCATGCACCAGAATTCACTTCTTTCAACTCAGTAATGCATTTTGGATGTGTACCTAGAGTTTAAAGCAGAAAAACAGGAACTTTTAGAATTTTCATTTTTTGACCAAAACGACAGGTCCGGAGATGATAAAAATGTTGATATTGATGTAATTTTTTTTCTGACTGCGGTTTCAAAACCTTGCACCAGAATCAACTTCTTTAAACTCAGTAATGCATTTTGGATGTGTACCTAGAGTTTAAAGCAGAAAAACAGGAACTTTTAGAATTTTCATTTTTTGACCAAAACGACAGGACCGGAGCTGATAAAAATGTTGATATGGATGTTATTTTTTTTCTGACTGCGATTTCAAAACCATGCACCAGAATTCACTTCTTTCAACTCAGTAATGCATTTTGGATGTGTACCTAGAGTTTAAAGCAGAAAAACAGGAACTTTTAGAATTTTCATTTTTTGACCAAAACGACAGGACCGGAGCTGATAAAAATGTTGATATGGATGTTATTTTTTTTCTGACTGCGATTTCAAAACCATGCACCAGAATTCACTTCTTTCAACTCAGTAATGCATTTTGGATGTGTACCTAGAGTTTAAAGCAGAAAAACAGGAACTTTTAGAATTTTCATTTGTTGACCAAAACGACAGGACCGGAGCTGATAAAAATGTTGATATGGATGTTATTTTTTTTCTGACTGCGATTTCAAAACCATGCACCAGAATTCACTTCTTTCAACTCAGTAATGCATTTTGGATGTGTACCTAGAGTTTAAAGCAGAAAACAGGAACTTTTAGAATTTTTATTTTTTGACCAAAACGACAGGACCGGAGCTGATAAAAATGTTGATATGGATGTTATTTTTTTTCTGACTGCGATTTCAAAACCATGCACCAGAATCAACTTCTTTCAACTCAGTAATGTATTTTGGATGTGTACCTAGAGTTTAAAGCAGAAAAACAGGAACTTTTAGAATTTTCATTTTTTGACCAAAACGACAGGACCGGAGCTGATAAAAATGTTGATATGGATGTTATTTTTTTTTCTGACTGCGATTTCAAAACCATGCACCAGAATTCACTTCTTTAAACTCAGTAATGCATTTTGGATGTGTACCTAGAGTTTAAAGCAGAAAAACAGGAACTTTTAGAATTTTCATTTTTTGACCAAAACGACAGGACCGGAGCTGATTAAAATGTTGATATGATTGTTATTTTTTTCTGACTGCGATTTCAAAACCATGCACCAGAATTCACTTCTTTCAACTCAGTAATGCATTTTGGATGTGTACCTAGAGTTTTAAGCAGAAAAACAGGAACTATTAGAATTTTCATTTTTTGACCAAAACGACAGGTCCGGAGCTGATAAAAATGTTGATATTGATGTAATTTTTTTTCTGACTGCAGTTTCAAAACCATGCACCAGAATCAACTTCTTTCAACTCAGTAATGCATTTTGGATGTGTACCTAGAGTTTAAAGCAGAAAAACAGGAACTTTTAGAATTTTCATTTTTTGACCAAAACGACAGGACCGTAGCTGATAAAAATGTTGATATGGATGTTATTTTTTTTCTGACTGCGATTTCAAAACCATGCACCAGAATTCACTTCTTTAAACTCAGTAATGCATTTTGGATGTGTACCTAGAGTTTAAAGCAGAAAAACAGGAACTTTTAGAATTTTCATTTTTTGACCAAAACGACAGGACCGGAGCTGATTAAAATGTTGATATGATTGTTATTTTTTTCTGACTGCGATTTCAAAACCATGCACCAGAATTCACTTCTTTCAACTCAGTAATGCATTTTGGATGTGTACCTAGAGTTTTAAGCAGAAAAACAGGAACTATTAGAATTTTCATTTTTTGACCAAAACGACAGGTCCGGAGCTGATAAAAATGTTGATATTGATGTAATTTTTTTTCTGACTGCAGTTTCAAAACCATGCACCAGAATCAACTTCTTTCAACTCAGTAATGCATTTTGGATGTGTACCTAGAGTTTAAAGCAGAAAAACAGGAACTTTTAGAATTTTCATTTTTTGACCAAAACGACAGGACCGGAGCTGATAAAAATGTTGATATGGATGTTATTTTTTTTCTGACTGCGATTTCAAAACCATGCACCAGAATTCACTTCTTTAAACTCAGTAATGCATTTTGGATGTGTACCTAGAGTTTAAAGCAGAAAAACAGGAACTTTTAGAATTTTCATTTTTTGACCAAAACGACAGGACCGGAGCTGATTAAAATGTTGATATGATTGTTATTTTTTTCTGACTGCGATTTCAAAACCATGCACCAGAATTCACTTCTTTAAACTCAGTAATGCATTTTGGATGTGTACCTAGAGTTTAAAGCAGAAAAACAGGAACTTTTAGAATTTTCATTTTTTGACCAAAACGACAGGACCGGAGCTGATTAAAATGTTGATATGATTGTTATTTTTTTTCTGACTGCGATTTCAAAACCATGCACCAGAATTCACTTCTTTCAACTCAGTAATGCATTTTGGATGTGTACCTAGAGTTTAAAGCAGAAAAACAGGAACTTTTAGAATTTTCATTTTTTGACCAAAACGACAGGTCCGGAGATGATAAAAATGTTGATATTGATGTAATTTTTTTTCTGACTGCGGTTTCAAAACCTTGCACCAGAATTCACTTCTTTCAACTCAGTAATGCATTTTGGATGTGTACCTAGAGTTTAAAGCAGAAAAACAGGAACTTTTAGAATTTTCATTTTTTGACCAAAACGACAGGACCGGAGCTGATAAAAATGTTGATATGGATGTTATTTTTTTTCTGACTGCGATTTCAAAACCATGCACCAGAATTCACTTCTTTCAACTCAGTAATGCATTTTGGATGTGTACCTAGAGTTTAAAGCAGAAAAACAGGAACTTTTAGAATTTTCATTTGTTGACCAAAACGACAGGACCGGAGCTGATAAAAATGTTGATATGGATGTTATTTTTTTTCTGACTGCGATTTCAAAACCATGCACCAGAATTCACTTCTTTAAACTCAGTAATGCATTTTGGATGTGTACCTAGAGTTTAAAGCAGAAAAACAGGAACTTTTCGAATTTTCATTTTTTGACCAAAACGACAGGACCGGAACTGATTAAAATGTTGATATGATTGTTATTTTTTTTCTGACTGCGATATCAAAACCATGCACCAGAATTCACTTCTTTCAACTCAGTAATGCATTTTGGATGTGTACCTAGAGTTTAAAGCAGAAAAACAGGAACTTTTAGAATTTTCATTTTTTGACCAAAACGACAGGTCCGGAGCTGATAAAAATGTTGATATGGATGTTATTTTTTTTCTGACTGTGATTTCAAAACCATGCACCAGAATTCACTTCTTTCAACTCAGTAATGCATTTTGGATGTGTACCTAGAGTTTAAAGCAGAAAAACAGGAACTTTTAGAATTTTCATTTTTTGACCAAAACGACAGGACCGGAGCTGATAAAAATGTTGATATGGATGTTATTTTTTTTCTGACTGCGATTTCAAAACCATGCACCAGAATTCACTTCTTTCAACTCAGTAATGCATTTTGGATGTGTACCTAGAGTTTAAAGCAGAAAAACAGGAACTTTTAGAATTTTCATTTTTTGACCAAAACGACAGGACCGGAGCTGATAAAAATGTTGATATGGATGTTATTTTTTTTCTGACTGCGATTTCAAAACCATGCACCAGAATTCACTTCTTTAAACTCAGTAATGCATTTTGGATGTGTACCTAGAGTTTAAAGCAGAAAAACAGGAACTTTTAGAATTTTCATTTTTTGACCAAAACGACAGGACCGGAGCTGATTAAAATGTTGATATGATTGTTATTTTTTTCTGACTGCGATTTCAAAACCATGCACCAGAATTCACTTCTTTCAACTCAGTAATGCATTTTGGATGTGTACCTAGAGTTTTAAGCAGAAAAACAGGAACTATTAGAATTTTCATTTTTTGACCAAAACGACAGGTCCGGAGCTGATAAAAATGTTGATATTGATGTAATTTTTTTTCTGACTGCAGTTTCAAAACCATGCACCAGAATCAACTTCTTTCAACTCAGTAATGCATTTTGGATGTGTACCTAGAGTTTAAAGCAGAAAAACAGGAACTTTTAGAATTTTCATTTTTTGACCAAAACGACAGGACCGGAGCTGATAAAAATGTTGATATGGATGTTATTTTTTTTCTGACTGCGATTTCAAAACCATGCACCAGAATTCACTTCTTTAAACTCAGTAATGCATTTTGGATGTGTACCTAGAGTTTAAAGCAGAAAAACAGGAACTTTTAGAATTTTCATTTTTTGACCAAAACGACAGGACCGGAGCTGATTAAAATGTTGATATGATTGTTATTTTTTTCTGACTGCGATTTCAAAACCATGCACCAGAATTCACTTCTTTCAACTCAGTAATGCATTTTGGATGTGTACCTAGAGTTTTAAGCAGAAAAACAGGAACTTTTAGAATTTTCATTTTTTGAAAAAAAACAACAGGTCCGGAGCTGATAAAAATGTTGATATTGATGTAATTTTTTTTCTGACTGCGGTTTCAAAACCATGCACCAGAATCAACTTCTTTCAACTCAGTAATGCATTTTGGATGTGTACCTAGAGTTTAAAGCAGAAAAACAGGAACTTTTAGAATTTTAATTTTTTGACCAAAACGACAGGTCCGGAGCTGATAAAAATGTTGATATTGATGTAATTTTTTTTCTGACTGCAGTTTCAAAACCATGCACCAGAATCAACTTCTTTCAACTCAGTAATGCATTTTGGATGTGTACCTAGAGTTTAAAGCAGAAAAACAGGAACTTTTAGAATTTTCATTTTTTGACCAAAACGACAGGTCCGGAGCTGATAAAAATGTTGATATTAATGTAATTTTTTTTCTGACTGCGGTTTCAAAACCATGCACCAGAATCAACTTCTTTCAACTCAGTAATGCATTTTGGATGTGTACCTAGAGTTTAAAGCAGAAAAACAGGAACTTTTAGAATTTTCATTTGTTGACCAAAACGACAGGACCGGAGCTGATAAAAATGTTGATATGGATGTTATTTTTTTTCTGACTGCGATTTCAAAACCATGCACCAGAATTCACTTCTTTCAACTCAGTAATGCATTTTGGATGTGTACCTAGAGTTTAAAGCAGAAAAACAGGAACTTTTAGAATTTTCATTTTTTGACCAAAACGACAGGACCGGAGCTGATTAAAATGTTGATATGATTGTTATTTTTTTTCTGACTGCGATTTCAAAACCATGCACCAGAATTCACTTCTTTAAACTCAGTAATGCATTTTGGATGTGTACCTAGAGTTTAAAGCAGAAAAACAGGAACTTTTAGAATTTTCATTTTTTGACCAAAACGACAGGACCGGAGCTGATTAAAATGTTGATATGATTGTTATTTTTTTCTGACTGCGATTTCAAAACCATGCACCAGAATTCACTTCTTTCAACTCAGTAATGCATTTTGGATGTGTACCTAGAGTTTTAAGCAGAAAAACAGGAACTATTAGAATTTTCATTTTTTGACCAAAACGACAGGTCCGGAGCTGATAAAAATGTTGATATTGATGTAATTTTTTTTCTGACTGCAGTTTCAAAACCATGCACCAGAATCAACTTCTTTCAACTCAGTAATGCATTTTGGATGTGTACCTAGAGTTTAAAGCAGAAAAACAGGAACTTTTAGAATTTTCATTTTTTGACCAAAACGACAGGACCGGAGCTGATAAAAATGTTGATATGGATGTTATTTTTTTTCTGACTGCGATTTCAAAACCATGCACCAGAATTCACTTCTTTAAACTCAGTAATGCATTTTGGATGTGTACCTAGAGTTTAAAGCAGAAAAACAGGAACTTTTAGAATTTTCATTTTTTGACCAAAACGACAGGACCGGAGCTGATTAAAATGTTGATATGATTGTTATTTTTTTCTGACTGCGATTTCAAAACCATGCACCAGAATTCACTTCTTTCAACTCAGTAATGCATTTTGGATGTGTACCTAGAGTTTTAAGCAGAAAAACAGGAACTTTTAGAATTTTCATTTTTTGAAAAAAAACAACAGGTCCGGAGCTGATAAAAATGTTGATATTGATGTAATTTTTTTTCTGACTGCGGTTTCAAAACCATGCACCAGAATCAACTTCTTTCAACTCAGTAATGCATTTTGGATGTGTACCTAGAGTTTAAAGCAGAAAAACAGGAACTTTTAGAATTTTAATTTTTTGACCAAAACGACAGGTCCGGAGCTGATAAAAATGTTGATATTGATGTAATTTTTTTTCTGACTGCAGTTTCAAAACCATGCACCAGAATCAACTTCTTTCAACTCAGTAATGCATTTTGGATGTGTACCTAGAGTTTAAAGCAGAAAAACAGGAACTTTTAGAATTTTCATTTTTTGACCAAAACGACAGGTCCGGAGCTGATAAAAATGTTGATATTAATGTAATTTTTTTTCTGACTGCGGTTTCAAAACCATGCACCAGAATCAACTTCTTTCAACTCAGTAATGCATTTTGGATGTGTACCTAGAGTTTAAAGCAGAAAAACAGGAACTTTTAGAATTTTCATTTGTTGACCAAAACGACAGGACCGGAGCTGATAAAAATGTTGATATGGATGTTATTTTATTTCTGACTGCGATTTCAAAACCATGCACCAGAATTCACTTCTTTCAACTCAGTAATGCATTTTGGATGTGTACCTAGAGTTTAAAGCAGAAAAACAGGAACTTTTAGAATTTTCATTTTTTGACCAAAACGACAGGACCGGAGCTGATTAAAATGTTGATATGATTGTTATTTTTTTTCTGACTGCGATTTCAAAACCATGCACCAGAATTCACTTCTTTCAACTCAGTAATGCATTTTGGATGTGTACCTAGAGTTTAAAGCAGAAAAACAGGAACTTTTAGAATTTTCATTTTTTGACCAAAACGACAGGTCCAGAGCTGATAAAAATGTTGATATTGATGTAATTTTTTTTCTGACCGCGGTTTCAAAACCATGCACCAGAATCAACTTCTTTCAACTCAGTAATGCATTTTGGATGTGTACCTAGAGTTTAAAGCAGAAAAACAGGAACTTTTAGAGTTTTCATTTTTTGACCAAAACGACAGGACCGGAGCTGATAAAAATGTTGATATGGATGTTATTTTTTTTCTGACTGCGATTTCAAAACCATGCACCAGAATCAACTTCTTTCAACTCAGTAATGCATTTTGGATGTGTACCTAGAGTTTAAAGCAGAAAAACAGGAACTTTTAGAATTTTCATTTTTTGACCAAAATGACAGGACCGGAGCTGATAAAAATGTTGATATGGATGTTATTTTTTTTCTGACTGCGATTTCAAAACCATGCACCAGAATTCACTTCTTTCAACTCAGTAATGCATTTTGGATGTGTACCTAGAGTTTAAAGCAGAAAAACAGGAACTTTTAGAATTTTCATTTTTTGACCAAAACGACAGGACCGGAGCTGATAAAAATGTTGATATGGATGTTATTTTTTTTCTGACTGCGATTTCAAAACCATGCACCAGAATTCACTTCTTTCAACTCAGTAATGCATTTTGGATGTGTACCTAAAATTTAAAGCAGAAAAACAGGAACTTTTAGAATTTTCATTTGTTGACCAAAACTACAGGACCGGAGCTGATAAAAATGTTGGGTACTTGTGAGTTATCCGGGCGTCCGATTTTTAAATCGGGTCGGATCAGGACATCGCATCGCATCGCATGCGACCCTCGGATGCGATGCGATGCGATGCGATGACCCGATTTTTCCATAGGAATCAATGTTAAAATGGACTGAGTCCATTTTAACATGGAATTCAATGGGAAAAAGGGGTCCTTTTCATACCCCTACTATCCAAGTGGGCATGGAGTTGGATATAAACCTGTGGCGAGCGTAGCGAGCCACCGAGCCAGAAGCGTGGCGAGCGTAGCGAGCCCCGCGAGGGGACACGGAATACCGTCCCCTCGCGGGGCTCGCTTCGCTCGCCACGCTTCGGGCTCGGTGGCTCGCTACGCTCGCCACAGGTTTATATCCAACTCCATGCCCACTTGGATAGTAGGGGTATGAAAAGGACCCCTTTTTCCCATTGAATTCCATGTTAAAATGGACTCAGTCCATTTTAACATTGATTCCTATGGAAAAATCGGGTCATCGCATCCGATGGTCGCATGCGATGCGATGCGATATCGTATCGCATCGCATCTGATTGTATGCCTTAACTTAAGGCATACAATCAAAAAATCGGACGCCCAGATAACTCACAAGTACCAAATGTTGATATGGATGTTATTTTTTTTCTGACTGCGATTTCAAAACCATGCACCAGAATTCACTTCTTTAAACTCAGTAATGCATTTTGGATGTGTACCTAGAGTTTAAAGCAGAAAAACAGGAACTTTTACAATTTTCATTTTTTGACCAAAACGACAGGACCGGAACTGATTAAAATGTTGATATGATTGTTATTTTTTTTCTGACTGCGATATCAAAACCATGCACCAGAATTCACTTCTTTCAACTCAGTAATGCATTTTGGATGTGTACCTAGAGTTTAAAGCAGAAAAACAGGAACTTTTAGAATTTTCATTTTTTGACCAAAACGACAGGTCCGGAGCTGATAAAAATGTTGATATGGATGTTATTTTTTTTCTGACTGCGATTTCAAAACCATGCACCAGAATTCACTTCTTTCAACTCAGTAATGCATTTTGGATGTGTACCTAGAGTTTAAAGCAGAAAAACAGGAACATTTAGAATTTTCATTTTTTGACCAAAACGACAGGACCGGAGCTGATAAAAATGTTGATATGGATGTTATTTTTTTTCTGACTGCGATTTCAAAACCATGCACCAGAATTCACTTCTTTCAACTCAGTAATGCATTTTGGATGTGTACCTAGAGTTTAAAGCAGAAAAACAGGAACTTTTAGAATTTTCATTTTTTGACCAAAACGACAGGACCGGAGCTGATAAAAATGTTGATATGGATGTTATTTTTTTTCTGACTGCGATTTCAAAACCATGCACCAAAATTCACTTCTTTCAACTCAGTAATGCATTTTGGATGTGTACCTAGAGTTTAAAGCAGAAAAACAGGAACTTTTAGAATTTTCATTTGTTGACCAAAACGACAGGACCGGAGCTGATAAAAATGTTGATATGGATGTTATTTTTTTTCTGACTGCGATTTCAAAACCATGCACCAGAATTCACTTCTTTCAACTCAGTAATGCATTTTGGATGTGTACCTAGAGTTTAAAGCAGAAAAACAGGAACTTTTAGAATTTTCATTTTTTGACCAAAACGACAGGACCGGAGCTGATAAAAATGTTGATATGGATGTTATTTTTTTTCTGACTGCGATTTCAAAACCATGCACCAAAATTCACTTCTTTCAACTCAGTAATGCATTTTGGATGTGTACCTAGAGTTTAAAGCAGAAAAACAGGAACTTTTAGAATTTTCATTTTTTGACCAAAACGACAGGACCGGAGCTGATAAAAATGTTGATATGGATGTTATTTTTTTTCTGACTGCGATTTCAAAACCATGCACCAGAATTCACTTCTTTCAACTCAGTAATGCATTTTGGATGTGTACCTAGAGTTTAAAGCAGAAAAACAGGAACTTTTAGAATTTTCATTTGTTGACCAAAACGACAGGACCGGAGCTGATAAAAATGTTGATATGGATGTTATTTTTTTTCTGACTGCGATTTCAAAACCATGCACCAGAATTCACTTCTTTCAACTCAGTAATGCATTTTGGATGTGTACCTAGAGTTTAAAGCAGAAAACAGGAACTTTTAGAATTTTTATTTTTTGACGAAAACGACAGGACCGGAGCTGATAAAAATGTTGATATGGATGTTATTTTTTTTCTGACTGCGATTTCAAAACCATGCACCAGAATTCACTTCTTTCAACTCAGTAATGCATTTTGGATGTGTACCTAGAGTTTAAAGCAGAAAACAGGAACTTTTAGAATTTTTATTTTTTGACCAAAACGACAGGACCGGAGCTGATAAAAATGTTGATATGGATGTTATTTTTTTTCTGACTGCGATTTCAAAACCATGCACCAGAATTCACTTCTTTAAACTCAGTAATGCATTTTGGATGTGTACCTAGAGTTTAAAGCAGAAAAACAGGAACTTTTAGAATTTTCATTTTTTGACCAAAACGACAGGACCGGAGCTGATAAAAATGTTGATATGGATGTTATTTTTTTTCTGACTGCAGTTTCAAAACCATGCACCAGAATTCACTTCTTTCAACTGAGTAATGCATTTTGGATGTGTACCTAGAGTTTAAAGCAGAAAAACAGGAACTTTTAGAATTTAAATTTTTTGACCAAAACGACAGGACCGGAGCTGATAAAAATGTTGATATGGATGTTATTTTTTTTCTGACTGCGATTTCAAAACCATGCACCAGAATTCACTTCTTTAAACTCAGTAATGCATTTTGGATGTGTACCTAGAGTTTAAAGCAGAAAAACAGGAACTTTTAGAATTTTCATTTTTTGACCAAAACGACAGGACCGGAACTGATTAAAATGTTGATATGATTGTTATTTTTTTTCTGACTGCGATATCAAAACCATGCACCAGAATTCACTTCTTTAAACTCAGTAATGCATTTTGGATTTTTACCTAGAGTTTAAAGCAGAAAAACAGGAACTTTTAGAATTTTCATTTTTTGACCAAAACGACAGGACCGGAGCTGATAAAAATGTTGATATGGATGTTATTTTTTTTCTGACTGCGATTTCAAAACCATGCACCAGAATCAACTTCTTTCAACTCAGTAATGCATTTTGGATGTGTACCTAGAGTTTAAAGCAGAAAAACAGGAACTTTTAGAATTTTCATTTTTTGACCAAAACGACAGGACCTTAACTGATTAAAATGTTGATATGATTGTTATTTTTTTTCTGACTGCTATATCAAAACCATGCACCAGAATTCACTTCTTTCAACTCAGTAATGCATTTTGGATGTGTACCTAGAGTTTAAAGCAGAAAAACAGGAACTTTTAGAATTTTAATTTTTTGACCAAAACGACAGGACCGGACCTGATAAAAATGTTGATATGGATGTTATTTTTTTCTGACTGCGATTTCAAAACCATGCACCAGAATCAACTTCTTTCAACTCAGTAATGCATTTTGGATGTGTACCTAGAGTTTAAAGCAGAAAAACAGGAACTTTTAGAATTTTCATTTTTTGACCAAAACGACAGGACCGGAGCTGATAAAAATGTTGATATGGATGTTATTTTTTTTCTGACTGCGATTTCAAAACCATGCACCAGAATTCACTTCTTTAAACTCAGTAATGCATTTTGGATGTGTACCTAGAGTTTAAAGCAGAAAAACAGGAACTTTTAGAATTTTCATTTTTTGACCAAAACGACAGGTCCGGAGCTGATAAAAATGTTGATATTGATGTAATTTTTTTTCTGACTCTGGTTTCAAAACCATGCACCAGAATCAACTTCTTTCAACTCAGTAATGCATTTTGGATGTGTACCTAGAGTTTAAAGCAGAAAAACAGGAACTTTTAGAATTTTCATTTGTTGACCAAAACGACAGGACCGGAGCTGATAAAAATGTTGATATGGATGTTATTTTTTTTCTGACTGCGATTTCAAAACCATGCACCAGAATTCACTTCTTTCAACTCAGTAATGCATTTTGGATGTGTACCTAGAGTTTAAAGCAGAAAAACAGGAACTTTTAGAATTTTCATTTTTTGACCAAAACGACAGGACCGGAGCTGATAAAAATGTTGATATGGATGTTATTTTTTTCTGACTGCGATTTCAAAACCATGCACCAGAATTCACTTCTTTAAACTCAGTAATGCATTTTGGATGTGTACCTAGAGTTTAAAGCAGAAAAACAGGAACTTTTAGAATTTTCATTTTTTGACCAAAACGACAGGACCGGACCTGATAAAAATGTTGATATGGATGTTATTTTTTTCTGACTGCGATTTCAAAACCATGCACCAGAATTCACTTCTTTCAACTCAGTAATGCATTTTGGATGTGTACCTAGAGTTTAAAGCAGAAAAACAGGAACTTTTAGAATTTTAATTTTTTGACCAAAACGACAGGACCGGACCTGATAAAAATGTTGATATGGATGTTATTTTTTTCTGACTGCGATTTCAAAACCATGCACCAGAATCAACTTCTTTCAACTCAGTAATGCATTTTGGATGTGTACCTAGAGTGTAAAGCAGAAAAACAGGAACTTTTAGAATTTTCATTTTTTGACCAAAACGACAGGACCGGAGCTGATAAAAATGTTGATATGGATGTTATTTTTTTTCTGACTGCGATTTCAAAACCATGCACCAGAATTCACTTCTTTCAACTCAGTAATGCATTTTGGATGTGTACCTAGAGTTTAAAGCAGAAAAACAGGAACTTTTAGAATTTTCATTTTTTGACCAAAACGACAGGACCGGAGCTGATAAAAATGTTGATATGGATGTTATTTTTTTTCTGACTGCGATTTCAAAACCATGCACCAGAATTCACTTCTTTAAACTCAGTAATGCATTTTGGATGTGTACCTAGAGTTTAAAGCAGAAAAACAGGAACTTTTAGAATTTTAATTTTTTGACCAAAACGACAGGACCGGAGCTGATTAAAATGTTGATATGGATGTTATTTTTTTTCTGACTGCGATTTCAAAACCATGCACCAGAATTCACTTCTTTAAACTCAGTAATGCATTTTGGATGTGTACCTAGAGTTTAAAGCAGAAAAACAGGAACTTTTAGAATTTTCATTTTTTGACCAAAACGACAGGACCGGAACTGATTAAAATGTTGATATGATTGTTATTTTTTTTCTGACTGCGATATCAAAACCATACACCAGAATTCACTTCTTTCAACTCAGTAATGCATTTTGGATTTTTACCTAGAGTTTAAAGCAGAAAAACAGGAACTTTTAGAATTTTCATTTTTTGACCAAAACGACAGGACCGGAGCTGATAAAAATGTTGATATGGATGTTATTTTTTTTCTGACTGCGATTTCAAAACCATGCACCAGTATCAACTTCTTTCAACTCAGTAATGCATTTTGGATGTGTACCTAGAGTTTAAAGCAGAAAAACAGGAACTTTTAGAATTTTCATTTTTTGACCAAAACGACAGGACCGGAGCTGATAAAAATGTTGATATGGATGTTATTTTTTTTCTGACTGCGATTTCAAAACCATGCACCAGAATTCACATCTTTAAACTCAGTAATGCATTTTGGATGTGTAGCTAGAGTTTAAAGCAGAAAAACAGGAACTTTTAGAATTTTCATTTTTTGACCAAAACGACAGGACCTTAACTGATTAAAATGTTGATATGATTGTTATTTTTTTTCTGACTGCTATATCAAAACAATGCACCAGAATTCACTTCTTTCAACTCAGTAATGCATTTTGGATGTGTACCTAGAGTTTAAAGCAGAAAAACAGGAACTTTTAGAATTTTAATTTTTTGACCAAAACGACAGGACCGGACCTGATAAAAATGTTGATATGGATGTTATTTTTTTCTGACTGCGATTTCAAAACCATGCACCAGAATCAACTTCTTTCAACTCAGTAATGCATTTTGGATGTGTACCTAGAGTTTAAAGCAGAAAAACAGGAACTTTTAGAATTTTCATTTTTTGACCAAAACGACAGGACCGGAGCTGATAAAAATGTTGATATGGATGTTATTTTTTTTCTGACTGCGATTTCAAAACCATGCACCAGAATTCACTTCTTTAAACTCAGTAATGCATTTTGGATGTGTACCTAGAGTTTAAAGCAGAAAAACAGGAACTTTTAGAATTTTCATTTTTTGACCAAAACGACAGGTCCGGAGCTGATAAAAATGTTGATATTGATGTAATTTTTTTTCTGACTCTGGTTTCAAAACCATGCACCAGAATCAACTTCTTTCAACTCAGTAATGCATTTTGGATGTGTACCTAGAGTTTAAAGCAGAAAAACAGGAACTTTTAGAATTTTCATTTTTTGACCAAAATGACAGGACCGGAGCTGATAAAAATGTTGATATGGATGTTATTTTTTTTTCTGACTGCAATTTCAAAACCATGCACCAGAATTCACTTCTTTCAACTCAGTAATGCATTTTGGATGTGTACCTAGAGTTTAAAGCAGAAAAACAGGAACTTTTAGAATTTTCATTTTTTGACCAAAACGACAGGACCGGAGCTGATAAAAATGTTGATATGGATGTTATTTTTTTTCTGACTGCGATTTCAAAACCATGCACCAGAATTCACTTCTTTAAACTCAGTAATGCATTTTGGATGTGTACCTAGAGTTTAAAGCAGAAAAACAGGAACTTTTAGAATTTTAATTTTTTGACCAAAACGACAGGACCGGAGCTGATAAAAATGTTGATATGGATGTTATTTTTTTTCTGACTGCGATTTCAAAACCATGCACCAGAATTCACTTCTTTCAACTCAGTAATGCATTTTGGATGTGTACCTAGAGTTTAAAGCAGAAAAACAGGAACTTTTAGAATTTTCATTTTTTGACCAAAACGACAGGACCGGAACTGATTAAAATGTTGATATGATTGTTATTTTTTTTCTGACTGCGATATCAAAACCATGCACCAGAATTCACTTCTTTCAACTCAGTAATGCATTTTGGATTTTTACCTAGAGTTTAAAGCAGAAAAACAGGAACTTTTAGAATTTTCATTTTTTGACCAAAACGACAGGACCGGAGCTGATAAAAATGTTGATATGGATGTTATTTTTTTTCTGACTGCGATTTCAAAACCATGCACCAGTATCAACTTCTTTCAACTCAGTAATGCATTTTGGATGTGTACCTAGAGTTTAAAGCAGAAAAACAGGAACTTTTAGAATTTTCATTTTTTGACCAAAACGACAGGACCGGAGCTGATAAAAATGTTGATATGGATGTTATTTTTTTTCTGACTGCGATTTCAAAACCATGCACCAGAATTCACATCTTTAAACTCAGTAATGCATTTTGGATGTGTAGCTAGAGTTTAAAGCAGAAAAACAGGAACTTTTAGAATTTTCATTTTTTGACCAAAACGACAGGACCTTAACTGATTAAAATGTTGATATGATTGTTATTTTTTTTCTGACTGCTATATCAAAACCATGCACCAGAATTCACTTCTTTCAACTCAGTAATGCATTTTGGATGTGTACCTAGAGTTTAAAGCAGAAAAACAGGAACTTTTAGAATTTTAATTTTTTGACCAAAACGACAGGACCGGACCTGATAAAAATGTTGATATGGATGTTATTTTTTTCTGACTGCGATTTCAAAACCATGCACCAGAATCAACTTCTTTCAACTCAGTAATGCATTTTGGATGTGTACCTAGAGTTTAAAGCAGAAAAACAGGAACTTTTAGAATTTTCATTTGTTGACCAAAACGACAGGACCGGAGCTGATAAAAATGTTGATATGGATGTTATTTTTTTTCTGACTGCGATTTCAAAACCATGCACCAGAATTCACTTCTTTCAACTTAGTAATGCATTTTGGATGTGTACCTAGAGTTTAAAGCAGAAAAACAGGAACTTTTAGAATTTTCATTTTTTGACCAAAACGACAGGACCGGAGCTGATAAAAATGTTGATATGGATGTTATTTTTTTTCTGACTGCGATTTCAAAACCATGCACCAGAATTCACTTCTTTCAACTCAGTAATGCATTTTGGATGTGTACCTAGAGTTTAAAGCAGAAAAACAGGAACTTTTAGAATTTTCATTTTTTGACCAAAACGACAGGACCGGAGCTGATAAAAATGTTGATATGGATGTTATTTTTTTTCTGACTGCGATTTCAAAACCATGCACCAGAATTCACTTCTTTTAACTCAGTAATGCATTTTGGATGTGTACCTAGAGTTTAAAGCAGAAAAACAGGAACTTTTAGAATTTTCATTTTTTGACCAAAACGACAGGACCGGACCTGATAAAAATGTTGATATGGATGTTATTTTTTTTCTGACTGCGATTTCAAAACCATGCACCAGAATTCACTTCTTTAAACTCAGTAATGCATTTTGGATGTGTACCTAGAGTTTAAAGCAGAAAAACTGGAACTTTTAGAATTTTCATTTTTTGACCAAAACGACAGGACCGGAGCTGATTAAAATGTTGATATGATTGTTGTTTTTTTCTGACTGCGATTTCAAAACCATGCACCAGAATTCACTTCTTTCAACTCAGTAATGCATTTTGGATGTGTACCTAGAGTTTAAAGCAGAAAAACAGTAACTTTTAGAATTTTCATTTTTTGACCAAAACGACAGGTCCGGAGCTGATAAAAATGTTGATATTGATGTAATTTTTTTTCTGACTGCGGTTTCAAAACTATGCACCAGAATTAACTTCTTTCAACTCAGTAATGCATTTTGGATGTGTACCTAGAGTTTAAAGCAGAAAAACAGGAACTTTTAGAATTTTCATTTGTTGACCAAAACGACAGGACCGGAGCTGATAAAAATGTTGATATGGATGTTATTTTTTTTCTGACTGCGATTTCAAAACCATGCACCAGAATTCACTTCTTTAAACTCAGTAATGCATTTTGGATGTGTACCTAGAGTTTAAAGAAGAAAAACAGGAACTTTTAGAATTTTCATTTTTTGACCAAAATGACAGGACCGGAGCTGATAAAAATGTTGATATGGATGTTATTTTTTTTTCTGACTGCGATTTCAAAACCATGCACCAGAATTCACTTCTTTATACTCAGTAATGCATTTTGGATGTGTACCTAGAGTTTAAAGCAGAAAAACAGGAACTTTTAGAATTTTCATTTGTTGACCAAAACGACAGGACCGGAGCTGATTAAAATGTTGATATGATTGTTGTTTTTTTCTGACTGCGATTTCAAAACCATGCACCAGAATTCACTTCTTTCAACTCAGTAATGCATTTTGGATGTGTACCTAGAGTTTAAAGCAGAAAAACAGTAACTTTTAGAATTTTCATTTTTTGACCAAAACGACAGGTCCGGAGCTGATAAAAATGTTGATATTGATGTAATTTTTTTTCTGACTGCGGTTTCAAAACTATGCACCAGAATTAACTTCTTTCAACTCAGTAATGCATTTTGGATGTGTACCTAGAGTTTAAAGCAGAAAAACAGGAACTTTTAGAATTTTCATTTGTTGACCAAAACGACAGGACCGGAGCTGATAAAAATGTTGATATGGATGTTATTTTTTTTCTGACTGCGATTTCAAAACCATGCACCAGAATTCACTTCTTTCAACTCAGTAATGCATTTTGGATGTGTACCTAGAGTTTAAAGCAGAAAAACAGGAACTTTTAGAATTTTCATTTTTTGACCAAAATGACAGGACCGGAGCTGATAAAAATGTTGATATGGATGTTATTTTTTTTTCTGACTGCAATTTCAAAACCATGCACCAGAATTCACTTCTTTCAACTCAGTAATGCATTTTGGATGTGTACCTAGAGTTTAAAGCAGAAAAACAGGAACTTTTAGAATTTTCATTTTTTGACCAAAACGACAGGACCGGAGCTGATAAAAATGTTGATATGGATGTTATTTTTTTTCTGACTGCGATTTCAAAACCATGCACCAGAATCAACTTCTTTCAACTCAGTAATGCATTTTGGATGTGTACCTAGAGTTTAAAGCAGAAAAACAGGAACTTTTAGAATTTTCATTTTTTGACCAAAACGACAGGACCGGAGCTGATAAAAATGTTGATATGGATGTTATTTTTTTCTGACTGCGATTTCAAAACCATGCACCAGAATTCACTTCTTTCAACTCAGTAATGCATTTTGGATGTGTACCTAGAGTTTAAAGCAGAAAAACAGGAACTTTTAGAATTTTAATTTGTTGACCAAAACAACAGGACCGGAGCTGATAAAAATGTTGATATGGATGTTATTTTTTTTCTGACTGCGATTTCAAAACCATGCACCAGAATTCACTTCTTTCAACTCAGTAATGCATTTTGGATGTGTACCTAGAGTTTAAAGCAGAAAAACAGGAACTTTTAGAATTTTCATTTTTTGACCAAAATGACAGGACCGGAGCTGATAAAAATGTTGATATGGATGTTATTTTTTTTTCTGACTGCGATTTCAAAACCATGCACCAGAATTCACTTCTTTCAACTCAGTAATGCATTTTGGATGTGTACCTAGAGTTTAAAGCAGAAAAACAGGAACTTTTAGAATTTTCATTTTTTGACCAAAACGACAGGACCGGAGCTGATAAAAATGTTGATATGGATGTTATTTTTTTTCTGACTGCGATTTCAAAACCATGCACCAGAATCAACTTCTTTCAACTCAGTAATGCATTTTGGATGTGTACCTAGAGTTTAAAGCAGAAAAACAGGAACTTTTAGAATTTTCATTTTTTGACCAAAACGACAGGACCGGAGCTGATAAAAATGTTGATATGGATGTTATTTTTTTTCTGACTGCGATTTCAAAACCATGCACCAGAATTCACTTCTTTCAACTCAGTAATGCATTTTGGATGTGTACCTAGAGTTTAAAGCAGAAAAACAGGAACTTTTAGAATTTTCATTTTTTGACCAAAACGACAGGTCCGGAGCTGATAAAAATGTTGATATTGATGTAATTTTTTTTCTGACTGCGGTTTAAAAACCTTGCACCAGAATCAACTTCTTTAAACTCAGTAATGCATTTTGGATGTGTACCTAGAGTTTAAAGCAGAAAAACAGGAACTTTTAGAATTTTAATTTTTTGACCAAAACGACAGGACCGGAGCTGATAAAAATGTTGATATGGATGTTATTTTTTTTCTGACTGCGATTTCAAAACCATGCACCAGAATTCACTTCTTTTAACTCAGTAATGCATTTTGGATGTGTACCTAGAGTTTAAAGCAGAAAAACAGGAACTTTTAGAATTTTCATTTTTTGACCAAAACGACAGGACCGGAGCTGATAAAAATGTTGATATGGATGTTATTTTTTTTCTGACTGCGATTTCAAAACCATGCACCAGAATTCACTTCTTTAAACTCAGTAATGCATTTTGGATGTGTACCTAGAGTTTAAAGCAGAAAAACAGGAACTTTTAGAATTTTAATTTTTTGACCAAAACGACAGGACCGGAGCTGATAAAAATGTTGATATGGATGTTATTTTTTTTCTGACTGCGATTTCAAAACCATGCACCAGAATTCACTTCTTTAAACTCAGTAATGCATTTTGGATGTGTACCTAGAGTTTAAAGCAGAAAAACAGGAACTTTTAGAATTTTCATTTTTTGACCAAAACGACAGGACCGGAACTGATTAAAATGTTGATATGATTGTTATTTTTTTTCTGACTGCGATATCAAAACCATGCACCAGAATTCACTTCTTTCAACTCAGTAATGCATTTTGGATTTTTACCTAGAGTTTAAAGCAGAAAAACAGGAACTTTTAGAATTTTCATTTTTTGACCAAAACGACAGGACCGGAGCTGATAAAAATGTTGATATGGATGTTATTTTTTTTCTGACTGCGATTTCAAAACCATGCACCAGTATCAACTTCTTTCAACTCAGTAATGCATTTTGGATGTGTACCTAGAGTTTAAAGCAGAAAAACAGGAACTTTTAGAATTTTCATTTTTTGACCAAAACGACAGGACCGGAGCTGATAAAAATGTTGATATGGATGTTATTTTTTTTCTGACTGCGATTTCAAAACCATGCACCAGAATTCACATCTTTAAACTCAGTAATGCATTTTGGATGTGTAGCTAGAGTTTAAAGCAGAAAAACAGGAACTTTTAGAATTTTCATTTTTTGACCAAAACGACAGGACCTTAACTGATTAAAATGTTGATATGATTGTTATTTTTTTTCTGACTGCTATATCAAAACCATGCACCAGAATTCACTTCTTTCAACTCAGTAATGCATTTTGGATGTGTACCTAGAGTTTAAAGCAGAAAAACAGGAACTTTTAGAATTTTAATTTTTTGACCAAAACGACAGGACCGGACCTGATAAAAATGTTGATATGGATGTTATTTTTTTCTGACTGCGATTTCAAAACCATGCACCAGAATCAACTTCTTTCAACTCAGTAATGCATTTTGGATGTGTACCTAGAGTTTAAAGCAGAAAAACAGGAACTTTTAGAATTTTCATTTTTTGACCAAAACGACAGGACCGGAGCTGATAAAAATGTTGATATGGATGTTATTTTTTTTCTGACTGCGATTTCAAAACCATGCACCAGAATTCACTTCTTTAAACTCAGTAATGCATTTTGGATGTGTACCTAGAGTTTAAAGCAGAAAAACAGGAACTTTTAGAATTTTCATTTTTTGACCAAAACGACAGGTCCGGAGCTGATAAAAATGTTGATATTGATGTAATTTTTTTTCTGACTCTGGTTTCAAAACCATGCACCAGAATCAACTTCTTTCAACTCAGTAATGCATTTTGGATGTGTACCTAGAGTTTAAAGCAGAAAAACAGGAACTTTTAGAATTTTCATTTGTTGACCAAAACGACAGGACCGGAGCTGATAAAAATGTTGATATGGATGTTATTTTTTTTCTGACTGCGATTTCAAAACCATGCACCAGAATTCACTTCTTTCAACTTAGTAATGCATTTTGGATGTGTACCTAGAGTTTAAAGCAGAAAAACAGGAACTTTTAGAATTTTCATTTTTTGACCAAAACGACAGGACCGGAGCTGATAAAAATGTTGATATGGATGTTATTTTTTTTCTGACTGCGATTTCAAAACCATGCACCAGAATTCACTTCTTTCAACTCAGTAATGCATTTTGGATGTGTACCTAGAGTTTAAAGCAGAAAAACAGGAACTTTTAGAATTTTCATTTTTTGACCAAAACGACAGGACCGGAGCTGATAAAAATGTTGATATGGATGTTATTTTTTTTCTGACTGCGATTTCAAAACCATGCACCAGAATTCACTTCTTTTAACTCAGTAATGCATTTTGGATGTGTACCTAGAGTTTAAAGCAGAAAAACAGGAACTTTTAGAATTTTCATTTTTTGACCAAAACGACAGGACCGGACCTGATAAAAATGTTGATATGGATGTTATTTTTTTTCTGACTGCGATTTCAAAACCATGCACCAGAATCAACTTCTTTCAACTCAGTAATGTATTTTGGATGTGTACCTAGAGTTTAAAGCAGAAAAACAGGAACTTTTAGAATTTTCATTTTTTGACCAAAACGACAGGACCGGAGCTGATAAAAATGTTGATATGGATGTTATTTTTTTTCTGACTGCGATTTCAAAACCATGCACCAGAATTCACTTCTTTAAACTCAGTAATGCATTTTGGATGTGTACCTAGAGTTTAAAGCAGAAAAACTGGAACTTTTAGAATTTTCATTTTTTGACCAAAACGACAGGACCGGAGCTGATTAAAATGTTGATATGATTGTTGTTTTTTTCTGACTGCGATTTCAAAACCATGCACCAGAATTCACTTCTTTCAACTCAGTAATGCATTTTGGATGTGTACCTAGAGTTTAAAGCAGAAAAACAGTAACTTTTAGAATTTTCATTTTTTGACCAAAACGACAGGTCCGGAGCTGATAAAAATGTTGATATTGATGTAATTTTTTTTCTGACTGCGGTTTCAAAACTATGCACCAGAATTAACTTCTTTCAACTCAGTAATGCATTTTGGATGTGTACCTAGAGTTTAAAGCAGAAAAACAGGAACTTTTAGAATTTTCATTTGTTGACCAAAACGACAGGACCGGAGCTGATAAAAATGTTGATATGGATGTTATTTTTTTTCTGACTGCGATTTCAAAACCATGCACCAGAATTCACTTCTTTAAACTCAGTAATGCATTTTGGATGTGTACCTAGAGTTTAAAGAAGAAAAACAGGAACTTTTAGAATTTTCATTTTTTGACCAAAATGACAGGACCGGAGCTGATAAAAATGTTGATATGGATGTTATTTTTTTTTCTGACTGCAATTTCAAAACCATGCACCAGAATTCACTTCTTTCAACTCAGTAATGCATTTTGGATGTGTACCTAGAGTTTAAAGCAGAAAAACAGGAACTTTTAGAATTTTCATTTTTTGACCAAAACGACAGGACCGGAGCTGATAAAAATGTTGATATGGATGTTATTTTTTTTCTGACTGCGATTTCAAAACCATGCACCAGAATCAACTTCTTTCAACTCAGTAATGCATTTTGGATGTGTACCTAGAGTTTAAAGCAGAAAAACAGGAACTTTTAGAATTTTCATTTTTTGACCAAAACGACAGGTCCGGAGCTGATAAAAATGTTGATATTGATGTAATTTTTTTTCTGACTGCGGTTTAAAAACCTTGCACCAGAATCAACTTCTTTAAACTCAGTAATGCATTTTGGATGTGTACCTAGAGTTTAAAGCAGAAAAACAGGAACTTTTAGAATTTTAATTTTTTGACCAAAACGACAGGACCGGAGCTGATAAAAATGTTGATATGGATGTTATTTTTTTTCTGACTGCGATTTCAAAACCATGCACCAGAATTCACTTCTTTTAACTCAGTAATGCATTTTGGATGTGTACCTAGAGTTTAAAGCAGAAAAACAGGAACTTTTAGAATTTTCATTTTTTGACCAAAACGACAGGACCGGAGCTGATAAAAATGTTGATATGGATGTTATTTTTTTTCTGACTGCGATTTCAAAACCATGCACCAGAATTCACTTCTTTAAACTCAGTAATGCATTTTGGATGTGTACCTAGAGTTTAAAGCAGAAAAACAGGAACTTTTAGAATTTTAATTTTTTGACCAAAACGACAGGACCGGAGCTGATAAAAATGTTGATATGGATGTTATTTTTTTTCTGACTGCGATTTCAAAACCATGCACCAGAATTCACTTCTTTAAACTCAGTAATGCATTTTGGATGTGTACCTAGAGTTTAAAGCAGAAAAACAGGAACTTTTAGAATTTTCATTTTTTGACCAAAACGACAGGACCGGAACTGATTAAAATGTTGATATGATTGTTATTTTTTTTCTGACTGCGATATCAAAACCATGCACCAGAATTCACTTCTTTCAACTCAGTAATGCATTTTGGATTTTTACCTAGAGTTTAAAGCAGAAAAACAGGAACTTTTAGAATTTTCATTTTTTGACCAAAACGACAGGACCGGAGCTGATAAAAATGTTGATATGGATGTTATTTTTTTTCTGACTGCGATTTCAAAACCATGCACCAGTATCAACTTCTTTCAACTCAGTAATGCATTTTGGATGTGTACCTAGAGTTTAAAGCAGAAAAACAGGAACTTTTAGAATTTTCATTTTTTGACCAAAACGACAGGACCGGAGCTGATAAAAATGTTGATATGGATGTTATTTTTTTTCTGACTGCGATTTCAAAACCATGCACCAGAATTCACATCTTTAAACTCAGTAATGCATTTTGGATGTGTAGCTAGAGTTTAAAGCAGAAAAACAGGAACTTTTAGAATTTTCATTTTTTGACCAAAACGACAGGACCTTAACTGATTAAAATGTTGATATGATTGTTATTTTTTTTCTGACTGCTATATCAAAACCATGCACCAGAATTCACTTCTTTCAACTCAGTAATGCATTTTGGATGTGTACCTAGAGTTTAAAGCAGAAAAACAGGAACTTTTAGAATTTTAATTTTTTGACCAAAACGACAGGACCGGACCTGATAAAAATGTTGATATGGATGTTATTTTTTTCTGACTGCGATTTCAAAACCATGCACCAGAATCAACTTCTTTCAACTCAGTAATGCATTTTGGATGTGTACCTAGAGTTTAAAGCAGAAAAACAGGAACTTTTAGAATTTTCATTTTTTGACCAAAACGACAGGACCGGAGCTGATAAAAATGTTGATATGGATGTTATTTTTTTTCTGACTGCGATTTCAAAACCATGCACCAGAATTCACTTCTTTAAACTCAGTAATGCATTTTGGATGTGTACCTAGAGTTTAAAGCAGAAAAACAGGAACTTTTAGAATTTTCATTTTTTGACCAAAACGACAGGTCCGGAGCTGATAAAAATGTTGATATTGATGTAATTTTTTTTCTGACTCTGGTTTCAAAACCATGCACCAGAATCAACTTCTTTCAACTCAGTAATGCATTTTGGATGTGTACCTAGAGTTTAAAGCAGAAAAACAGGAACTTTTAGAATTTTCATTTGTTGACCAAAACGACAGGACCGGAGCTGATAAAAATGTTGATATGGATGTTATTTTTTTTCTGACTGCGATTTCAAAACCATGCACCAGAATTCACTTCTTTCAACTTAGTAATGCATTTTGGATGTGTACCTAGAGTTTAAAGCAGAAAAACAGGAACTTTTAGAATTTTCATTTTTTGACCAAAACGACAGGACCGGAGCTGATAAAAATGTTGATATGGATGTTATTTTTTTTCTGACTGCGATTTCAAAACCATGCACCAGAATTCACTTCTTTCAACTCAGTAATGCATTTTGGATGTGTACCTAGAGTTTAAAGCAGAAAAACAGGAACTTTTAGAATTTTCATTTTTTGACCAAAACGACAGGACCGGAGCTGATAAAAATGTTGATATGGATGTTATTTTTTTTCTGACTGCGATTTCAAAACCATGCACCAGAATTCACTTCTTTTAACTCAGTAATGCATTTTGGATGTGTACCTAGAGTTTAAAGCAGAAAAACAGGAACTTTTAGAATTTTCATTTTTTGACCAAAACGACAGGACCGGACCTGATAAAAATGTTGATATGGATGTTATTTTTTTTCTGACTGCGATTTCAAAACCATGCACCAGAATCAACTTCTTTCAACTCAGTAATGTATTTTGGATGTGTACCTAGAGTTTAAAGCAGAAAAACAGGAACTTTTAGAATTTTCATTTTTTGACCAAAACGACAGGACCGGAGCTGATAAAAATGTTGATATGGATGTTATTTTTTTTCTGACTGCGATTTCAAAACCATGCACCAGAATTCACTTCTTTAAACTCAGTAATGCATTTTGGATGTGTACCTAGAGTTTAAAGCAGAAAAACTGGAACTTTTAGAATTTTCATTTTTTGACCAAAACGACAGGACCGGAGCTGATTAAAATGTTGATATGATTGTTGTTTTTTTCTGACTGCGATTTCAAAACCATGCACCAGAATTCACTTCTTTCAACTCAGTAATGCATTTTGGATGTGTACCTAGAGTTTAAAGCAGAAAAACAGTAACTTTTAGAATTTTCATTTTTTGACCAAAACGACAGGTCCGGAGCTGATAAAAATGTTGATATTGATGTAATTTTTTTTCTGACTGTGGTTTCAAAACTATGCACCAGAATTAACTTCTTTCAACTCAGTAATGCATTTTGGATGTGTACCTAGAGTTTAAAGCAGAAAAACAGGAACTTTTAGAATTTTCATTTGTTGACCAAAACGACAGGACCGGAGCTGATAAAAATGTTGATATGGATGTTATTTTTTTTCTGACTGCGATTTCAAAACCATGCACCAGAATTCACTTCTTTAAACTCAGTAATGCATTTTGGATGTGTACCTAGAGTTTAAAGAAGAAAAACAGGAACTTTTAGAATTTTCATTTTTTGACCAAAATGACAGGACCGGAGCTGATAAAAATGTTGATATGGATGTTATTTTTTTTTCTGACTGCAATTTCAAAACCATGCACCAGAATTCACTTCTTTCAACTCAGTAATGCATTTTGGATGTGTACCTAGAGTTTAAAGCAGAAAAACAGGAACTTTTAGAATTTTCATTTTTTGACCAAAACGACAGGACCGGAGCTGATAAAAATGTTGATATGGATGTTATTTTTTTTCTGACTGCGATTTCAAAACCATGCACCAGAATCAACTTCTTTCAACTCAGTAATGCATTTTGGATGTGTACCTAGAGTTTAAAGCAGAAAAACAGGAACTTTTAGAATTTTCATTTTTTGACCAAAACGACAGGACCGGAGCTGATAAAAATGTTGATATGGATGTTATTTTTTTCTGACTGCGATTTCAAAACCATGCACCAGAATTCACTTCTTTCAACTCAGTAATGCATTTTGGATGTGTACCTAGAGTTTAAAGCAGAAAAACAGGAACTTTTAGAATTTTAATTTGTTGACCAAAACAACAGGACCGGAGCTGATAAAAATGTTGATATGGATGTTATTTTTTTTCTGACTGCGATTTCAAAACCATGCACCAGAATTCACTTCTTTCAACTCAGTAATGCATTTTGGATGTGTACCTAGAGTTTAAAGCAGAAAAACAGGAACTTTTAGAATTTTCATTTTTTGACCAAAATGACAGGACCGGAGCTGATAAAAATGTTGATATGGATGTTATTTTTTTTTCTGACTGCGATTTCAAAACCATGCACCAGAATTCACTTCTTTCAACTCAGTAATGCATTTTGGATGTGTACCTAGAGTTTAAAGCAGAAAAACAGGAACTTTTAGAATTTTCATTTTTTGACCAAAACGACAGGACCGGAGCTGATAAAAATGTTGATATGGATGTTATTTTTTTTCTGACTGCGATTTCAAAACCATGCACCAGAATCAACTTCTTTCAACTCAGTAATGCATTTTGGATGTGTACCTAGAGTTTAAAGCAGAAAAACAGGAACTTTTAGAATTTTCATTTTTTGACCAAAACGACAGGACCGGAGCTGATAAAAATGTTGATATGGATGTTATTTTTTTTCTGACTGCGATTTCAAAACCATGCACCAGAATTCACTTCTTTCAACTCAGTAATGCATTTTGGATGTGTACCTAGAGTTTAAAGCAGAAAAACAGGAACTTTTAGAATTTTCATTTTTTGACCAAAACGACAGGTCCGGAGCTGATAAAAATGTTGATATTGATGTAATTTTTTTTCTGACTGCGATTTCAAAACCTTGCACCAGAATCAACTTCTTTAAACTCAGTAATGCATTTTGGATGTGTACCTAGAGTTTAAAGCAGAAAAACAGGAACTTTTAGAATTTTAATTTTTTGACCAAAACGACAGGACCGGAGCTGATAAAAATGTTGATATGGATGTTATTTTTTTTCTGACTGCGATTTCAAAACCATGCACCAGAATTCACTTCTTTTAACTCAGTAATGCATTTTGGATGTGTACCTAGAGTTTAAAGCAGAAAAACAGGAACTTTTAGAATTTTAATTTTTTGACCAAAACGACAGGACCGGACCTGATAAAAATGTTGATATGGATGTTATTTTTTTTCTGACTGCGATTTCAAAACCATGCACCAGAATCAACTTCTTTCAACTCAGTAATGTATTTTGGATGTGTACCTAGAGTTTAAAGCAGAAAAACAGGAACTTTTAGAATTTTCATTTTTTGACCAAAACGACAGGACCGGAGCTGATAAAAATGTTGATATGGATGTTATTTTTTTTCTGACTGCGATTTCAAAACCATGCACCAGAATTCACTTCTTTAAACTCAGTAATGCATTTTGGATGTGTACCTAGAGTTTAAAGCAGAAAAACTGGAACTTTTAGAATTTTCATTTTTTGACCAAAACGACAGGACCGGAGCTGATTAAAATGTTGATATGATTGTTGTTTTTTTCTGACTGCGATTTCAAAACCATGCACCAGAATTCACTTCTTTCAACTCAGTAATGCATTTTGGATGTGTACCTAGAGTTTAAAGCAGAAAAACAGTAACTTTTAGAATTTTCATTTTTTGACCAAAACGACAGGTCCGGAGCTGATAAAAATGTTGATATTGATGTAATTTTTTTTCTGACTGCGGTTTCAAAACTATGCACCAGAATTAACTTCTTTCAACTCAGTAATGCATTTTGGATGTGTACCTAGAGTTTAAAGCAGAAAAACAGGAACTTTTAGAATTTTCATTTGTTGACCAAAACGACAGGACCGGAGCTGATAAAAATGTTGATATGGATGTTATTTTTTTTCTGACTGCGATTTCAAAACCATGCACCAGAATTCACTTCTTTAAACTCAGTAATGCATTTTGGATGTGTACCTAGAGTTTAAAGAAGAAAAACAGGAACTTTTAGAATTTTCATTTTTTGACCAAAACGACAGGACCGGAGCTGATAAAAATGTTGATATGGATGTTATTTTTTTTTCTGACTGCAATTTCAAAACCATGCACCAGAATTCACTTCTTTCAACTCAGTAATGCATTTTGGATGTGTACCTAGAGTTTAAAGCAGAAAAACAGGAACTTTTAGAATTTTCATTTTTTGACCAAAACGACAGGACCGGAGCTGATAAAAATGTTGATATGGATGTTATTTTTTTTCTGACTGCGATTTCAAAACCATGCACCAGAATTCACTTCTTTCAACTCAGTAATGCATTTTGGATGTGTACCTAGAGTTTAAAGCAGAAAAACAGGAACTTTTAGAATTTTCATTTTTTGACCAAAACGACAGGTCCGGAGCTGATAAAAATGTTGATATTGATGTAATTTTTTTTCTGACTGCGATTTCAAAACCTTGCACCAGAATCAACTTCTTTAAACTCAGTAATGCATTTTGGATGTGTACCTAGAGTTTAAAGCAGAAAAACAGGAACTTTTAGAATTTTAATTTTTTGACCAAAACGACAGGACCGGAGCTGATAAAAATGTTGATATGGATGTTATTTTTTTTCTGACTGCGATTTCAAAACCATGCACCAGAATTCACTTCTTTTAACTCAGTAATGCATTTTGGATGTGTACCTAGAGTTTAAAGCAGAAAAACAGGAACTTTTAGAATTTTAATTTTTTGACCAAAACGACAGGACCGGACCTGATAAAAATGTTGATATGGATGTTATTTTTTTTCTGACTGCGATTTCAAAACCATGCACCAGAATCAACTTCTTTCAACTCAGTAATGTATTTTGGATGTGTACCTAGAGTTTAAAGCAGAAAAACAGGAACTTTTAGAATTTTCATTTTTTGACCAAAACGACAGGACCGGAGCTGATAAAAATGTTGATATGGATGTTATTTTTTTTCTGACTGCGATTTCAAAACCATGCACCAGAATTCACTTCTTTAAACTCAGTAATGCATTTTGGATGTGTACCTAGAGTTTAAAGCAGAAAAACTGGAACTTTTAGAATTTTCATTTTTTGACCAAAACGACAGGACCGGAGCTGATTAAAATGTTGATATGATTGTTGTTTTTTTCTGACTGCGATTTCAAAACCATGCACCAGAATTCACTTCTTTCAACTCAGTAATGCATTTTGGAAGTGTACCTAGAGTTTAAAGCAGAAAAACAGTAACTTTTAGAATTTTCATTTTTTGACCAAAACGACAGGTCCGGAGCTGATAAAAATGTTGATATTGATGTAATTTTTTTTCTGACTGCAGTTTCAAAACTATGCACCAGAATTAACTTCTTTCAACTCAGTAATGCATTTTGGATGTGTACCTAGAGTTTAAAGCAGAAAAACAGGAACTTTTAGAATTTTCATTTGTTGACCAAAACGACAGGACCGGAGCTGATAAAAATGTTGATATGGATGTTATTTTTTTTCTGACTGCGATTTCAAAACCATGCACCAGAATTCACTTCTTTAAACTCAGTAATGCATTTTGGATGTGTACCTAGAGTTTAAAGAAGAAAAACAGGAACTTTTAGAATTTTCATTTTTTGACCAAAACGACAGGACCGGAGCTGATAAAAATGTTGATATGGATGTTATTTTTTTTTCTGACTGCAATTTCAAAACCATGCACCAGAATTCACTTCTTTCAACTCAGTAATGCATTTTGGATGTGTACCTAGAGTTTAAAGCAGAAAAACAGGAACTTTTAGAATTTTCATTTTTTGACCAAAACGACAGGACCGGACCTGATAAAAATGTTGATATGGATGTTATTTTTTTTCTGACTGCGATTTCAAAACCATGCACCAGAATCAACTTCTTTCAACTCAGTAATGTATTTTGGATGTGTACCTAGAGTTTAAAGCAGAAAAACAGGAACTTTTAGAATTTTCATTTTTTGACCAAAACGACATGACCGGAGCTGATAAAAATGTTGATATGGATGTTATTTTTTTCTGACTGCGATTTCAAAACCATGCACCAGAATTCACTTCTTTAAACTCAGTAATGCATTTTGGATGTGTACCTAGAGTTTAAAGCAGAAAAACAGGAACTTTTAGAATTTTCATTTTTTGACCAAAACGACAGGACCGGAGCTGATTAAAATGTTGATATGATTGTTGTTTTTTTCTGACTGCGATTTCAAAACCATGCACCAGAATTCACTTCTTTCAACTCAGTAATGCATTTTGGATGTGTACCTAGAGTTTAAAGCAGAAAAACAGTAACTTTTAGAATTTTCATTTTTTGACCAAAACGACAGGACCGGAGCTGATAAAAATGTTGATATGGATGTTATTTTTTTTCTGACTGCGATTTCAAAACCATGCACCAGAATTCACTTCTTTCAACTCAGTAATGCATTTTGGATGTGTACCTAGAGTTTAAAGCAGAAAAACAGGAACTTTTAGAATTTTCATTTTTTGACCAAAACGACAGGACCGGAGCTGATAAAAATGTTGATATGGATGTTATTTTTTTTCTGACTGCAGTTTCAAAACCATGCACCAGAATTCACTTCTTTCAACTCAGTAATGCATTTTGGATGTGTACCTAGAGTTTAAAGCAGAAAAACAGGAACTTTTAGAATTTTAATTTTTTGACCAAAACGACAGGACCGGAGCTGATAAAAATGTTGATATGGATGTTATTTTTTTTCTGACTGCGATTTCAAAACCATGCACCAGAATTCACTTCTTTAAACTCAGTAATGCATTTTGGATGTGTACCTAGAGTTTAAAGCAGAAAAACAGGAACTTTTAGAATTTTCATTTGTTGACCAAAACGACAGGACCGGAGCTGATAAAAATGTTGATATGGATGTTATTTTTTTTCTGACTGCGATTTCAAAACCATGCACCAGAATTCACTTCTTTAAACTCAGTAATGCATTTTGGATGTGTACCTAGAGTTTAAAGAAGAAAAACAGGAACTTTTAGAATTTTCATTTTTTGACCAAAATGACAGGACCGGAGCTGATAAAAATGTTGATATGGATGTTATTTTTTTTTCTGACTGCAATTTCAAAACCATGCACCAGAATTCACTTCTTTCAACTCAGTAATGCATTTTGGATGTGTACCTAGAGTTTAAAGCAGAAAAACAGGAACTTTTAGAATTTTCATTTTTTGACCAAAACGACAGGACCGGAGCTGATAAAAATGTTGATATGGATGTTATTTTTTTTCTGACTGCGATTTCAAAACCATGCACCA
This sequence comes from Crinia signifera, assembly GCF_055691185.1. Lineage (NCBI taxonomy): Eukaryota > Metazoa > Chordata > Amphibia > Anura > Myobatrachidae > Crinia > Crinia signifera. Next base: position 93,594,137 of record NC_139227.1, read on the forward strand.
GAATCAACTTCTTTCAACTCAGTAATGCATTTTGGATGTGTACCTAGAGTTTAAAGCAGAAAAACAGGAACTTTTAGAATTTTCATTTTTTGACCAAAACAACAGGACCGGAGCTGATAAAAATGTTGATATGGATGTTATTTTTTTTCTGACTGCGATTTCAAAACCATGCACCAGAATTCACTTCTTTCAACTCAGTAATGCATTTTGGATGTGTACCTAGAGTTTAAAGCAGAAAAACAGGAACTTTTAGAATTTTAATTTTTTGACCAAAACGACAGGACCGGAGCTGATAAAAATGTTGATATGGATGTTATTTTTTTTCTGACTGCGATTTCAAAACCATGCACCAGAATTCACTTCTTTAAACTCAGTAATGCATTTTGGATGTGTACCTAGAGTTTAAAGCAGAAAAACAGGAACTTTTAGAATTTTCATTTTTTGACCAAAACGACAGGACCGGAACTGATTAAAATGTTGATATGATTGTTATTTTTTTTCTGACTGCGATATCAAAACCATGCACCAGAATTCACTTCTTTCAACTCAGTAATGCATTTTGGATGTGTACCTAGAGTTTAAAGCAGAAAAACAGTAACTTTTAGAATTTTCATTTTTTGACCAAAACGACAGGACCGGAGCTGATAAAAATGTTGATATGGATGTTATTTTTTTTCTGACTGCGATTTCAAAACCATGCACCAGAATTCACTTCTTTCAACTCAGTAATGCATTTTGGATGTGTACCTAGAGTTTAAAGCAGAAAAACAGGAACTTTTAGAATTTTCATTTTTTGACCAAAACGACAGGACCGGAGCTGATAAAAATGTTGATATGGATGTTATTTTTTTTCTGACTGCAGTTTCAAAACCATGCACCAGAATTCACTTCTTTCAACTCAGTAATGCATTTTGGATGTGTACCTAGAGTTTAAAGCAGAAAAACAGGAACTTTTAGAATTTTCATTTTTTGACCAAAACGACAGGACCGGACCTGATAAAAATGTTGATATGGATGTTATTTTTTTTCTGACTGCGATTTCAAAACCATGCACCAGAATCAACTTCTTTCAACTCAGTAATGTATTTTGGATGTGTACCTAGAGTTTAAAGCAGAAAAACAGGAACTTTTAGAATTTTCATTTTTTGACCAAAACGACAGGACCGGAGCTGATAAAAATGTTGATATGGATGTTATTTTTTTTCTGACTGCGATTTCAAAACCATGCACCAGAATTCACTTCTTTTAACTCAGTAATGCATTTTGGATGTGTACCTAGAGTTTAAAGCAGAAAAACAGGAACTTTTAGAATTTTCATTTTTTGACCAAAACGACAGGACCGGACCTGATAAAAATGTTGATATGGATGTTATTTTTTTTCTGACTGCGATTTCAAAACCATGCACCAGAATCAACTTCTTTCAACTCAGTAATGTATTTTGGATGTGTACCTAGAGTTTAAAGCAGAAAAACAGGAACTTTTAGAATTTTCATTTTTTGACCAAAACGACATGACCGGAGCTGATAAAAATGTTGATATGGATGTTATTTTTTTCTGACTGCGATTTCAAAACCATGCACCAGAATTCACTTCTTTAAACTCAGTAATGCATTTTGGATGTGTACCTAGAGTTTAAAGCAGAAAAACAGGAACTTTTAGAATTTTCATTTTTTGACCAAAACGACAGGACCGGAGCTGATTAAAATGTTGATATGATTGTTGTTTTTTTCTGACTGCGATTTCAAAACCATGCACCAGAATTCACTTCTTTCAACTCAGTAATGCATTTTGGATGTGTACCTAGAGTTTAAAGCAGAAAAACAGTAACTTTTAGAATTTTCATTTTTTGACCAAAACGACAGGACCGGAGCTGATAAAAATGTTGATATGGATGTTATTTTTTTTCTGACTGCGATTTCAAAACCATGCACCAGAATTCACTTCTTTCAACTCAGTAATGCATTTTGGATGTGTACCTAGAGTTTAAAGCAGAAAAACAGGAACTTTTAGAATTTTCATTTTTTGACCAAAACGACAGGACCGGAGCTGATAAAAATGTTGATATGGATGTTATTTTTTTTCTGACTGCAGTTTCAAAACCATGCACCAGAATTCACTTCTTTCAACTCAGTAATGCATTTTGGATGTGTACCTAGAGTTTAAAGCAGAAAAACAGGAACTTTTAGAATTTTAATTTTTTGACCAAAACGACAGGACCGGAGCTGATAAAAATGTTGATATGGATGTTATTTTTTTTCTGACTGCGATTTCAAAACCATGCACCAGAATTCACTTCTTTAAACTCAGTAATGCATTTTGGATGTGTACCTAGAGTTTAAAGCAGAAAAACAGGAACTTTTAGAATTTTCATTTTTTGACCAAAACGACAGGACCGGAACTGATTAAAATGTTGATATGATTGTTATTTTTTTTCTGACTGCGGTATCAAAACCATGCACCAGAATTCACTTCTTTCAACTCAGTAATGCATTTTGGATGTGTACCTAGAGTTTAAAGCAGAAAAACAGGAACTTTTAGAATTTTCATTTTTTGACCAAAACGACAGGTCCGGAGCTGATAAAAATGTTGATATTGATGTAATTTTTTTTCTGACTGCGGTTTCAAAACCTTGCACCAGAATCAACTTCTTTAAACTCAGTAATGCATTTTGGATGTGTACCTAGAGTTTAAAGCAGAAAAACAGGAACTTTTAGAATTTTAATTTTTTGACCAAAACGACAGGACCGGAGCTGATAAAAATGTTGATATGGATGTTATTTTTTTTCTGACTGCGATTTCAAAACCATGCACCAGAATTCACTTCTTTAAACTCAGTAATGCATTTTGGATGTGTACCTAGAGTTTAAAGCAGAAAAACAGGAACTTTTAGAATTTTCATTTTTTGACCAAAACGACAGGACCGGAACTGATTAAAATGTTGATATGATTGTTATTTTTTTTCTGACTGCGGTATCAAAACCATGCACCAGAATTCACTTCTTTCAACTCAGTAATGCATTTTGGATGTGTACCTAGAGTTTAAAGCAGAAAAACAGGAACTTTTAGAATTTTCATTTTTTGACCAAAACGACAGGTCCGGAGCTGATAAAAATGTTGATATTGATGTAATTTTTTTTCTGACTGCGGTTTCAAAACCTTGCACCAGAATCAACTTCTTTAAACTCAGTAATGCATTTTGGATGTGTACCTAGAGTTTAAAGCAGAAAAACAGGAACTTTTAGAATTTTCATTTTTTGACCAAAACGACAGGACCGGAGCTGATAAAAATGTTGATATGGATGTTATTTTTTTTCTGACTGCGATTTCAAAACCATGCACCAGAATTCACTTCTTTCAACTCAGTAATGCATTTTGGATGTGTACCTAGAGTTTAAAGCAGAAAAACAGGAACTTTTAGAATTTTCATTTTTTGACCAAAACGACAGGACCGGAGCTGATAAAAATGTTGATATGGATGTTATTTTTTTTCTGACTGCAGTTTCAAAACCATGCACCAGAATTCACTTCTTTCAACTCAGTAATGCATTTTGGATGTGTACCTAGAGTTTAAAGCAGAAAAACAGGAACTTTTAGAATTTTAATTTTTTGACCAAAACGACAGGACCGGAGCTGATAAAAATGTTGATATGGATGTTATTTTTTTTCTGACTGCGATTTCAAAACCATGCACCAGAATTCACTTCTTTAAACTCAGTAATGCATTTTGGATGTGTACCTAGAGTTTAAAGCAGAAAAACAGGAACTTTTAGAATTTTCATTTTTTGACCAAAACGACAGGACCGGAACTGATTAAAATGTTGATATGATTGTTATTTTTTTCTGACTGCGATATCAAAACCATGCACCAGAATTCACTTCTTTCAACTCAGTAATGCATTTTGGATGTGTACCTAGAGTTTAAAGCAGAAAAACAGGAACTTTTAGAATTTTCATTTTTTGACCAAAACGACAGGTCCGGAGCTGATAAAAATGTTGATATTGATGTAATTTTTTTCTGACTGCGGTTTCAAAACCTTGCACCAGAATCAACTTCTTTAAACTCAGTAATGCATTTTGGATGTGTACCTAGAGTTTAAAGCAGAAAAACAGGAACTTTTAGAATTTTCATTTTTTGACCAAAACGACAGGACCGGACCTGATAAAAATGTTGATATGGATGTTATTTTTTTTCTGACTGCGATTTCAAAACCATGCACCAGAATCAACTTCTTTCAACTCAGTAATGTATTTTGGATGTGTACCTAGAGTTTAAAGCAGAAAAACAGGAACTTTTAGAATTTTCATTTTTTGACCAAAACGACAGGACCGGAGCTGATAAAAATGTTGATATGGATGTTATTTTTTTTCTGACTGCGATTTCAAAACCATGCACCAGAATTCACTTCTTTAAACTCAGTAATGCATTTTGGATGTGTACCTAGAGTTTAAAGCAGAAAAACAGGAACTTTTAGAATTTTCATTTTTTGACCAAAACGACAGGACCGGAACTGATTAAAATGTTGATATGATTGTTATTTTTTTTCTGACTGCGATATCAAAACCATGCACCAGAATTCACTTCTTTCAACTCAGTAATGCTTTTTGGATGTGTACCTAGAGTTTAAAGCAGAAAAACAGGAACTTTTAGAATTTTCATTTTTTGACCAAAACGACAGGTCCGGAGCTGATAAAAATGTTGATATTGATGTAATTTTTTTCTGACTGCGGTTTCAAAACCTTGCACCAGAATCAACTTCTTTAAACTCAGTAATGCATTTTGGATGTGTACCTAGAGTTTAAAGCAGAAAAACAGGAACTTTTAGAATTTTCATTTTTTGACCAAAACGACAGGACCGGAACTGATTAAAATGTTGATATGATTGTTATTTTTTTTCTGACTGCGATATCAAAACCATGCACCAGAATTCACTTCTTTCAACTCAGTAATGCATTTTGGATGTGTACCTAGAGTTTAAAGCAGAAAAACAGGAACTTTTAGAATTTTCATTTTTTGACCAAAACGACAGGTCCGGAGCTGATAAAAATGTTGATATTGATGTAATTTTTTTTCTGACTGCGGTTTCAAAACCTTGCACCAGAATCAACTTCTTTAAACTCAGTAATGCATTTTGGATGTGTACCTAGAGTTTAAAGCAGAAAAACAGGAACTTTTAGAATTTTAATTTTTTGACCAAAACGACAGGACCGGAGCTGATTAAAATGTTGATATGATTGTTGTTTTTTTCTGACTGCGATTTCAAAACCATGCACCAGAATTCACTTCTTTCAACTCAGTAATGCATTTTGGATGTGTACCTAGAGTTTAAAGCAGAAAAACAGTAACTTTTAGAATTTTCATTTTTTGACCAAAACGACAGGTCCGGAGCTGATAAAAATGTTGATATTGATGTAATTTTTTTTCTGACTGCGGTTTCAAAACCATGCACCAGAATTAACTTCTTTCAACTCAGTAATGCATTTTGGATGTGTACCTAGAGTTTAAAGCAGAAAAACAGGAACTTTTAGAATTTTCATTTGTTGACCAAAACGACAGGACCGGAGCTGATAAAAATGTTGATATGGATGTTATTTTTTTTCTGACTGCGATTTCAAAACCATGCACCAGAATTCACTTCTTTAAACTCAGTAATGCATTTTGGATGTGTACCTAGAGTTTAAAGCAGAAAAACAGGAACTTTTAGAATTTTCATTTTTTGACCAAAACGACAGGACCGGAACTGATTAAAATGTTGATATGATTGTTATTTTTTTTCTGACTGCGATATCAAAACCATGCACCAGAATTCACTTCTTTCAACTCAGTAATGCATTTTGGATGTGTACCTAGAGTTTAAAGCAGAAAAACAGGAACTTTTAGAATTTTCATTTTTTGACCAAAACGACAGGTCCGGAGCTGATAAAAATGTTGATATTGATGTAATTTTTTTCTGACTGCGGTTTCAAAACCTTGCACCAGAATCAACTTCTTTAAACTCAGTAATGCATTTTGGATGTGTACCTAGAGTTTAAAGCAGAAAAACAGGAACTTTTAGAATTTTCATTTTTTGACCAAAACGACAGGACCGGACCTGATAAAAATGTTGATATGGATGTTATTTTTTTTCTGACTGCGATTTCAAAACCATGCACCAGAATCAACTTCTTTCAACTCAGTAATGTATTTTGGATGTGTACCTAGAGTTTAAAGCAGAAAAACAGGAACTTTTAGAATTTTCATTTTTTGACCAAAACGACAGGACCGGAGCTGATAAAAATGTTGATATGGATGTTATTTTTTTTCTGACTGCGATTTCAAAACCATGCACCAGAATTCACTTCTTTAAACTCAGTAATGCATTTTGGATGTGTACCTAGAGTTTAAAGCAGAAAAACAGGAACTTTTAGAATTTTCATTTTTTGACCAAAACGACAGGACCGGAACTGATTAAAATGTTGATATGATTGTTATTTTTTTTCTGACTGCGATATCAAAACCATGCACCAGAATTCACTTCTTTCAACTCAGTAATGCATTTTGGATGTGTACCTAGAGTTTAAAGCAGAAAAACAGGAACTTTTAGAATTTTCATTTTTTGACCAAAACGACAGGTCCGGAGCTGATAAAAATGTTGATATTGATGTAATTTTTTTCTGACTGCGGTTTCAAAACCTTGCACCAGAATCAACTTCTTTAAACTCAGTAATGCATTTTGGATGTGTACCTAGAGTTTAAAGCAGAAAAACAGGAACTTTTAGAATTTTCATTTTTTGACCAAAACGACAGGACCGGACCTGATAAAAATGTTGATATGGATGTTATTTTTTTTCTGACTGCGATTTCAAAACCATGCACCAGAATCAACTTCTTTCAACTCAGTAATGTATTTTGGATGTGTACCTAGAGTTTAAAGCAGAAAAACAGGAACTTTTAGAATTTTCATTTTTTGACCAAAACGACAGGACCGGAGCTGATAAAAATGTTGATATGGATGTTATTTTTTTTCTGACTGCGATTTCAAAACCATGCACCAGAATTCACTTCTTTAAACTCAGTAATGCATTTTGGATGTGTACCTAGAGTTTAAAGCAGAAAAACAGGAACTTTTAGAATTTTCATTTTTTGACCAAAACGACAGGACCGGAGCTGATTAAAATGTTGATATGATTGTTGTTTTTTTCTGACTGCGATTTCAAAACCATGCACCAGAATTCACTTCTTTCAACTCAGTAATGCATTTTGGATGTGTACCTAGAGTTTAAAGCAGAAAAACAGGAACTTTTAGAATTTTCATTTTTTGACCAAAACGACAGGTCCGGAGCTGATAAAAATGTTGATATTGATGTAATTTTTTTCTGACTGCGGTTTCAAAACCTTGCACCAGAATCAACTTCTTTAAACTCAGTAATGCATTTTGGATGTGTACCTAGAGTTTAAAGCAGAAAAACAGGAACTTTTAGAATTTTCATTTTTTGACCAAAACGACAGGTCCGGAGCTGATAAAAATGTTGATATGGATGTTATTTTTTTTCTGACTGCGATTTCAAAACCATGCACCAGAATTCACTTCTTTAAACTCAGTAATGCATTTTGGATGTGTACCTAGAGTTTAAAGCAGAAAAACAGGAACTTTTAGAATTTTCATTTTTTGACCAAAACGACAGGACCGGAACTGATTAAAATGTTGATATGATTGTTATTTTTTTTCTGACTGCGATATCAAAACCATGCACCAGAATTCACTTCTTTCAACTCAGTAATGCATTTTGGATGTGTACCTAGAGTTTAAAGCAGAAAAACAGGAACTTTTAGAATTTTCATTTTTTGACCAAAACGACAGGTCCGGAGCTGATAAAAATGTTGATATTGATGTAATTTTTTTTCTGACTGCGGTTTCAAAACCTTGCACCAGAATCAACTTCTTTAAACTCAGTAATGCATTTTGGATGTGTACCTAGAGTTTAAAGCAGAAAAACAGGAACTTTTAGAATTTTAATTTTTTGACCAAAACGACAGGACCGGAGCTGATAAAAATGTTGATATGGATGTTATTTTTTTTCTGACTGCGATTTCAAAACCATGCACCAGAATTCACTTCTTTTAACTCAGTAATGCATTTTGGATGTGTACCTAGAGTTTAAAGCAGAAAAACAGGAACTTTTAGAATTTTCATTTTTTGACCAAAACGACAGGACCGGACCTGATAAAAATGTTGATATGGATGTTATTTTTTTTCTGACTGCGATTTCAAAACCATGCACCAGAATCAACTTCTTTCAACTCAGTAATGTATTTTGGATGTGTACCTAGAGTTTAAAGCAGAAAAACAGGAACTTTTAGAATTTTCATTTTTTGACCAAAACGACAGGACCGGAGCTGATAAAAATGTTGATATGGATGTTATTTTTTTTCTGACTGTGATTTCAAAACCATGCACCAGAATTCACTTCTTTAAACTCAGTAATGCATTTTGGATGTGTACCTAGAGTTTAAAGCAGAAAAACTGGAACTTTTAGAATTTTCATTTTTTGACCAAAACGACAGGACCGGAGCTGATTAAAATGTTGATATGATTGTTGTTTTTTTCTGACTGCGATTTCAAAACCATGCACCAGAATTCACTTCTTTCAACTCAGTAATGCATTTTGGATGTGTACCTAGAGTTTAAAGCAGAAAAACAGTAACTTTTAGAATTTTCATTTTTTGACCAAAACGACAGGTCCGGAGCTGATAAAAATGTTGATATTGATGTAATTTTTTTTCTGACTGCGGTTTCAAAACTATGCACCAGAATTAACTTATTTCAACTCAGTAATGCATTTTGGATGTGTACCTAGAGTTTAAAGCAGAAAAACAGGAACTTTTAGAATTTTCATTTGTTGACCAAAACGACAGGACCGGAGCTGATAAAAATGTTGATATGGATGTTATTTTTTTTCTGACTGCGATTTCAAAACCATGAATCAGAATTCACTTCTTTAAACTCAGTAATGCATTTTGGATGTGTACCTAGAGTTTAAAGAAGAAAAACAGGAACTTTTAGAATTTTCATTTTTTGACCAAAATGACAGGACCGGAGCTGATAAAAATGTTGATATGGATGTTATTTTTTTTTCTGACTGCAATTTCAAAACCATGCACCAGAATTCACTTCTTTCAACTCAGTAATGCATTTTGGATGTGTACCTAGAGTTTAAAGCAGAAAAACAGGAACTTTTAGAATTTTCATTTTTTGACCAAAACGACAGGACCGGAGCTGATAAAAATGTTGATATGGATGTTATTTTTTTTCTGACTGCGATTTCAAAACCATGCACCAGAATCAACTTCTTTCAACTCAGTAATGCATTTTGGATGTGTACCTAGAGTTTAAAGCAGAAAAACAGGAACTTTTAGAATTTTCATTTTTTGACCAAAACGACAGGACCGGAGCTGATAAAAATGTTGATATGGATGTTATTTTTTTTCTGACTGCGATTTCAAAACCATGCACCAGAATTCACTTCTTTCAACTCAGTAATGCATTTTGGATGTGTACCTAGAGTTTAAAGCAGAAAAACAGGAACTTTTAGAATTTTAATTTGTTGACCAAAACAACAGGACCGGAGCTGATAAAAATGTTGATATGGATGTTATTTTTTTTTCTGACTGCGATTTCAAAACCATGCACCAGAATTCACTTCTTTCAACTCAGTAATGCATTTTGGATGTGTACCTAGAGTTTAAAGCAGAAAAACAGGAACTTTTAGAATTTTCATTTTTTGACCAAAATGACAGGACCGGAGCTGATAAAAATGTTGATATGGATGTTATTTTTTTTTCTGACTGCGATTTCAAAACCATGCACCAGAATTCACTTCTTTCAACTCAGTAATGCATTTTGGATGTGTACCTAGAGTTTAAAGCAGAAAAACAGGAACTTTTAGAATTTTCATTTTTTGACCAAAACGACAGGACCGGAGCTGATAAAAATGTTGATATGGATGTTATTTTTTTTCTGACTGCGATTTCAAAACCATGCACCAGAATCAACTTCTTTCAACTCAGTAATGCATTTTGGATGTGTACCTAGAGTTTAAAGCAGAAAAACAGGAACTTTTAGAATTTTCATTTTTTGACCAAAACGACAGGACCGGAGCTGATAAAAATGTTGATATGGATGTTATTTTTTTTCTGACTGCGATTTCAAAACCATGCACCAGAATTCACTTCTTTCAACTCAGTAATGCATTTTGGATGTGTACCTAGAGTTTAAAGCAGAAAAACAGGAACTTTTAGAATTTTCATTTTTTGACCAAAACGACAGGTCCGGAGCTGATAAAAATGTTGATATTGATGTAATTTTTTTTCTGACTGCGATTTCAAAACCTTGCACCAGAATCAACTTCTTTAAACTCAGTAATGCATTTTGGATGTGTACCTAGAGTTTAAAGCAGAAAAACAGGAACTTTTAGAATTTTCATTTTTTGACCAAAACGACAGGACCGGAGCTGATAAAAATGTTGATATGGATGTTATTTTTTTTCTGACTGCGATTTCAAAACCATGCACCAGAATTCACTTCTTTCAACTCAGTAATGCATTTTGGATGTGTACCTAGAGTTTAAAGCAGAAAAACAGGAACTTTTAGAATTTTCATTTGTTGACCAAAACGACAGGACCGGACCTGATAAAAATGTTGATATGGATGTTATTTTTTTTCTGACTGCGATTTCAAAACCATGCACCAGAATTCACTTCTTTCAACTCAGTAATGCATTTTGGATGTGTACCTAGAGTTTAAAGCAGAAAAACAGGAATTTTTAGAATTTTAATTTTTTGACCAAAACGACAGGACCGGAGCTGATAAAAATGTTGATATGGATGTTATTTTTTTTCTGACTGCGATTTCAAAACCATGCACCAGAATTAGCTTCTTTCAACTCAGTAATGCATTTTGGATGTGTACCTAGAGTTTAAAGCAGAAAAACAGGAACTTTTAGAATTTTCATTTTTTGACCAAAACGACAGGACCAGAGCTGATAAAAATGTTGATATGGATGTTATTTTTTTTCTGACTGCGATTTCAAAACCATGCACCAGAATTCACTTCTTTAAACTCAGTAATGCATTTTGGATGTGTACCTAGAGTTTAAAGCAGAAAAACAGGAACTTTTAGAATTTTAATTTTTTGACCAAAACGACAGGACCGGAGCTGATAAAAATGTTGATATGGATGTTATTTTTTTTCTGACTGCGATTTCAAAACCATGCACCAGAATTCACTTCTTTAAACTCAGTAATGCATTTTGGATGTGTACCTAGAGTTTAAAGCAGAAAAACAGGAACTTTTAGAATTTTAATTTTTTGACCAAAACGACAGGACCGGAGCTGATAAAAATGTTGATATGGATGTTATTTTTTTTCTGACTGCGATTTCAAAACCATGCACCAGAATTCACTTCTTTCAACTCAGTAATGCATTTTGGATGTGTACCTAGAGTTTAAAGCAGAAAAACAGGAACTTTTAGAATTTTCATTTTTTGACCAAAACGACAGGACCGGAGCTGATAAAAATGTTGATATGGATGTTATTTTTTTTCTGACTGCGATTTCAAAACCATGCACCAGAATTCACTTCTTTCAACTCAGTAATGCATTTTGGATGTGTACCTAGAGTTTAAAGCAGAAAAACAGGAACTTTTAGAATTTTCATTTTTTGACCAAAACGACAGGACCGGAGCTGATAAAAATGTTGATATGGATGTTATTTTTTTTCTGACTGCAGTTTCAAAACCATGCACCAGAATTCACTTCTTTCAACTCAGTAATGCATTTTGGATGTGTACCTAGAGTTTAAAGCAGAAAAACAGGAACTTTTAGAATTTTAATTTTTTGACCAAAACGACAGGACCGGAGCTGATAAAAATGTTGATATGGATGTTATTTTTTTTCTGACTGCGATTTCAAAACCATGCACCAGAATTCACTTCTTTAAACTCAGTAATGCATTTTGGATGTGTACCTAGAGTTTAAAGCAGAAAAACAGGAACTTTTAGAATTTTCATTTTTTGACCAAAACGACAGGACCGGAACTGATTAAAATGTTGATATGATTGTTATTTTTTTTCTGACTGCGATATCAAAACCATGCACCAGAATTCACTTCTTTCAACTCAGTAATGCATTTTGGATGTGTACCTAGAGTTTAAAGCAGAAAAACAGGAACTTTTAGAATTTTCATTTTTTGACCAAAACGACAGGTCCGGAGCTGATAAAAATGTTGATATTGTTGTAATTTTTTTTCTGACTGCGGTTTCAAAACCTTGCACCAGAATCAACTTCTTTAAACTCAGTAATGCATTTTGGATGTGTACCTAGAGTTTAAAGCAGAAAAACAGGAACTTTTAGAATTTTCATTTTTTGACCAAAACGACAGGACCGGAGCTGATAAAAATGTTGATATGGATGTTATTTTTTTTCTGACTGCGATTTCAAAACCATGCACCAGAATTCACTTCTTTTAACTCAGTAATGCATTTTGGATGTGTACCTAGAGTTTAAAGCAGAAAAACAGGAACTTTTAGAATTTTCATTTTTTGACCAAAACGACAGGACCGGACCTGATAAAAATGTTGATATGGATGTTATTTTTTTTCTGACTGCGATTTCAAAACCATGCACCAGAATTCACTTCTTTAAACTCAGTAATGCATTTTGGATGTGTACCTAGAGTTTAAAGCAGAAAAACAGGAACTTTTAGAATTTTAATTTTTTGACCAAAACGACAGGACCGGAGCTGATAAAAATGTTGATATGGATGTTATTTTTTTTCTGACTGCGATTTCAAAACCATGCACCAGAATTCACTTCTTTCAACTCAGTAATGCATTTTGGATGTGTACCTAGAGTTTAAAGCAGAAAAACAGGAACTTTTAGAATTTTCATTTTTTGACCAAAACGACAGGACCGGAGCTGATAAAAATGTTGATATGGATGTTATTTTTTTTCTGACTGCGATTTCAAAACCATGCACCAGAATTCACTTCTTTCAACTCAGTAATGCATTTTGGATGTGTACCTAGAGTTTAAAGCAGAAAAACAGGAACTTTTAGAATTTTCATTTTTTGACCAAAACGACAGGACCGGAGCTGATAAAAATGTTGATATGGATGTTATTTTTTTTCTGACTGCAGTTTCAAAACCATGCACCAGAATTCACTTCTTTCAACTCAGTAATGCATTTTGGATGTGTACCTAGAGTTTAAAGCAGAAAAACAGGAACTTTTAGAATTTTAATTTTTTGACCAAAACGACAGGACCGGAGCTGATAAAAATGTTGATATGGATGTTATTTTTTTTCTGACTGCGATTTCAAAACCATGCACCAGAATTCACTTCTTTAAACTCAGTAATGCATTTTGGATGTGTACCTAGAGTTTAAAGCAGAAAAACAGGAACTTTTAGAATTTTCATTTTTTGACCAAAACGACAGGACCGGAACTGATTAAAATGTTGATATGATTGTTATTTTTTTTCTGACTGCGATATCAAAACCATGCACCAGAATTCACTTCTTTCAACTCAGTAATGCATTTTGGATGTGTACCTAGAGTTTAAAGCAGAAAAACAGGAACTTTTAGAATTTTCATTTTTTGACCAAAACGACAGGTCCGGAGCTGATAAAAATGTTGATATTGTTGTAATTTTTTTTCTGACTGCGGTTTCAAAACCTTGCACCAGAATCAACTTCTTTAAACTCAGTAATGCATTTTGGATGTGTACCTAGAGTTTAAAGCAGAAAAACAGGAACTTTTAGAATTTTCATTTTTTGACCAAAACGACAGGACCGGAGCTGATAAAAATGTTGATATGGATGTTATTTTTTTTCTGACTGCGATTTCAAAACCATGCACCAGAATTCACTTCTTTTAACTCAGTAATGCATTTTGGATGTGTACCTAGAGTTTAAAGCAGAAAAACAGGAACTTTTAGAATTTTCATTTTTTGACCAAAACGACAGGACCGGACCTGATAAAAATGTTGATATGGATGTTATTTTTTTTCTGACTGCGATTTCAAAACCATGCACCAGAATTCACTTCTTTTAACTCAGTAATGCATTTTGGATGTGTACCTAGAGTTTAAAGCAGAAAAACAGGAACTTTTAGAATTTTCATTTTTTGACCAAAACGACAGGACCGGACCTGATAAAAATGTTGATATGGATGTTATTTTTTTTCTGACTGCGATTTCAAAACCATGCACCAGAATCAACTTCTTTCAACTCAGTAATGTATTTTGGATGTGTACCTAGAGTTTAAAGCAGAAAAACAGGAACTTTTAGAATTTTCATTTTTTGACCAAAACGACAGGACCGGAGCTGATAAAAATGTTGATATGGATGTTATTTTTTTTCTGACTGCGATTTTAAAACCATGCACCAGAATTCACTTCTTTAAACTCAGTAATGCATTTTGGATGTGTACCTAGAGTTTAAAGCAGAAAAACAGGAACTTTTAGAATTTTCATTTTTTGACCAAAACGACAGGACCGGAGCTGATTAAAATGTTGATATGATTGTTGTTTTTTTCTGACTGCGATTTCAAAACCATGCACCAGAATTCACTTCTTTCAACTCAGTAATGCATTTTGGATGTGTACCTAGAGTTTAAAGCAGAAAAACAGTAACTTTTAGAATTTTCATTTTTTGACCAAAACGACAGGACCGGACCTGATAAAAATGTTGATATGGATGTTATTTTTTTTCTGACTGCGATTTCAAAACCATGCACCAGAATCAACTTCTTTCAACTCAGTAATGTATTTTGGATGTGTACCTAGAGTTTAAAGCAGAAAAACAGGAACTTTTAGAATTTTCATTTTTTGACCAAAACGACAGGACCGGAGCTGATAAAAATGTTGATATGGATGTTATTTTTTTTCTGACTGCGATTTTAAAACCATGCACCAGAATTCACTTCTTTAAACTCAGTAATGCATTTTGGATGTGTACCTAGAGTTTAAAGCAGAAAAACAGGAACTTTTAGAATTTTCATTTTTTGACCAAAACGACAGGACCGGAGCTGATTAAAATGTTGATATGATTGTTGTTTTTTTCTGACTGCGATTTCAAAACCATGCACCAGAATTCACTTCTTTCAACTCAGTAATGCATTTTGGATGTGTACCTAGAGTTTAAAGCAGAAAAACAGTAACTTTTAGAATTTTCATTTTTTGACCAAAACGACAGGTCCGGAGCTGATAAAAATGTTGATATTGATGTAATTTTTTTTCTGACTGCGGTTTCAAAACCATGCACCAGAATTAACTTCTTTCAACTCAGTAATGCATTTTGGATGTGTACCTAGAGTTTAAAGCAGAAAAACAGGAACTTTTAGAATTTTCATTTGTTGACCAAAAGGACAGGACCGGAGCTGATAAAAATGTTGATATGGATGTTATTTTTTTTCTGACTGCGATTTCAAAACCATGCACCAGAATTCACTTCTTTAAACTCAGTAATGCATTTTGGATGTGTACCTAGAGTTTAAAGCAGAAAAACAGGAACTTTTAGAATTTTAATTTTTTGACCAAAACGACAGGTCCGGAGCTGATAAAAATGTTGATATTGATGTAATTTTTTTTCTGACTGCGGTTTCAAAACCTTGCACCAGAATCAACTTCTTTAAACTCAGTAATGCATTTTGGATGTGTACCTAGAGTTTAAAGCAGAAAAACAGGAACTTTTAGAATTTTCATTTTTTGACCAAAACGACAGGACCGGAGCTGATAAAAATGTTGATATGGATGTTATTTTTTTTCTGACTGCGATTTCAAAACCATGCACCAGAATTCACTTCTTTTAACTCAGTAATGCATTTTGGATGTGTACCTAGAGTTTAAAGCAGAAAAACAGGAACTTTTAGAATTTTCATTTTTTGACCAAAACGACAGGACCGGAGCTGATAAAAATGTTGATATGGATGTTATTTTTTTTCTGACTGCGATTTCAAAACCATGCACCAGAATTCACTTCTTTTAACTCAGTAATGCATTTTGGATGTGTACCTAGAGTTTAAAGCAGAAAAACAGGAACTTTTAGAATTTTCATTTTTTGACCAAAACGACAGGACCGGACCTGATAAAAATGTTGATATGGATGTTATTTTTTTTCTGACTGCGATTTCAAAACCATGCACCAGAATCAACTTCTTTCAACTCAGTAATGTATTTTGGATGTGTACCTAGAGTTTAAAGCAGAAAAACAGGAACTTTTAGAATTTTCATTTTTTGACCAAAACGACAGGACCGGAGCTGATAAAAATGTTGATATGGATGTTATTTTTTTTCTGACTGCGATTTTAAAACCATGCACCAGAATTCACTTCTTTAAACTCAGTAATGCATTTTGGATGTGTACCTAGAGTTTAAAGCAGAAAAACAGGAACTTTTAAAATTTTCATTTTTTGACCAAAACGACAGGACCGGAGCTGATTAAAATGTTGATATGATTGTTGTTTTTTTCTGACTGCGATTTCAAAACCATGCACCAGAATTCACTTCTTTCAACTCAGTAATGCATTTTGGATGTGTACCTAGAGTTTAAAGCAGAAAAACAGTAACTTTTAGAATTTTCATTTTTTGACCAAAACGACAGGTCCGGAGCTGATAAAAATGTTGATATTGATGTAATTTTTTTTCTGACTGCGGTTTCAAAACCATGCACCAGAATTAACTTCTTTCAACTCAGTAATGCATTTTGGATGTGTACCTAGAGTTTAAAGCAGAAAAACAGGAACTTTTAGAATTTTCATTTTTTGACCAAAACGACAGGACCGGAGCTGATAAAAATGTTGATATGGATGTTATTTTTTTTCTGACTGCGATTTCAAAACCATGCACCAGAATCAACTTCTTTCAACTCAGTAATGCATTTTGGATGTGTACCTAGAGTTTAAAGCAGAAAAACAGGAACTTTTAGAATTTTCATTTTTTGACCAAAACGACAGGACCGGAGCTGATAAAAATGTTGATATGGATGTTATTTTTTTTCTGACTGCGATTTCAAAACCATGCACCAGAATTCACTTCTTTCAACTCAGTAATGCATTTTGGATGTGTACCTAGAGTTTAAAGCAGAAAAACAGGAACTTTTAGAATTTTAATTTTTTGACCAAAATGACAGGACCGGAGCTGATAAAAATGTTGATATGGATGTTATTTTTTTTCTGACTGCGATTTCAAAACCATGCACCAGAATTCACTTCTTTAAACTCAGTAATGCATTTTGGATGTGTACCTAGAGTTTAAAGCAGAAAAACAGGAACTTTTAGAATTTTCATTTTTTGACCAAAACGGCAGGACCGATGCTGATACAAATGTTGATATGGATTATATTTTTTTTCTGACTGCGATTTCAAAACCATGCACCAGAATCAACTTCTTTCAACTCAGTAATGCATTTTGGATGTGTACCTAGAGTTTAAAGCAGAAAAACAGGAACTTTTAGAATTTTCATTTTTTGACCAAAACGACAGGACCGGAGCTGATAAAAATGTTGATATGGATGTTATTTTTTTTCTGACTGCGATTTCAAAACCATGCACCAGAATCAACTTCTTTCAACTCAGTAATGCATTTTGGATGTGTACCTAGAGTTTAAAGCAGAAAAACAGGAACTTTTAGAATTTTCATTTTTTGACCAAAACGACAGGACCGGAGCTGATAAAAATGTTGATATGGATGTTATTTTTTTTCTGACTGCGATTTCAAAACCATGCACCAGAATTCACTTCTTTCAACTCAGTAATGCATTTTGGATGTGTACCTAGAGTTTAAAGCAGAAAAACAGGAACTTTTAGAATTTTAATTTGTTGACCAAAACAACAGGACCGGAGCTGATAAAAATGTTGATATGGATGTTATTTTTTTTCTGACTGCGATTTCAAAACCATGCACCAGAATTCACTTCTTTCAACTCAGTAATGCATTTTGGATGTGTACCTAGAGTTTAAAGCAGAAAAACAGGAACTTTTAGAATTTTCATTTTTTGACCAAAATGACAGGACCGGAGCTGATAAAAATGTTGATATGGATGTTATTTTTTTTCTGACTGCGATTTCAAAACCATGCACCAGAATCAACTTCTTTCAACTCAGTAATGCATTTTGGATGTGTACCTAGAGTTTAAAGCAGAAAAACAGGAACTTTTAGAATTTTCATTTTTTGACCAAAACAACAGGACCGGAGCTGATAAAAATGTTGATATGGATGTTATTTTTTTTCTGACTGCGATTTCAAAACCATGCACCAGAATTCACTTCTTTAAACTCAGTAATGCATTTTGGATGTGTACCTAGAGTTTAAAGCAGAAAAACAGGAACTTTTAGAATTTTCATTTTTTGACCAAAACGGCAGGACCGGAGCTGATAAAAATGTTGATATGGATGTTATTTTTTTTCTGACTGCGATTTCAAAACCATGCACCAGAATCAACTTCTTTCAACTCAGTAATGCATTTTGGATGTGTACCTAGAGTTTAAAGCAGAAAAACAGGAACTTTTAGAATTTTCATTTTTTGACCAAAACGACAGGACAGGAGCTGATAAAAATGTTGATATGGATGTTATTTTTTTTCTGACTGCGATTTCAAAACCATGCACCAGAATTAACTTCTTTAAACTCAGTAATGCATTTTGGATGTGTACCTAGAGTTTAAAGCAGAAAAACAGGAACTTTTAGAATTTTCATTTTTTGACCAAAACGACAGGACCGGAGCTGATAAAAATGTTGATATGGATGTTATTTTTTTTCTGACTGCGATTTCAAAACCATGCACCAGAATTCACTTCTTTCAACTCAGTAATGCATTTTGGATGTGTACCTAGAGTTTAAAGCAGAAAAACAGGAACTTTTAGAATTTTCATTTTTTGACCAAAACGACAGGACCGGAGCTGATAAAAATGTTGATATGGATGTTATTTTTTTCTGACTGCGATTTCAAAACCATGCACCAGAATTCACTTCTTTTAACTCAGTAATGCATTTTGGATGTGTACCTAGAGTTTAAAGCAGAAAAACAGGAACTTTTAGAATTTTCATTTTTTGACCAAAACGACAGGACCGGACCTGATAAAAATGTTGATATGGATGTTATTTTTTTTCTGACTGCGATTTCAAAACCATGCACCAGAATCAACTTCTTTCAACTCAGTAATGTATTTTGGATGTGTACCTAGAGTTTAAAGCAGAAAAACAGGAACTTTTAGAATTTTAATTTTTTGACCAAAACGACAGGACCGGAGCTGATAAAAATGTTGATATGGATGTTATTTTTTTTCTGACTGCGATTTCAAAACCATGCACCAGAATTCACTTCTTTAAACTCAGTAATGCATTTTGGATGTGTACCTAGAGTTTAAAGCAGAAAAACAGGAACTTTTAGAATTTTCATTTTTTGACCAAAACGACAGGACCGGAACTGATTAAAATGTTGATATGATTGTTATTTTTTTTCTGACTGCGATATCAAAACCATGCACCAGAATTCACTTCTTTCAACTCAGTAATGCATTTTGGATGTGTACCTAGAGTTTAAAGCAGAAAAACAGGAACTTTTAGAATTTTCATTTTTTGACCAAAACGACAGGTCCGGAGCTGATAAAAATGTTGATATTGATGTAATTTTTTTTCTGACTGCGGTTTCAAAACCTTGCACCAGAATCAACTTCTTTAAACTCAGTAATGCATTTTGGATGTGTACCTAGAGTTTAAAGCAGAAAAACAGGAACTTTTAGAATTTTCATTTTTTGACCAAAACGACAGGACCGGAGCTGATAAAAATGTTGATATGGATGTTATTTTTTTTCTGACTGCGATTTCAAAACCATGCACCAGAATTCACTTCTTTTAACTCAGTAATGCATTTTGGATGTGTACCTAGAGTTTAAAGCAGAAAAACAGGAACTTTTAGAATTTTCATTTTTTGACCAAAACGACAGGACCGGACCTGATAAAAATGTTGATATGGATGTTATTTTTTTTCTGACTGCGATTTCAAAACCATGCACCAGAATCAACTTCTTTCAACTCAGTAATGTATTTTGGATGTGTACCTAGAGTTTAAAGCAGAAAAACAGGAACTTTTAGAATTTTCATTTTTTGACCAAAACGACAGGACCGGAGCTGATAAAAATGTTGATATGGATGTTATTTTTTTTCTGACTGCGATTTTAAAACCATGCACCAGAATTCACTTCTTTAAACTCAGTAATGCATTTTGGATGTGTACCTAGAGTTTAAAGAAGAAAAACAGGAACTTTTAGAATTTTCATTTTTTGACCAAAACGACAGGACCGGAGCTGATTAAAATGTTGATATGATTGTTGTTTTTTTCTGACTGCGATTTCAAAACCATGCACCAGAATTCACTTCTTTCAACTCAGTAATGCATTTTGGATGTGTACCTAGAGTTTAAAGCAGAAAAACAGTAACTTTTAGAATTTTCATTTTTTGACCAAAACGACAGGTCCGGAGCTGATAAAAATGTTGATATTGATGTAATTTTTTTTCTGACTGCGGTTTCAAAACCATGCACCAGAATTAACTTCTTTCAACTCAGTAATGCATTTTGGATGTGTACCTAGAGTTTAAAGCAGAAAAACAGGAACTTTTAGAATTTTCATTTGTTGACCAAAAGGACAGGACCGGAGCTGATAAAAATGTTGATATGGATGTTATTTTTTTTCTGACTGCGATTTCAAAACCATGCACCAGAATTCACTTCTTTAAACTCAGTAATGCATTTTGGATGTGTACCTAGAGTTTAAAGAAGAAAAACAGGAACTTTTAGAATTTTCATTTTTTGACCAAAATGACAGGACCGGAGCTGATAAAAATGTTGATATGGATGTTATTTTTTTTTCTGACTGCAATTTCAAAACCATGCACCAGAATTCACTTCTTTCAACTCAGTAATGCATTTTGGATGTGTACCTAGAGTTTAAAGCAGAAAAACAGGAACTTTTAGAATTTTCATTTTTTGACCAAAACGACAGGACCGGAGCTGATAAAAATGTTGATATGGATGTTATTTTTTTTCTGACTGCGATTTCAAAACCATGCACCAGAATCAACTTCTTTCAACTCAGTAATGCATTTTGGATGTGTACCTAGAGTTTAAAGCAGAAAAACAGGAACTTTTAGAATTTTCATTTTTTGACCAAAACGACAGGACCGGAGCTGATAAAAATGTTGATATGGATGTTATTTTTTTTCTGACTGCGATTTCAAAACCATGCACCAGAATTCACTTCTTTCAACTCAGTAATGCATTTTGGATGTGTACCTAGAGTTTAAAGCAGAAAAACAGGAACTTTTAGAATTTTAATTTTTTGACCAAAATGACAGGACCGGAGCTGATAAAAATGTTGATATGGATGTTATTTTTTTTCTGACTGCGATTTCAAAACCATGCACCAGAATTCACTTCTTTAAACTCAGTAATGCATTTTGGATGTGTACCTAGAGTTTAAAGCAGAAAAACAGGAACTTTTAGAATTTTCATTTTTTGACCAAAACGGCAGGACCGGAGCTGATAAAAATGTTGATATGGATTATATTTTTTTTCTGACTGCGATTTCAAAACCATGCACCAGAATCAACTTCTTTCAACTCAGTAATGCATTTTGGATGTGTACCTAGAGTTTAAAGCAGAAAAACAGGAACTTTTAGAATTTTCATTTTTTGACCAAAACGACAGGACCGGAGCTGATAAAAATGTTGATATGGATGTTATTTTTTTTCTGACTGCGATTTCAAAACCATGCACCAGAATCAACTTCTTTCAACTCAGTAATGCATTTTGGATGTGTACCTAGAGTTTAAAGCAGAAAAACAGGAACTTTTAGAATTTTCATTTTTTGACCAAAACGACAGGACCGGAGCTGATAAAAATGTTGATATGGATGTTATTTTTTTTCTGACTGCGATTTCAAAACCATGCACCAGAATTCACTTCTTTCAACTCAGTAATGCATTTTGGATGTGTACCTAGAGTTTAAAGCAGAAAAACAGGAACTTTTAGAATTTTAATTTGTTGACCAAAACAACAGGACCGGAGCTGATAAAAATGTTGATATGGATGTTATTTTTTTTCTGACTGCGATTTCAAAACCATGCACCAGAATTCACTTCTTTCAACTCAGTAATGCATTTTGGATGTGTACCTAGAGTTTAAAGCAGAAAAACAGGAACTTTTAGAATTTTCATTTTTTGACCAAAATGACAGGACCGGAGCTGATAAAAATGTTGATATGGATGTTATTTTTTTTCTGACTGCGATTTCAAAACCATGCACCAGAATTCACTTCTTTAAACTCAGTAATGCATTTTGGATGTGTACCTAGAGTTTAAAGCAGAAAAACAGGAACTTTTAGAATTTTCATTTTTTGACCAAAACAACAGGACCGGAGCTGATAAAAATGTTGATATGGATGTTATTTTTTTTCTGACTGCGATTTCAAAACCATGCACCAGAATTCACTTCTTTAAACTCAGTAATGCATTTTGGATGTGTACCTAGAGTTTAAAGCAGAAAAACAGGAACTTTTAGAATTTTCATTTTTTGACCAAAACGGCAGGACCGGAGCTGATAAAAATGTTGATATGGATGTTATTTTTTTTCTGACTGCGATTTCAAAACCATGCACCAGAATCAACTTCTTTCAACTCAGTAATGCATTTTGGATGTGTACCTAGAGTTTAAAGCAGAAAAACAGGAACTTTTAGAATTTTCATTTTTTGACCAAAACGACAGGACAGGAGCTGATAAAAATGTTGATATGGATGTTATTTTTTTTCTGACTGCGATTTCAAAACCATGCACCAGAATTAACTTCTTTAAACTCAGTAATGCATTTTGGATGTGTACCTAGAGTTTAAAGCAGAAAAACAGGAACTTTTAGAATTTTCATTTTTTGACCAAAACGACAGGACCGGAGCTGATAAAAATGTTGATATGGATGTTATTTTTTTTCTGACTGCGATTTCAAAACCATGCACCAGAATTCACTTCTTTCAACTCAGTAATGCATTTTGGATGTGTACCTAGAGTTTAAAGCAGAAAAACAGGAACTTTTAGAATTTTCATTTTTTGACCAAAACGACAGGACCGGAGCTGATAAAAATGTTGATATGGATGTTATTTTTTTCTGACTGCGATTTCAAAACCATGCACCAGAATTCACTTCTTTTAACTCAGTAATGCATTTTGGATGTGTACCTAGAGTTTAAAGCAGAAAAACAGGAACTTTTAGAATTTTCATTTTTTGACCAAAACGACAGGACCGGAGCTGATAAAAATGTTGATATGGATGTTATTTTTTTTCTGACTGCGATTTCAAAACCATGCACCAGAATCAACTTCTTTCAACTCAGTAATGTATTTTGGATGTGTACCTAGAGTTTAAAGCAGAAAAACAGGAACTTTTAGAATTTTCATTTTTTGACCAAAACGACAGGACCGGAGCTGATAAAAATGTTGATATGGATGTTATTTTTTTCTGACTGCGATTTCAAAACCATGCACCAGAATTCACTTCTTTTAACTCAGTAATGCATTTTGGATGTGTACCTAGAGTTTAAAGCAGAAAAACAGGAACTTTTAGAATTTTCATTTTTTGACCAAAACGACAGGACCGGAGCTGATAAAAATGTTGATATGGATGTTATTTTTTTTCTGACTGCGATTTCAAAACCATGCACCAGAATCAACTTCTTTCAACTCAGTAATGTATTTTGGATGTGTACCTAGAGTTTAAAGCAGAAAAACAGGAACTTTTAGAATTTTCATTTTTTGACCAAAACGACAGGACCGGAGCTGATAAAAATGTTGATATGTATGTTATTTTTTTTCTGACTGCGATTTCAAAGCCATGCACCAGAATTCACTTCTTTAAACTCAGTAATGCATTTTGGATGTGTACCTAGAGTTTAAAGCAGAAAAACAGGAACTTTTAGAATTTTCATTTTTTGACCAAAACGACAGGACCGGAGCTGATTAAAATGTTGATATGATTGTTGTTTTTTTCTGACTGCGATTTCAAAACCATGCACCAGAATTCACTTCTTTCAACTCAGTAATGCATTTTGGATGTGTACCTAGAGTTTAAAGCAGAAAAACAGTAACTTTTAGAATTTTCATTTTTTGACCAAAACGACAGGTCCGGAGCTGATAAAAATGTTGATATTGATGTAATTTTTTTTCTGACTGCGGTTTCAAAACCATGCACCAGAATTAACTTCTTTCAACTCAGTAATGCATTTTGGATGTGTACCTAGAGTTTAAAGCAGAAAAACAGGAACTTTTAGAATTTTCATTTGTTGACCAAAACGACAGGACCGGAGCTGATAAAAATGTTGATATGGATGTTATTTTTTTTCTGACTGCGATTTCAAAACCATGCACCAGAATTCACTTCTTTAAACTCAGTAATGCATTTTGGATGTGTACCTAGAGTTTAAAGAAGAAAAACAGGAACTTTTAGAATTTTCATTTTTTGACCAAAATGACAGGACCGGAGCTGATAAAAATGTTGATTTGGATGTTATTTTTTTTTCTGACTGCGATTTCAAAACCATGCACCAGAATTCACTTCTTTCAACTCAGTAATGCATTTTGGATGTGTACCTAGAGTTTAAAGCAGAAAAACAGGAACTTTTAGAATTTTCATTTTTTGACCAAAACGACAGGACCGGAGCTGATAAAAATGTTGATATGGATGTTATTTTTTTTCTGACTGCGATTTCAAAACCATGCACCAGAATTCACTTCTTTCAACTCAGTAATGCATTTTGGATGTGTACCTAGAGTTTAAAGAAGAAAAACAGGAACTTTTAGAATTTTCATTTTTTGACCAAAACGACAGGACCGGACCTGATAAAAATGTTGATATGGATGTTATTTTTTTTCTGACTGCGATTTCAAAGCCATGCACCAGAATTCACTTCTTTAAACTCAGTAATGCATTTTGGATGTGTACCTAGAGTTTAAAGCAGAAAAACAGGAACTTTTAGAATTTTCATTTTTTGACCAAAACGACAGGACCGGAGCTGATTAAAATGTTGATATGATTGTTGTTTTTTTCTGACTGCGATTTCAAAACCATGCACCAGAATTCACTTCTTTCAACTCAGTAATGCATTTTGGATGTGTACCTAGAGTTTAAAGCAGAAAAACAGTAACTTTTAGAATTTTCATTTTTTGACCAAAACGACAGGTCCGGAGCTGATAAAAATGTTGATATGGATGTTATTTTTTTTCTGACTGCGATTTCAAAACCATGCACCAGAATTCACTTCTTTCAACTCAGTAATGCATTTTGGATGTGTACCTAGAGTTTAAAGAAGAAAAACAGGAACTTTTAGAATTTTCATTTTTTGACCAAAACGACAGGACCGGACCTGATAAAAATGTTGATATGGATGTTATTTTTTTTCTGACTGCGATTTCAAAACCATGCACCAGAATCAACTTCTTTCAACTCAGTAATGTATTTTGGATGTGTACCTAGAGTTTAAAGCAGAAAAACAGGAACTTTTAGAATTTTCATTTTTTGACCAAAACGACAGGACCGGAGCTGATAAAAATGTTGATATGGATGTTATTTTTTTTCTGACTGCGATTTCAAAGCCATGCACCAGAATTCACTTCTTTAAACTCAGTAATGCATTTTGGATGTGTACCTAGAGTTTAAAGCAGAAAAACAGGAACTTTTAGAATTTTCATTTTTTGACCAAAACGACAGGACCGGAGCTGATTAAAATGTTGATATGATTGTTGTTTTTTTCTGACTGCGATTTCAAAACCATGCACCAGAATTCACTTCTTTCAACTCAGTAATGCATTTTGGATGTGTACCTAGAGTTTAAAGCAGAAAAACAGTAACTTTTAGAATTTTCATTTTTTGACCAAAACGACAGGTCCGGAGCTGATAAAAATGTTGATATTGATGTAATTTTTTTTCTGACTGCGGTTTCAAAACCATGCACCAGAATTAACTTCTTTCAACTCAGTAATGCATTTTGGATGTGTACCTAGAGTTTAAAGCAGAAAAACAGGAACTTTTAGAATTTTCATTTGTTGACCAAAACGACAGGACCGGAGCTGATAAAAATGTTGATATGGATGTTATTTTTTTTCTGACTGCGATTTCAAAACCATGCACCAGAATTCACTTCTTTAAACTCAGTAATGCATTTTGGATGTGTACCTAGAGTTTAAAGAAGAAAAACAGGAACTTTTAGAATTTTCATTTTTTGACCAAAATGACAGGACCGGAGCTGATAAAAATGTTGATATGGATGTTATTTTTTTTTCTGACTGCGATTTCAAAACCATGCACCAGAATTCACTTCTTTCAACTCAGTAATGCATTTTGGATGTGTACCTAGAGTTTAAAGCAGAAAAACAGGAACTTTTAGAATTTTCATTTTTTGACCAAAACGACAGGACCGGAGCTGATAAAAATGTTGATATGGATGTTATTTTTTTTCTGACTGCGATTTCAAAACCATGCACCAGAATTCACTTCTTTCAACTCAGTAATGCATTTTGGATGTGTACCTAGAGTTTAAAGCAGAAAAACAGGAACTTTTAGAATTTTAATTTGTTGACCAAAACAACAGGACCGGAGCTGATAAAAATGTTGATATGGATGTTATTTTTTTTCTGACTGCGATTTCAAAACCATGCACCAGAATTCACTTCTTTCAACTCAGTAATGCATTTTGGATGTGTACCTAGAGTTTAAAGCAGAAAAACAGGAACTTTTAGAATTTTCATTTTTTGACCAAAATGACAGGACTGGAGCTGATAAAAATTTTGATATGGATGTTATTTTTTTTCTGACTGCGATTTCAAAACCATGCACCAGAATTCACTTCTTTAAACTCAGTAATGCATTTTGGATGTGTACCTAGAGTTTAAAGCAGAAAAACAGGAACTTTTAGAATTTTCATTTTTTGACCAAAACGGCAGGACCAGAGCTGATAAAAATGTTGATATGGATTATATATTTTTTCTGACTGCGATTTCAAAACCATGCACCAGAATCAACTTCTTTCAACTCAGTAATGCATTTTGGATGTGTACCTAGAGTTTAAAGCAGAAAAACATGAACTTTTAGAATTTTAATTTGTTGACCAAAACAACAGGACCGGAGCTGATAAAAATGTTGATATGGATGTTATTTTTTTTCTGACTGCGATTTCAAAACCATGCACCAGAATTCACTTCTTTCAACTCAGTAATGCATTTTGGATGTGTACCTAGAGTTTAAAGCAGAAAAACAGGAACTTTTAGAATTTTCATTTTTTGACCAAAATGACAGGACCGGAGCTGATAAAAATGTTGATATGGATGTTATTTTTTTTCTGACTGCGATTTCAAAACCATGCACCAGAATTCACTTCTTTAAACTCAGTAATGCATTTTGGATGTGTACCTAGAGTTTAAAGCAGAAAAACAGGAACTTTTAGAATTTTCATTTTTTGACCAAAACGGCAGGACCGGAGCTGATAAAAATGTTGATATGGATGTTATTTTTTTTCTGACTGCGATTTCAAAACCATGCACCAGAATCAACTTCTTTCAACTCAGTAATGCATTTTGGATGTGTACCTAGAGTTTAAAGCAGAAAAACAGGAACTCTTAGAATTTTCATTTTTTGACCAAAACGACAGGACAGGAGCTGATAAAAATGTTGATATGGATGTTATTTTTTTTCTGACTGTGATTTCAAAACCATGCACCAGAATTCACTTCTTTAAACTCAGTAATGCATTTTGGATGTGTACCTAGAGTTTAAAGCAGAAAAACAGGAACTTTTAGAATTTTCATTTTTTGACCAAAACGACAGGACCGGAGCTGATAAAAATGTTGATATGGATGTTATTTTTTTTCTGACTGCGATTTCAAAACCATGCACCAGAATTCACTTCTTTCAACTCAGTAATGCATTTTGGATGTGTACCTAGAGTTTAAAGCAGAAAAACAGGAACTTTTAGAATTTTCATTTTTTGACCAAAACGACAGGACCGGAGCTGATAAAAATGTTGATATGGATGTTATTTTTTTCTGACTGCGATTTCAAAACCATGCACCAGAATTCACTTCTTTCAACTCAGTAATGCATTTTGGATGTGTACCTAGAGTTTAAAGCAGAAAAACAGGAACTTTTAGAATTTTCATTTTTTGACCAAAACGACAGGACCGGAGCTGATAAAAATGTTGATATGGATGTTATTTTTTTCTGACTGCGATTTCAAAACCATGCACCAGAATTCACTTCTTTTAACTCAGTAATGCATTTTGGATGTGTACCTAGAGTTTAAAGCAGAAAAACAGGAACTTTTAGAATTTTCATTTTTTGACCAAAACGACAGGACCGGACCTGATAAAAATGTTGATATGGATGTTATCTTTTTTCTGACTGCGATTTCAAAACCATGCACCAGAATCAACTTCTTTCAACTCAGTAATGTATTTTGGATGTGTACCTAGAGTTTAAAGCAGAAAAACAGGAACTTTTAGAATTTTCATTTTTTGACCAAAACGACAGGACCGGAGCTGATAAAAATGTTGATATGGATGTTATTTTTTTTCTGACTGCGATTTCAAAACCATGCACCAGAATTCACTTCTTTCAACTCAGTAATGCATTTTGGATGTGTACCTAGAGTTTAAAGCAGAAAAACAGGAACTTTTAGAATTTTCATTTTTTGACCAAAACGACAGGACCGGAGCTGATAAAAATGTTGATATGGATGTTATTTTTTTCTGACTGCGATTTCAAAACCATGCACCAGAATTCACTTCTTTTAACTCAGTAATGCATTTTGGATGTGTACCTAGAGTTTAAAGCAGAAAAACAGGAACTTTTAGAATTTTCATTTTTTGACCAAAACGACAGGACCGGACCTGATAAAAATGTTGATATGGATGTTATTTTTTTTCTGACTGCGATTTCAAAACCATGCACCAGAATCAACTTCTTTCAACTCAGTAATGTATTTTGGATGTGTACCTAGAGTTTAAAGCAGAAAAACAGGAACTTTTAGAATTTTAATTTTTTGACCAAAACGACAGGACCGGAGCTGATAAAAATGTTGATATGGATGTTATTTTTTTTCTGACTGCGATTTCAAAACCATGCACCAGAATTCACTTCTTTAAACTCAGTAATGCATTTTGGATGTGTACCTAGAGTTTAAAGCAGAAAAACAGGAACTTTTAGAATTTTCATTTTTTGACCAAAACGACAGGACCGGAACTGATTAAAATGTTGATATGATTGTTATTTTTTTTCTGACTGCGATATCAAAACCATGCACCAGAATTCACTTCTTTCAACTCAGTAATGCATTTTGGATGTGTACCTAGAGTTTAAAGCAGAAAAACAGGAACTTTTAGAATTTTCATTTTTTGACCAAAACGACAGGTCCGGAGCTGATAAAAATGTTGATATTGATGTAATTTTTTTTCTGACTGCGGTTTCAAAACCTTGCACCAGAATCAACTTCTTTAAACTCAGTAATGCATTTTGGATGTGTACCTAGAGTTTAAAGCAGAAAAACAGGAACTTTTAGAATTTTCATTTTTTGACCAAAACGACAGGACCGGAGCTGATAAAAATGTTGATATGGATGTTATTTTTTTTCTGACTGCGATTTCAAAACCATGCACCAGAATTCACTTCTTTTAACTCAGTAATGCATTTTGGATGTGTACCTAGAGTTTAAAGCAGAAAAACAGGAACTTTTAGAATTTTCATTTTTTGACCAAAACGACAGGACCGGACCTGATAAAAATGTTGATATGGATGTTATTTTTTTTCTGACTGCGATTTCAAAACCATGCACCAGAATCAACTTCTTTCAACTCAGTAATGTATTTTGGATGTGTACCTAGAGTTTAAAGCAGAAAAACAGGAACTTTTAGAATTTTCATTTTTTGACCAAAACGACAGGACCGGAGCTGATAAAAATGTTGATATGGATGTTATTTTTTTTCTGACTGCGATTTTAAAACCATGCACCAGAATTCACTTCTTTAAACTCAGTAATGCATTTTGGATGTGTACCTAGAGTTTAAAGAAGAAAAACAGGAACTTTTAGAATTTTCATTTTTTGACCAAAACGACAGGACCGGAGCTGATTAAAATGTTGATATGATTGTTGTTTTTTTCTGACTGCGATTTCAAAACCATGCACCAGAATTCACTTCTTTCAACTCAGTAATGCATTTTGGATGTGTACCTAGAGTTTAAAGCAGAAAAACAGTAACTTTTAGAATTTTCATTTTTTGACCAAAACGACAGGTCCGGAGCTGATAAAAATGTTGATATTGATGTAATTTTTTTTCTGACTGCGGTTTCAAAACCATGCACCAGAATTAACTTCTTTCAACTCAGTAATGCATTTTGGATGTGTACCTAGAGTTTAAAGCAGAAAAACAGGAACTTTTAGAATT
Source organism: Crinia signifera (assembly GCF_055691185.1). NCBI lineage: Eukaryota > Metazoa > Chordata > Amphibia > Anura > Myobatrachidae > Crinia > Crinia signifera. The sequence continues at coordinate 93,624,647 of NC_139227.1, forward strand.
TTCATTTGTTGACCAAAAGGACAGGACCGGAGCTGATAAAAATGTTGATATGGATGTTATTTTTTTTCTGACTGCGATTTCAAAACCATGCACCAGAATTCACTTCTTTAAACTCAGTAATGCATTTTGGATGTGTACCTAGAGTTTAAAGAAGAAAAACAGGAACTTTTAGAATTTTCATTTTTTGACCAAAATGACAGGACCGGAGCTGATAAAAATGTTGATATGGATGTTATTTTTTTTTCTGACTGCAATTTCAAAACCATGCACCAGAATTCACTTCTTTCAACTCAGTAATGCATTTTGGATGTGTACCTAGAGTTTAAAGCAGAAAAACAGGAACTTTTAGAATTTTCATTTTTTGACCAAAACGACAGGACCGGAGCTGATAAAAATGTTGATATGGATGTTATTTTTTTTCTGACTGCGATTTCAAAACCATGCACCAGAATCAACTTCTTTCAACTCAGTAATGCATTTTGGATGTGTACCTAGAGTTTAAAGCAGAAAAACAGGAACTTTTAGAATTTTCATTTTTTGACCAAAACGACAGGACCGGAGCTGATAAAAATGTTGATATGGATGTTATTTTTTTTCTGACTGCGATTTCAAAACCATGCACCAGAATTCACTTCTTTCAACTCAGTAATGCATTTTGGATGTGTACCTAGAGTTTAAAGCAGAAAAACAGGAACTTTTAGAATTTTAATTTTTTGACCAAAATGACAGGACCGGAGCTGATAAAAATGTTGATATGGATGTTATTTTTTTTCTGACTGCGATTTCAAAACCATGCACCAGAATTCACTTCTTTAAACTCAGTAATGCATTTTGGATGTGTACCTAGAGTTTAAAGCAGAAAAACAGGAACTTTTAGAATTTTCATTTTTTGACCAAAACGGCAGGACCGGAGCTGATAAAAATGTTGATATGGATTATATTTTTTTTCTGACTGCGATTTCAAAACCATGCACCAGAATCAACTTCTTTCAACTCAGTAATGCATTTTGGATGTGTACCTAGAGTTTAAAGCAGAAAAACAGGAACTTTTAGAATTTTCATTTTTTGACCAAAACGACAGGACCGGAGCTGATAAAAATGTTGATATGGATGTTATTTTTTTTCTGACTGCGATTTCAAAACCATGCACCAGAATCAACTTCTTTCAACTCAGTAATGCATTTTGGATGTGTACCTAGAGTTTAAAGCAGAAAAACAGGAACTTTTAGAATTTTCATTTTTTGACCAAAACGACAGGACCGGAGCTGATAAAAATGTTGATATGGATGTTATTTTTTTTCTGACTGCGATTTCAAAACCATGCACCAGAATTCACTTCTTTCAACTCAGTAATGCATTTTGGATGTGTACCTAGAGTTTAAAGCAGAAAAACAGGAACTTTTAGAATTTTAATTTGTTGACCAAAACAACAGGACCGGAGCTGATAAAAATGTTGATATGGATGTTATTTTTTTTCTGACTGCGATTTCAAAACCATGCACCAGAATTCACTTCTTTCAACTCAGTAATGCATTTTGGATGTGTACCTAGAGTTTAAAGCAGAAAAACAGGAACTTTTAGAATTTTCATTTTTTGACCAAAATGACAGGACCGGAGCTGATAAAAATGTTGATATGGATGTTATTTTTTTTCTGACTGCGATTTCAAAACCATGCACCAGAATTCACTTCTTTAAACTCAGTAATGCATTTTGGATGTGTACCTAGAGTTTAAAGCAGAAAAACAGGAACTTTTAGAATTTTCATTTTTTGACCAAAACAACAGGACCGGAGCTGATAAAAATGTTGATATGGATGTTATTTTTTTTCTGACTGCGATTTCAAAACCATGCACCAGAATTCACTTCTTTAAACTCAGTAATGCATTTTGGATGTGTACCTAGAGTTTAAAGCAGAAAAACAGGAACTTTTAGAATTTTCATTTTTTGACCAAAACGGCAGGACCGGAGCTGATAAAAATGTTGATATGGATGTTATTTTTTTTCTGACTGCGATTTCAAAACCATGCACCAGAATCAACTTCTTTCAACTCAGTAATGCATTTTGGATGTGTACCTAGAGTTTAAAGCAGAAAAACAGGAACTTTTAGAATTTTCATTTTTTGACCAAAACGACAGGACAGGAGCTGATAAAAATGTTGATATGGATGTTATTTTTTTTCTGACTGCGATTTCAAAACCATGCACCAGAATTAACTTCTTTAAACTCAGTAATGCATTTTGGATGTGTACCTAGAGTTTAAAGCAGAAAAACAGGAACTTTTAGAATTTTCATTTTTTGACCAAAACGACAGGACCGGAGCTGATAAAAATGTTGATATGGATGTTATTTTTTTTCTGACTGCGATTTCAAAACCATGCACCAGAATTCACTTCTTTCAACTCAGTAATGCATTTTGGATGTGTACCTAGAGTTTAAAGCAGAAAAACAGGAACTTTTAGAATTTTCATTTTTTGACCAAAACGACAGGACCGGAGCTGATAAAAATGTTGATATGGATGTTATTTTTTTCTGACTGCGATTTCAAAACCATGCACCAGAATTCACTTCTTTTAACTCAGTAATGCATTTTGGATGTGTACCTAGAGTTTAAAGCAGAAAAACAGGAACTTTTAGAATTTTCATTTTTTGACCAAAACGACAGGACCGGAGCTGATAAAAATGTTGATATGGATGTTATTTTTTTTCTGACTGCGATTTCAAAACCATGCACCAGAATCAACTTCTTTCAACTCAGTAATGTATTTTGGATGTGTACCTAGAGTTTAAAGCAGAAAAACAGGAACTTTTAGAATTTTCATTTTTTGACCAAAACGACAGGACCGGAGCTGATAAAAATGTTGATATGGATGTTATTTTTTTCTGACTGCGATTTCAAAACCATGCACCAGAATTCACTTCTTTTAACTCAGTAATGCATTTTGGATGTGTACCTAGAGTTTAAAGCAGAAAAACAGGAACTTTTAGAATTTTCATTTTTTGACCAAAACGACAGGACCGGAGCTGATAAAAATGTTGATATGGATGTTATTTTTTTTCTGACTGCGATTTCAAAACCATGCACCAGAATCAACTTCTTTCAACTCAGTAATGTATTTTGGATGTGTACCTAGAGTTTAAAGCAGAAAAACAGGAACTTTTAGAATTTTCATTTTTTGACCAAAACGACAGGACCGGAGCTGATAAAAATGTTGATATGTATGTTATTTTTTTTCTGACTGCGATTTCAAAGCCATGCACCAGAATTCACTTCTTTAAACTCAGTAATGCATTTTGGATGTGTACCTAGAGTTTAAAGCAGAAAAACAGGAACTTTTAGAATTTTCATTTTTTGACCAAAACGACAGGACCGGAGCTGATTAAAATGTTGATATGATTGTTGTTTTTTTCTGACTGCGATTTCAAAACCATGCACCAGAATTCACTTCTTTCAACTCAGTAATGCATTTTGGATGTGTACCTAGAGTTTAAAGCAGAAAAACAGTAACTTTTAGAATTTTCATTTTTTGACCAAAACGACAGGTCCGGAGCTGATAAAAATGTTGATATTGATGTAATTTTTTTTCTGACTGCGGTTTCAAAACCATGCACCAGAATTAACTTCTTTCAACTCAGTAATGCATTTTGGATGTGTACCTAGAGTTTAAAGCAGAAAAACAGGAACTTTTAGAATTTTCATTTGTTGACCAAAACGACAGGACCGGAGCTGATAAAAATGTTGATATGGATGTTATTTTTTTTCTGACTGCGATTTCAAAACCATGCACCAGAATTCACTTCTTTAAACTCAGTAATGCATTTTGGATGTGTACCTAGAGTTTAAAGAAGAAAAACAGGAACTTTTAGAATTTTCATTTTTTGACCAAAATGACAGGACCGGAGCTGATAAAAATGTTGATTTGGATGTTATTTTTTTTTCTGACTGCGATTTCAAAACCATGCACCAGAATTCACTTCTTTCAACTCAGTAATGCATTTTGGATGTGTACCTAGAGTTTAAAGCAGAAAAACAGGAACTTTTAGAATTTTCATTTTTTGACCAAAACGACAGGACCGGAGCTGATAAAAATGTTGATATGGATGTTATTTTTTTTCTGACTGCGATTTCAAAACCATGCACCAGAATTCACTTCTTTCAACTCAGTAATGCATTTTGGATGTGTACCTAGAGTTTAAAGAAGAAAAACAGGAACTTTTAGAATTTTCATTTTTTGACCAAAACGACAGGACCGGACCTGATAAAAATGTTGATATGGATGTTATTTTTTTTCTGACTGCGATTTCAAAGCCATGCACCAGAATTCACTTCTTTAAACTCAGTAATGCATTTTGGATGTGTACCTAGAGTTTAAAGCAGAAAAACAGGAACTTTTAGAATTTTCATTTTTTGACCAAAACGACAGGACCGGAGCTGATTAAAATGTTGATATGATTGTTGTTTTTTTCTGACTGCGATTTCAAAACCATGCACCAGAATTCACTTCTTTCAACTCAGTAATGCATTTTGGATGTGTACCTAGAGTTTAAAGCAGAAAAACAGTAACTTTTAGAATTTTCATTTTTTGACCAAAACGACAGGTCCGGAGCTGATAAAAATGTTGATATGGATGTTATTTTTTTTCTGACTGCGATTTCAAAACCATGCACCAGAATTCACTTCTTTCAACTCAGTAATGCATTTTGGATGTGTACCTAGAGTTTAAAGAAGAAAAACAGGAACTTTTAGAATTTTCATTTTTTGACCAAAACGACAGGACCGGACCTGATAAAAATGTTGATATGGATGTTATTTTTTTTCTGACTGCGATTTCAAAACCATGCACCAGAATCAACTTCTTTCAACTCAGTAATGTATTTTGGATGTGTACCTAGAGTTTAAAGCAGAAAAACAGGAACTTTTAGAATTTTCATTTTTTGACCAAAACGACAGGACCGGAGCTGATAAAAATGTTGATATGGATGTTATTTTTTTTCTGACTGCGATTTCAAAGCCATGCACCAGAATTCACTTCTTTAAACTCAGTAATGCATTTTGGATGTGTACCTAGAGTTTAAAGCAGAAAAACAGGAACTTTTAGAATTTTCATTTTTTGACCAAAACGACAGGACCGGAGCTGATTAAAATGTTGATATGATTGTTGTTTTTTTCTGACTGCGATTTCAAAACCATGCACCAGAATTCACTTCTTTCAACTCAGTAATGCATTTTGGATGTGTACCTAGAGTTTAAAGCAGAAAAACAGTAACTTTTAGAATTTTCATTTTTTGACCAAAACGACAGGTCCGGAGCTGATAAAAATGTTGATATTGATGTAATTTTTTTTCTGACTGCGGTTTCAAAACCATGCACCAGAATTAACTTCTTTCAACTCAGTAATGCATTTTGGATGTGTACCTAGAGTTTAAAGCAGAAAAACAGGAACTTTTAGAATTTTCATTTGTTGACCAAAACGACAGGACCGGAGCTGATAAAAATGTTGATATGGATGTTATTTTTTTTCTGACTGCGATTTCAAAACCATGCACCAGAATTCACTTCTTTAAACTCAGTAATGCATTTTGGATGTGTACCTAGAGTTTAAAGAAGAAAAACAGGAACTTTTAGAATTTTCATTTTTTGACCAAAATGACAGGACCGGAGCTGATAAAAATGTTGATATGGATGTTATTTTTTTTTCTGACTGCGATTTCAAAACCATGCACCAGAATTCACTTCTTTCAACTCAGTAATGCATTTTGGATGTGTACCTAGAGTTTAAAGCAGAAAAACAGGAACTTTTAGAATTTTCATTTTTTGACCAAAACGACAGGACCGGAGCTGATAAAAATGTTGATATGGATGTTATTTTTTTTCTGACTGCGATTTCAAAACCATGCACCAGAATTCACTTCTTTCAACTCAGTAATGCATTTTGGATGTGTACCTAGAGTTTAAAGCAGAAAAACAGGAACTTTTAGAATTTTAATTTGTTGACCAAAACAACAGGACCGGAGCTGATAAAAATGTTGATATGGATGTTATTTTTTTTCTGACTGCGATTTCAAAACCATGCACCAGAATTCACTTCTTTCAACTCAGTAATGCATTTTGGATGTGTACCTAGAGTTTAAAGCAGAAAAACAGGAACTTTTAGAATTTTCATTTTTTGACCAAAATGACAGGACTGGAGCTGATAAAAATTTTGATATGGATGTTATTTTTTTTCTGACTGCGATTTCAAAACCATGCACCAGAATTCACTTCTTTAAACTCAGTAATGCATTTTGGATGTGTACCTAGAGTTTAAAGCAGAAAAACAGGAACTTTTAGAATTTTCATTTTTTGACCAAAACGGCAGGACCAGAGCTGATAAAAATGTTGATATGGATTATATATTTTTTCTGACTGCGATTTCAAAACCATGCACCAGAATCAACTTCTTTCAACTCAGTAATGCATTTTGGATGTGTACCTAGAGTTTAAAGCAGAAAAACATGAACTTTTAGAATTTTAATTTGTTGACCAAAACAACAGGACCGGAGCTGATAAAAATGTTGATATGGATGTTATTTTTTTTCTGACTGCGATTTCAAAACCATGCACCAGAATTCACTTCTTTCAACTCAGTAATGCATTTTGGATGTGTACCTAGAGTTTAAAGCAGAAAAACAGGAACTTTTAGAATTTTCATTTTTTGACCAAAATGACAGGACCGGAGCTGATAAAAATGTTGATATGGATGTTATTTTTTTTCTGACTGCGATTTCAAAACCATGCACCAGAATTCACTTCTTTAAACTCAGTAATGCATTTTGGATGTGTACCTAGAGTTTAAAGCAGAAAAACAGGAACTTTTAGAATTTTCATTTTTTGACCAAAACGGCAGGACCGGAGCTGATAAAAATGTTGATATGGATGTTATTTTTTTTCTGACTGCGATTTCAAAACCATGCACCAGAATCAACTTCTTTCAACTCAGTAATGCATTTTGGATGTGTACCTAGAGTTTAAAGCAGAAAAACAGGAACTCTTAGAATTTTCATTTTTTGACCAAAACGACAGGACAGGAGCTGATAAAAATGTTGATATGGATGTTATTTTTTTTCTGACTGTGATTTCAAAACCATGCACCAGAATTCACTTCTTTAAACTCAGTAATGCATTTTGGATGTGTACCTAGAGTTTAAAGCAGAAAAACAGGAACTTTTAGAATTTTCATTTTTTGACCAAAACGACAGGACCGGAGCTGATAAAAATGTTGATATGGATGTTATTTTTTTTTCTGACTGCGATTTCAAAACCATGCACCAGAATTCACTTCTTTCAACTCAGTAATGCATTTTGGATGTGTACCTAGAGTTTAAAGCAGAAAACAGGAACTTTTAGAATTTTCATTTTTTGACCAAAACGACAGGACCGGAGCTGATAAAAATGTTGATATGGATGTTATTTTTTTCTGACTGCGATTCAAAACCATGCACCAGAATTCACTTCTTTCAACTCAGTAATGCATTTTGGATGTGTACCTAGAGTTTAAAGCAGAAAAACAGGAACTTTTAGAATTTTCATTTTTTGACCAAAAACGACAGGACCGGAGCTGATAAAAATGTTGATATGGATGTTATTTTTTTCTGACTGCGATTTCAAAACCATGCACCAGAATTCACTTCTTTTAACTCAGTAATGCATTTTGGATGTGTACCTAGAGTTTAAAGCAGAAAAACAGGAACTTTTAGAATTTTCATTTTTTGACCAAAACGACAGGACCGGACCTGATAAAAATGTTGATATGGATGTTATCTTTTTTCTGACTGCGATTTCAAAACCATGCACCAGAATCAACTTCTTTCAACTCAGTAATGTATTTTGGATGTGTACCTAGAGTTTAAAGCAGAAAAACAGGAACTTTTAGAATTTTCATTTTTTGACCAAAACGACAGGACCGGAGCTGATAAAATGTTGATATGGATGTTATTTTTTTTTCTGACTGCGATTTCAAAGCCATGCACCAGAATTCACTTCTTTAAACTCAGTAATGCATTTTGGATGTGTACCTAGAGTTTAAAGCAGAAAAACAGGAACTTTTAGAATTTTCATTTTTTGACCAAAACGACAGGACCGGAGCTGATTAAAATGTTGATATGATTGTTGTTTTTTTCTGACTGCGATTTCAAAACCATGCACCAGAATTCACTTCTTTCAACTGAGTAATGCATTTTGGATGTGTACCTAGAGTTTAAAGCAGAAAAACAGTAACTTTTAGAATTTTCATTTTTTGACCAAAACGACAGGTCCGGAGCTGATAAAAATGTTGATATTGATGTAATTTTTTTTCTGACTGCGGTTTCAAAACCATGCACCAGAATTAACTTCTTTCAACTCAGTAATGCATTTTGGATGTGTACCTAGAGTTTAAAGCAGAAAAACAGGAACTTTTAGAATTTTCATTTGTTGACCAAAACGACAGGACCGGAGCTGATAAAAATGTTGATATGGATGTTATTTTTTTTTCTGACTGCGATTTCAAAACCATGCACCAGAATTCACTTCTTTAAACTCAGTAATGCATTTTGGATGTGTACCTAGAGTTTAAAGCAGAAAAACAGGAACTTTTAGAATTTTCATTTTTTGACCAAAATGACAGGACCGGAGCTGATAAAAATGTTGATATGGATGTTATTTTTTTTTCTGACTGCGATTTCAAAACCATGCACCAGAATTCACTTCTTTCAACTCAGTAATGCAATTTGGATGTGTACCTAGAGTTTAAAGCAGAAAAACAGGAACTTTTAGAATTTTCATTTGTTGACCAAAACAACAGGACCGGAGCTGATAAAAATGTTGATATGGATGTTATTTTTTTTCTGACTGCGATTTCAAAACCATGCACCAGAATTCACTTCTTTCAACTCAGTAATGCATTTTGGATGTGTACCTAGAGTTTAAAGCAGAAAAACAGGAACTTTTAGAATTTTCATTTTTTGACCAAAATGACAGGACCGGAGCTGATAAAAATGTTGATATGGATGTTATTTTTTTTCTGACTGCGATTTCAAAACCATGCACCAGAATTCACTTCTTTAAACTCAGTAATGCATTTTGGATGTGTACCTAGAGTTTAAAGCAGAAAAACAGGAACTTTTAGAATTTTCATTTTTTGACCAAAACGGCAGGACCGGAGCTGATAAAAATGTTGATATGGATGTTATTTTTTTTCTGACTGCGATTTCAAAACCATGCACCAGAATCAACTTCTTTCAACTCAGTAATGCATTTTGGATGTGTACCTAGAGTTTAAAGCAGAAAAACAGGAACTTTTAGAATTTTCATTTTTATACCAAAACGACAGGACAGGAGCTGATAAAAATGTTGATATGGATGTTATTTTTTTTCTGACTGCGATTTCAAAACCATGCACCAGAATTCACTTCTTTAAACTCAGTAATGCATTTTGGATGTGTACCTAGAGTTTAAAGCAGAAAAACAGGAACTTTTAGAATTTTCATTTTTTGACCAAAACGACAGGACCGGAGCTGATAAAAATGTTGATATGGATGTTATTTTTTTTCTGACTGCGATTTCAAAACCATGCACCAGAATTCACTTCTTTCAACTCAGTAATGCATTTTGGATGTGTACCTAGAGTTTAAAGCAGAAAAACAGGAACTTTTAGAATTTTCATTTTTTGACCAAAACGACAGGACCGGAGCTGATAAAAATGTTGATATGGATGTTATTTTTTTTCTGACTGCGATTTCAAAACCATGCACCAGAATTCACTTCTTTTAACTCAGTAATGCATTTTGGATGTGTACCTAGAGTTTAAAGCAGAAAAACAGTAACTTTTAGAATTTTCATTTTTTGACCAAAACGACAGGTCCGGAGCTGATAAAAATGTTGATATTGATGTAATTTTTGGTACTCTTTACCTAGAACGGCGCCCGTCGCGGGCATCGCGGGTACATTTATGCCTGCCCGCGACGCGACCGACGCGATGCCCGCGATTTTCCCATTGAAAACCATGTTAAACCTGAAAAATCGCGTCGGTCGCGTCGCGGCCGGCCATAAACGTACCCGCGATGCCCGCGACGCGATGCTCCCGATTTCCCATAGGAAGCAATGTTAAAAGCCGCGATGGACCCGATTTTAGTGTTAAATGCCTCAATCCACCCGATTTGGCCATAGGAATCAATGTTAAATGGGCTACAGAGCCCATTAACCCTTAAATGTCCCCCCAAATTTTTAACGCCACCCCACGATCAACGCCAACCCGAAGCGTGGCGAGCGCAGCGAGCCCGCGAGGGGCGGCGGTACGCGTCCTCCGACCTTTTCATGCCCTACTATCCACGTCGGCGTGGTGTGAGAATAGAATAGTGTGGCGAGCGCAGCGAGCCACCGAGCCCGAAGCGTGGCGAGCGCAGCGAGCCCCGCGAGGGGACGCGGATACCTTCACAGGTAAGCGCGTCCCCTCGCGGGCTTCACAGGTGTCCGTGGCCACGCGGACACCTGTGAAGCCCGCGAGGGGACGCGTATAACTGTGAAGGTATCCGCGTCCCCTCGCGGGGCTCGCTGCGCTCGCCACGCTTCGGGCTCGGTGGCTCGCTGCGCTCGCCACACTATTCTATTCTCAACTCCACGCCGACGTGGATAGTAGGGCATGAAAAGGTCGTAGGACGCGTACCGCCGCCCCTCGCGGGCTCGCTACGCTCGCCACGCTTCGGGTTGGCGTGGATCGTGGGGTGGCGTACAAAAATTGGGGGGACATTTAAGGGTTAATTGGGGCTATTTGGGCTCTGTAGCCCATTTAACATTGATTCCTATGGGAAAATCGCGGGCATTGAGGCATTTAACGCTAAAATCGCGGTCAATCAGGCTTTTTAACATTGTTCTCTATGGGAAAATCGCGGTAATCGCGGGTACCCGATTTTGATGTACCCGCGATTTACCCGCGATTTACCCGCGATGCCCGCGATTACCGCGATTTTACCCGCGATGCCCGCGATTTCAATCGTGGGCGCCGTTCTAGGTAAAGAGTACCTAATTTTTTTTCTGACTGCGGTTTCAAAACCATGCACCAGAATTAACTTCTTTCAACTTAGTAATGCATTTTGGATGTGTACCTAGAGTTTAAAGCAGAAAAACAGGAACTTTTAGAATTTTCATTTGTTGACCAAAACGACAGGACCGGAGCTGATAAAAATGTTGATATGGATGTTATTTTTTTTCTGACTGCGATTTCAAAACCATGCACCAGAATTCACTTCTTTAAACTCAGTAATGCATTTTGGATGTGTACCTAGAGTTTAAAGAAGAAAAACAGGAACTTTTAGAATTTTCATTTTTTGACCAAAATGACAGGACCGGAGCTGATAAAAATGTTGATATGGATGTTATTTTTTTTTCTGACTGCGATTTCAAAACCATGCACCAGAATTCACTTCTTTCAACTCAGTAATGCATTTTGGATGTGTACCTAGAGTTTAAAGCAGAAAAACAGGAACTTTTAGAATTTTCATTTTTTGACCAAAACGACAGGACCGGAGCTGATAAAAATGTTGATATGGATGTTATTTTTTTTCTGACTGCGATTTCAAAACCATGCACCAGAATTCACTTCTTTCAACTCAGTAATGCATTTTGGATGTGTACCTAGAGTTTAAAGCAGAAAAACAGGAACTTTTAGAATTTTCATTTTTTGACCAAAATGACAGGACCGGAGCTGATAAAAATGTTGATATGGATGTTATTTTTTTTCTGACTGCGATTTCAAAACCATGCACCAGAATTCACTTCTTTAAACTCAGTAATGCATTTTGGATGTGTACCTAGAGTTTAAAGCAGAAAAACAGGAACTTTTAGAATTTTCATTTTTTGACCAAAACGGCAGGACCGGAGCTGATAAAAATGTTGATATGGATTATATTTTTTTTCTGACTGGGATTTCAAAACCATGCACCAGAATCAACTTCTTTCAACTCAGTAATGCATTTTGGATGTGTACCTAGAGTTTAAAGCAGAAAAACAGGAACTTTTAGAATTTTAATTTGTTGACCAAAACAACAGGACCGGAGCTGATAAAAATGTTGATATGGATGTTATTTTTTTTCTGACTACGATTTTAAAACCATGCACCAGAATTCACTTCTTTCAACTCAGTAATGCATTTTGGATGTGTACCTAGAGTTTAAAGCAGAAAAACAGGAACTTTTAGAATTTTCATTTTTTGACCAAAATGACAGGACCGGAGCTGATAAAAATGTTGATATGGATGTTATTTTTTTTCTGACTGCGATTTCAAAACCATGCACCAGAATTCACTTCTTTAAACTCAGTAATGCATTTTGGATGTGTACCTAGAGTTTAAAGCAGAAAAACAGGAACTTTTAGAATTTTCATTTTTTGACCAAAACGGCAGGACCGGAGCTGATAAAAATGTTGATATGGATGTTATTTTTTTTCTGACTGCGATTTCAAAACCATGCACCAGAATCAACTTCTTTCAACTCAGTAATGCATTTTGGATGTGTACCTAGAGTTTAAAGCAGAAAAACAGGAACTTTTAGAATTTTCATTTTTTGACCAAAACGACAGGACAGGAGCTGATAAAAATGTTGATATGGATGTTATTTTTTTCTGACTGCGATTTCAAAACCATGCACCAGAATTCACTTCTTTAAACTCAGTAATGCATTTTGGATGTGTACCTAGAGTTTAAAGCACAAAAACAGGAACTTTTAGAATTTTCATTTTTTGACCAAAACGACAGGACCGGAGCTGATAAAAATGTTGATATGGATGTTATTTTTTTTCTGACTGCGATTTCAAAACCATGCACCAGAATTCACTTCTTTCAACTCAGTAATGCATTTTGGATGTGTACCTAGAGTTTAAAGCAGAAAAACAGGAACTTTTAGAATTTTCATTTTTTGACCAAAACGACAGGACCGGAGCTGATAAAAATGTTGATATGGATGTTATTTTTTTTCTGACTGCGATTTCAAAACCATGCACCAGAATTCACTTCTTTCAACTCAGTAATGCATTTTGGATGTGTACCTAGAGTTTAAAGCAGAAAAACAGGAACTTTTAGAATTTTCATTTTTTGACCAAAACGACAGGACCGGAGCTGATAAAAATGTTGATATGGATGTTATTTTTTTTCTGACTGCGATTTCAAAACCATGCACCAGAATCAACTTCTTTCAACTCAGTAATGCATTTTGGATGTGTACCTAGAGTTTAAAGCAGAAAAACAGGAACTTTTAGAATTTTAATTTTTTGACCAAAACGACAGGACCGGAGCTGATAAAAATGTTGATATGGATGTTATTTTTTTCTGACTGCGATTTCAAAACCATGCACCAGAATTCACTTCTTTCAACTCAGTAATGCATTTTGGATGTGTACCTAGAGTTTAAAGCAGAAAAACAGGAACTTTTAGAATTTTCATTTTTTGACCAAAATGACAGGACCGGAGCTGATAAAAATGTTGATATGGATGTTATTTTTTTTTCTGACTGCGATTTCAAAACCATGCACCAGAATTCACTTCTTTCAACTCAGTAATGCAATTTGGATGTGTACCTAGAGTTTAAAGCAGAAAAACAGGAACTTTTAGAATTTTCATTTGTTGACCAAAACAACAGGACCGGAGCTGATAAAAATGTTGATATGGATGTTATTTTTTTTCTGACTGCGATTTCAAAACCATGCACCAGAATTCACTTCTTTCAACTCAGTAATGCATTTTGGATGTGTACCTAGAGTTTAAAGCAGAAAAACAGGAACTTTTAGAATTTTCATTTTTTGACCAAAATGACAGGACCGGAGCTGATAAAAATGTTGATATGGATGTTATTTTTTTTCTGACTGCGATTTCAAAACCATGCACCAGAATTCACTTCTTTAAACTCAGTAATGCATTTTGGATGTGTACCTAGAGTTTAAAGCAGAAAAACAGGAACTTTTAGAATTTTCATTTTTTGACCAAAACGGCAGGACCGGAGCTGATAAAAATGTTGATATGGATGTTATTTTTTTTCTGACTGCGATTTCAAAACCATGCACCAGAATCAACTTCTTTCAACTCAGTAATGCATTTTGGATGTGTACCTAGAGTTTAAAGCAGAAAAACAGGAACTTTTAGAATTTTCATTTTTTGACCAAAACGACAGGACAGGAGCTGATAAAAATGTTGATATGGATGTTATTTTTTTTCTGACTGCGATTTCAAAACCATGCACCAGAATTCACTTCTTTAAACTCAGTAATGCATTTTGGATGTGTACCTAGAGTTTAAAGCAGAAAAACAGGAACTTTTAGAATTTTCATTTTTTGACCAAAACGACAGGACCGGAGCTGATAAAAATGTTGATATGGATGTTATTTTTTTTCTGACTGCGATTTCAAAACCATGCACCAGAATTCACTTCTTTCAACTCAGTAATGCATTTTGGATGTGTACCTAGAGTTTAAAGCAGAAAAACAGGAACTTTTAGAATTTTCATTTTTTGACCAAAACGACAGGACCGGAGCTGATAAAAATGTTGATATGGATGTTATTTTTTTTCTGACTGCGATTTCAAAACCATGCACCAGAATTCACTTCTTTCAACTCAGTAATGCATTTTGGATGTGTACCTAGAGTTTAAAGCAGAAAAACAGTAACTTTTAGAATTTTCATTTTTTGACCAAAACGACAGGTCCGGAGCTGATAAAAATGTTGATATTGATGTAATTTTTGGTACTCTTTACCTAGAACGGCGCCCGTCGCGGGCATCGCGGGTACATTTATGCCTGCCCGCGACGCGACCGACGCGATGCCCGCGATTTTCCCATTGAAAACCATGTTAAACCTGAAAAATCGCGTCGGTCGCGTCGCGGCCGGCCATAAACGTACCCGCGATGCCCGCGACGCGATGCTCCCGATTTCCCATAGGAAGCAATGTTAAAAGCCGCGATGGACCCGATTTTAGTGTTAAATGCCTCAATCCACCCGATTTGGCCATAGGAATCAATGTTAAATGGGCTACAGAGCCCATTAACCCTTAAATGTCCCCCCAAATTTTTAACGCCACCCCACGATCAACGCCAACCCGAAGCGTGGCGAGCGCAGCGAGCCCGCGAGGGGCGGCGGTACGCGTCCTCCGACCTTTTCATGCCCTACTATCCACGTCGGCGTGGTGTGAGAATAGAATAGTGTGGCGAGCGCAGCGAGCCACCGAGCCCGAAGCGTGGCGAGCGCAGCGAGCCCCGCGAGGGGACGCGGATACCTTCACAGGTAAGCGCGTCCCCTCGCGGGCTTCACAGGTGTCCGTGGCCACGCGGACACCTGTGAAGCCCGCGAGGGGACGCGTATAACTGTGAAGGTATCCGCGTCCCCTCGCGGGGCTCGCTGCGCTCGCCACGCTTCGGGCTCGGTGGCTCGCTGCGCTCGCCACACTATTCTATTCTCAACTCCACGCCGACGTGGATAGTAGGGCATGAAAAGGTCGTAGGACGCGTACCGCCGCCCCTCGCGGGCTCGCTACGCTCGCCACGCTTCGGGTTGGCGTGGATCGTGGGGTGGCGTACAAAAATTGGGGGGACATTTAAGGGTTAATTGGGGCTATTTGGGCTCTGTAGCCCATTTAACATTGATTCCTATGGGAAAATCGCGGGCATTGAGGCATTTAACGCTAAAATCGCGGTCAATCAGGCTTTTTAACATTGTTCTCTATGGGAAAATCGCGGTAATCGCGGGTACCCGATTTTGATGTACCCGCGATTTACCCGCGATTTACCCGCGATGCCCGCGATTACCGCGATTTTACCCGCGATGCCCGCGATTTCAATCGTGGGCGCCGTTCTAGGTAAAGAGTACCTAATTTTTTTTCTGACTGCGGTTTCAAAACCATGCACCAGAATTAACTTCTTTCAACTTAGTAATGCATTTTGGATGTGTACCTAGAGTTTAAAGCAGAAAAACAGGAACTTTTAGAATTTTCATTTGTTGACCAAAACGACAGGACCGGAGCTGATAAAAATGTTGATATGGATGTTATTTTTTTTCTGACTGCGATTTCAAAACCATGCACCAGAATTCACTTCTTTAAACTCAGTAATGCATTTTGGATGTGTACCTAGAGTTTAAAGAAGAAAAACAGGAACTTTTAGAATTTTCATTTTTTGACCAAAATGACAGGACCGGAGCTGATAAAAATGTTGATATGGATGTTATTTTTTTTTCTGACTGCGATTTCAAAACCATGCACCAGAATTCACTTCTTTCAACTCAGTAATGCATTTTGGATGTGTACCTAGAGTTTAAAGCAGAAAAACAGGAACTTTTAGAATTTTCATTTTTTGACCAAAACGACAGGACCGGAGCTGATAAAAATGTTGATATGGATGTTATTTTTTTTCTGACTGCGATTTCAAAACCATGCACCAGAATCAACTTCTTTCAACTCAGTAATGCATTTTGGATGTGTACCTAGAGTTTAAAGCAGAAAAACAGGAACTTTTAGAATTTTCATTTTTTGACCAAAACGACAGGACCGGAGCTGATAAAAATGTTGATATGGATGTTATTTTTTTTCTGACTGCGATTTCAAAACCATGCACCAGAATTCACTTCTTTCAACTCAGTAATGCATTTTGGATGTGTACCTAGAGTTTAAAGCAGAAAAACAGGAACTTTTAGAATTTTCATTTTTTGACCAAAATGACAGGACCGGAGCTGATAAAAATGTTGATATGGATGTTATTTTTTTTCTGACTGCGATTTCAAAACCATGCACCAGAATTCACTTCTTTAAACTCAGTAATGCATTTTGGATGTGTACCTAGAGTTTAAAGCAGAAAAACAGGAACTTTTAGAATTTTCATTTTTTGACCAAAACGGCAGGACCGGAGCTGATAAAAATGTTGATATGGATTATATTTTTTTTCTGACTGGGATTTCAAAACCATGCACCAGAATCAACTTCTTTCAACTCAGTAATGCATTTTGGATGTGTACCTAGAGTTTAAAGCAGAAAAACAGGAACTTTTAGAATTTTAATTTGTTGACCAAAACAACAGGACCGGAGCTGATAAAAATGTTGATATGGATGTTATTTTTTTTCTGACTACGATTTTAAAACCATGCACCAGAATTCACTTCTTTCAACTCAGTAATGCATTTTGGATGTGTACCTAGAGTTTAAAGCAGAAAAACAGGAACTTTTAGAATTTTCATTTTTTGACCAAAATGACAGGACCGGAGCTGATAAAAATGTTGATATGGATGTTATTTTTTTTCTGACTGCGATTTCAAAACCATGCACCAGAATTCACTTCTTTAAACTCAGTAATGCATTTTGGATGTGTACCTAGAGTTTAAAGCAGAAAAACAGGAACTTTTAGAATTTTCATTTTTTGACCAAAACGGCAGGACCGGAGCTGATAAAAATGTTGATATGGATGTTATTTTTTTTCTGACTGCGATTTCAAAACCATGCACCAGAATCAACTTCTTTCAACTCAGTAATGCATTTTGGATGTGTACCTAGAGTTTAAAGCAGAAAAACAGGAACTTTTAGAATTTTCATTTTTTGACCAAAACGACAGGACAGGAGCTGATAAAAATGTTGATATGGATGTTATTTTTTTCTGACTGCGATTTCAAAACCATGCACCAGAATTCACTTCTTTAAACTCAGTAATGCATTTTGGATGTGTACCTAGAGTTTAAAGCACAAAAACAGGAACTTTTAGAATTTTCATTTTTTGACCAAAACGACAGGACCGGAGCTGATAAAAATGTTGATATGGATGTTATTTTTTTTCTGACTGCGATTTCAAAACCATGCACCAGAATTCACTTCTTTCAACTCAGTAATGCATTTTGGATGTGTACCTAGAGTTTAAAGCAGAAAAACAGGAACTTTTAGAATTTTCATTTTTTGACCAAAACGACAGGACCGGAGCTGATAAAAATGTTGATATGGATGTTATTTTTTTTCTGACTGCGATTTCAAAACCATGCACCAGAATTCACTTCTTTCAACTCAGTAATGCATTTTGGATGTGTACCTAGAGTTTAAAGCAGAAAAACAGGAACTTTTAGAATTTTCATTTTTTGACCAAAACGACAGGACCGGAGCTGATAAAAATGTTGATATGGATGTTATTTTTTTTCTGACTGCGATTTCAAAACCATGCACCAGAATCAACTTCTTTCAACTCAGTAATGCATTTTGGATGTGTACCTAGAGTTTAAAGCAGAAAAACAGGAACTTTTAGAATTTTCATTTTTTGACCAAAACGACAGGACCGGAGCTGATAAAAATGTTGATATGGATGTTATTTTTTTTCTGACTGCGATTTCAAAACCATGCACCAGAATTCACTTCTTTCAACTCAGTAATGCATTTTGGATGTGTACCTAGAGTTTAAAGCAGAAAAACAGGAACTTTTAGAATTTTCATTTTTTGACCAAAATGACAGGACCGGAGCTGATAAAAATGTTGATATGGATGTTATTTTTTTTCTGACTGCGATTTCAAAACCATGCACCAGAATTCACTTCTTTAAACTCAGTAATGCATTTTGGATGTGTACCTAGAGTTTAAAGCAGAAAAACAGGAACTTTTAGAATTTTCATTTTTTGACCAAAACGGCAGGACCGGAGCTGATAAAAATGTTGATATGGATTATATTTTTTTTCTGACTGGGATTTCAAAACCATGCACCAGAATCAACTTCTTTCAACTCAGTAATGCATTTTGGATGTGTACCTAGAGTTTAAAGCAGAAAAACAGGAACTTTTAGAATTTTAATTTGTTGACCAAAACAACAGGACCGGAGCTGATAAAAATGTTGATATGGATGTTATTTTTTTTCTGACTACGATTTTAAAACCATGCACCAGAATTCACTTCTTTCAACTCAGTAATGCATTTTGGATGTGTACCTAGAGTTTAAAGCAGAAAAACAGGAACTTTTAGAATTTTCATTTTTTGACCAAAATGACAGGACCGGAGCTGATAAAAATGTTGATATGGATGTTATTTTTTTTCTGACTGCGATTTCAAAACCATGCACCAGAATTCACTTCTTTAAACTCAGTAATGCATTTTGGATGTGTACCTAGAGTTTAAAGCAGAAAAACAGGAACTTTTAGAATTTTCATTTTTTGACCAAAACGGCAGGACCGGAGCTGATAAAAATGTTGATATGGATGTTATTTTTTTTCTGACTGCGATTTCAAAACCATGCACCAGAATCAACTTCTTTCAACTCAGTAATGCATTTTGGATGTGTACCTAGAGTTTAAAGCAGAAAAACAGGAACTTTTAGAATTTTCATTTTTTGACCAAAACGACAGGACAGGAGCTGATAAAAATGTTGATATGGATGTTATTTTTTTCTGACTGCGATTTCAAAACCATGCACCAGAATTCACTTCTTTAAACTCAGTAATGCATTTTGGATGTGTACCTAGAGTTTAAAGCACAAAAACAGGAACTTTTAGAATTTTCATTTTTTGACCAAAACGACAGGACCGGAGCTGATAAAAATGTTGATATGGATGTTATTTTTTTTCTGACTGCGATTTCAAAACCATGCACCAGAATTCACTTCTTTCAACTCAGTAATGCATTTTGGATGTGTACCTAGAGTTTAAAGCAGAAAAACAGGAACTTTTAGAATTTTCATTTTTTGACCAAAACGACAGGACCGGAGCTGATAAAAATGTTGATATGGATGTTATTTTTTTTCTGACTGCGATTTCAAAACCATGCACCAGAATTCACTTCTTTCAACTCAGTAATGCATTTTGGATGTGTACCTAGAGTTTAAAGCAGAAAAACAGGAACTTTTAGAATTTTCATTTTTTGACCAAAACGACAGGACCGGAGCTGATAAAAATGTTGATATGGATGTTATTTTTTTTCTGACTGCGATTTCAAAACCATGCACCAGAATCAACTTCTTTCAACTCAGTAATGCATTTTGGATGTGTACCTAGAGTTTAAAGCAGAAAAACAGGAACTTTTAGAATTTTAATTTTTTGACCAAAACGACAGGACCGGAGCTGATAAAAATGTTGATATGGATGTTATTTTTTTCTGACTGCGATTTCAAAACCATGCACCAGAATTCACTTCTTTCAACTCAGTAATGCATTTTGGATGTGTACCTAGAGTTTAAAGCAGAAAAACAGGAACTTTTAGAATTTTCATTTTTTGACCAAAATGACAGGACCGGACCTGATAAAAATGTTGATATGGATGTTATTTTTTTTCTGACTGCGATTTCAAAACCATGCACCAGAATTCACTTCTTTCAACTCAGTAATGCATTTTGGATGTGTACCTAGAGTTTAAAGCAGAAAAACAGGAACTTTTAGAATTTTCATTTTTTGACCAAAACGACAGGACAAGAACTGATTAAAATGTTGATATGATTGTTATTTTTTTTTGACTGCGATATCAAAACCATGCACCAGAATTCACTTCTTTCAACTCAGTAATGCATTTTGGATGTGTACCTAGAGTTTAAAGCAGAAAAACAGGAACTTTTAGAATTTTCATTTTTTGACCAAAACGACAGGACCGGACCTGATAAAAATGTTGATATGGATGTTATTTTTTTTCTGACTGCGATTTCAAAACCATGCACCAGAATTCACTTCTTTAAACTCAGTAATGCATTTTGGATGTGTACCTAGAGTTTAAAGCAGAAAAACAGGAACTTTTAGAATTTTCATTTTTTCACCAAAACGACAGGACCGGACCTGATAAAAATGTTGATATGGATGTTATTTTTTTTCTGACTGCGATTTCAAAACCATGCACCAGAATTCACTTCTTTCAACTCAGTAATGCATTTTGGATGTGTACCTAGAGTTTAAAGCAGAAAAACAGGAACTTTTAGAATTTTCATTTTTTGACCAAAACGACAGGACAAGAACTGATTAAAATGTTGATATGATTGTTATTTTTTTCTGACTGCGATATCAAAACCATGCACCAGAATTCACTTCTTTCAACTCAGTAATGCATTTTGGATGTGTACCTAGAGTTTAAAGCAGAAAAACAGGAACTTTTAGAATTTTCATTTTTTGACCAAAACGACAGGACCGGACCTGATAAAAATGTTGATATGGATGTTATTTTTTTTCTGACTGCGATTTCAAAACCATGCACCAGAATTCACTTCTTTAAACTCAGTAATGCATTTTGGATGTGTACCTAGAGTTTAAAGCAGAAAAACAGGAACTTTTAGAATTTTCATTTTTTCACCAAAACGACAGGACCGGAACTGATTAAAATGTTGATATGATTGTTATTTTTTTTCTGACTGCGATATCAAAACCATGCACCAGAATTCACTTCTTTCAACTCAGTAATGCATTTTGGATGTGTACCTAGAGTTTAAAGCAGAAAAACAGGAACTTTTAGAATTTTCATTTTTTGACCAAAACGACAGGACCGGAGCTGATAAAAATGTTGATATGGATGTTATTTTTTTTCTGACTGCGATTTCAAAACCATGCACCAGAATTCACTTCTTTAAACTCAGTAATGCATTTTGGATGTGTACCTAGAGTTTAAAGCAGAAAAACAGGAACTTTTAGAATTTTCATTTTTTGACCAAAACGACAGGACCGGAACTTATTAAAATGTTGATATGATTGTTATTTTTATTCTGACTGCGATATCAAAACCATGCACCAGAATTCACTTCTTTCAACTCAGTAATGCATTTTGGATGTGTACCTAGAGTTTAAAGCAGAAAAACAGGAACTTTTAGAATTTTCATTATTTGACCAAAACGACAGGACCGGAGCTGATAAAAATGTTGATATGGATGTTATTTTTTTTCTGACTGCGATTTCAAAACCATGCACCAGAATCAACTTCTTTCAACTCAGTAATGCATTTTGGATGTGTACCTAGAGTTTAAAGCAGAAAAACAGGAACTTTTAGAATTTTCATTTTTTGACCAAAACGACAGGACCGGAGCTGATAAAAATGTTGATATGGATGTTATTTTTTTTCTGACTGCGATTTCAAAACCATGCACCAGAATTCACTTCTTTAAACTCAGTAATGCATTTTGGATGTGTACCTAGAGTTTAAAGCAGAAAAACAGGAACTTTTAGAATTTTCATTTTTTGACCAAAACGACAGGACCGGAGCTGATAAAAATGTTGATATGGATGTTATTTTTTTTCTGACTGCGATTTCAAAACCATGCACCAGAATCAACTTCTTTCAACTCAGTAATGCATTTTGGATGTGTACCTAGAGTTTAAAGCAGAAAAACAGGAACTTTTAGAATTTTAATTTTTTGACCAAAACGACAGGACCGGAGCTGATAAAAATGTTGATATGGATGTTATTTTTTTTCTGACTGCGATTTCAAAACCATGCACCAGAATTCACTTCTTTCAACTCAGTAATGCATTTTGGATGTGTACCTAGAGTTTAAAGCAGAAAAACAGGAACTTTTAGAATTTTCATTTTTTGACCAAAATGACAGGACCGGACCTGATAAAAATGTTGATATGGATGTTATTTTTTTTCTGACTGCGATTTCAAAACCATGCACCAGAATTCACTTCTTTCAACTCAGTAATGCATTTTGGATGTGTACCTAGAGTTTAAAGCAGAAAAACAGGAACTTTTAGAATTTTCATTTTTTGACCAAAACGACAGGACAAGAACTGATTAAAATGTTGATATGATTGTTATTTTTTTTTGACTGCGATATCAAAACCATGCACCAGAATTCACTTCTTTCAACTCAGTAATGCATTTTGGATGTGTACCT
Organism: Crinia signifera; assembly: GCF_055691185.1. Taxonomy (NCBI): domain Eukaryota; kingdom Metazoa; phylum Chordata; class Amphibia; order Anura; family Myobatrachidae; genus Crinia; species Crinia signifera. Next base: position 93,647,453 of record NC_139227.1, read on the forward strand.
AGAGTTTAAAGCAGAAAAACAGGAACTTTTAGAATTTTCATTTTTTGACCAAAACGACAGGACCGGACCTGATAAAAATGTTGATATGGATGTTATTTTTTTTCTGACTGCGATTTCAAAACCATGCACCAGAATTCACTTCTTTAAACTCAGTAATGCATTTTGGATGTGTACCTAGAGTTTAAAGCAGAAAAACAGGAACTTTTAGAATTTTCATTTTTTCACCAAAACGACAGGACCGGACCTGATAAAAATGTTGATATGGATGTTATTTTTTTTCTGACTGCGATTTCAAAACCATGCACCAGAATTCACTTCTTTCAACTCAGTAATGCATTTTGGATGTGTACCTAGAGTTTAAAGCAGAAAAACAGGAACTTTTAGAATTTTCATTTTTTGACCAAAACGACAGGACAAGAACTGATTAAAATGTTGATATGATTGTTATTTTTTTCTGACTGCGATATCAAAACCATGCACCAGAATTCACTTCTTTCAACTCAGTAATGCATTTTGGATGTGTACCTAGAGTTTAAAGCAGAAAAACAGGAACTTTTAGAATTTTCATTTTTTGACCAAAACGACAGGACCGGACCTGATAAAAATGTTGATATGGATGTTATTTTTTTTCTGACTGCGATTTCAAAACCATGCACCAGAATTCACTTCTTTAAACTCAGTAATGCATTTTGGATGTGTACCTAGAGTTTAAAGCAGAAAAACAGGAACTTTTAGAATTTTCATTTTTTCACCAAAACGACAGGACCGGAACTGATTAAAATGTTGATATGATTGTTATTTTTTTTCTGACTGCGATATCAAAACCATGCACCAGAATTCACTTCTTTCAACTCAGTAATGCATTTTGGATGTGTACCTAGAGTTTAAAGCAGAAAAACAGGAACTTTTAGAATTTTCATTTTTTGACCAAAACGACAGGACCGGAGCTGATAAAAATGTTGATATGGATGTTATTTTTTTTCTGACTGCGATTTCAAAACCATGCACCAGAATTCACTTCTTTAAACTCAGTAATGCATTTTGGATGTGTACCTAGAGTTTAAAGCAGAAAAACAGGAACTTTTAGAATTTTCATTTTTTGACCAAAACGACAGGACCGGAACTTATTAAAATGTTGATATGATTGTTATTTTTATTCTGACTGCGATATCAAAACCATGCACCAGAATTCACTTCTTTCAACTCAGTAATGCATTTTGGATGTGTACCTAGAGTTTAAAGCAGAAAAACAGGAACTTTTAGAATTTTCATTATTTGACCAAAACGACAGGACCGGAGCTGATAAAAATGTTGATATGGATGTTATTTTTTTTCTGACTGCGATTTCAAAACCATGCACCAGAATCAACTTCTTTCAACTCAGTAATGCATTTTGGATGTGTACCTAGAGTTTAAAGCAGAAAAACAGGAACTTTTATAATTTTCATTTTTTGACCAAAACGACAGGACCGGAGCTGATAAAAATGTTGATATGTATTTTTTTTTTTTCTGACTGCGATTTCAAAACCATGCACCAGAATTCACTTCTTTAAACTCAGTAATGCATTTTGGATGTGTACCTAGAGTTTAAAGCAGAAAAACAGGAACTTTTAGAATTTTCATTTTTTGACCAAAACGACAGGACCGGAACTGATTAAAATGTTGATATGATTGTTATTTTTTTTCTGACTGCGATATCAAAACCATGCACCAGAATTCACTTCTTTCAACTCAGTAATGCATTTTGGATGTGTACCTAGAGTTTAAAGCAGAAAAACAGGAACTTTTAGAATTTTCATTTTTTGACCAAAACGACAGGACCGGAGCTGATAAAAATGTTGATATGGATGTTATTTTTTTTCTGACTGCGATTTCAAAACCATGCACCAGAATCAACTTCTTTCAACTCAGTAATGCATTTTGGATGTGTACCTAGAGTTTAAAGCAGAAAAACAGGAACTTTTAGAATTTTCATTTTTTGACCAAAACGACAGGACCGGAGCTGATAAAAATGTTGATATGGATGTTATTTTTTTTCTGACTGCGATTTCAAAACCATGCACCAGAATTCACTTCTTTAAACTCAGTAATGCATTTTGGATGTGTACCTAGAGTTTAAAGCAGAAAAACAGGAACTTTTAGAATTTTCATTTTTTGACCAAAACGACAGGACCAGAGCTGATAAAAATGTTGATATGGATGTTATTTTTTTTCTGACTGCGATTTCAAAACCATGCACCAGAATTCACTTCTTTCAACTCAGTAATGCATTTTGGATGTGTACCTAGAGTTTAAAGCAGAAAAACAGGAACTTTTAGAATTTTCATTTGTTGACCAAAACGACAGGACCGGACCTGATAAAAATGTTGATATGGATGTTATTTTTTTTCTGACTGCGATTTCAAAACCATGCACCAGAATTCACTTCTTTCAACTCAGTAATGCATTTTGGATGTGTACCTAGAGTTTAACGCAGAAAAACAGGAACTTTTAGAATTTTAATTTTTTGACCAAAACGACAGGACCGGAGCTGATAAAAATGTTGATATGGATGTTATTTTTTTTCTGACTGCGATTTCAAAACCATGCACCAGAATTCACTTCTTTCAACTCAGTAATGCATTTTGGATGTGTACCTAGAGTTTAAAGCAGAAAAACAGGAACTTTTAGAATTTTCATTTTTTGACCAAAACGACAGGACCGGAGCTGATAAAAATGTTGATATGGATGTTATTTTTTTTCTGACTGCGATTTCAAAACCATGCACCAGAATTCACTTCTTTCAACTCAGTAATGCATTTTGGATGTGTACCTAGAGTTTAAAGCAGAAAAACAGGAACTTTTAGAATTTTCATTTTTTGACCAAAACGACAGGACCGGAGCTGATAAAAATGTTGATATGGATGTTATTTTTTTTCTGACTGCGATTTCAAAACCATGCACCAGAATCAACTTCTTTCAACTCAGTAATGCATTTTGGATGTGTACCTAGAGTTTAAAGCAGAAAAACAGGAACTTTTAGAATTTTAATTTTTTGACCAAAACGACAGGACCGGAGCTGATAAAAATGTTGATATGGATGTTATTTTTTTCTGACTGCGATTTCAAAACCATGCACCAGAATTCACTTCTTTCAACTCAGTAATGCATTTTGGATGTGTACCTAGAGTTTAAAGCAGAAAAACAGGAACTTTTAGAATTTTCATTTTTTGACCAAAATGACAGGACCGGACCTGATAAAAATGTTGATATGGATGTTATTTTTTTTCTGACTGCGATTTCAAAACCATGCACCAGAATTCACTTCTTTCAACTCAGTAATGCATTTTGGATGTGTACCTAGAGTTTAAAGCAGAAAAACAGGAACTTTTAGAATTTTCATTTTTTGACCAAAACGACAGGACAAGAACTGATTAAAATGTTGATATGATTGTTATTTTTTTTTGACTGCGATATCAAAACCATGCACCAGAATTCACTTCTTTCAACTCAGTAATGCATTTTGGATGTGTACCTAGAGTTTAAAGCAGAAAAACAGGAACTTTTAGAATTTTCATTTTTTGACCAAAACGACAGGACCGGACCTGATAAAAATGTTGATATGGATGTTATTTTTTTTCTGACTGCGATTTCAAAACCATGCACCAGAATTCACTTCTTTAAACTCAGTAATGCATTTTGGATGTGTACCTAGAGTTTAAAGCAGAAAAACAGGAACTTTTAGAATTTTCATTTTTTCACCAAAACGACAGGACCGGACCTGATAAAAATGTTGATATGGATGTTATTTTTTTTCTGACTGCGATTTCAAAACCATGCACCAGAATTCACTTCTTTCAACTCAGTAATGCATTTTGGATGTGTACCTAGAGTTTAAAGCAGAAAAACAGGAACTTTTAGAATTTTCATTTTTTGACCAAAACGACAGGACAAGAACTGATTAAAATGTTGATATGATTGTTATTTTTTTCTGACTGCGATATCAAAACCATGCACCAGAATTCACTTCTTTCAACTCAGTAATGCATTTTGGATGTGTACCTAGAGTTTAAAGCAGAAAAACAGGAACTTTTAGAATTTTCATTTTTTGACCAAAACGACAGGACCGGACCTGATAAAAATGTTGATATGGATGTTATTTTTTTTCTGACTGCGATTTCAAAACCATGCACCAGAATTCACTTCTTTAAACTCAGTAATGCATTTTGGATGTGTACCTAGAGTTTAAAGCAGAAAAACAGGAACTTTTAGAATTTTCATTTTTTCACCAAAACGACAGGACCGGAACTGATTAAAATGTTGATATGATTGTTATTTTTTTTCTGACTGCGATATCAAAACCATGCACCAGAATTCACTTCTTTCAACTCAGTAATGCATTTTGGATGTGTACCTAGAGTTTAAAGCAGAAAAACAGGAACTTTTAGAATTTTCATTTTTTGACCAAAACGACAGGACCGGAGCTGATAAAAATGTTGATATGGATGTTATTTTTTTTCTGACTGCGATTTCAAAACCATGCACCAGAATTCACTTCTTTAAACTCAGTAATGCATTTTGGATGTGTACCTAGAGTTTAAAGCAGAAAAACAGGAACTTTTAGAATTTTCATTTTTTGACCAAAACGACAGGACCGGAACTTATTAAAATGTTGATATGATTGTTATTTTTATTCTGACTGCGATATCAAAACCATGCACCAGAATTCACTTCTTTCAACTCAGTAATGCATTTTGGATGTGTACCTAGAGTTTAAAGCAGAAAAACAGGAACTTTTAGAATTTTCATTATTTGACCAAAACGACAGGACCGGAGCTGATAAAAATGTTGATATGGATGTTATTTTTTTTCTGACTGCGATTTCAAAACCATGCACCAGAATCAACTTCTTTCAACTCAGTAATGCATTTTGGATGTGTACCTAGAGTTTAAAGCAGAAAAACAGGAACTTTTAGAATTTTCATTTTTTGACCAAAACGACAGGACCGGAGCTGATAAAAATGTTGATATGGATGTTATTTTTTTTCTGACTGCGATTTCAAAACCATGCACCAGAATTCACTTCTTTAAACTCAGTAATGCATTTTGGATGTGTACCTAGAGTTTAAAGCAGAAAAACAGGAACTTTTAGAATTTTCATTTTTTGACCAAAACGACAGGACCGGAGCTGATAAAAATGTTGATATGGATGTTATTTTTTTTCTGACTGCGATTTCAAAACCATGCACCAGAATCAACTTCTTTCAACTCAGTAATGCATTTTGGATGTGTACCTAGAGTTTAAAGCAGAAAAACAGGAACTTTTAGAATTTTAATTTTTTGACCAAAACGACAGGACCGGAGCTGATAAAAATGTTGATATGGATGTTATTTTTTTTCTGACTGCGATTTCAAAACCATGCACCAGAATTCACTTCTTTCAACTCAGTAATGCATTTTGGATGTGTACCTAGAGTTTAAAGCAGAAAAACAGGAACTTTTAGAATTTTCATTTTTTGACCAAAATGACAGGACCGGACCTGATAAAAATGTTGATATGGATGTTATTTTTTTTCTGACTGCGATTTCAAAACCATGCACCAGAATTCACTTCTTTCAACTCAGTAATGCATTTTGGATGTGTACCTAGAGTTTAAAGCAGAAAAACAGGAACTTTTAGAATTTTCATTTTTTGACCAAAACGACAGGACAAGAACTGATTAAAATGTTGATATGATTGTTATTTTTTTTTGACTGCGATATCAAAACCATGCACCAGAATTCACTTCTTTCAACTCAGTAATGCATTTTGGATGTGTACCTAGAGTTTAAAGCAGAAAAACAGGAACTTTTAGAATTTTCATTTTTTGACCAAAACGACAGGACCGGACCTGATAAAAATGTTGATATGGATGTTATTTTTTTTCTGACTGCGATTTCAAAACCATGCACCAGAATTCACTTCTTTAAACTCAGTAATGCATTTTGGATGTGTACCTAGAGTTTAAAGCAGAAAAACAGGAACTTTTAGAATTTTCATTTTTTCACCAAAACGACAGGACCGGACCTGATAAAAATGTTGATATGGATGTTATTTTTTTTCTGACTGCGATTTCAAAACCATGCACCAGAATTCACTTCTTTCAACTCAGTAATGCATTTTGGATGTGTACCTAGAGTTTAAAGCAGAAAAACAGGAACTTTTAGAATTTTCATTTTTTGACCAAAACGACAGGACAAGAACTGATTAAAATGTTGATATGATTGTTATTTTTTTCTGACTGCGATATCAAAACCATGCACCAGAATTCACTTCTTTCAACTCAGTAATGCATTTTGGATGTGTACCTAGAGTTTAAAGCAGAAAAACAGGAACTTTTAGAATTTTCATTTTTTGACCAAAACGACAGGACCGGACCTGATAAAAATGTTGATATGGATGTTATTTTTTTTCTGACTGCGATTTCAAAACCATGCACCAGAATTCACTTCTTTAAACTCAGTAATGCATTTTGGATGTGTACCTAGAGTTTAAAGCAGAAAAACAGGAACTTTTAGAATTTTCATTTTTTCACCAAAACGACAGGACCGGAACTGATTAAAATGTTGATATGATTGTTATTTTTTTTCTGACTGCGATATCAAAACCATGCACCAGAATTCACTTCTTTCAACTCAGTAATGCATTTTGGATGTGTACCTAGAGTTTAAAGCAGAAAAACAGGAACTTTTAGAATTTTCATTTTTTGACCAAAACGACAGGACCGGAGCTGATAAAAATGTTGATATGGATGTTATTTTTTTTCTGACTGCGATTTCAAAACCATGCACCAGAATTCACTTCTTTAAACTCAGTAATGCATTTTGGATGTGTACCTAGAGTTTAAAGCAGAAAAACAGGAACTTTTAGAATTTTCATTTTTTGACCAAAACGACAGGACCGGAACTTATTAAAATGTTGATATGATTGTTATTTTTATTCTGACTGCGATATCAAAACCATGCACCAGAATTCACTTCTTTCAACTCAGTAATGCATTTTGGATGTGTACCTAGAGTTTAAAGCAGAAAAACAGGAACTTTTAGAATTTTCATTATTTGACCAAAACGACAGGACCGGAGCTGATAAAAATGTTGATATGGATGTTATTTTTTTTCTGACTGCGATTTCAAAACCATGCACCAGAATCAACTTCTTTCAACTCAGTAATGCATTTTGGATGTGTACCTAGAGTTTAAAGCAGAAAAACAGGAACTTTTATAATTTTCATTTTTTGACCAAAACGACAGGACCGGAGCTGATAAAAATGTTGATATGTATTTTTTTTTTTTCTGACTGCGATTTCAAAACCATGCACCAGAATTCACTTCTTTAAACTCAGTAATGCATTTTGGATGTGTACCTAGAGTTTAAAGCAGAAAAACAGGAACTTTTAGAATTTTCATTTTTTGACCAAAACGACAGGACCGGAACTGATTAAAATGTTGATATGATTGTTATTTTTTTTCTGACTGCGATATCAAAACCATGCACCAGAATTCACTTCTTTCAACTCAGTAATGCATTTTGGATGTGTACCTAGAGTTTAAAGCAGAAAAACAGGAACTTTTAGAATTTTCATTTTTTGACCAAAACGACAGGACCGGAGCTGATAAAAATGTTGATATGGATGTTATTTTTTTTCTGACTGCGATTTCAAAACCATGCACCAGAATCAACTTCTTTCAACTCAGTAATGCATTTTGGATGTGTACCTAGAGTTTAAAGCAGAAAAACAGGAACTTTTAGAATTTTCATTTTTTGACCAAAACGACAGGACCGGAGCTGATAAAAATGTTGATATGGATGTTATTTTTTTTCTGACTGCGATTTCAAAACCATGCACCAGAATTCACTTCTTTAAACTCAGTAATGCATTTTGGATGTGTACCTAGAGTTTAAAGCAGAAAAACAGGAACTTTTAGAATTTTCATTTTTTGACCAAAACGACAGGACCAGAGCTGATAAAAATGTTGATATGGATGTTATTTTTTTTCTGACTGCGATTTCAAAACCATGCACCAGAATTCACTTCTTTCAACTCAGTAATGCATTTTGGATGTGTACCTAGAGTTTAAAGCAGAAAAACAGGAACTTTTAGAATTTTCATTTGTTGACCAAAACGACAGGACCGGACCTGATAAAAATGTTGATATGGATGTTATTTTTTTTCTGACTGCGATTTCAAAACCATGCACCAGAATTCACTTCTTTCAACTCAGTAATGCATTTTGGATGTGTACCTAGAGTTTAACGCAGAAAAACAGGAACTTTTAGAATTTTAATTTTTTGACCAAAACGACAGGACCGGAGCTGATAAAAATGTTGATATGGATGTTATTTTTTTTCTGACTGCGATTTCAAAACCATGCACCAGAATTCACTTCTTTCAACTCAGTAATGCATTTTGGATGTGTACCTAGAGTTTAAAGCAGAAAAACAGGAACTTTTAGAATTTTCATTTTTTGACCAAAACGACAGGACCGGAGCTGATAAAAATGTTGATATGGATGTTATTTTTTTTCTGACTGCGATTTCAAAACCATGCACCAGAATTCACTTCTTTCAACTCAGTAATGCATTTTGGATGTGTACCTAGAGTTTAAAGCAGAAAAACAGGAACTTTTAGAATTTTCATTTTTTGACCAAAACGACAGGACCGGAGCTGATAAAAATGTTGATATGGATGTTATTTTTTTTCTGACTGCGATTTCAAAACCATGCACCAGAATTCACTTCTTTCAACTCAGTAATGCATTTTGGATGTGTACCTAGAGTTTAAAGCAGAAAAACAGGAACTTTTAGAATTTTCATTTGTTGACCAAAACGACAGGACCGGACCTGATAAAAATGTTGATATGGATGTTATTTTTTTTCTGACTGTGATTTCAAAACCATGCACCAGAATTCACTTCTTTCAACTCAGTAATGCATTTTGATTGTGTACCTAGAGTTTAAAGCAGAAAAACAGGAACTTTTAGAATTTTCATTTTTTGACCAAAACGACAGGACCGGAGCTGATAAAAATGTTGATATGGATGTTATTTTTTTTCTGACTGCGATTTCAAAACCATGCACCAGAATTCACTTCTTTCAACTCAGTAATGCATTTTGGATGTGTACCTAGAGTTTAAAGCAGAAAAACAGGAACTTTTGGAATTTTCATTTTTTGACCAAAACGACAGGACAAGAACTGATTAAAATGTTGATATGATTGTTATTTTTTTCTGACTGCGATATCAAAACCATGCACCAGAATTCACTTCTTTCAACTCAGTAATGCATTTTGGATGTGTACCTAGAGTTTAAAGCAGAAAAACAGGAACTTTTAGAATTTTCATTTTTTGACCAAAACGACAGGACCGGACCTGATAAAAATGTTGATATGGATGTTATTTTTTTTCTGACTGCGATTTCAAAACCATGCACCAGAATTCACTTCTTTCAACTCAGTAATGCATTTTGGATGTGTACCTAGAGTTTAAAGCAGAAAAACAGGAACTTTTAGAATTTTCATTTTTTGACCAAAACGACAGGACAAGAACTGATTAAAATGTTGATATGATTGTTATTTTTTTCTGACTGCGATATCAAAACCATGCACCAGAATTCACTTCTTTCAACTCAGTAATGCATTTTGGATGTGTACCTAGAGTTTAAAGCAGAAAAACAGGAACTTTTAGAATTTTAATTTTTTGACCAAAACGACAGGACCGGAGCTGATAAAAATGTTGATATGGATGTTATTTTTTTTCTGACTGCGATTTCAAAACCATGCACCAGAATTCACTTCTTTAAACTCAGTAATGCATTTTGGATGTGTACCTAGAGTTTAAAGCAGAAAAACAGGAACTTTTAGAATTTTCATTTTTTGACCAAAACGACAGGACCGGAACTGAATAAAATGTTGATATGATTGTTATTTTTTTTCTGACTGCGATATCAAAACCATGCACCAGAATTCACTTCTTTCAACTCAGTAATGCATTTTGGATGTGTACCTAGAGTTTAAAGCAGAAAAACAGGAACTTTTAGAATTTTCATTTTTTGACCAAAATGACAGGACCGGACCTGATAAAAATGTTGATATGGATGTTATTTTTTTTCTGACTGCGATTTCAAAACCATGCACCAGAATTCACTTCTTTAAACTCAGTAATGCATTTTGGATGTGTACCTAGAGTTTAAAGCAGAAAAACAGGAACTTTTAGAATTTTCATTTTTTCACCAAAACGACAGGACCGGAACTGATTAAAATGTTGATATGATTGTTATTTTTTTTTCTGACTGCGATATCAAAACCATGCACCAGAATTCACTTCTTTCAACTCAGTAATGCATTTTGGATGTGTACCTAGAGTTTAAAGCAGAAAAACAGGAACTTTTAGAATTTTCATTTTTTGACCAAAACGACAGGACCGGAGCTGATAAAAATGTTGATATGGATGTTATTTTTTTTCTGACTGCGATTTCAAAACCATGCACCAGAATTCACTTCTTTAAACTCAGTAATGCATTTTGGATGTGTACCTAGAGTTTAAAGCAGAAAAACAGGAACTTTTAGAATTTTCATTTTTTGACCAAAACGACAGGACCGGAACTTATTAAAATGTTGATATGATTGTTATTTTTATTCTGACTGCGATATCAAAACCATGCACCAGAATTCACTTCTTTCAACTCAGTAATGCATTTTGGATGTGTACCTAGAGTTTAAAGCAGAAAAACAGGAACTTTTAGAATTTTCATTATTTGACCAAAACGACAGGACCGGAGCTGATAAAAATGTTGATATGGATGTTATTTTTTTTCTGACTGCGATTTCAAAACCATGCACCAGAATCAACTTCTTTCAACTCAGTAATGCATTTTGGATGTGTACCTAGAGTTTAAAGCAGAAAAACAGGAACTTTTAGAATTTTCATTTTTTGACCAAAACGACAGGACCGGAGCTGATAAAAATGTTGATATGGATGTTATTTTTTTTCTGACTGCGATTTCAAAACCATGCACCAGAATTCACTTCTTTAAACTCAGTAATGCATTTTGGATGTGTACCTAGAGTTTAAAGCAGAAAAACAGGAACTTTTAGAATTTTCATTTTTTGACCAAAACGACAGGACCGGAACTGATTAAAATGTTGATATGATTGTTATTTTTTTTCTGACTGCGATATCAAAACCATGCACCAGAATTCACTTCTTTCAACTCAGTAATGCATTTTGGATGTGTACCTAGAGTTTAAAGCAGAAAAACAGGAACTTTTAGAATTTTCATTTTTTGACCAAAACGACAGGACCGGAGCTGATAAAAATGTTGATATGGATGTTATTTTTTTTCTGACTGCGATTTCAAAACCATGCACCAGAATTCACTTCTTTCAACTCAGTAATGCATTTTGGATGTGTACCTAGAGTTTAAAGCAGAAAAACAGGAACTTTTAGAATTTTCATTTTTTGACCAAAACGACAGGACCGGAGCTGATAAAAATGTTGATATGGATGTTATTTTTTTTCTGACTGCGATTTCAAAACCATGCACCAGAATTCACTTCTTTCAACTCAGTAATGCATTTTGGATGTGTACCTAGAGTTTAAAGCAGAAAAACAGGAACTTTTAGAATTTTCATTTGTTGACCAAAACGACAGGACCGGACCTGATAAAAATGTTGATATGGATGTTATTTTTTTTCTGACTGTGATTTCAAAACCATGCACCAGAATTCACTTCTTTCAACTCAGTAATGCATTTTGATTGTGTACCTAGAGTTTAAAGCAGAAAAACAGGAACTTTTAGAATTTTCATTTTTTGACCAAAACGACAGGACCGGAGCTGATAAAAATGTTGATATGGATGTTATTTTTTTTCTGACTGCGATTTCAAAACCATGCACCAGAATTCACTTCTTTCAACTCAGTAATGCATTTTGGATGTGTACCTAGAGTTTAAAGCAGAAAAACAGGAACTTTTAGAATTTTCATTTTTTGACCAAAACGACAGGACAAGAACTGATTAAAATGTTGATATGATTGTTATTTTTTTCTGACTGCGATATCAAAACCATGCACCAGAATTCACTTCTTTCAACTCAGTAATGCATTTTGGATGTGTACCTAGAGTTTAAAGCAGAAAAACAGGAACTTTTAGAATTTTCATTTTTTGACCAAAACGACAGGACCGGACCTGATAAAAATGTTGATATGGATGTTATTTTTTTTCTGACTGCGATTTCAAAACCATGCACCAGAATTCACTTCTTTAAACTCAGTAATGCATTTTGGATGTGTACCTAGAGTTTAAAGCAGAAAAACAGGAACTTTTAGAATTTTCATTTTTTGACCAAAACGACAGGACAAGAACTGATTAAAATGTTGATATGATTGTTATTTTTTTCTGACTGCGATATCAAAACCATGCACCAGAATTCACTTCTTTCAACTCAGTAATGCATTTTGGATGTGTACCTAGAGTTTAAAGCAGAAAAACAGGAACTTTTAGAATTTTCATTTTTTGACCAAAACGACAGGACCGGACCTGATAAAAATGTTGATATGGATGTTATTTTTTTTCTGACTGCGATTTCAAAACCATGCACCAGAATTCACTTCTTTAAACTCAGTAATGCATTTTGGATGTGTACCTAGAGTTTAAAGCAGAAAAACAGGAACTTTTAGAATTTTCATTTTTTCACCAAAACGACAGGACCGGAACTGATTAAAATGTTGATATGATTGTTATTTTTTTTCTGACTGCGATATCAAAACCATGCACCAGAATTCACTTCTTTCAACTCAGTAATGCATTTTGGATGTGTACCTAGAGTTTAAAGCAGAAAAACAGGAACTTTTAGAATTTTCATTTTTTGACCAAAACGACAGGACCGGAGCTGATAAAAATGTTGATATGGATGTTATTTTTTTTCTGACTGCGATTTCAAAACCATGCACCAGAATTCACTTCTTTCAACTCAGTAATGCATTTTGGATGTGTACCTAGAGTTTAAAGCAGAAAAACAGGAACTTTTAGAATTTTCATTTGTTGACCAAAACGACAGGACCGGACCTGATAAAAATGTTGATATGGATGTTATTTTTTTTCTGACTGTGATTTCAAAACCATGCACCAGAATTCACTTCTTTCAACTCAGTAATGCATTTTGATTGTGTACCTAGAGTTTAAAGCAGAAAAACAGGAACTTTTAGAATTTTCATTTTTTGACCAAAACGACAGGACCGGAGCTGATAAAAATGTTGATATGGATGTTATTTTTTTTCTGACTGCGATTTCAAAACCATGCACCAGAATTCACTTCTTTCAACTCAGTAATGCATTTTGGATGTGTACCTAGAGTTTAAAGCAGAAAAACAGGAACTTTTAGAATTTTCATTTTTTGACCAAAACGACAGGACAAGAACTGATTAAAATGTTGATATGATTGTTATTTTTTTCTGACTGCGATATCAAAACCATGCACCAGAATTCACTTCTTTCAACTCAGTAATGCATTTTGGATGTGTACCTAGAGTTTAAAGCAGAAAAACAGGAACTTTTAGAATTTTCATTTTTTGACCAAAACGACAGGACCGGACCTGATAAAAATGTTGATATGGATGTTATTTTTTTTCTGACTGCGATTTCAAAACCATGCACCAGAATTCACTTCTTTCAACTCAGTAATGCATTTTGGATGTGTACCTAGAGTTTAAAGCAGAAAAACAGGAACTTTTAGAATTTTCATTTTTTGACCAAAACGACAGGACAAGAACTGATTAAAATGTTGATATGATTGTTATTTTTTTCTGACTGCGATATCAAAACCATGCACCAGAATTCACTTCTTTCAACTCAGTAATGCATTTTGGATGTGTACCTAGAGTTTAAAGCAGAAAAACAGGAACTTTTAGAATTTTCATTTTTTGACCAAAACGACAGGACCGGACCTGATAAAAATGTTGATATGGATGTTATTTTTTTTCTGACTGCGATTTCAAAACCATGCACCAGAATTCACTTCTTTAAACTCAGTAATGCATTTTGGATGTGTACCTAGAGTTTAAAGCAGAAAAACAGGAACTTTTAGAATTTTCATTTTTTCACCAAAACGACAGGACCGGAACTGATTAAAATGTTGATATGATTGTTATTTTTTTTCTGACTGCGATATCAAAACCATGCACCAGAATTCACTTCTTTCAACTCAGTAATGCATTTTGGATGTGTACCTAGAGTTTAAAGCAGAAAAACAGGAACTTTTAGAATTTTCATTTTTTGACCAAAACGACAGGACCGGAGCTGATAAAAATGTTGATATGGATGTTATTTTTTTTCTGACTGCGATTTCAAAACCATGCACCAGAATTCACTTCTTTAAACTCAGTAATGCATTTTGGATGTGTACCTAGAGTTTAAAGCAGAAAAACAGGAACTTTTAGAATTTTCATTTTTTGACCAAAACGACAGGACCGGAACTTATTAAAATGTTGATATGATTGTTATTTTTATTCTGACTGCGATATCAAAACCATGCACCAGAATTCACTTCTTTCAACTCAGTAATGCATTTTGGATGTGTACCTAGAGTTTAAAGCAGAAAAACAGGAACTTTTAGAATTTTCATTATTTGACCAAAACGACAGGACCGGAGCTGATAAAAATGTGGATATGGATGTTATTTTTTTCTGACTGCGATTTCAAAACCATGCACCAGAATCAACTTCTTTCAACTCAGTAATGCATTTTGGATGTGTACCTAGAGTTTAAAGCAGAAAAACAGGAACTTTTAGAATTTTCATTTTTTTACCAAAACGACAGGACCGGAGCTGATAAAAATGTTGATATGGATGTTATTTTTTTTCTGACTGCGATTTCAAAACCATGCACCAGAATTCACTTCTTTAAACTCAGTAATGCATTTTGGATGTGTACCTAGAGTTTAAAGCAGAAAAACAGGAACTTTTAGAATTTTCATTTTTTGACCAAAACGACAGGACCGGAACTGATTAAAATGTTGATATGATTGTTATTTTTTTTCTGACTGCGATATCAAAACCATGCACCAGAATTCACTTCTTTCAACTCAGTAATGCATTTTGGATGTGTACCTAGAGTTTAAAGCAGAAAAACAGGAACTTTTAGAATTTTCATTTTTTGACCAAAACGACAGGACCGGAGCTGATAAAAATGTTGATATGGATGTTATTTTTTTTCTGACTGCGATTTCAAAACCATGCACCAGAATCAACTTCTTTCAACTCAGTAATGCATTTTGGATGTGTACCTAGAGTTTAAAGCAGAAAAACAGGAACTTTTAGAATTTTCATTTTTTGACCAAAACGACAGGACCGGACCTGATAAAAATGTTGATATGGATGTTATTTTTTTTCTGACTGCGATTTCAAAACCATGCACCAGAATCAACTTCTTTCAACTCAGTAATGCATTTTGGATGTGTACCTAGAGTTTAAAGCAGAAAAACAGGAACTTTTAGAATTTTGATTTTTTGACCAAAACGACAGGA
The DNA here is from genome assembly GCF_055691185.1 of Crinia signifera. Lineage (NCBI taxonomy): Eukaryota > Metazoa > Chordata > Amphibia > Anura > Myobatrachidae > Crinia > Crinia signifera. Next base: position 93,662,989 of record NC_139227.1, read on the forward strand.
CCGGAGCTGATAAAAATGTTGATATTGATGTTAATTTTTTTCTGACTGCGATTTTAAAACCATGCACCAGAATTCACTTCTTTAAACTCAGTAATGCATTTTGGATGTGTACCTAGAGTTTAAAGCAGAAAAACAGGAACTTTTAGAATTTTCATTTTTTGACCAAAACGACAGGACCGGAGCTGATTAAAATGTTGATATGATTGTTATTTTTTTTCTGACTGCGATTTCAAAACCATGCACCAGAATTCACTTCTTTCAACTCAGTAATGCATTTTGGATGTGTACCTAGAGTTTAAAGCAGAAAAACAGGAACTTTTAGAATTTTCATTTTTTGACCAAAACGACAGGTCCGGAGCTGATAAAAATGTTGATATTGATGTAATTTTTTTTCTGACTGCGATTTCAAAACCTTGCACCAGAATCAACTTCTTTAAACTCAGTAATGCATTTTGGATGTGTACCTAGAGTTTAAAGCAGAAAAACAGGAACTTTTAGAATTTTCATTTTTTGACCAAAACGACAGGACCGGAGCTGATAAAAATGTTGATATGGATGTTATTTTTTTTCTGACTGCGATTTCAAAACCATGCACCAGAATTCACTTCTTTCAACTCAGTAATGCATTTTGGATGTGTACCTAGAGTTTAAAGCAGAAAAACAGGAACTTTTAGAATTTTCATTTGTTGACCAAAACGACAGGACCGGACCTGATAAAAATGTTGATATGGATGTTATTTTTTTTCTGACTGCGATTTCAAAACCATGCACCAGAATTCACTTCTTTCAACTCAGTAATGCATTTTGGATGTGTACCTAGAGTTTAAAGCAGAAAAACAGGAATTTTTAGAATTTTAATTTTTTGACCAAAACGACAGGACCGGAGCTGATAAAAATGTTGATATGGATGTTATTTTTTTTCTGACTGCGATTTCAAAACCATGCACCAGAATTCACTTCTTTCAACTCAGTAATGCATTTTGGATGTGTACCTAGAGTTTAAAGCAGAAAAACAGGAACTTTTAGAATTTTCATTTTTTGACAAAAACGACAGGACCAGAGCTGATAAAAATGTTGATATGGATGTTATTTTTTTTCTGACTGCGATTTCAAAACCATGCACCAGAATTCACTTCTTTCAACTCAGTAATGCATTTTGGATGTGTACCTAGAGTTTAAAGCAGAAAAACAGTAACTTTTAGAATTTTCATTTTTTGACCAAAACGACAGGACCGGAGCTGATAAAAATGTTGATATTGATGTAATTTTTTTTCTGACTGCGGTTTCAAAACCATGCACCAGAATTCACTTCTTTCAACTCAGTAATGCATTTTGGATGTGTACCTAGAGTTTAAAGCAGAAAAACAGGAACTTTTAGAATTTTCATTTGTTGACCAAAACGACAGGACCGGACCTGATAAAAATGTTGATATGGATGTTATTTTTTTTTCTGACTGCGATTTCAAAACCATGCACCAGAATTCACTTCTTTCAACTCAGTAATGCATTTTGGATGTGTACCTAGAGTTTAAAGCAGAAAAACAGGAACTTTTAGAATTTTCATTTTTTGACCAAAACGACAGGACCGGAGCTGATAAAAATGTTGATATGGATGTTATTTTTTTTCTGACTGCGATTTCAAAACCATGCACCAGAATCAACTTCTTTCAACTCAGTAATGCATTTTGGATGTGTACCTAGAGTTTAAAGCAGAAAAACAGGAACTTTTAGAATTTTCATTTTTTGACCAAAACGACAGGACCGGACCTGATAAAAATGTTGATATGGATGTTATTTTTTTTCTGACTGCGATTTCAAAACCATGCACCAGAATCAACTTCTTTCAACTCAGTAATGCATTTTGGATGTGTACCTAGAGTTTAAAGCAGAAAAACAGGAACTTTTAGAATTTTGATTTTTTGACCAAAACGACAGGACCGGAGCTGATAAAAATGTTGATATGGATGTTATTTTTTTTCTGACTGCGATTTTAAAACCATGCACCAGAATTCACTTCTTTAAACTCAGTAATGCATTTTGGATGTGTACCTAGAGTTTAAAGCAGAAAAACAGGAAGTTTTAGAATTTTCATTTTTTGACCAAAACGACAGGTCCGGAGCTGATAAAAATGTTGATATGGATGTTATTTTTTTTCTGACTGCGATTTCAAAACCATGCACCAGAATCAACTTCTTTCAACTCAGTAATGCATTTTGGATGTGTACCTAGAGTTTAAAGCAGAAAAACAGGAACTTTTAGAATTTTGATTTTTTGACCAAAACGACAGGACCGGAGCTGATAAAAATGTTGATATGGATGTTATTTTTTTTCTGACTGCGATTTTAAAACCATGCACCAGAATTCACTTCTTTAAACTCAGTAATGCATTTTGGATGTGTACCTAGAGTTTAAAGCAGAAAAACAGGAACTTTTAGAATTTTCATTTTTTGACCAAAACGACAGGACCGGAGCTGATAAAAATGTTGATATGGATGTTATTTTTTTTCTGACTGCGATTTCAAAACCATGCACCAGAATTCACTTCTTTCAACTCAGTAATGCATTTTGGATGTGTACCTAGAGTTTAAAGCAGAAAAACAGGAACTTTTAGAATTTTCATTTGTTGACCAAAACGACAGGACCGGACCTGATAAAAATGTTGATATGGATGTTATTTTTTTTCTGACTGCGATTTCAAAACCATGCACCAGAATTCACTTCTTTCAACTCAGTAATGCATTTTGGATGTGTACCTAGAGTTTAAAGCAGAAAAACAGGAATTTTTAGAATTTTAATTTTTTGACCAAAACGACAGGACCGGAGCTGATAAAAATGTTGATATGGATGTTATTTTTTTTCTGACTGCGATTTAAAAACCATGCACCAGAATTCACTTCTTTCAACTCAGTAATGCATTTTGGATGTGTACCTAGAGTTTAAAGCAGAAAAACAGGAACTTTTAGAATTTTCATTTTTTGACCAAAACGACAGGACCAGAGCTGATAAAAATGTTGATATGGATGTTATTTTTTTCTGACTGCGATTTCAAAACCATGCACCAGAATTCACTTCTTTAAACTCAGTAATGCATTTTGGATGTGTACCTAGAGTTTAAAGCAGAAAAACAGGAACTTTTAGAATTTTCATTTTTTGACCAAAACGACAGGACCGGAGCTGATAAAAATGTTGATATGGATGTTATTTTTTTTCTGACTGCGATTTCAAAACCATGCACCAGAATTCACTTCTTTCAACTCAGTAATGCATTTTGGATGTGTACCTAGAGTTTAAAGCAGAAAAACAGGAACTTTTAGAATTTTAATTTTTTGACCAAAACGACAGGACCGGAGCTGATAAAAATGTTGATATGGATGTTATTTTTTTTCTGACTGCGATTTCAAAACCATGCACCAGAATTCACTTCTTTCAACTCAGTAATGCATTTTGGATGTGTACCTAGAGTTTAAAGCAGAAAAACAGGAACTTTTAGAATTTTCATTATTTGACCAAAACGACAGGACCGGAGCTGATAAAAATGTTGATATGGATGTTATTTTTTTTCTGACTGCGATTTCAAAACCATGCACCAGAATCCACTTCTTTCAACTCAGTAATGCATTTTGGATGTGTACCTAGAGTTTAAAGCAGAAAAACAGGAACTTTTAGAATTTTCATTTTTTGACCAAAACGACAGGACCGGAGCTGATAAAAATGTTGATATGGATGTTATTTTTTTTCTGACTGCAGTTTCAAAACCATGCACCAGAATTCACTTCTTTCAACTCAGTAATGCATTTTGGATGTGTACCTAGAGTTTAAAGCAGAAAAACAGGAACTTTTAGAATTTTAATTTTTTGACCAAAACGACAGGACCGGAGCTGATAAAAATGTTGATATGGATGTTATTTTTTTTCTGACTGCGATTTCAAAACCATGCACCAGAATTCACTTCTTTAAACTCAGTAATGCATTTTGGATGTGTACCTAGAGTTTAAAGCAGAAAAACAGGAACTTTTAGAATTTTCATTTTTTGACCAAAACGACAGGACCGGAGCTGATAAAAATGTTGATATGGATGTTATTTTTTTTCTGACTGCGATTTCAAAACCATGCACCAGAATCAACTTCTTTCAACTCAGTAATGCATTTTGGATGTGTACCTAGAGTTTAAAGCAGAAAAACAGGAACTTTTAGAATTTTCATTTTTTGACCAAAACGACAGGACCGGAGCTGATAAAAATGTTGATATGGATGTTATTTTTTTTCTGACTGCGATTTCAAAACCATGCACCAGAATTCACTTCTTTAAACTCAGTAATGCATTTTGGATGTGTACCTAGAGTTTAAAGCAGAAAAACAGGAACTTTTAGAATTTTCATTTTTTGACCAAAACGACAGGACCGGAATTGATTAAAATGTTGATATGATTGTTATTTTTTTTCTGACTGCGATATCAAAACCATGCACCAGAATTCACTTCTTTCAACTCAGTAATGCATTTTGGATGTGTACCTAGAGTTTAAAGCAGAAAAACAGGAACTTTTAGAATTTTCATTTTTTGACCAAAACGACAGGTCCGGAGCTGATAAAAATGTTGATATTGATGTAATTTTTTTTCTGACTGCGGTTTCAAAACCTTGCACCAGAATCAACTTCTTTAAACTCAGTAATGCATTTTGGATGTGTACCTAGAGTTTAAAGCAGAAAAACAGGAACTTTTAGAATTTTCATTTTTTGACCAAAACGACAGGACCGGAGCTGATAAAAATGTTGATATGGATGTTATTTTTTTTCTGACTGCGATTTCAAAACCATGCACCAGAATTCACTTCTTTTAACTCAGTAATGCATTTTGGATGTGTACCTAGAGTTTAAAGCAGAAAAACAGGAACTTTTAGAATTTTCATTTTTTGACCAAAACGACAGGACCGGACCTGATAAAAATGTTGATATGGATGTTATTTTTTTTCTGACTGCGATTTCAAAACCATGCACCAGAATCAACTTCTTTCAACTCAGTAATGTATTTTGGATGTGTACCTAGAGTTTAAAGCAGAAAAACAGGAACTTTTAGAATTTTCATTTTTTGACCAAAACGACAGGACCGGAGCTGATAAAAATGTTGATATGGATGTTATTTATTTTCTGACTGCGATTTCAAAACCATACACCAGAATTCACTTCTTTAAACTCAGTAATGCATTTTGGATGTGTACCTAGAGTTTAAAGCAGAAAAACAGGAACTTTTAGAATTTTCATTTTTTGACCAAAACGACAGGACCGGAGCTGATTAAAATGTTGATATGATTGTTGTTTTTTTCTGACTGCGATTTCAAAACCATGCACCAGAATTCACTTCTTTCAACTCAGTAATGCATTTTGGATGTGTACCTAGAGTTTAAAGCAGAAAAACAGTAACTTTTAGAATTTTCATTTTTTGACCAAAACGACAGGTCCGGAGCTGATAAAAATGTTGATATTGATGTAATTTTTTTTCTGACTGCGGTTTCAAAACCATGCACCAGAATTAACTTCTTTCAACTCAGTAATGCATTTTGGATGTGTACCTAGAGTTTAAAGCAGAAAAACAGGAACTTTTAGAATTTTCATTTTTTGACCAAAACGACAGGACCGGAGCTGATAAAAATGTTGATATGGATGTTATTTTTTTTCTGACTGCGATTTCAAAACCATGCACCAGAATTCACTTCTTTCAACTCAGTAATGCATTTTGGATGTGTACCTAGAGTTTAAAGCAGAAAAACAGGAACTTTTAGAATTTTCATTTTTTGACCAAAACGACAGGACAAGAACTGATTAAAATGTTGATATGATTGTTATTTTTTTCTGACTGCGATATCAAAACCATGCACCAGAATTCACTTCTTTCAACTCAGTAATGCATTTTGGATGTGTACCTAGAGTTTAAAGCAGAAAAACAGGAACTTTTAGAATTTTCATTTTTTTGACCAAAACGACAGGACCGGACCTGATAAAAATGTTGATATGGATGTTATTTTTTTTCTGACTGCGATTTCAAAACCATGCACCAGAATTCACTTCTTTAAACTCAGTAATGCATTTTGGATGTGTACCTAGAGTTTAAAGCAGAAAAACAGGAACTTTTAGAATTTTCATTTTTTCACCAAAACGACAGGACCGGAACTGATTAAAATGTTGATATGATTGTTATTTTTTTTCTGACTGCGATATCAAAACCATGCACCAGAATTCACTTCTTTCAACTCAGTAATGCATTTTGGATGTGTACCTAGAGTTTAAAGCAGAAAAACAGGAACTTTTAGAATTTTCATTTTTTGACCAAAACGACAGGACCGGAGCTGATAAAAATGTTGATATGGATGTTATTTTTTTTCTGACTGCGATTTCAAAACCATGCACCAGAATTCACTTCTTTTAACTCAGTAATGCATTTTGGATGTGTACCTAGAGTTTAAAGCAGAAAAACAGGAACTTTTAGAATTTTCATTTGTTGACCAAAACGACAGGACCGGACCTGATAAAAATGTTGATATGGATGTTATTTTTTTTCTGACTGTGATTTCAAAACCATGCACCAGAATTCACTTCTTTCAACTCAGTAATGCATTTTGATTGTGTACCTAGAGTTTAAAGCAGAAAAACAGGAACTTTTAGAATTTTCATTTTTTGACCAAAACGACAGGACCGGAGCTGATAAAAATGTTGATATGGATGTTATTTTTTTTCTGACTGCGATTTCAAAACCATGCACCAGAATTCACTTCTTTCAACTCAGTAATGCATTTTGGATGTGTACCTAGAGTTTAAAGCAGAAAAACAGGAACTTTTGGAATTTTCATTTTTTGACCAAAACGACAGGACAAGAACTGATTAAAATGTTGATATGATTGTTATTTTTTTCTGACTGCGATATCAAAACCATGCACCAGAATTCACTTCTTTCAACTCAGTAATGCATTTTGGATGTGTACCTAGAGTTTAAAGCAGAAAAACAGGAACTTTTAGAATTTTCATTTTTTGACCAAAACGACAGGACCGGAGCTGATAAAAATGTTGATATGGATGTTATTTTTTTTCTGACTGCGATTTCAAAACCATGCACCAGAATTCACTTCTTTCAACTCAGTAATGCATTTTGGATGTGTACCTAGAGTTTAAAGCAGAAAAACAGGAACTTTTAGAATTTTCATTTTTTGACCAAAACGACAGGACAAGAACTGATTAAAATGTTGATATGATTGTTATTTTTTTCTGACTGCGATATCAAAACCATGCACCAGAATTCACTTCTTTCAACTCAGTAATGCATTTTGGATGTGTACCTAGAGTTTAAAGCAGAAAAACAGGAACTTTTAGAATTTTAATTTTTTGACCAAAACGACAGGACCGGAGCTGATAAAAATGTTGATATGGATGTTATTTTTTTTCTGACTGCGATTTCAAAACCATGCACCAGAATTCACTTCTTTAAACTCAGTAATGCATTTTGGATGTGTACCTAGAGTTTAAAGCAGAAAAACAGGAACTTTTAGAATTTTCATTTTTTGACCAAAACGACAGGACCGGAACTGAATAAAATGTTGATATGATTGTTATTTTTTTTCTGACTGCGATATCAAAACCATGCACCAGAATTCACTTCTTTCAACTCAGTAATGCATTTTGGATGTGTACCTAGAGTTTAAAGCAGAAAAACAGGAACTTTTAGAATTTTCATTTTTTGACCAAAACGACAGGACCGGAGCTGATAAAAATGTTGATATGGATGTTATTTTTTTTCTGACTGCGATTTCAAAACCATGCACCAGAATTCACTTCTTTCAACTCAGTAATGCATTTTGGATGTGTACCTAGAGTTTAAAGCAGAAAAACAGGAACTTTTAGAATTTTCATTTTTTGACCAAAACGACAGGACCGGAGCTGATAAAAATGTTGATATGGATGTTATTTTTTTTCTGACTGCGATTTCAAAACCATGCACCAGAATTCACTTCTTTCAACTCAGTAATGCATTTTGGATGTGTACCTAGAGTTTAAAGCAGAAAAACAGGAACTTTTAGAATTTTCATTTGTTGACCAAAACGACAGGACCGGACCTGATAAAAATGTTGATATGGATGTTATTTTTTTTCTGACTGTGATTTCAAAACCATGCACCAGAATTCACTTCTTTCAACTCAGTAATGCATTTTGATTGTGTACCTAGAGTTTAAAGCAGAAAAACAGGAACTTTTAGAATTTTCATTTTTTGACCAAAACGACAGGACCGGAGCTGATAAAAATGTTGATATGGATGTTATTTTTTTTCTGACTGCGATTTCAAAACCATGCACCAGAATTCACTTCTTTCAACTCAGTAATGCATTTTGGATGTGTACCTAGAGTTTAAAGCAGAAAAACAGGAACTTTTAGAATTTTCATTTTTTGACCAAAACGACAGGACAAGAACTGATTAAAATGTTGATATGATTGTTATTTTTTTCTGACTGCGATATCAAAACCATGCACCAGAATTCACTTCTTTCAACTCAGTAATGCATTTTGGATGTGTACCTAGAGTTTAAAGCAGAAAAACAGGAACTTTTAGAATTTTCATTTTTTGACCAAAACGACAGGACCGGACCTGATAAAAATGTTGATATGGATGTTATTTTTTTTCTGACTGCGATTTCAAAACCATGCACCAGAATTCACTTCTTTAAACTCAGTAATGCATTTTGGATGTGTACCTAGAGTTTAAAGCAGAAAAACAGGAACTTTTAGAATTTTCATTTTTTGACCAAAACGACAGGACAAGAACTGATTAAAATGTTGATATGATTGTTATTTTTTTCTGACTGCGATATCAAAACCATGCACCAGAATTCACTTCTTTCAACTCAGTAATGCATTTTGGATGTGTACCTAGAGTTTAAAGCAGAAAAACAGGAACTTTTAGAATTTTCATTTTTTGACCAAAACGACAGGACCGGACCTGATAAAAATGTTGATATGGATGTTATTTTTTTTCTGACTGCGATTTCAAAACCATGCACCAGAATTCACTTCTTTAAACTCAGTAATGCATTTTGGATGTGTACCTAGAGTTTAAAGCAGAAAAACAGGAACTTTTAGAATTTTCATTTTTTCACCAAAACGACAGGACCGGAACTGATTAAAATGTTGATATGATTGTTATTTTTTTTCTGACTGCGATATCAAAACCATGCACCAGAATTCACTTCTTTCAACTCAGTAATGCATTTTGGATGTGTAACTAGAGTTTAAAGCAGAAAAACAGGAACTTTTAGAATTTTCATTTTTTGACCAAAACGACAGGACCGGAGCTGATAAAAATGTTGATATGGATGTTATTTTTTTTCTGACTGCGATTTCAAAACCATGCACCAGAATTCACTTCTTTCAACTCAGTAATGCATTTTGGATGTGTACCTAGAGTTTAAAGCAGAAAAACAGGAACTTTTAGAATTTTCATTTGTTGACCAAAACGACAGGACCGGACCTGATAAAAATGTTGATATGGATGTTATTTTTTTTCTGACTGTGATTTCAAAACCATGCACCAGAATTCACTTCTTTCAACTCAGTAATGCATTTTGATTGTGTACCTAGAGTTTAAAGCAGAAAAACAGGAACTTTTAGAATTTTCATTTTTTGACCAAAACGACAGGACCGGAGCTGATAAAAATGTTGATATGGATGTTATTTTTTTTCTGACTGCGATTTCAAAACCATGCACCAGAATTCACTTCTTTCAACTCAGTAATGCATTTTGGATGTGTACCTAGAGTTTAAAGCAGAAAAACAGGAACTTTTAGAATTTTCATTTTTTGACCAAAACGACAGGACAAGAACTGATTAAAATGTTGATATGATTGTTATTTTTTTCTGACTGCGATATCAAAACCATGCACCAGAATTCACTTCTTTCAACTCAGTAATGCATTTTGGATGTGTACCTAGAGTTTAAAGCAGAAAAACAGGAACTTTTAGAATTTTCATTTTTTGACCAAAACGACAGGACCGGACCTGATAAAAATGTTGATATGGATGTTATTTTTTTTCTGACTGCGATTTCAAAACCATGCACCAGAATTCACTTCTTTCAACTCAGTAATGCATTTTGGATGTGTACCTAGAGTTTAAAGCAGAAAAACAGGAACTTTTAGAATTTTCATTTTTTGACCAAAACGACAGGACAAGAACTGATTAAAATGTTGATATGATTGTTATTTTTTTCTGACTGCGATATCAAAACCATGCACCAGAATTCACTTCTTTCAACTCAGTAATGCATTTTGGATGTGTACCTAGAGTTTAAAGCAGAAAAACAGGAACTTTTAGAATTTTCATTTTTTGACCAAAACGACAGGACCGGACCTGATAAAAATGTTGATATGGATGTTATTTTTTTTCTGACTGCGATTTCAAAACCATGCACCAGAATTCACTTCTTTAAACTCAGTAATGCATTTTGGATGTGTACCTAGAGTTTAAAGCAGAAAAACAGGAACTTTTAGAATTTTCATTTTTTCACCAAAACGACAGGACCGGAACTGATTAAAATGTTGATATGATTGTTATTTTTTTTCTGACTGCGATATCAAAACCATGCACCAGAATTCACTTCTTTCAACTCAGTAATGCATTTTGGATGTGTACCTAGAGTTTAAAGCAGAAAAACAGGAACTTTTAGAATTTTCATTTTTTGACCAAAACGACAGGACCGGAGCTGATAAAAATGTTGATATGGATGTTATTTTTTTTCTGACTGCGATTTCAAAACCATGCACCAGAATTCACTTCTTTAAACTCAGTAATGCATTTTGGATGTGTACCTAGAGTTTAAAGCAGAAAAACAGGAACTTTTAGAATTTTCATTTTTTGACCAAAACGACAGGACCGGAACTTATTAAAATGTTGATATGATTGTTATTTTTATTCTGACTGCGATATCAAAACCATGCACCAGAATTCACTTCTTTCAACTCAGTAATGCATTTTGGATGTGTACCTAGAGTTTAAAGCAGAAAAACAGGAACTTTTAGAATTTTCATTATTTGACCAAAACGACAGGACCGGAGCTGATAAAAATGTGGATATGGATGTTATTTTTTTCTGACTGCGATTTCAAAACCATGCACCAGAATCAACTTCTTTCAACTCAGTAATGCATTTTGGATGTGTACCTAGAGTTTAAAGCAGAAAAACAGGAACTTTTAGAATTTTCATTTTTTTACCAAAACGACAGGACCGGAGCTGATAAAAATGTTGATATGGATGTTATTTTTTTTCTGACTGCGATTTCAAAACCATGCACCAGAATTCACTTCTTTAAACTCAGTAATGCATTTTGGATGTGTACCTAGAGTTTAAAGCAGAAAAACAGGAACTTTTAGAATTTTCATTTTTTGACCAAAACGACAGGACCGGAACTGATTAAAATGTTGATATGATTGTTATTTTTTTTCTGACTGCGATATCAAAACCATGCACCAGAATTCACTTCTTTCAACTCAGTAATGCATTTTGGATGTGTACCTAGAGTTTAAAGCAGAAAAACAGGAACTTTTAGAATTTTCATTTTTTGACCAAAACGACAGGACCGGAGCTGATAAAAATGTTGATATGGATGTTATTTTTTTTCTGACTGCGATTTCAAAACCATGCACCAGAATCAACTTCTTTCAACTCAGTAATGCATTTTGGATGTGTACCTAGAGTTTAAAGCAGAAAAACAGGAACTTTTAGAATTTTCATTTTTTGACCAAAACGACAGGACCGGACCTGATAAAAATGTTGATATGGATGTTATTTTTTTTCTGACTGCGATTTCAAAACCATGCACCAGAATCAACTTCTTTCAACTCAGTAATGCATTTTGGATGTGTACCTAGAGTTTAAAGCAGAAAAACAGGAACTTTTAGAATTTTGATTTTTTGACCAAAACGACAGGACCGGAGCTGATAAAAATGTTGATATTGATGTTAATTTTTTTCTGACTGCGATTTTAAAACCATGCACCAGAATTCACTTCTTTAAACTCAGTAATGCATTTTGGATGTGTACCTAGAGTTTAAAGCAGAAAAACAGGAACTTTTAGAATTTTCATTTTTTGACCAAAACGACAGGACCGGAGCTGATTAAAATGTTGATATGATTGTTATTTTTTTTCTGACTGCGATTTCAAAACCATGCACCAGAATTCACTTCTTTCAACTCAGTAATGCATTTTGGATGTGTACCTAGAGTTTAAAGCAGAAAAACAGGAACTTTTAGAATTTTCATTTTTTGACCAAAACGACAGGTCCGGAGCTGATAAAAATGTTGATATTGATGTAATTTTTTTTCTGACTGCGATTTCAAAACCTTGCACCAGAATCAACTTCTTTAAACTCAGTAATGCATTTTGGATGTGTACCTAGAGTTTAAAGCAGAAAAACAGGAACTTTTAGAATTTTCATTTTTTGACCAAAACGACAGGACCGGAGCTGATAAAAATGTTGATATGGATGTTATTTTTTTTCTGACTGCGATTTCAAAACCATGCACCAGAATTCACTTCTTTCAACTCAGTAATGCATTTTGGATGTGTACCTAGAGTTTAAAGCAGAAAAACAGGAACTTTTAGAATTTTCATTTGTTGACCAAAACGACAGGACCGGACCTGATAAAAATGTTGATATGGATGTTATTTTTTTTCTGACTGCGATTTCAAAACCATGCACCAGAATTCACTTCTTTCAACTCAGTAATGCATTTTGGATGTGTACCTAGAGTTTAAAGCAGAAAAACAGGAATTTTTAGAATTTTAATTTTTTGACCAAAACGACAGGACCGGAGCTGATAAAAATGTTGATATGGATGTTATTTTTTTTCTGACTGCGATTTCAAAACCATGCACCAGAATTCACTTCTTTCAACTCAGTAATGCATTTTGGATGTGTACCTAGAGTTTAAAGCAGAAAAACAGGAACTTTTAGAATTTTCATTTTTTGACAAAAACGACAGGACCAGAGCTGATAAAAATGTTGATATGGATGTTATTTTTTTTTCTGACTGCGATTTCAAAACCATGCACCAGAATTCACTTCTTTCAACTCAGTAATGCATTTTGGATGTGTACCTAGAGTTTAAAGCAGAAAAACAGTAACTTTTAGAATTTTCATTTTTTGACCAAAACGACAGGACCGGAGCTGATAAAAATGTTGATATTGATGTAATTTTTTTTCTGACTGCGGTTTCAAAACCATGCACCAGAATTCACTTCTTTCAACTCAGTAATGCATTTTGGATGTGTACCTAGAGTTTAAAGCAGAAAAACAGGAACTTTTAGAATTTTCATTTGTTGACCAAAACGACAGGACCGGACCTGATAAAAATGTTGATATGGATGTTATTTTTTTTCTGACTGCGATTTCAAAACCATGCACCAGAATTCACTTCTTTCAACTCAGTAATGCATTTTGGATGTGTACCTAGAGTTTAAAGCAGAAAAACAGGAACTTTTAGAATTTTCATTTTTTGACCAAAACGACAGGACCGGAGCTGATAAAAATGTTGATATGGATGTTATTTTTTTTCTGACTGTGATTTCAAAACCATGCACCAGAATCAACTTCTTTCAACTCAGTAATGCATTTTGGATGTGTACCTAGAGTTTAAAGCAGAAAAACAGGAACTTTTAGAATTTTCATTTTTTGACCAAAACGACAGGACCGGACCTGATAAAAATGTTGATATGGATGTTATTTTTTTTCTGACTGCGATTTCAAAACCATGCACCAGAATCAACTTCTTTCAACTCAGTAATGCATTTTGGATGTGTACCTAGAGTTTAAAGCAGAAAAACAGGAACTTTTAGAATTTTGATTTTTTGACCAAAACGACAGGACCGGAGCTGATAAAAATGTTGATATGGATGTTATTTTTTTTCTGACTGCGATTTTAAAACCATGCACCAGAATTCACTTCTTTAAACTCAGTAATGCATTTTGGATGTGTACCTAGAGTTTAAAGCAGAAAAACAGGAAGTTTTAGAATTTTCATTTTTTGACCAAAACGACAGGTCCGGAGCTGATAAAAATGTTGATATGGATGTTATTTTTTTTCTGACTGCGATTTCAAAACCATGCACCAGAATCAACTTCTTTCAACTCAGTAATGCATTTTGGATGTGTACCTAGAGTTTAAAGCAGAAAAACAGGAACTTTTAGAATTTTGATTTTTTGACCAAAACGACAGGACCGGAGCTGATAAAAATGTTGATATGGATGTTATTTTTTTTCTGACTGCGATTTTAAAACCATGCACCAGAATTCACTTCTTTAAACTCAGTAATGCATTTTGGATGTGTACCTAGAGTTTAAAGCAGAAAAACAGGAACTTTTAGAATTTTCATTTTTTGACCAAAACGACAGGACCGGAGCTGATAAAAATGTTGATATGGATGTTATTTTTTTTCTGACTGCGATTTCAAAACCATGCACCAGAATTCACTTCTTTCAACTCAGTAATGCATTTTGGATGTGTACCTAGAGTTTAAAGCAGAAAAACAGGAACTTTTAGAATTTTCATTTGTTGACCAAAACGACAGGACCGGACCTGATAAAAATGTTGATATGGATGTTATTTTTTTTCTGACTGCGATTTCAAAACCATGCACCAGAATTCACTTCTTTCAACTCAGTAATGCATTTTGGATGTGTACCTAGAGTTTAAAGCAGAAAAACAGGAATTTTTAGAATTTAAATTTTTTGACCAAAACGACAGGACCGGAGCTGATAAAAATGTTGATATGGATGTTATTTTTTTTCTGACTGCGATTTCAAAACCATGCACCAGAATTCACTTCTTTCAACTCAGTAATGCATTTTGGATGTGTACCTAGAGTTTAAAGCAGAAAAACAGGAACTTTTAGAATTTTCATTTTTTGACCAAAACGACAGGACCAGAGCTGATAAAAATGTTGATATGGATGTTATTTTTTTCTGACTGCGATTTCAAAACCATGCACCAGAATTCACTTCTTTAAACTCAGTAATGCATTTTGGATGTGTACCTAGAGTTTAAAGCAGAAAAACAGGAACTTTTAGAATTTTAATTTTTTGACCAAAACGACAGGACCGGAGCTGATAAAAATGTTGATATGGATGTTATTTTTTTTCTGACTGCGATTTCAAAACCATGCACCAGAATTCACTTCTTTCAACTCAGTAATGCATTTTGGATGTGTACCTAGAGTTTAAAGCAGAAAAACAGGAACTTTTAGAATTTTCATTTTTTGAACAAAACGACAGGACCGGAGCTGATAAAAATGTTGATATGGATGTTATTTTTTTTCTGACTGCGATTTCAAAACCATGCACCAGAATTCACTTCTTTCAACTCAGTAATGCATTTTGGATGTGTACCTAGAGTTTAAAGCAGAAAAACAGGAACTTTTAGAATTTTCATTTTTTGACCAAAACGACAGGACCGGAGCTGATAAAAATGTTGATATGGATGTTATTTTTTTTCTGACTGCAGTTTCAAAACCATGCACCAGAATTCACTTCTTTCAACTCAGTAATGCATTTTGGATGTGTACCTAGAGTTTAAAGCAGAAAAACAGGAACTTTTAGAATTTTAATTTTTTGACCAAAACGACAGGACCGGAGCTGATAAAAATGTTGATATGGATGTTATTTTTTTTCTGACTGCGATTTCAAAACCATGCACCAGAATTCACTTCTTTAAACTCAGTAATGCATTTTGGATGTGTACCTAGAGTTTAAAGCAGAAAAACAGGAACTTTTAGAATTTTCATTTTTTGACCAAAACGACAGGACCGGAGCTGATAAAAATGTTGATATGGATGTTATTTTTTTTTCTGACTGCGATTTCAAAACCATGCACCAGAATCAACTTCTTTCAACTCAGTAATGCATTTTGGATGTGTACCTAGAGTTTAAAGCAGAAAAACAGGAACTTTTAGAATTTTCATTTTTTGACCAAAACGACAGGACCGGAGCTGATAAAAATGTTGATATGGATGTTATTTTTTTTCTGACTGCGATTTCAAAACCATGCACCAGAATTCACTTCTTTAAACTCAGTAATGCATTTTGGATGTGTACCTAGAGTTTAAAGCAGAAAAACAGGAACTTTTAGAATTTTCATTTTTTGACCAAAACGACAGGACCGGAATTGATTAAAATGTTGATATGATTGTTATTTTTTTTCTGACTGCGATATCAAAACCATGCACCAGAATTCACTTCTTTCAACTCAGTAATGCATTTTGGATGTGTACCTAGAGTTTAAAGCAGAAAAACAGGAACTTTTAGAATTTTCATTTTTTGACCAAAACGACAGGTCCGGAGCTGATAAAAATGTTGATATTGATGTAATTTTTTTTCTGACTGCGGTTTCAAAACCTTGCACCAGAATCAACTTCTTTAAACTCAGTAATGCATTTTGGATGTGTACCTAGAGTTTAAAGCAGAAAAACAGGAACTTTTAGAATTTTCATTTTTTGACCAAAACGACAGGACCGGAGCTGATAAAAATGTTGATATGGATGTTATTTTTTTTCTGACTGCGATTTCAAAACCATGCACCAGAATTCACTTCTTTTAACTCAGTAATGCATTTTGGATGTGTACCTAGAGTTTAAAGCAGAAAAACAGGAACTTTTAGAATTTTCATTTTTTGACCAAAACGACAGGACCGGACCTGATAAAAATGTTGATATGGATGTTATTTTTTTTCTGACTGCGATTTCAAAACCATGCACCAGAATCAACTTCTTTCAACTCAGTAATGTATTTTGGATGTGTACCTAGAGTTTAAAGCAGAAAAACAGGAACTTTTAGAATTTTCATTTTTTGACCAAAACGACAGGACCGGAGCTGATAAAAATGTTGATATGGATGTTATTTATTTTCTGACTGCGATTTCAAAACCATACACCAGAATTCACTTCTTTAAACTCAGTAATGCATTTTGGATGTGTACCTAGAGTTTAAAGCAGAAAAACAGGAACTTTTAGAATTTTCATTTTTTGACCAAAACGACAGGACCGGAGCTGATTAAAATGTTGATATGATTGTTGTTTTTTTCTGACTGCGATTTCAAAACCATGCACCAGAATTCACTTCTTTCAACTCAGTAATGCATTTTGGATGTGTACCTAGAGTTTAAAGCAGAAAAACAGTAACTTTTAGAATTTTCATTTTTTGACCAAAACGACAGGTCCGGAGCTGATAAAAATGTTGATATTGATGTAATTTTTTTTCTGACTGCGGTTTCAAAACCATGCACCAGAATTAACTTCTTTCAACTCAGTAATGCATTTTGGATGTGTACCTAGAGTTTAAAGCAGAAAAACAGGAACTTTTAGAATTTTCATTTTTTGACCAAAACGACAGGACCGGAGCTGATAAAAATGTTGATATGGATGTTATTTTTTTTCTGACTGCGATTTCAAAACCATGCACCAGAATTCACTTCTTTCAACTCAGTAATGCATTTTGGATGTGTACCTAGAGTTTAAAGCAGAAAAACAGGAACTTTTAGAATTTTCATTTTTTGACCAAAACGACAGGACAAGAACTGATTAAAATGTTGATATGATTGTTATTTTTTTCTGACTGCGATATCAAAACCATGCACCAGAATTCACTTCTTTCAACTCAGTAATGCATTTTGGATGTGTACCTAGAGTTTAAAGCAGAAAAACAGGAACTTTTAGAATTTTCATTTTTTTGACCAAAACGACAGGACCGGACCTGATAAAAATGTTGATATGGATGTTATTTTTTTTCTGACTGCGATTTCAAAACCATGCACCAGAATTCACTTCTTTAAACTCAGTAATGCATTTTGGATGTGTACCTAGAGTTTAAAGCAGAAAAACAGGAACTTTTAGAATTTTCATTTTTTCACCAAAACGACAGGACCGGAACTGATTAAAATGTTGATATGATTGTTATTTTTTTTCTGACTGCGATATCAAAACCATGCACCAGAATTCACTTCTTTCAACTCAGTAATGCATTTTGGATGTGTACCTAGAGTTTAAAGCAGAAAAACAGGAACTTTTAGAATTTTCATTTTTTGACCAAAACGACAGGACCGGAGCTGATAAAAATGTTGATATGGATGTTATTATTTTTCTGACTGCGATTTCAAAACCATGCACCAGAATTCACTTCTTTAAACTCAGTAATGCATTTTGGATGTGTACCTAGAGTTTAAAGCAGAAAAACAGGAACTTTTAGAATTTTCATTTTTTGACCAAAACGACAGGACCGGAACTTATTAAAATGTTGATATGATTGTTATTTTTATTCTGACTGCGATATCAAAACCATGCACCAGAATTCACTTCTTTCAACTCAGTAATGCATTTTGGATGTGTACCTAGAGTTTAAAGCAGAAAAACAGGAACTTTTAGAATTTTCATTATTTGACCAAAACGACAGGACCGGAGCTGATAAAAATGTTGATATGGATGTTATTTTTTTCTGACTGCGATTTCAAAACCATGCACCAGAATCAAATTCTTTCAACTCAGTAATGCATTTTGGATGTGTACCTAGAGTTTAAAGCAGAAAAACAGGAACTTTTAGAATTTTTATTTTTTGACCAAAACGACAGGACCGGAGCTGATAAAAATGTTGATATGGATGTTATTTTTTTTCTGACTGCGATTTCAAAACCATGCACCAGAATTCACTTCTTTAAACTCAGTAATGCATTTTGGATGTGTACCTAGAGTTTAAAGCAGAAAAACAGGAACTATTAGAATTTTCATTTTTTTGACCAAAACGACAGGACCGGAACTGATTAAAATGTTGATATGATTGTTATTTTTTTTCTGACTGTGATATCAAAACCATGCACCAGAATTCACTTCTTTCAACTCAGTAATGCATTTTGGATGTGTACCTAGAGTTTAAAGCAGAAAAACAGGAACTTTTAGAATTTTCATTTTTTGACCAAAACGACAGGACCGGAGCTGATAAAAATGTTGATATGGATGTTGTTATTTTTTTTCTGACTGCGATTTCAAAACCATGCACCAGAATCAACTTCTTTCAACTCAGTAATGCATTTTGGATGTGTACCTAGAGTTTAAAGCAGAAAAACAGGAACTTTTAGAATTTTCATTTTTTGACCAAAACAACAGGACCGGAGCTGATAAAAATGTTGATATGGATGTTATTTTTTTTCTGACTGCGATTTCAAAACCATGCACCAGAATTCACTTCTTTCAACTCAGTAATGCATTTTGGATGTGTACCTAGAGTTTAAAGCAGAAAAACAGGAACTTTTAGAATTTTCATTTTTTTGACCAAAACGACAGGACCGGACCTGATAAAAATGTTGATATGGATGTTATTTTTTTTCTGACTGCGATTTCAAAACCATGCACCAGAATTCACTTCTTTAAACTCAGTAATGCATTTTGGATGTGTACCTAGAGTTTAAAGCAGAAAAACAGGAACTTTTAGAATTTTCATTTTTTCACCAAAACGACAGGACCGGAACTGATTAAAATGTTGATATGATTGTTATTTTTTTTCTGACTGCGATATCAAAACCATGCACCAGAATTCACTTCTTTCAACTCAGTAATGCATTTTGGATGTGTACCTAGAGTTTAAAGCAGAAAAACAGGAACTTTTAGAATTTTCATTTTTTGACCAAAACGACAGGACCGGAGCTGATAAAAATGTTGATATGGATGTTATTTTTTTTCTGACTGCGATTTCAAAACCATGCACCAGAATTCACTTCTTTAAACTCAGTAATGCATTTTGGATGTGTACCTAGAGTTTAAAGCAGAAAAACAGGAACTTTTAGAATTTTCATTTTTTGACCAAAACGACAGGACCGGAACTTATTAAAATGTTGATATGATTGTTATTTTTATTCTGACTGCGATATCAAAACCATGCACCAGAATTCACTTCTTTCAACTCAGTAATGCATTTTGGATGTGTACCTAGAGTTTAAAGCAGAAAAACAGGAACTTTTAGAATTTTCATTATTTGACCAAAACGACAGGACCGGAGCTGATAAAAATGTTGATATGGATGTTATTTTTTTCTGACTGCGATTTCAAAACCATGCACCAGAATCAAATTCTTTCAACTCAGTAATGCATTTTGGATGTGTACCTAGAGTTTAAAGCAGAAAAACAGGAACTTTTAGAATTTTTATTTTTTGACCAAAACGACAGGACCGGAGCTGATAAAAATGTTGATATGGATGTTATTTTTTTTCTGACTGCGATTTCAAAACCATGCACCAGAATTCACTTCTTTAAACTCAGTAATGCATTTTGGATGTGTACCTAGAGTTTAAAGCAGAAAAACAGGAACTATTAGAATTTTCATTTTTTTGACCAAAACGACAGGACCGGAACTGATTAAAATGTTGATATGATTGTTATTTTTTTTCTGACTGTGATATCAAAACCATGCACCAGAATTCACTTCTTTCAACTCAGTAATGCATTTTGGATGTGTACCTAGAGTTTAAAGCAGAAAAACAGGAACTTTTAGAATTTTCATTTTTTGACCAAAACGACAGGACCGGAGCTGATAAAAATGTTGATATGGATGTTGTTATTTTTTTTCTGACTGCGATTTCAAAACCATGCACCAGAATCAACTTCTTTCAACTCAGTAATGCATTTTGGATGTGTACCTAGAGTTTAAAGCAGAAAAACAGGAACTTTTAGAATTTTCATTTTTTGACCAAAACGATAGGACCGGAGCTGATAAAAATGTTGATATGGATGTTATTTTTTTTCTGACTGCGATTTCAAAACCATGCACCAGAATTCACTTCTTTCAACTCAGTAATGCATTTTGGATGTGTACCTAGAGTTTAAAGCAGAAAAACAGGAACTTTTAGAATTTTCATTTGTTGACCAAAACGACAGGACCGGACCTGATAAAAATGTTGATATGGATGTTATTTTTTTTCTGACTGTGATTTCAAAACCATGCACCAGAATTCACTTCTTTCAACTCAGTAATGCATTTTGATTGTGTACCTAGAGTTTAAAGCAGAAAAACAGGAACTTTTAGAATTTTCATTTTTTGACCAAAACGACAGGACCGGAGCTTATAAAAATGTTGATATGGATGTTATTTTTTTTCTGACTGCGATTTCAAAACCATGCACCAGAATTCACTTCTTTCAACTCAGTAATGCATTTTGGATGTGTACATAGAGTTTAAAGCAGAAAAACAGGAATTTTTAGAATTTTCATTTTTTGACCAAAATGACAGGACCGGAGCTGATAAAAATGTTGATATGGATGTTATTTTTTTTCTGACTGCGATTTCAAAACCATGCACCAGAATTCACTTCTTTCAACTCAGTAATGCATTTTGGATGTGTACCTAGAGTTTAAAGCAGAAAAACAGGAACTTTTAGAATTTTCATTTTTTGACCAAAACGACAGGACCGGAGCTGATAAAAATGTTGATATGGATGTTATTTTTTTTCTGACTGCGATTTCAAAACCATGCACCAGAATTCACTTCTTAAAACTCAGTAATGCATTTTGGATGTGTACCTAGAGTTTAAAGCAGAAAAACAGGAACTTTTAGAATTTTCATTTTTTGACCAAAACGACAGGACCGGAGCTGATAAAAATGTTGATATGGATGTTATTTTTTTTCTGACTGCGATTTCAAAACCATGCACCAGAATTCACTTCTTTCAACTCAGTAATGCATTTTGGATGTGTACCTAGAGTTTAAAGAAGAAAAACAGGAACTTTTAGAATTTTCATTTTTTGACCAAAACGACAGGACCGGAGCTGATAAAAATGTTGATATGGATGTTATTTTTTTTCTGACTGCGATTTCAAAACCATGCACCAGAATTCACTTCTTTCAACTCAGTAATGCATTTTGGATGTGTACCTAGAGTTTAAAGCAGAAAAACAGGAACTTTTAGAATTTTCATTTTTTGACCAAAACGACAGGACCGGACCTGATAAAAATGTTGATATGGATGTTATTTTTTTTCTGACTGCGATTTCAAAACCATGCACCAGAATCAACTTCTTTCAACTCAGTAATGCATTTTGGATGTGTACCTAGAGTTTAAAGCAGAAAAACAGGAACTTTTAGAATTTTGATTTTTTGACCAAAACGACAGGACCGGAGCTGATAAAAATGTTGATATGGATGTTATTTTTTTTCTGACTGCGATTTTAAAACCATGCACCAGAATTCACTTCTTTAAACTCAGTAATGCATTTTGGATGTGTACCTAGAGTTTAAAGCAGAAAAACAGGAACTTTTAGAATTTTCATTTTTTGACCAAAACGACAGGACCGGAGCTGATTAAAATGTTGATATGATTGTTATTTTTTTTCTGACTGCGATTTCAAAACCATGCACCAGAATTCACTTCTTTCAACTCAGTAATGCATTTTGGATGTGTACCTAGAGTTTAAAGCAGAAAAACAGGAACTTTTAGAATTTTAATTTTTTGACCAAAACGACAGGTCCGGAGCTGATAAAAATGTTGATATTGATGTAATTTTTTTTCTGACTGCGATTTCAAAACCTTGCACCAGAATCAACTTCTTTAAACTCAGTAATGCATTTTGGATGTGGACCTAGAGTTTAAAGCAGAAAAACAGGAACTTTTAGAATTTTCATTTTTTGACCAAAATGACAGGACCGGAGCTGATAAAAATGTTGATATGGATGTTATTTTTTTTCTGACTGCGATTTCAAAACCATGCACCAGAATTCACTTCTTTCAACTCAGTAATGCATTTTGGATGTGTACCTAGAGTTTAAAGCAGAAAAACAGGAACTTTTAGAATTTTCATTTGTTGACCAAAACGACAGGACCGGACCTGATAAAAATGTTGATATGGATGTTATTTTTTTTCTGACTGCGATTTCAAAACCATGCACCAGAATTCACTTCTTTCAACTCAGTAATGCATTTTGGATGTGTACCTAGAGTTTAAAGCAGAAAAACAGGAACTTTTAGAATTTTAATTTTTTGACCAAAACGACAGGACCGGAGCTGATAAAAATGTTGATATGGATGTTATTTTTTTTCTGACTGCGATTTCAAAACCATGCACCAGAATTCACTTCTTTCAACTCAGTAATGCATTTTGGATGTGTACCTAGAGTTTAAAGCAGAAAAACAGGAACTTTTAGAATTTTCATTTTTTGACCAAAACGACAGGACCGGAGCTGATAAAAATGTTGATATGGATGTTATTTTTTTTCTGACTGCGATTTCAAAACCATGCACCAGAATTCACTTCTTTAAACTCAGTAATGCATTTTGGATGTGTACCTAGAGTTTAAAGCAGAAAAACAGGAACTTTTAGAATTTTAATTTTTTGACCAAAACGACAGGACCGGAGCTGATAAAAATGTTGATATGGATGTTATTTTTTTTCTGACTGCGATTTCAAAACCATGCACCAGAATTCACTTCTTTCAACTCAGTAATGCATTTTGGATGTGTACCTAGAGTTTAAAGCAGAAAAACAGGAACTTTTAGAATTTTCATTTTTTGACCAAAACGACAGGACCGGAGCTGATAAAAATGTTGATATGGATGTTATTTTTTTTCTGACTGCGATTTCAAAACCATGCACCAGAATTCACTTCTTTCAACTCAGTAATGCATTTTGGATGTGTACCTAGAGTTTAAAGCAGAAAAACAGGAACTTTTAGAATTTTCATTTTTTGACCAAAACGACAGGACCGGAGCTGATAAAAATGTTGATATGGATGTTATTTTTTTTTCTGACTGCAGTTTCAAAACCATGCACCAGAATTCACTTCTTTCAACTCAGTAATGCATTTTGGATGTGTACCTAGAGTTTAAAGCAGAAAAACAGGAACTTTTAGAATTTTAATTTTTTGACCAAAACGACAGGACCGGAGCTGATAAAAATGTTGATATGGATGTTATTTTTTTTCTGACTGCGATTTCAAAACCATGCACCAGAATTCACTTCTTTAAACTCAGTAATGCATTTTGGATGTGTACCTAGAGTTTAAAGCAGAAAAACAGGAACTTTTAGAATTTTCATTTTTTGACCAAAACGACAGGACCGGAGCTGATAAAAATGTTGATATGGATGTTATTTTTTTTCTGACTGCGATTTCAAAACCATGCACCAGAATTCACTTCTTTCAACTCAGTAATGCATTTTGGATGTGTACCTAGAGTTTAAAGCAGAAAAACAGGAACTTTTAGAATTTTCATTTTTTGACCAAAACGACAGGACCGGAGCTGATAAAAATGTTGATATGGATGTTATTTTTTTTCTGACTGCGATTTCAAAACCATGCACCAGAATTCACTTCTTTAAACTCAGTAATGCATTTTGGATGTGTACCTAGAGTTTAAAGCAGAAAAACAGGAACTTTTAGAATTTTCATTTTTTGACCAAAACGACAGGACCGGAACTGATTAAAATGTTGATATGATTGTTATTTTTTTTCTGACTGCGATATCAAAACCATGCACCAGAATTCACTTCTTTCAACTCAGTAATGCATTTTGGATGTGTACCTAGAGTTTAAAGCAGAAAAACAGGAACTTTTAGAATTTTCATTTTTTGACCAAAACGACAGGTCCGGAGCTGATAAAAATGTTGATATTGATGTAATTTTTTTTCTGACTGCGGTTTCAAAACCTTGCACCAGAATCAACTTCTTTAAACTCAGTAATGCATTTTGGATGTGTACCTAGAGTTTAAAGCAGAAAAACAGGAACTTTTAGAATTTTCATTTTTTGACCAAAACGACAGGACCGGAGCTGATAAAAATGTTGATATGGATGTTATTTTTTTTCTGACTGCGATTTCAAAACCATGCACCAGAATTCACTTCTTTCAACTCAGTAATGCATTTTGGATGTGTACCTAGAGTTTAAAGCAGAAAAACAGGAACTTTTAGAATTTTCATTTTTTGACCAAAACGACAGGACCGGACCTGATAAAAATGTTGATATGGATGTTATTTTTTTTCTGACTGCGATTTCAAAACCATGCACCAGAATCAACTTCTTTCAACTCAGTAATGTATTTTGGATGTGTACCTAGAGTTTAAAGCAGAAAAACAGGAACTTTTAGAATTTTCATTTTTTGACCAAAACGACAGGACCGGAGCTGATAAAAATGTTGATATGGATGTTATTTTTTTTCTGACTGCGATTTCAAAACCATGCACCAGAATTCACTTCTTTCAACTCAGTAATGCATTTTGGATGTGTACCTAGAGTTTAAAGCAGAAAAACAGGAACTTTTAGAATTTTCATTTTTTGACCAAAACGACAGGACCGGAGCTGATTAAAATGTTGATATGATTGTTGTTTTTTTCTGACTGCAATTTCAAAACCATGCACCAGAATTCACTTCTTTCAACTCAGTAATGCATTTTGGATGTGTACCTAGAGTTTAAAGCAGAAAAACAGGAACTTTTAGAATTTTCATTTTTTGACCAAAACGACAGGACCGGAGCTGATAAAAATGTTGATGTGGATGTTATTTTTTTTCTGACTGCGATTTCAAAACCATGCACCAGAATTCACTTCTTTCAACTCAGTAATGCATTTTGGATGTGTACCTAGAGTTTAAAGCAGAAAAACAGGAACTTTTAGAATTTTCATTTTTTGACCAAAAACGACAGGAACGGACCTGATAAAAATGTTGATATGGATGTTATTTTTTTTCTGACTGCGATTTCAAAACCATGCACCAGAATCAACTTCTTTCAACTCAGTAATGCATTTTGGATGTGTACCTAGAGTTTAAAGCAGAAAAACAGGAACTTTTAGAATTTTCATTTTTTGACCAAAACGACAGGACCGGACCTGATAAAAATGTTGATATGGATGTTATTTTTTTTCTGACTGCGATTTCAAAACCATGCACCAGAATCAACTTCTTTCAACTCAGTAATGTATTTTGGATGTGTACCTAGAGTTTAAAGCAGAAAAACAGGAACTTTTAGAATTTTCATTTTTTGACCAAAACGACAGGACCGGAGCTGATAAAAATGTTGATATGGATGTTATTTTTTTTCTGACTGCGATTTCAAAACCATGCACCAGAATTCACTTCTTTCAACTCAGTAATGCATTTTGGATGTGTACCTAGAGTTTAAAGCAGAAAAACAGGAACTTTTAGAATTTTCATTTTTTGACCAAAACGACAGGACCGGAGCTGATTAAAATGTTGATATGATTGTTGTTTTTTTCTGACTGCAATTTCAAAACCATGCACCAGAATTCACTTCTTTCAACTCAGTAATGCATTTTGGATGTGTACCTAGAGTTTAAAGCAGAAAAACAGGAACTTTTAGAATTTTCATTTTTTGACCAAAACGACAGGACCGGAGCTGATAAAAATGTTGATGTGGATGTTATTTTTTTTCTGACTGCGATTTCAAAACCATGCACCAGAATTCACTTCTTTCAACTCAGTAATGCATTTTGGATGTGTACCTAGAGTTTAAAGCAGAAAAACAGGAACTTTTAGAATTTTCATTTTTTGACCAAAAACGACAGGACCGGACCTGATAAAAATGTTGATATGGATGTTATTTTTTTTCTGACTGCGATTTCAAAACCATGCACCAGAATCAACTTCTTTCAACTCAGTAATGCATTTTGGATGTGTACCTAGAGTTTAAAGCAGAAAAACAGGAACTTTTAGAATTTTGATTTTTTGACCAAAACGACAGGACCGGAGCTGATAAAAATGTTGATATGGATGTTATTTTTTTTCTGACTGCGATTTTAAAACCATGCACCAGAATTCACTTCTTTAAACTCAGTAATGCATTTTGGATGTGTACCTAGAGTTTAAAGCAGAAAAACAGGAAGTTTTAGAATTTTCATTTTTTGACCAAAACGACAGGTCCGGAGCTGATAAAAATGTTGATATGGATGTTATTTTTTTTCTGACTGCGATTTCAAAACCATGCACCAGAATCAACTTCTTTCAACTCAGTAATGCATTTTGGATGTGTACCTAGAGTTTAAAGCAGAAAAACAGGAACTTTTAGAATTTTGATTTTTTGACCAAAACGACAGGACCGGAGCTGATAAAAATGTTGATATGGATGTTATTTTTTTTCTGACTGCGATTTTAAAACCATGCACCAGAATTCACTTCTTTAAACTCAGTAATGCATTTTGGATGTGTACCTAGAGTTTAAAGCAGAAAAACAGGAACTTTTAGAATTTTCATTTTTTGACCAAAACGACAGGACCGGAGCTGATAAAAATGTTGATATGGATGTTATTTTTTTTCTGACTGCGATTTCAAAACCATGCACCAGAATTCACTTCTTTCAACTCAGTAATGCATTTTGGATGTGTACCTAGAGTTTAAAGCAGAAAAACAGGAACTTTTAGAATTTTCATTTTTTGACCAAAACGACAGGACCGGACCTGATAAAAATGTTGATATGGATGTTATTTTTTTTCTGACTGCGATTTCAAAACCATGCACCAGAATTCACTTCTTTCAACTCAGTAATGCATTTTGGATGTGTACCTAGAGTTTAAAGCAGAAAAACAGGAATTTTTAGAATTTTAATTTTTTGACCAAAACGACAGGACCGGAGCTGATAAAAATGTTGATATGGATGTTATTTTTTTTCTGACTGCGATTTCAAAACCATGCACCAGAATTCACTTCTTTCAACTCAGTAATGCATTTTGGATGTGTACCTAGAGTTTAAAGCAGAAAAACAGGAACTTTTAGAATTTTCATTTTTTGACCAAAACGACAGGACCGGAGCTGATAAAAATGTTGATATGGATGTTATTTTTTTTCTGACTGCAGTTTCAAAACCATGCACCAGAATTCACTTCTTTCAACTCAGTAATGCATTTTGGATGTGTACCTAGAGTTTAAAGCAGAAAAACAGGAACTTTTAGAATTTTAATTTTTTGACCAAAACGACAGGACCGGAGCTGATAAAAATGTTGATATGGATGTTATTTTTTTTCTGACTGCGATTTCAAAACCATGCACCAGAATTCACTTCTTTAAACTCAGTAATGCATTTTGGATGTGTACCTAGAGTTTAAAGCAGAAAAACAGGAACTTTTAGAATTTTCATTTTTTGACCAAAACGACAGGACCAGAGCTGATAAAAATGTTGATATGGATGTTATTTTTTTTCTGACTGCGATTTCAAAACCATGCACCAGAATCAACTTCTTTCAACTCAGTAATGCATTTTGGATGTGTACCTAGAGTTTAAAGCAGAAAAACAGGAACTTTTAGAATTTTCATTTTTTGACCAAAACGACAGGACCGGAGCTGATAAAAATGTTGATATGGATGTTATTTTTTTTCTGACTGCGATTTCAAAACCATGCACCAGAATTCACTTCTTTAAACTCAGTAATGCATTTTGGATGTGTACCTAGAGTTTAAAGCAGAAAAACAGGAACTTTTAGAATTTTCATTTTTTGACCAAAACGACAGGTCCGGAGCTGATAAAAATGTTGATATTGATGTAATTTTTTTTCTGACTGCGGTTTCAAAACCTTGCACCAGAATCAACTTCTTTAAACTCAGTAATGCATTTTGGATGTGTACCTAGAGTTTAAAGCAGAAAAACAGGAACTTTTAGAATTTTCATTTTTTGACCAAAACGACAGGACCGGAGCTGATAAAAATGTTGATATGGATGTTATTTTTTTTCTGACTGCGATTTCAAAACCATGCACCAGAATTCACTTCTTTTAACTCAGTAATGCATTTTGGATGTGTACCTAGAGTTTAAAGCAGAAAAACAGGAACTTTTAGAATTTTCATTTTTTGACCAAAACGACAGGACCGGACCTGATAAAAATGTTGATATGGATGTTATTTTTTTTCTGACTGCGATTTCAAAACCATGCACCAGAATCAACTTCTTTCAACTCAGTAATGTATTTTGGATGTGTACCTAGAGTTTAAAGCAGAAAAACAGGAACTTTTAGAATTTTCATTTTTTGACCAAAACGACAGGACCGGAGCTGATAAAAATGTTGATATGGATGTTATTTTTTTTCTGACTGCGATTTCAAAACCATGCACCAGAATTCACTTCTTTCAACTCAGTAATGCATTTTGGATGTGTACCTAGAGTTTAAAGCAGAAAAACAGGAACTTTTAGAATTTTCATTTTTTGACCAAAACGACAGGACCGGAGCTGATTAAAATGTTGATATGATTGTTGTTTTTTTCTGACTGCAATTTCAAAACCATGCACCAGAATTCACTTCTTTCAACTCAGTAATGCATTTTGGATGTGTACCTAGAGTTTAAAGCAGAAAAACAGGAACTTTTAGAATTTTCATTTTTTGACCAAAACGACAGGACCGGAGCTGATAAAAATGTTGATGTGGATGTTATTTTTTTTCTGACTGCGATTTCAAAACCATGCACCAGAATTCACTTCTTTCAACTCAGTAATGCATTTTGGATGTGAACCTAGAGTTTAAAGCAGAAAAACAGGAACTTTTAGAATTTTCATTTTTTGACCAAAAACGACAGGACCGGAACTGATTAAAATGTTGATATGATTGTTATTTTTTTTCTGACTGCGATATCAAAACCATGCACCAGAATTCACTTCTTTCAACTCAGTAATGCATTTTGGATGTGTACCTAGAGTTTAAAGCAGAAAAACAGGAACTTTTAGAATTTTCATTTTTTGACCAAAACGACAGGACCGGAGCTGATAAAAATGTTGATGTGGATGTTATTTTTTTTCTGACTGCGATTTCAAAACCATGCACCAGAATTCACTTCTTTAAACTCAGTAATGCATTTTGGATGTGTACCTAGAGTTTAAAGCAGAAAAACAGGAACTTTTAGAATTTTCATTTTTTGACCAAAACGACAGGACCGGAACTTATTAAAATGTTGATATGATTGTTATTTTTATTCTGACTGCGATATCAAAACCATGCACCAGAATTCACTTCTTTCAACTCAGTAATGCATTTTGGATGTGTACCTAGAGTTTAAAGCAGAAAAACAGGAACTTTTAGAATTTTCATTATTTGACCAAAACGACAGGACCGGAGCTGATAAAAATGTTGATATGGATGTTATTTTTTTCTGACTGCGATTTCAAAACCATGCACCAGAATCAAATTCTTTCAACTCAGTAATGCATTTTGGATGTGTACCTAGAGTTTAAAGCAGAAAAACAGGAACTTTTAGAATTTTTATTTTTTGACCAAAACGACAGGACCGGAGCTGATAAAAATGTTGATATGGATGTTATTTTTTTTCTGACTGCGATTTCAAAACCATGCACCAGAATTCACTTCTTTAAACTCAGTAATGCATTTTGGATGTGTACCTAGAGTTTAAAGCAGAAAAACAGGAACTATTAGAATTTTCATTTTTTGACCAAAACGACAGGACCGGAACTGATTAAAATGTTGATATGATTGTTATTTTTTTTCTGACTGTGATATCAAAACCATGCACCAGAATTCACTTCTTTCAACTCAGTAATGCATTTTGGATGTGTACCTAGAGTTTAAAGCAGAAAAACAGGAACTTTTAGAATTTTCATTTTTTGACCAAAACGACAGGACCGGAGCTGATAAAAATGTTGATATGGATGTTGTTATTTTTTTTCTGACTGCGATTTCAAAACCATGCACCAGAATCAACTTCTTTCAACTCAGTAATGCATTTTGGATGTGTACCTAGAGTTTAAAGCAGAAAAACAGGAACTTTTAGAATTTTCATTTTTTGACCAAAACAACAGGACCGGAGCTGATAAAAATGTTGATATGGATGTTATTTTTTTTCTGACTGCGATTTCAAAACCATGCACCAGAATTCACTTCTTTAAACTCAGTAATGCATTTTGGATGTGTACCTAGAGTTTAAAGCAGAAAAACAGGAACTTTTAGAATTTTCATTTTTTGACCAAAACGACAGGACCGGAGCTGATAAAAATGTTGATATGGATGTTATTTTTTTTCTGACTGCGATTTCAAAACCATGCACCAGAATTCACTTCTTTCAACTCAGTAATGCATTTTGGATGTGTACCTAGAGTTTAAAGCAGAAAAACAGGAACTTTTAGAATTTTCATTTGTTGACCAAAACGACAGGACCGGACCTGATAAAAATGTTGATATGGATGTTATTTTTTTTCTGACTGTGATTTCAAAACCATGCACCAGAATTCACTTCTTTCAACTCAGTAATGCATTTTGATTGTGTACCTAGAGTTTAAAGCAGAAAAACAGGAACTTTTAGAATTTTCATTTTTTGACCAAAACGACAGGACCGGAGCTTATAAAAATGTTGATATGGATGTTATTTTTTTTCTGACTGCGATTTCAAAACCATGCACCAGAATTCACTTCTTTCAACTCAGTAATGCATTTTGGATGTGTACCTAGAGTTTAAAGCAGAAAAACAGGAATTTTTAGAATTTTCATTTTTTGACCAAAATGACAGGACCGGAGCTGATAAAAATGTTGATATGGATGTTATTTTTTTTCTGACTGCGATTTCAAAACCATGCACCAGAATTCACTTCTTTCAACTCAGTAATGCATTTTGGATGTGTACCTAGAGTGTAAAGCAGAAAAACAGGAACTTTTAGAATTTTCATTTTTTGACCAAAACGACAGGACCGGAGCTGATAAAAATGTTGATATGGATGTTATTTTTTTTCTGACTGCGATTTCAAAACCATGCACCAGAATTCACTTCTTTAAACTCAGTAATGCATTTTGGATGTGTACCTAGAGTTTAAAGCAGAAAAACAGGAACTTTTAGAATTTTCATTTTTTGACCAAAACGACAGGACCGGAGCTGATAAAAATGTTGATATGGATGTTATTTTTTTTCTGACTGCGATTTCAAAACCATGCACCAGAATTCACTTCTTTCAACTCAGTAATGCATTTTGGATGTGTACCTAGAGTTTAAAGCAGAAAAACAGGAACTTTTAGAATTTTCATTTTTTGACCAAAACGACAGGACCGGAGCTGATAAAAATGTTGATATGGATGTTATTTTTTTTCTGACTGCGATTTCAAAACCATGCACCAGAATTCACTTCTTTCAACTCAGTAATGCATTTTGGATGTGTACCTAGAGTTTAAAGCAGAAAAACAGGAACTTTTAGAATTTTCATTTTTTGACCAAAACGACAGGACCGGACCTGATAAAAATGTTGATATGGATGTTATTTTTTTTCTGACTGCGATTTCAAAACCATGCACCAGAATCAACTTCTTTCAACTCAGTAATGCATTTTGGATGTGTACCTAGAGTTTAAAGCAGAAAAACAGGAACTTTTAGAATTTTGATTTTTTTGACCAAAACGACAGGACCGGAGCTGATAAAAATGTTGATATGGATGTTATTTTTTTTCTGACTGCGATTTTAAAACCATGCACCAGAATTCACTTCTTTAAACTCAGTAATGCATTTTGGATGTGTACCTAGAGTTTAAAGCAGAAAAACAGGAACTTTTAGAATTTTAATTTTTTGACCAAAACGACAGGACCGGAGCTGATTAAAATGTTGATATGATTGTTATTTTTTTTCTGACTGCGATTTCAAAACCATGCACCAGAATTCACTTCTTTCAACTCAGTAATGCATTTTGGATGTGTACCTAGAGTTTAAAGCAGAAAAACAGGAACTTTTAGAATTTTAATTTTTTGACCAAAACGACAGGTCCGGAGCTGATAAAAATGTTGATATTGATGTAATTTTTTTTCTGACTGCGATTTCAAAACCTTGCACCAGAATCAACTTCTTTAAACTCAGTAATGCATTTTGGATGTGTACCTAGAGTTTAAAGCAGAAAAACAGGAACTTTTAGAATTTTCATTTTTTGACCAAAATGACAGGACCGGAGCTGATAAAAATGTTGATATGGATGTTATTTTTTTTCTGACTGCGATTTCAAAACCATGCACCAGAATTCACTTCTTTCAACTCAGTAATGCATTTTGGATGTGTACCTAGAGTTTAAAGCAGAAAAACAGGAACTTTTAGAATTTTCATTTGTTGACCAAAACGACAGGACCGGAGCTGATAAAAATGTTGATATGGATGTTATTTTTTTTCTGACTGCGATTTCAAAACCATGCACCAGAATTCACTTCTTTCAACTCAGTAATGCATTTTGGATGTGTACCTAGAGTTTAAAGCAGAAAAACAGGAACTTTTAGAATTTTCATTTTTTGACCAAAACGACAGGACCGGAGCTGATAAAAATGTTGATATGGATGTTATTTTTTTTCTGACTGCGATTTCAAAACCATGCACCAGAATTCACTTCTTTAAACTCAGTAATGCATTTTGGATGTGTACCTAGAGTTTAAAGCAGAAAAACAGGAACTTTTAGAATTTTAATTTTTTGACCAAAACGACAGGACCGGAGCTGATAAAAATGTTGATATGGATGTTATTTTTTTTCTGACTGCGATTTCAAAACCATGCACCAGAATTCACTTCTTTCAACTCAGTAATGCATTTTGGATGTGTACCTAGAGTTTAAAGCAGAAAAACAGGAACTTTTAGAATTTTCATTTTTTGACCAAAACGACAGGACCGGAGCTGATAAAAATGTTGATATGGATGTTATTTTTTTTCTGACTGCGATTTCAAAACCATGCACCAGAATTCACTTCTTTCAACTCAGTAATGCATTTTGGATGTGTACCTAGAGTTTAAAGCAGAAAAACAGGAACTTTTAGAATTTTCATTTTTTGACCAAAACGACAGGACCGGAGCTGATAAAAATGTTGATATGGATGTTATTTTTTTTTCTGACTGCAGTTTCAAAACCATGCACCAGAATTCACTTCTTTCAACTCAGTAATGCATTTTGGATGTGTACCTAGAGTTTAAAGCAGAAAAACAGGAACTTTTAGAATTTTAATTTTTTGACCAAAACGACAGGACCGGAGCTGATAAAAATGTTGATATGGATGTTATTTTTTTTCTGACTGCGATTTCAAAACCATGCACCAGAATTCACTTCTTTAAACTCAGTAATGCATTTTGGATGTGTACCTAGAGTTTAAAGCAGAAAAACAGGAACTTTTAGAATTTTCATTTTTTGACCAAAACGACAGGACCGGAGCTGATAAAAATGTTGATATGGATGTTATTTTTTTTCTGACTGCGATTTCAAAACCATGCACCAGAATTCACTTCTTTCAACTCAGTAATGCATTTTGGATGTGTACCTAGAGTTTAAAGCAGAAAAACAGGAACTTTTAGAATTTTCATTTTTTGACCAAAACGACAGGACCGGAGCTGATAAAAATGTTGATATGGATGTTATTTTTTTTCTGACTGCGATTTCAAAACCATGCACCAGAATTCACTTCTTTAAACTCAGTAATGCATTTTGGATGTGTACCTAGAGTTTAAAGCAGAAAAACAGGAACTTTTAGAATTTTCATTTTTTGACCAAAACGACAGGACCGGAACTGATTAAAATGTTGATATGATTGTTATTTTTTTTCTGACTGCGATATCAAAACCATGCACCAGAATTCACTTCTTTCAACTCAGTAATGCATTTTGGATGTGTACCTAGAGTTTAAAGCAGAAAAACAGGAACTTTTAGAATTTTCATTTTTTGACCAAAACGACAGGTCCGGAGCTGATAAAAATGTTGATATTGATGTAATTTTTTTTCTGACTGCGGTTTCAAAACCTTGCACCAGAATCAACTTCTTTAAACTCAGTAATGCATTTTGGATGTGTACCTAGAGTTTAAAGCAGAAAAACAGGAACTTTTAGAATTTTCATTTTTTGACCAAAACGACAGGACCGGAGCTGATAAAAATGTTGATATGGATGTTATTTTTTTTCTGACTGCGATTTCAAAACCATGCACCAGAATTCACTTCTTTCAACTCAGTAATGCATTTTGGATGTGTACCTAGAGTTTAAAGCAGAAAAACAGGAACTTTTAGAATTTTCATTTTTTGACCAAAACGACAGGACCGGAGCTGATAAAAATGTTGATATGGATGTTATTTTTTTTCTGACTGCGATTTCAAAACCATGCACCAGAATTCACTTCTTTTAACTCAGTAATGCATTTTGGATGTGTACCTAGAGTTTAAAGCAGAAAAACAGGAACTTTTAGAATTTTCATTTTTTGACCAAAACGACAGGACCGGACCTGATAAAAATGTTGATATGGATGTTATTTTTTTTCTGACTGCGATTTCAAAACCATGCACCAGAATCAACTTCTTTCAACTCAGTAATGTATTTTGGATGTGTACCTAGAGTTTAAAGCAGAAAAACAGGAACTTTTAGAATTTTCATTTTTTGACCAAAACGACAGGACCGGAGCTGATAAAAATGTTGATATGGATGTTATTTTTTTTCTGACTGCGATTTCAAAACCATGCACCAGAATTCACTTCTTTCAACTCAGTAATGCATTTTGGATGTGTACCTAGAGTTTAAAGCAGAAAAACAGGAACTTTTAGAATTTTCATTTTTTGACCAAAACGACAGGACCGGAGCTGATTAAAATGTTGATATGATTGTTGTTTTTTTCTGACTGCGATTTCAAAACCATGCACCAGAATTCACTTCTTTCAACTCAGTAATGCATTTTGGATGTGTACCTAGAGTTTAAAGCAGAAAAACAGGAACTTTTAGAATTTTCATTTTTTGACCAAAACGACAGGACCGGAGCTGATAAAAATGTTGATATGGATGTTATTTTTTTTCTGACTGCGATTTCAAAACCATGCACCAGAATTCACTTCTTTCAACTCAGTAATGCATTTTGGATGTGTACCTAGAGTTTAAAGCAGAAAAACAGGAACTTTTAGAATTTTCATTTTTTGACCAAAACGACAGGACCGGACCTGATAAAAATGTTGATATGGATGTTATTTTTTTCTGACTGCGATTTCAAAACCATGCACCAGAATCAACTTCTTTCAACTCAGTAATGCATTTTGGATGTGTACCTAGAGTTTAAAGCAGAAAAACAGGAACTTTTAGAATTTTCATTTTTTGACCAAAACGACAGGACCGGAGCTGATTAAAATGTTGATATGATTGTTATTTTTTTTCTGACTGCGATTTCAAAACCATGCACCAGAATTCACTTCTTTCAACTCAGTAATGCATTTTGGATGTGTACCTAGAGTTTAAAGCAGAAAAACAGGAACTTTTAGAATTTTCATTTTTTGACCAAAACGACAGGTCCGGAGCTGATAAAAATGTTGATATTGATGTAATTTTTTTTCTGACTGCGGTTTCAAACCCTTGCACCAGAATCAACTTCTTTAAACTCAGTAATGCATTTTGGATGTGTACCTAGAGTTTAAAGCAGAAAAACAGGAACTTTTAGAATTTTAATTTTTTGACCAAAACGACAGGACCGGACCTGATAAAAATGTTGATATGGATGTTATTTTTTTTCTGACTGCGATTTCAAAACCATGCACCAGAATCAACTTCTTTCAACTCAGTAATGCATTTTGGATGTGTACCTAGAGTTTAAAGCAGAAAAACAGGAACTTTTAGAATTTTCATTTTTTGACCAAAACGACAGGACCGGAGCTGATAAAAATGTTGGTATGGATGTTATTTTTTTTCTGACTGCGATTTCAAAACCATGCACCAGAATTCACTTCTTTAAACTCAGTAATGCATTTTGGATGTGTACCTAGAGTTTAAAGCAGAAAAACAGGAACTTTTAGAATTTTCATTTTTTGACCAAAACGACAGGACCGGAGCTGATAAAAATGTTGATATGGATGTTATTTTTTTTCTGACTGCGATTTCAAAACCATGCACCAGAATCAACTTCTTTCAACTCAGTAATGTATTTTGGATGTGTACCTAGAGTTTAAAGCAGAAAAACAGGAACTTTTAGAATTTTCATTTTTTGACCAAAACGACAGGACCGGAGCTGATAAAAATGTTGATATGGATGTTATTTTTTTTCTGACTGCGATTTCAAAACCATGCACCAGAATTCACTTCTTTAAACTCAGTAATGCATTTTGGATGTGTACCTAGAGTTTAAAGCAGAAAAACAGGAACTTTTAGAATTTTCATTTTTTGACCAAAACGACAGGACCGGAGCTGATAAAAATGTTGATATGGATGTTATTTTTTTTCTGACTGCGATTTCAAAACCATGCACCAGAATTCACTTCTTTTAACTCAGTAATGCATTTTGGATGTGTACCTAGAGTTTAAAGCAGAAAAACAGGAACTTTTAGAATTTTCATTTTTTGACCAAAACGACAGGACCGGACCTGATAAAAATGTTGATATGGATGTTATTTTTTTTCTGACTGCGATTTCAAAACCATGCACCAGAATCAACTTCTTTCAACTCAGTAATGTATTTTGGATGTGTACCTAGAGTTTAAAGCAGAAAAACAGGAACTTTTAGAATTTTCATTTTTTGACCAAAACGACAGGACCGGAGCTGATAAAAATGTTGATATGGATGTTATTTTTTTTCTGACTGCGATTTCAAAACCATGCACCAGAATTCACTTCTTTCAACTCAGTAATGCATTTTGGATGTGTACCTAGAGTTTAAAGCAGAAAAACAGGAACTTTTAGAATTTTCATTTTTTGACCAAAACGACAGGACCGGAGCTGATTAAAATGTTGATATGATTGTTGTTTTTTTCTGACTGCGATTTCAAAACCATGCACCAGAATTCACTTCTTTCAACTCAGTAATGCATTTTGGATGTGTACCTAGAGTTTAAAGCAGAAAAACAGTAACTTTTAGAATTTTCATTTTTTGACCAAAACGACAGGACCGGAGCTGATAAAAATGTTGATATTGATGTAATTTTTTTTCTGACTGCGGTTTCAAAACCATGCACCAGAATTAACTTCTTTCAACTCAGTAATGCATTTTGGATGTGTACCTAGAGTTTAAAGCAGAAAAACAGGAACTTTTAGAATTTTCATTTTTTGACCAAAACGACAGGACCGGAGCTGATAAAAATGTTGATATGGATGTTATTTTTTTTCTGACTGCGATTTCAAAACCATGCACCAGAATTCACTTCTTTCAACTCAGTAATGCATTTTGGATGTGTACCTAGAGTTTAAAGCAGAAAAACAGGAACTTTTAGAATTTTGATTTTTTGACCAAAACGACAGGACCGGAGCTGATAAAAATGTTGATATGGATGTTATTTTTTTTCTGACTGCGATTTTAAAACCATGCACCAGAATTCACTTCTTTAAACTCAGTAATGCATTTTGGATGTGTACCTAGAGTTTAAAGCAGAAAAACAGGAACTTTTAGAATTTTCATTTTTTGACCAAAACGACAGGACCGGAGCTGATTAAAATGTTGATATGATTGTTATTTTTTTTCTGACTGCGATTTCAAAACCATGCACCAGAATTCACTTCTTTCAACTCAGTAATGCATTTTGGATGTGTACCGAGAGTTTAAAGCAGAAAAACAGGAACTTTTAGAATTTTCATTTTTTGACCAAAACGACAGGTCCGGAGCTGATAAAAATGTTGATATTGATGTAATTTTTTTTCTGACTGCGGTTTCAAAACCTTGCACCAGAATCAACTTCTTTAAACTCAGTAATGCATTTTGGATGTGTACCTAAAGTTTAAAGCAGAAAAACAGGAACTTTTAGAATTTTCATTTTTTGACCAAAACGACAGGACCGGAGCTGATAAAAATGTTGATATGGATGTTATTTTTTTTTCTGACTGCGATTTCAAAACCATGCACCAGAATTCACTTCTTTAAACTCAGTAATGCATTTTGGATGTGTACCTAGAGTTTAAAGCAGAAAAACAGGAACTTTTAGAATTTTAATTTTTTGACCAAAACGACAGGACCGGAGCTGATAAAAATGTTGATATGGATGTTATTTTTTTTCTGACTGCGATTTCAAAACCATGCACCAGAATTCACTTCTTTAAACTCAGTAATGCATTTTGGATGTGTACCTAGAGTTTAAAGCAGAAAAACAGGAACTTTTAGAATTTTCATTTTTTGACCAAAACGACAGGACCGGAACTGATTAAAATGTTGATATGATTGTTATTTTTTTTCTGACTGCGATATCAAAACCATGCACCAGAATTCACTTCTTTCAACTCAGTAATGCATTTTGGATGTGTACCTAGAGTTTAAAGCAGAAAAACAGGAACTTTTAGAATTTTCATTTTTTGACCAAAACGACAGGACAAGAACTGATTAAAATGTTGATATGATTGTTATTTTTTTTCTGACTGCGATATCAAAACCATGCACCAGAATTCACTTCTTTCAACTCAGTAATGCATTTTGGATGTGTACCTAGAGTTTAAAGCAGAAAAACAGGAACTTTTAGAATTTTCATTTTTTGACCAAAACGACAGGACCGGACCTGATAAAAATGTTGATATGGATGTTATTTTTTTTCTGACTGCGATTTCAAAACCATGCACCAGAATTCACTTCTTTAAACTCAGTAATGCATTTTGGATGTGTACCTAGAGTTTAAAGCAGAAAAACAGGAACTTTTAGAATTTTCATTTTTTGACCAAAACGACAGGACCGGAGCTGATAAAAATGTTGATATGGATGTTATTTTTTTTCTGACTGCGATTTCAAAACCATGCACCAGAATTCACTTCTTTCAACTCAGTAATGCATTTTGGATGTGTACCTAGAGTTTAAAGCAGAAAAACAGGAACTTTTAGAATTTTCATTTGTTGACCAAAACGACAGGACCGGACCTGATAAAAATGTTGATATGGATGTTATTTTTTTTCTGACTGCGATTTCAAAACCATGCACCAGAATTCACTTCTTTCAACTCAGTAATGCATTTTGGATGTGTACCTAGAGTTTAAAGCAGAAAAACAGGAACTTTTAGAATTTTAATTTTTGACCAAAACGACAGGACCGGAGCTGATAAAAATGTTGATATGGATGTTATTTTTTTTTTGACTGCGATTTCAAAACCATGCACCAAAATTCACTTCTTTCAACTCAGTAATGCATTTTGGATGTGTACCTAGAGTTTAAAGCAGAAAAACAGGAATTTTTAGAATTTTCATTTTTTGACCAAAACGACAGGACCGGAGCTGATAAAAATGTTGATATGGATGTTATTTTTTTTCTGACTGCGATTTCAAAACCATGCACCAGAATTCACTTCTTTAAACTCAGTAATGCATTTTGGATGTGTACCTAGAGTTTAAAGCAGAAAAACAGGAACTTTTAGAATTTTTATTTTTTGACCAAAACGACAGGACCGGAGCTGATAAAAATGTTGATATGGATGTTATTTTTTTTCTGACTGCGATTTCAAAACCATGCACCAGAATTCACTTCTTTCAACTCAGTAATGCATTTTGGATGTGTACCTAGAGTTTAAAGCAGAAAAACAGGAACTTTTAGAATTTTCATTTTTTGACCAAAACGACAGGACCGGAGCTGATAAAAATGTTGATATGGATGTTATTTTTTTTCTGACTGCGATTTCAAAACCATGCACCAGAATTCACTTCTTTCAACTCAGTAATGCATTTTGGATGTGTACCTAGAGTTTAAAGCAGAAAAACAGGAACTTTTAGAATTTTCATTTTTTGACCAAAACGACAGGACCGGAGCTGATAAAAATGTTGATATGGATGTTATTTTTTTTCTGACTGCAGTTTCAAAAGCATGCACCAGAATTCACTTCTTTCAACTCAGTAATGCATTTTGGATGTGTACCTAGAGTTTAAAGCAGAAAAACAGGAACTTTTAGAATTTTAATTTTTTGACCAAAACGACAGAACCGGAGCTGATAAAAATGTTGATATGGATGTTATTTTTTTTCTGACTGCGATTTCAAAACCATGCACCAGAATTCACTTCTTTCAACTCAGTAATGCATTTTGGATGTGTACCTAGAGTTTAAAGCAGAAAAACAGGAACTTTTAGAATTTTCATTTTTTGACCAAAACGACAGG
This sequence comes from Crinia signifera, assembly GCF_055691185.1. Classification (NCBI taxonomy): domain Eukaryota; kingdom Metazoa; phylum Chordata; class Amphibia; order Anura; family Myobatrachidae; genus Crinia; species Crinia signifera. The sequence continues at coordinate 93,703,997 of NC_139227.1, forward strand.
ACCGGAGCTGATAAAAATGTTGATATGGATGTTATTTTTTTTCTGACTGCGATTTCAAAACCATGCACCAGAATTCACTTCTTTCAACTCAGTAATGCATTTTGGATGTGTACCTAGAGTTTAAAGCAGAAAAACAGGAACTTTTAGAATTTTCATTTTTTGACCAAAACGACAGGACCGGAGCTGATAAAAATGTTGATATGGATGTTATTTTTTTTCTGACTGCGATTTCAAAACCATGCACCAGAATTCACTTCTTTCAACTCAGTAATGCATTTTGGATGTGTACCTAGAGTTTAAAGCAGAAAAACAGGAACTTTTAGAATTTTCATTTTTTGACCAAAATGACAGGACCGGAGCTGATAAAAATGTTGATATGGATGTTATTTTTTTTCTGACTGCGATTTCAAAACCATGCACCAGAATTCACTTCTTTCAACTCAGTAATGCATTTTGGATGTGTACCTAGAGTTTAAAGCAGAAAAACAGGAACTATTAGAATTTTCATTTTTTGACCAAAACGACAGGACCGGAGCTGATAAAAATGTTGATATGGATGTTATTTTTTTTCTGACTGTTATTTCAAAACCATGCACCAGAATTCACTTCTTTAAACTCAGTAATGCATTTTGGATGTGTACCTAGAGTTTAAAGCAGAAAAACAGGAACTTTTAGAATTTTCATTTTTTGACCAAAACGACAGGACCGGAGCTGATAAAAATGTTGATATGGATGTTATTTTTTTTCTGACTGCGATTTCAAAACCATGCACCAGAATTCACTTCTTTCAACTCAGTAATGCATTTTGGATGTGTACCTAGAGTTTAAAGCAGAAAAACAGGAACTTTTAGAATTTTCATTTTTTGACCAAAACGACAGGACCGGAGCTGATAAAAATGTTGATATGGGTGTTATTTTTTTTCTGACTGCGATTTCAAAACCATGCACCAGAATTCACTTCTTTCAACTCAGTAATGCATTTTGGATGTGTACCTAGAGTTTAAAGCAGAAAAACAGGAACTTTTAGAATTTTCATTTTTTGACCAAAACGACAGGACCGGAGCTGATAAAAATGTTGATATGGATGTTATTTTTTTTCTGACTGTGATTTCAAAACCATGCACCAGAATTCACTTCTTTAAACTCAGTAATGCATTTTGGATGTGTACCTAGAGTTTAAAGCAGAAAAACAGGAACTTTTAGAATTTTCATTTTTTGACCAAAACGACAGGACCGGAGCTGATAAAAATGTTGATATGGATGTTATTTTTTTTCTGACTGCGATTTCAAAACCATGCACCAGAATTCACTTCTTTCAACTCAGTAATGCATTTTGGATGTGTACCTAGAGTTTAAAGCAGAAAAACAGGAACTTTTAGAATTTTCATTTTTTGACCAAAACGACAGGACCGGAGCTGATAAAAATGTTGATATGGATGTTATTTTTTTTCTGACTGCGATTTCAAAACCATGCACCAGAATTCACTTCTTTCAGCTCAGTAATGCATTTTGGATGTGTACCTAGAGTTTAAAGCAGAAAAACAGGAACTTTTAGAATTTTCATTTTTTGACCAAAATGACAGGACCGGAGCTGATAAAAATGTTGATATGGATGTTATTTTTTTCTGACTGCGATTTCAAAACCATGCACCAGAATTCACTTCTTTCAACTCAGTAATACATTTTGGATGTGTACCTAGAGTTTAAAGCAGAAAAACAGGAACTTTTAGAATTTTCATTTTTTGTCCAAAACGACAGGACCGGAGCTGATAAAAATGTTGATATGGATGTTATTTTTTTTCTGACTGCGATTTCAAAACCATGCACCAGAATTCACTTCTTTCAACTCAGTAATGCATTTTGGATGTGTACCTAGAGTTTAAAGCAGAAAAAAAGGAACTTTTAGAATTTTCATTTTTTGACCAAAATGACAGGACCGGAGCTGATAAAAATGTTGATATGGATGTTATTTTTTTCTGACTGCGATTTCAAAACCATGCACCAGAATTCACTTCTTTCAACTCAGTAATGCATTTTGGATGTGTACCTAGAGTTTAAAGCAGAAAAACAGGAACTTTTAGAATTTTCATTTTTTGACCAAAACGACAGGACCGGAGCTGATAAAAATGTTGATATGGATGTTATTTTTTTCTGACTGCGATTTCAAAACCATGCACCAGAATTCACTTCTTTCAACTCAGTAATGCATTTTGGATGTGTACCTAGAGTTTAAAGCAGAAAAACAGGAACTTTTAGAATTTTCATTTTTTGACCAAAACGACAGGACCGGAGCTGATAAAAATGTTGATATGGATGTTATTTTTTTTCTGACTGCGATTTCAAAACCATGCACCAGAATTATCTTCTTTCAACTCAGTTATGCATTTTGGATGTGTACCTAGAGTTTAAAGCAGAAAAACAGGAACTTTTAGAATTTTCAATTTTTGACCAAAACGACAGGACCGGAGCTGATAAAAATGTTGATATGGATGTTATTTTTTTTCTGACTGCGATTTCAAACCCATGCACCAGAATCAACTTCTTTCAACTCAGTAATGCATTTTGGATGTGTACCTAGAGTTTAAAGCAGAAAAACAGGAACTTTTAGAATTTTCATGTTTTGACCAAAACGACAGGACCGGAGCTGATAAAAATGTTGATATGGATGTTAATATTTTTCTGACTGTGATTTCAAAACCATGCACCAGAATTCACTTCTTTAAACTCAGTAATGCATTTTGGATGTGTACCTAGAGTTTAAAGCAGAAAAACAGGAACTTTTAGAATTTTCATTTTTTGACCAAAACGACAGGACCGGAGCTGATAAAAATGTTGATATGGATGTTATTTTTTTTCTGACTGCGATTTCAAAACCATGCACCAGAATTCACTTCTTTCAACTCAGTAATGCATTTTGGATGTGTACCTAGAGTTTAAAGCAGAAAAACAGGAACTTTTAGAATTTTCATTTTTTGACCAAAACGACAGGACCGGAGCTGATAAAAATGTTGATATGGATGTTATTTTTTTCTGACTGCGATTTCAAAACCATGCACCAGAATTCACTTCTTTCAACTCAGTAATGCATTTTGGATGTGTACCTAGAGTTTAAAGCAGAAAAACAGGAACTTTTAGAATTTTCATTTTTTGACCAAAACGACAGGACCGGAGCTGATAAAAATGTTGATATGGATGTTATTTTTTTCTGACTGCGATTTCAAAATCATGCACCAGAATTCACTTCTTTCAACTCAGTAATGCATTTTGGATGTGTACCTAGAGTTTAAAGCAGAAAAACAGGAACTTTTAGAATTTTCATTTTTTGACCAAAACGACAGGACCGGAGCTGATAAAAATGTTGATATGGATGTTATTTTTTTTCTGACTGCGGTTTCAAAACCATGCACCAGAATCAACTTCTTTCAACTCAGTAATGCATTTTGGATGTGTACCTAGAGTTTAAAGCAGAAAAACAGGAACTTTTAGAATTTTCATTTTTTGACCAAAACGACAGGACCGGAGCTGATAAAAATGTTGATATGGATGTTATTTTTTTTCTGACTGCGATTTCAAACCCATGCACCAGAATCAACTTCTTTCAACTCAGTAATGCATTTTGGATGTGTACCTAGAGTTTAAAGCAGAAAAACAGGAACTTTTAGAATTTTCATGTTTTGACCAAAACGACAGGACCGGAGCTGATAAAAATGTTGATATGGATGTTATTTTTTTTCTGACTGCGATTTCAAACCCATGCACCAGAATCAACTTCTTTCAACTCAGTAATGCATTTTGGATGTGTACCTAGAGTTTAAAGCAGAAAAAAAGGAACTTTTAGAATTTTCATTTTTTGACCAAAACGACAGGACCGGAGCTGATAAAAATGTTGATATGGGTGTTATTATTTTTCTGACTGCGATTTCAAAACCATGCACCAGAATTCACTTCTTTCAACTCAGTAATGCATTTTGGATGTGTACCTAGAGTTTAAAGCAGAAAAACAGGAACTTTTAGAATTTTCATTTTTTGACCAAAACGACAGGACCGGAGCTGATAAAAATGTTGATATGGATGTTATTTTTTTTCTGACTGCGATTTCAAAACCATGCACCAGAATTCACTTCTTTCAACTCAGTAATGCATTTTGGATGTGTACCTAGAGTTTAAAGCAGAAAAACAGGAACTTTTAGAATTTTCATTTTTTGACCAAAACGACAGGACCGGAGCTGATAAAAATGTTGATATGGATGTTATTTTTTTTCTGACTGCGATTTCAAAACCATGCACCAGAATTCACTTCTTTCAACTCAGTAATACATTTTGGATGTGTACCTAGAGTTTAAAGCAGAAAAACAGGAACTTTTAGAATTTTCATTTTTTGACCAAAACGACAGGACCGGAGCTGATAAAAATGTTGATATGGATGTTATTTTTTTTCTGACTGCGATTTCAAAACCATGCACCAGAATTCACTTCTTTCAACTCAGTAATGCATTTTGGATGTGTACCTAGAGTTTAAAGCAGAAAAACAGGAACTTTTAGAATTTTCATTTTTTGACCAAAATGACAGGACCGGAGCTGATAAAAATGTTGATATGGATGTTATTTTTTTTCTGACTGCGATTTCAAAACCATGCACCAGAATTCACTTCTTTCAACTCAGTAATGCATTTTGGATGTGTACCTAGAGTTTAAAGCAGAAAAACAGGAACTATTAGAATTTTCATTTTTTGACCAAAACGACAGGACCGGAGCTGATAAAAATGTTGATATGGATGTTATTTTTTTTCTGACTGTTATTTCAAAACCATGCACCAGAATTCACTTCTTTAAACTCAGTAATGCATTTTGGATGTGTACCTAGAGTTTAAAGCAGAAAAACAGGAACTTTTAGAATTTTCATTTTTTGACCAAAACGACAGGACCGGAGCTGATAAAAATGTTGATATGGATGTTATTTTTTTTCTGACTGCGATTTCAAAACCATGCACCAGAATTCACTTCTTTCAACTCAGTAATGCATTTTGGATGTGTACCTAGAGTTTAAAGCAGAAAAACAGGAACTTTTAGAATTTTCATTTTTTGACCAAAACGACAGGACCGGAGCTGATAAAAATGTTGATATGGATGTTATTTTTTTTCTGACTGTGATTTGTAAACCATGCACCAGAATTCACTTCTTTCAACTCAGTAATGCATTTTGGATGTGTACCTAGAGTTTAAAGCAGAAAAACAGGAACTTTTAGAATTTTCATTTTTTGACCAAAACGACAGGACCGGAGCTGATAAAAATGTTGATATGGATGTTATTTTTTTTCTGACTGCGATTTCAAAACCATGCACCAGAATTCACTTCTTTCAACTCAGTAATGCATTTTGGATGTGTACCTAGAGTTTAAAGCAGAAAAACAGGAACTTTTAGAACTTTCATTTTTTGACCAAAACGACAGGACCGGAGCTGATAAAAATGTTGATATGGATGTTATTTTTTTTCTGACTGCGATTTCAAAACCATGCACCAGAATTATCTTCTTTTAACTCAGTTATGCATTTTGGATGTGTACCTAGAGTTTAAAGCAGAAAAACAGGAACTTTTAGAATTTTAAATTTTTGACCAAAACGACAGGTCAGGAGATGATAAAAATGTTGATATGGATGTAATTTATTTCTGACTGCGGTTTCAAAACCATGCACCAGAATCACCTTCTTTCAACTCAGTAATGCATTTTGGATGTGTACCTAGAGTTTAAAGCAGAAAAAAAGGAACTTTTAGAATTTTCATTTTTTGACCAAAATGACAGGTCAGGAGATGATAAAAATGTTGATATGGATGTAATTTATTTCTGACTGCGGTTTCAAAACCATGCACCAGAATCAACTTCTTTCAACTCAGTAATGCATTTTGGATGTGTACCTAGAGTTTAAAGCAGAAAAAAAGGAACTTTTAGAATTTTCATTTTTTGACCAAAACGACAGGACCGGAGCTGATAAAAATTTTGATATGGATGTTATTATTTTTCTGACTGCGATTTCAAAACCATGCACCAGAATTCACTTCTTTCAACTCAGTAATGCATTTTGGATGTGTACCTAGAGTTTAAAGCAGAAAAACAGGAACTTTTAGAATTTTCATTTTTTGACCAAAACGACAGGACCGGAGCTGATAAAAATGTTGATATGGATGTTATTTTTTTTCTGACTGCGATTTGTAAACCATGCACCAGAATTCACTTCTTTCAACTCAGTAATGCATTTTGGATGTGTACCTAGAGTTTAAAGCAGAAAAACAGGAACTTTTAGAATTTTCATTTTTTGACCAAAACGACAGGACCGGAGCTGATAAAAATGTTGATATGGATGTTATTTTTTTTCTGACTGCGATTTCAAAACCATGCACCAGAATTCACTTCTTTCAACTCAGTAATGCATTTTGGATGTGTACCTAGAGTTTAAAGCAGAAAAACAGGAACTTTTAGAACTTTCATTTTTTGACCAAAACGACAGGACCGGAGCTGATAAAAATGTTGATATGGATGTTATTTTTTTTCTGACTGCGATTTCAAAACCATGCACCAGAATTATCTTCTTTTAACTCAGTTATGCATTTTGGATGTGTACCTAGAGTTTAAAGCAGAAAAACAGGAACTTTTAGAATTTTAAATTTTTGACCAAAACGACAGGTCAGGAGATGATAAAAATGTTGATATGGATGTAATTTATTTCTGACTGCGGTTTCAAAACCATGCACCAGAATCACCTTCTTTCAACTCAGTAATGCATTTTGGATGTGTACCTAGAGTTTAAAGCAGAAAAAAAGGAACTTTTAGAATTTTCATTTTTTGACCAAAATGACAGGTCAGGAGATGATAAAAATGTTGATATGGATGTAATTTATTTCTGACTGCGGTTTCAAAACCATGCACCAGAATCAACTTCTTTCAACTCAGTAATGCATTTTGGATGTGTACCTAGAGTTTAAAGCAGAAAAAAAGGAACTTTTAGAATTTTCATTTTTTGACCAAAACGACAGGACCGGAGCTGATAAAAATTTTGATATGGATGTTATTATTTTTCTGACTGCGATTTCAAAACCATGCACCAGAATTCACTTCTTTCAACTCAGTAATGCATTTTGGATGTGTACCTAGAGTTTAAAGCAGAAAAACAGGAACTTTTAGAATTTTCATTTTTTGACCAAAACGACAGGTCCGGAGCTGATAAAAATGTTGATATTGATGTAATTTTTTTTCTGACTGCGCTTTCAAAACCATGCACCAGAATCAACTTCTTTCAACTCAGTAATGCATTTTGGATGTGTACCTAGAGTTTAAAGCAGAAAAACAGGAACTTTTAGAATTTTCATTTTTTGACCAAAACGACAGGACCGGAGCTGATAAAAATGTTGATATGGATGTTATTTTTTTTCTGACTGCGATTTCAAACCCATGCACCAGAATCAACTTCTTTCAACTCAGTAATGCATTTTGGATGTGTACCTAGAGTTTAAAGCAGAAAAACAGGAACTTTTAGAATTTTCATGTTTTGACCAAAACGACAGGACCGGAGCTGATAAAAATGTTGATATGGATGTTATTTTTTTTCTGACTGCGATTTCAAACCCATGCACCAGAATCAACTTCTTTCAACTCAGTAATGCATTTTGGATGTGTACCTAGAGTTTAAAGCAGAAAAAAAGGAACTTTTAGAATTTTCATTTTTTGACCAAAACGACAGGACCGGAGCTGATAAAAATGTTGATATGGGTGTTATTATTTTTCTGACTGCGATTTCAAAACCATGCACCAGAATTCACTTCTTTCAACTCAGTAATGCATTTTGGATGTGTACCTAGAGTTTAAAGCAGAAAAACAGGAACTTTTAGAATTTTCATTTTTTGACCAAAACGACAGGACCGGAGCTGATAAAAATGTTGATATGGATGTTATTTTTTTTCTGACTGCGATTTCAAAACCATGCACCAGAATTCACTTCTTTCAACTCAGTAATGCATTTTGGATGTGTACCTAGAGTTTAAAGCAGAAAAACAGGAACTTTTAGAATTTTCATTTTTTGACCAAAACGACAGGACCGGAGCTGATAAAAATGTTGATATGGATGTTATTTTTTTTCTGACTGCGATTTCAAAACCATGCACCAGAATTCACTTCTTTCAACTCAGTAATGCATTTTGGATGTGTACCTAGAGTTTAAAGCAGAAAAACAGGAACTTTTAGAATTTTCATTTTTTGACCAAAACGACAGGACCGGAGCTGATAAAAATGTTGATATGGATGTTATTTTTTTTCTGACTGCGATTTCAAAACCATGCACCAGAATTCACTTCTTTCAACTCAGTAATGCATTTTGGATGTGTACCTAGAGTTTAAAGCAGAAAAACAGGAACTTTTAGAATTTTCATTTTTTGACCAAAACGACAGGACCGGAGCTGATAAAAATGTTGATATGGGTGTTATTTTTTTTCTGACTGCGATTTCAAAACCATGCACCAGAATTCACTTCTTTCAACTCAGTAATGCATTTTGGATGTGTACCTAGAGTTTAAAGCAGAAAAACAGGAACTTTTAGAATTTTCATTTTTTGACCAAAACGACAGGACCGGAGCTGATAAAAATGTTGATATGGATGTTATTTTTTTTCTGACTGTGATTTCAAAACCATGCACCAGAATTCACTTCTTTAAACTCAGTAATGCATTTTGGATGTGTACCTAGAGTTTAAAGCAGAAAAACAGGAACTTTTAGAATTTTCATTTTTTGACCAAAACGACAGGACCGGAGCTGATAAAAATGTTGATATGGATGTTATTTTTTTTCTGACTGCGATTTCAAAACCATGCACCAGAATTCACTTCTTTCAACTCAGTAATGCATTTTGGATGTGTACCTAGAGTTTAAAGCAGAAAAACAGGAACTTTTAGAATTTTCATTTTTTGACCAAAACGACAGGACCGGAGCTGATAAAAATGTTGATATGGATGTTATTTTTTTTCTGACTGCGATTTCAAAACCATGCACCAGAATTCACTTCTTTCAGCTCAGTAATGCATTTTGGATGTGTACCTAGAGTTTAAAGCAGAAAAACAGGAACTTTTAGAATTTTTATTTTTTGACCAAAATGACAGGACCGGAGCTGATAAAAATGTTGATATGGATGTTATTTTTTTCTGACTGCGATTTCAAAACCATGCACCAGAATTCACTTCTTTCAACTCAGTAATACATTTTGGATGTGTACCTAGAGTTTAAAGCAGAAAAACAGGAACTTTTAGAATTTTCATTTTTTGTCCAAAACGACAGGACCGGAGCTGATAAAAATGTTGATATGGATGTTATTTTTTTTCTGACTGCGATTTCAAAACCATGCACCAGAATTCACTTCTTTCAACTCAGTAATGCATTTTGGATGTGTACCTAGAGTTTAAAGCAGAAAAAAAGGAACTTTTAGAATTTTCATTTTTTGACCAAAATGACAGGACCGGAGCTGATAAAAATGTTGATATGGATGTTATTTTTTTCTGACTGCGATTTCAAAACCATGCACCAGAATTCACTTCTTTCAACTCAGTAATGCATTTTGGATGTGTACCTAGAGTTTAAAGCAGAAAAACAGGAACTTTTAGAATTTTCATTTTTTGACCAAAACGACAGGACCGGAGCTGATAAAAATGTTGATATGGATGTTATTTTTTTCTGACTGCGATTTCAAAACCATGCACCAGAATTCACTTCTTTCAACTCAGTAATGCATTTTGGATGTGTACCTAGAGTTTAAAGCAGAAAAACAGGAACTTTTAGAATTTTCATTTTTTGACCAAAACGACAGGACCGGAGCTGATAAAAATGTTGATATGGATGTTATTTTTTTTCTGACTGCGATTTCAAAACCATGCACCAGAATTATCTTCTTTCAACTCAGTTATGCATTTTGGATGTGTACCTAGAGTTTAAAGCAGAAAAACAGGAACTTTTAGAATTTTCAATTTTTGACCAAAACGACAGGACCGGAGCTGATAAAAATGTTGATATGGATGTTATTTTTTTTCTGACTGCGATTTCAAACCCATGCACCAGAATCAACTTCTTTCAACTCAGTAATGCATTTTGGATGTGTACCTAGAGTTTAAAGCAGAAAAACAGGAACTTTTAGAATTTTCATGTTTTGACCAAAACGACAGGACCGGAGCTGATAAAAATGTTGATATGGATGTTAATATTTTTCTGACTGTGATTTCAAAACCATGCACCAGAATTCACTTCTTTAAACTCAGTAATGCATTTTGGATGTGTACCTAGAGTTTAAAGCAGAAAAACAGGAACTTTTAGAATTTTCATTTTTTGACCAAAACGACAGGACCGGAGCTGATAAAAATGTTGATATGGATGTTATTTTTTTTCTGACTGCGATTTCAAAACCATGCACCAGAATTCACTTCTTTCAACTCAGTAATGCATTTTGGATGTGTACCTAGAGTTTAAAGCAGAAAAACAGGAACTTTTAGAATTTTCATTTTTTGACCAAAACGACAGGACCGGAGCTGATAAAAATGTTGATATGGATGTTATTTTTTTCTGACTGCGATTTCAAAACCATGCACCAGAATTCACTTCTTTCAACTCAGTAATGCATTTTGGATGTGTACCTAGAGTTTAAAGCAGAAAAACAGGAACTTTTAGAATTTTCATTTTTTGACCAAAACGACAGGACCGGAGCTGATAAAAATGTTGATATGGATGTTATTTTTTTCTGACTGCGATTTCAAAACCATGCACCAGAATTCACTTCTTTCAACTCAGTAATGCATTTTGGATGTGTACCTAGAGTTTAAAGCAGAAAAACAGGAACTTTTAGAATTTTCATTTTTTGACCAAAACGACAGGACCGGAGCTGATAAAAATGTTGATATGGATGTTATTTTTTTCTGACTGCGATTTCAAAATCATGCACCAGAATTCACTTCTTTCAACTCAGTAATGCATTTTGGATGTGTACCTAGAGTTTAAAGCAGAAAAACAGGAACTTTTAGAATTTTCATTTTTTGACCAAAACGACAGGACCGGAGCTGATAAAAATGTTGATATGGATGTTATTTTTTTTCTGACTGCGGTTTCAAAACCATGCACCAGAATCAACTTCTTTCAACTCAGTAATGCATTTTGGATGTGTACCTAGAGTTTAAAGCAGAAAAACAGGAACTTTTAGAATTTTCATTTTTTGACCAAAACGACAGGACCGGAGCTGATAAAAATGTTGATATGGATGTTATTTTTTTTCTGACTGCGATTTCAAACCCATGCACCAGAATCAACTTCTTTCAACTCAGTAATGCATTTTGGATGTGTACCTAGAGTTTAAAGCAGAAAAACAGGAACTTTTAGAATTTTCATGTTTTGACCAAAACGACAGGACCGGAGCTGATAAAAATGTTGATATGGATGTTATTTTTTTTCTGACTGCGATTTCAAACCCATGCACCAGAATCAACTTCTTTCAACTCAGTAATGCATTTTGGATGTGTACCTAGAGTTTAAAGCAGAAAAAAAGGAACTTTTAGAATTTTCATTTTTTGACCAAAACGACAGGACCGGAGCTGATAAAAATGTTGATATGGGTGTTATTATTTTTCTGACTGCGATTTCAAAACCATGCACCAGAATTCACTTCTTTCAACTCAGTAATGCATTTTGGATGTGTACCTAGAGTTTAAAGCAGAAAAACAGGAACTTTTAGAATTTTCATTTTTTGACCAAAACGACAGGACCGGAGCTGATAAAAATGTTGATATGGATGTTATTTTTTTTCTGACTGCGATTTCAAAACCATGCACCAGAATTCACTTCTTTCAACTCAGTAATGCATTTTGGATGTGTACCTAGAGTTTAAAGCAGAAAAACAGGAACTTTTAGAATTTTCATTTTTTGACCAAAACGACAGGACCGGAGCTGATAAAAATGTTGATATGGATGTTATTTTTTTTCTGACTGCGATTTCAAAACCATGCACCAGAATTCACTTCTTTCAACTCAGTAATACATTTTGGATGTGTACCTAGAGTTTAAAGCAGAAAAACAGGAACTTTTAGAATTTTCATTTTTTGACCAAAACGACAGGACCGGAGCTGATAAAAATGTTGATATGGATGTTATTTTTTTTCTGACTGCGATTTCAAAACCATGCACCAGAATTCACTTCTTTCAACTCAGTAATGCATTTTGGATGTGTACCTAGAGTTTAAAGCAGAAAAACAGGAACTTTTAGAATTTTAATTTTTTGACCAAAATGACAGGACCGGAGCTGATAAAAATGTTGATATGGATGTTATTTTTTTTCTGACTGCGATTTCAAAACCATGCACCAGAATTCACTTCTTTCAACTCAGTAATGCATTTTGGATGTGTACCTAGAGTTTAAAGCAGAAAAACAGGAACTATTAGAATTTTCATTTTTTGACCAAAACGACAGGACCGGAGCTGATAAAAATGTTGATATGGATGTTATTTTTTTTCTGACTGTTTTTTCAAAACCATGCACCAGAATTCACTTCTTTAAACTCAGTAATGCATTTTGGATGTGTACCTAGAGTTTAAAGCAGAAAAACAGGAACTTTTAGAATTTTCATTTTTTGACCAAAACGACAGGACCGGAGCTGATAAAAATGTTGATATGGATGTTATTTTTTTTCTGACTGCGATTTCAAAACCATGCACCAGAATTCACTTCTTTCAACTCAGTAATGCATTTTGGATGTGTACCTAGAGTTTAAAGCAGAAAAACAGGAACTTTTAGAATTTTCATTTTTTGACCAAAACGACAGGACCGGAGCTGATAAAAATGTTGATATGGATGTTATTTTTTTTCTGACTGCGATTTGTAAACCATGCACCAGAATTCACTTCTTTCAACTCAGTAATGCATTTTGGATGTGTACCTAGAGTTTAAAGCAGAAAAACAGGAACTTTTAGAATTTTCATTTTTTGACCAAAACGACAGGACCGGAGCTGATAAAAATGTTGATATGGATGTTATTTTTTTTCTGACTGCGATTTCAAAACCATGCACCAGAATTCACTTCTTTCAACTCAGTAATGCATTTTGGATGTGTACCTAGAGTTTAAAGCAGAAAAACAGGAACTTTTAGAACTTTCATTTTTTGACCAAAACGACAGGACCGGAGCTGATAAAAATGTTGATATGGATGTTATTTTTTTCTGACTGCGATTTCAAAACCATGCACCAGAATTATCTTCTTTTAACTCAGTTATGCATTTTGGATGTGTACCTAGAGTTTAAAGCAGAAAAACAGGAACTTTTAGAATTTTAAATTTTTGACCAAAACGACAGGTCAGGAGATGATAAAAATGTTGATATGGATGTAATTTATTTCTGACTGCGGTTTCAAAACCATGCACCAGAATCACCTTCTTTCAACTCAGTAATGCATTTTGGATGTGTACCTAGAGTTTAAAGCAGAAAAAAAGGAACTTTTAGAATTTTCATTTTTTGACCAAAATGACAGGTCAGGAGATGATAAAAATGTTGATATGGATGTAATTTATTTCTGACTGCGGTTTCAAAACCATGCACCAGAATCAACTTCTTTCAACTCAGTAATGCATTTTGGATGTGTACCTAGAGTTTAAAGCAGAAAAAAAGGAACTTTTAGAATTTTCATTTTTTGACCAAAACGACAGGACCGGAGCTGATAAAAATTTTGATATGGATGTTATTATTTTTCTGACTGCGATTTCAAAACCATGCACCAGAATTCACTTCTTTCAACTCAGTAATGCATTTTGGATGTGTACCTAGAGTTTAAAGCAGAAAAACAGGAACTTTTAGAATTTTCATTTTTTGACCAAAACGACAGGTCCGGAGCTGATAAAAATGTTGATATTGATGTAATTTTTTTTCTGACTGCGGTTTCAAAACCATGCACCAGAATCAACTTCTTTCAACTCAGTAATGCATTTTGGATGTGTACCTAGAGTTTAAAGCAGAAAAACAGGAACTTTTAGAATTTTCATTTTTTGACCAAAACGACAGGACCGGAGCTGATAAAAATGTTGATATGGATGTTATTTTTTTTCTGACTGCGATTTCAAACCCATGCACCAGAATCAACTTCTTTCAACTCAGTAATGCATTTTGGATGTGTACCTAGAGTTTAAAGCAGAAAAACAGGAACTTTTAGAATTTTCATGTTTTGACCAAAACGACAGGACCGGAGCTGATAAAAATGTTGATATGGATGTTATTTTTTTTCTGACTGCGATTTCAAACCCATGCACCAGAATCAACTTCTTTCAACTCAGTAATGCATTTTGGATGTGTACCTAGAGTTTAAAGCAGAAAAAAAGGAACTTTTAGAATTTTCATTTTTTGACCAAAACGACAGGACCGGAGCTGATAAAAATGTTGATATGGGTGTTATTATTTTTCTGACTGCGATTTCAAAACCATGCACCAGAATTCACTTCTTTCAACTCAGTAATGCATTTTGGATGTGTACCTAGAGTTTAAAGCAGAAAAACAGGAACTTTTAGAATTTTCATTTTTTGACCAAAACGACAGGACCGGAGCTGATAAAAATGTTGATATGGATGTTATTTTTTTTCTGACTGCGATTTCAAACCCATGCACCAGAATCAACTTCTTTCAACTCAGTAATGCATTTTGGATGTGTACCTAGAGTTTAAAGCAGAAAAACAGGAACTTTTAGAATTTTCATGTTTTGACCAAAACGACAGGACCGGAGCTGATAAAAATGTTGATATGGATGTTATTTTTTTTCTGACTGCGATTTCAAACCCATGCACCAGAATCAACTTCTTTCAACTCAGTAATGCATTTTGGATGTGTACCTAGAGTTTAAAGCAGAAAAAAAGGAACTTTTAGAATTTTCATTTTTTGACCAAAACGACAGGACCGGAGCTGATAAAAATGTTGATATGGGTGTTATTATTTTTCTGACTGCGATTTCAAAACCATGCACCAGAATTCACTTCTTTCAACTCAGTAATGCATTTTGGATGTGTACCTAGAGTTTAAAGCAGAAAAACAGGAACTTTTAGAATTTTCATTTTTTGACCAAAACGACAGGACCGGAGCTGATAAAAATGTTGATATGGATGTTATTTTTTTTCTGACTGCGATTTCAAAACCATGCACCAGAATTCACTTCTTTCAACTCAGTAATGCATTTTGGATGTGTACCTAGAGTTTAAAGCAGAAAAACAGGAACTTTTAGAATTTTCATTTTTTGACCAAAACGACAGGACCGGAGCTGATAAAAATGTTGATATGGATGTTATTTTTTTTCTGACTGCGATTTCAAAACCATGCACCAGAATTCACTTCTTTCAACTCAGTAATACATTTTGGATGTGTACCTAGAGTTTAAAGCAGAAAAACAGGAACTTTTAGAATTTTCATTTTTTGACCAAAACGACAGGACCGGAGCTGATAAAAATGTTGATATGGATGTTATTTTTTTTCTGACTGCGATTTCAAAACCATGCACCAGAATTCACTTCTTTCAACTCAGTAATGCATTTTGGATGTGTACCTAGAGTTTAAAGCAGAAAAACAGGAACTTTTAGAATTTTAATTTTTTGACCAAAATGACAGGACCGGAGCTGATAAAAATGTTGATATGGATGTTATTTTTTTTCTGACTGCGATTTCAAAACCATGCACCAGAATTCACTTCTTTCAACTCAGTAATGCATTTTGGATGTGTACCTAGAGTTTAAAGCAGAAAAACAGGAACTATTAGAATTTTCATTTTTTGACCAAAACGACAGGACCGGAGCTGATAAAAATGTTGATATGGATGTTATTTTTTTTCTGACTGTTTTTTCAAAACCATGCACCAGAATTCACTTCTTTAAACTCAGTAATGCATTTTGGATGTGTACCTAGAGTTTAAAGCAGAAAAACAGGAACTTTTAGAATTTTCATTTTTTGACCAAAACGACAGGACCGGAGCTGATAAAAATGTTGATATGGATGTTATTTTTTTTCTGACTGCGATTTCAAAACCATGCACCAGAATTCACTTCTTTCAACTCAGTAATGCATTTTGGATGTGTACCTAGAGTTTAAAGCAGAAAAACAGGAACTTTTAGAATTTTCATTTTTTGACCAAAACGACAGGACCGGAGCTGATAAAAATGTTGATATGGATGTTATTTTTTTTCTGACTGCGATTTGTAAACCATGCACCAGAATTCACTTCTTTCAACTCAGTAATGCATTTTGGATGTGTACCTAGAGTTTAAAGCAGAAAAACAGGAACTTTTAGAATTTTCATTTTTTGACCAAAACGACAGGACCGGAGCTGATAAAAATGTTGATATGGATGTTATTTTTTTTCTGACTGCGATTTCAAAACCATGCACCAGAATTCACTTCTTTCAACTCAGTAATGCATTTTGGATGTGTACCTAGAGTTTAAAGCAGAAAAACAGGAACTTTTAGAACTTTCATTTTTTGACCAAAACGACAGGACCGGAGCTGATAAAAATGTTGATATGGATGTTATTTTTTTCTGACTGCGATTTCAAAACCATGCACCAGAATTATCTTCTTTTAACTCAGTTATGCATTTTGGATGTGTACCTAGAGTTTAAAGCAGAAAAACAGGAACTTTTAGAATTTTAAATTTTTGACCAAAACGACAGGTCAGGAGATGATAAAAATGTTGATATGGATGTAATTTATTTCTGACTGCGGTTTCAAAACCATGCACCAGAATCACCTTCTTTCAACTCAGTAATGCATTTTGGATGTGTACCTAGAGTTTAAAGCAGAAAAAAAGGAACTTTTAGAATTTTCATTTTTTGACCAAAATGACAGGTCAGGAGATGATAAAAATGTTGATATGGATGTAATTTATTTCTGACTGCGGTTTCAAAACCATGCACCAGAATCAACTTCTTTCAACTCAGTAATGCATTTTGGATGTGTACCTAGAGTTTAAAGCAGAAAAAAAGGAACTTTTAGAATTTTCATTTTTTGACCAAAACGACAGGACCGGAGCTGATAAAAATTTTGATATGGATGTTATTATTTTTCTGACTGCGATTTCAAAACCATGCACCAGAATTCACTTCTTTCAACTCAGTAATGCATTTTGGATGTGTACCTAGAGTTTAAAGCAGAAAAACAGGAACTTTTAGAATTTTCATTTTTTGACCAAAACGACAGGTCCGGAGCTGATAAAAATGTTGATATTGATGTAATTTTTTTTCTGACTGCGGTTTCAAAACCATGCACCAGAATCAACTTCTTTCAACTCAGTAATGCATTTTGGATGTGTACCTAGAGTTTAAAGCAGAAAAACAGGAACTTTTAGAATTTTCATTTTTTGACCAAAACGACAGGACCGGAGCTGATAAAAATGTTGATATGGATGTTATTTTTTTTCTGACTGCGATTTCAAACCCATGCACCAGAATCAACTTCTTTCAACTCAGTAATGCATTTTGGATGTGTACCTAGAGTTTAAAGCAGAAAAACAGGAACTTTTAGAATTTTCATGTTTTGACCAAAACGACAGGACCGGAGCTGATAAAAATGTTGATATGGATGTTATTTTTTTTCTGACTGCGATTTCAAACCCATGCACCAGAATCAACTTCTTTCAACTCAGTAATGCATTTTGGATGTGTACCTAGAGTTTAAAGCAGAAAAAAAGGAACTTTTAGAATTTTCATTTTTTGACCAAAACGACAGGACCGGAGCTGATAAAAATGTTGATATGGGTGTTATTATTTTTCTGACTGCGATTTCAAAACCATGCACCAGAATTCACTTCTTTCAACTCAGTAATGCATTTTGGATGTGTACCTAGAGTTTAAAGCAGAAAAACAGGAACTTTTAGAATTTTCATTTTTTGACCAAAACGACAGGACCGGAGCTGATAAAAATGTTGATATGGATGTTATTTTTTTTCTGACTGCGATTTCAAAACCATGCACCAGAATTCACTTCTTTCAACTCAGTAATGCATTTTGGATGTGTACCTAGAGTTTAAAGCAGAAAAACAGGAACTTTTAGAATTTTCATTTTTTGACCAAAACGACAGGACCGGAGCTGATAAAAATGTTGATATGGGTGTTATTTTTTTTCTGACTGCGATTTCAAAACCATGCACCAGAATTCACTTCTTTCAACTCAGTAATGCATTTTGGATGTGTACCTAGAGTTTAAAGCAGAAAAACAGGAACTTTTAGAATTTTCATTTTTTGACCAAAACGACAGGACCGGAGCTGATAAAAATGTTGATATGGATGTTATTTTTTTTCTGACTGTGATTTCAAAACCATGCACCAGAATTCACTTCTTTAAACTCAGTAATGCATTTTGGATGTGTACCTAGAGTTTAAAGCAGAAAAACAGGAACTTTTAGAATTTTCATTTTTTGACCAAAACGACAGGACCGGAGCTGATAAAAATGTTGATATGGATGTTATTTTTTTTCTGACTGCGATTTCAAAACCATGCACCAGAATTCACTTCTTTCAACTCAGTAATGCATTTTGGATGTGTACCTAGAGTTTAAAGCAGAAAAACAGGAACTTTTAGAATTTTCATTTTTTGACCAAAACGACAGGACCGGAGCTGATAAAAATGTTGATATGGATGTTATTTTTTTTCTGACTGCGATTTCAAAACCATGCACCAGAATTCACTTCTTTCAGCTCAGTAATGCATTTTGGATGTGTACCTAGAGTTTAAAGCAGAAAAACAGGAACTTTTAGAACTTTCATTTTTTGACCAAAACGACAGGACCGGAGCTGATAAAAATGTTGATATGGATGTTATTTTTTTCTGACTGCGATTTCAAAACCATGCACCAGAATTATCTTCTTTTAACTCAGTTATGCATTTTGGATGTGTACCTAGAGTTTAAAGCAGAAAAACAGGAACTTTTAGAATTTTAAATTTTTGACCAAAACGACAGGTCAGGAGATGATAAAAATGTTGATATGGATGTAATTTATTTCTGACTGCGGTTTCAAAACCATGCACCAGAATCACCTTCTTTCAACTCAGTAATGCATTTTGGATGTGTACCTAGAGTTTAAAGCAGAAAAAAAGGAACTTTTAGAATTTTCATTTTTTGACCAAAATGACAGGTCAGGAGATGATAAAAATGTTGATATGGATGTAATTTATTTCTGACTGCGGTTTCAAAACCATGCACCAGAATCAACTTCTTTCAACTCAGTAATGCATTTTGGATGTGTACCTAGAGTTTAAAGCAGAAAAAAAGGAACTTTTAGAATTTTCATTTTTTGACCAAAACGACAGGACCGGAGCTGATAAAAATTTTGATATGGATGTTATTATTTTTCTGACTGCGATTTCAAAACCATGCACCAGAATTCACTTCTTTCAACTCAGTAATGCATTTTGGATGTGTACCTAGAGTTTAAAGCAGAAAAACAGGAACTTTTAGAATTTTCATTTTTTGACCAAAACGACAGGTCCGGAGCTGATAAAAATGTTGATATTGATGTAATTTTTTTTCTGACTGCGGTTTCAAAACCATGCACCAGAATCAACTTCTTTCAACTCAGTAATGCATTTTGGATGTGTACCTAGAGTTTAAAGCAGAAAAACAGGAACTTTTAGAATTTTCATTTTTTGACCAAAACGACAGGACCGGAGCTGATAAAAATGTTGATATGGATGTTATTTTTTTTCTGACTGCGATTTCAAACCCATGCACCAGAATCAACTTCTTTCAACTCAGTAATGCATTTTGGATGTGTACCTAGAGTTTAAAGCAGAAAAACAGGAACTTTTAGAATTTTCATGTTTTGACCAAAACGACAGGACCGGAGCTGATAAAAATGTTGATATGGATGTTATTTTTTTTCTGACTGCGATTTCAAACCCATGCACCAGAATCAACTTCTTTCAACTCAGTAATGCATTTTGGATGTGTACCTAGAGTTTAAAGCAGAAAAAAAGGAACTTTTAGAATTTTCATTTTTTGACCAAAACGACAGGACCGGAGCTGATAAAAATGTTGATATGGGTGTTATTATTTTTCTGACTGCGATTTCAAAACCATGCACCAGAATTCACTTCTTTCAACTCAGTAATGCATTTTGGATGTGTACCTAGAGTTTAAAGCAGAAAAACAGGAACTTTTAGAATTTTCATTTTTTGACCAAAACGACAGGACCGGAGCTGATAAAAATGTTGATATGGATGTTATTTTTTTTCTGACTGCGATTTCAAACCCATGCACCAGAATCAACTTCTTTCAACTCAGTAATGCATTTTGGATGTGTACCTAGAGTTTAAAGCAGAAAAACAGGAACTTTTAGAATTTTCATGTTTTGACCAAAACGACAGGACCGGAGCTGATAAAAATGTTGATATGGATGTTATTTTTTTTCTGACTGCGATTTCAAACCCATGCACCAGAATCAACTTCTTTCAACTCAGTAATGCATTTTGGATGTGTACCTAGAGTTTAAAGCAGAAAAAAAGGAACTTTTAGAATTTTCATTTTTTGACCAAAACGACAGGACCGGAGCTGATAAAAATGTTGATATGGGTGTTATTATTTTTCTGACTGCGATTTCAAAACCATGCACCAGAATTCACTTCTTTCAACTCAGTAATGCATTTTGGATGTGTACCTAGAGTTTAAAGCAGAAAAACAGGAACTTTTAGAATTTTCATTTTTTGACCAAAACGACAGGACCGGAGCTGATAAAAATGTTGATATGGATGTTATTTTTTTTCTGACTGCGATTTCAAAACCATGCACCAGAATTCACTTCTTTCAACTCAGTAATGCATTTTGGATGTGTACCTAGAGTTTAAAGCAGAAAAACAGGAACTTTTAGAATTTTCATTTTTTGACCAAAACGACAGGACCGGAGCTGATAAAAATGTTGATATGGATGTTATTTTTTTTCTGACTGCGATTTCAAAACCATGCACCAGAATTCACTTCTTTCAACTCAGTAATACATTTTGGATGTGTACCTAGAGTTTAAAGCAGAAAAACAGGAACTTTTAGAATTTTCATTTTTTGACCAAAACGACAGGACCGGAGCTGATAAAAATGTTGATATGGATGTTATTTTTTTTCTGACTGCGATTTCAAAACCATGCACCAGAATTCACTTCTTTCAACTCAGTAATGCATTTTGGATGTGTACCTAGAGTTTAAAGCAGAAAAACAGGAACTTTTAGAATTTTAATTTTTTGACCAAAATGACAGGACCGGAGCTGATAAAAATGTTGATATGGATGTTATTTTTTTTCTGACTGCGATTTCAAAACCATGCACCAGAATTCACTTCTTTCAACTCAGTAATGCATTTTGGATGTGTACCTAGAGTTTAAAGCAGAAAAACAGGAACTATTAGAATTTTCATTTTTTGACCAAAACGACAGGACCGGAGCTGATAAAAATGTTGATATGGATGTTATTTTTTTTCTGACTGTTTTTTCAAAACCATGCACCAGAATTCACTTCTTTAAACTCAGTAATGCATTTTGGATGTGTACCTAGAGTTTAAAGCAGAAAAACAGGAACTTTTAGAATTTTCATTTTTTGACCAAAACGACAGGACCGGAGCTGATAAAAATGTTGATATGGATGTTATTTTTTTTCTGACTGCGATTTCAAAACCATGCACCAGAATTCACTTCTTTCAACTCAGTAATGCATTTTGGATGTGTACCTAGAGTTTAAAGCAGAAAAACAGGAACTTTTAGAATTTTCATTTTTTGACCAAAACGACAGGACCGGAGCTGATAAAAATGTTGATATGGATGTTATTTTTTTTCTGACTGCGATTTGTAAACCATGCACCAGAATTCACTTCTTTCAACTCAGTAATGCATTTTGGATGTGTACCTAGAGTTTAAAGCAGAAAAACAGGAACTTTTAGAATTTTCATTTTTTGACCAAAACGACAGGACCGGAGCTGATAAAAATGTTGATATGGATGTTATTTTTTTTCTGACTGCGATTTCAAAACCATGCACCAGAATTCACTTCTTTCAACTCAGTAATGCATTTTGGATGTGTACCTAGAGTTTAAAGCAGAAAAACAGGAACTTTTAGAACTTTCATTTTTTGACCAAAACGACAGGACCGGAGCTGATAAAAATGTTGATATGGATGTTATTTTTTTCTGACTGCGATTTCAAAACCATGCACCAGAATTATCTTCTTTTAACTCAGTTATGCATTTTGGATGTGTACCTAGAGTTTAAAGCAGAAAAACAGGAACTTTTAGAATTTTAAATTTTTGACCAAAACGACAGGTCAGGAGATGATAAAAATGTTGATATGGATGTAATTTATTTCTGACTGCGGTTTCAAAACCATGCACCAGAATCACCTTCTTTCAACTCAGTAATGCATTTTGGATGTGTACCTAGAGTTTAAAGCAGAAAAAAAGGAACTTTTAGAATTTTCATTTTTTGACCAAAATGACAGGTCAGGAGATGATAAAAATGTTGATATGGATGTAATTTATTTCTGACTGCGGTTTCAAAACCATGCACCAGAATCAACTTCTTTCAACTCAGTAATGCATTTTGGATGTGTACCTAGAGTTTAAAGCAGAAAAAAAGGAACTTTTAGAATTTTCATTTTTTGACCAAAACGACAGGACCGGAGCTGATAAAAATTTTGATATGGATGTTATTATTTTTCTGACTGCGATTTCAAAACCATGCACCAGAATTCACTTCTTTCAACTCAGTAATGCATTTTGGATGTGTACCTAGAGTTTAAAGCAGAAAAACAGGAACTTTTAGAATTTTCATTTTTTGACCAAAACGACAGGTCCGGAGCTGATAAAAATGTTGATATTGATGTAATTTTTTTTCTGACTGCGGTTTCAAAACCATGCACCAGAATCAACTTCTTTCAACTCAGTAATGCATTTTGGATGTGTACCTAGAGTTTAAAGCAGAAAAACAGGAACTTTTAGAATTTTCATTTTTTGACCAAAACGACAGGACCGGAGCTGATAAAAATGTTGATATGGATGTTATTTTTTTTCTGACTGCGATTTCAAACCCATGCACCAGAATCAACTTCTTTCAACTCAGTAATGCATTTTGGATGTGTACCTAGAGTTTAAAGCAGAAAAACAGGAACTTTTAGAATTTTCATGTTTTGACCAAAACGACAGGACCGGAGCTGATAAAAATGTTGATATGGATGTTATTTTTTTTCTGACTGCGATTTCAAACCCATGCACCAGAATCAACTTCTTTCAACTCAGTAATGCATTTTGGATGTGTACCTAGAGTTTAAAGCAGAAAAAAAGGAACTTTTAGAATTTTCATTTTTTGACCAAAACGACAGGACCGGAGCTGATAAAAATGTTGATATGGGTGTTATTATTTTTCTGACTGCGATTTCAAAACCATGCACCAGAATTCACTTCTTTCAACTCAGTAATGCATTTTGGATGTGTACCTAGAGTTTAAAGCAGAAAAACAGGAACTTTTAGAATTTTCATTTTTTGACCAAAACGACAGGACCGGAGCTGATAAAAATGTTGATATGGATGTTATTTTTTTTCTGACTGCGATTTCAAAACCATGCACCAGAATTCACTTCTTTCAACTCAGTAATGCATTTTGGATGTGTACCTAGAGTTTAAAGCAGAAAAACAGGAACTTTTAGAATTTTCATTTTTTGACCAAAACGACAGGACCGGAGCTGATAAAAATGTTGATATGGGTGTTATTTTTTTTCTGACTGCGATTTCAAAACCATGCACCAGAATTCACTTCTTTCAACTCAGTAATGCATTTTGGATGTGTACCTAGAGTTTAAAGCAGAAAAACAGGAACTTTTAGAATTTTCATTTTTTGACCAAAACGACAGGACCGGAGCTGATAAAAATGTTGATATGGATGTTATTTTTTTTCTGACTGTGATTTCAAAACCATGCACCAGAATTCACTTCTTTAAACTCAGTAATGCATTTTGGATGTGTACCTAGAGTTTAAAGCAGAAAAACAGGAACTTTTAGAATTTTCATTTTTTGACCAAAACGACAGGACCGGAGCTGATAAAAATGTTGATATGGATGTTATTTTTTTTCTGACTGCGATTTCAAAACCATGCACCAGAATTCACTTCTTTCAACTCAGTAATGCATTTTGGATGTGTACCTAGAGTTTAAAGCAGAAAAACAGGAACTTTTAGAATTTTCATTTTTTGACCAAAACGACAGGACCGGAGCTGATAAAAATGTTGATATGGATGTTATTTTTTTTCTGACTGCGATTTCAAAACCATGCACCAGAATTCACTTCTTTCAGCTCAGTAATGCATTTTGGATGTGTACCTAGAGTTTAAAGCAGAAAAACAGGAACTTTTAGAATTTTTATTTTTTGACCAAAATGACAGGACCGGAGCTGATAAAAATGTTGATATGGATGTTATTTTTTTCTGACTGCGATTTCAAAACCATGCACCAGAATTCACTTCTTTCAACTCAGTAATACATTTTGGATGTGTACCTAGAGTTTAAAGCAGAAAAACAGGAACTTTTAGAATTTTCATTTTTTGTCCAAAACGACAGGACCGGAGCTGATAAAAATGTTGATATGGATGTTATTTTTTTTCTGACTGCGATTTCAAAACCATGCACCAGAATTCACTTCTTTCAACTCAGTAATGCATTTTGGATGTGTACCTAGAGTTTAAAGCAGAAAAAAAGGAACTTTTAGAATTTTCATTTTTTGACCAAAATGACAGGACCGGAGCTGATAAAAATGTTGATATGGATGTTATTTTTTTCTGACTGCGATTTCAAAACCATGCACCAGAATTCACTTCTTTCAACTCAGTAATGCATTTTGGATGTGTACCTAGAGTTTAAAGCAGAAAAACAGGAACTTTTAGAATTTTCATTTTTTGACCAAAACGACAGGACCGGAGCTGATAAAAATGTTGATATGGATGTTATTTTTTTCTGACTGCGATTTCAAAACCATGCACCAGAATTCACTTCTTTCAACTCAGTAATGCATTTTGGATGTGTACCTAGAGTTTAAAGCAGAAAAACAGGAACTTTTAGAATTTTCATTTTTTGACCAAAACGACAGGACCGGAGCTGATAAAAATGTTGATATGGATGTTATTTTTTTTCTGACTGCGATTTCAAAACCATGCACCAGAATTATCTTCTTTCAACTCAGTTATGCATTTTGGATGTGTACCTAGAGTTTAAAGCAGAAAAACAGGAACTTTTAGAATTTTCAATTTTTGACCAAAACGACAGGACCGGAGCTGATAAAAATGTTGATATGGATGTTATTTTTTTTCTGACTGCGATTTCAAACCCATGCACCAGAATCAACTTCTTTCAACTCAGTAATGCATTTTGGATGTGTACCTAGAGTTTAAAGCAGAAAAACAGGAACTTTTAGAATTTTCATGTTTTGACCAAAACGACAGGACCGGAGCTGATAAAAATGTTGATATGGATGTTAATATTTTTCTGACTGCGATTTCAAAACCATGCACCAGAATTCACTTCTTTCAACTCAGTAATGCATTTTGGATGTGTACCTAGAGTTTAAAGCAGAAAAACAGGAACTTTTAGAATTTTCATTTTTTGACCAAAACGACAGGACCGGAGCTGATAAAAATGTTGATATGGATGTTATTTTTTTTCTGACTGCGATTTCAAAACCATGCACCAGAATCAACTTCTTTCAACTCAGTAATGCATTTTGGATGTGTACCTAGAGTTTAAAGCAGAAAAACAGGAACTTTTAGAATTTTCATGTTTTGACCAAAACGACAGGACCGGAGCTGATAAAAATGTTGATATGGATGTTAATATTTTTCTGACTGTGATTTCAAAACCATGCACCAGAATTCACTTCTTTAAACTCAGTAATGCATTTTGGATGTGTACCTAGAGTTTAAAGCAGAAAAACAGGAACTTTTAGAATTTTCATTTTTTGACCAAAACGACAGGACCGGAGCTGATAAAAATGTTGATATGGATGTTATTTTTTTTCTGACTGCGATTTCAAAACCATGCACCAGAATTCACTTCTTTCAACTCAGTAATGCATTTTGGATGTGTACCTAGAGTTTAAAGCAGAAAAACAGGAACTTTTAGAATTTTCATTTTTTGACCAAAACGACAGGACCGGAGCTGATAAAAATGTTGATATGGATGTTATTTTTTTCTGACTGCGATTTCAAAACCATGCACCAGAATTCACTTCTTTCAACTCAGTAATGCATTTTGGATGTGTACCTAGAGTTTAAAGCAGAAAAACAGGAACTTTTAGAATTTTCATTTTTTGACCAAAACGACAGGACCGGAGCTGATAAAAATGTTGATATGGATGTTATTTTTTTCTGACTGCGATTTCAAAACCATGCACCAGAATTCACTTCTTTCAACTCAGTAATGCATTTTGGATGTGTACCTAGAGTTTAAAGCAGAAAAACAGGAACTTTTAGAATTTTCATTTTTTGACCAAAACGACAGGACCGGAGCTGATAAAAATGTTGATATGGATGTTATTTTTTTCTGACTGCGATTTCAAAATCATGCACCAGAATTCACTTCTTTCAACTCAGTAATGCATTTTGGATGTGTACCTAGAGTTTAAAGCAGAAAAACAGGAACTTTTAGAATTTTCATTTTTTGACCAAAACGACAGGACCGGAGCTGATAAAAATGTTGATATGGATGTTATTTTTTTTCTGACTGCGGTTTCAAAACCATGCACCAGAATCAACTTCTTTCAACTCAGTAATGCATTTTGGATGTGTACCTAGAGTTTAAAGCAGAAAAACAGGAACTTTTAGAATTTTCATTTTTTGACCAAAACGACAGGACCGGAGCTGATAAAAATGTTGATATGGATGTTATTTTTTTTCTGACTGCGATTTCAAACCCATGCACCAGAATCAACTTCTTTCAACTCAGTAATGCATTTTGGATGTGTACCTAGAGTTTAAAGCAGAAAAACAGGAACTTTTAGAATTTTCATGTTTTGACCAAAACGACAGGACCGGAGCTGATAAAAATGTTGATATGGATGTTATTTTTTTTCTGACTGCGATTTCAAACCCATGCACCAGAATCAACTTCTTTCAACTCAGTAATGCATTTTGGATGTGTACCTAGAGTTTAAAGCAGAAAAAAAGGAACTTTTAGAATTTTCATTTTTTGACCAAAACGACAGGACCGGAGCTGATAAAAATGTTGATATGGGTGTTATTATTTTTCTGACTGCGATTTCAAAACCATGCACCAGAATTCACTTCTTTCAACTCAGTAATGCATTTTGGATGTGTACCTAGAGTTTAAAGCAGAAAAACAGGAACTTTTAGAATTTTAAATTTTTGACCAAAACGACAGGTCAGGAGATGATAAAAATGTTGATATGGATGTAATTTATTTCTGACTGCGGTTTCAAAACCATGCACCAGAATCACCTTCTTTCAACTCAGTAATGCATTTTGGATGTGTACCTAGAGTTTAAAGCAGAAAAAAAGGAACTTTTAGAATTTTCATTTTTTGACCAAAATGACAGGTCAGGAGATGATAAAAATGTTGATATGGATGTAATTTATTTCTGACTGCGGTTTCAAAACCATGCACCAGAATCAACTTCTTTCAACTCAGTAATGCATTTTGGATGTGTACCTAGAGTTTAAAGCAGAAAAAAAGGAACTTTTAGAATTTTCATTTTTTGACCAAAACGACAGGACCGGAGCTGATAAAAATTTTGATATGGATGTTATTATTTTTCTGACTGCGATTTCAAAACCATGCACCAGAATTCACTTCTTTCAACTCAGTAATGCATTTTGGATGTGTACCTAGAGTTTAAAGCAGAAAAACAGGAACTTTTAGAATTTTCATTTTTTGACCAAAACGACAGGTCCGGAGCTGATAAAAATGTTGATATTGATGTAATTTTTTTTCTGACTGCGGTTTCAAAACCATGCACCAGAATCAACTTCTTTCAACTCAGTAATGCATTTTGGATGTGTACCTAGAGTTTAAAGCAGAAAAACAGGAACTTTTAGAATTTTCATTTTTTGACCAAAACGACAGGACCGGAGCTGATAAAAATGTTGATATGGATGTTATTTTTTTTCTGACTGCGATTTCAAACCCATGCACCAGAATCAACTTCTTTCAACTCAGTAATGCATTTTGGATGTGTACCTAGAGTTTAAAGCAGAAAAACAGGAACTTTTAGAATTTTCATGTTTTGACCAAAACGACAGGACCGGAGCTGATAAAAATGTTGATATGGATGTTATTTTTTTTCTGACTGCGATTTCAAAACCATGCACCAGAATTCACTTCTTTCAACTCAGTAATGCATTTTGGATGTGTACCTAGAGTTTAAAGCAGAAAAACAGGAACTTTTAGAATTTTCATTTTTTGACCAAAACGACAGGACCGGAGCTGATAAAAATGTTGATATGGATGTTATTTTTTTCTGACTGCGATTTCAAAACCATGCACCAGAATTCACTTCTTTCAACTCAGTAATGCATTTTGGATGTGTACCTAGAGTTTAAAGCAGAAAAACAGGAACTTTTAGAATTTTCATTTTTTGACCAAAACGACAGGACCGGAGCTGATAAAAATGTTGATATGGATGTTATTTTTTTCTGACTGCGATTTCAAAACCATGCACCAGAATTCACTTCTTTCAACTCAGTAATGCATTTTGGATGTGTACCTAGAGTTTAAAGCAGAAAAACAGGAACTTTTAGAATTTTCATTTTTTGACCAAAACGACAGGACCGGAGCTGATAAAAATGTTGATATGGATGTTATTTTTTTCTGACTGCGATTTCAAAATCATGCACCAGAATTCACTTCTTTCAACTCAGTAATGCATTTTGGATGTGTACCTAGAGTTTAAAGCAGAAAAACAGGAACTTTTAGAATTTTCATTTTTTGACCAAAACGACAGGACCGGAGCTGATAAAAATGTTGATATGGATGTTATTTTTTTTCTGACTGCGGTTTCAAAACCATGCACCAGAATCAACTTCTTTCAACTCAGTAATGCATTTTGGATGTGTACCTAGAGTTTAAAGCAGAAAAACAGGAACTTTTAGAATTTTCATTTTTTGACCAAAACGACAGGACCGGAGCTGATAAAAATGTTGATATGGATGTTATTTTTTTTCTGACTGCGATTTCAAACCCATGCACCAGAATCAACTTCTTTCAACTCAGTAATGCATTTTGGATGTGTACCTAGAGTTTAAAGCAGAAAAACAGGAACTTTTAGAATTTTCATGTTTTGACCAAAACGACAGGACCGGAGCTGATAAAAATGTTGATATGGATGTTATTTTTTTTCTGACTGCGATTTCAAACCCATGCACCAGAATCAACTTCTTTCAACTCAGTAATGCATTTTGGATGTGTACCTAGAGTTTAAAGCAGAAAAAAAGGAACTTTTAGAATTTTCATTTTTTGACCAAAACGACAGGACCGGAGCTGATAAAAATGTTGATATGGGTGTTATTATTTTTCTGACTGCGATTTCAAAACCATGCACCAGAATTCACTTCTTTCAACTCAGTAATGCATTTTGGATGTGTACCTAGAGTTTAAAGCAGAAAAACAGGAACTTTTAGAATTTTCATTTTTTGACCAAAACGACAGGACCGGAGCTGATAAAAATGTTGATATGGATGTTATTTTTTTTCTGACTGCGATTTCAAAACCATGCACCAGAATTCACTTCTTTCAACTCAGTAATGCATTTTGGATGTGTACCTAGAGTTTAAAGCAGAAAAACAGGAACTTTTAGAATTTTCATTTTTTGACCAAAACGACAGGACCGGAGCTGATAAAAATGTTGATATGGATGTTATTTTTTTTCTGACTGCGATTTCAAAACCATGCACCAGAATTCACTTCTTTCAACTCAGTAATACATTTTGGATGTGTACCTAGAGTTTAAAGCAGAAAAACAGGAACTTTTAGAATTTTCATTTTTTGACCAAAACGACAGGACCGGAGCTGATAAAAATGTTGATATGGATGTTATTTTTTTTCTGACTGCGATTTCAAAACCATGCACCAGAATTCACTTCTTTCAACTCAGTAATGCATTTTGGATGTGTACCTAGAGTTTAAAGCAGAAAAACAGGAACTTTTAGAATTTTCATTTTTTGACCAAAACGACAGGACCGGAGCTGATAAAAATGTTGATATGGATGTTATTTTTTTTCTGACTGCGATTTCAAAACCATGCACCAGAATTCACTTCTTTCAACTCAGTAATGCATTTTGGATGTGTACCTAGAGTTTAAAGCAGAAAAACAGGAACTTTTAGAATTTTCATTTTTTGACCAAAACGACAGGACCGGAGCTGATAAAAATGTTGATATGGATGTTATTTTTTTTCTGACTGCGATTTGTAAACCATGCACCAGAATTCACTTCTTTCAACTCAGTAATGCATTTTGGATGTGTACCTAGAGTTTAAAGCAGAAAAACAGGAACTTTTAGAATTTTCATTTTTTGACCAAAACGACAGGACCGGAGCTGATAAAAATGTTGATATGGATGTTATTTTTTTTCTGACTGCGATTTCAAAACCATGCACCAGAATTCACTTCTTTCAACTCAGTAATGCATTTTGGATGTGTACCTAGAGTTTAAAGCAGAAAAACAGGAACTTTTAGAACTTTCATTTTTTGACCAAAACGACAGGACCGGAGCTGATAAAAATGTTGATATGGATGTTATTTTTTTCTGACTGCGATTTCAAAACCATGCACCAGAATTATCTTCTTTTAACTCAGTTATGCATTTTGGATGTGTACCTAGAGTTTAAAGCAGAAAAACAGGAACTTTTAGAATTTTAAATTTTTGACCAAAACGACAGGTCAGGAGATGATAAAAATGTTGATATGGATGTAATTTATTTCTGACTGCGGTTTCAAAACCATGCACCAGAATCACCTTCTTTCAACTCAGTAATGCATTTTGGATGTGTACCTAGAGTTTAAAGCAGAAAAAAAGGAACTTTTAGAATTTTCATTTTTTGACCAAAATGACAGGTCAGGAGATGATAAAAATGTTGATATGGATGTAATTTATTTCTGACTGCGGTTTCAAAACCATGCACCAGAATCAACTTCTTTCAACTCAGTAATGCATTTTGGATGTGTACCTAGAGTTTAAAGCAGAAAAAAAGGAACTTTTAGAATTTTCATTTTTTGACCAAAACGACAGGACCGGAGCTGATAAAAATTTTGATATGGATGTTATTATTTTTCTGACTGCGATTTCAAAACCATGCACCAGAATTCACTTCTTTCAACTCAGTAATGCATTTTGGATGTGTACCTAGAGTTTAAAGCAGAAAAACAGGAACTTTTAGAATTTTCATTTTTTGACCAAAACGACAGGTCCGGAGCTGATAAAAATGTTGATATTGATGTAATTTTTTTTCTGACTGCGGTTTCAAAACCATGCACCAGAATCAACTTCTTTCAACTCAGTAATGCATTTTGGATGTGTACCTAGAGTTTAAAGCAGAAAAACAGGAACTTTTAGAATTTTCATTTTTTGACCAAAACGACAGGACCGGAGCTGATAAAAATGTTGATATGGATGTTATTTTTTTTCTGACTGCGATTTCAAACCCATGCACCAGAATCAACTTCTTTCAACTCAGTAATGCATTTTGGATGTGTACCTAGAGTTTAAAGCAGAAAAACAGGAACTTTTAGAATTTTCATGTTTTGACCAAAACGACAGGACCGGAGCTGATAAAAATGTTGATATGGATGTTATTTTTTTTCTGACTGCGATTTCAAACCCATGCACCAGAATCAACTTCTTTCAACTCAGTAATGCATTTTGGATGTGTACCTAGAGTTTAAAGCAGAAAAAAAGGAACTTTTAGAATTTTCATTTTTTGACCAAAACGACAGGACCGGAGCTGATAAAAATGTTGATATGGGTGTTATTATTTTTCTGACTGCGATTTCAAAACCATGCACCAGAATTCACTTCTTTCAACTCAGTAATGCATTTTGGATGTGTACCTAGAGTTTAAAGCAGAAAAACAGGAACTTTTAGAATTTTCATTTTTTGACCAAAACGACAGGACCGGAGCTGATAAAAATGTTGATATGGATGTTATTTTTTTTCTGACTGCGATTTCAAAACCATGCACCAGAATTCACTTCTTTCAACTCAGTAATGCATTTTGGATGTGTACCTAGAGTTTAAAGCAGAAAAACAGGAACTTTTAGAATTTTCATTTTTTGACCAAAACGACAGGACCGGAGCTGATAAAAATGTTGATATGGGTGTTATTTTTTTTCTGACTGCGATTTCAAAACCATGCACCAGAATTCACTTCTTTCAACTCAGTAATGCATTTTGGATGTGTACCTAGAGTTTAAAGCAGAAAAACAGGAACTTTTAGAATTTTCATTTTTTGACCAAAACGACAGGACCGGAGCTGATAAAAATGTTGATATGGATGTTATTTTTTTTCTGACTGTGATTTCAAAACCATGCACCAGAATTCACTTCTTTAAACTCAGTAATGCATTTTGGATGTGTACCTAGAGTTTAAAGCAGAAAAACAGGAACTTTTAGAATTTTCATTTTTTGACCAAAACGACAGGACCGGAGCTGATAAAAATGTTGATATGGATGTTATTTTTTTTCTGACTGCGATTTCAAAACCATGCACCAGAATTCACTTCTTTCAACTCAGTAATGCATTTTGGATGTGTACCTAGAGTTTAAAGCAGAAAAACAGGAACTTTTAGAATTTTCATTTTTTGACCAAAACGACAGGACCGGAGCTGATAAAAATGTTGATATGGATGTTATTTTTTTTCTGACTGCGATTTCAAAACCATGCACCAGAATTCACTTCTTTCAGCTCAGTAATGCATTTTGGATGTGTACCTAGAGTTTAAAGCAGAAAAACAGGAACTTTTAGAATTTTTATTTTTTGACCAAAATGACAGGACCGGAGCTGATAAAAATGTTGATATGGATGTTATTTTTTTCTGACTGCGATTTCAAAACCATGCACCAGAATTCACTTCTTTCAACTCAGTAATACATTTTGGATGTGTACCTAGAGTTTAAAGCAGAAAAACAGGAACTTTTAGAATTTTCATTTTTTGTCCAAAACGACAGGACCGGAGCTGATAAAAATGTTGATATGGATGTTATTTTTTTTCTGACTGCGATTTCAAAACCATGCACCAGAATTCACTTCTTTCAACTCAGTAATGCATTTTGGATGTGTACCTAGAGTTTAAAGCAGAAAAAAAGGAACTTTTAGAATTTTCATTTTTTGACCAAAATGACAGGACCGGAGCTGATAAAAATGTTGATATGGATGTTATTTTTTTCTGACTGCGATTTCAAAACCATGCACCAGAATTCACTTCTTTCAACTCAGTAATGCATTTTGGATGTGTACCTAGAGTTTAAAGCAGAAAAACAGGAACTTTTAGAATTTTCATTTTTTGACCAAAACGACAGGACCGGAGCTGATAAAAATGTTGATATGGATGTTATTTTTTTCTGACTGCGATTTCAAAACCATGCACCAGAATTCACTTCTTTCAACTCAGTAATGCATTTTGGATGTGTACCTAGAGTTTAAAGCAGAAAAACAGGAACTTTTAGAATTTTCATTTTTTGACCAAAACGACAGGACCGGAGCTGATAAAAATGTTGATATGGATGTTATTTTTTTTCTGACTGCGATTTCAAAACCATGCACCAGAATTATCTTCTTTCAACTCAGTTATGCATTTTGGATGTGTACCTAGAGTTTAAAGCAGAAAAACAGGAACTTTTAGAATTTTCAATTTTTGACCAAAACGACAGGACCGGAGCTGATAAAAATGTTGATATGGATGTTATTTTTTTTCTGACTGCGATTTCAAACCCATGCACCAGAATCAACTTCTTTCAACTCAGTAATGCATTTTGGATGTGTACCTAGAGTTTAAAGCAGAAAAACAGGAACTTTTAGAATTTTCATGTTTTGACCAAAACGACAGGACCGGAGCTGATAAAAATGTTGATATGGATGTTAATATTTTTCTGACTGCGATTTCAAAACCATGCACCAGAATTCACTTCTTTCAACTCAGTAATGCATTTTGGATGTGTACCTAGAGTTTAAAGCAGAAAAACAGGAACTTTTAGAATTTTCATTTTTTGACCAAAACGACAGGACCGGAGCTGATAAAAATGTTGATATGGATGTTATTTTTTTTCTGACTGCGATTTCAAAACCATGCACCAGAATCAACTTCTTTCAACTCAGTAATGCATTTTGGATGTGTACCTAGAGTTTAAAGCAGAAAAACAGGAACTTTTAGAATTTTCATGTTTTGACCAAAACGACAGGACCGGAGCTGATAAAAATGTTGATATGGATGTTAATATTTTTCTGACTGTGATTTCAAAACCATGCACCAGAATTCACTTCTTTAAACTCAGTAATGCATTTTGGATGTGTACCTAGAGTTTAAAGCAGAAAAACAGGAACTTTTAGAATTTTCATTTTTTGACCAAAACGACAGGACCGGAGCTGATAAAAATGTTGATATGGATGTTATTTTTTTTCTGACTGCGATTTCAAAACCATGCACCAGAATTCACTTCTTTCAACTCAGTAATGCATTTTGGATGTGTACCTAGAGTTTAAAGCAGAAAAACAGGAACTTTTAGAATTTTCATTTTTTGACCAAAACGACAGGACCGGAGCTGATAAAAATGTTGATATGGATGTTATTTTTTTCTGACTGCGATTTCAAAACCATGCACCAGAATTCACTTCTTTCAACTCAGTAATG
This sequence comes from Crinia signifera, assembly GCF_055691185.1. Classification (NCBI taxonomy): domain Eukaryota; kingdom Metazoa; phylum Chordata; class Amphibia; order Anura; family Myobatrachidae; genus Crinia; species Crinia signifera. The sequence goes on from NC_139227.1 coordinate 93,738,897, forward strand.
CATTTTGGATGTGTACCTAGAGTTTAAAGCAGAAAAACAGGAACTTTTAGAATTTTCATTTTTTGACCAAAACGACAGGACCGGAGCTGATAAAAATGTTGATATGGATGTTATTTTTTTCTGACTGCGATTTCAAAACCATGCACCAGAATTCACTTCTTTCAACTCAGTAATGCATTTTGGATGTGTACCTAGAGTTTAAAGCAGAAAAACAGGAACTTTTAGAATTTTCATTTTTTGACCAAAACGACAGGACCGGAGCTGATAAAAATGTTGATATGGATGTTATTTTTTTCTGACTGCGATTTCAAAATCATGCACCAGAATTCACTTCTTTCAACTCAGTAATGCATTTTGGATGTGTACCTAGAGTTTAAAGCAGAAAAACAGGAACTTTTAGAATTTTCATTTTTTGACCAAAACGACAGGACCGGAGCTGATAAAAATGTTGATATGGATGTTATTTTTTTTCTGACTGCGGTTTCAAAACCATGCACCAGAATCAACTTCTTTCAACTCAGTAATGCATTTTGGATGTGTACCTAGAGTTTAAAGCAGAAAAACAGGAACTTTTAGAATTTTCATTTTTTGACCAAAACGACAGGACCGGAGCTGATAAAAATGTTGATATGGATGTTATTTTTTTTCTGACTGCGATTTCAAACCCATGCACCAGAATCAACTTCTTTCAACTCAGTAATGCATTTTGGATGTGTACCTAGAGTTTAAAGCAGAAAAACAGGAACTTTTAGAATTTTCATGTTTTGACCAAAACGACAGGACCGGAGCTGATAAAAATGTTGATATGGATGTTATTTTTTTTCTGACTGCGATTTCAAACCCATGCACCAGAATCAACTTCTTTCAACTCAGTAATGCATTTTGGATGTGTACCTAGAGTTTAAAGCAGAAAAAAAGGAACTTTTAGAATTTTCATTTTTTGACCAAAACGACAGGACCGGAGCTGATAAAAATGTTGATATGGGTGTTATTATTTTTCTGACTGCGATTTCAAAACCATGCACCAGAATTCACTTCTTTCAACTCAGTAATGCATTTTGGATGTGTACCTAGAGTTTAAAGCAGAAAAACAGGAACTTTTAGAATTTTCATTTTTTGACCAAAACGACAGGACCGGAGCTGATAAAAATGTTGATATGGATGTTATTTTTTTTCTGACTGCGATTTCAAAACCATGCACCAGAATTCACTTCTTTCAACTCAGTAATGCATTTTGGATGTGTACCTAGAGTTTAAAGCAGAAAAACAGGAACTTTTAGAATTTTCATTTTTTGACCAAAACGACAGGACCGGAGCTGATAAAAATGTTGATATGGATGTTATTTTTTTTCTGACTGCGATTTCAAAACCATGCACCAGAATTCACTTCTTTCAACTCAGTAATACATTTTGGATGTGTACCTAGAGTTTAAAGCAGAAAAACAGGAACTTTTAGAATTTTCATTTTTTGACCAAAACGACAGGACCGGAGCTGATAAAAATGTTGATATGGATGTTATTTTTTTTCTGACTGCGATTTCAAAACCATGCACCAGAATTCACTTCTTTCAACTCAGTAATGCATTTTGGATGTGTACCTAGAGTTTAAAGCAGAAAAACAGGAACTTTTAGAATTTTCATTTTTTGACCAAAATGACAGGACCGGAGCTGATAAAAATGTTGATATGGATGTTATTTTTTTTCTGACTGCGATTTCAAAACCATGCACCAGAATTCACTTCTTTCAACTCAGTAATGCATTTTGGATGTGTACCTAGAGTTTAAAGCAGAAAAACAGGAACTATTAGAATTTTCATTTTTTGACCAAAACGACAGGACCGGAGCTGATAAAAATGTTGATATGGATGTTATTTTTTTTCTGACTGTTTTTTCAAAACCATGCACCAGAATTCACTTCTTTAAACTCAGTAATGCATTTTGGATGTGTACCTAGAGTTTAAAGCAGAAAAACAGGAACTTTTAGAATTTTCATTTTTTGACCAAAACGACAGGACCGGAGCTGATAAAAATGTTGATATGGATGTTATTTTTTTTCTGACTGCGATTTCAAAACCATGCACCAGAATTCACTTCTTTCAACTCAGTAATGCATTTTGGATGTGTACCTAGAGTTTAAAGCAGAAAAACAGGAACTTTTAGAATTTTCATTTTTTGACCAAAACGACAGGACCGGAGCTGATAAAAATGTTGATATGGATGTTATTTTTTTTCTGACTGCGATTTGTAAACCATGCACCAGAATTCACTTCTTTCAACTCAGTAATGCATTTTGGATGTGTACCTAGAGTTTAAAGCAGAAAAACAGGAACTTTTAGAATTTTCATTTTTTGACCAAAACGACAGGACCGGAGCTGATAAAAATGTTGATATGGATGTTATTTTTTTTCTGACTGCGATTTCAAAACCATGCACCAGAATTCACTTCTTTCAACTCAGTAATGCATTTTGGATGTGTACCTAGAGTTTAAAGCAGAAAAACAGGAACTTTTAGAACTTTCATTTTTTGACCAAAACGACAGGACCGGAGCTGATAAAAATGTTGATATGGATGTTATTTTTTTTCTGACTGCGATTTCAAAACCATGCACCAGAATTATCTTCTTTTAACTCAGTTATGCATTTTGGATGTGTACCTAGAGTTTAAAGCAGAAAAACAGGAACTTTTAGAATTTTAAATTTTTGACCAAAACGACAGGTCAGGAGATGATAAAAATGTTGATATGGATGTAATTTATTTCTGACTGCGGTTTCAAAACCATGCACCAGAATCACCTTCTTTCAACTCAGTAATGCATTTTGGATGTGTACCTAGAGTTTAAAGCAGAAAAAAAGGAACTTTTAGAATTTTCATTTTTTGACCAAAATGACAGGTCAGGAGATGATAAAAATGTTGATATGGATGTAATTTATTTCTGACTGCGGTTTCAAAACCATGCACCAGAATCAACTTCTTTCAACTCAGTAATGCATTTTGGATGTGTACCTAGAGTTTAAAGCAGAAAAAAAGGAACTTTTAGAATTTTCATTTTTTGACCAAAACGACAGGACCGGAGCTGATAAAAATTTTGATATGGATGTTATTATTTTTCTGACTGCGATTTCAAAACCATGCACCAGAATTCACTTCTTTCAACTCAGTAATGCATTTTGGATGTGTACCTAGAGTTTAAAGCAGAAAAACAGGAACTTTTAGAATTTTCATTTTTTGACCAAAACGACAGGTCCGGAGCTGATAAAAATGTTGATATTGATGTAATTTTTTTTCTGACTGCGGTTTCAAAACCATGCACCAGAATCAACTTCTTTCAACTCAGTAATGCATTTTGGATGTGTACCTAGAGTTTAAAGCAGAAAAACAGGAACTTTTAGAATTTTCATTTTTTGACCAAAACGACAGGACCGGAGCTGATAAAAATGTTGATATGGATGTTATTTTTTTTCTGACTGCGATTTCAAACCCATGCACCAGAATCAACTTCTTTCAACTCAGTAATGCATTTTGGATGTGTACCTAGAGTTTAAAGCAGAAAAACAGGAACTTTTAGAATTTTCATGTTTTGACCAAAACGACAGGACCGGAGCTGATAAAAATGTTGATATGGATGTTATTTTTTTTCTGACTGCGATTTCAAACCCATGCACCAGAATCAACTTCTTTCAACTCAGTAATGCATTTTGGATGTGTACCTAGAGTTTAAAGCAGAAAAAAAGGAACTTTTAGAATTTTCATTTTTTGACCAAAACGACAGGACCGGAGCTGATAAAAATGTTGATATGGGTGTTATTATTTTTCTGACTGCGATTTCAAAACCATGCACCAGAATTCACTTCTTTCAACTCAGTAATGCATTTTGGATGTGTACCTAGAGTTTAAAGCAGAAAAACAGGAACTTTTAGAATTTTCATTTTTTGACCAAAACGACAGGACCGGAGCTGATAAAAATGTTGATATGGGTGTTATTTTTTTTCTGACTGCGATTTCAAAACCATGCACCAGAATTCACTTCTTTCAACTCAGTAATGCATTTTGGATGTGTACCTAGAGTTTAAAGCAGAAAAACAGGAACTTTTAGAATTTTCATTTTTTGACCAAAACGACAGGACCGGAGCTGATAAAAATGTTGATATGGATGTTATTTTTTTTCTGACTGTGATTTCAAAACCATGCACCAGAATTCACTTCTTTAAACTCAGTAATGCATTTTGGATGTGTACCTAGAGTTTAAAGCAGAAAAACAGGAACTTTTAGAATTTTCATTTTTTGACCAAAACGACAGGACCGGAGCTGATAAAAATGTTGATATGGATGTTATTTTTTTTCTGACTGCGATTTCAAAACCATGCACCAGAATTCACTTCTTTCAACTCAGTAATGCATTTTGGATGTGTACCTAGAGTTTAAAGCAGAAAAACAGGAACTTTTAGAATTTTCATTTTTTGACCAAAACGACAGGACCGGAGCTGATAAAAATGTTGATATGGATGTTATTTTTTTTCTGACTGCGATTTCAAAACCATGCACCAGAATTCACTTCTTTCAGCTCAGTAATGCATTTTGGATGTGTACCTAGAGTTTAAAGCAGAAAAACAGGAACTTTTAGAATTTTCATTTTTTGACCAAAATGACAGGACCGGAGCTGATAAAAATGTTGATATGGATGTTATTTTTTTCTGACTGCGATTTCAAAACCATGCACCAGAATTCACTTCTTTCAACTCAGTAATACATTTTGGATGTGTACCTAGAGTTTAAAGCAGAAAAACAGGAACTTTTAGAATTTTCATTTTTTGTCCAAAACGACAGGACCGGAGCTGATAAAAATGTTGATATGGATGTTATTTTTTTTCTGACTGCGATTTCAAAACCATGCACCAGAATTCACTTCTTTCAACTCAGTAATGCATTTTGGATGTGTACCTAGAGTTTAAAGCAGAAAAAAAGGAACTTTTAGAATTTTCATTTTTTGACCAAAATGACAGGACCGGAGCTGATAAAAATGTTGATATGGATGTTATTTTTTTCTGACTGCGATTTCAAAACCATGCACCAGAATTCACTTCTTTCAACTCAGTAATGCATTTTGGATGTGTACCTAGAGTTTAAAGCAGAAAAACAGGAACTTTTAGAATTTTCATTTTTTGACCAAAACGACAGGACCGGAGCTGATAAAAATGTTGATATGGATGTTATTTTTTTCTGACTGCGATTTCAAAACCATGCACCAGAATTCACTTCTTTCAACTCAGTAATGCATTTTGGATGTGTACCTAGAGTTTAAAGCAGAAAAACAGGAACTTTTAGAATTTTCATTTTTTGACCAAAACGACAGGACCGGAGCTGATAAAAATGTTGATATGGATGTTATTTTTTTTCTGACTGCGATTTCAAAACCATGCACCAGAATTATCTTCTTTCAACTCAGTTATGCATTTTGGATGTGTACCTAGAGTTTAAAGCAGAAAAACAGGAACTTTTAGAATTTTCAATTTTTGACCAAAACGACAGGACCGGAGCTGATAAAAATGTTGATATGGATGTTATTTTTTTTCTGACTGCGATTTCAAACCCATGCACCAGAATCAACTTCTTTCAACTCAGTAATGCATTTTGGATGTGTACCTAGAGTTTAAAGCAGAAAAACAGGAACTTTTAGAATTTTCATGTTTTGACCAAAACGACAGGACCGGAGCTGATAAAAATGTTGATATGGATGTTAATATTTTTCTGACTGTGATTTCAAAACCATGCACCAGAATTCACTTCTTTAAACTCAGTAATGCATTTTGGATGTGTACCTAGAGTTTAAAGCAGAAAAACAGGAACTTTTAGAATTTTCATTTTTTGACCAAAACGACAGGACCGGAGCTGATAAAAATGTTGATATGGATGTTATTTTTTTTCTGACTGCGATTTCAAAACCATGCACCAGAATTCACTTCTTTCAACTCAGTAATGCATTTTGGATGTGTACCTAGAGTTTAAAGCAGAAAAACAGGAACTTTTAGAATTTTCATTTTTTGACCAAAACGACAGGACCGGAGCTGATAAAAATGTTGATATGGATGTTATTTTTTTCTGACTGCGATTTCAAAACCATGCACCAGAATTCACTTCTTTCAACTCAGTAATGCATTTTGGATGTGTACCTAGAGTTTAAAGCAGAAAAACAGGAACTTTTAGAATTTTCATTTTTTGACCAAAACGACAGGACCGGAGCTGATAAAAATGTTGATATGGATGTTATTTTTTTCTGACTGCGATTTCAAAATCATGCACCAGAATTCACTTCTTTCAACTCAGTAATGCATTTTGGATGTGTACCTAGAGTTTAAAGCAGAAAAACAGGAACTTTTAGAATTTTCATTTTTTGACCAAAACGACAGGACCGGAGCTGATAAAAATGTTGATATGGATGTTATTTTTTTTCTGACTGCGGTTTCAAAACCATGCACCAGAATCAACTTCTTTCAACTCAGTAATGCATTTTGGATGTGTACCTAGAGTTTAAAGCAGAAAAACAGGAACTTTTAGAATTTTCATTTTTTGACCAAAACGACAGGACCGGAGCTGATAAAAATGTTGATATGGATGTTATTTTTTTTCTGACTGCGATTTCAAACCCATGCACCAGAATCAACTTCTTTCAACTCAGTAATGCATTTTGGATGTGTACCTAGAGTTTAAAGCAGAAAAACAGGAACTTTTAGAATTTTCATGTTTTGACCAAAACGACAGGACCGGAGCTGATAAAAATGTTGATATGGATGTTATTTTTTTTCTGACTGCGATTTCAAACCCATGCACCAGAATCAACTTCTTTCAACTCAGTAATGCATTTTGGATGTGTACCTAGAGTTTAAAGCAGAAAAAAAGGAACTTTTAGAATTTTCATTTTTTGACCAAAACGACAGGACCGGAGCTGATAAAAATGTTGATATGGGTGTTATTATTTTTCTGACTGCGATTTCAAAACCATGCACCAGAATTCACTTCTTTCAACTCAGTAATGCATTTTGGATGTGTACCTAGAGTTTAAAGCAGAAAAACAGGAACTTTTAGAATTTTCATTTTTTGACCAAAACGACAGGACCGGAGCTGATAAAAATGTTGATATGGATGTTATTTTTTTTCTGACTGCGATTTCAAAACCATGCACCAGAATTCACTTCTTTCAACTCAGTAATGCATTTTGGATGTGTACCTAGAGTTTAAAGCAGAAAAACAGGAACTTTTAGAATTTTCATTTTTTGACCAAAACGACAGGACCGGAGCTGATAAAAATGTTGATATGGATGTTATTTTTTTTCTGACTGCGATTTCAAAACCATGCACCAGAATTCACTTCTTTCAACTCAGTAATACATTTTGGATGTGTACCTAGAGTTTAAAGCAGAAAAACAGGAACTTTTAGAATTTTCATTTTTTGACCAAAACGACAGGACCGGAGCTGATAAAAATGTTGATATGGATGTTATTTTTTTTCTGACTGCGATTTCAAAACCATGCACCAGAATTCACTTCTTTCAACTCAGTAATGCATTTTGGATGTGTACCTAGAGTTTAAAGCAGAAAAACAGGAACTTTTAGAATTTTCATTTTTTGACCAAAATGACAGGACCGGAGCTGATAAAAATGTTGATATGGATGTTATTTTTTTTCTGACTGCGATTTCAAAACCATGCACCAGAATTCACTTCTTTCAACTCAGTAATGCATTTTGGATGTGTACCTAGAGTTTAAAGCAGAAAAACAGGAACTATTAGAATTTTCATTTTTTGACCAAAACGACAGGACCGGAGCTGATAAAAATGTTGATATGGATGTTATTTTTTTTCTGACTGTTTTTTCAAAACCATGCACCAGAATTCACTTCTTTAAACTCAGTAATGCATTTTGGATGTGTACCTAGAGTTTAAAGCAGAAAAACAGGAACTTTTAGAATTTTCATTTTTTGACCAAAACGACAGGACCGGAGCTGATAAAAATGTTGATATGGATGTTATTTTTTTTCTGACTGCGATTTCAAAACCATGCACCAGAATTCACTTCTTTCAACTCAGTAATGCATTTTGGATGTGTACCTAGAGTTTAAAGCAGAAAAACAGGAACTTTTAGAATTTTCATTTTTTGACCAAAACGACAGGACCGGAGCTGATAAAAATGTTGATATGGATGTTATTTTTTTTCTGACTGCGATTTGTAAACCATGCACCAGAATTCACTTCTTTCAACTCAGTAATGCATTTTGGATGTGTACCTAGAGTTTAAAGCAGAAAAACAGGAACTTTTAGAATTTTCATTTTTTGACCAAAACGACAGGACCGGAGCTGATAAAAATGTTGATATGGATGTTATTTTTTTTCTGACTGCGATTTCAAAACCATGCACCAGAATTCACTTCTTTCAACTCAGTAATGCATTTTGGATGTGTACCTAGAGTTTAAAGCAGAAAAACAGGAACTTTTAGAACTTTCATTTTTTGACCAAAACGACAGGACCGGAGCTGATAAAAATGTTGATATGGATGTTATTTTTTTTCTGACTGCGATTTCAAAACCATGCACCAGAATTATCTTCTTTTAACTCAGTTATGCATTTTGGATGTGTACCTAGAGTTTAAAGCAGAAAAACAGGAACTTTTAGAATTTTAAATTTTTGACCAAAACGACAGGTCAGGAGATGATAAAAATGTTGATATGGATGTAATTTATTTCTGACTGCGGTTTCAAAACCATGCACCAGAATCACCTTCTTTCAACTCAGTAATGCATTTTGGATGTGTACCTAGAGTTTAAAGCAGAAAAAAAGGAACTTTTAGAATTTTCATTTTTTGACCAAAATGACAGGTCAGGAGATGATAAAAATGTTGATATGGATGTAATTTATTTCTGACTGCGGTTTCAAAACCATGCACCAGAATCAACTTCTTTCAACTCAGTAATGCATTTTGGATGTGTACCTAGAGTTTAAAGCAGAAAAAAAGGAACTTTTAGAATTTTCATTTTTTGACCAAAACGACAGGACCGGAGCTGATAAAAATTTTGATATGGATGTTATTATTTTTCTGACTGCGATTTCAAAACCATGCACCAGAATTCACTTCTTTCAACTCAGTAATGCATTTTGGATGTGTACCTAGAGTTTAAAGCAGAAAAACAGGAACTTTTAGAATTTTCATTTTTTGACCAAAACGACAGGTCCGGAGCTGATAAAAATGTTGATATTGATGTAATTTTTTTTCTGACTGCGGTTTCAAAACCATGCACCAGAATCAACTTCTTTCAACTCAGTAATGCATTTTGGATGTGTACCTAGAGTTTAAAGCAGAAAAACAGGAACTTTTAGAATTTTCATTTTTTGACCAAAACGACAGGACCGGAGCTGATAAAAATGTTGATATGGATGTTATTTTTTTTCTGACTGCGATTTCAAACCCATGCACCAGAATCAACTTCTTTCAACTCAGTAATGCATTTTGGATGTGTACCTAGAGTTTAAAGCAGAAAAACAGGAACTTTTAGAATTTTCATGTTTTGACCAAAACGACAGGACCGGAGCTGATAAAAATGTTGATATGGATGTTATTTTTTTTCTGACTGCGATTTCAAACCCATGCACCAGAATCAACTTCTTTCAACTCAGTAATGCATTTTGGATGTGTACCTAGAGTTTAAAGCAGAAAAAAAGGAACTTTTAGAATTTTCATTTTTTGACCAAAACGACAGGACCGGAGCTGATAAAAATGTTGATATGGGTGTTATTATTTTTCTGACTGCGATTTCAAAACCATGCACCAGAATTCACTTCTTTCAACTCAGTAATGCATTTTGGATGTGTACCTAGAGTTTAAAGCAGAAAAACAGGAACTTTTAGAATTTTCATTTTTTGACCAAAACGACAGGACCGGAGCTGATAAAAATGTTGATATGGATGTTATTTTTTTTCTGACTGCGATTTCAAAACCATGCACCAGAATTCACTTCTTTCAACTCAGTAATGCATTTTGGATGTGTACCTAGAGTTTAAAGCAGAAAAACAGGAACTTTTAGAATTTTCATTTTTTGACCAAAACGACAGGACCGGAGCTGATAAAAATGTTGATATGGGTGTTATTTTTTTTCTGACTGCGATTTCAAAACCATGCACCAGAATTCACTTCTTTCAACTCAGTAATGCATTTTGGATGTGTACCTAGAGTTTAAAGCAGAAAAACAGGAACTTTTAGAATTTTCATTTTTTGACCAAAACGACAGGACCGGAGCTGATAAAAATGTTGATATGGATGTTATTTTTTTTCTGACTGTGATTTCAAAACCATGCACCAGAATTCACTTCTTTAAACTCAGTAATGCATTTTGGATGTGTACCTAGAGTTTAAAGCAGAAAAACAGGAACTTTTAGAATTTTCATTTTTTGACCAAAACGACAGGACCGGAGCTGATAAAAATGTTGATATGGATGTTATTTTTTTTCTGACTGCGATTTCAAAACCATGCACCAGAATTCACTTCTTTCAACTCAGTAATGCATTTTGGATGTGTACCTAGAGTTTAAAGCAGAAAAACAGGAACTTTTAGAATTTTCATTTTTTGACCAAAACGACAGGACCGGAGCTGATAAAAATGTTGATATGGATGTTATTTTTTTTCTGACTGCGATTTCAAAACCATGCACCAGAATTCACTTCTTTCAGCTCAGTAATGCATTTTGGATGTGTACCTAGAGTTTAAAGCAGAAAAACAGGAACTTTTAGAATTTTCATTTTTTGACCAAAATGACAGGACCGGAGCTGATAAAAATGTTGATATGGATGTTATTTTTTTCTGACTGCGATTTCAAAACCATGCACCAGAATTCACTTCTTTCAACTCAGTAATACATTTTGGATGTGTACCTAGAGTTTAAAGCAGAAAAACAGGAACTTTTAGAATTTTCATTTTTTGACCAAAACGACAGGACCGGAGCTGATAAAAATGTTGATATGGATGTTATTTTTTTTCTGACTGTGATTTCAAAACCATGCACCAGAATTCACTTCTTTAAACTCAGTAATGCATTTTGGATGTGTACCTAGAGTTTAAAGCAGAAAAACAGGAACTTTTAGAATTTTCATTTTTTGACCAAAACGACAGGACCGGAGCTGATAAAAATGTTGATATGGATGTTATTTTTTTTCTGACTGCGATTTCAAAACCATGCACCAGAATTCACTTCTTTCAACTCAGTAATGCATTTTGGATGTGTACCTAGAGTTTAAAGCAGAAAAACAGGAACTTTTAGAATTTTCATTTTTTGACCAAAACGACAGGACCGGAGCTGATAAAAATGTTGATATGGATGTTATTTTTTTTCTGACTGCGATTTCAAAACCATGCACCAGAATTCACTTCTTTCAGCTCAGTAATGCATTTTGGATGTGTACCTAGAGTTTAAAGCAGAAAAACAGGAACTTTTAGAATTTTCATTTTTTGACCAAAATGACAGGACCGGAGCTGATAAAAATGTTGATATGGATGTTATTTTTTTCTGACTGCGATTTCAAAACCATGCACCAGAATTCACTTCTTTCAACTCAGTAATACATTTTGGATGTGTACCTAGAGTTTAAAGCAGAAAAACAGGAACTTTTAGAATTTTCATTTTTTGTCCAAAACGACAGGACCGGAGCTGTTAAAAATGTTGATATGGATGTTATTTTTTTTCTGACTGCGATTTCAAAACCATGCACCAGAATTCACTTCTTTCAACTCAGTAATGCATTTTGGATGTGTACCTAGAGTTTAAAGCAGAAAAAAAGGAACTTTTAGAATTTTCATTTTTTGACCAAAATGACAGGACCGGAGCTGATAAAAATGTTGATATGGATGTTATTTTTTTCTGACTGCGATTTCAAAACCATGCACCAGAATTCACTTCTTTCAACTCAGTAATGCATTTTGGATGTGTACCTAGAGTTTAAAGCAGAAAAACAGGAACTTTTAGAATTTTCATTTTTTGACCAAAACGACAGGACCGGAGCTGATAAAAATGTTGATATGGATGTTATTTTTTTCTGACTGCGATTTCAAAACCATGCACCAGAATTCACTTCTTTCAACTCAGTAATGCATTTTGGATGTGTACCTAGAGTTTAAAGCAGAAAAACAGGAACTTTTAGAATTTTCATTTTTTGACCAAAACGACAGGACCGGAGCTGATAAAAATGTTGATATGGATGTTATTTTTTTTCTGACTGCGATTTCAAAACCATGCACCAGAATTATCTTCTTTCAACTCAGTTATGCATTTTGGATGTGTACCTAGAGTTTAAAGCAGAAAAACAGGAACTTTTAGAATTTTCAATTTTTGACCAAAACGACAGGACCGGAGCTGATAAAAATGTTGATATGGATGTTATTTTTTTTCTGACTGCGATTTCAAACCCATGCACCAGAATCAACTTCTTTCAACTCAGTAATGCATTTTGGATGTGTACCTAGAGTTTAAAGCAGAAAAACAGGAACTTTTAGAATTTTCATGTTTTGACCAAAACGACAGGACCGGAGCTGATAAAAATGTTGATATGGATGTTAATATTTTTCTGACTGTGATTTCAAAACCATGCACCAGAATTCACTTCTTTAAAATCAGTAATGCATTTTGGATGTGTACCTAGAGTTTAAAGCAGAAAAACAGGAACTTTTAGAATTTTCATTTTTTGACCAAAACGACAGGACCGGAGCTGATAAAAATGTTGATATGGATGTTATTTTTTTTCTGACTGCGATTTCAAAACCATGCACCAGAATTCACTTCTTTCAACTCAGTAATGCATTTTGGATGTGTACCTAGAGTTTAAAGCAGAAAAACAGGAACTTTTAGAATTTTCATTTTTTGACCAAAACGACAGGACCGGAGCTGATAAAAATGTTGATATGGATGTTATTTTTTTCTGACTGCGATTTCAAAACCATGCACCAGAATTCACTTCTTTCAACTTAGTAATGCATTTTGGATGTGTACCTAGAGTTTAAAGCAGAAAAACAGGAACTTTTAGAATTTTAATTTTTTGACCAAAACGACAGGACCGGAGCTGATAAAAATGTTGATATGGATGTGATTTTTTTCTGACTGCGATTTCAAAACCATGCACCAGAATTAACTTCTTTCAACTCAGTAATGCATTTTGGATGTGTACCTAGAGTTTAAAGCAGAAAAACAGGAACTTTTAGAATTTTCATTTTTTGACCAAAACGACAGGACCGGAGCTGATAAAAATGTTGATATGGATGTTATTTTTTTCTGACTGCGATTTCAAAATCATGCACCAGAATTCACTTCTTTCAACTCAGTAATGCATTTTGGATGTGTACCTAGAGTTTAAAGCAGAAAAACAGGAACTTTTAGAATTTTCATTTTTTGACCAAAACGACAGGACCGGAGCTGATAAAAATGTTGATATGGATGTTATTTTTTTTCTGACTGTGATTTCAAACCCATGCACCAGAATCAACTTCTTTCAACTCAGTAATGCATTTTGGATGTGTACCTAGAGTTTAAAGCAGAAAAACAGGAACTTTTAGAATTTTCATGTTTTGACCAAAACGACAGGACCGGAGCTGATAAAAATGTTGATATGGATGTTATTTTTTTTCTGACTGCGATTTCAAACCCATGCACCAGAATCAACTTCTTTCAACTCAGTAATGCATTTTGGATGTGTACCTAGAGTTTAAAGCAGAAAAAAAGGAACTTTTAGAATTTTCATTTTTTGACCAAAACGACAGGACCGGAGCTGATAAAAATGTTGATATGGGTGTTATTATTTTTCTGACTGCGATTTCAAAACCATGCACCAGAATTCACTTCTTTCAACTCAGTAATGCATTTTGGATGTGTACCTAGAGTTTAAAGCAGAAAAACAGGAACTTTTAGAATTTTCATTTTTTGACCAAAACGACAGGACCGGAGCTGATAAAAATGTTGATATGGATGTTATTTTTTTTCTGACTGCGATTTCAAAACCATGCACCAGAATTCACTTCTTTCAACTCAGTAATGCATTTTGGATGTGTACCTAGAGTTTAAAGCAGAAAAACAGGAACTTTTAGAATTTTCATTTTTTGACCAAAACGACAGGACCGGAGCTGATAAAAATGTTGATATGGATGTTATTTTTTTTCTGACTGCGATTTCAAAACCATGCACCAGAATTCACTTCTTTCAACTCAGTAATACATTTTGGATGTGTACCTAGAGTTTAAAGCAGAAAAACAGGAACTTTTAGAATTTTCATTTTTTGACCAAAACGACAGGACCGGAGCTGATAAAAATGTTGATATGGATGTTATTTTTTTTCTGATTGCGATTTCAAAACCATGCACCAGAATTCACTTCTTTCAACTCAGTAATGCATTTTGGATGTGTACCTAGAGTTTAAAGCAGAAAAACAGGAACTTTTAGAATTTTCATTTTTTGACCAAAATGACAGGACCGGAGCTGATAAAAATGTTGATATGGATGTTATTTTTTTTCTGACTGCGATTTCAAAACCATGCACCAGAATTCACTTCTTTCAACTCAGTAATGCATTTTGGATGTGTACCTAGAGTTTAAAGCAGAAAAACAGGAACTATTAGAATTTTCATTTTTTGACCAAAACGACAGGACCGGAGCTGATAAAAATGTTGATATGGATGTTATTTTTTTTCTGACTGTTATTTCAAAACCATGCACCAGAATTCACTTCTTTAAACTCAGTAATGCATTTTGGATGTGTACCTAGAGTTTAAAGCAGAAAAACAGGAACTTTTAGAATTTTCATTTTTTGACCAAAACGACAGGACCGGAGCTGATAAAAATGTTGATATGGATGTTATTTTTTTTCTGACTGCGATTTCAAAACCATGCACCAGAATTCACTTCTTTCAACTCAGTAATGCATTTTGGATGTGTACCTAGAGTTTAAAGCAGAAAAACAGGAACTTTTAGAATTTTCATTTTTTGACCAAAACGACAGGACCGGAGCTGATAAAAATGTTGATATGGATGTTATTTTTTTTCTGACTGCGATTTGTAAACCATGCACCAGAATTCACTTCTTTCAACTCAGTAATGCATTTTGGATGTGTACCTAGAGTTTAAAGCAGAAAAACAGGAACTTTTAGAATTTTCATTTTTTGACCAAAACGACAGGACCGGAGCTGATAAAAATGTTGATATGGATGTTATTTTTTTTCTGACTGCGATTTCAAAACCATGCACCAGAATTCACTTCTTTCAACTCAGTAATGCATTTTGGATGTGTACCTAGAGTTTAAAGCAGAAAAACAGGAACTTTTAGAACTTTCATTTTTTGACCAAAACGACAGGACCGGAGCTGATAAAAATGTTGATATGGATGTTATTTTTTTTCTGACTGCGATTTCAAAACCATGCACCAGAATTATCTTCTTTTAACTCAGTTATGCATTTTGGATGTGTACCTAGAGTTTAAAGCAGAAAAACAGGAACTTTTAGAATTTTAAATTTTTGACCAAAACGACAGGTCAGGAGATGATAAAAATGTTGATATGGATGTAATTTATTTCTGACTGCGGTTTCAAAACCATGCACCAGAATCACCTTCTTTCAACTCAGTAATGCATTTTGGATGTGTACCTAGAGTTTAAAGCAGAAAAAAAGGAACTTTTAGAATTTTCATTTTTTGACCAAAATGACAGGTCAGGAGATGATAAAAATGTTGATATGGATGTAATTTATTTCTGACTGCGGTTTCAAAACCATGCACCAGAATCAACTTCTTTCAACTCAGTAATGCATTTTGGATGTGTACCTAGAGTTTAAAGCAGAAAAAAAGGAACTTTTAGAATTTTAATTTTTTGACCAAAACGACAGGACCGGAGCTGATAAAAATTTTGATATGGATGTTATTATTTTTCTGACTGCGATTTCAAAACCATGCACCAGAATTCACTTCTTTCAACTCAGTAATGCATTTTGGATGTGTACCTAGAGTTTAAAGCAGAAAAACAGGAACTTTTAGAATTTTCATTTTTTGACCAAAACGACAGGTCCGGAGCTGATAAAAATGTTGATATTGATGTAATTTTTTTTCTGACTGCGGTTTCAAAACCATGCACCAGAATCAACTTCTTTCAACTCAGTAATGCATTTTGGATGTGTACCTAGAGTTTAAAGCAGAAAAACAGGAACTTTTAGAATTTTCATTTTTTGACCAAAACGACAGGACCGGAGCTGATAAAAATGTTGATATGGATGTTATTTTTTTTCTGACTGTGATTTCAAACCCATGCACCAGAATCAACTTCTTTCAACTCAGTAATGCATTTTGGATGTGTACCTAGAGTTTAAAGCAGAAAAACAGGAACTTTTAGAATTTTCATGTTTTGACCAAAACGACAGGACCGGAGCTGATAAAAATGTTGATATGGATGTTATTTTTTTTCTGACTGCGATTTCAAACCCATGCACCAGAATCAACTTCTTTCAACTCAGTAATGCATTTTGGATGTGTACCTAGAGTTTAAAGCAGAAAAAAAGGAACTTTTAGAATTTTCATTTTTTGACCAAAACGACAGGACCGGAGCTGATAAAAATGTTGATATGGGTGTTATTATTTTTCTGACTGCGATTTCAAAACCATGCACCAAAATTCACTTCTTTCAACTCAGTAATGCATTTTGGATGTGTACCTAGAGTTTAAAGCAGAAAAACAGGAACTTTTAGAATTTTCATTTTTTGACCAAAACGACAAGACCGGAGCTGATAAAAATGTTGATATGGATGTTATTTTTTTTCTGACTGCGATTTCAAAACCATGCACCAGAATTCACTTCTTTCAACTCAGTAATGCATTTTGGATGTGTACCTAGAGTTTAAAGCAGAAAAACAGGAACTTTTAGAATTTTCATTTTTTGACCAAAACGACAGGACCGGAGCTGATAAAAATGTTGATATGGGTGTTATTTTTTTTCTGACTGCGATTTCAAAACCATGCACCAGAATTCACTTCTTTCAACTCAGTAATGCATTTTGGATGTGTACCTAGAGTTTAAAGCAGAAAAACAGGAACTTTTAGAATTTTCATTTTTTGACCAAAACGACAGGACCGGAGCTGATAAAAATGTTGATATGGATGTTATTTTTTTTCTGACTGTGATTTCAAAACCATGCACCAGAATTCACTTCTTTAAACTCAGTAATGCATTTTGGATGTGTACCTAGAGTTTAAAGCAGAAAAACAGGAACTTTTAGAATTTTCATTTTTTGACCAAAACGACAGGACCGGAGCTGATAAAAATGTTGATATGGATGTTATTTTTTTTCTGACTGCGATTTCAAAACCATGCACCAGAATTCACTTCTTTCAACTCAGTAATGCATTTTGGATGTGTACCTAGAGTTTAAAGCAGAAAAACAGGAACTTTTAGAATTTTCATTTTTTGACCAAAACGACAGGACCGGAGCTGATAAAAATGTTGATATGGATGTTATTTTTTTTCTGACTGCGATTTCAAAACCATGCACCAGAATTCACTTCTTTCAACTCAGTAATGCATTTTGGATGTGTACCTAGAGTTTAAAGCAGAAAAAAAGGAACTTTTAGAATTTTCATTTTTTGACCAAAACGACAGGACCGGAGCTGATAAAAATTTTGATATGGATGTTATTATTTTTCTGACTGCGATTTCAAAACCATGCACCAGAATTCACTTCTTTCAACTCAGTAATGCATTTTGGATGTGTACCTAGAGTTTAAAGCAGAAAAACAGGAACTTTTAGAATTTTCATTTTTTGACCAAAACGACAGGTCCGGAGCTGATAAAAATGTTGATATTGATGTAATTTTTTTTCTGACTGCGATTTCAAAACCATGCACCAGAATCAACTTCTTTCAACTCAGTAATGCATTTTGGATGTGTACCTAGAGTTTAAAGCAGAAAAACAGGAACTTTTAGAATTTTCATTTTTTGACCAAAACGACAGGACCGGAGCTGATAAAAATGTTGATATGGATGTTATTTTTTTTCTGACTGCGATTTCAAACCCATGCACCAGAATCAACTTCTTTCAACTCAGTAATGCATTTTGGATGTGTACCTAGAGTTTAAAGCAGAAAAACAGGAACTTTTAGAATTTTCATGTTTTGACCAAAACGACAGGACCGGAGATGATAAAAATGTTGATATGGATGTTATTTTTTTTCTGACTGCGATTTCAAACCCATGCACCAGAATCAACTTCTTTCAACTCAGTAATGCATTTTGGATGTGTACCTAGAGTTTAAAGCAGAAAAAAAGGAACTTTTAGAATTTTCATTTTTTGACCAAAACGACAGGACCGGAGCTGATAAAAATGTTGATATGGGTGTTATTATTTTTCTGACTGCGATTTCAAAACCATGCACCAAAATTCACTTCTTTCAACTCAGTAATGCATTTTGGATGTGTACCTAGAGTTTAAAGCAGAAAAACAGGAACTTTTAGAATTTTCATTTTTTGACCAAAACGACAGGACCGGAGCTGATAAAAATGTTGATATGGATGTTATTTTTTTTCTGACTGCGATTTCAAAATCATGCACCAGAATTCACTTCTTTCAACTCAGTAATGCATTTTGGATGTGTACCTAGAGTTTAAAGCAGAAAAACAGGAACTTTTAGAATTTTCATTTTTCGACCAAAACGACAGGACCGGAGCTGATAAAAATGTTGATATGGGTGTTATTTTTTTTCTGACTGCGATTTCAAAACCATGCACCAGAATTCACTTCTTTCAACTCAGTAATGCATTTTGGATGTGTACCTAGAGTTTAAAGCAGAAAAACAGGAACTTTTAGAATTTTCATTTTTTGACCAAAACGACAGGACCGGAGCTGATAAAAATGTTGATATGGATGTTATTTTTTTTCTGACTGTGATTTCAAAACCATGCACCAGAATTCACTTCTTTAAACTCAGTAATGCATTTTGGATGTGTACCTAGAGTTTAAAGCAGAAAAACAGGAACTTTTAGAATTTTCATTTTTTGACCAAAACGACAGGACCGGAGCTGATAAAAATGTTGATATGGATGTTATTTTTTTTCTGACTGCGATTTCAAAACCATGCACCAGAATTCACTTCTTTCAACTCAGTAATGCATTTTGGATGTGTACCTAGAGTTTAAAGCAGAAAAACAGGAACTTTTAGAATTTTCATTTTTTGACCAAAACGACAGGACCGGAGCTGATAAAAATGTTGATATGGATGTTATTTTTTTTCTGACTGCGATTTCAAAACCATGCACCAGAATTCACTTCTTTCAGCTCAGTAATGCATTTTGGATGTGTACCTAGAGTTTAAAGCAGAAAAACAGGAACTTTTAGAATTTTCATTTTTTGACCAAAACGACAGGACCGGAGCTGATAAAAATGTTGATATGGGTGTTATTTTTTTTCTGACTGCGATTTCAAAACCATGCACCAGAATTCACTTCTTTCAACTCAGTAATGCATTTTGGATGTGTACCTAGAGTTTAAAGCAGAAAAAAAGGAACTTTTAGAATTTTCATTTTTTGACCAAAATGACAGGACCGGAGCTGATAAAAATGTTGATATGGATGTTATTTTTTTTCTGACTGCGATTTCAAAACCATGCACCAGAATTCACTTCTTTCAACTCAGTAATGCATTTTGGATGTGTACCTAGAGTTTAAAGCAGAAAAACAGGAACTTTTAGAATTTTTATTTTTTGACCAAAACGACAGGACCGGAGCTGATAAAAATGTTGATATGGATGTTATTTTTTTTCTGACTGCGATTTCAAAACCATGCACCAGAATTCACTTCTTTCAACTCAGTAATGCATTTTGGATGTGTACCTAGAGTTTAAAGCAGAAAAACAGGAACTTTTAGAATTTTCATTTTTTGACCAAAACGACAGGACCGGAGCTGATAAAAATGTTGATATGGGTGTTATTTTTTTTCTGACTGCGATTTCAAAACCATGCACCAGAATTCACTTCTTTCAACTCAGTAATGCATTTTGGATGTGTACCTAGAGTTTAAAGCAGAAAAACAGGAACTTTTAGAATTTTCATTTTTTGACCAAAACGACAGGACCGGAGCTGATAAAAATGTTGATATGGATGTTATTTTTTTTCTGACTGCGATTTCAAAACCATGCACCAGAATTCACTTCTTTCAACTCAGTAATGCATTTTGGATGTGTACCTAGAGTTTAAAGCAGAAAAACAGGAACTTTTAGAATTTTCATTTTTTGACCAAAACGACAGGACCGGAGCTGATAAAAATGTTGATATGGATGTTATTTTTTTTCTGACTGCGATTTCAAAACCATGCACCAGAATTCACTTCTTTCAGCTCAGTAATGCATTTTGGATGTGTACCTAGAGTTTAAAGCAGAAAAACAGGAACTTTTAGAATTTTCATTTTTTGACCAAAATGACAGGACCGGAGCTGATAAAAATGTTGATATGGATGTTATTTTTTTCTGACTGCGATTTCAAAACCATGCACCAGAATTCACTTCTTTCAACTCAGTAATACATTTTGGATGTGTACCTAGAGTTTAAAGCAGAAAAACAGGAACTTTTAGAATTTTCATTTTTTGTCCAAAACGACAGGACCGGAGCTGATAAAAATGTTGATATGGATGTTATTTTTTTTCTGACTGCGATTTCAAAACCATGCACCAGAATTCACTTCTTTCAACTCAGTAATGCATTTTGGATGTGTACCTAGAGTTTAAAGCAGAAAAAAAGGAACTTTTAGAATTTTCATTTTTTGACCAAAATGACAGGACCGGAGCTGATAAAAATGTTGATATGGATGTTATTTTTTTCTGACTGCGATTTCAAAACCATGCACCAGAATTCACTTCTTTCAACTCAGTAATGCATTTTGGATGTGTACCTAGAGTTTAAAGCAGAAAAACAGGAACTTTTAGAATTTTCATTTTTTGACCAAAACGACAGGACCGGAGCTGATAAAAATGTTGATATGGATGTTATTTTTTTCTGACTGCGATTTCAAAACCATGCACCAGAATTCACTTCTTTCAACTCAGTAATGCATTTTGGATGTGTACCTAGAGTTTAAAGCAGAAAAACAGGAACTTTTAGAATTTTCATTTTTTGACCAAAACGACAGGACCGGAGCTGATAAAAATGTTGATATGGATGTTATTTTTTTTCTGACTGCGATTTCAAAACCATGCACCAGAATTATCTTCTTTCAACTCAGTTATGCATTTTGGATGTGTACCTAGAGTTTAAAGCAGAAAAACAGGAACTTTTAGAATTTTCAATTTTTGACCAAAACGACAGGACCGGAGCTGATAAAAATGTTGATATGGATGTTATTTTTTTTCTGACTGCGATTTCAAACCCATGCACCAGAATCAACTTCTTTCAACTCAGTAATGCATTTTGGATGTGTACCTAGAGTTTAAAGCAGAAAAACAGGAACTTTTAGAATTTTCATGTTTTGACCAAAACGACAGGACCGGAGCTGATAAAAATGTTGATATGGATGTTAATATTTTTCTGACTGTGATTTCAAAACCATGCACCAGAATTCACTTCTTTAAACTCAGTAATGCATTTTGGATGTGTACCTAGAGTTTAAAGCAGAAAAACAGGAACTTTTAGAATTTTCATTTTTTGACCAAAACGACAGGACCGGAGCTGATAAAAATGTTGATATGGATGTTATTTTTTTTCTGACTGCGATTTCAAAACCATGCACCAGAATTCACTTCTTTCAACTCAGTAATGCATTTTGGATGTGTACCTAGAGTTTAAAGCAGAAAAACAGGAACTTTTAGAATTTTCATTTTTTGACCAAAACGACAGGACCGGAGCTGATAAAAATGTTGATATGGATGTTATTTTTTTCTGACTGCGATTTCAAAACCATGCACCAGAATTCACTTCTTTCAACTCAGTAATGCATTTTGGATGTGTACCTAGAGTTTAAAGCAGAAAAACAGGAACTTTTAGAATTTTCATTTTTTGACCAAAACGACAGGACCGGAGCTGATAAAAATGTTGATATGGATGTTATTTTTTTCTGACTGCGATTTCAAAACCATGCACCAGAATTCACTTCTTTCAACTCAGTAATGCATTTTGGATGTGTACCTAGAGTTTAAAGCAGAAAAACAGGAACTTTTAGAATTTTCATTTTTTGACCAAAACGACAGGACCGGAGCTGATAAAAATGTTGATATGGATGTTATTTTTTTCTGACTGCGATTTCAAAATCATGCACCAGAATTCACTTCTTTCAACTCAGTAATGCATTTTGGATGTGTACCTAGAGTTTAAAGCAGAAAAACAGGAACTTTTAGAATTTTCATTTTTTGACCAAAACGACAGGACCGGAGCTGATAAAAATGTTGATATGGATGTTATTTTTTTTCTGACTGCGGTTTCAAAACCATGCACCAGAATCAACTTCTTTCAACTCAGTAATGCATTTTGGATGTGTACCTAGAGTTTAAAGCAGAAAAACAGGAACTTTTAGAATTTTCATTTTTTGACCAAAACGACAGGACCGGAGCTGATAAAAATGTTGATATGGATGTTATTTTTTTTCTGACTGCGATTTCAAACCCATGCACCAGAATCAACTTCTTTCAACTCAGTAATGCATTTTGGATGTGTACCTAGAGTTTAAAGCAGAAAAACAGGAACTTTTAGAATTTTCATGTTTTGACCAAAACGACAGGACCGGAGCTGATAAAAATGTTGATATGGATGTTATTTTTTTTCTGACTGCGATTTCAAACCCATGCACCAGAATCAACTTCTTTCAACTCAGTAATGCATTTTGGATGTGTACCTAGAGTTTAAAGCAGAAAAAAAGGAACTTTTAGAATTTTCATTTTTTGACCAAAACGACAGGACCGGAGCTGATAAAAATGTTGATATGGGTGTTATTATTTTTCTGACTGCGATTTCAAAACCATGCACCAGAATTCACTTCTTTCAACTCAGTAATGCATTTTGGATGTGTACCTAGAGTTTAAAGCAGAAAAACAGGAACTTTTAGAATTTTCATTTTTTGACCAAAACGACAGGACCGGAGCTGATAAAAATGTTGATATGGATGTTATTTTTTTTCTGACTGCGATTTCAAAACCATGCACCAGAATTCACTTCTTTCAACTCAGTAATGCATTTTGGATGTGTACCTAGAGTTTAAAGCAGAAAAACAGGAACTTTTAGAATTTTCATTTTTTGACCAAAACGACAGGACCGGAGCTGATAAAAATGTTGATATGGATGTTATTTTTTTTCTGACTGCGATTTCAAAACCATGCACCAGAATTCACTTCTTTCAACTCAGTAATACATTTTGGATGTGTACCTAGAGTTTAAAGCAGAAAAACAGGAACTTTTAGAATTTTCATTTTTTGACCAAAACGACAGGACCGGAGCTGATAAAAATGTTGATATGGATGTTATTTTTTTTCTGACTGCGATTTCAAAACCATGCACCAGAATTCACTTCTTTCAACTCAGTAATGCATTTTGGATGTGTACCTAGAGTTTAAAGCAGAAAAACAGGAACTTTTAGAATTTTCATTTTTTGACCAAAATGACAGGACCGGAGCTGATAAAAATGTTGATATGGATGTTATTTTTTTTCTGACTGCGATTTCAAAACCATGCACCAGAATTCACTTCTTTCAACTCAGTAATGCATTTTGGATGTGTACCTAGAGTTTAAAGCAGAAAAACAGGAACTATTAGAATTTTCATTTTTTGACCAAAACGACAGGACCGGAGCTGATAAAAATGTTGATATGGATGTTATTTTTTTTCTGACTGTTATTTCAAAACCATGCACCAGAATTCACTTCTTTAAACTCAGTAATGCATTTTGGATGTGTACCTAGAGTTTAAAGCAGAAAAACAGGAACTTTTAGAATTTTCATTTTTTGACCAAAACGACAGGACCGGAGCTGATAAAAATGTTGATATGGATGTTATTTTTTTTCTGACTGCGATTTCAAAACCATGCACCAGAATTATCTTCTTTCAACTCAGTAATGCATTTTGGATGTGTACCTAGAGTTTAAAGCAGAAAAACAGGAACTTTTAGAATTTTCATTTTTTGACCAAAACGACAGGACCGGAGCTGATAAAAATGTTGATATGGATGTTATTTTTTTTCTGACTGCGATTTGTAAACCATGCACCAGAATTCACTTCTTTCAACTCAGTAATGCATTTTGGATGTGTACCTAGAGTTTAAAGCAGAAAAACAGGAACTTTTAGAATTTTCATTTTTTGACCAAAACGACAGGACCGGAGCTGATAAAAATGTTGATATGGATGTTATTTTTTTTCTGACTGCGATTTCAAAACCATGCACCAGAATTCACTTCTTTCAACTCAGTAATGCATTTTGGATGTGTACCTAGAGTTTAAAGCAGAAAAACAGGAACTTTTAGAACTTTCATTTTTTGACCAAAACGACAGGACCGGAGCTGATAAAAATGTTGATATGGATGTTATTTTTTTTCTGACTGCGATTTCAAAACCATGCACCAGAATTATCTTCTTTTAACTCAGTTATGCATTTTGGATGTGTACCTAGAGTTTAAAGCAGAAAAACAGGAACTTTTAGAATTTTAAATTTTTGACCAAAACGACAGGTCAGGAGATGATAAAAATGTTGATATGGATGTAATTTATTTCTGACTGCGGTTTCAAAACCATGCACCAGAATCACCTTCTTTCAACTCAGTAATGCATTTTGGATGTGTACCTAGAGTTTAAAGCAGAAAAAAAGGAACTTTTAGAATTTTCATTTTTTGACCAAAATGACAGGTCAGGAGATGATAAAAATGTTGATATGGATGTAATTTATTTCTGACTGCGGTTTCAAAACCATGCACCAGAATCAACTTCTTTCAACTCAGTAATGCATTTTGGATGTGTACCTAGAGTTTAAAGCAGAAAAAAAGGAACTTTTAGAATTTTCATTTTTTGACCAAAACGACAGGACCGGAGCTGATAAAAATGTTGATATGGATGTTATTTTTTTTCTGACTGCGATTTCAAACCCATGCACCAGAATCAACTTCTTTCAACTCAGTAATGCATTTTGGATGTGTACCTAGAGTTTAAAGCAGAAAAACAGGAACTTTTAGAATTTTCATGTTTTGACCAAAACGACAGGACCGGAGCTGATAAAAATGTTGATATGGATGTTATTTTTTTTCTGACTGCGATTTCAAACCCATGCACCAGAATCAACTTCTTTCAACTCAGTAATGCATTTTGGATGTGTACCTAGAGTTTAAAGCAGAAAAAAAGGAACTTTTAGAATTTTCATTTTTTGACCAAAACGACAGGACCGGAGCTGATAAAAATGTTGATATGGGTGTTATTATTTTTCTGACTGCGATTTCAAAACCATGCACCAGAATTCACTTCTTTCAACTCAGTAATGCATTTTGGATGTGTACCTAGAGTTTAAAGCAGAAAAACAGGAACTTTTAGAATTTTCATTTTTTGACCAAAACGACAGGACCGGAGCTGATAAAAATGTTGATATGGATGTTATTTTTTTTCTGACTGCGATTTCAAAACCATGCACCAGAATTCACTTCTTTCAACTCAGTAATGCATTTTGGATGTGTACCTAGAGTTTAAAGCAGAAAAACAGGAACTTTTAGAATTTTCATTTTTTGACCAAAACGACAGGACCGGAGCTGATAAAAATGTTGATATGGGTGTTATTTTTTTTCTGACTGCGATTTCAAAACCATGCACCAGAATTCACTTCTTTCAACTCAGTAATGCATTTTGGATGTGTACCTAGAGTTTAAAGCAGAAAAACAGGAACTTTTAGAATTTTCATTTTTTGACCAAAACGACAGGACCGGAGCTGATAAAAATGTTGATATGGATGTTATTTTTTTTCTGACTGTGATTTCAAAACCATGCACCAGAATTCACTTCTTTAAACTCAGTAATGCATTTTGGATGTGTACCTAGAGTTTAAAGCAGAAAAACAGGAACTTTTAGAATTTTCATTTTTTGACCAAAACGACAGGACCGGAGCTGATAAAAATGTTGATATGGATGTTATTTTTTTTCTGACTGCGATTTCAAAACCATGCACCAGAATTCACTTCTTTCAGCTCAGTAATGCATTTTGGATGTGTACCTAGAGTTTAAAGCAGAAAAACAGGAACTTTTAGAATTTTCATTTTTTGACCAAAATGACAGGACCGGAGCTGATAAAAATGTTGATATGGATGTTATTTTTTTCTGACTGCGATTTCAAAACCATGCACCAGAATTCACTTCTTTCAACTCAGTAATACATTTTGGATGTGTACCTAGAGTTTAAAGCAGAAAAAAAGGAACTTTTAGAATTTTCATTTTTTGACCAAAACGACAGGACCGGAGCTGATAAAAATGTTGATATGGGTGTTATTTTTTTTCTGACTGCGATTTCAAAACCATGCACCAGAATTCACTTCTTTCAACTCAGTAATGCATTTTGGATGTGTACCTAGAGTTTAAAGCAGAAAAACAGGAACTTTTAGAATTTTCATTTTTTGACCAAAACGACAGGACCGGAGCTGATAAAAATGTTGATATGGATGTTATTTTTTTTCTGACTGTGATTTCAAAACCATGCACCAGAATTCACTTCTTTAAACTCAGTAATGCATTTTGGATGTGTACCTAGAGTTTAAAGCAGAAAAACAGGAACTTTTAGAATTTTCATTTTTTGACCAAAACGACAGGACCGGAGCTGATAAAAATGTTGATATGGATGTTATTTTTTTTCTGACTGCGATTTCAAAACCATGCACCAGAATTCACTTCTTTCAGCTCAGTAATGCATTTTGGATGTGTACCTAGAGTTTAAAGCAGAAAAACAGGAACTTTTAGAATTTTCATTTTTTGACCAAAATGACAGGACCGGAGCTGATAAAAATGTTGATATGGATGTTATTTTTTTCTGACTGCGATTTCAAAACCATGCACCAGAATTCACTTCTTTCAACTCAGTAATACATTTTGGATGTGTACCTAGAGTTTAAAGCAGAAAAACAGGAACTTTTAGAATTTTCATTTTTTGTCCAAAACGACAGGACCGGAGCTGATAAAAATGTTGATATGGATGTTATTTTTTTTCTGACTGCGATTTCAAAACCATGCACCAGAATTCACTTCTTTCAACTCAGTAATGCATTTTGGATGTGTACCTAGAGTTTAAAGCAGAAAAAAAGGAACTTTTAGAATTTTCATTTTTTGACCAAAATGACAGGACCGGAGCTGATAAAAATGTTGATATGGATGTTATTTTTTTTCTGACTGCGATTTCAAAACCATGCACCAGAATTCACTTCTTTCAACTCAGTAATGCATTTTGGATGTGTACCTAGAGTTTAAAGCAGAAAAACAGGAACTTTTAGAATTTTCATTTTTTGACCAAAACGACAGGACCGGAGCTGATAAAAATGTTGATATGGATGTTATTTTTTTTCTGACTGCGATTTCAAAACCATGCACCAGAATTCACTTCTTTCAACTCAGTAATGCATTTTGGATGTGTACCTAGAGTTTAAAGCAGAAAAACAGGAACTTTTAGAATTTTCATTTTTTGACCAAAACGACAGGACCGGAGCTGATAAAAATGTTGATATGGGTGTTATTTTTTTTCTGACTGCGATTTCAAAACCATGCACCAGAATTCACTTCTTTCAACTCAGTAATGCATTTTGGATGTGTACCTAGAGTTTAAAGCAGAAAAACAGGAACTTTTAGAATTTTCATTTTTTGACCAAAACGACAGGACCGGAGCTGATAAAAATGTTGATATGGATGTTATTTTTTTTCTGACTGTGATTTCAAAACCATGCACCAGAATTCACTTCTTTAAACTCAGTAATGCATTTTGGATGTGTACCTAGAGTTTAAAGCAGAAAAACAGGAACTTTTAGAATTTTCATTTTTTGACCAAAACGACAGGACCGGAGCTGATAAAAATGTTGATATGGATGTTATTTTTTTTCTGACTGCGATTTCAAAACCATGCACCAGAATTCACTTCTTTCAACTCAGTAATGCATTTTGGATGTGTACCTAGAGTTTAAAGCAGAAAAACAGGAACTTTTAGAATTTTCATTTTTTGACCAAAACGACAGGACCGGAGCTGATAAAAATGTTGATATGGATGTTATTTTTTTTCTGACTGCGATTTCAAAACCATGCACCAGAATTCACTTCTTTCAGCTCAGTAATGCATTTTGGATGTGTACCTAGAGTTTAAAGCAGAAAAACAGGAACTTTTAGAATTTTCATTTTTTGACCAAAATGACAGGACCGGAGCTGATAAAAATGTTGATATGGATGTTATTTTTTTCTGACTGCGATTTCAAAACCATGCACCAGAATTCACTTCTTTCAACTCAGTAATACATTTTGGATGTGTACCTAGAGTTTAAAGCAGAAAAACAGGAACTTTTAGAATTTTCATTTTTTGTCCAAAACGACAGGACCGGAGCTGATAAAAATGTTGATATGGATGTTATTTTTTTTCTGACTGCGATTTCAAAACCATGCACCAGAATTCACTTCTTTCAACTCAGTAATGCATTTTGGATGTGTACCTAGAGTTTAAAGCAGAAAAAAAGGAACTTTTAGAATTTTCATTTTTTGACCAAAACGACAGGACCGGAGCTGATAAAAATGTTGATATGGATGTTATTTTTTTCTGACTGCGATTTCAAAACCATGCACCAGAATTCACTTCTTTCAACTCAGTAATGCATTTTGGATGTGTACCTAGAGTTTAAAGCAGAAAAACAGGAACTTTTAGAATTTTCATTTTTTGACCAAAACGACAGGACCGGAGCTGATAAAAATGTTGATATGGATGTTATTTTTTTCTGACTGCGATTTCAAAACCATGCACCAGAATTCACTTCTTTCAACTCAGTAATGCATTTTGGATGTGTACCTAGAGTTTAAAGCAGAAAAACAGGAACTTTTAGAATTTTCATTTTTTGACCAAAACGACAGGACCGGAGCTGATAAAAATGTTGATATGGATGTTATTTTTTTTCTGACTGCGATTTCAAAACCATGCACCAGAATTATCTTCTTTCAACTCAGTTATGCATTTTGGATGTGTACCTAGAGTTTAAAGCAGAAAAACAGGAACTTTTAGAATTTTCAATTTTTGACCAAAACGACAGGACCGGAGCTGATAAAAATGTTGATATGGATGTTATTTTTTTTCTGACTGCGATTTCAAACCCATGCACCAGAATCAACTTCTTTCAACTCAGTAATGCATTTTGGATGTGTACCTAGAGTTTAAAGCAGAAAAACAGGAACTTTTAGAATTTTCATGTTTTGACCAAAACGACAGGACCGGAGCTGATAAAAATGTTGATATGGATGTTAATATTTTTCTGACTGTGATTTCAAAACCATGCACCAGAATTCACTTCTTTAAACTCAGTAATGCATTTTGGATGTGTACCTAGAGTTTAAAGCAGAAAAACAGGAACTTTTAGAATTTTCATTTTTTGACCAAAACGACAGGACCGGAGCTGATAAAAATGTTGATATGGATGTTATTTTTTTTCTGACTGCGATTTCAAAACCATGCACCAGAATTCACTTCTTTCAACTCAGTAATGCATTTTGGATGTGTACCTAGAGTTTAAAGCAGAAAAACAGGAACTTT
Source organism: Crinia signifera (assembly GCF_055691185.1). Lineage (NCBI taxonomy): Eukaryota > Metazoa > Chordata > Amphibia > Anura > Myobatrachidae > Crinia > Crinia signifera. The sequence goes on from NC_139227.1 coordinate 93,768,655, forward strand.
TAGAATTTTCATTTTTTGACCAAAACGACAGGACCGGAGCTGATAAAAATGTTGATATGGATGTTATTTTTTTCTGACTGCGATTTCAAAACCATGCACCAGAATTCACTTCTTTCAACTCAGTAATGCATTTTGGATGTGTACCTAGAGTTTAAAGCAGAAAAACAGGAACTTTTAGAATTTTCATTTTTTGACCAAAACGACAGGACCGGAGCTGATAAAAATGTTGATATGGATGTTATTTTTTTCTGACTGCGATTTCAAAACCATGCACCAGAATTCACTTCTTTCAACTCAGTAATGCATTTTGGATGTGTACCTAGAGTTTAAAGCAGAAAAACAGGAACTTTTAGAATTTTCATTTTTTGACCAAAACGACAGGACCGGAGCTGATAAAAATGTTGATATGGATGTTATTTTTTTCTGACTGCGATTTCAAAATCATGCACCAGAATTCACTTCTTTCAACTCAGTAATGCATTTTGGATGTGTACCTAGAGTTTAAAGCAGAAAAACAGGAACTTTTAGAATTTTCATTTTTTGACCAAAACGACAGGACCGGAGCTGATAAAAATGTTGATATGGATGTTATTTTTTTTCTGACTGCGGTTTCAAAACCATGCACCAGAATCAACTTCTTTCAACTCAGTAATGCATTTTGGATGTGTACCTAGAGTTTAAAGCAGAAAAACAGGAACTTTTAGAATTTTCATTTTTTGACCAAAACGACAGGACCGGAGCTGATAAAAATGTTGATATGGATGTTATTTTTTTCTGACTGCGATTTCAAAACCATGCACCAGAATTCACTTCTTTCAACTCAGTAATGCATTTTGGATGTGTACCTAGAGTTTAAAGCAGAAAAACAGGAACTTTTAGAATTTTCATTTTTTGACCAAAACGACAGGACCGGAGCTGATAAAAATGTTGATATGGATGTTATTTTTTTCTGACTGCGATTTCAAAACCATGCACCAGAATTCACTTCTTTCAACTCAGTAATGCATTTTGGATGTGTACCTAGAGTTTAAAGCAGAAAAACAGGAACTTTTAGAATTTTCATTTTTTGACCAAAACGACAGGACCGGAGCTGATAAAAATGTTGATATGGATGTTATTTTTTTCTGACTGCGATTTCAAAATCATGCACCAGAATTCACTTCTTTCAACTCAGTAATGCATTTTGGATGTGTACCTAGAGTTTAAAGCAGAAAAACAGGAACTTTTAGAATTTTCATTTTTTGACCAAAACGACAGGACCGGAGCTGATAAAAATGTTGATATGGATGTTATTTTTTTTCTGACTGCGGTTTCAAAACCATGCACCAGAATCAACTTCTTTCAACTCAGTAATGCATTTTGGATGTGTACCTAGAGTTTAAAGCAGAAAAACAGGAACTTTTAGAATTTTCATTTTTTGACCAAAACGACAGGACCGGAGCTGATAAAAATGTTGATATGGATGTTATTTTTTTTCTGACTGCGATTTCAAACCCATGCACCAGAATCAACTTCTTTCAACTCAGTAATGCATTTTGGATGTGTACCTAGAGTTTAAAGCAGAAAAACAGGAACTTTTAGAATTTTCATGTTTTGACCAAAACGACAGGACCGGAGCTGATAAAAATGTTGATATGGATGTTATTTTTTTTCTGACTGCGATTTCAAACCCATGCACCAGAATCAACTTCTTTCAACTCAGTAATGCATTTTGGATGTGTACCTAGAGTTTAAAGCAGAAAAAAAGGAACTTTTAGAATTTTCATTTTTTGACCAAAACGACAGGACCGGAGCTGATAAAAATGTTGATATGGGTGTTATTATTTTTCTGACTGCGATTTCAAAACCATGCACCAGAATTCACTTCTTTCAACTCAGTAATGCATTTTGGATGTGTACCTAGAGTTTAAAGCAGAAAAACAGGAACTTTTAGAATTTTCATTTTTTGACCAAAACGACAGGACCGGAGCTGATAAAAATGTTGATATGGATGTTATTTTTTTTCTGACTGCGATTTCAAAACCATGCACCAGAATTCACTTCTTTCAACTCAGTAATACATTTTGGATGTGTACCTAGAGTTTAAAGCAGAAAAACAGGAACTTTTAGAATTTTCATTTTTTGACCAAAACGACAGGACCGGAGCTGATAAAAATGTTGATATGGATGTTATTTTTTTTCTGACTGCGATTTCAAAACCATGCACCAGAATTCACTTCTTTCAACTCAGTAATGCATTTTGGATGTGTACCTAGAGTTTAAAGCAGAAAAACAGGAACTTTTAGAATTTTCATTTTTTGACCAAAATGACAGGACCGGAGCTGATAAAAATGTTGATATGGATGTTATTTTTTTTCTGACTGCGATTTCAAAACCATGCACCAGAATTCACTTCTTTCAACTCAGTAATGCATTTTGGATGTGTACCTAGAGTTTAAAGCAGAAAAACAGGAATTATTAGAATTTTCATTTTTTGACCAAAACGACAGGACCGGAGCTGATAAAAATGTTGATATGGATGTTATTTTTTTTCTGACTGTTATTTCAAAACCATGCACCAGAATTCACTTCTTTAAACTCAGTAATGCATTTTGGATGTGTACCTAGAGTTTAAAGCAGAAAAACAGGAACTTTTAGAATTTTCATTTTTTGACCAAAACGACAGGACCGGAGCTGATAAAAATGTTGATATGGATGTTATTTTTTTTCTGACTGCGATTTCAAAACCATGCACCAGAATTCACTTCTTTCAACTCAGTAATGCATTTTGGATGTGTACCTAGAGTTTAAAGCAGAAAAACAGGAACTTTTAGAATTTTCATTTTTTGACCAAAACGACAGGACCGGAGCTGATAAAAATGTTGATATGGATGTTATTTTTTTTCTGACTGCGATTTGTAAACCATGCACCAGAATTCACTTCTTTCAACTCAGTAATGCATTTTGGATGTGTACCTAGAGTTTAAAGCAGAAAAACAGGAACTTTTAGAATTTTCATTTTTTGACCAAAACGACAGGACCGGAGCTGATAAAAATGTTGATATGGATGTTATTTTTTTTCTGACTGCGATTTCAAAACCATGCACCAGAATTCACTTCTTTCAACTCAGTAATGCATTTTGGATGTGTACCTAGAGTTTAAAGCAGAAAAACAGGAACTTTTAGAACTTTCATTTTTTGACCAAAACGACAGGACCGGAGCTGATAAAAATGTTGATATGGATGTTATTTTTTTTCTGACTGCGATTTCAAAACCATGCACCAGAATTATCTTCTTTTAACTCAGTTATGCATTTTGGATGTGTACCTAGAGTTTAAAGCAGAAAAACAGGAACTTTTAGAATTTTAAATTTTTGACCAAAACGACAGGTCAGGAGATGATAAAAATGTTGATATGGATGTAATTTATTTCTGACTGCGGTTTCAAAACCATGCACCAGAATCACCTTCTTTCAACTCAGTAATGCATTTTGGATGTGTACCTAGAGTTTAAAGCAGAAAAAAAGGAACTTTTAGAATTTTCATTTTTTGACCAAAATGACAGGTCAGGAGATGATAAAAATGTTGATATGGATGTAATTTATTTCTGACTGCGGTTTCAAAACCATGCACCAGAATCAACTTCTTTCAACTCAGTAATGCATTTTGGATGTGTACCTAGAGTTTAAAGCAGAAAAAAAGGAACTTTTAGAATTTTCATTTTTTGACCAAAACGACAGGACCGGAGCTGATAAAAATTTTGATATGGATGTTATTATTTTTCTGACTGCGATTTCAAAACCATGCACCAGAATTCACTTCTTTCAACTCAGTAATGCATTTTGGATGTGTACCTAGAGTTTAAAGCAGAAAAACAGGAACTTTTAGAATTTTCATTTTTTGACCAAAACGACAGGTCCGGAGCTGATAAAAATGTTGATATTGATGTAATTTTTTTTCTGACTGCGGTTTCAAAACCATGCACCAGAATCAACTTCTTTCAACTCAGTAATGCATTTTGGATGTGTACCTAGAGTTTAAAGCAGAAAAACAGGAACTTTTAGAATTTTCATTTTTTGACCAAAACGACAGGACCGGAGCTGATAAAAATGTTGATATGGATGTTATTTTTTTTCTGACTGCGATTTCAAACCCATGCACCAGAATCAACTTCTTTCAACTCAGTAATGCATTTTGGATGTGTACCTAGAGTTTAAAGCAGAAAAACAGGAACTTTTAGAATTTTCATGTTTTGACCAAAACGACAGGACCGGAGCTGATAAAAATGTTGATATGGATGTTATTTTTTTCTGACTGAGATTTCAAACCCATGCACCAGAATCAACTTCTTTCAACTCAGTAATGCATTTTGGATGTGTACCTAGAGTTTAAAGCAGAAAAAAAGGAACTTTTAGAATTTTCATTTTTTGACCAAAACGACAGGACCGGAGCTGATAAAAATGTTGATATGGGTGTTATTATTTTTCTGACTGCGATTTCAAAACCATGCACCAGAATTCACTTCTTTCAACTCAGTAATGCATTTTGGATGTGTACCTAGAGTTTAAAGCAGAAAAACAGGAACTTTTAGAATTTTCATTTTTTGACCAAAACGACAGGACCGGAGCTGATAAAAATGTTGATATGGATGTTATTTTTTTTCTGACTGCGATTTCAAAACCATGCACCAGAATTCACTTCTTTCAACTCAGTAATGCATTTTGGATGTGTACCTAGAGTTTAAAGCAGAAAAACAGGAACTTTTAGAATTTTCATTTTTTGACCAAAACGACAGGACCGGAGCTGAAAAAAATGTTGATATGGGTGTTATTTTTTTTCTGACTGCGATTTCAAAACCATGCACCAGAATTCACTTCTTTCAACTCAGTAATGCATTTTGGATGTGTACCTAGAGTTTAAAGCAGAAAAACAGGAACTTTTAGAATTTTCATTTTTTGACCAAAACGACAGGACCGGAGCTGATAAAAATGTTGATATGGATGTTATTTTTTTTCTGACTGTGATTTCAAAACCATGCACCAGAATTCACTTCTTTAAACTCAGTAATGCATTTTGGATGTGTACCTAGAGTTTAAAGCAGAAAAACAGGAACTTTTAGAATTTTCATTTTTTGACCAAAACGACAGGACCGGAGCTGATAAAAATGTTGATATGGATGTTATTTTTTTTCTGACTGCGATTTCAAAACCATGCACCAGAATTCACTTCTTTCAACTCAGTAATGCATTTTGGATGTGTACCTAGAGTTTAAAGCAGAAAAACAGGAACTTTTAGAATTTTCATTTTTTGACCAAAACGACAGGACCGGAGCTGATAAAAATGTTGATATGGATGTTATTTTTTTTCTGACTGCGATTTCAAAACCATGCACCAGAATTCACTTCTTTCAGCTCAGTAATGCATTTTGGATGTGTACCTAGAGTTTAAAGCAGAAAAACAGGAACTTTTAGAATTTTCATTTTTTGACCAAAATGACAGGACCGGAGCTGATAAAAATGTTGATATGGATGTTATTTTTTTCTGACTGCGATTTCAAAACCATGCACCAGAATTCACTTCTTTCAACTCAGTAATACATTTTGGATGTGTACCTAGAGTTTAAAGCAGAAAAACAGGAACTTTTAGAATTTTCATTTTTTGTCCAAAACGACAGGACCGGAGCTGATAAAAATGTTGATATGGATGTTATTTTTTTTCTGACTGCGATTTCAAAACCATGCACCAGAATTCACTTCTTTCAACTCAGTAATGCATTTTGGATGTGTACCTAGAGTTTAAAGCAGAAAAAAAGGAACTTTTAGAATTTTCATTTTTTGACCAAAATGACAGGACCGGAGCTGATAAAAATGTTGATATGGATGTTATTTTTTTTCTGACTGCGATTTCAAAACCATGCACCAGAATTCACTTCTTTCAACTCAGTAATGCATTTTGGATGTGTACCTAGAGTTTAAAGCAGAAAAACAGGAACTTTTAGAATTTTCATTTTTTGACCAAAACGACAGGACCGGAGCTGATAAAAATGTTGATATGGATGTTATTTTTTTTCTGACTGCGATTTCAAAACCATGCACCAGAATTCACTTCTTTCAACTCAGTAATGCATTTTGGATGTGTACCTAGAGTTTAAAGCAGAAAAACAGGAACTTTTAGAATTTTCATTTTTTGACCAAAACGACAGGACCGGAGCTGATAAAAATGTTGATATGGGTGTTATTTTTTTTCTGACTGCGATTTCAAAACCATGCACCAGAATTCACTTCTTTCAACTCAGTAATGCATTTTGGATGTGTACCTAGAGTTTAAAGCAGAAAAACAGGAACTTTTAGAATTTTCATTTTTTGACCAAAACGACAGGACCGGAGCTGATAAAAATGTTGATATGGATGTTATTTTTTTTCTGACTGTGATTTCAAAACCATGCACCAGAATTCACTTCTTTAAACTCAGTAATGCATTTTGGATGTGTACCTAGAGTTTAAAGCAGAAAAACAGGAACTTTTAGAATTTTCATTTTTTGACCAAAACGACAGGACCGGAGCTGATAAAAATGTTGATATGGATGTTATTTTTTTTCTGACTGCGATTTCAAAACCATGCACCAGAATTCACTTCTTTCAACTCAGTAATGCATTTTGGATGTGTACCTAGAGTTTAAAGCAGAAAAACAGGAACTTTTAGAATTTTCATTTTTTGACCAAAACGACAGGACCGGAGCTGATAAAAATGTTGATATGGATGTTATTTTTTTTCTGACTGCGATTTCAAAACCATGCACCAGAATTCACTTCTTTCAGCTCAGTAATGCATTTTGGATGTGTACCTAGAGTTTAAAGCAGAAAAACAGGAACTTTTAGAATTTTCATTTTTTGACCAAAATGACAGGACTGGAGCTGATAAAAATGTTGATATGGATGTTATTTTTTTCTGACTGCGATTTCAAAACCATGCACCAGAATTCACTTCTTTCAACTCAGTAATACATTTTGGATGTGTACCTAGAGTTTAAAGCAGAAAAACAGGAACTTTTAGAATTTTCATTTTTTGTCCAAAACGACAGGACCGGAGCTGATAAAAATGTTGATATGGATGTTATTTTTTTTCTGACTGCGATTTCAAAACCATGCACCAGAATTCACTTCTTTCAACTCAGTAATGCATTTTGGATGTGTACCTAGAGTTTAAAGCAGAAAAAAAGGAACTTTTAGAATTTTCATTTTTTGACCAAAATGACAGGACCGGAGCTGATAAAAATGTTGATATGGATGTTATTTTTTTCTGACTGCGATTTCAAAACCATGCACCAGAATTCACTTCTTTCAACTCAGTAATGCATTTTGGATGTGTACCTAGAGTTTAAAGCAGAAAAACAGGAACTTTTAGAATTTTCATTTTTTGACCAAAACGACAGGACCGGAGCTGATAAAAATGTTGATATGGATGTTATTTTTTTCTGACTGCGATTTCAAAACCATGCACCAGAATTCACTTCTTTCAACTCAGTAATGCATTTTGGATGTGTACCTAGAGTTTAAAGCAGAAAAACAGGAACTTTTAGAATTTTCATTTTTTGACCAAAACGACAGGACCGGAGCTGATAAAAATGTTGATATGGATGTTATTTTTTTTCTGACTGCGATTTCAAAACCATGCACCAGAATTCACTTCTTTAAACTCAGTAATGCATTTTGGATGTGTACCTAGAGTTTAAAGCAGAAAAACAGGAAACTTTAGAATTTTCATTTTTTGACCAAAACGACAGGACCGGAGCTGATAAAAATGTTGATATGGATGTTATTTTTTTTCTGACTGCGATTTCAAAACCATGCACCAGAATTCACTTCTTTCAACTCAGTAATGCATTTTGGATGTGTACCTAGAGTTTAAAGCAGAAAAACAGGAACTTTTAGAATTTTCATTTTTTGACCAAAACGACAGGACCGGAGCTGATAAAAATGTTGATATGGATGTTATTTTTTTTCTGACTGCGATTTCAAAACCATGCACCAGAATTCACTTCTTTCAGCTCAGTAATGCATTTTGGATGTGTACCTAGAGTTTAAAGCAGAAAAACAGGAACTTTTAGAATTTTCATTTTTTGACCAAAATGACAGGACCGGAGCTGATAAAAATGTTGATATGGGTGTTATTTTTTTTCTGACTGCGATTTCAAAACCATGCACCAGAATTCACTTCTTTCAACTCAGTAATGCATTTTGGATGTGTACCTAGAGTTTAAAGCAGAAAAACAGGAACTTTTAGAATTTTCATTTTTTGACCAAAACGACAGGACCGGAGCTGATAAAAATGTTGATATGGATGTTATTTTTTTTCTGACTGTGATTTCAAAACCATGCACCAGAATTCACTTCTTTAAACTCAGTAATGCATTTTGGATGTGTACCTAGAGTTTAAAGCAGAAAAACAGGAACTTTTAGAATTTTCATTTTTTGACCAAAACGACAGGACCGGAGCTGATAAAAATGTTGATATGGATGTTATTTTTTTTCTGACTGCGATTTCAAAACCATGCACCAGAATTCACTTCTTTCAACTCAGTAATGCATTTTGGATGTGTACCTAGAGTTTAAAGCAGAAAAACAGGAACTTTTAGAATTTTCATTTTTTGACCAAAACGACAGGACCGGAGCTGATAAAAATGTTGATATGGATGTTATTTTTTTTCTGACTGCGATTTCAAAACCATGCACCAGAATTCACTTCTTTCAGCTCAGTAATGCATTTTGGATGTGTACCTAGAGTTTAAAGCAGAAAAACAGGAACTTTTAGAATTTTCATTTTTTGACCAAAACGACAGGACCGGAGCTGATAAAAATGTTGATATGGATGTTATTTTTTTTCTGACTGCGATTTCAAAACCATGCACCAGAATTCACTTCTTTCAGCTCAGTAATGCATTTTGGATGTGTACCTAGAGTTTAAAGCAGAAAAACAGGAACTTTTAGAATTTTCATTTTTTGACCAAAATGACAGGACCGGAGCTGATAAAAATGTTGATATGGATGTTATTTTTTTCTGACTGCGATTTCAAAACCATGCACCAGAATTCACTTCTTTCAACTCAGTAATACATTTTGGATGTGTACCTAGAGTTTAAAGCAGAAAAACAGGAACTTTTAGAATTTTCATTTTTTGTCCAAAACGACAGGACCGGAGCTGATAAAAATGTTGATATGGATGTTATTTTTTTTCTGACTGCGATTTCAAAACCATGCACCAGAATTCACTTCTTTCAACTCAGTAATGCATTTTGGATGTGTACCTAGAGTTTAAAGCAGAAAAAAAGGAACTTTTAGAATTTTCATTTTTTGACCAAAATGACAGGACCGGAGCTGATAAAAATGTTGATATGGATGTTATTTTTTTTCTGACTGTGATTTCAAAACCATGCACCAGAATTCACTTCTTTAAACTCAGTAATGCATTTTGGATGTGTACCTAGAGTTTAAAGCAGAAAAACAGGAACTTTTAGAATTTTCATTTTTTGACCAAAACGACAGGACCGGAGCTGATAAAAATGTTGATATGAATGTTATTTTTTTTCTGACTGCGATTTCAAAACCATGCACCAGAATTCACTTCTTTCAACTCAGTAATGCATTTTGGATGTGTACCTAGAGTTTAAAGCAGAAAAACAGGAACTTTTAGAATTTTCATTTTTTGACCAAAACGACAGGACCGGAGCTGATAAAAATGTTGATATGGATGTTATTTTTTTTCTGACTGCGATTTCAAAACCATGCACCAGAATTCACTTCTTTCAGCTCAGTAATGCATTTTGGATGTGTACCTAGAGTTTAAAGCAGAAAAACAGGAACTTTTAGAATTTTCATTTTTTGACCAAAATGACAGGACCGGAGCTGATAAAAATGTTGATATGGATGTTATTTTTTTCTGACTGCGATTTCAAAACCATGCACCAGAATTCACTTCTTTCAACTCAGTAATACATTTTGGATGTGTACCTAGAGTTTAAAGCAGAAAAACAGGAACTTTTAGAATTTTCATTTTTTGTCCAAAACGACAGGACCGGAGCTGATAAAAATGTTGATATGGATGTTATTTTTTTTCTGACTGCGATTTCAAAACCATGCACCAGAATTCACTTCTTTCAACTCAGTAATGCATTTTGGATGTGTACCTAGAGTTTAAAGCAGAAAAAAAGGAACTTTTAGAATTTTCATTTTTTGACCAAAATGACAGGACCGGAGCTGATAAAAATGTTGATATGGATGTTATTTTTTTCTGACTGCGATTTCAAAACCATGCACCAGAATTCACTTCTTTCAACTCAGTAATGCATTTTGGATGTGTACCTAGAGTTTAAAGCAGAAAAACAGGAACTTTTAGAATTTTCATTTTTTGACCAAAACGACAGGACCGGAGCTGATAAAAATGTTGATATGGATGTTATTTTTTTTCTGACTGTGATTTCAAAACCATGCACCAGAATTCACTTCTTTAAACTCAGTAATGCATTTTGGATGTGTACCTAGAGTTTAAAGCAGAAAAACAGGAACTTTTAGAATTTTCATTTTTTGACCAAAACGACAGGACCGGAGCTGATAAAAATGTTGATATGAATGTTATTTTTTTTCTGACTGCGATTTCAAAACCATGCACCAGAATTCACTTCTTTCAACTCAGTAATGCATTTTGGATGTGTACCTAGAGTTTAAAGCAGAAAAACAGGAACTTTTAGAATTTTCATTTTTTGACCAAAACGACAGGACCGGAGCTGATAAAAATGTTGATATGGATGTTATTTTTTTTCTGACTGTGATTTCAAAACCATGCACCAGAATTCACTTCTTTAAACTCAGTAATGCATTTTGGATGTGTACCTAGAGTTTAAAGCAGAAAAACAGGAACTTTTAGAATTTTCATTTTTTGACCAAAACGACAGGACCGGAGCTGATAAAAATGTTGATATGAATGTTATTTTTTTTCTGACTGCGATTTCAAAACCATGCACCAGAATTCACTTCTTTCAACTCAGTAATGCATTTTGGATGTGTACCTAGAGTTTAAAGCAGAAAAACAGGAACTTTTAGAATTTTCATTTTTTGACCAAAACGACAGGACCGGAGCTGATAAAAATGTTGATATGGATGTTATTTTTTTTCTGACTGCGATTTCAAAACCATGCACCAGAATTCACTTCTTTCAGCTCAGTAATGCATTTTGGATGTGTACCTAGAGTTTAAAGCAGAAAAACAGGAACTTTTAGAATTTTCATTTTTTGACCAAAATGACAGGACCGGAGCTGATAAAAATGTTGATATGGATGTTATTTTTTTCTGACTGCGATTTCAAAACCATGCACCAGAATTCACTTCTTTCAACTCAGTAATACATTTTGGATGTGTACCTAGAGTTTAAAGCAGAAAAACAGGAACTTTTAGAATTTTCATTTTTTGTCCAAAACGACAGGACCGGAGCTGATAAAAATGTTGATATGGATGTTATTTTTTTTCTGACTGCGATTTCAAAACCATGCACCAGAATTCACTTCTTTCAACTCAGTAATGCATTTTGGATGTGTACCTAGAGTTTAAAGCAGAAAAAAAGGAACTTTTAGAATTTTCATTTTTTGACCAAAATGACAGGACCGGAGCTGATAAAAATGTTGATATGGATGTTATTTTTTTCTGACTGCGATTTCAAAACCATGCACCAGAATTCACTTCTTTCAACTCAGTAATGCATTTTGGATGTGTACCTAGAGTTTAAAGCAGAAAAACAGGAACTTTTAGAATTTTCATTTTTTGACCAAAACGACAGGACCGGAGCTGATAAAAATGTTGATATGGATGTTATTTTTTTTCTGACTGCGATTTCAAAACCATGCACCAGAATTCACTTCTTTCAACTCAGTAATGCATTTTGGATGTGTACCTAGAGTTTAAAGCAGAAAAACAGGAACTTTTAGAATTTTCATTTTTTGACCAAAACGACAGGACCGGAGCTGATAAAAATGTTGATATGGATGTTATTTTTTTTCTGACTGCGATTTCAAAACCATGCACCAGAATTCACTTCTTTAAACTCAGTAATGCATTTTGGATGTGTACCTAGAGTTTAAAGCAGAAAAACAGGAACTTTTAGAATTTTCATTTTTTGACCAAAACGACAGGACCGGAGCTGATAAAAATGTTGATATGGATGTTATTTTTTTTCTGACTGCGATTTCAAAACCATGCACCAGAATTCACTTCTTTCAACTCAGTAATGCATTTTGGATGTGTACCTAGAGTTTAAAGCAGAAAAACAGGAACTTTTAGAATTTTCATTTTTTGACCAAAACGACAGGACCGGAGCTGATAAAAATGTTGATATGGATGTTATTTTTTTTCTGACTGCGATTTCAAAACCATGCACCAGAATTCACTTCTTTCAGCTCAGTAATGCATTTTGGATGTGTACCTAGAGTTTAAAGCAGAAAAACAGGAACTTTTAGAATTTTCATTTTTTGACCAAAATGACAGGACCGGAGCTGATAAAAATGTTGATATGGATGTTATTTTTTTCTGACTGCGATTTCAAAACCATGCACCAGAATTCACTTCTTTCAACTCAGTAATACATTTTGGATGTGTACCTAGAGTTTAAAGCAGAAAAACAGGAACTTTTAGAATTTTCATTTTTTGTCCAAAACGACAGGACCGGAGCTGATAAAAATGTTGATATGGATGTTATTTTTTTTCTGACTGCGATTTCAAAACCATGCACCAGAATTCACTTCTTTAAACTCAGTAATGCATTTTGGATGTGTACCTAGAGTTTAAAGCAGAAAAACAGGAACTTTTAGAATTTTCATTTTTTGACCAAAACGACAGGACCGGAGCTGATAAAAATGTTGATATGGATGTTATTTTTTTTCTGACTGCGATTTCAAAACCATGCACCAGAATTCACTTCTTTAAACTCAGTAATGCATTTTGGATGTGTACCTAGAGTTTAAAGCAGAAAAACAGGAACTTTTAGAATTTTCATTTTTTGACCAAAACGACAGGACCGGAGCTGATAAAAATGTTGATATGGATGTTATTTTTTTTCTGACTGCGATTTCAAAACCATGCACCAGAATTCACTTCTTTCAACTCAGTAATGCATTTTGGATGTGTACCTAGAGTTTAAAGCAGAAAAACAGGAACTTTTAGAATTTTCATTTTTTGACCAAAACGACAGGACCGGAGCTGATAAAAATGTTGATATGGATGTTATTTTTTTCTGACTGCGATTTCAAAATCATGCACCAGAATTCACTTCTTTCAACTCAGTAATGCATTTTGGATGTGTACCTAGAGTTTAAAGCAGAAAAACAGGAACTTTTAGAATTTTCATTTTTTGACCAAAACGACAGGACCGGAGCTGATAAAAATGTTGATATGGATGTTATTTTTTTTCTGACTGCGATTTCAAAACCATGCACCAGAATTATCTTCTTTCAACTCAGTTATGCATTTTGGATGTGTACCTAGAGTTTAAAGCAGAAAAACAGGAACTTTTAGAATTTTCAATTTTTGACCAAAACGACAGGACCGGAGCTGATAAAAATGTTGATATGGATGTTATTTTTTTTCTGACTGCGATTTCAAACCCATGCACCAGAATCAACTTCTTTCAACTCAGTAATGCATTTTGGATGTGTACCTAGAGTTTAAAGCAGAAAAACAGGAACTTTTAGAATTTTCATGTTTTGACCAAAACGACAAGACCGGAGCTGATAAAAATGTTGATATGGATGTTATTTTTTTTCTGACTGTGATTTCAAAACCATGCACCAGAATTCACTTCTTTAAACTCAGTAATGCATTTTGGATGTGTACCTAGAGTTTAAAGCAGAAAAACAGGAACTTTTAGAATTTTCATTTTTTGACCAAAACGACAGGACCGGAGCTGATAAAAATGTTGATATGGATGTTATTTTTTTTCTGACTGCGATTTCAAAACCATGCACCAGAATTCACTTCTTTCAACTCAGTAATGCATTTTGGATGTGTACCTAGAGTTTAAAGCAGAAAAACAGGAACTTTTAGAATTTTCATTTTTTGACCAAAACGACAGGACCGGAGCTGATAAAAATGTTGATATGGATGTTATTTTTTTCTGACTGCGATTTAAAAACCATGCACCAGAATTCACTTCTTTCAACTCAGTAATGCATTTTGGATGTGTACCTAGAGTTTAAAGCAGAAAAACAGGAACTTTTAGAATTTTCATTTTTTGACCAAAACGACAGGACCGGAGCTGATAAAAATGTTGATATGGATGTTATTTTTTTCTGACTGCGATTTCAAAACCATGCACCAGAATTCACTTCTTTCAACTCAGTAATGCATTTTGGATGTGTACCTAGAGTTTAAAGCAGAAAAACAGGAACTTTTAGAATTTTCATTTTTTGACCAAAACGACAGGACCGGAGCTGATAAAAATGTTGATATGGATGTTATTTTTTTTCTGACTGCGATTTCAAAACCATGCACCAGAATTATCTTCTTTCAACTCAGTTATGCATTTTGGATGTGTACCTAGAGTTTAAAGCAGAAAAACAGGAACTTTTAGAATTTTCAATTTTTGACCAAAACGACAGGACCGGAGCTGATAAAAATGTTGATATGGATGTTATTTTTTTTCTGACTGCGATTTCAAACCCATGCACCAGAATCAACTTCTTTCAACTCAGTAATGCATTTTGGATGTGTACCTAGAGTTTAAAGCAGAAAAACAGGAACTTTTAGAATTTTCATGTTTTGACCAAAACGACAGGACCGGAGCTGATAAAAATGTTGATATGGATGTTATTTTTTTTCTGACTGTGATTTCAAAACCATGCACCAGAATTCACTTCTTTAAACTCAGTAATGCATTTTGGATGTGTACCTAGAGTTTAAAGCAGAAAAACAGGAACTTTTAGAATTTTCATTTTTTGACCAAAACGACAGGACCGGAGCTGATAAAAATGTTGATATGGATGTTATTTTTTTCTGACTGCGATTTCAAAACCATGCACCAGAATTCACTTCTTTCAACTCAGTAATGCATTTTGGATGTGTACCTAGAGTTTAAAGCAGAAAAACAGGAACTTTTAGAATTTTCATTTTTTGACCAAAACGACAGGACCGGAGCTGATAAAAATGTTGATATGGATGTTATTTTTTTCTGACTGCGATTTCAAAACCATGCACCAGAATTCACTTCTTTCAACTCAGTAATGCATTTTGGATGTGTACCTAGAGTTTAAAGCAGAAAAACAGGAACTTTTAGAATTTTCATTTTTTGACCAAAACGACAGGACCGGAGCTGATAAAAATGTTGATATGGATGTTATTTTTTTTCTGACTGCGATTTCAAAACCATGCACCAGAATTATCTTCTTTCAACTCAGTTATGCATTTTGGATGTGTACCTAGAGTTTAAAGCAGAAAAACAGGAACTTTTAGAATTTTCAATTTTTGACCAAAACGACAGGACCGGAGCTGATAAAAATGTTGATATGGATGTTATTTTTTTTCTGACTGCGATTTCAAACCCATGCACCAGAATCAACTTCTTTCAACTCAGTAATGCATTTTGGATGTGTACCTAGAGTTTAAAGCAGAAAAACAGGAACTTTTAGAATTTTCATGTTTTGACCAAAACGACAGGACCGGAGCTGATAAAAATGTTGATATGGATGTTAATATTTTTCTGACTGTGATTTCAAAACCATGCACCAGAATTCACTTCTTTAAACTCAGTAATGCATTTTGGATGTGTACCTAGAGTTTAAAGCAGAAAAACAGGAACTTTTAGAATTTTCATTTTTTGACCAAAACGACAGGACCGGAGCTGATAAAAATGTTGATATGGATGTTATTTTTTTTCTGACTGCGATTTCAAAACCATGCACCAGAATTCACTTCTTTCAACTCAGTAATGCATTTTGGATGTGTACCTAGAGTTTAAAGCAGAAAAACAGGAACTTTTAGAATTTTCATTTTTTGACCAAAACGACAGGACCGGAGCTGATAAAAATGTTGATATGGATGTTATTTTTTTCTGACTGCGATTTCAAAACCATGCACCAGAATTCACTTCTTTCAACTCAGTAATGCATTTTGGATGTGTACCTAGAGTTTAAAGCAGAAAAACAGGAACTTTTAGAATTTTCATTTTTTGACCAAAACGACAGGACCGGAGCTGATAAAAATGTTGATATGGATGTTATTTTTTTCTGACTGCGATTTCAAAACCATGCACCAGAATTCACTTCTTTCAACTCAGTAATGCATTTTGGATGTGTACCTAGAGTTTAAAGCAGAAAAACAGGAACTTTTAGAATTTTCATTTTTTGACCAAAACGACAGGACCGGAGCTGATAAAAATGTTGATATGGATGTTATTTTTTTCTGACTGCGATTTCAAAATCATGCACCAGAATTCACTTCTTTCAACTCAGTAATGCATTTTGGATGTGTACCTAGAGTTTAAAGCAGAAAAACAGGAACTTTTAGAATTTTCATTTTTTGACCAAAACGACAGGACCGGAGCTGATAAAAATGTTGATATGGATGTTATTTTTTTTCTGACTGCGATTTCAAAACCATGCACCAGAATTATCTTCTTTCAACTCAGTTATGCATTTTGGATGTGTACCTAGAGTTTAAAGCAGAAAAACAGGAACTTTTAGAATTTTCAATTTTTGACCAAAACGACAGGACCGGAGCTGATAAAAATGTTGATATGGATGTTATTTTTTTTCTGACTGCGATTTCAAACCCATGCACCAGAATCAACTTCTTTCAACTCAGTAATGCATTTTGGATGTGTACCTAGAGTTTAAAGCAGAAAAACAGGAACTTTTAGAATTTTCATGTTTTGACCAAACGACAGGACCGGAGCTGATAAAAATGTTGATATGGATGTTAATATTTTTCTGACTGTGATTTCAAAACAATGCACCAGAATTCACTTCTTTAAACTCAGTAATGCATTTTGGATGTGTACCTAGAGTTTAAAGCAGAAAAACAGGAACTTTTAGAATTTTCATTTTTTGACCAAAACGACAGGACCGGAGCTGATAAAAATGTTGATATGGATGTTATTTTTTTTCTGACTGCGATTTCAAAACCATGCACCAGAATTCACTTCTTTCAACTCAGTAATGCATTTTGGATGTGTACCTAGAGTTTAAAGCAGAAAAACAGGAACTTTTAGAATTTTCATTTTTTGACCAAAACGACAGGACCGGAGCTGATAAAAATGTTGATATGGATGTTATTTTTTTCTGACTGCGATTTCAAAACCATGCACCAGAATTCACTTCTTTCAACTCAGTAATGCATTTTGGATGTGTACCTAGAGTTTAAAGCAGAAAAACAGGAACTTTTAGAATTTTCATTTTTTGACCAAAACGACAGGACCGGAGCTGATAAAAATGTTGATATGGATGTTATTTTTTTCTGACTGCGATTTCAAAACCATGCACCAGAATTCACTTCTTTCAACTCAGTAATGCATTTTGGATGTGTACCTAGAGTTTAAAGCAGAAAAACAGGAACTTTTAGAATTTTCATTTTTTGACCAAAACGACAGGACCGGAGCTGATAAAAATGTTGATATGGATGTTATTTTTTTCTGACTGCGATTTCAAAATCATGCACCAGAATTCACTTCTTTCAACTCAGTAATGCATTTTGGATGTGTACCTAGAGTTTAAAGCAGAAAAACAGGAACTTTTAGAATTTTCATTTTTTGACCAAAACGACAGGACCGGAGCTGATAAAAATGTTGATATGGATGTTATTTTTTTTCTGACTGCGATTTCAAAACCATGCACCAGAATTATCTTCTTTCAACTCAGTTATGCATTTTGGATGTGTACCTAGAGTTTAAAGCAGAAAAACAGGAACTTTTAGAATTTTCAATTTTTGACCAAAACGACAGGACCGGAGCTGATAAAAATGTTGATATGGATGTTATTTTTTTTCTGACTGCGATTTCAAACCCATGCACCAGAATCAACTTCTTTCAACTCAGTAATGCATTTTGGATGTGTACCTAGAGTTTAAAGCAGAAAAACAGGAACTTTTAGAATTTTCATGTTTTGACCAAAACGACAAGACCGGAGCTGATAAAAATGTTGATATGGATGTTATTTTTTTTCTGACTGTGATTTCAAAACCATGCACCAGAATTCACTTCTTTAAACTCAGTAATGCATTTTGGATGTGTACCTAGAGTTTAAAGCAGAAAAACAGGAACTTTTAGAATTTTCATTTTTTGACCAAAACGACAGGACCGGAGCTGATAAAAATGTTGATATGGATGTTATTTTTTTTCTGACTGCGATTTCAAAACCATGCACCAGAATTCACTTCTTTCAACTCAGTAATGCATTTTGGATGTGTACCTAGAGTTTAAAGCAGAAAAACAGGAACTTTTAGAATTTTCATTTTTTGACCAAAACGACAGGACCGGAGCTGATAAAAATGTTGATATGGATGTTATTTTTTTCTGACTGCGATTTCAAAACCATGCACCAGAATTCACTTCTTTCAACTCAGTAATGCATTTTGGATGTGTACCTAGAGTTTAAAGCAGAAAAACAGGAACTTTTAGAATTTTCATTTTTTGACCAAAACGACAGGACCGGAGCTGATAAAAATGTTGATATGGATGTTATTTTTTTCTGACTGCGATTTCAAAACCATGCACCAGAATTCACTTCTTTCAACTCAGTAATGCATTTTGGATGTGTACCTAGAGTTTAAAGCAGAAAAACAGGAACTTTTAGAATTTTCATTTTTTGACCAAAACGACAGGACCGGAGCTGATAAAAATGTTGATATGGATGTTATTTTTTTTCTGACTGCGATTTCAAAACCATGCACCAGAATTATCTTCTTTCAACTCAGTTATGCATTTTGGATGTGTACCTAGAGTTTAAAGCAGAAAAACAGGAACTTTTAGAATTTTCAATTTTTGACCAAAACGACAGGACCGGAGCTGATAAAAATGTTGATATGGATGTTATTTTTTTTCTGACTGCGATTTCAAACCCATGCACCAGAATCAACTTCTTTCAACTCAGTAATGCATTTTGGATGTGTACCTAGAGTTTAAAGCAGAAAAACAGGAACTTTTAGAATTTTCATGTTTTGACCAAAACGACAGGACCGGAGCTGATAAAAATGTTGATATGGATGTTATTTTTTTTCTGACTGTGATTTCAAAACCATGCACCAGAATTCACTTCTTTAAACTCAGTAATGCATTTTGGATGTGTACCTAGAGTTTAAAGCAGAAAAACAGGAACTTTTAGAATTTTCATTTTTTGACCAAAACGACAGGACCGGAGCTGATAAAAATGTTGATATGGATGTTATTTTTTTTCTGACTGCGATTTCAAAACCATGCACCAGAATTCACTTCTTTCAACTCAGTAATGCATTTTGGATGTGTACCTAGAGTTTAAAGCAGAAAAACAGGAACTTTTAGAATTTTCATTTTTTGACCAAAACGACAGGACCGGAGCTGATAAAAATGTTGATATGGATGTTATTTTTTTTCTGACTGCGATTTCAAAACCATGCACCAGAATTCACTTCTTTCAACTCAGTAATGCATTTTGGATGTGTACCTAGAGTTTAAAGCAGAAAAACAGGAACTTTTAGAATTTTCATTTTTTGACCAAAACGACAGGACCGGAGCTGATAAAAATGTTGATATGGATGTTATTTTTTTTCTGACTGCGATTTGTAAACCATGCACCAGAATTCACTTCTTTCAACTCAGTAATGCATTTTGGATGTGTACCTAGAGTTTAAAGCAGAAAAACAGGAACTTTTAGAATTTTAATTTTTTGACCAAAATGACAGGACCGGAGCTGATAAAAATGTTGATATGGATGTTATTTTTTTTCTGACTGCGATTTCAAAACCATGCACCAGAATTCACTTCTTTCAACTCAGTAATGCATTTTGGATGTGTACCTAGAGTTTAAAGCAGAAAAAACAGGAACTTTTAGAATTTTCATTTTTTGACCAAAACGACAGGACCGGAGCTGATAAAAATGTTGATATGGATGTTATTTTTTTTCTGACTGCGATTTCAAAACCATGCACCAGAATTATCTTCTTTCAACTCAGTTATGCATTTTGGATGTGTACCTAGAGTTTAAAGCAGAAAAACAGGAACTTTTAGAATTTTCAATTTTTGACCAAAACGACAGGACCGGAGCTGATAAAAATGTTGATATGGATGTTATTTTTTTTCTGACTGCGATTTCAAACCCATGCACCAGAATCAACTTCTTTCAACTCAGTAATGCATTTTGGATGTGTACCTAGAGTTTAAAGCAGAAAAACAGGAACTTTTAGAATTTTCATGTTTTGACCAAAACGACAGGACCGGAGCTGATAAAAATGTTGATATGGATGTTATTTTTTTTCTGACTGTGATTTCAAAACCATGCACCAGAATTCACTTCTTTAAACTCAGTAATGCATTTTGGATGTGTACCTAGAGTTTAAAGCAGAAAAACAGGAACTTTTAGAATTTTCATTTTTTGACCAAAACGACAGGACCGGAGCTGATAAAAATGTTGATATGGATGTTATTTTTTTCTGACTGCGATTTCAAAACCATGCACCAGAATTCACTTCTTTCAACTCAGTAATGCATTTTGGATGTGTACCTAGAGTTTAAAGCAGAAAAACAGGAACTTTTAGAATTTTCATTTTTTGACCAAAACGACAGGACCGGAGCTGATAAAAATGTTGATATGGATGTTATTTTTTTCTGACTGCGATTTCAAAACCATGCACCAGAATTCACTTCTTTCAACTCAGTAATGCATTTTGGATGTGTACCTAGAGTTTAAAGCAGAAAAACAGGAACTTTTAGAATTTTCATTTTTTGACCAAAACGACAGGACCGGAGCTGATAAAAATGTTGATATGGATGTTATTTTTTTTCTGACTGCGATTTCAAAACCATGCACCAGAATTCACTTCTTTCAACTCAGTAATGCATTTTGGATGTGTACCTAGAGTTTAAAGCAGAAAAACAGGAACTTTTAGAATTTTCATTTTTTGACCAAAACGACAGGACCGGAGCTGATAAAAATGTTGATATGGATGTAATTTTTTTCTGGCTGCGGTTTCAAAACCATGCACCAGAATCAACTTCTTTCAACTCAGTAATGCATTTTGGATGTGTACCTAGAGTTTAAAGCAGAAAAACAGGAACTTTTAGAATTTTAATTTTTTGACCAAAACGACAGGACCGGAGCTGATAAAAATGTTGATATGGATGTTAATTTTTTTCTGACTGCGATTTCAAAACCATGCACCAGAATTCACTTCTTTCAACTCAGTAATGCATTTTGGATGTGTACCTAGAGTTTAAAGCAGAAAAACAGGAACTTTTAGAATTTTCATTTTTTGACCAAAACGACAGGTCCGGAGCTGATAAAAATGTTGATATTGATGTAATTTTTTTTCTGACTGCGGTTTCAAAACCATGCACCAGAATCAACTTCTTTCAACTCAGTAATGCATTTTTGGTGTGTACCTAGAGTTTAAAGCAGAAAAACAGGAACTTTTAGAATTTTCATTTTTTGACCAAAACGACAGGACCGGAGCTGATAAAAATGTTGATATGGATGTTATTTTTTTCTGACTGCGATTTCAAAACCATGCACCAGAATTCACTTCTTTCAACTCAGTAATGCATTTTGGATGTGTACCTAGAGTTTAAAGCAGAAAAACAGGAACTTTTAGAATTTTCATTTTTTGACCAAAACGACAGGACCGGAGCTGATAAAAATGTTGATATGGATGTTATTTTTTTCTGACTGCGATTTCAAAACCATGCACCAGAATTCACTTCTTTCAACTCAGTAATGCATTTTGGATGTGTACCTAGAGTTTAAAGCAGAAAAACAGGAACTTTTAGAATTTTCATTTTTTGACCAAAACGACAGGACTGGAGCTGATAAAAATGTTGATATGGATGTTATTTTTTTCTGACTGCGATTTCAAAACCATGCACCAGAATTCACTTCTTTCAACTCAGTAATGCATTTTGGATGTGTACCTAGAGTTTAAAGCAGAAAAACAGGAACTTTTAGAATTTTCATTTTTTGACCAAAACGACAGGACCGGAGCTGATAAAAATGTTGATATGGATGTTATTTTTTTCTGACTGCGATTTCAAAACCATGCACCAGAATTCACTTCTTTCAACTCAGTAATGCATTTTGGATGTGTACCTAGAGTTTAAAGCAGAAAAACAGGAACTTTTAGAATTTTCATTTTTTGACCAAAACGACAGGACCGGAGCTGATAAAAATGTTGATATGGATGTTATTTTTTTCTGACTGCGATTTCAAAACCATGCACCAGAATTCACTTCTTTCAACTCAGTAATGCATTTTGGATGTGTACCTAGAGTTTAAAGCAGAAAAACAGGAACTTTTAGAATTTTCATTTTTTGACCAAAACGACAGGACCGGAGCTGATAAAAATGTTGATATGGATGTTATTTTTTTTCTGACTGCGATTTCAAAACCATGCACCAGAATTATCTTCTTTCAACTCAGTTATGCATTTTGGATGTGTACCTAGAGTTTAAAGCAGAAAAACAGGAACTTTTAGAATTTTCAATTTTTGACCAAAACGACAGGACCGGAGCTGATAAAAATGTTGATATGGATGTTATTTTTTTTCTGACTGCGATTTCAAACCCATGCACCAGAATCAACTTCTTTCAACTCAGTAATGCATTTTGGATGTGTACCTAGAGTTTAAAGCAGAAAAACAGGAACTTTTAGAATTTTCATGTTTTGACCAAAACGACAGGACCGGAGCTGATAAAAATGTTGATATGGATGTTATTTTTTTTCTGACTGTGATTTCAAAACCATGCACCAGAATTCACTTCTTTAAACTCAGTAATGCATTTTGGATGTGTACCTAGAGTTTAAAGCAGAAAAACAGGAACTTTTAGAATTTTCATTTTTTGACCAAAACGACAGGACCGGAGCTGATAAAAATGTTGATATGGATGTTATTTTTTTTCTGACTGCGATTTCAAAACCATGCACCAGAATTCACTTCTTTCAACTCAGTAATGCATTTTGGATGTGTACCTAGAGTTTAAAGCAGAAAAACAGGAACTTTTAGAATTTTCATTTTTTGACCAAAACGACAGGACCGGAGCTGATAAAAATGTTGATATGGATGTTATTTTTTTTCTGACTGCGATTTCAAAACCATGCACCAGAATTCACTTCTTTCAACTCAGTAATGCATTTTGGATGTGTACCTAGAGTTTAAAGCAGAAAAACAGGAACTTTTAGAATTTTCATTTTTTGACCAAAACGACAGGACCGGAGCTGATAAAAATGTTGATATGGATGTTATTTTTTTTCTGACTGCGATTTTAAAACCATGCACCAGAATTCACTTCTTTCAACTCAGTAATGCATTTTGGATGTGTACCTAGAGTTTAAAGCAGAAAAACAGGAACTTTTAGAATTTTCATTTTTTGACCAAAACGACAGGACCGGAGCTGATAAAAATGTTGATATGGATGTTATTTTTTTTCTGACTGCGATTTCAAACCATGCACCAGAATTCACTTCTTTCAACTCAGTAATGCATTTTGGATGTGTACCTAGAGTTTAAAGCAGAAAAACAGGAACTTTTAGAATTTTCATTTTTTGACCAAAACGACAGGACCGGAGCTGATAAAAATGTTGATATGGATGTTATTTTTTTTCTGACTGCGATTTCAAAACCATGCACCAGAATTCACTTCTTTCAACTCAGTAATGCATTTTGGATGTGTACCTAGAGTTTAAAGCAGAAAAACAGGAACTTTTAGAATTTTCATTTTTTGACCAAAACGACAGGACCGGAGCTGATAAAAATGTTGATATGGATGTTATTTTTTTTCTGACTGCGATTTCAAAACCATGCACCAGAATTCACTTCTTTCAACTCAGTAATGCATTTTGGATGTGTACCTAGAGTTTAAAGCAGAAAAACAGGAACTTTTAGAATTTTCATGTTTTGACCAAAACGACAGGACCGGAGCTGATAAAAATGTTGATATGGATGTTATTTTTTTTCTGACTGCGATTTCAAAACCATGCACCAGAATTCACTTCTTTCAACTCAGTAATGCATTTTGGATGTGTACCTAGAGTTTAAAGCAGAAAAACAGGAACTTTTAGAATTTTCATTTTTTGACCAAAACGACAGGACCGGAGCTGATAAAAATGTTGATATGGATGTTATTTTTTTTCTGACTGCGATTTCAAAACCATGCACCAGAATTCACTTCTTTCAACTCAGTAATGCATTTTGGATGTGTACCTAGAGTTTAAAGCAGAAAAACAGGAACTTTTAGAATTTTCATTTTTTGACCAAAACGACAGGACCGGAGCTGATAAAAATGTTGATATGGATGTTATTTTTTTTCTGACTGCGATTTCAAAACCATGCACCAGAATTCACTTCTTTCAACTCAGTAATGCATTTTGGATGTGTACCTAGAGTTTAAAGCAGAAAAACAGGAACTTTTAGAATTTTCATTTTTTGACCAAAACGACAGGACCGGAGCTGATAAAAATGTTGATATGGATGTTATTTTTTTTCTGACTGCGATTTCAAAACCATGCACCAGAATTCACTTCTTTCAACTCAGTAATGCATTTTGGATGTGTACCTAGAGTTTAAAGCAGAAAAACAGGAACTTTTAGAATTTTCATTTTTTGACCAAAACGACAGGACCGGAGCTGATAAAAATGTTGATATGGATGTTATTTTTTTCTGACTGCGATTTCAAAACCATGCACCAGAATTCACTTCTTTCAACTCAGTAATGCATTTTGGATGTGTACCTAGAGTTTAAAGCAGAAAAACAGGAACTTTTAGAATTTTCATTTTTTGACCAAAACGACAGGACCGGAGCTGATAAAAATGTTGATATGGATGTTATTTTTTTCTGACTGCGATTTCAAAACCATGCACCAGAATTCACTTCTTTCAACTCAGTAATGCATTTTGGATGTGTACCTAGAGTTTAAAGCAGAAAAACAGGAACTTTTAGAATTTTCATTTTTTGACCAAAACGACAGGACCGGAGCTGATAAAAATGTTGATATGGATGTTATTTTTTTTCTGACTGCGATTTCAAAACCATGCACCAGAATTCACTTCTTTCAACTCAGTAATGCATTTTGGATGTGTACCTAGAGTTTAAAGCAGAAAAACAGGAACTTTTAGAATTTTCATTTTTTGACCAAAACGACAGGACCGGAGCTGATAAAAATGTTGATATGGATGTTATTTTTTTCTGACTGCGATTTCAAAACCATGCACCAGAATTCACTTCTTTCAACTCAGTAATGCATTTTGGATGTGTACCTAGAGTTTAAAGCAGAAAAACAGGAACTTTTAGAATTTTCATTTTTTGACCAAAACGACAGGACCGGAGCTGATAAAAATGTTGATATGGATGTTATTTTTTTCTGACTGCGATTTCAAAACCATGCACCAGAATTCACTTCTTTCAACTCAGTAATGCATTTTGGATGTGTACCTAGAGTTTAAAGCAGAAAAACAGGAACTTTTAGAATTTTCATTTTTTGACCAAAACGACAGGACCGGAGCTGATAAAAATGTTGATATGGATGTTATTTTTTTCTGACTGCGATTTCAAAACCATGCACCAGAATTCACTTCTTTCAACTCAGTAATGCATTTTGGATGTGTACCTAGAGTTTAAAGCAGAAAAACAGGAACTTTTAGAATTTTCATTTTTTGACCAAAACGACAGGACCGGAGCTGATAAAAATGTTGATATGGATGTTATTTTTTTCTGACTGCGATTTCAAAACCATGCACCAGAATTCACTTCTTTCAACTCAGTAATGCATTTTGGATGTGTACCTAGAGTTTAAAGCAGAAAAACAGGAACTTTTAGAATTTTCATTTTTTGACCAAAACGACAGGACCGGAGCTGATAAAAATGTTGATATGGATGTTATTTTTTTCTGACTGCGATTTCAAAACCATGCACCAGAATTCACTTCTTTCAACTCAGTAATGCATTTTGGATGTGTACCTAGAGTTTAAAGCAGAAAAACAGGAACTTTTAGAATTTTCATTTTTTGACCAAAACGACAGGACCGGAGCTGATAAAAATGTTGATATGGATGTTATTTTTTTTCTGACTGCGATTTCAAAACCATGCACCAGAATTCACTTCTTTCAACTCAGTAATGCATTTTGGATGTGTACCTAGAGTTTAAAGCAGAAAAACAGGAACTTTTAGAATTTTCATTTTTTGACCAAAACGACAGGACCGGAGCTGATAAAAATGTTGATATGGATGTTATTTTTTTTCTGACTGCGATTTCAAAACCATGCACCAGAATTCACTTCTTTCAACTCAGTAATGCATTTTGGATGTGTACCTAGAGTTTAAAGCAGAAAAACAGGAACTTTTAGAATTTTCATTTTTGACCAAAACGACAGGACCGGAGCTGATAAAAATGTTGATATGGATGTTATTTTTTTCTGACTGCGATTTCAAAACCATGCACCAGAATTCACTTCTTTCAACTCAGTAATGCATTTTGGATGTGTACCTAGAGTTTAAAGCAGAAAAACAGGAACTTTTAGAATTTTCATTTTTTGACCAAAACGACAGGACCGGAGCTGATAAAAATGTTGATATGGATGTTATTTTGATTTCAAAACCATGCACCAGAATTCACTTCTTTCAACTCAGTAATGCATTTTGGATGTGTCCTAGAGTTTAAAGCAGAAAAACAGGAACTTTTAGAATTTTCATTTTTTGACCAAAACGACAGAGAGCTGATAAAAATGTTGATATGGATGTTATTTTTTGCACCAGAATTCACTTCTTTCAACTCAGTAATGCATTTTGGATGTGTACCTAGAGTTTAAAGCAGAAAAACAGGAACTTTTAGAATTTTCATTTTTTGACCAAAACGACAGGACCGGAGCTGATAAAAATGTTGATATGGATGTTATTTTTTTCTGACTGCGATTTCAAAACCATGCACCAGAATTCACTTCTTTCAACTCAGTAATGCATTTTGGATGTGTACCTAGAGTTTAAAGCAGAAAAACAGGAACTTTTAGAATTTTCATTTTACCAAAACCAGC